>NC_092514.1:53100168-54306418 GCF_047511675.1 Marmota flaviventris | reverse complement strand
CCAGACCACAGCAGTAATTTAGTTTACTAACACAAAGAAATCCTTTGTTTGCAATAATGAATATAACTCAGTGTCTTACTTTATTTTAAATTCCTGTGTATGATGAAGAGGGCAAATCTGTCAGACAACCTATCTATTGGGCTGATGATATCAGTGTTCAGTGGCTTTAATACCAGTTGGAAATGGATTCTCATTGGCTAGGGCCATTGGTGAATTTTCTAATTCTAGTACCACTTGATTGTTCAGAGGCTTAAACTCTTTGGTTAAAAGCATCCACAATAAGGGAAAGAAAGCTGGTCCTAGATAATGATGAACCTCCTGAACTAGGCTCCTAAAGACACAGACTCCGACAAGGAGACCCACAAAGAGTACATTGATAATTGGATATTCCCTGGCTGCCCAGCAGAGAGAACTGGCTCCTGGATAAAAAGTTTGGCATCTTTGTGGACAGCACGTAGACTGGCCACTTTCCCTCTCAGAATTCACCCTCTGGAGGCCTGTCAAAGAGGAGGAAAGAAGCCATGAGCGTATTTTGGCAAATGTCTGGGTAAAGGCATTCCAGTAGGTAGGCTTGTTCATTTCGATATCTTGACTTTAAATTTCTTAATTTTTCTGTTGTCTTTTGGAGAAGTTGCAGGGTTCCTTGAGCCAGGCAACGAACAGTCCTTTGTTATAGGTATGGGGCAATTCCCAAGCTTACTTTAAGCAATTATTGCCCAACTAGTGCCCTTATGATGACATGTTAAACTTATTGTAGTCAGCCAGTAGACCTTCATATTTCGTTTGACAAGTAGACCTTGCCCACTCCCATTTCTATGATTGAAGTGTGGCATGTTCTGACAGTTATTTTTTCCCTTCTCTTTTCTCTGTATACACACAGATTGGAAGCCCTGTTTGCAAACATTGAAAAATTAAGGAATTATTTTGGATCAAGTGAGCAGTAGCCACACATTGAAGGAGGCAGAGAGACATTGCTTTAAATGTTGTGTGGAGGCCAGGCATGGTGGCATATGTGGATAATCCCAGCAAAGGAGGAGCGCAAAGTTCAAAGCCAGCCTCAGCAATTTAGCAAGGCCCTAAGGAACTTAGGGAGGCCCTGTGTCAAAATGAAAAATAAAAGTGCTGGGGTTGTAGCTTATTGGTAAAGCACCCCTGGATTCAATCCCCAGTACCAATAAGTCAATAAAGATTGTGTGGAGTATTAGGAAGTTTAGGGATGTAGTAGTATGAACAGTTCTAGTTTATATGGGATTACAGGGTCCAATTTTAAACCTTGTGGGTGGCAAATTTAGACTAAAATCTATTTGCAGAAGGTTATATGCTTCTTGAGATTTGGGGTAGTATGTCTGGAGTATCCCTTTGGGCAGTTCAACAAATCTATGAATTTCTCCCCAGTATGTTCTAAACCAGGAATGCTTACCTTATGGGTAATTTCCAGTATTTTTCCTCCCTTTCTTTTCATCCTTCCTTCCTTCCCTCCTTCCTTTATTTCTTTCTTAGGTATTGGGGATTGAATCCAGTGGTGTTCCACCACTTAGCTACATCTCCAGCTGTTTTTTTTTTTTGAGACAGGTTTCTCTTTGTTGCTGAGGCTGGCCTGGAACTTGTGATCCTTCCACCTCAGCTTCCCAAGTTGCTGAGATTACAGGCATGTGCATTGGTTCCAGACCAGTAATTTCTAGGCTGAGAAATGGACATCATTATGAAATGTACTTGTTTTACTTTACCCCCTTTGAATACTTAATCATGACCTGTGGTGGTGGTGGTGGTGGGGAGCTTTCTTTTTATTTCTCCTTCATAAATCCAGCACTTTAATTTTGTTTTTGAAATGTATTTAAAAGTCTGTCTCTTTGGATGCTCTTTCTCCTTTGCCAGTAGATCTTTTTGGCTAGAAGCTTTCTTTTAGGACTTTAGGGTAGAAGGGATCTCACTTTTCCATCAGTAATCTTTTGGAACCAGGTGGAAAGAAGAACAAAGAGGCAAAACCATGGGACATTTCTGACTCAAGGGCATTGTCAGACTAAATAGGAAAGGAATTGGAGATTGCCTAAGAGGAGATGCTCCCAGGTGTTGTGGGTAGATTTGTTCCAGTTGACAGACTCTGAAGTGGAAAACTGAGTTTTCTACTGCCTCCTGGGACCCCGCTAAAAGAGCCCTGGAGCAAGCTCAGAGTCAGCACTAGCAGCTTGGGGGAAGTCTGGCTTCCACTACCTGTCTTCTGGATTCCCTGAGGCTGCCAATGGCATGGAAATCACTGTGCTTTTCATTAGAATGGACTTCTGGCAGGTGTGCTTTTGGGAGATGAGCTCTGTTCCAGAGCAAGGGGGTATGAACAGGCAGAGCGCTTGGTTTGGGAATTGCTCAGTGTACCAGAGAGAGCTCCAAGCAGTGCTTGGGATGTCAAAGCTGTTTGTATCACAGGACAAGCATGCTTGGAGGCCCAGCCATTGGAATCCTTCATTGGGTAACTCTTTCCCTTAGCTACATTTCGTTTCAGAATTGCTTGCTGTATCTAGCCAGAAGCTTCCACATTGCGATGCAGAGGTTTAGCTTGGGTGACTGTTATTTGATGCTAAGTGCTCTGAGATGCTAATTTGCCCCTACTTGGTAAATTAGACTGTTAGGTGGTCTTTCATTGTAGCCACAGGGTGAAAGTTGCTCTGGAGGAGCCAACAGTTACTGGTTTGCACATTTCCAAATGTGATCTTTCTAGGGCCTTTTCTTTGGGCTTGTTACCTTTCCTGTGGGATTTGGTAGAATCACAAAGTGACCTCCAAGAGAGAGTGAATAAGGAATAAGAGACAGCAATCAGGGCCATGTGATTGAGTGAAATATTTCTTTCTTCAGTCAATGTCTAACTGGAAATCTTCTCAGATGAACCTATGAAAAAAAACAGACCAAGACATTTCCCAGCCTTCAAAAAAGAAAACGCTAAGCCCGCCCTCTCTTCTCAGGGGAAATGAAGTCACTACTCATTTCTGAAGCAGATTGTAGCCTGGGGTGAATGTAGGGAGTGACTCACAAATAATATATTTGCCAGAGTAGAGGAAGCAGTGTTTGTGCATAATGAGATTCTTCAAAGGGAAAAAAATGTATCTTGCTTTCTTTTTTCCTCCTGTTCTCTAAGACAGAATGCTAAGGCCCAGTATTCTTTGACAGAAAAGCCCTGCACTTTTTCTCGGGGCGGCTTTGGTCTGGGTGAGGAGTTTCCATCCGTTGCTGCCTGTGTTTCTTCAAGCAGGGTGGGAATGTAAATAAGTCTCCTTTGGGGAAGAGGAATTTAGGGTGGACCTTGGTGAGGTATTTATATTCAGATGCCCTCATTATCTTAACTACCCCTCCATTCCTTTATACTTGTTAGTTCAAAGAAACCCTGAAATGTACTACCTAGTATGTGTTCATTGTGTTCATGTGTTCATTGAAGCATTTGTTCAGGAACATGTGAAGAGACTGGTGGGCTTGAGAGTTGCATCTGGAGCTAGGGTGGTGTTACATGCCTAAAATACCTGCAGCTGGGGAGGCTAAACCAGGAGGATTGGAAGTTTGAGGCCAGCCTTATCAATTTAGCAAGACCCTATCTCAAAAGGGCATGAGGATTTGGCTCAGTAATTGAGCGCCCCTGGGTTCAATTCCCAACACCACAGAGTTCTATCTGGAACTGGATCAGCTGAGCAGACTTGGGAGTGGATCCTCACCTGCTTCCAGGATATGTCGATCTGCAGGGTTTCTGCTTTGGTTCTTAAAGCTCCCTTCCACATCCCTCCAGAATTTATTGAACAAATGTTTGGTAAGTACCGAAGGGTCAGGAACTAGGGGTACATCAGTGAATAAGAGAATCTTTAGGAAACTTCCAATTCTTACTGGGAGACAATAAATAAGTAACTGATAGAAACTTGTTTGAAAGTAAGAAGTGCTAGCCAGGCCGGGTGGTGTACACCTGTAATCCCAGCCACTCCTGAGGCTGAGACAGGAGGATCACAAGTACCTCAGCAATTTAGCAAGACCCTGTCTCAAAATAAATAAAAGGGACTGGGGATGTAGCTCAATGGTAAAGTGCCCCAGGGCTCAATCCCTAATACCAGAACCACTAATACCAGAAGAATGAGAGGAAAAAAAAAGTAAGAACACCAGGCCTGTAGGGAGGCTAAGGCAGGAGGATCCGGAGTTTGAAGCCAGCCTCAGCAGTTTAGCAAGGAGCTAAGCAACTCGATGAGATCCTGACTCTAAATAAAAAAATAAAATAGGGTTGGGGATGTGGCTCAGTGGTTGAGTGCCCCTGACTTTAATCCCCAGTACCCCACTCCAAACAAAAAGTAAGTGCTAAAGATAGAAGAGAGAGGGTAGGAAAAATGTGTGGGTGGGGGGGATTTACATATGGTAATCAGGGATGATCTCAATGACATCTGAGTGGTTCCCTGAAAGAGGGGAGGAGAATGAGCTATGCCCAATCTGGAGTGAGGGGAGAAAGTTGAGACCTCCAGCAACCATAAGAGCAAGTAAGAGGACCCTGACAAGGGACCACACCTGGTATGTTCTAAAGTAACAGAGAAGCCAGCAGCTGGAGCTGGAGGGAGGGAAAGTGACAGCAGGATAGGTCAGAGAGGGAGCCAGGTCACATAAGGACACAGTGGGAACTTTGGCTCTTTGGGAAATGGGACACTATTGGGGGGAATCTGAGCAAAAGAATAAAAAGATTTTTGTGTAAATTTGATGCATGTTGAGAACAGATTGACAAGGTCAAGGTCAGAAGGCCAGTAGGAGCCTTTCTCAGTTATCCAGGTGAAAGACAATGTGGATCTAGGTGATAAATATTCAAATATATTCTGAAGGTAGAGCTGAAAGTGTCTGCTGTCAAATGTGGAGAGTGGGAAAAATAATCAAAGATAACACCCAAGGTTTTAGGGCTTAGCAGCTAAAAGAATGGAGTTAGCATTCACCGTATATTATTGTTTTTGTTTTGCTTTTGGGGGGCACTGGGAGTTTAACTCAGAGTCAATTTACCACTCAGCTACATTCCCCAGCCCTTTTTATTTTTTATTTTGAGACAGGGTCTCAAGTTGTATCAGGCTTCACTAAATTGCCGAGGCTGGCCTCAAACTTGAGTTCCTTTTGTCTCAGCCTCCTGAGCCACTGGGATTACAGGTGTGCACCACCACTCATGGCTACAATGGCAAATTTTGAAGGAGGCTCAGAATTAGGGAGTTATCAGGAACATTGTTTAGGGCCAGGAATATTTGAGATACTTATTACTATATCCAAGTGAAGATGTCAGTAGACATTCCGATAACAAATCTGCAGATAGAATTTGGGAATCATCATACTCGTTTTTAAAGCTATAAGACTAGGTAAAATCACCCAGGAAACGGGTGTAGGCAGAAGAAAGATGGGTCCTGGAGCTGATCCCTGGGATAGCCCAACCACTTAATGAAAATCAGTGAAATTCGTCTTACTGTTACTGGGCTCTTAGAATTTTAGAGAAGAACTGGCAAAGATGATTTAGAAGTAGCCCAAGTGGTAGGAGGCCAACTTGGTATGGATGTCCTGGTAGCCAAGTGAAGAGTGGGTCATGGAGGAAGAGCAGCCAGCTGTCAGATCAACACAAAAGATGAAGTCTGAGGTCTAATAACAATTAGCCATTAGATTCAGCAGCATCGAGGTTCTGGTGGTTTGAGCAGTTTGGGCAGCATGAATAGGGAGGGTACAGCCTGGTTGGAATAAGTTCAAGAAAGAGTGGCAGGAGACTAATTAGAAACAAAACAGCAAGTATAGATGTTCCTCTACTTGTGATGGAGTTATGTAAATCCAACAGTAAGTTAAAATATTGTAAGTTGAAAATACATTTAATACACGTAACCTAAAGAGCGTCGTGGCTTTGCCTCACCTGCTTTAAACTGGCTTATAACGCTTACATTAGCCTGCAGTTGGACAAAATCTCATTTACTGCAAAGCCTACTTTATAATAAAGTGTTGAATGTCTCATGTGATTTATTGAATACTGTCCTGAAAGTGAGTCACTGGTTGTTTGGGTGCACTTCATAGCATTATCAGGTCAAAAGATCATTAGCCAGGGCTGGGGTTGTGCTCAGCAGTAGAGCGCTCGCCTAGGCACGTGTGAGGCCCTGGGTTTGAGCCTCAGGGCCACATAAAAAAATAAATAAATAAATAAAATAAAGAGATTGAGTCCAACTACAACTAAAAAATAAATATTTTTTTTTTTAAAAAATCATTAGCCAAACCATTGGAAGTCAGGAACTGCTCACTGTAGGTAACTAGCAAGGAATTTTGTTTGAAGAGGAGAGAATTAATGGCTATTAACTGATGAAGGAAATTTTAACTTCTTGTTGAAATAAATCATGGATGCACATAGGGCCACAGACTGAGTTGTGGGGTCAGAGTTCAGGATGGGGAAGACAGGAGGCATAATTAAGTATGTAGGCAGAGAAGAGATCTGTCCCCTACTCACCTTCCTCTTTTGGCCAGTGGCACTAGCCAGCCAGTGCCCAGAGTTGTTCTCATTTAATGAAAATCAGTGAAATTTGTCTGTTACTGGGCTCTTTTATAATTGCTACTGTGAGGTTGGAGATTTGCTTTTCAAAAATGTTCAGTGTAGTTTGGAGTCTCTCATGACCTGGGTTGCTGCTCTCTCCATCCAAGCTAATTCTCTTGTCAGCTTCCCTTGAGGCCCAGCTTTGTTCTCTAAAACCAGCCATGGTTTGCTTTTCCCTCACCAGCTCTGAATTCTTCCAGGCAACAGGGAAAGCATGGGCTTAGAAACTGCTTTGTTGGCTCCCAGCCCAGCCAAGCTGACCAAAATAGCCAACAGAAGGACTGTTTGCGCAAAGTGAAATTCCTCCAGGGGAAATACCAGAGCAGAAGGCCAAGGAAGCCAGTGTGGTCAGGGTGGTAGGAGCCCAGAAGGCAAAAAGGCTAAGCATTCCTAAGGCCTAGGTGTGGAGTTGGAGTGGGTTCTCTCCCAGAGGGAAGCTTCCTAAAGTCTACTGTTGTGGAATTTTTATGGGCCTCTTTTCTCTTATCCTGTGTCTCAAAGGACACTGTTTTTGCTGGGGTGTAGTTCAGAGCTAGAGCATTTGCCTAGCATGGGCTAGGATTCGGACCACACGCACACATGCACAAAGGCAGTTCTTGGTGAAATGGACAGTAGGCCAGCCCGTTATACTGTGTTCCCCCTGCCCTCCAGTTAGCTGTAGAAAGACCCCATAGGTCAGAGACATACTCTTGTGCCCTATGACTGTGGTGGGGTCAGTGCTATGAAGGGTGTCATGGGGAGTACACTCAGGCACATGGCAAGGTCACCTGTCTCAGACATGGGGAAGGTCAGGAAAGGCTTTTTTGGGGGGGGGATAATGGGGGACTACTAGAGATCAAACCCAGGGGTACTTTTTCACCCCAACCCATTTTATTTTTTATTTTGAGACAGGCCCTCACTAAATTTCCCAGGCTGACCTCAAATTTGCAATCCTCCTCCCTCAGCCTCCAGAGTTGCTGGGATTACAGGCTTTCTCAGAATGAGTTAGAGAGGAACTCTGAAGAAATTAAAATGGCCAGACAAATGGGAGAGAGCCAGCTTTATGTTCCAGATCAGAGAGTGTATGGTGTTTTTTAATTCTAGGAGTGAAAAATTCTCAAGTGTATGCTGGGAAAGATGGAAGGGCCAGAGATAAAGTGGGAGAGGGAGGAGGGGGAAGGGCCAAGAGGAGGCACTATGGACTTTCTAAGCTTATCATAAGAGCATCTGGAATTTATTGAGGGGCTTGATCAGGGGAGTGGCAGGGTGGGATTTGCATTTTATAGATTTTTCTGACCAGATTGTGGAGGCTGGGTAAAAGGGAGCGAGGCCAGGGGCTGGAAACCATTCTGGAGGCTGGGAATGTATTTCAGTCTGAGCTGAGGGTAGTTAATACCATGGCCATGGCCGTGGCCATGGGAACAAGAGTGGTGAGAAGACTAGAGACAAATGTCTAATTTGGAGGTAGAATCATCAGAACTTGATGATCTACTATGAAGAGGATACTCAGATTTTGTTGTGATTGAAAATACCAGAAGAGAGGCTGGTTTAGCCAGAAGTACTTTTTCACGTTTCAGTCATGGAATATGTCCCTGTGCTGGGTACTGAGGGACTTGGTGTCACCAGTTCAATGAAGACAACATGGCCACCTGGGGAGCTCATCCATACTCCCATACATTAGGGCACATGATTATTTATTTAACGGGTGGCTAGCAAACTAAAGGAGTAAACCTCATCTCAGGGGGTCCAGAAAGGCCTCTGAGGACCTGGCATGCTTGTTACCCAATGTCTGTTAACAAATCTTGCTGGGAAAAAAATAGCCTGAGACCTGAAAGATGAAGGCATTAGGCATTGCAAAGATAGAAGAGCTGTAAGCAAGGGAAGGCAGAAACAAAAATATAGGCTCTTCAGGGGTCTAGAAAGAGGCCTGTGGGGACTGAGGGTGGGAAGGCCAGGAAGGATGCCCCATGCTGGCAGTATCTGTGGCCAGCTGAAGTAGAAAAAGGACTGGCTGAACACACGGGGCTTGGGAGTTGCCAGCCTGCACGTGGAAGGTTCCGGAAGCCAAGTGAGTGGGCTTGGTTACTTGGGAAATGATATTGGGTGAGGAGAAGGACATATGTTGAGGTTTTTCAGTATTTAAAGGATGGTAAAGGAAGAGGTGCCCACAGAAGAAGAGGTGGGAGAAAATTCATGGGAATTTCAAGGAGGAGGGAATGAGAGTCTGTTGGATTTATTAGCAAGGACATCAGTGGTGACTTGGGCATGACCAGCAAGCAGAGTGCAGGGGCCAAAGTCCTGATGCCTCTGCTTGCATAGGATGTGAGTGAGTCGAGGAGGGAGGGAACAGCAAAGCACTGACAGCTGTCCCACCAAGTCTAGCCAAGGAGGAAGAAAGAAACGGCTGTGCTGGAAGGAACAGGAGATGGCAGTGGGTGATCCGAACAAGAGCCTGGAGATTTTGGATGTGTTTCTGTCAGTCTTGGGGTCTATTGGCTTCCTATATGAGGAAAAGAAATTCAGATGTGGCTCTTGAGACACCTGGTACCCTGCTGCCATGCTGTCAAGTCTTATATGATGTCCTTGGAAGTTTTCCTTGGAGCCTAAGAGATGTACTGTTGCTTGTGTAGTACATCACTGTAAAACTTGACCACCTTAGCCAGGTGTGGTGGCACATACCTGTAACCCCAGCAACTCAGGAGGCTGATGCAGGAGGACTGCAATTGCAGCAACTTAGCCAGGCCCTAAGCAATTTAGTGAGACCCTGTCTCAAAAAATAAAAAAGGGCTGGGAATGTAGATCAGTGGTAAAGTGCCCCTGCGTTCAGTCCTCAGCATCAAAAACAAAACTTTACCAGCCCAGAGACTACTGGGGAAGTTTTAGCCAACTGAATTAATGAAAAGTCTAAATGATAGAACTTTGAAAGACATGCAGCTTTTTCTTTCAAGAATATGCAGTAATTCCACTTATCAGTGTTGCTAAATGTAGGTTTCAATGATCAGACATTAACTGTGATAGTGCGTGCTTTTAATCTCAGCAACTTGGGAGGCTGAGGTGGAAGGGTCACAAGTTTGAGGCCAGTTTGGGCAATTTAGCAAGACACTGTCTCAAAAAATAAAAATGGAGATGTAACTCAGTGATAGAGTGCACCTCTGGGTTTAATTCCCAGTACCACTCACCCCCAAAGAGCAAATGGTACCATTAAAATGGCAGAAGTAGTATAAAACAATCACATAACTCTAAGAGTCCCTTTGCAGCCTTCATACACTACTTAGTCATGCTTTAAATAAGAAGGAAAAGTAAAGCACAATTTTTGTCCACATGACACATTTTAAATATAAGGTTCCAAATTAATGAGGTTCCAAAGTACCATTGACCAAAGTGCTGCAGGTATGTGTGCTGCCTCTCCATTACCACTTTTCATTTCCAAACACCGGCAGGAAATGCTGCTTTTCCCTTTCATGGTGAATCCCAGGACATAATTTTGCAATAACAGAGATTCTTCATTTGTTTAGTGGCCCAGGTCTGCAGCCCAGGGGCCATAAAGCTCTGAGTGACATCAGGAGACATACTTACAAACATTGTTTTGAGATGTAGAGGAGTGTTTCAAGAGCCAGCTGGGGAGAAAAATGAAACCAAACTGAAATGGTGCAACGTGGAGTGCCAGCAGTCTGTAGCTTGCTTCTGTTTTAACTGAAGATGCCCTCAGAGCACAGCCAGGTCCCTAACCAGTTTGAGTTCAGGGTAATAATGACTGTGGTAGAGAGAGGGAAATGATTAGGAAGCACTAGGCCAATTTTTACTTTATTTCATTTGCACTCTCCTATTCCAGTGTCTTGTCTTTTCATAACAGAGGATCTGAGGGAGAGTCATTTACCAATTTTAGCCAAGTGAACTTGAGCCCCAGGAAGTCTCCTGGGAGATCCCCTGCCTGCCTTCCCAGCCTGCTAGGAACTAACTCATCTTGCATTTTTATCAGCAACATGATCTAAAAGGTATAAAAATCTTTTGGGGGGGGCAGTGCTTGGTATTGAACCCAGGGCCTTGCACATGGTAGGCAAGCATTCTTCCACTGAGCTGTACCCCCATCCCCCAAAAATCATTTGGTCCAACTCTCCTCCCTATCTCAAGAGCCCATCTCCAACAGAAGTACACATCCTGCCTCTTGTTAAATGATTCCAGAGAAAGGAGAACATTATCCCCAAGGGCAACTGGTTCCATCTTTTGAAAGTTCTTATATTAAACTGAAATCTGCCTTCTTGAAATATCTACACCAAAGTCTTGGTTCTGCCCTTTGAACTCATATGGAATGAGTACTCTGGTAAATGACATTTAGGATCAGGCACCCTGCTACAACCACTGCTACTTTCCTCTGAACAACCCCTAGTTGTAAATTCTCCTTTTGAAATGTCCCTCAAAATGGAACTTGACCAGGCGCAGTGGCTCACACCTGTATTCCCAGTGGCTCAAGAGGCTGAGGCAGGAGGAGTCCAAGTTCAAAGCTAGACTCAATAAAAGGAAGGCGCTAAGCAACTCAGACCCTGTCTCTAAATAAAAATATACAATAGGGCTGGGGATGTGGCTCAGTGGTTGAGTGCTCATGAGTTCAATCCTCAATACCTGCCACTCCCCCCCCAAAAAAAAAAAAAAAAAAAAGAATGGAACATGACACTCTAGATGTCGTCCAAGTGTGCAGAATGCAGTAAGACTATTATTTTTCTTGCCCTATGGTTGAATTATTAGAAATGCAATCCAAAGCCAGGTGTAGTGGTGCATGCCTGTAATCTCAGCAGTTCCAGAGTTGGAGGCAGAAGGATTGCAATTTTGAGGCCAGCCTCAGCAATTTAGTAAGAACTTGACATAAAATAAAAATGAGTAGGGATGTAGGTAAAGTGCTCCCGGGATCAATCTCCAGTTACCCCTGCCCCCGCCCCCCAATAAAGAATGCAACCCAAGCCAAGCATGGTTGCAAACACCTGTACTCCCAGAAATTTGGGAGGCTGAGGCAGGAGGATGGTAAGTATGAGGACAGCCTAAGGACTGGGGGTATAGCTCAGTGGTAGAGTGCCCTTGGGTTCAATCCCTACTATTGGGGCAGGGGAAGGCAAAAGAAAGAAATGCAGTTGAAGACTGTAGTAATTGTCTTTTGTTTTATATTTGCAATCATCAAGCTTTGTCTTCCTGACCTATATATATGTGATTTGTTTTTTAACTTAACAGTAGGATTTACTACATATCACCATGTGTGTGTACATTTTATTTTTTGGTACCGGGGTTGAACCCATGGACATTTAACCACTGAGCCACATCCCTATCCCTATTTACTGATTTTATTTTTTGTGGTGCTGGAGATTGAACCCAGCTCCTTGTGCATGCAAGACAAGCACTCTACCAACTGAATTATTGCCCCAGGTTCCCTTTTTACTTTTTTTTTAAATATTTTTTTTAGTTGTATATGGACACAATACTTTTATTTTATTTATTTAATTTGTTTATATGGTGCTGGGGATCAAACCCAGTGCCTCACTCATGTTAAGCAAGTGCTCTACCACTGAGCCACAACCCCAGCTGCCCCCTTTTTACCTTTGAGCAAGAGTCTCACTAAGTTACTGGGCCTGGAACTTGCAGTCTATTGTCTCAGCCTCCCTAGTCAGTGGGATTATAGGCATGTACCACTCTGGCTTCAGAAGACTTTTTATTCTTGTGTTTTCATTATGCTGATTGTCTTTAAAAATGAGCATCTACCACTCATCACGGGGGACTGTTGCTTAGCCACATCCTACACACTTCAGGGCCTGTGTGTTTACAAGTGCTCCACTATAACTGCATGGCCTAGTTAGGACAGCTTCATTTTGCACGTTCAACTCGTGGTACATCTGTGCAAAGTGAAGAACAAGACTTTTTCATCCAGAAGCAGTGGGAAGACTATGTCACTTGGCACTGGCCAATGCAGGGTGGGTGAGCAGAGCTCAAGGGGCACAGAGGGTTGACTCTGTGCTATGCGTTGGCTGAAAGCGGTGATCAGGGTTCCATCAAACATCGTCCTCCCAGAATGATGGTGCTGATTTGAATTTTGCTGGCTTTTTTGTAGTTATTAACTTTATAGCAATTAAGCTGACTAACTGAGACACAGATTTATGTTCATATAAAATTAAGTCAAGTTTAACATTGTAATGAAAATAATCAAAGACAACACCCCAAAACATTTTTTTCCCTTAGAGCAGTCGTGTTCAAACTATTAGACTATGAACCACAATTATAAAAACAATTTATTTTGGGGCTGGGGGTTTAGTTCCGTGATAAGACATTTGCCTAGCATGTATAAGGCCTTGGTTTCATACCCAGAACCACATACACACACAAAAAAAAAAAAATCAAGACTTAATGCAAACATACTCATACATGAGTGACACATCCCTGACCTAAACCATGCTGTAAAAAAAAAAAAACATGAGTGACATATCCTTGTCCTAAACTCATGCAGTAACAACAACAACAAAACAGCTTTAGAGTAGTCTACCTGCCACCCAAGTTTGTGAACCAGTGCCAAGATCTAGAAAGCAAGTTAAACTTACAGGTGTCACAAAATTGAGAAGGGCTGTAAACACAATGAGTGTTGGTTTTAAGGTTCAAAGAGATCTTTAAAAACTGGTAGATGGGGGCTGGGGATGTGGCTCAAGCGGTAGCGCGCTCACCTGGCATGCGTGCGTCCCAGGTTCTATCCTCAGCACCACATACAAACAAAGATGTTGTGTCCACCGAAAAGTAAAAAATAAATAAATATTAAAAAAAAACAAAAAACTGGTAGATGTAATGCTTAAAAGCAGAAGGCTCTAAACCTAAATAAAAATTATGTGTGGTCCACTAATAGGGAATGGAATGGCTGAGCATTCTCTCTCAGGCTCACTGTATTGTCTGTAAAACATACAATGCCATCCTCATAGGATTTCTGTGATGCTCTGATAATTTACATGACAGCATTTGGCATAAGGCATGACATGTAGTGGATCAATATACCAGGCATGGTTGTGGAAGCCACCTGGGAGGCTGAGGAAGGAGTATACAAATTTAAGGCCAATCTCAGCAATTTATTTTTTAAAATTTATTTCTATTTATTTATTTATTTTAGTTTTTGATAGACCTTTATTTTATTTATTTATATGTGGTGTTAAGAATCGAACCCAGTGCTTCACACATGCCAGGCAAGTGTGCTTACTGCTGAGCCCCAGCCCCAGCCCCAGTCTCAGCAATTTAGCAAGGGCTTAGCAATTAAGTGAGACCCTGTCTCCAAATAAAATATAAAATGGGCTGAGGATGTGGTTCAGTGGTAAAGCACCTCTGAGTTCAATCCCCAGTACCAAAAAATAAAGAGAGTCCTTTGAGGAGAGGCCCATGGAGCCTGTTGGTTCCTGGGACCCACCCCAGTTTGAGATACCCCTAGCATGTATAAGGCCTTGGTTCCATACCCAGTCGACATGTAGCAGCCAACCTTCAGCACTTAGGTAGAAGCATGCTCATTTTAGCCCCCAGACTAGATTATCATCCTGCCTGAATTATTCCCCTGGTTGGTTTTTGTTTGTTTGTTTTTGTACTGGATATTGAACCCAAGGGCACTTTACTACTTGAGCTACATCCCCAGCATTTAAAAAAAATTTTTTTTTTTTTTTGTAGTTGTAGATGGACAGAATGCCTTTATTTTATTTGCTTATTTTTATGTGGTGCTGAGGATAAAACCCAGTGCCTCACACATGCTAGGCAAGCGCCCATCCCTAGCCCTTTTTAAAATTTTTTTGAGACAAGGTGTTGCTAAATTTCTGAGGCTGGCTTCAAATTTGGAATCCTCTTGCCTCAGCCTCTGGAGTAGCTGCGATTATAGGAGTGGGGCACTGTACCTAGTACATTTTTTCCCTGTTCTTTTTTAAGTTGCTTAGGGCCCTGCTAAGTTGCTGAGACTGGCTTTTGAACTCATGATCCTCCTGCCTCTACCTCCCGAGCTGCTGGGATTAGAGGCATGTCAGTTTTTCCCTTCTTGATCACAAGAGTATTATGAAGATTTCTGTTGATGCCTGTTGAATTCAGATGCAAGGTGTTTATGTTTTCCTGATGTGTCTGTCCAAAACCCTATGAAAAGAAACTGAGATGTGTTCAGCATGTCTTGTTTTTTTGCAACTCCATGCCTGTACCTGTGGTCATTCCTCCTTCCCTCAGTAACTGCAGTGCTATTCGATCATTCAATAATTCAACTCTAGAATTCAGTAATTCTAGAAATATGCCAAAGATCTGTCTGGGATGTTTCAGGATCTACATGTGCATTCTTGTGTACATTCTCACCAGGAGGGCTCCTGGTACAGTGAGCAGGACCTGCAGAACCACCCTGCCCTGCAGTGGCTTGGGACCTGGCGACCATTAAAGTCACTGGGGAGCCTCCTACCAGCCTATCACCCATCCTGGGCTTACCCTTCCTTTACCTTTCTCTAAGAATCCTTTCCCCATCGGGGAATGGTGGCATACACCTGTAATCCCAGTGGCTCAGGAGGCTGAGGAAGGAGGATCACTAGTTCAAAGCCATCCTCAGCAAAACCAAGGCATTAAGCAACTTAGTGAGACCCATCTCTAAATAAAATACAAAAAAGGGCTGGGGATGTAGCTCAGTGGTCGAGTGCCCCTGAGTTCAATCCCTGGTATCAAAGAAAAGGAAAAAAAAGAATCCTTTCCCCAAAGAGAGAAGCTGGAGAGGCCCGCCCAGAGGGAATGGCTCTGCTCTCTCCAGCCTTTGTCCTTTTCTTGCTAGGTGCCCACCAGGGGCTCAAGCTCTGAGCCTTTTTGTCTTTTCAACTCTCCCAAGTAATATTCCTCATCTGTTTTTCCTGGCATCAGCTTTCCAAAGTTCTAGGATAGAAGCCTGACTTCCTGCCCAGTGTTCTTTTCCTTAGTGATTTATGAACTCAAGATGAACTAGATTCTCTCCCCCAAACTCCTCATGTCTTACATTTTTTTCATCTTGTTTTCCTTTTAAATTAGACTAAATGCAGGGTAGAATCTCCTTTCATAATTTCCTCAACCTTCTTTATTTTCTTTTATTTTAAAAAAAGAACAATAGGGTATAGTTGTCCCTGAGTATTCACAGGGCATTTGGCTCCGGGACCTTCTGCAGATACGAAAATCCACAGATACTCAAGTCCCTTACATAAAATGGCAGAGTGTTTTCATGTAGCATACACACATCCTCCTGTATACTTTAAATCATCTCTTGATTACTTGTAATACCTAAAACCACATAATTGTTACACTGTATTATTTGGGGAATAATGACAAGAAAATGTCTACAATATTCAGTATAGATACAGTATTTTTTTCCTAACGTTTTGATCTGTGGTTGATTGAATCTGTGGATACAGAAGACCAGTTGTTTAATCACTGTGAGAAAATAGGGAAATATAGAACAAGGAGAAAAATTCTTTGTTAAGTAAAATTCTACCAAGCAATAACAACTTATAACATTTTATATATATGCATATATACACACACATTTAGACAAAAATAGAATTTACTCTATTTACATTCTTCTCTGTATATTGTTATTAGCTCTACCTGTTCTTGGAGCCAATACCTACTGTCCAGTGTAAAAATGTAAATTTATTTAAAGAAATTAACCATATGTGATATTCCTAGAACCCTCATGCCTTTGTGGTAAAGGCCGAGAATACAGCACCCATGAATTTGGAATGAAATAGGTGTGTCCTTCTTGTCAGGAACCCTGATCCAGCCTTGTACCCCATCCATCCACCCGTGGGGCTGGTTTGGCGTCTGCCTATAGCAGGAGTGAGAAGGAAGCTTGAGTTAGGGCCAGAAGATTGATTGGCTGGGGCTCCTCTGCCCACTATAAAGGGTTCCTGTGTAGCTTGGCAGAGCCAGTTGGGGATGGGGTGTGCCCAGACTAGTTACTGTCTAGAGTCTTCATGTTAAGGGGCCAGTGCACTGGAGGCAGGCCTGGCTCCTCACAGGCTTGCATAGCTGAGCCTGAGCAGAGATCATCTGCTAAAAGGTGTGGGGCTGTCATCCTGTGGCAGGGACATGTGGAGAGAGGCTGTTAACTCCTCTTGGAGAAGCAAGAATGAATAGAGGCAAAAAGAAAATCTGAGGCAGGGGGCTTGGGTCCTTTTCCTAAGATGTCTTGTGTCTTACTTTGTCTCTTTCTTCCAGCACATCCACAGATGAGTATGGCTGCCACTGCTGCCGTCAGTCCCAGTGACTACCTGCAGCCTGCTGCCGCCACCACCCAGGCGAGTGGGCTCTGAGGGCGGGGTTCTCAGCTGCTTGTATGGGCTCAAAACCCTTTTCATTGTCACTTTCAACACTAAGACATGAGACCCAGGAAGGTTCACTTATCTACACTTTCTAAACTAAAAGTCATGCCACTTACCTAAGGTGCCACAGTTGGATCAGCGGGAAAGGCCAGGATTAAACTCAAGTATTCTTTCCCTAGATACCATTGCCATAGATGGAAACAGAAGCCCTTTTATTGAAGTTTTAAGAGAGCAGCCTTCCCTAGTCCATGGCATTGCATGTAGGAAGCACTAGAAAATACCAGTGTGTTTGTCCCTTTGCTGCCTGTCCTTTTCCCCCTCCTTCCTTTGTCAGTGGAACAGTCAGGGATTTCAGGGATTTCTCCTTCCCTATGATGGTGTGATAGAACTCCTTCTGGGACTAAAGAGCATCATTATCCTGGTAAATGTGAGGCTAGCCCACACTGCTAGTTCATCCCACCCAGGGGCTGCTTCTAGGGAATTCCTGAGAAAGTACTGTCCTGCCTTTCCTTACTTGGTTGGCAGAAAAACCAAAGGGATGCTGGTGACACAGGCAGGGAAGAGCACACAGAGGGCTGCCACCTTAGAGGATCATGAAGGGCTGATGCGCAGCCAGCCCCAGGCCTTCTTGTCTCACTCCTTTCCTCTGCTGGTTTTTGCAGGACTCCCAGCCATCTCCTTTGGCCCTGCTTGCTGCAACATGTAGCAAAATTGGCCCTCCAGCTGTTGAAGCTGCTGTGACACCTCCTGCTCCCCCCCAGCCAACACCACGGAAACTGGTCCCTATCAAACCTGCCCCACTTCCTCTGAGTCCTGGCAAAAATAGCTTTGGCATCTTATCCTCCAAAGGAAATATACTTCAGATTCAGGGGTCACAACTGAGCACCTCCTATCCTGGAGGGCAGCTGGTATTCGCTATCCAGAACCCCACCATGATCAACAAAGGGAACCGGTCAAATGCCAATATCCAGTACCAGGCGGTCCCTCAGATTCAGGCAAGCAGTTCCCAGACCATCCAGGTGCAGCCCAATCTCACCAACCAGATCCAGATCATCCCAGGCACCAACCAGGCCATCATCACCCCTTCGTCGTCCAGTCACAAGCCTGTCCCCATCAAGCCAGCCCCTGTCCAGAAGTCAAGTGCAACCACCACCCCTGTGCAGAGTGGGGCCAACGTGGTAAAGCTGACAGGTGGAGGTGGCAACGTGACGCTCACCCTGCCCGTCAACAACCTTATGAACGCGAGTGACACTGGGGCAGCCACTCAGCTCCTCACTGAAAGCCCTCCCACCCCTCTGTCTAAGACTAACAAGAAAGCCAGGAAGAAGAGCCTTCCTGCTTCCCAGCCATCTGTGGCTATGGCTGAGCAGGTGGAGACGGTACTGATTGAGACCACTGCAGACAACATCATCCAGGCAGGAAACAACCTGCTGATTGTTCAGAGCCCTGGGGGTGGCCAGCCAGCTGTGGTCCAGCAGGTCCAGGTGGTGCCGCCCAAGGCCGAGCAACAGCAGGTGGTGCAGATCCCCCAGCAGGCTCTGCGGGTAGTGCAGGCTGCATCTGCCACCCTCCCCACCGTCCCCCAGAAGCCCTCCCAGAACTTTCAGATCCAGACGGCTGAGTCAACACCTACTCAGGTACCATACACCCTCTGCCCTGCCTCCCTTTTCTCCTCTGATTACCCCTCAGCTTGCTTTTGAAGGAGAGGTAGGTCATCTCCTGATTTGATCTGGGTGTTGGAATCAATAGCATTTGGGTGGGCAGGAAGTGGCCATTTCTGTATGACAAACAAGCTCTCTTCAGATCTTGGACCAAGTACTGCTTATCTATAGAAAGCAGATGAAATGAAGTTTTATTTTGATCCTTTTTTTTTTTTTAATATCTTTATATTTGTTTGTGGTGCTGAGGATCAATCCTAGTGCCTCATAGGTGCTAGGCGAGCGCTCTACCACTTGAGCCACAACCCCAGCCCCCTGATCCTTTTTCTTTATGGGGAATATTTTTGGGGATGGGTAGGAGACAAATGTATATCTTTTAATAATAAAGCTGACTTCTTATTATAGAATTACATAGGACAGCAAAAATGAAAATTTCTAGTCAGAACCATAGAATCTGATGTAAAGTAACAATGAGAAATGTGCTAATCACTGTTAATTATAAATAATAATTAATAATAATAATAGGAGCAGTCTAGTTTTACAGCAGGAACATTTAGGTTAAATTCATCTAGGATTTTGAATTCAACAAGCATGTTTTCTTCTTTTACATTTCTTATGGTTGTCTAAGCTGGGCGTGGAGGCACTCTCCTACAATTCTAGCTACTTGGGGGCTGAGGCAGGAGAATGAAAAGTTGGAGGCTAGCCTCAACAACTGAATGAGATTTTGTCTCAAAATAAAAAAGGGCTGGGCATATCGGTGCACATGCCAGCCTCAGCAACTTACTGAGGCCCCAAGCAGCTTAGCAAGACCCTCTCTCAGTGGCTCAGTGGTCGAGGACCCCTGGGTTTAAACCCCAAGACTACCAAGAAAAAAAAAAGTGCTCAATTATTCCAAATCTCTTTGGCTCTGTGAGGCAAATTTTACTCTTTGTGCATGCTTCCAGAGATTGTGCCCATGTTGCAGATGGAGAACTGGGAACTCAGAGATGTTAGAAAGTACCCAAAATTTCTTGGGGTGTGACAAGCACCAGGATTCAAATCAGAATTTTCTGATCTTTTCTGTTCCTCTTTCTCCTTTTCATTTTTGTAGTACTGGGGATTGAACGTAGGAGTGCTCTACCACTGAGCTACATCCCTAGACCTTTTTTAATATTTTATTTAGAAAAAGGGTCTCACTGAGTTGCTTAGGGCCTCACTAAGTTGCTGAAGTTGGCTTTGAACTTTCGATCCTTCTGCCTCAGCCTCCTAAGGTGCTGGGATTACAGGCAAGCACCACGCACCTGGGCCTAGATATTTTTATTTTTTATTTTGAGACAGGATCTCAACTCGGTGAAGTTGTCTTTGAACTTGGCAGTCTTCCTGTCTCAGCCTCCCAAATAGCTGAGTATGGGCATTCATCACCATGCCTGTCCTCAACTCAGATTTCTAACTTTAAACCCCACACTTTTCCATTCTCCACCTTGACTCTGTGTAGTAGATGCTACCATTAAAATTGATGATGGGTTGTTGTTTTTTTTTAATATAGAAAATTAGTTCCTGCCATTGAGGAATTTGTAATCCAGATACCTGTAGAGCTGGTCACAGTGGCACACACCTGTAATCTCAGCAGCTTGGGAGGCTGAGGCAAGAGGATTGCAAATTCAAAGCCAGCCTCAGCAACTTAGTGAGGCTCTAAGTGACTTAGCAAGACCCTGTCTCAAAAAAGGGTGGTGGTGCTGAGGGTGTGATTCAGTAGTTAAGCACCCCTGGTCTCGATCCCTGGTACCAAAAAAATAAAATAAAGATGGCTGTAGAGAGAGGACCACATTAGTAACAGTGTGATCTCCTGGATAGAGAAGAAATGCCTTTGAATTTGAGCTGGGGACATGGAAGTCATACAAGAGGAAATCTGAGGCCTTCCTTAGAATTTCTACTTCCTTCTGGTGTGTATTATATATTGCCAGGTGACTTTTTACAAATTGTTTATTTCACAATATTTAAGATCCTATTATCAGAACTACTTTAAAGGTAAAAAAACTGCTGGATGCACACCTGTAATCACAGATACTTGGGAGGCTGAGACAGGAAGATCATAAGTTTGAGGCCAGTCTAGGCAATCTGGTGAGACCCTGTCTCAAAAGATAAAAAGGACTCATGATATAGCTCAGTGACAGAGCACTCCTGGGTTTAATTCCTAATACTGCAAAAAATAAATAAATAAAAGCGAAGAGCTGAAGCAATACCTGCTCAGGTGTGGTATGCACATCCTCGGCAGTCTCAGTCACCTTTTCTTCATCTTCAGACTGTTGGAGGCAGGACTTAAATCAGATCTTCCTGAAGAAATAATCATACACTTTAGCTATAACAACATCTTTGTCATCATTATTACTTTTGGCATGAGGTCCTGAACCCAGGGGCACTGTCTACTGAGCTACATCCCCAGCCCTTTATGTTATTTTCATTTTGAGACAGGGTCTCACCAAGTTTCCCAGGCTGGCCTCCAACTCCCCAGGCCCTCTGTCAGTGATTGTTTCTGTCTTTGTTTTTCATGATCTTGACAGGGGCACTGGCCAAGTACCCTGTAGAAAGTCCCCTGTCTAAATTTGTCTGATGTTTTTATGATTATTAGACTGAAGTTCTGGGGTTTTGTAATGAATACCAGAGGCAAAGTACCCTTTTCATCACGTTGCAACAGGGGTACAGGACACCCCCTGTGATGTTAGCCCTTGTCCCTTGGTGAAGCTGCCAAAGGTGGTGTTCGCCAGCTGTCTTTACAAGTTGTTACTTTTCCCTTTGTTCTATGGAAATCAGTTGCTAAGTCTGAATTTGTCTCTTTTCCCCATTTATTTACTTATTCAATCATTTATTTATATCACTATGGACTCATGTATATTTTATACTTTGGGTTATAAGCCAGTACTACTTTTTTTTGCTTAAAATTGTTCCAGTTTTGGTCATTGGGAACTCTTTCATGCTGAATCCTGTATACTTTTGACATGTTCTCATCCTTTTTTTTAAATTCAGCTTTTTTGAGGTATTCACACACCATAAAAATCACCCTCTCAAAGTGTCGAGTTCCATGGTCTTTAGTATATTTACAGAGTTGTGCAGCCTTCATCACTTACCATTTCCCCTCCCCTCAGCCTCTGACATCCACTAGTCTATTTCCTGCCTGTGCATTGCCTATTCTGGACATTTCACATGAATGGACTCTACAACAGAAGGTCTTTTGTGACTGGTTTCTTTCACTTAGCATAATCTCCAGGTTCATCCACACTGGAACATCAGGACTTCATTCCTTGATCTTCCCAGCTCCAGCCTAAGAATCAACCATTTCTCTTAGGAGTCCAGGTTCCTCTTCTCGGAGGATGTGACAGCAGTTTTTTAATTCTCTCATTCTCCATCCCATTTATATGTTTTTCAGTATGGACTCATGGATTCCTGTTTTATTCAATGGGTTATAATACATTAATATAACTATTTCAATGTTTAAATTGTCCCAGATTTGATCAGTGGGGTCCCTCGTGCTGGCTTTTCACCTATCCTCACCATGCTGTGGGCATTTCCCTAACTTGCCAGCACAAGCGTCCTGATCTCTTCTTGTACCTTCCCTGCCCCAACCTGGAATTAGCTCTTTCTCTGGGGAGTTCTCATTCCCTTTAAATTAAAAAAAAAAAAAAGATTTTTTTTTTTCAGTTGTAGATGAACACAATACCTTTATTTTTTATGTGCTACTGAGGATCAAACCCAGTGCCTCACACATGCTAGGCAGGCGCTCTACCACTGAGCTACAATGGCAGCTTCTCCCATTCCCTTTAGTGGAGCATTGATTTAGAAGCTGGGGCTTGGGTGCTGGCGTGAGCTTATTGCTACAAAGGTGTTGCTTAGTGGACACAGCTAGGAAGTACACATCAATAGACATGTCTACAGACATAGATAATATATATATATATATATATACACACTTTTTTTTATCTTTGCCAGTCTGGATTGGAGAAAGATTATTTCTTATTTACATGTCTCTTGAGGACTAACATGAATCTGTTTTTCTTTGTCTTGGGGTCACTATCTTCTAATTCTCCAACTCTGAGATTTGGCATTGACATTTTTCTGTGTTAACACAGTAAATTAAAAGTTTGGTTTTAAATCAATAGCCAGCCTTGCTAGCTTAGTACAAGGAGCCCCTTGTTGAACATCAACAGTGTATAAATGTAGATTTGGGCTGTTGGAAGAGAGACTTGGGCTGACAGAGAGGCACTGCCTGTTCTTAATTGGGCAAGGAGATATGAAGGTGCAGGAGCCCTCTTTCCCAGAGCACTTACTTTTTCTCTCTGGCCCCCCCAGGTCTACATCCGCACACCTTCTGGTGAAGTACAGACAGTCCTTGTCCAGGACAGCCCCCCAGCTACAGCTGCAACCACCTCAACCACCACGTGTAGCAGCCCTGCACCCCGGGCTCCCCATCTGAGTGGGACCAGCAAAAAGCACTCAGCTGCAATTCTCCGAAAAGAGCGCCCCTTGCCAAAGATTGCACCCGCTGGGAGCATCATCAGCCTGAATGCTGCACAGCTGGCTGCGGCGGCCCAGGCCATGCAGACCATCAACATCAATGGAGTCCAGGTCCAGGGTGTACCTGTCACCATCACCAACACTGGCGGTGAGGAAACAGGCTTCAGCCACGTGGTTGGCAACAAGGCCTGTGTGCCCAGCACGTGGGAATGAAGCCAGCCTGGGGATTCCCAGTAGCAGCAGTGAGGATACTGCCCATTCTTTGCCCGGTCCTCTGCAGCCTAAGAGCACGTCCATGTGTATCTTCCCAATTGGTTCTTAGAGTAGAGCTGTGAGATAGAGTAAATCACATAGTCTCCATTAGACCTTGAATCTGATGGAAAATTTCCTGGGGTACCCAGATTAATTTGATACAAACTGAGGACATATGTTCAGGGGAGATTCTGAGTAAAGGAAGTCAAAAGCTTCTTAGAAAGGCTGGCATTGAGATTGAGGGTGAGGAAGGAACCCTGGATGGTGAGAAAGCTTGTGCTGTACTTTAGGTCACTGGTGGTATGTATGCTGAGAAAGTGGCCTCAGAAATAATCACAGGAAGAATTGAAGCTACCTAGCAAAAGTGCTTCTTTGCATCCTATATCTGGTTGAAGGGAAAACTTGAAGGTAGCAGGAACTCTGAATCTCCTCTCTTCATCTTTTGTTGGGGTGCTAAGTATTGAACCCAGGGGCACTCTACCACTAAGCTATATCCCCAGCTTTTAATTATTCTTTTAAATGTTTGAGACAGGGTCTAAATTAAATTAGGCCAGTTGTCCTCAACCTTGTGATCCTCCTGCCTCGGCCTTCCATATAGCTGGGATTACAGGTGTGTACCACCATTCCTGGCTCACCTCTTCATCCTTATTGAATTTACAGTACTTTATGCATTTGGTTTTCCCATTTGGGGGCCCCAAAAGAGAGGACAAGGCATCCTAGAGGACTTAATTTTTCCCAGAGCCCATAAAACTATCTTCTCTTACTAACAGAAGTCCCTAGAGACTTTTATCCTAAAAGTAGAGTGGATAATCAACAAGGGCCTAAGGTAGAGGAAACAGGAAGAATGCTCTAAGACAATGCCAGGTAAGACCCTTTGTAACTGGAATCATGTAGGCAATGTCTTTAACTTTTTTTTTTGGTTGCACATGGGATTGAACCCAGTGGAGCTTTACCACTTTATTTTAAATTTTGAGACAAGGTCTCACTAAGTTGCTGAGGCTGGCCTCAAACTTGGCAACCTTCTGCCTCAGTCTCCCAAGTAGCCAGGATTATGCATCTGCTTCATCCACCTGGTTCATGTAGGCAACATCTTTTTTTTTTTAATTAATATTTTTTAGTTATAGATGGATGCAATATCTTTATTTTGTTTATTCATTTTTATGTGGTGCTGAGGATCGAACCCAGTGCCTCACATGTGCAAGGCAAGTGCTCTGCCACTGAGCCACAACCCCAACCCCTGTAGGCAACATCTTAAAAGTGCATTTTTAGTTTGGTACAGTGGCATATGCCTGCAGTTCTAACTACTCTAAGCTGAGGTAGAAAGATCTCAAGTTTGAGACCAGCCTTGGCAACTTAGACCTTGTCTCAAAATTTAAAAGGGCTGGGATGCTAGGTGTGGTGGCACAAACCAGTAATCCCAGCGGCTCAGGAGGTTGAGGCAGGAGGATCACAAGTTCAAAACCAGCCTCAACAACAACTTATGAGGCACTGTCTCAAAAAAAAAAAAATACATATATACACACACACACACACACACACACACACATAAAGGGCTTGGATGTGGCTTTATGGTTAAGTACCCCTGGGTTCAACCCTGGTACCAAAAAAATTTTTAAAAAGGCGAGGCTGGGGTGTAGCTCAGTGGTAAAACTCTTGCTCAGCATGTGTGACATACAGGGTTTAATCCACAGTAATGCAAAAAATAAATACACATAAAAATAAAATAATAATAAAAAGATGAGGTGAGTTGAATGAATTTTGCCTGTGAAGTATGATGGTTCAGGGCAGTGACTCTGAACCTGGGTTCACTTCCGGTTCTACTATCTATTAGCCATGTGACCTTGATATGTTATTTAATGTGGTCTCCTCTTCTCTGAATTGGGGATAATAGTATCTGTTATAGGTTTATCTGAGGTCTCTAACAGGTTCTCAAAAATAGCAGCTGCAGTGATTATCCTTTTGTGCAGAAAGGAAGAACTTTTGACTCAAGGTTTCAGGCTTCCTCTCTGTAAACTGTGGCCTTCTCTTTACCACAGGGCAGCAGCAGCTGACGGTGCAGAATGTTTCTGGAAACAACCTGACCATCAGTGGGCTAAGCCCCACCCAGATACAGCTACAGATGGAGCAGGCCCTGGCCGGAGAGGCCCAGCCTGGGGAGAAGCGGCGCCGCATGGCCTGCACATGTCCCAACTGCAAGGATGGGGAGAAGAGGTAATCCAAGGGTTAGGCCACACCAGCATCCTGGCATGTGCACTGTTCCCCAAGCCCCTCCAGGGGTGCCCAGGGCTTATGCTTAGCTTGTCTTTTTTTTTTTCCCCCAGTACTGAGTATTGAACCAAGGGGCATTTTACCACTGAGCTACACCTTTAGCATTGTTTTTTTGTTTGTTTTTGTCTTTTCTGTGCCTACAACCTTGCTGTATCTTATTTCTGTCCACCTCCTTCCCTTCTTCCCATTCCCTCCACCCCACCCTTAATCCAATTCTCAGGTCTGGAGAGCAAGGCAAGAAGAAGCACGTGTGCCACATCCCAGACTGCGGCAAGACTTTTCGGAAGACATCCTTGCTGCGGGCCCATGTGCGCCTGCACACCGGGGAGCGGCCATTCGTCTGCAACTGGTTCTTCTGTGGAAAGAGGTTCACGAGGAGTGATGAGCTCCAGCGGCACGCTCGCACCCACACAGGTCAGCTCCCGCCTCCCTTCAGCCCTGTTTTGCTGCCCTCGGTGCACCAGCACCCTGGCCTGTCAGGAGCTGCTACATTGAACAAGAGCTACCGACTGTCCAAAGGTTACCCCAGAAATTCTTTGCGGCCATTCCTTAATCGCAGTGTTCCTCCAGAGTGGTATCACTGCATTACATGACCCCAGTGACCTCTGCCACATCTGCATAAAATCACTTAGTGTGCTACACTCTCAGAAGACATTACAGATTACCTGAGTTAATCCCGGTAAGGACACTCTGGGAGGTACTTTGATAATGTCCATCTTACTGAGGCCTGGAGAGGCGGCCAG
Organism: Marmota flaviventris; assembly: GCF_047511675.1. Classification (NCBI taxonomy): domain Eukaryota; kingdom Metazoa; phylum Chordata; class Mammalia; order Rodentia; family Sciuridae; genus Marmota; species Marmota flaviventris. Next base: position 54,280,176 of record NC_092514.1, on the reverse strand, counting down.
GTCACCTAGCTAATGACAGGCAGAGCCAGGTTCAAACCCAGGCTCTCTGGCTCCTAAGTCCATTTCTTTCTCTCTTTCTTTTTTTTTTTTTTTTAAATCTTTTTATAGTTGTAAATGGACAGAATGCCTTTATTTTATTTGTTTCTTTTTATGTGGTGCTGAGGATTGAGCCCATGCCTGAAGACTGAACACATGCTAGGCAAGCTCTGCCACTGAGCGACAGCCCCAGCCCCCAGGTCCATTTCTTAATCACTATTCCATGCTGTCCTCCTGTTGTTATTTACATAATGATTTTCCTTAAATTGTTTATCTGTTTTACTCATTTATTTCCTAAGCAATATTGTTTTTTGTATTGTAGGTTTGATATCACATGTTTGAATGTACTGGCAAATAATGCAAAACTATTAGAAAAATGCTATAGTGAATGCCCCAGTGAGCAGACAGACCCCTTGTACTGGGACTGGGGTAGGGGACTTGTGACCCAAAGCTCCTGGCCAGGGTGGTGGGACAGACGCAGAAGAGTAAACACTTCACTGAACAGTGGCTGACCTGGCCGGGGTCAGTGTGCTTCAGGTCAGTAAGTGCTCAGGGCTGGTGAGGTCAGAGTGGAGTGGGGCCTTCCTGTGAGGGAAGGTGTTGATGCAGGTGTAAAGCCCAAGGAACACAGATCAGAACAAAGCAGGCAGGCAGTCCCACAAGAGAAGACTGCAGGGGCTCAGGGTGAACATCTTGGGCAAAGATAAGGAAGAGAACATAGGAGACTGGAGAGGTCAGATGGGGCAGGGAAGTGAGGACGGATCAGAGTGTAGAGCAGCAGATGGCAGGGAGAAAATATCTGAGCAAGAGGTGGACAGAACATGGCAACGAGGCCATGACAGCTTTACCAGGGGCCCCTCATGTACTCCCTTCTTTTTGGGGTACCACAGTGTTTGCACATGGGCTCCACATGTGATGGACATCTCCTCTTCCCAGGGGACAAACGCTTCGAGTGTGCCCAGTGTCAGAAGCGCTTCATGAGAAGTGACCACCTCACCAAGCATTACAAGACCCACCTGGTCACGAAGAACTTATAAGGCCAACTGAGACAGGAGGACCTGAAGACACAACTCCCCCATCTGTCCTGCCTGGGCCCCTAGTGAACAGGTGCCCACAGCTGCCCTCAGCCCCGCTGCTGTTCTGTGGCTGTGTCCCCACAGGAAGGGGCTCTGCTCCCTGTGCTCTCCTTCTGAAGCCCCTTGGCTCCGCCCTGGCCCTTCCTTCCCACCATGAGCTCCCGTCCTGCCCAGACCATGGACACTGGCCATGCCCAATGAGACGTTCTAAACCAGGACGCGTGGGAACCCTTATTTCCAAAGGAAAAACGCATTTCACTCCGTCGAGGAGCAAAGTGAGCCCGCCCCTGCCCTGTTCCCTGCCTCCAACACTCCCAACACTGCCGGAGTCCCACCGTGCCATGCCCCCCAACTCCTGTGCCTCCTTGCCCCCACCCACCCACTAGGGATGCCCTGGTGCCTGGCACCCAGCCTCCCACTGGCACCCACCTCTGCAGAGGCTCAGGAGCCACCTCCACTCCACTGCCCAGCCCTGCCTCGGCTCTCCTCCAGACATTCCAACTTCCCATTCAAACATCAGACACCCGTGGACTCCTCTCTGCACCCCTTTTTCTATGGAGAACGTTGCCTTATATTCTCTACTTCAGATGATGAACACTGTGTATTGTGTGTGCTTTAAGGACGTTTTATTTAATTGCTCCCTTCTTCCTTTCCTTCGTAACCACCTCCCCCCATGCCTGCTTTCAGTTTAGGGTTTTGGGGGGCGATGATGAGCATATGAATTTTTTTCTCACTCTAGCAATTCTCTTTTCTAAGTGACACAGCATTTCAACTCAAAAACACCTCCATCCTGAACCTCCTCCCTCCCCCTCATCTCACCTGCCCCACCCAAGCTCAACTGTGTACAGTGTATATTGTATAATAGACGATTGTGTCTACTACATGTTTTAAAAAACATATTGCTTGTTATTTTTGAGGCTTTTAAATTAAACAAAAATCCAACTTTATTTTTAGTTGTAACTGCTTGAGGTATGTTTTATGAATTAAGTGACAGATTTGTTATCCTTTATTAACAATGTACTCTGTTGGTCAGTGCTGGGCTGACAAAAATTTTTTCTTGCTAATAAATTTAGTTGCCTGAGGCAAAATCTGCACCTTGGCAGTTTGGCTTCCTTTCTGTTTTACCTTGGAGGGCTCAGAGAAGGACTCCAGAGGAGGGAGCCTTTGTCTCTCAGAGCGATCCACACCTGGACCAAGATAGAACCCTGCCTAGGGGCTGCAGCCATATGTGCTTCACAGTGAAGTCCCCAGAGCGTCTCCAGGGACCTTCTCAGAGGCCAGGGCCCACCTAGTGTTTGTTTGTTTTTTTTCCACAAGCCAGTATTGCTTCTGCCACAGAGACAAGTTACAGCAGGCACTCCCTCAGCCAGCAAGCTGACTCCCCCACAACTCCCAGGCCCTGGAGGGGAGGGCTTTGGCCTCATAGCCCATAATAAGTTTAGGGAGAAGAGCCAAGGGACTTTGGCTTAGCCACTTCCAAAAGGCTCAGAGTCTGGAAAAAACAGTTTCCCAAGGACTCAGGGCCCTTCCTAAGGCACAGGACCAGGCAGATTCCTCAGAGGGCCCAGCAGCTAGAGGCCTGTGAGCCCAGCTTTTCCTAAAAGGACCCTGGCTGGCCAGGTTCTGTTTTTCTTCTGTCCCCTTGTCCAGCATCCCAGGGAGGGCAGTCAGTTGATGGACACCTTTTGGTTTTACAGATCTGAAGTTTTGGTGGGGATTTTTTTTTTTTTTTTTTTTTTTTTTTTTGAGGGGGGAGGCAGGAAGTCCAGGGTTGTGGTATTATGCAGGTAAAGGTCAGAGCTGATATTTAAGCCTCTTTGGGGCCTGAAGAGCAGAGCATCTGGGGCTGAAGGGAAAGGCGAGTCATCTCAAGCACGCAGAGAACAGAATGTGCTTTTTACTCACCCTCAGGACACCCAGGGTGGCGGTCCTGTTCAGGAGTGGTGAGGCTCATTCTCACTGCCCTGTCCTCTTGCCTTTGTTGCCAGCTACCTGCATTGCTACAAAACAGCTTTTCTTTTAGTGCCAGTTGACCTGCACAGGACTAAAAAAATAAAAAGGACAAGGATCTTAGATGGATCCAGGTTCTCTGCCTTTGCTCACTTGTCAGCAGGTAGGGAGACCCTTCCCATTACATTCAATTCTCAGGGCAAAATACTAGAAGAGCAGCTGAATGGACCCTGGCAGAGAACCTCTTCCTCAGCCCATCAGCCCTGCATCTCATTGCTGCTCTGACAACCGGGGGAAGGCGTGAGGTACACTTACCTATCCCCTATGTGTGGGTGGCACAGCTGGAAAACTGCCTTGCATGCTCTGAATGAGGGGCTGGTGGAGAGAAGGGATGTATTAACCAACTGGCTCCTTTCTGCCACACGTTCTTGATTTTGCTCTTAGGCACAAAGAATTACTGTTCCTGGGAGTGGATTCCAAGGCTGGTGCCTTATGCTTTCTGTGAAGAAACTGACCTGACACCTTGGCATCCTTTAGAGATGAGCTGTGATCTAGGAACTCTCCCCCACCTCCCTCCCTCCCTTGAAGGCTGATTCCTTCCTACCCTACCTCATTCCAGTCTCTTCTAATCAGACCTTCCTTCTGGGGCATTCTTCAGGCCCGCGAGGCCGTTGGGGTGGGGGGCTTCTTCTCTAGTTGTCACGTGTTTCAATTAAACACTAGCCCACTGCACTCAGTGGCTTCGGGACCAGAGGGAAACCATTTTCAACTGTAAGGAAAACAGAGCAAGCACCATGGCAAATGAAATATTGGGGAGTACATGACTATGACACTGGGACACACAGGGCTGGGGATGTAGCTCAGTAGCAGAGTGCCTGCCTAGCATGTCCAGGGCCCTGGGTTTGATTCCCAGCACTGAAACAAAAACCAAAAACTGGGACACACACTCCACCAACTGGGTGTCCCTACTTGGCTTTGGCCAGTTGGTGCTGTGCAAGAATGCCACGTCTGTTGACTTTTGTAAGAGAAACTAGAAATGTGGAGTGCTATGGTTTGGATCCTGCACATCTCAAAAGGTCCATGTGTTTAAAGCCTGGTCCAGCCTATGGTGCCATTGGGAGGTGTGGACCTGGAGGAGGTCAGCTCATTGGCGCATGGCCTTGAAGGGAATATTGGCACTCCAGCCCCTCCTTTTCCTGTCTTTCCTTCCTAGCCACAGAAAGTAAGCAGCTTCATCACGCATTTCCACCATGATCTACTGCCTCCCCACAGGCCTAAAAGCAACAGAGCCAACCAACCATGGACTGAAACCTCCAAAACTAAGCTGAAATATAAACCTCTCCTTTTTCTTTCTTTCTTCCCAACCCCCAGTACTGGGGACCGAACCCAAGGGCACTCTACACCACTGAGTTGAAATCCTAGCCCTCCCACCTTTTTTTTTTTTTTTTTTTTTTGGTGCTGGGGATTGAACTCAGGAGTGCTTTATCACTAAGCTACATTCCCAATCCTTTTTATTTTATTTTATTTTTTTTGACACAGGGTCTTACTAAGTTGCTAAAGCTAGCCTCAAACCTGCAATCCTCCTGCCTCAGCCTCCCATCCGCAACAACCTTCCTCTTATCTCGGGCATTCTGTTAGGTGCAATATTGGAAAGCTGACTTAAAACACAGAGTTTTGTGTGAAGTCTCCAAATCTTTAAATGTTGGCTCAATTGTTTAAAAATACAGCAGGAGGGCTGGGGTTGTGGCTTGGTGGTAGAGAACTTGCCTAGCATGTGTGAGGTATGGGTTTGATCCTCAGCACCACATATAAATAAAGGTCCATCAAAGACTAAAAAAACATTTTAAAAAGAATACAGCAGGAGGGCTGGGGATGTGGCTCAAGCGGTAGCGCGCTCGACTGGCATGTGTGCGGCCCGGGTTTGATCCTCAGCACCACATACAAACGAAGATGTTGTGTCTGCCAATAACTAAACAATAAATATTTAAAAAAAAAAAAAAAGAATACAGCAGGAGCTAGGCACAGTAGTAATGCCTATAATCCCAGGACTCAGAAGGCTGAGACAGGAAGATGGCAAATTTGAGGCCAATCTTAGTAATATAGCGAGAAATTCAATTAAAAGGGCCCAAAATAAAAAGACTGAGTAGGGATGGAGCTCAGGAGTACAGTACTCCTGGGTTCAATCCCCAGTATGGCAAAAAAAAAAAAAAAATCATGGACTGGTAAGGTCATAGCAAGGGGACACCCTGGCCTCCCCAGGGATGGACAAGATTTGAGTTCAGGAAACAGTCCTATTTCAGATCCTAATAGACACACACACACACACACACACACACACACACAGAGTCAGGCTAGTAGCATCTTCCTTAACCACAGGCAAAAGGGAATATGGCAGAGGCTTTGCAGTCTACACAGTTCTGCAAACTACCCCACCCCACCCAAGGCCAACCCGACCTTCAGTTTGTCTCCAACCAGATTTGCTGTATCATTCCCAGAGTGATGTGGATCCCTCTCTCTCCACATTCCATACCCATTCTTTTTTCTTTTTGGTACCAGGAATTGAACGCAGGGCGCTTAGCCACTGAGCCACATCCCAAGCAGGGATTAGAAACAGGTCTCACTGAGTTGCTTAGGGCCTTGCTAAATTGCTGAGGCTGAGCCTTGAACTCACGATCCTCCTACCTCAACCTCTGGGATTAGAGTTGTGAGCCACCTTGCCAGCTCCATACCCATTCTTAAGTGTGTGTGTCAGGGGATGTAGACAACAGAGCTCAAAGACTGAGACCTAGAGACTAAGAGGACAAGACCACCAAATGCAATATGAGAACAGACTGGATCTCAGAAGAGGAAAAGGACTTTAGTTGGGGGTAGGGGCAAAATTCAAATAAAGCCTATGAATCACTGTTAATTTCTTGTTTTTGGTAACTGTGCTATGGTTAGTAAGCTCTTTATTTTAGAAGAAGCTGGGTGAAGGGTATATGGAAAATCTTTGTACTATATGTGTAATTTTTCAGTAAATCTAAAATTGCCTCAAAAATTTTAAAAATTAAAAAAAAATTTTTTACTTAAGTCAAGAAATGGAGTACAGCCAGGCACAGTGGTGTGTCCTGTAATCTCAATGACTTGGAAAGCTGAGGCAAGAGGATTGTGAGTTTGAGGCCCACCTCAACAAGGCCCTAAGCAACTTAGAGAGACCCTATCTCAAAATAAAAAATAAAAAGGGCCAGGTGTGGTTCACCTAAAACTAAAATATAAATGTTAAAAAAAAAAAAAGTTCACACACCTGTAATCCCAGCAACTCAGGAGGCTGAGGCAGGAGGATCACAAGTTCAAAGCCAGCCTCAGCAACTTAGAGAGGCCCTAAGCAACTTAGTGAGCCTGACTCAATATAAAAAAAAAACTTTAAAAGTGCTGGAGATGTGGCTCAGTGGTTAGGTGCCCCTGGGTTAAATCCCTAGCACCAAAAGTAACTAAACAAATGAATAAATAAATAAATAAATAAAAATAAAAAATAAAAAGGACGGGGGATGTGGCCCAAGGGTTAAGTACCCCGAGTTCAATCCCTGACAGCACCCCCCCCCAAAAAAAAAAAAAAAGAAAGAAAGAAATGGAATGCAACATACAAGTGAAAATCAAAGCAGGTGGAACAAGATCATGCAACCAGTTTCACAATCAGAGTGGTCAACACTCCCTGTGGAGAGTGGGCTAGTGTAATGGGTGACTAGGATCCAGAGATTCTGGAGACTGAGGCATGGGCACCTGCTATGGGCAGAGCTTGCCAGCCACAGCCCACCTTCATGCTGCCCCTTGCCCAGCCCTCACAAGGAGCCACCGGTAGCATCTCAGGCACCCCCTGGATCCGTCAGGGGGCTTATAACTAATGTAACATAGATTCTAGGGACCCTAATTTGGGCTGAGATCTTACATAGTTCAGAGACAATATATGATTTGACTGAAGTCTTTGGGGCTGGGGTGAAGCCACACATGCCTGGCATGTGTGAAGCTCTGGGTTTGATCCTCAGCACCACATACAAATAAACAAATAAAATAAAGGTATTGTATCCATCTGTCCATCTACAACTAAAAAACTAAATTAATTAATTGAAAATAAAAAGAAAGCCAGGCGCAGTGGCCCACATCTGTAATCCTAATGCTCGGGAGGCTGAGGCAGGAGGATCACGAGTTCAAAGCCAGCCTCAGCAAAGGTGTGGTGCTAAAGCAGCTCAGTGAGACCCTGTCTCTAACTAAAATACAAAATAGGACTGGGGACGTGGCTCAGTGGTCAAAAACTCCTGAATTCAATCACTAGTATCCTCCTGCCCCCCTCTCCCGGAAAATGCAAATCATAACAATTTGGAAAACCCTTTTAGTCCTGGATATGTCTACTGTGACAATTAAGACACTGTCTTGAATGCTCAAAAAAAAAAAAAATACAGGATAAACATATGTGGTTTTCTAAGAAACAAATTTAAAAAGGAAGGAAGGAAGGAAGCAGAGTAATCTCAGGACAGGTGACAGTTGGGTTTCCTAGGTGAACAGGCACTCGGGGAGTAGAAGAGGTAAGAGGTGCTGGGAAAAGGAATCAATGAATAGAGCCATGGATGAGAAAAAAAGCAAACCACCAGTGGGCTACCACAGGCACTCAGGGCTTGGAGAGGGGGATTAGAAACCTGCTCACAGAGATCTTGGGCCAAGAGGAAATGAGAACTGACACAGGGCAGGCCAAGTGCCAAGAGAGACCAGGATTTCCCAAAGGAAAAGCCGCCAGGTCCCATCTTCTGGGCCTGCCTGAAAACCCATCTCGTGGCCTCCATCTACTGCCTGGGGCCCCCACTAATTACCAAAGCAGCTGGTCCAGGGACTGAGACTGACGTAATTCATTAGGCCTTTGAAAACTTAACATCCCTCCCATCAACGAACACTTTCTCACTGTTTGTTGCTGCCTAGCCCCCAACTGTACAGAGAGGCTTAACAAGAGCAATTTATGCATAATCGTTACAGATCAGCATTTCCTGAGCACACCCTATTGGCTGGGATTTTGAGAAAGAGCCAGAGAAAGTAAGAGATGTGATCTCTCCCGTGAAGCAGCTCCCACTCTGATCCCTAATATCAGTCCCACGAATGAACACTACAGAATGGATGTGGGAGGCAATCTGGGAGCACGTGGAGGGTTAACCGCCAAGTACCACAGGCAGAGCATGGATAAGGCTCAGCCTCCTCTCATCCCACAGTGGGCTTCAGAGGACCCAGTCCCCTCTGAGCTCTTGATAACCTACTCAGAGCTCAGGCACCAGCTAGCAAGGAACCAAGCACCCACCATTCTGTGTGTCCTGGTGTGGCTACCTCTGAGGCTCCAAGGTAAGTTCACCGCAAGGATAAGAAATATCCTGAGCCCCCCCAGGCCTCCAACCCTGTGCCGGTCATGCTGCTGGCAAGTTGAGTCTCTATTTCATCATTACAGTCTGGACCTCTCCCCTTCCCCACAGTGCTTAACATTCCCACGTCCTCTCCCTTCTTCTCAGACATTCTCATCTTCCCTATAGCTTCAAGTGCCACCTCAGAGGCTCATGATGCCTAAATCGGTCCAGTTTCATGAAGTGATGGCTTCTTCATGAACAAAAACTTTTGCTCTGTTAGACATGAAGTAGCTGCTCATTTAAAGATTTACCTCTTGCCTCCTGGTTCCTGACTGTAACTTCTCACCTCTGCCCTTCACAAGGCTATATTTCTTCAGCAAACATCTCATTAGTCCCTGTATCTCCACTTGTGACATAGTGCCTGACCTCTCCCCTAAGCTCCAGACTCTACTATTTAACCTAATCAAACATGGGTGTCTTTCACAGATATGATAAGGAATTCATCTTTCCCCACAAACTCCCTTCTCCAACACGCCCCAATGAATTAGCAGCACCACCCATGTTGCCAAAAACCAGTGAGTGATCTCTCCTCTCCACACTCCCTCCCAACATTCATGCATCAGCCATGCCCGCCCCAGTGTCCACCTCGACTACACTGAGCAGCATCTCCCTGTCACCAGTCTTACCCTGCCTTGTCAATTATCCACTTGGTCACCAGAGGCAGGTTCCCAAACATAAATCCAATCAATAAAATAAAACAGAAACCTAGTAATCCCATCAGATAAGTAGAGGAAAAACAAGGTTTAAGAAAATAAATGCAGGGCTGGGGATGTGGCTCAAGTGGTAGCGCGCTTGCCTGGCATGCGTGCAGCCCGGGTTCGATCCTCAGCACCACATACAAACAAAGATGTTGTGTCCGCTGAAAACTAAAAATAAATAAATAAATATTAAAAAAAAAAAGAAAATAAATGCAAAAGCATTAGAAAAAAACAGGCAAGACATAGTTCCCAACACACAGACTTTTTTGTTTCATATTGAGAAACCAGTATTACTCTCTGTATAATGAAGTTTTGCAATTTTTTTTCTATTCACTTCAGCCTTTCGCAAGAAAGGATTAATAATATTACAAAGTGTGGGGATATGGCAAAGTGTTAAAGAAAATGCAGTACCAGCCTGGCATGTGTGCATGCCCATAACCCCAGCAACTCAAGGGGCTGAAAGGTAGGAGGATTAAAAGCTCAAGGCCAGCCTGGACAATTTGATGAGACCCCGTCTCCAAATAAAAAGAGCTGGGGATGTAGCTTGATGGTAGAACGAGTGCCCTTGGGTTCAATAACTATACCCCCCCCCCCAAAAAAAAAAAAGAAGAAGAAGAAGAAGAGAAAGAGAAAAAGCAGCACCAATAAAAAATTCATTTCTCCCACTCAGAAAACTCTTGCCAGGGGTTGCATAAGTAGCAGTCACAGCCAGCAGCCAGGCTGCTGAGTGATCCAGACACCAAATCCAACTAAACAGAAAAGCGCAACACAAGCCTACTTACTATCTTCAAGACAAAGGGGGAAATTTTTTTAAAAAGGGAATGAGCCGTGAATTTCCTCGATAATTGCCAAGGAAGAGAGAGGCTGTCAGAATCTAGCCCTTTTTTCTCTCCATCTGGTCTTAAAATAAATAATAAATAATCAGAATTAGACTCTAGTTCAATATAGAATCATTGTGTATTAAAAGCATGGCTCATGATGGGCGTGGTGGCACATGCCTATAATTCAAGGCCTGCTTCAGCAATTTAGCCAAACTTTTATCAAAAAATAAAAAGGGTTGGGAATGTATCTCAGTGGTAGAGCACCCCTAGGTTTCATTTCCAGTACAGGAAAAAAAAAAAAAAAGCCCGGCCCTCACCACCTTCGTGCGGAGTCTTCCAGCACCCAACACAGGGCTCTGCCGGCTCATTTGGCTTGTTTCTGACTGCCAGGCTCCAGCAGCAGTCCTCCCATTCCCCAGGTGTCATGCCTTTACTCACCATCTTCCCTCTTCCTGAATGCCTGTTCCATTGTCCATGTGGCAAACACTTGTTAAGAAAATTCCAACATCTGCTCGCTTTATGAGGCTTCTGGACTGTCTGTCCCCTTGTTTTGCTTCCCTTTATCTAATGGAAACATCTGTTAAATACCTGCAACTATTCTACTGTTCAGGGGATTAAATCCTGAGCTATGTCTCCTGGCCCCTCCTACTTTTTATTTTGAGACAGGGTCTTGCTCAACTGCCCAGACTGGCCTTGAACTTGCAAACCTCCAGCTTCAACCTGCAGAGTAGCTGGAATTACAGGCATGTGCCACCATCCGTGCCCTGCAGTTCTTGACTTTTAAGCAAACTACACAAATAATCTTAATCTTGGTGCCCATTAGAATCCAGATCCAGGGTAGCAATAGCCCAGGAGTGCAAAAAGAGCATGGCCCCATGAAGGACACTAATTATTGCTTACAGGGTTCACATGCAGGGGCTTGGGGGTTGGGGAAGACATTTGGAAAGGCAACTTCAACAAGAAAGTAAGTCTAGTCAACAATCTAGATGGAATCAAAAATCAACAATCATGATGGAATCAAAAAATCTAACCAGTGGAGACTCCAAAGATTAAATCAAATCTTGAGACGGTCTAATTTCTTTGCAGAAAATGTGTCTTCCAGATTCTATATGGCTCAAGCCATGAATATATATATAAAGGTTGACAGGTATCCAGTGCAGACACCCAGGCAGACCGGGAGTCCCTCTTACCTGGCACAGTCCTAGGGGCCTGCCTAGATGGCTCTTGCAGCAACCTTCCAGATGATGGCGGCCTCAACCCCACGCTGCCCCAGGCAGGTCAAAGCTGGGATGAGCATTGGCAGGTTTCCCATTTCTCAGTCTTATGTACAAAGCCTGGAAGTGGCTTTGTACAGTCACCTGCTCCCCTATATCCTTGGATATTGCTGGCATTGACCTAAGGACTATCCTTACTACCTAGGAAAGGCAAAATGTGAAAAACGGGAAACAGCCAAGATGGGAGAGGCCTGGGAGAGGTGGGAAAGTGACAACCTCTCATCTAACAGAACACTGGCTAGTATAAACTTTGGTGCAATTGGACAGGGTATCATTGTTTATGGTATCATGGAAAAAAGACAGCAGAATTGAGATATGAGGCAGGAGGAAGGGAGATCAGAGCTGGAAGAGGTAGAGGGGTCTGATCTTGGATGGTTTGACCCCAAATTTCCCTCTTTTTCTTTCCCATTAAGTGGTCTCCCTTCTCATCCCAGTCTCTTCCAGACCCCAGTGCACCTCCCCAGACCTCAGAGTTCTAGCCCCCATCCCCACTGCATAGCAAGTGTATGATCCATAAAAGTTATTTCAACCTCTCCCACTCTCAAGTCACAATTTTCCTCCAATCAGACTGCCCCTTTCTCTGTGTGTCCCAATTCACCTTGCCTCGGAGTCAGATCCCTAATTCCATTTTCCATTTTTTTCTTTCCCAGTCCACCAACCTCCCCTCCTAGGTGGTACTTCCTGCCCAAAACTGGCTTCCAGTTACCTACGATGGGGCTCCCACTTATTACTGGCCACTCTCCTTAAGCCCCCAGGGGCTCCTCCCCCGATCCCCACCTGAGCTACTGCAGTACCTATACCTTTAACAAACCTCCACGTGCGTGTTAACGGCGGTGACAGCATTTCCTTGTCTCTCTGCTCCCGCCCCCGGAGGCGCTGCCCATTGGGCCCTGGGTTCCTCTCTTCGCTCTCTAATTGGCCATGCTCCTGGAAAACTCCAACCAATGACCTCTCCGTGTCTGTCTCCCTCCTCCGATCCTGGACACCCATTGGCTCCGAGGACTTAGTACCTGTTAGCTTGTCTGGGTCGCTAGCAAATCCTTCCTTCCCGAGTTAGACGCCCAGGCTGAGAAATTGGTTCCGAACCCAAAGGAACCAGGGTTAGGCGACGCCAGATCACATGACCAGCGGTCCCCATGACGTGCGGGCTGCGGGGCGTCACTGTGACGTTTGGACGACCTGCTAAGTGGCCGGGCTACCTCCGCCACCTGTGTATCCGCGGCGCTGCCATGGACCTGGGACCCATGCGCAAGAGTTACCGCGGGGACCGAGAGGTGCCGCCGCTCGGGCAGGGCCTCCCTCAGGGGCGGGAGAAGGGGGCCGCGGAGTCATCCACGGAGGGGAGGGGTTTGCAGGGGCCACCTGATGGGAGAAGCGGGATTCAGAGACGACCATCGGGGAGGGACTTAGGGGAGACGTGAATGAAGGTGGGTCAAGAGGAAGCTCATCCTAGTTAAAGCTCAAACTCTGAAGCCCATCAGGGATGGAATTCAGCCATCTACTGGATGTGCCTGTCACCTTGGGCAATGCACTTATCCTCTCTGGGACTCAATTTCCTCACCCATAAAGTACTTACAAGGATACTGTGGACTTAGATGTACTTACGACAGTGCTGTAACAGTGATAAGTGCTATAACAGTGATAAAACAGCTTATAAGGAGGAGGGAGTTAAATAAGTGATCTTAGCACTTACCTTCAGCACCTCCTTTCTGCTTACTTCCTTTCCCTTCTTGGGACTGGGAACAAGAGAATTATCTTGGAACGGGGAATCCAGAGTTATGGTTACCATATCTGGTTGCATGCGAGCATTTCCAGATATGCTTGTTTTAAAATGTAGTATCTCATTAAACCTCAGACCTATTTGCATGAAAATTTATTATGTGTTTGTGGGGTGGATAACACAGGAATCCTTTTTTAGGCTCCCCAGGTGATTCCGATACACAGAGAGTTTTGACATCCTGAGACCCTGATTCATTCCTTTCTAGTTGTGGGATCCAGCAAGTCTTTTAGACTGTGTATGTGTTTCTTCACCTGTAAAATAGGGCATAGAACTTATTTCCTGGGTACTGTTTTTTGTTGTGAAGCCATTGTTATGAGGACAGAAAGAGCTACAAGTAGTGTCATTCTTCAATCTTAGCAATTCAGGAGGCTAAGGCAAGAGAATTGCAAGTTTAAGGCCAGACTGGGCATCTTAGTGAGACCCTGTCTTAAAATAAGAAATAAAAACAAGGGGATTGGGGATGTGCCTCAGTGGTAGAGCACCATTGGGTTCAATCCCCAGTATTACAGAAAATGTTCTTTGATCAGTGCCAGGTAAATAATAAGCACTATATGTGTCTATTAAATGAAATAAAACTTCCTTCCCAGGCATTTGAAGAAACTCATCTGACCTCTCTGGACCCCATTAAGCAGTTTGCTTCCTGGTTTGAAGAGGCTGTTCAATGCCCTGACATCGGGGAAGCCAACGCCATGTGTCTGGCCACCTGCACCAGGTGGGCATATCTCTGGGCTTCATGTGGTTGGGTACAGATGAATTTGGAAAATTAGAAAGCTAAATTTATTGTTCCACCTCAGTTATTAAAATATTGTGTGACATAGACAAGTCACTTATCCTATTTGGGCCTCTATAAACCGAACTTTACTGGTAAACCAAAAATGAGGCCACTAAATTCCCTTTCAGTGATTAAAGGGAGTGCCTTGTACATCTCTGCCCTTGATGTACCCATACACAACCCCTTGCCTCTCTCCCCATCTGCCCAAGCCCCATCTGCCCTTCAAGATGGGGTCACCCCAGGAGCTCTGTCCCTGTCATAAATCCTAACTCAGTGCTTGGCTCTTATCATTCACTTTTGACAACCAATCATATACCCTTTGGCACATCTCAAAACTTCTTATTTAATTCATCTTTTACCCCCTCACTAAAGTGCAGGGCTTAAAGGCAAGGCTCTTATACTATTCTGGGTATCCCTCAGAGCTCCATGCAGAGGACCTGATATTATAGCTCCTTCTATGACCCCTAGGCACAGGATGGTGGCATTATTGTTGGTCCCTGTTCTTAGGGCCTTATTTTGTAGGGCTGCCATAACAAAGTACTAGAACTATGTGGCTAAAGCAACAGAAGTTTATTTTTCACAATTCTTGGTGCGAAAAGTCCAAAATCAAGGTGCTGTCAGGCTTGCTTTCTAGTAAGACCTGTCTGTGTCTTACCTGCTTATAGACAGCTGCCTTTTCACTGTGTTCTTGCTTTCCTTTGTATATGCATGGGAGAGTGCTGTTGTCTTTCTCTCCTCTCGCAAGGATGCCAGTCCTATTGGATCAGGGCCCCTTCCCTACAACCTTATTTAACATTAATGACCTCCCTAAAGGCTTTGTTTCCAAATATAGTCACATTGGAAGTTAGAGCCTCAACATATGGATTTATAGACAGTCTATAACAGGGCACCAGGCAGTGGTGTCATATTTGTACTGCCAGAACAGGTCCCTAGGGGCACATGGGAGTGGGTTCCTGAGAGCCAAATAAGGGGGCATAACAGAGTGGATGCTCAGACATCTTATGGGAGGGAGGATCAAGGCAAGAACAGTGAACTGGGTTCTCACTACAGCGCTCTGCTGTGTGCCCCTAGAGACGGAAAACCCTCTGCCCGCATGTTGCTGCTGAAGGGCTTTGGCAAGGATGGCTTCCGCTTCTTCACTAACTACGAGAGTCGAAAAGGAAAAGAGCTGGTGAGGGTTCAGGGTCAATCCTCGCAGGGCCTGTGGGCCCAGCCTCCACCCTTGCCTGCATGGCCTTCTCATGCCTTGCACCCCCGTCCATGGCTCCCGAGCTCAGGGTCCCTTCCACCTGAAGCCTTTGCACTTGCAATTCTCTTCTCCACCCCTACCTCTATCATCTGATAGATGCCTAATTAACTCCCATTCCTTTAGGTCTCAGCCCAAGTGTTGCCTCCTCAGGAGAGTCAGCCGAGTCAGCTCTGAAGCTGTTGGCTGTCATTTTAACTTGCAACTTTCCTTTCTGCCAGTTTTTTCCAGTTTGTGACTATGTGCTTATTTATGTGATTGTTCACTAATAATGTGTCTCCTCTGCTAAACAGTAACTATGGGTATAGAGGCTGCATCCTTTTTTTAAAAAAACATTTTTTATAGATGCATTGTAGTTATACTTAATAATGAGGAAGCTGCATCTTTTTTATCTGTTTTACCTGCAGTCCCTCTCATGGTGTCGGACACAAAATTGGCATTCTGTATGCACTCAGTGAATAAGTCCAAAATGAGAAATCCTGCCTAAGTCCATGCCAGCCAAACATGCATTTCTCACAAATCTATGACTGACAGAAATAGCCAAGACTCATTTTTTGTTGTTATTTTGGTTTTTGTTTTGTTTTGACTTTGGTATGGGGGATTAAATCCGAGGGTGCTTAACCACTGAACTACAGTCCCCACCCTTTTAGACTTTTTTTTTAAGTTGCCAGTGAACCTTTATTTTCTAATTTTATTATTTTTACATATGATACATGAGAATCGAACCTAGTGCCTCACATGTGCTAGGCAAGCACTTTACCACTGAGCCACAACCCCAGACCCCCTTTTAGAATTTTTTTTTTTTTCTGAGACAGGGTCTCACTGAGTGGCTTGGGACCCTACTAAGCTGCTAAGGCTGGTCTTGAATTTTGCAGTCCTCCTGTCTCAGCCTCCCCAAGTTGCTTAGATTACAGGCATGCACCACTGCTGCCAGCCCAAGTCTCATTCTGGAGTCAGACTGGCTTAAACCCAGCTGTTCCACTTAGTATGTGAACTCTGACACTCTCTCTGAGCCTGCCTCCACATCTGTGATGGATGGTAGGCTTATCTTTGAGGGTTTAAATGAGATATAACCATGAATGCATCTGCTGGGGGCCTGCATGCTGCATATCTCCTGCCTTCACCCTGCATGTCAGAAGTATCTTCTCCCTGTCCTGATGGTTATCCATGAATTCTCTTTCATTTCCAGGACTCTAATCCCTTTGCTTCCCTTGTCTTCTACTGGGAGCCCCTTAACCGCCAGGTAAGTGAATGTTCCCAGGACAGCCTGGGGTGAACTGAGTTCGTGTGAACACGTTTATGGATTAGTCTAAAAAAGGTTCCCCAACTGGCCACATATCTTGCCTATGTTTGGGCACCCTGCCTCTCACACAATGCTGAGTCAGCTGGTCTATCTGGGGCAGGAGAGGAGAGACAGCCGAGAGAACACATAGAATCAGGTCCTGTGCTGGTAGGAAGGGCCATCGGCATTGAAAGCCACCCAGCCAGGGTCCATCCCTGAGCAGGTACGCGTGGAGGGTTCCGTGAAGAAGCTGCCTGAGGAGGAGGCTGAGTGCTACTTCCACTCCCGCCCCAAGAGCAGCCAGATTGGTGCTGTGGTCAGCCACCAGAGTTCTGTGATCCCTGATCGGGAGGTGAGTGGGGTTCCCCTATAGTCCTCCAAGTGGTGAGGGTTTTCAGGGAATTCCTAGGGAAGAGAGGGATGGCGGGAATGGACTGCCTTTGTTTGGCCTTTCTGTTGACTGTGCTCCAGTCTGCCTAGCTTACCTGGGTGTCCCCAGCCCCTAGCCCAAAGCACAAAATCAGTAAGTCCTTAAATGAATCATCGCTGGGCCTGGATCTTCCTCCATATTCTTCTCCTGAACAGTATTTGAGAAAGAAAAATGAGGAACTGGAGCAGCTTTATCAGGAACAAGAGGTGCCCAAGCCCAAATACTGGTGAGTGATGCCAGGTTGTCCTCCAGAAGTGGACATCAGGACCCCTGTGTGTGGAATTCTAGATCTGCTCCTCCCAGCTATGCTCATCTGATGCCAGAGAGCCTGGGGTGAGGGGTGAGAGTGGAGAGTGAACTTCTGCTTCTCCTCCTAGGGGCGGCTATGTCCTGTGCCCGCAGGTGATAGAGTTCTGGCAAGGCCAAACCAACCGGCTACATGACCGGATTGTCTTTCGTCGGGACCTCTCTATAGGAGACTCCCCTTTGGGGCCCATGACTCATCGCGGGGAGGAAGGCTGGCTCTATGAGAGACTTGCACCTTGACTGGAGGCTGGCTAGAGTGCAACAGGGATGAGGTGCTGAGAGGGTGTGGGACTGGGAGCCTGGCCCTTTTTTAAAATTCGGTCCATTTCCCTTCCCACCCTTTATATCTGTGGCTCTCCAGATCTCCTTCTCAGAGTTCTCTGTACTCAGTTAGGCATCAGTTAGCTGCTGGAATGGATTGTACTGAGTCTAGAGAACCACACTTGCGGGAGAATCCTGTAATCATCCCCCCCACCTTTTTTTTTTTTTTTTAACTTTGCCTGTGATTTTTTGGAATAGCTCCCCGTAGGGGTGGTGGCTGGTGTGACTCCCTTTCTGGCCCACTCCCAGTCTGTTATGTAAACCATATTGCTCTAAACTGATTGGTCCCAGTGCAGGCACCTGAGACAATCTAGTCAATCAGATATTCTTGTTAATAATTTGAAGTTTGAAATGGAGAGACCCAGAGCCTTGGAAGTCATTGTAGCTAAGTCATTAATAGCAACCAAGAAACAGCCTCTGGCTGCTACTGTTGCAGTTCCTGCACTGCCCTGCACCCCTCCTTGTCTTGTCTCTGCTGTGTGGTTCTTCCTCCTGTCTCAGAACACCCTACTATCTATATAAATTCTCTTCCTCCTTCTCCTCCCTCTTCCTCTTCTTCTTTTCTCAGATTAAACTAGAATTAATTTACAAATAAAAGAACATGAACTAATTTATGAAAGATTATTTTTGTAACATTCACCCCCACTGATTGCTGCCTTCTATTATTTGAAGCATAGCAATATACATAGATTAAATTTATTCTTCATAGCTCCTAGGGACCCATAGGTAGAATTTATAGATAAGTAGGTTTCATCTCAATATGGAGAGAAATTGGAATGAGCCATCTATTGTGTGTGAGTGTTCTGTCACTAGATGTATTGGATCCTAGCCCATCAGAAATTTTGTAGAAGGTTTCATGTGCTGTTACTTATAAGCCAGAAATATTTTTATAAAACTTTACTGACCATGTTCATTTATGGAAATTTAGTGCACGCATGCATGCACACGTGTAGGTACACATATACTTATTTTCCAAATATAAAATTATTATAGAGATTTGCTGTTCGGACTATCCACGCACTCCCTTCCCCTACTCCTCACCTCTGCTGAAAATAATTCCTAGGTCACTGGTTTTCACCTACATTGGAATTACCCAGGGAAGTTTAAAACTCTAGATGCCCTAGATCCTATCCTCGGAGAGGATTTAACTGATCTCGGTGCAGCGGGGCATTGGTCAACTTAAATGCCCCTCAGGGAAATCTGTGCAGCCAAAATTGAGACCTTATAGTCTGAAATTCTTGACACTTGTCATATGGTCTGTGGACTAGCAGCATTAGCATCACTTGGGAGTCCATTAGAGGTGCAGGCCATCAGGCCCACCCCAGACCTAATGAATCCAGTTCTGCATTTTTACAATACTCCCAGTGACCATATGCACTGGCCTCAACCTCTTAAGCAAGGTCTCCCACTCACAAAGTTGGTGAGCCTTTCATAGCCCTTGTCTGTCTTCTGTGCTACACTGCATTTGCTTCTCTTGAGCACAGGCCTGCTGACTAGGGACATGGCCAAATGGCCTATTGGCCATGGAGAGGAACCAGGCTGGTAAATATTTGCTGTGACAGAGCCAAAATTATTTGCACTGGTTGACCTTGAACTTGCTACTCTGTAAACTGTACTTCCTTTAACTATATGGGTGTGGGCTTCAGTCTGTTATTGGCAGGGGTCCTCCAAGGGCAGCCCTCTCCTGTATTGATCCCTGCTTAAGCCTGAATGTAGGAAGGCACATTGACCCTGTGGTCACTTTACTGGGCAGCCTTACCTACTTGGTCCCTTTTGTTGTGCCATGGACTGCAACTTTTATGAGCACATGTTTGTGTGTGTGTGTGTGTGTGTGTATGTGAAAAGTACTACACCCCATCTGTGTTATTGGGGCTGTGTCACCTCTCAGCTTTGAGCCTGGTCTCAGCTGTTCCTTTTCAGTTCTCTGTGTATCAATTGCTATGCCAAGTGTGTAATAAAAGCCTGTCAACCAAGTGTGGTATTAATGTTTAACCTGGCTTGATTTCCCCCACCTCCCAAGAAAGGAGGAGCTGGGAATTTACCAGCTTCTCACCTTGCATGTTGGTCGTCCAGCAGGGGGAGCTCGACACCCAGAGTGGGCTCCTTTGGGGTAGTAGCGGGCAGTTCCAGCCAGCCTTGCCTGCTTCCCCCTTCCTCCACTTGGGTGGTGTCCCAGTGAAACTGTGGTCGATAACCCGTAGCCTCTCCGGCTCCTGCACATATTTGCACTCTCAATTCCTCCTCCTCCTCCTCCTCCTCCTCCTCCTCCTCCTCCTCCTCCTCCTCCTCCTCCTCCTCTGCCTCCTCCTCCTCCTGTCTCCTGAAAACTTTCAGCTGCCTTTCTCAGACTCCTGGGTGGCCACATCTTACCCCAGCTAGCCCTGCAACTTCTTTGTATATGTGTGGAGTTTCCCTGGAAGATTCCTGTGAAGATCACTTCAGGGTTGTGAGCAAGGTCAGCATGCAAGGGACAGGGAGCTCCAGACCCTTTTACTTAAGAAGGGTGAAGGTGATATTGGAGTGGGTGGCAATGCAGTGCCAGTATTAGTCAGAACCATGACCCAGGGCCCATCCTCATCTCCCACCTCAGGGACCCCCAGTTGGGCTGTGACGGAGGTCCTACAATATGGGGTCTACGGTACAGCCAGCCTGGAGGCTGTTGGCTCTTTCCCATCCATTCCAGGGTCTGTCTGAAACCCTTAAGTGGCCCTCACCTCCCAGGATTCTAAGGCCAGACATTTCCCTCTCTCTTCCCCCACTCCCCTTCTGCAGAAGGTGACTAACAATGCTGCTTTCTTTGTTCTGAACCTCATTTTCTAGTGGAAGGCGCCATAGAGACAGTGGATATAGGCACAGACCAACTTGACTTTAATCCAGCTCTGCCTCTGAGCGCCTGAACCAGGGGCAAGTGATTTAACCCAAGCCTCAGTTAATTCATCTGGAAAATGGGGTTAATAGTACTCATTTCCTGCAATGAACTGATTAAATTAGGAGGCCTGTGGAATGCTTGTGTCCCTGCTGCCTGTTATAAGTGCTCTGTAAATGGTAGTTATTAACAGTAGGCAGGACTACACGTTTAGGGAAGGTCTGAGCTCCTCCACAGGAGGCTGTATGGATTGAGAAATTGGTGAGAACATAGAAAATTTAGTGGGGAGGTGAAGGAGAGGAGTCCTTGAGGAAGGCAGCACCCTTGAACCCACCTTCTATTCCTCCAAATCCTGGTCTCCCTCACTCATCCTCTGAGTTCCCCCTGGCCTGGGTTAGGCACCTAACAAAGGCCCCCTTGTATAGGTCTGTTTGTTTTGGCAATAAATTTCTCCAGGCAGTTCCCTGGGGTGGGGTGGCCCAGCAGCCTGCAAGAAGCTATCTGGAAGCTGCAGGGCCACATAGTTCAGTGGCCACCGTGGACTCGCCCTGTTCCCACCATAAGTTCCAGAGATTTGTCCAATATTTTCCAGTTCCCAGGTCTCGTGCCTTTAAAAAGAGCCTGACCTAAACATTATAGGAAGACAGTTCTTGCTTCATTCTTAAACTGAAGCTGTGGGCATGATGTAATTTCTTTATTATTCTGTAATAAAGAAAAGAAGAGGGAAACCAACATTTAACTGAGCACCTAGTATGGGACCCCTTATGGGCCATTTCATACAGACCACTCCCTATGAATAGGTGCTACTACAGCCCCTTTCACAGAAGAGGGAACTGAGGCTCAGAGTAGTCTTTGAGAAAATGTTCCCAAGGTCACCCAACTACTAAGTAGGGAAGCCAGCATTTGAATCCTGATCCCAAACCACACAGAGACTTTAGGATCAGTCACTAAAGTTCTGGCCCACTTTTATGGCCTCTCTGTTGCCCAGAAGGAACTAACCACTGAAGTGTGTATAACTAGCTCCTTCCTGCCTCCCTCCATACTAAGCCTAGTTTGATGGTGGAATTATCAACCAAGGTCCTGTATTCTCACACACCTGAGGACACTTCCTGAAGCTCTAAGAAACAGTTTGAGCACATAAAAAACACACATCTCCATAAATGCAAGATAAGAGCATAAATAGGCTCTCTGCTTTTACAGAATTGTTTATCACAAAGAGAAACCTTCAATTACTTTTTAAACAAAATTCAAAGCTCCATGATTCATGTCTTAAATACTATCGGAGGAGGAGAGGAGAAAACTGGCTGCTTTTAGTTCCTACCAGAGCTTTCCCACCCACACCATCAGTTTGGCTCCTTGGCTGGTGAGGCTTCCCTTTGAGGGTCTCTGCACAAGTGGCAACACAGAAACCTGGGGAGTCACTGGTCGGGCCTTCTGCAGCCATCCCAGGGAGTGACTGGGTCCTCCACTACTCCACACCTGGGGGCAAAGTTCCAGGAAGTTTACCACTTGTGTTAAGAGGTGAGCTCAAGTTCAACATCTCCGCCTCTGGCACCAAGGAAACCATCCCCTCCCCCAATCACGTGGCTGTGGCTTCTGGAAAATGTGCTCTCCTAGGATTGGTCCAGGGAACAGTTACAAGTAGAGAAAGTAGAGGGAGCAGCAATTCAAACTCACCCTTGACCCTGTGTTCACAGGGGAGGTGGAGTCTGCCACACCTCCTCTCTACTCCCCTCCGCTCCCCTCCAAGGGGGGCTGGGCTTCCAGGGTGGGAGTTTTCCTCCTCATTCAAGAGTGCCATTGTATGTGGTCAGGGGAAGAGGAGGGGAGCCTGGGGTCTCCCAGGCCTTACACAAAGCTGGGGCACAGAAATACAAACTTAAAACCCAGACGTTTCCTGCCAGCAGGCATCAACTGCCCCTAAGGTTTCAGCTATGACCAGAGGCCAGTATGGCAAGCTCCTGTCTCAGATCCTGCTGATGGCAAGGAGCAGGGAGATGCTAGCATCCTCCTCGGCCCCTCTCACTGTCCTTTGTTCTCCTGGTCATCAAAGAGGCTGGGGTTCTCCGCCAGCATGGCCCGGACTTTTTTCTTCTCCTTGAAGCGACCCGAATTGGAGACTTTGACGTGCTTGCCCTTTGTGTTCTTATCCACAATCTTCTCCAGACGAGTGTTAAAGTCGCTGTTGGGCCCTCCAGTGTCGGGCCTCGGAGTCTCTGTGCCTCCCTCCGTTTGGGCATAGGTGTCAGGGATCTCGTACAGCACCTTGGGACTGGATTTCTTTTTCCGGAGGAAGGTCAACTTCCACCAACCAACTTCGGTCATGACGCTCCCTGAGTCGAGGGGAGACTTTCTGCTGGAGCAGGGGAAGGGGACAAAGGTCAGTGGGCAAATCCTGTGGGCAGCTTGGATCAGCCCTCTCCAGCCTCTTTAGTAATCACATTATTTTTCTGGAGGCGGGGTCCTGGGAATTGAACTCAGGGGCACGCCACTACTAAGCCACATCCCCAGCCCTATTTTGTATTTTATTTAGAGACAGGGTCTCACTGAGTTGCTTAGCGCCTCACTTTTGCTGAGGCTGGCTTTGAACTCTCAATCCTCCTGCCTCAGCCTCCTAAGCTACTGGGATTACAGGTGTGAGGCACCGCACCTGGCAATCACCAGCTATTTGAAGAGTTGAAGGAAGAATTGAAGATAGGACCAAAGAAACCCAGGGTTCGAATAGCTGGTATGATGTAATGCTTTGGGAAAGTGTTAAAGAAAGAAGAATCTAGGATAAGAGCCACCAAAGCAAACAAGAGGGACTCCCTGGGCCAGACAGAAGGACAATGGAACAACTTCACCCCGTTGTCCCACAGAGACACTCTATAGGAAGCTTTGAGGTCATTCCTTCCAGGCCGTCAGGACTGCGGGCCCTGGAACAACTTGCCTGGTCACAGGGCATGCAGGATCTAGATACCAGAACCAAGCCCTTCCCAATCCACCATTGGGCCCTGCTGCCCAGAGTGGGCAGACCATGACTGGTCACGCAGACAGAAACATCCTGTGCATTTTGCTTAGAATGCAGTGCTAAGAATCAAACCCAGTGCCTCACACATGTGAAACAAGTGCTCTACCACTGAGCCATGACCCCAGCCCCCACCACACACTTTCTGCCATGATGTTCAACTAGCCCCTATGACTAAAGCCACAGGGACTGAACCCCGTGAAACTATAAGCCAAATACATCTTTCCTGCTTTACAAAATAAAAGGACCATGGGAGAATGGGGAGCTTCCAGCTGGGAGTGGGAAGTCCTGGGCACTGTCTAGCTTTGTGACCTCTGGTAAATCACTTTTCTGGGCCTCAGCTTCCTTATCTGTCCTCACCAGCCCTAATATTTAGCTCTCCTGTTAATCCCGGCCCACAGAGGTAGACATGCTTTACAAAGTAAAAATTAGGATAAGGGTAGGCAATTACTAAGAGATGGTTTCCTTTCCCCACCACCCCGCCACAAGGACAGATCTTTGAGAGGTGTGAGGATAAAAAAAATGCAGGCTTCTCCACTCAAAAACGGTGTGCCCCGACATGGAGCTGCCAGTCCAGAGACACATCTTTCGCTAAGTTCCACTAAGGTGCTGCATGAGCTAGCAGAAGTTCTGGGTACCATCGATGTCTGGGGGACAGGTAAGGCAGGAGTGGGGGACAGCAGACCAGAGGAATGAAGATAGAGGAGCAGAGTGAGGATAAATAAAGGCATCTCTGGGTCTGGGAGGGTTGTGATCTGGTTCTCAGGACACCTAGGAGTGGGCTGTGATGACAGCTCCCAGGAGGAGAGAACAGAAGCCAGGAGATACCAGAAATCTACATGGCCAGGTGGCCCGGGTTCAAGCAAATATATTACCTCCTTATAAAAGCTGACAGTCTTTACTATGGTGTGTGTGTGTGTGTGTGTGTGTGGTACTGAGGATCAAACCCAGGGGTGCTCTACCATACTTCCCTAGGCCTTTTTATTTTTTCTTTTGAGACAGGGTCTTTCTAAGTTGTTCAGGATGGCCTGGAACTTGTGAACCTCCTGCAAAGCTGGGATTATAAGTTTTAAATATAGATTTAACATGTTTTATAAAAAGATCACATAGAAATATGCCAAGGGCTGGGGTTGTGGCTCAGTGGTACAGTGCTTGCCTAGCATGCAGGAGGCACTGGGTTTAAACCACAGCACCACATAAAAATAAACAAATAAAAATAAAGATATTGTGTCCATCTACAACTAAAAAACAAAATTTTCAAAAAAGAAATATTACAAATGATTGTTAGTGGTTTTCTTTATATAAAAGGAATAGAGACTGCTTTCTCCCCTCTGGTTTTCTCATTTCCAGAATTTCCATGGAGTACAGATATTTTTAGAGGGAGAAACATATCAAATTCAGGAAAAATGAAAGCAGGACCTGGCCTGGGCATAAGCGGAATGCCCTTGTTGCTGCCACTCCTCCACAGCCATACTCCCTTCCCCTGGTACCTGCTGGTGGGAACTCCTTCCCACCTCTTTGTCCAAAAAGCACACCCCACTTTTCCCATTCTGCCCATTCAGCTGGGCTCAAATAGCAAGAGACGCCAAGGAGAGACCTTGGGCAGCTCCTCTTAGGGCACAATACTTCCAGGGTGCCCTGGAGAGGTGAGTACACCAAGGGACAGGCCTGAGAGGTTTGCTTTGGCAGCTTGCCCCGCCTGGGCTTAGCACAGCCTTGCACAGAACTTGGTGTTCCAGAATGGGCCTCTGGAAGGAGCTGTGGGGAGGGGAGGGAAGGAGGAACAGGGTGCTCGCTTGCTCTGTGGGTGCCCCAGTCGCTGCTTTGTGGGTACACCATCACTCATGTGGAGCTGCCAGAGAATTGAGAATGCAGGGAAAGGGGATCCAGTGCCCGAAACTCCTCTAACACCGATTTCCTAAACCTATGCAAGGGGCCTCTGCCTGTGCCAGCTAAAATATACCTGTTTCAACAAATTTAAAAATACCTATTTAAATAGGTACCATATTTCAAGTTGGCATCCATAGAGCCTGACTCCTTGGAGTAAAGGATGCCACAATTCACAAAAAAACGAATCAAAAAGCCATAGAAACAGGGATGGCCTATATCCTGCCTTAGGGCCTGCACCAAGACACCAAGTCATTGGTGCCCTTGTCTTCTGGACTTGTATCCTAGTCTTCCTAGGATGTTCTTTGCCAGGCCCTCCTGTCCCTCCTATTCAGGAGGACATCTGAGCACAAGTAAACAGGTGTTTGTCCCTTTAGGCAAGCCTAACATATGGAAATCTGAATTTGCAAAACAGAAAAATAAGAGAATTATTTGCTTTATACAATAACCCAGTGAGCTTTAAGTAGTGGCCCTTAAAAGACAGTAAAATCTGATGGTTTTCAAAGGTGGTATGATAGCCAAACTTCCCAAATACTCAAAATCGCAAAGAGCAAGATATCTCCAGCCATATGTCCATGCCCGATCCCGCTGGCCTTCTGGGTTTGGGAGGGTTGTGATCCGGTTCTCAGCACACCGAGGAGTGGGCTGTGACAGCTCCCAGGTGGAGGGTACAGAACCCAGGTGACACCAGAAGGCCAGCAGGAATTTTCTGAGGCTGAGGGACAGGGTACAGGAACTCCCATAAATGCAGCATTTGGTAACACGAGCCCTGCAGTCTGCTTGTTCAGGGCCCTGAGCTGGCCATGCTGAGGGCTGGGCCCTTGCCCTGGGGCACTGCAATCCGTGGATGATGGAAATCAGCCCCTGAGGATGCCAATTCCACCTCTGCTATTTGCACAGCTTTGGGCCCACAAAACTCCTCATGGGTCAGTCTACCTTTGGTGGCCAGCACCCTGCACATGGGTGCCACAGGACAGTCCCCACCACCCTAGGTATGCTCAATGAACTACTCGGAAGGGCTTTGCATGGCCTCTTCTGAGTTGAGACAAGTTAACCATTGATTGGGGAAAGGGCATAAGGGGAGGGGGGGGTCAGTCAAATTTCTGCATTGAGAAAACCCAGAACCTTTCCCCCACCCTCAACAGGGTCCCTCATGGCCCTTGTCCACTCTGGATAATTAGAGTACCCTGGATAGGAAAAGTGAGGTGCTCCTACCAGACAACCAGACACTAGTCCTGGCTGGGGGAGGAACAGGAGCAGGCTTGGGTTTAGAGTTAATAGAGAACTAACTGCTTGGGAGCAAGACTTTCTCAGCAGGACCTCTGTTGGAGGCCTGGATTGACTCCAAGGGGCCAGTGGGATGAGATTGGAAGGAGACAGCCCCTGGGTTCCCCCTCCCTACTGGGCTTGTCAGCCATGGAGGCAGCACTGGGAGTCCCAAATAGGGACTGTGCCTTGATTTCCCCACCCACTGGCCCTCTGCTTGTACCTGTAATTCTGACTGCTCCGGACTGGAGGCGAGACCTTCCCTAGAGAAGGAGCTGAGTGGAGGAGCTGCCCTGGGAGGGTGAGGCTGGGGGAGGAGAGGATGCCTCCAGGGTGCCGCAGAGGCCAGGCTCAGCCAGGAGAGGTGGGTAGGAGCAGCTGCACGTCAGGTGCAAAAGAAACAGGTGCAGGAGCGGGTACCTGCTCCGCTGCAGCTCCCAGAGTCAAGGTGAACCTGAAACCCGGCCCCTCCCAGCTAAGTAAACAGAAGCAGAGGCTGGCTCAGGCTGATGAATATTCATCACCCCCAGAAACCCAATCCCAGAGACCCTGCATCTACCCAGAAGCCAGGGTCCTCCTGGGACCGCCAGCCTGGAGGAGGGAATCCCAAGGGAAGTCCAGGGTAAGGAAGCATGGGAGTCTCTCTCCTCAGTTTCCCTATTCTTGGGTATCTGATTGTACTGGCCAGCTGTGGCCAAGGTCACCCTCAACCATTTCATGGTCCAAAGAGACTCTGACCCCTCTTCAGCATGGACCACCACCTCTCCATCGCCCAGGGCACTACTGGGAAAGGGTTAAAGGCCGCTGCTCACTTTGAACTCCCCGAGTCGAAACCAGTCCCTGGTTAAACTGGTTGGCAGACCGGTTCTCAGGTTGTCTCTCCCCACCCAAAGCCAAAGCTCCTCCGTGGGCGCTGGGTTGGGGGCTGTGCTTCCCATATGACCTGAAGGGCCCCTTGTTAAGATCTCCCTAGGAGGGAAAAGAGGGCACAGGCCCCTGGGGCAAGATTCTCCAGGACACCATAACCTCAAACATCGTCACCCTCCTCCTCTTGGGTTTCAGTCCCTTGGAATCATATGCAAAATTCCAGGTGTGGGCAGAGAGGCACCGGCTTTTCTGCATTGGATTATACTTTTCTCAGACTCTCAAGGAGAACTGTGGTGGCCTCCCACCCCAAACTCGGGTACTTGGCTCAACTCCCCCTAAGCTTCCTGCAGTCTGTTGGAAAGGCTTTCCCAGGGATTGTAAAGTTGGCAAACCCGAGGGCAATCTTTCAGGAAAGGGGAGAGATGAGGTCCTGGCGAGGCAGAGAGAGCTAAAGAAAGGAGACAGATGCCAGTACACAGTGGGGGTGAGGCAGAGTGTGCACACAGCGGTGCTCTCCTCACTGATTCGCTGCCCCACAGCATCCTACAAACCTGTCTCAGCCAGACAACTGGCCTTGGAAAATGTTTTGCACCCACCCTGTGATGGCCTGTTGGCATTCGCATTCTCTTTCTGCTGGGAAACATCTGGGGCATAGCCAACAACCCTGCAGCTTCCTGTGCCCAGGGCTGCCCAGCTTAGCTGCCCAGTCTACCCCAAGTCTACTCCCTCTTGCACTGGCTGTGTGTGCCAGGCACAGAGTGAGGCACTGAGAAGATAAAAGGCATAAAACTCCCCCTATCCCTGGCTCACCCCCAAAGTACATTTTACATCTTAACTAGGCAAATCTCAAACCTGTCTCACTATCTCCAACTCTGCTTTTACTTGTTTCAACTTCTTATGACCTGGGGTTTCTATTCCTGTCCATCCCAAATAGCTCCCTGACCCTAGTCTTTGGATGGACAGGGCTTCAGAGGCTCCCCATGGCCCATAGCAGAACCCCCTTGACTTGACTTATTCTGATGGGGGCCTCAATAGCTTTCCAGCCCTCCTGCCCAATCCACCCTTCCTAAATCTCCCTCAACACTGGGTTAAGGAGGGTGAGATTAAGTTGCTTCGGAGGGTGAGATTAAGAGTACTTGCTGTGAGCTGGGTGCAGTGGCACATGCCTATAATCCCAGCAGTTTGGGAGGCTGAGGTAGGAGGATCATGAGTTCAAAGCCAGCCTCAGCAATGGTGAGATGCTAAGCAACTCAGTGAGACCCTGTCTCTAAATAAAATACAAAAAAGGGCTGGGGATGTGGCTCAGTGGTCAAGTGCCCCTGAGTTCAATCCCTGGTATCCCCAGAAAAACAGAGTGCTTGCTTTGTTTTGGGCTAGGAATTGCCTCCCCACTCACCTGTGCAACCCAAAACCTGAATTAATTATTACACCTCCTACACTACCAGGAATTTTTTTGTGCCCCCTAGAGCTTGTTCATATACTTTTGGGTTTTTGTTTTGTTTTGTTTTGGGGGAGTACCAGGGATTGAACTCAGGGGCACTCAGCCACTGAGCCACATCCCTAGCCCTATTTTGTATTTTATTTAGAGACAGGGTCTCATTGAATTGCTTAGCACCTCGCTTTTGCTGAGACTGGCTTTGAACTTGCAAACCTCCTGCCTCAGCCTCATGGAGCCGCTGGGATTACAGGCGTGCTCCACACTCCTGGCTTTGTTCATATACTTTTACTTGACATGTTATATACCATAATTGATTATACACACACACACACACACAAACAAACAAACAATGATTTATTCATGTGTTGGCCTCACTTATAGAATTTTAGCTCCCAGGCCAAGTGTAGTAGCATACACTTGTAATCCCAGCAAACTGGGAGGCTGAGAGAGGAGGATCTCAAATCCAAGACTAGCCTCAGCAACTTAGCAAGAACCTAAAACTTGTCTGGAAAAAGAAAAACGGAACTGAGGATGTGGTAAAGCACCCCTGGTTCAATCCCCAGTACCCCCCCCCCAAAATTAGCTCCTTAAGCCCAGAATGATCTATTACTGATACAGACCTGACATATAGTAGGTATTTAAGGCCAACTTTAAACACCAATGTAGCATTGTCTATACCAAAAAACGAATGAACAAAACAAAACTCTTCATATAGCCACTTGCTTTATCTTATACTCCCTAGGAAAAATAAATGAGAGAGAAAGCCCATTTAAAGACTTCTTCTGGTTCCAGCTACAGCTGGCTTCTCTTATGTTATAGTCTCCTGGAGGGTGATGTAAATTAGGGGATATTATTTTCCAAGGTCCCCCTGCCTCTAGTGCAAAGAACACACAGTTGTCCAGGAAGGTGCCCATAGCTTCCAAGACCCCTCATTCTCTAAAAGTCCAAAGACAGTGGATGTCTGATTTAAAAGACATCGGAAGAAGCCAAAAACTCATCCCAGCTCAGGTGTCTGGAGAGGCCAGGAGGAGGGTGGAATGCACTTCAATTTGGGGGCAGTAACCCAGGGTCGGGTCCCCATTTCTTATTGATACAGAAAAGGGCTTGTCCTGGAGGTGCTTCTGAAATCTAGGCCTTTCTGGTGCCTGAGACCCAGGGGAACAAAACCTTGTTCTCTCATTCTACAGTGGAGAAGGATCCGAGTGAGAGCTGCGGTGTCAGGCCCATCATATGGCCTGCCCTCCTTGAGTGCCACAGGGACCAGGTGCAGACTGAGGAGCCTCCAGCCCATCCTCCTGGGAGGGACCAGCCTGGCCCAACCCTTGGTCTTCAGGGGGTTTATTCTAGGAGGAGCAGGGTAGAGAGAGGACTTTGAGATCAGGGCTGGGCACTATTAATTCAACTCCCCCTGTTCAGCCTACTTTATTGTTGTCTAAAGTACTGTACCTTTAAGCACACCTTCTAAAACTAGGTTCAAGGGTTACACAGCATATACAAATGTACAGTGTACACATTTCCAGAAGTGTGTTCTTGCTGAATAAAGCAAGTTAAATTCACATAAGAGTGCCAAGGACCTTTGTGTCCTATTGGGCATACAGCTGCAGGGTCCCTTTAGATCATATATATTCTTCCCATTTTACTGATTTTTGCAAAGGGAGTAGTTGTAGGTTCCAGGGATATTTCTTTCCCAAATCAGAGAGAAGGGGGGAGCTGTCATTGTGTTCCCCTTCTCTGGCCAAGAGACTGGAGATCCTGCAGGGGCCAGCCTGGTCAGGGTGACAAGTAGATCAAGGACAAAGATGAGTCTCAGGTGGGCTACCCCAAGAGCATTGAGAGGTGGGGCAGGGTGGGCAGAGCTGCATTCTGTTCTGTTCTGGGAAGCGAGGCTGCCACTGGGGAAGGCCTTCTTGCTTTGGGGGAAGGAATGGGGGTCTGAGCAGCTCATGTGCCTGTGTGAGTAAACTGTGATCCTTGAAGCCGCCCCTGAGTCGAATCCTCTAACTCGGCACACTAACAATTTGCCTATTACTCTTTGTATTAGTATCCTGTGGCTGCCATAACAGATCACCCCAAACTCAATGGTGTAAAACCTCAGAAACTGATTCTTTAAAGGTAGTCAGAAGTCTAATATTAGTTTTCCTGGGCCAAGACCAATTTGTTTCCAGGGCCTTGGACCCTGTAGAAACTCCAAGGAGATCTGCTGGTTGTCTGCTCTAGCTGCTGGTGACAGTAGCAAGCTTGGCATGTGTCCACACTGCTTGGGTCTTTGCCACCTCTGTCTTCACATCACCTTGTCCACTTTCATGTCCAGCACAACTCCCTCTGCTGTTCTCTTATGAGGATACTTGGGATGGCATTTAGGGCCCACCCGGAGGATCCAGGATCATCTCATTGCATGATTCTTCACATAATCACATCTGCAAAGACCCTTTTTCCAAATAAGATCACCTCAGAGGTTCCAGGGATTTGTTGTGGATATTTAGTGGGTTTTTTTTTTTTTTTTGTATAGGGCTTGAATCCAGGGGTGCTTAACCACTGAGTCCTTTTTATTTTACATTGCTGAGTTGCTGAGGCTGGTTTGAACTTAAGATCCTCCTGCTTCAGCCACCCCAGCTCCTGGAATTACAGGTATGTGCCACTGTACCCACTGGGGTGAACATTTTCAGCCTGCCATACTCTTCGTTCTAATTCTCTGCATTGTCAGACTGTGGCAGACGAGGATGAACAGCAGTTAGCCACCAGCCAGGGGCTCCTTCAAGGTCTGCCTCAGCTATTGGAAGCACATCACCAGAAGGCATGTCTTTCTGGGGCAGCCCACTTCTAGAGAAATAGAAATCCAGCTATTTCAACTGTGAAATTCACCCCAGGGCCCCACCTGATCCATTCAAGATTAGTCCGGTTTGCAGGGCCATTGGATTTCTTCCTCTGCCCAGTCCTACCTCCATTTGTTTCCTCTCACAGAAAAATGATCCCTAAAAATCATGTTGCCCCTAAGGCTGGGAGCAGCTCAATTGGTAGAGTGTTTAACCTTGTATGCACAAAGCCCTGGGGTCAATCCCCAGCACCACCACCAAAAAAAAAAAAAAAAAAAATCATGTTACCTCTTAAAATGCCACCTGGTTCTGGAGAACATGACCTGTGACACAGATATTTCCACTTTTGCCAGTACAATGGAAACGAAGGAGCAGCTTTGTGTCTTTTGTATTTGTATTTCTGGGCCTGATGCACTGGATTGAAAAGTGTCCCCCAAATTCATGTCCACTCAGAACCTCAGAACTTGACCCTATTTGGAAATGGGGTCTTTGCAGATGCACTTAGTTAAGTCATACTAGATTAGGATGGGCCCTAAACCCAAGGACTAGTGTCCTTGTGTGAGAGGAGACATACAGGAAGAACACCATGTGACAGTGGAGGCAAAAATTTAGGTGACCCAACTACAAGCCCAGGGATACCAAGGATTTCCAATCACTGCCAGAAGCCAGAAGAGGCTTAGAATAGATTGTCCCTCAGAGCTTCTGGAAGCAACCAACCGTGCTGACACCTTGATTTCAGATTTCTGGTCTCTAGAACAGTGAGAGAATCAATTTCATTTGTTGTAAGCCACTCAGTTTGTGGTGATTTTTTTCCAGCAGCTCTTAAAAATTATATACCCAGTTTCAAGTAAGGTTGAACATTTTCTCATTTATCTATTGGTCTTTTGGATTTCACATTCTCTAAAATGACCCCTTTTATTCACATATTCACATAGTGGTCGTCTTTCTACTATCCACTGACTAAAAAAAAAAAAAAAAAAAAAATGGAAACTACATATTTACAGGTTCCTAAACCTTTTTCACAGTCCACAGTCTTCCAGGAATCTGCTGCCCACTGGTTGGGAACCTTGTTCTACAGGACTAAATTTCAACACTTGTCCAGGGATTGGTGGTGCACATCTGTCATCCCAGTGACTTGGGAGGCTGAGGCAGGAAGATTTCAAGTTCAAGGCCAGCTTCAGAAACATAGTGACCCTGTCTAAAAAAAGGGAGGGGGAGGCTTTGGATGTAGCTCAGTAGAAGAGCACCCAGGGGTGCCCTTCCCTGAATACACCCATGATTTCCCTCTTCCCTGAATACACCTATCACTTCCCCTCCTCCACCTCTATTCTCCCTTCCACTGTAATTCGTATCCACCCTGCAAGGCTCAGCTTAAATGTGCTATTTCTAGAAAACTGTCTGATAGTTTTCTGTCTTCATCCCATGCTTTAGCCCTAGGTTGAGCTGAATACTCCTTCCTGTTCCTTGGTACTCTAAGCATACCTCTTTGTTCATAAGAACTTTTTTTTTTTTTTTTTTTTGCCTACTGGGGATTGACCCTAGGAGCATTCTACCAATGAGCTACATCCCCAGCCCTTTTTATTGTTTATTTATTTTGAAACAAGGTCTCACTGAGTTACTAAAGCTGGCCTCAAACTTGAAGTCTTCCTGCCTCAGCTTTCCAAGTTGCCGGGATTCTAGGTGTGCATGCCTGGCTCATAGGGAGATATATATATATATATATATATATATATATATATATATATATATATATATATATATATATATATTTTTTTTTTTTTTTTTTTTTTTTTTTTTAACAAATTAGCTTGGTTGGGCTAGGGATATAGTTCAGTTACTAGAGTGCTTGCCTTGCATGCACAAGGCCCTGGGTTCAATCCCCAGCACATACACAAAAAAAATAGCTTGGTCTTTCTTTCCCTCTCTCCCCTTTCTTTCTGTGGTACTCAAACTTAGGGCTTCTTGCATGTAACCACTGAGCTACATTCAGTGGTAAAGTCCTTTTTTTGGTAACAGGAATTGAACCCAGGTGTACTTAACTACTGAGCCACATCCTTAGCCCTTTCTATTTTTAATTTTTTAAAATATTTTTTTTAGTTGTAGATGGATACAATACCTTTATTTTATTTATTTATTTTTATTTGGTGCTGAGGATCAAACCCAGTGCCTCACATGTGCTAGGTGAGCCCTCTACCACTGAGCCACAACTCTGTTTTTTAATTTTGAGAAAGGGTCTTGCTAAGTTGCTTAGGGCTTCACTAAGTTGCTGAGGTTGGCCTTGAACTTGCCATCCTCCTGCCTCAGCCTCTGGAGCCACTGGGATTACAGATGTGTACCATCACACCTGGCTTTTTTTTTTTTTAAGTTTTGAGGCAGGATCTTACTAAATAGTTGAAGCTGGTTTCAAACTTGGGTTCCTCCTGCCGCAGCCTCCTGGAATGCAATACCTGCCCAGCTACAATCGGATTTTTTTTAAGCACTTGCTCTTCATGAGCAAACTGCTGGACTCTGGGAGGCTCCCATGGGATGCAGAATGCAGTATGCTGGGTCCTTCACACAGCATACTGCAACTTTCATGAAGTCTGTAATTGTGTCTTCATGTGAAGGTCCCCAACACCTTGACAATAGTGTTGGGCCAACATGGGACTGCACAGCAAGGGAGGCTAATAGATGGTGGTTTGGCAATATACCTGCTTTTCCTTTTCTTGACACATTAGATCTCCTCCCCCTGCCCTGATGGGGATACTGAAATAAAGAAACACAATAGCCAGGTATGGAGGCACAGGCCTGTAAACCCAGCCACTTGGGAGGCTGAAACAGGAGGATCTCAAGTTTAAGGCCAATGTTGGCAACTTAGAGAGATCCTGTCTCAAAATAAAGTAAGACAGCTGGGGAATGTAGGTCAGTGGTAGAATATTTGGCTAGCTTGCAGGAGGCCTTAAGTTCAACCCCCAGCACTAGGAAGAAATAAAAAGAAAGAAAGAAACAAACAGTGGTATCCTTAGGAGATGACACACATCATGAGATCACCCAGTGAGTTTGTTTTTCCTAAGTGACTAACAAAAGTGAAGGGATGGAAGGGTGTGGCTGGCCACGTTAAGGGTGCAATTAGTGGCCCCAGAGCATGAGCCAGGGGACACTGGCCCTACATGGGCTTGCAACAGATTGTACTTAACTGGGAAAGTCAACCATCTCTAAATACTTTTCCCTGATTTCCTCTTTTCCTAACTCTCTGAGAAGCTTAGCAAGAAATTGACTCTATGACCTGAGATCTATAATCTTTATTTATTTATTTATTTTTGTTTTCGGCGGACACAACATCTTTGTTTGTATGTGGTGCTGAGGATCGAACCTGGGCCGCACACATGCCAGGTGAGCACGCTACCGCTTGAGCCACATCCCCAGCCCCTGTCCTGTGCTCTAAAGAGAAGGATAAGGAAGGGAACTGGGGACCTCAGACCCCTTACCCCAAGACCAAGCAATGATGGTCCCCACTCATCATGACCACTACCATCATTAAACACCTTCCTGCACATGGCTGTCCCTTCTATCATTTCTTCCTAGTACAAGCATCCATTAAACACTTGACACCTGCCAGATGCTGGTTTACAGATATCAACTCCATACTCTTTGCCCACCACATACTTATAGACCACTGGGGAGACAAACTGAAAAAAAAACAACACAGAGATACACCCCAAACAGCAAAAGACCCAGATAAAGGCTGCTAAGTTTCCAGGGTTTCCAGCCTAACAAGCAGATACACAACACCACCCCGCCTCCAAACACACAGTCACTGTGACTGGGAGCAAACATGCAGACCATAAGGCAATACACATAGGGCGAATAAAAGAAACAGATTGTTTGGATGTCAAGGGTAAGTCTTCTTTTTATGGATATTGTGGGAGAATATGTCATGGGCACTCTTGCCCAGAACTGGGTGTGGTAAGAAAGAACTTTGGAAAAGGGCAGGGACAGCAGGAGTGAGAGACCCATGTGTCTGGCAGAACAACTGGGAGAAAGTGGGCATTAGGCTGAAGATAAGATAGAAATAGATGGGGTGGGGGTGTGGGGGGTAAGGACTTGTCACTAAGCAAGTGAGGCAGGCTGGGATGTAAGAGACGCAGAAACACATCACTGAGAACAAGAATGCAGGCTGGGGTGCCTGATAGTCCTAGGTTTGAATCCCAGTCCCACCAATACCAGCTGTGTCTTCTTGGACAAGTTACTTCACCAAGCTTTTGCTAATAATAGTACCCACATCACAAGGCGTTAAAAGGATCAAATTAGATAAGGCTTGTAAAATATCTAGATCTGCACTAGCATGTGGCACATGGTTATCACTTAATAAGCAAGCTGACAACAACAGAAGACAGCAAAGCAGCCTTGTGGGGCTGTGTTTCCCTGTTGCAAAACTGGCCCAGCCTGGTTATGTCACCTCCCTGTGTGTGCTGTCCTTCCCTCAGTGTCTCATCTGCTCAATTAGCAGAGACTTGAGATATTCATGGTCAGAAGCCTCCTATATCCTCTCCCTGCTGGGGACAACAATGACCAAAGTCATCCCAAGTAGGCAGAGTCAATGCCCTGGAGGCCATATCACATATCTGCCCACAGTCCCTCAAGTCCCCTGAGGCCTTGGAGCAGTTCAGAAGGCTGTTGAAGGTCCAGGAACCTATGCTCTCTGGAGCAGTTCTCCTGAGTCAGCAGCTGAGCAGAACTGTTCTCAAACATCTTTCTGCTCCATGCGAGCCACCTCGGAAGCTGCAGGTGGGGACAAAGCGCAGGTGGTCTCTGCTTCCAACAACTCACCAAGCTGGGTCTTCTAGACCCACCCTACCCTGCACTTCCCCACTGGTTGGTTGAAGGAGGAGAGATGCACCTTGAGGGTGAGGCAGTACCATGCTTCTGGGGTGTCCCAGAGAGCCTGCAGCACATAGTTGAAGCCCAGTAAGTGTTTGTTTAATCACAGGGGAGTGTGAGGAATTCCTACTGCCTGAGTCAGGACTCTGAGATAGGAGCCAAATTCCCATGACAGCCCTGAAGAGGCAGACCTTTAGTTCCTCCCTGTGAACTGTTCAGGGGAAGTCTTTCAACTTATTCTATACTAATAATGATTATATGTAATATCATATATAGATATAAAGCATGCTAACACATATCTAAAGCTTATTATAAACTGTAAAGAGTTATGTACATCTAGTGTGTTTATTTAGTTAAGTCTCTAAACAGAAATATCCTGAGATAGGATAGGTGTTATCTCCATGATGAGGCAACTGTGGTTATTGGAGAGGTGTGGAAATTGTCCAAGATTTCACTGGGTAGAAATCAAGGTCTTCCCACTGCTTTATCACAAGATTTCACTGGGTAGGAATCAAGGTCTTCCCACTGATCTACTGAGTTCAGTCCAAAATCTACTGAGCCCCAGGTGCTGCGCAGCAATGGTCAGAGGGCAGGAGGAGGGCAGTATTCACAAGTGGCACACCCAGTTCTATGAGATCTTGGGGAATCTGTCATACCTCACCTTTTCCCCTCACTCTACCCATTTCTTGGAGGATCTTGAGTCCTCCCTTGGCTTTGGCCACCATATGACCACAGATCAGTCAGCTTCTGACTCAACAAGCTGTCTCTCCAGCCTGACTGACTTCTCTGTACTTCAAAGTACAGGAGGTCCCCAGCAGTGTTAAGTCCACAAATTCAAAGCTAAAGGTCCCCTCTTACCTGCTCAGCATCCTGCATCCCTATCTCAGGCCCTAGAACTCCCACCCAACACCTATGTGTCATCCTGGGGCCCCATCCCCCCAAAACTCAGCCAACCTATTGCCAAGTCCTGCCCATTTTCCTCCTAAACATGTCTCAAATCCTGTACTTCTCCTCTTCCCTACATCTTCTGTCCCAGATCAGGCCCTAACCTCTGCAACCTCCTTTCAGTCTCTCTGTCTCCAGTTTTATTTCCCACTAATCCATCCTCCTTGCAACCAGTATGTGTATCCCCACCCCCAACCCTAAAACCCTTTAGTGGTTCCCCTCTGTCTGCAGGGGTGAAGTCTAAGTTCCTGGATGAGGCTCCCTTTGGTACAGCCCTTCCACTTTTATGGCCTCCTCTCTATCCATTCCCTGCCTCAAACCTTTTACTGCACAGAGATTGGCCTGAGACCAGCCTTCTCTGTGAGACCTATGCAGTGCCATCTTGAAATTCTTCATAAAATTTTAACAAGGGCCTCTACATTTCTACTTTGTGTTGGACCCCACAAATTATGTTGCCATTCTTGCTTCCAGGATATCCCTCTTGCAGTTTGTGGCCTGTGAAGCTTGTGAACACCCTTCCCCACATCACCCCTCATTCTACAGCTCTTCCTTTAAGACTCAATGTAGGTGTTCTCCCCACCCCACCCCACCCCCGCCCCCTTACTGGAGATTGAACCCAGAGGCACTGAACCCAGAGGCACCCTACCACTGAGCTACATCCCCAGTCCTTCCTATATTTTATTTTGAGACTGGGTTTTACTAAATTGCCCAGACTGGCCCCGAATGCGCCACCACTCCTACCCTAGGTGTTATCTTTAGGATATCTCCCTGATCTTCCCTCTTCTCCCTTCCCTTCCTTAAAAGTCCAATAGAAGGAGGTGCTCAACCCAAGTTTACTATCAGAAGGCAAAGAATGATAAGTGTCAGAAGAGATCTACAAATTGCTGTAAACGGTAAGGTGAGGCAAGGAGGCAAGAAGGCATTTTCAACTGTCTCGGAAAATGTCGTCAGGAGGGCGCAGATACCCCTTCTGTACCACCCTGCCTGCGGAAGCGTAGGTCAGTACAGAAGGGGTATCTGTGCCCTCTTTGGGAGAAAGGAACGGGGACAAGCTCTTGGGCGCCACCTTCTGTGGCCGCACCGCCACTGCAGCCCTTTCCCTGCACCCCTTCCCTTGCGCTCTGCATCACTGAGCCCGCCTTACGCCTCCCATTGGCTGTCCCCTGTTCTCCCGCCCTTTCTAGACTCAGCCATTCGGAGCCTCGGGGTGGACCGGGCTTGCCGCTGGGGAGGACGCGTGCGCCCCGATTGGCTACGCGGAAGGCAGCTACGTGGCCGAAGTAGGCCCGTTTGCGCCTAAACTGAGACTTAGTTACACCCGCACTGGATTGGTGGTGAGGCGGGGAGGGGCGGGGTCTCCGGCCGGAAGCGGAAGTGAAGGAAGGATGCAGGTGTGGAGACCGGGGTTGCGGTAACTGGGAACTGGCCAGGGACCCTTTTCCTGACTCTCTGATCTGTCTCCCGTGCTCAGCCTTTGCGGGCCCGTCGCTCTGGCCCTTCGGGGAGGCGGTTGGGACACTGAAATGAGTGCGCGCGGGGCGCGTCCCCTCCACGCGCTCAGGAGCCCCTCCCCGCCGTGTTTCCCACCAGGATCATCAGCACTTGCCCATCGACATCCAGACCAGCAAACTGCTCGGTAGGAGGGGGCGACCCCGCGTAGTCGGCTGACGGGGGAGGCCTGCTACTTGCTCCCTGCCGCCAACAGCCAAGAGCTCTGAAAGTGTGGGTTGAGGTGCTGACCGCCTACCTTATTCAATTCAATGACCAGACTAAGAGCAGCGGGGAAGAACCGCAGAGTGTCTGTACTTAACCAAGGTTTTCTACTTAAACATATGTTATCAAATCATATTATTGAGTGACAGATGATCAGTTGTCAGTGGCAGATCTGAATTGAAACAAGTCTGGCTCAACAATGCCCTTTGCATTGTCGGGGGAAAAACTTTACCATCTTAAAAACTTCCGTTTAGGTGTACACCACCAGCTACTGGGGGGCGGGGGGAGAAGGATCACAAGTTAAAGGCCAGCCTGGGCAATTTAGCTATAACCTATTTCAAAAAAAAATTAAGAAGGGTCTAACTAGAGCACCCTAGGTTCAATTTTGGATTCCATTTTTTTTTTTTTTTTAAAGCTTTCCCCAGGCGCAATGGAGCATGCTTATAATCCCAGCGGCTCAGGAGGCTGAGGCAGGAGGATCCTGAGTTTAAAGCCAGCCTCAAGGGGCTAGGGTTATGGCAGTAGGCGAGGCCCTGGGTTCAATCCTCAGCACCACATAAAAATAAATAACTAAAATCAAGGTATTGTGTCCAACTACAACTAAAAATGAATATTAAATTTTAAAAAATTTTAAAAGCCAGCCTTAGCAAAAGCAAGGCACTAAGTAACTCTGGGAGATCCTGTCTCTAAATAAAATATAAAATAGGGCTGGGCATGTGGCTCAGTGGTTGAGCACCCCTGAGTTCAATCCATGATATCCCCTCCAAAAAAAGCTTCCATCTCCCCTTGATTTTAGGGGGAAGAGGGACTTCAAATTCAGTTGGAAATAGAGATTCCCCCCCCTTCCCGTTTATGAGGATTGAACCTAGGGCCCAGCAGGTGTTAGGCAGGCACTGTACTCCTGACCTATATCCCTAGCGCTTTTTGTTTTGTTGTGAGACTGGGTCTTCCTAAGTTGCACAGGCTAGCCTCCAACTTGTGATCCTTCTGCCTCAGCCTCCCAAGTAAGTGGGATTACAGGCACAGTATAACCAAGACCAGTGAAAGTAAATAGAGATCTTTTAGTGTCCAGACCACCTCTATCTGGTCTGCATACCTCTTTACCAGTTCAAAACAAGGAAAGACCTCTTCATTCTGACCATCTCAGGGCATATGTACAGTCCTGGCATTTAAAAATGTTCATTGGACTCATCAACTTAATGCCAATCTTGCCATGAAGATACTCAAACACAGCTCTTTGCTCCTCATTTTATGACATCTATGAATTTATGGGTTTTTTTTTTTTTTTTTTTTTTTTTTTGAGACAGGGTCTTGCTGAGTTGCTCAGTGCCTCACTAAGTTGTTGAGGCTGACTTTGAACTTGAGATCCTCCTGCCCCAGCCTCCCGAGCCTCTGGGATTATAGGCATGTGCCACCACGCCCAGCGATGAGATTTTTCTTTATAAATATAAATTTTAGAGGAACACAGAAGAGGGAATATTACTGATTCTGGAATGGGATCATAGTTTTTGACCGGTTGACAGATTTGTTAGCAAAAGGCCATGGTTCTAAATTCGCCACTACATGGGGCCATATAGGGGGCTAGGAATGTAACTCAGTGGTAAAGCACTGTATGGAGCCATTTAGTCCTGTGTGATGGCCACCAGTGGACCTTCTTTGGCCTTACTTCACACTTGTCCAGTTCTTCAGGCCCTGTGTGCTCAATGTGTGAATTTGTATTTGGAAATGAAAGAACCAGTAAATGAGCATTCACTGAGTTAGCTCTCTACCAGGTACTGTTTTATGTATTGGACATTAAAAAATGAAGGTCACATGGCTGGTTCTGGTGGTATGTAGTCCCAGCTATTTGGGAAGTTGAAGCAGGAGAATCACAAGTTAAGAGGCCAATCTGGGCAACTTATGAGACCCTGTCTCAAAAAGGACTGGAATGTAGGTCAATGGTCAAGCACCTCTGAGTTCAACCTCGAGCACCAAGAAAATAACCAGGACTATCTAACCACAAAACCTAGATCTTAGAGATCTCTTCTATTGAGGAAATGTGGAAATGTGCTTGGCTCTGAAACCACAAAACAGCCCAGACTCCTTGAGGTCAGTCACGTTTATAGTCACGTGTGCAGGGTGGCACTTCATTGTGAAGAATAGACTAGTGTTTTCTAGTCCTTGGGGCGCTGTAGGTATTAGGAGCTTTGTAGTTGTTCATTCATCCGGTACTTGGCATAACTGCCTGTGTTTTCCATTGTCATGGTTAATCCCAGCCCTGAGGACATGGAAGTTGAGCAGCATCCTCTGTCAACAAGAAAGATATAATTACCCACAGAAGCAAAATATGGAGAATTTAGTGTGGTAAAAGTTGCACTTTCCTGTCAAGACCAATTTAAAGGTTTGCTTTATTTCTGTGTTGAGGCAGTTGCTCTATAAAAATCACTGTGGATAAAGACAGGCCACCAGAGTCTGTCTAGCCCCAAACCTTTCTTTAGACCTTTCTTCTCATCTTCCCATACCTTAAACAATACAAAGACAACTTTAGTTAATTTCTCAGTGTGTTAAGCTTAATAGTGATGGCATTTAGGTGGTATGAAGGTATGCTGTGATTTGGGTGTTTCTCGTGCAGACTGGCTGGTGGATAGAAGGCACTGCAACCTGAAATGGCAGAGTCTGGTGTTGACGATTCGAGAGAAGATCAATGCTGCCATCCAGGACATGCCAGAGAGCGAAGAGATCGCCCAGCTGCTCTCTGGGTCCTGTGAGTGCACTGCGGCTATGTTGCCTGAGTTCTGCTTTCCTGAATT
Source organism: Marmota flaviventris (assembly GCF_047511675.1). Classification (NCBI taxonomy): domain Eukaryota; kingdom Metazoa; phylum Chordata; class Mammalia; order Rodentia; family Sciuridae; genus Marmota; species Marmota flaviventris. Next base: position 54,238,316 of record NC_092514.1, on the reverse strand, counting down.
TGCTTCATCTGAGCTTGTTTAGCCAGCAGGGCTGACCCCAGAGAGAGAGTTTATTTTGGAGTTTAAATGCTGGTTTTTCCCCACGTTGAATGATGAAGGGAGACAGCTACATGGTGAAATTATTGGCAGTGTAGGACCCATGGGTCAGCCACCTGCAAAGGTCAGGAGGTGGGAAGATGCTGTAATCCTAAATCCTCACTCCTCCTTGTCTTCCAGACATTCACTATTTCCACTGCCTGAGAATTGTGGACCTTCTCAAAGGCACTGAGGCTTCCACAAAAAACATTTTTGGCCGGTACTCTTCACAGCGGATGAAGGTAAGTGTAGCCAAGGGCTGGTAATGTGTGGCCCCAGTCCATGGGGCTAGTGCCTCTCTGGTCTTTTTAAAGATTTATAGACATATCTACATAGATTATGTCCTGAACTTTCCCTCTGTCCCTGTAGTTTATGCTAAAAGTATATCCTTCCCCTGGGCTTACATTTTCTGACCTTCCCCTTTGGGGATCACTTGTTAGCACCATGCTCTTAAAAGTATGTGGCTGGGTGTGGGGGCACACACCTATAATCCCAGCAAATCAGGAGGCTGAGGTAGGAGGATCGTAAGTCCCAGGCCAGCCTTGGCAAAAGACCTGGTGATATAGCTCAGTAGTAAGAGTTCCCTGGGTTCAATCCCCAGTACCTCCCCAACACACATACACACAAAACACCCATATGGTCTGGCCAGCATTAGTTTCTGAAGAAGGCAAGGATGTTGTGTCTAATGAAAAGGCTGGAAGAGCCTCCCCTGTCCAGGGAGTGAACTGCGAGGTGACTGCTGAGTTTGGCTGACGTACTCTTTCTGTTCTACTCAGGATTGGCAAGAAATCGTAGCCCTGTATGAGAAGGACAATACCTACTTAGGTAAAGTGGCCCTAAAGTAGCCCTGGCATCCACGGGGAGGCCCCCTCCCAGAGTTCTGAGGACACCAGGCTTACAGAAGACACAGTTTATGGCGGGGAGAGACTAGAGTGTAGATGTTGCCTGTTTGTAGGTGGGAAAATCAATTCCACAAAGTGCTAGGACAGGAGGAGGATTGGGCAAGTAATGGGCATTTGTAGCCTGACTGAGCAAGTGCCTGACCTGCTTTCCCTCCCTTGGTAAGCTGGGGTGTGCTTCCCCAACCTCTTTGAACCCCTATTCAATGCTAGGCTGAAGAGGCATGGGTCATATTGGGTGCCTGAGAGAACAACTAAAGGGTCAGTTGTACTTTGGGTTGTGTTTTTGAATAGTATAAATAATCATAACAGCTACTTTTTACTAAGCGTCTACTAAACGCAGGGAATTGTGCTTGGGGTTTCATATGGATTTGCATGGTAAATATTGTCCCTGTTTCACAGTTGAGAGTTGGAGTAGAGAGGCTACTTAACTCATTTCAGGTTCCACAATAGGGAAGTGGGTGCTAGGGAGTCAATCCCTGCTCCTAACCCATCGTGCTAGGGCATCTTTGTGTGCATCCTTGGGCATACTTGCCTTAGGTTGTGGGTGTCCTGGGGTGAATTTCCTGGATCCTCCTCAGTGGAACTTTCTAGCCTCCTGGTTCGGAATGTCAACTACGAGATCCCCTCGCTGAAGAAGCAGATTGCTAAGTGCCAGCAATTGCAACAAGAATACAGCCGCAAAGAGGAGGAGGGCCAGGCAGGGGCTGCTGAGATGCGTGAGCAGTTCTATCATTCCTGCAAACAGTATGGCATCACGGTGAGCAGGCATTGTGGTTGAATGGGCATCTGGGTGCCTTGTCACAGTGGGAGGGTGCCTGAGCCCTGCTCCTCTGCTGCCGGCAAAGACTTCCTTCTTGGCTGGGTTGTGCCCCAGTGTCTTACCTGTCTCTAGTCTTTGGATATTTTCTTTAGCCTGTTAGACTCTCCCTTCTGCCACATCTGTCTTGGCTCCCCTTCTCTCCCCTCTCTAGGGAGACAATGTCCGAAGAGAATTGCTGGCCCTGGTGAAGGACCTGCCAAGTCAGCTGACTGAGATTGGGGCAGGGGCTCAGTCCCTGGGGGAAGCCATCGACCTGTACCAGGCCTGTGTAGAGTTTGTGTGTGAAAGGTAAAAAGGACTTCAAGCTTCTCTGTAGGAGGGATGGTTTGCCTGTTCTCCTGTCTCTTTTCTCTTCTCCATGCATGTTTTTCCCACATGATATGTAAGCAATATTGTACATACTTGAATCAGTGGGAGTCTTGCCCATTTGACCATGTGACCCAGGCTAGAGCCCAGTGTTGGCTTCCCAAGTGGATAGTAGGAGGGTCAGTTGTGTGCTTTATTGAAGCCCCACAGAGCAGGTGTTGCCGATGCTGCGGTACGTGCAGAAACGGGGAAACTCAACTGTGTATGAATGGAGGACGGGAACAGAGCCGTCTGTGGTAGAGCGGCCACGCCTGGAGGAGCCTCCTGAGCAATTGGAAGAAGATGCGGTAAGATAGGCCTCATTAGGAGCTGAGTGAGTGCTCCTTGCCCCATCAGCACACACTCTAAACTCTGACCTGAATTCAGAGTTCTAGAGTGAATAGGGGTATTGTTTTGATGCTAGGGATTGAACCCAGACATCCCCAGCCCTTTTCAATTTTTTATTTTGAGACTGGGGCTCATGAGTTTCCTAGGATCTTGCTAAGTTGTAGAGGCTGACCTCAAACTTGCAATCCTCCTGCCTCAGCATCATGAGTTGCTGGAATTACAGGTGTGCACCACCACACCTAGCATAAAGGAGGTTCTTGTGAGCAAAACTATTGGCAGGAAGATCTAGAAGACTCTGTTCCTTTACTTTTCTGGCCTTCTTACTACCAGAGTACAGAAAAGTGCTAAAGAACATCAGTAGGCTGGCTTTTGTTGAACGAGGAGCCCTTCAATTACTTGAGCTCTCTGAAGATGACTTTCTTCTGGGAATTTGGAGCCTATTGCATTTGAATGTGTCCTCCCTATAGAAGCAGCTAAGGCCCATGGGAAAGCAAGCCCCGTTCCTTTTCGTTTTACACGTCTTATTTGAGCTAACACTTTTTTGCCTTCTAGATTGACTGGGGCGACTTTGGGATGGAGACAGTTTCCAATGCAGGCATCTCTGCTGAAGTCTCTGGAATCGACTGGGGCATCTCCCTGGAATCTGAGTCAAAGGTTAGGACATCCTCCTAGTCCTTCTCTTTGAGGACTTTGTGTGGTCCTGCTTCGGCCATAGAAAAGTGTTGTCTGTGTCCGTAAAGGCTTCAATCCAAGTTCACAACCCCAAGGCCAGGTGCAGTCCAAGGAAGGTAGTTTCAGAAGTGACATGTCAGAGTTTGGACCTCCTTTCTCTTGTGGTTTGGAGCAAGAGGTGGGGGTAAAGGCAGGTGGGAACCTGAAAAATGGGGATAAGGGTGACAACATAACTGGGCCCACACTTGCCATCTTTGTCACCTACCTCAGCGTTGTAGACTTTAATGCAATTGGAGTTTTCAGTCATTGAACTTTTCAAAGCCTTTTGTCTCTTCCGGCCCCTTGGGCTTGGGGAAATTCTCCCAACATTGGGTTCTTTGCTCTCTATCCAGGATGCTGGAGTTGAGGGGATAGACTGGGGAGATGATGCTACTGCTTTGCAGATCACAGTGCTTGAAGCAGGAACCCAGGGTAAGTGCTCCATCCCTGCAGCCCTGGCAAGAGTGGGGTGCTCAAGGACCCCTGAGTCTAGGCACAAAGAAAAATAATACTGTTGAAATTCGGCTTCTTGCACATTTAACTGTTTCTCAAAATCTTGAGGATGTCAGTGTAGGGAAACACAGGAAATTTGTTGAACTATTTAGAAACTCTCAAAGTTTCTAGAGACTGAATGTGGGTCACCTGTACTGATGGCAGGGACTTAAGGGGACCAGCTTGGTCCTGAAGTCTGACCACCAGCAGGGAGACTGTAGCAGTGACCAGAGCCACTAGAGGGCAGTGCAGGACGACACTTTACCTCTCACTGCCCGGCTTAGTGCTCCTTGAAATCCAGTTCTGTGGTTCTCCTGGCAGGATGCGGGTTAGAGCAGGAAGGCCTGACTAGGCCTGAGACACCTGGGGAAAGTTAACTTTTCCCCTTGGGGAAGAGCCTTTAGTGCAGTGAGTCTGTCCATGGTAATCTGTCAGGGCTTCTCAAACTTTAAAGTGTATCTTTTTCTTCCCCAGTCCTGTGATCCTTCCTCACTTCTCTCCCTCTCTTCCTGGCAGCTCCAGAAGGTGTTGCTAGAGGCCCAGATGCTCTGACACTTCTTGAATACCCTGAGACCCGGAATCAGTTCATTGATGAGCTCATGGAGGTACTGTCACCTGGGGGATGTGGGGAGGCCTTGCTTCAGCACAGGTGGCATCATTCCTGACTCCTGGCCTGACCTGACCCTATTCACGTGAGGGATGCTGAGTGTCTTCCATGTCCTGGAATAGGAGCCTAACGTATTAGGATGCCCCCATTCATTCAGCTCATGTTTCTCATATACCTCCAGAGTGTCTGGCACTATCTTAGACTCCAGAGCTTGAGCAATGAACAAGACAAAGTCCTTGCTCTCGTGGAACTTATGTTCTAGCAGGAAAGCAGATAAGAAACAGATAAGTATGCAGTTTATGTTAGATACTACTAAGTAACACAAAGAAAGCAGGGGAGGGAGACAAACTCGTATTGTTGGTCAGGACTGTGGTTTATATCTGGGGATCAAGGAAGTGTCATTGAGAAGGTGACTATAAGTCAAGACTGTAGGCAATTTTGACATGCAGGTATCTGATGGAAGGGCTTTCTAGGCAGAGGGAACCACTATAAAGGCCCAGAAGTGGAAGCGTGCTTTGTACATTTGAGCAACAACAGGGAGGCCATGTGGCTGAGCAGAGGGCCCTGGGTTCGGGGAATGAAAGAACAGCTCAGAGATGTAGAGTCAGAACTGTGGTTTGACTTCATGAGCTGGGAAGCTGTTGGAGGTTTTGAGCAGGTTGGGAACCACATAATATCTTGTGCTGGGTGGTGGCTCACAACCATAATCCCAGTAGCTTGGGAGACTGAGACAGGAGGATCTCAGATTCAAGGCCAGCCTGGGCAACTTAGCAAGATCCTGTCTCAAAATAAAAGAAAATAAGAAAGGACTGGGGATGTAGAGCTCAGTGGCAGAGTGCTCCTGGGTGCAATCCTGAGTACCACAAAAACAAAAACAACTCCATCTCATTTGAGTTGAAATACAATTCCTGTGGCTGAGGTTTTGGCAGCCCCAATAAGAAGCTGGTGTTCTCGGCTGCCCTTTTGTTATAGGATTGGAAAGTTGGGGTCTGTCCTTCTGAGTGGACTACAGGTTGGGGAGACCCTCCTGAAAGATCTCAACCCTCACTGGGTTCTGTCTTTCTCCCCAGAGAGGCTTTTCTTAGCCTCAAGGGATAAGCAGGACAAAAGGTATCAAGATTTTATGGCAGAATAAGACTGACTAGATATGGCCCTCATATTCTTTCTGGCCTTGTGTTAATCCAGGGTTTCTCAAACATGGATTCCGATTCCCTGAATCTCATTCCCCTCATGAAGAGAAAATAAATACCTTCACTAGGGTGGAGAAAACCTTTGAATCTCTTCATTCTCATTATCTGAGCCACAGGCTAGGGAGAAAAGATGGAGGTCTAGAGCTGGACTGGCCTGAGGTCAGAATGGGGGACCACAGAATGACAGTGGAGGCTGCTGCACACTCTTACATTGCAGTTGTTGAGTTTCTAGCCATGAACATGTTCAGTGATAACTGCCTCACCCAAAGTCCAGCCCTCACTACTCTGCTCCTTCTCCCAGGATGAGCAGCCTGAGGACTTAGCTTCTGAGTTCTTTTCTTAATTTGAGTCAACTCTTCTGTCCTCAGCTCGAGATCTTCTTGTCCCAGAGAGCAGTGGAGATGAGTGAGGAGGCCGACATCCTGTCCGTGAGCCAGTTTCAGTTGGCTCCCGCCATTCTACAGGGCCAGACCAAAGAAAAGATGATCACCATGGTGTCCACACTGCAGGATCTGATTGGTCGGCTCACCAGTCTTCAAATGCAACACCTGTTTATGATTCTGGCCTCACCAAGGTCTGGCTAACCTGATGCTAGGCTCCATCATCTTGAGCTCTTCCCCTTGTATTCCTCCTCTTCTTCCATGACCCCTTAAATCTAATCCCTGCATCCCATGACATCACCTCCTGAGGATAGAGGGGTTTGCGGGGGGCAAGATAGGAGTGGTTTGTGTATACAGGCAGGATCTACTTCCCAAGTAGGAAGGGGGACCTAGAATGGGTATTCCTTACAAAACAAGGACTTAAGTATATGAGGGTGAGAGGCAATTAGGGAATTGGTTTGTGAGCCTCACCTGTCCAGCAGTTGGATGGAGTTGCTCAAGGTGCACAGCTCTATCAATCCTTACTGAGTGCTCTGCACAGGTATGTGGACCGAGTGACAGAATTCCTCCAGCAAAAACTAAAACAGTCCCAGCTGTTGGCTTTGAAGAAAGAGCTGATGGTGCAGAAGCAGCAGGAGGCACTTCAGGAGCAGGCAGCGCTGGAGCCCAAGCTGGACCTGCTATTGGAGAAGACCAAGGAGCTGCAGAAGCTGGTAAGACAGGACAGGCAGACCCCTCACATGGGAACCCCCCCACCCTGTTTCTACAGAAGGAGGCATTGCACCTGCCTCTGCTTCCTGCCCACTTGGTACTGCTATCTTTTAGATTGAAGCTGACATCTCCAAGAGGTACAGCGGGCGCCCTGTGAACCTGATGGGAACCTCTGTCTGACGTTCTCCCTCTGTGTTCTTGCCTGTCCGTCTCCCCAGCCTCAGGTGGAGGTGGGACTGCCAGGGCTGATGTTGTGAAGCCCTTCCCCTCAAGAAGCCAGGCAGGCTGGAGGACAGAGAGCCAGAGGAAGGAACCATCCCCTGGATGGGGACCTGGCACTCTGCAAGAAACTGTTTGGCTTGGCCCTGTGGCCTATCAGCCTGAACCACAGCTGCTGCTTGTAGTTAGTTGAATTGGACTTAATAAAAGAGCAAAAGCCTCTTGGTTTACTGCTGACGGTTACTTATATCACTTCATGTGTTCGTGATCCAGGTGGCCTCCCTGGGCCATCAGCTATCACTATAGAGCCCCAGGCTAAGGGTTTTTCTTTTTTGCTTCTGGTAATAAAGGGGACCCCATTAATACTACAGATGGTTCAGCAAGGGGCTCTGAGAAGGCTTGGGCAGCTGGATTTCTGTCTCCATAACAGTGGGCCTGGGCTGTCCCACTCCGGCCAGCAGCCCGAGGGGAGCACTCGAGTGGCAGCCCTGTTGGAGCCAGAAAAGCTGTATTTTCCTCTTAATCACAGCTTACCTCCAGGCAGAGGGGAAATGCGGTTGGGGAGGAAGGGTCTGGTAAACAAGGTGGAGACAGGAGTTGTCACCTTCACTAGCTGCCTGTTCACTTCCTGCCCATAACTGCCAGCTCTGGGATTGGATAGAGCCCACCCCAGGATAGCACCCTTCTCCCAAGCCACCTACCCATCCCCATTTCCCAGGAAGGGTAGGGGCTGGGGGTGGCCAGCAATTCGATTTTAATTTCATAGCAGAGCAGTTGATTCATGGCTCTTTGTCGCTGGCGTTGACTCCCGTAATGACTTTCCATCAAAATGAAAAGTGGAGTGACACCACTCATTATTCCTGCTGCTTGTTATCTCAGTTTTGGGGAGGGCCGCCCCCTCCCTGCTGCCTTTCAGCCGTCCGGGACAGTGAGTGATGGCCCCTATTAATCACCGACCCCGCGGACTCTGGCGGACACACGCTATCCAAAGGAGAGAGAGATAAGGCCGCATGAACTGCTCGAAGCCGCTCCTATCGATTAATGTCAGCCCACTGCTTCCCCCCAATCTTTGCCTGGTCACCTCCTTTTGGGGGAGTTGGGGGTTGAAATAAGAAATCAGGAATTGAGAAAGGGAAGATACTAGTGTTGGAAAACTGTCCAGAATAGAAGGACATAAAGGAGCATGAGTGGCCTGTGTTTTGCTTGTGGCCATTCTGGAGACTCAACCTGGGGCACAGTCTGCTGCCCATGGTGGTCTCTTTCCCTCTGAGAGCATGCCCACCACCTCCAGGCCTACCTGGTCAGCTGCCCACTCTCAGCCTCTCACAGCCATCAGCTCACTGAGGCATGCTACCCTTGCCAGCTCTAATGTCCCTACCCAGTCACCAACTGTCACACAGACTCCATTGCTTACAGGGCCAGCCAGAGCTGTAGGGAGAAGCCCTAAGGATCATATGACCCTGGAAGGCCAGGTTCAGACCTCAAAGCTCTTGCTTCTTCCCCACAGATGAGCACAGGGCCTGCCTTCCCTGCCCCACATCCGGCTAGCAGGGAATTGTACTGAGGTTCGGCCACATCTGCAGGAGGGGAAATGGGTTTAGTGGGTCTGGGCTTCTCAGATTTTGGCCACTTTGGTAAGCAGTGTAGTTAGTGGACTGTTCTCAGAAGGGTTAGTCCCTTTTTTTTTTTTTTTTGCTTATCTGTTGAAATGAAGCCTCCCCCACTCCTAGGCTGAGGTAAGTGGTTTCCTTAAAGCCTTTAACCTGATAATGCTGGGTTTATTTTCCAGAACCTTCAGTCTTCTTTGCCTTCTGGATCCCCACACCCCCATGGCCAGGCCAAAAACACAGAAGTGGCCCATCTGGCTGGCTCACCCCATGTAAGGGCAGTTAACATGACTTTGGGGACTAAATCCAAATCCCTTCAGCTTTACTTTGGAACTTAGGTTCCTACTCATTTTTTTCTTAGAATTGCCACATGATCACCATAGGGTTAATAAGCTGAGCTTTGAGAGTTCTTGGAACAGTGCCTGCTCGGGGGTGCCCTCACGACGTGAACACTTTGTTTTGGATGATGGGACAAGCTGGGCATGGTAGCGTACACCTGTAATCCCAGTGGCTTGGGAGGCTGAGGCAGGAGGATTGCAAGTTCAAAGCCAGCTTCAGCAACTTAAACTTGGATGGTGGGACAGTGACAAGGCCTGTCCTTCCTGGCATGATTTGCCCCCTTAGAAGGGAGAAGTGAGGCACTCCTAGATGAGCTTGAAGACCAGCTTCCTGGCAGTCAAGTATCCAGTTGAAAGAAAAAGTTTGGAGAAAGAGGTAGTTCACAAGCCAAGATTATACCTTCCAGATTCTTAGGTGAATTCATTGCCAAGAGCACCCTATAGTTTCATGTTGACTCTTCCCCTATCTCTTTAGGGAGGATTTAGGGCAACGCTCTCATGGCTTAGCTAGGATTCATCTCCCTACTCAGGCAAGAAGCCGAGCCAGTCTTTCCAAAATCCTCTCACCCTGCTAATTCCAGTCCACTAACTGCCTCTGCCCAAAGGAAGCCTTTCTTCCTGTATAGTGTACCCTGCCCTCTCAGAGTGTGGTTCTCTGTACAGACAACGAAAAGGATCCCTTTACACTGCAGCCTGCAGTGGATGACCATGAAAATGGATTGGTGTAGTGCTAAAGATTGCGCTGGGTTCTGGCCCGCTGAGGACTTGCCAGGAGCACACAGACCTCGACAAGTCTAGAACTTGTGCCAGGGCCAGGGAATGATCTGCATCATTCAGACCAAACGTCACCCATCCAAAGAATCCCCTGCTCCAGAGAACTGACCTGGAACCAAGGACAAAAGAAAAGCACGCCCAGGCCTTCAGGAGCAGGAACTAGCCGCCTGGGCTGTGGTCCTGCTCCCTCATGTGCATCCCCCACCGCAGCGACTGCCCCCATGTTGCTTGTTTCTCCCCTAGAAACCCAGATCCTACGGCTCTTCTCTGCCATTTCCTACACTCCTATCTGTCCTTCTACTAATGTGTATTTCATCTTTTAATTGCCACTTGCATATTCTTCTCCTCTCTCCACTGCTTTACTTGCACATACAAAAGCTAATAAAATTGGGAGCCAGGTTGTAGCTCAGTGGCAGAGCACTTGCCAAGTACCTGTGAGGTACTGGGTTTGATCCTCAGCACTGCATGAAAATAAATAAAGTGAAGGTATTGTGTCCATCTACAACTAACAAAACATTTTTTTTATAAAGTAATAGGAAGACAGGCAGTGCAAAATAGTGGTTATTAGCATATTCTAAGATCTGAGCTGCCTGGGTCAAATCCTGGCTCTTCTTTCTCCCTGTGTGATCTGGCATTAGTCACTGGACCTCTCTGTGCCTCATTTCCTTCACCTATAAAGTAAGGACAAATATACTACAGACTTCAGAGTGGGCAGCTATAGCGAGTGTGTGCAGGGGCTTCCTGGAAGGGCTGGGGTGTGCTTCAGTCGTAGAGCACTTGGCTGGCAATTGTGAGGCCCTGGGTTCCATCCCCAGTACTGAAGAAGTGGGGGACACAGGGGTAGTGCTGGCATAGTAAGACACAAATAGTTATGAGAGGGTGGCAGATTGAAAAGATCCTGGACTTAGGTTGTCCCCCATATCCCAACATCTCCCAAATAAAACCATTATGATCCCCGTGTACACTGTAGCTCTGGCATATCCTATCTCCACCAGTTCCGTTAATAGCTTTCCAGTTTCTTTTGGCTCCCCTCCAACCCGCCCTTTCCATTTGCTATGGGCCCTTTTGCCCTACTCATTTCCCTGCTTAGAAACTAATGCCCTCTTTGCTCCCCTAATTCCTTGTGTAGCAGGTCAACACTTGATAACTGGATTTCTCTCTCTTCTTTGTAGCCTCGTTCCCACCTAAGAGACCAGTCGCTCATGCAGCCCAAGTCCCCAACCCTTTTCCTGGCTCCCTGCAAGCCTTTCCCACTCAGCTCAGATGAGGCCCAAATAGTTAGTGGACATTTCCAGAATTAATCCCTCTATCGTCATCAGCATTCCCAGACCCCGCAAGGGCGGGATACATGTCCTTAGGAGAGCTTTGTTGGTTGCATTATAAGAGCTATTGTGTTCCCTTTGCAATCTCAAAGTTGACTTCTCTGAATTTCAGTTGTTTTAATGATCTCTCTTCAAGTGACTGTGACCTCTGAAATATTGTATCAGGTGATTCACAGATTAGCAAAAAGGAAGAGTCCCACAAAGTGCTAGAAGTTTGGGGAGAACATTGGGGCTAAGTAGGCTTTTAAAATGGACTGATGGACTAAAATCCCTCCACCCATCACCGTCATCCAGGGAGAGCACCTTGCCTGAGGATCTTCTGGGGCCATCTCTCCTCTTTCCCTGTTTGTGGAGAACATTTCTAGGAAGGAAGGCAGAGGCCTAGGGTCACATCCTCTTGGCAACGCAATGACGTCATTGCCTCACAGACACAGGGTTGCTACCAAAGCAGGGCCGGAGCCCTGGTGTACCGAAAGCTGCTCACACTCACTGGCTGGGCTTTGAACAAGTTGCTCTGGCCCAGAAGTCTGGCCTGAGAGCTGCCTCCAGGCTGCCATCCTACACGGCAAGCCGGGCCCAGCAGGAGGGTGTCAAGGCTGCTGCAGGGCTATGGCACCCCGGGGCACCAGCTGACCTGGATCCCCCTGTGTCCTCCAGATGCCCTTCCTCTCCAATGACTGGGACAATCGGGGCCTCTGAGTAAATTGGCCCTGAGTAAACTCTCCTTAGCCAGCCTGCTACCCTCCTCTCATTCCCCAGGCTTCAAAGAAAACCAGTTTGAATATTTAAACTTCTCCTGTGTGTCTAATAAAAAGTTCTGCACTATTTAACGCCCCAGCTATCCATTACTGTCGGGAGCTGCCCTCTCCCTCCCAGTGTCCCCCTCCCTCCCTGTCGCCCAAACCATGGCGCAAGGCAAAGCCATTTGTCAAACTGCTCCTGCCGCCGGCTGCGCTTGGCTGTGTCTGAAAGGACAAGCCGCCCCACAGGGGAAGGTGGGAATGAATAAAGGGGCTATGCAAATTGCTGCTTAATCTGCAGAGAAACACCCACGCTTTGGGGAGACGCTCATTACTTCTTTTAACTGTGATTAACGGGCAAATTAAACCCAAGCCCTTAACTCTCTCCTGGCATAGGACTTGAACGCAGAGCCCTGGGCTGGGGGAGATGGAGAGGCACCTCATCTGTAGTGGAATCTAAGCCCTTGGGACCATGGCCCTGGGAGCATCAGGGCTGTCTTGTCGGCAGGGTAGGGCAGGAGGAATAGGAGCCACAGGAGGGAGAGCTGACCCATCACAACCCACCTTAATCCACAGGGAGGAGGAACTTAACTAGTTCTTTCTCTGGGGTTTCTTTCAGCCACTCAGGAATCAAGGTGGGTAGTCCCCCCTCCCTGGGTTTATTGCTCTCCTTCCTCCTCCAAAAAAAGAAAAAGAAAAGAAAAGAAAGAAAGAAAAGAAAAGGAAAGAAAGAAAGAGAGAGAAGCCAGGAACATGCCTGTAATCCCAGCTTTTCAGGTGGCTGAGGCAGAAAGATGGCAAATTCCATCCAGCTTGGGTAACTAAGCAAGACCTGTCTCAAAATGCAAAATAAAAAATGTTGGGGATGTAACTCAGTGGTAGAGCACGTACCTAGCATGTATGAGGTCCTGGGTTCAATCTCTAGTACCATAAAAGAAAAAAAGAGAGAGAGAGACAGAGAAACAGAAAGAGAGACACAGAGAGAGAATCCTTTACACCTCACCTTCCTGAACATTCTCTAGATGGGGCCAAAGTGGCTTTAGCCACACAGAGTTGATGGTCAGACCAGCCCTAAACTTGTGACTGGAAAAGTGTGTAGAAGGTGCCTCCAGATGTTGACTCCAATAGTGACCATAAGGCCTACCAACTAGGGTGGTGAGGAAGAGGACAATAAGCAGGAGGGAACGAGCTGGCTATTTTTATGGAAGCAGAGGCAGGGGGTACATAGGCTGTGGACACATGTGGCCTAACTGAGAAGATGAAAAGGGATCAAAGGCCCAAAGTACCTCTCTTTGCTACTTACTCCATCGGTGGGGTTTGGGTTTGGTGGTAAGTTATAGATAACATAAAATTTATCCCTTTAACCCTTTGGGACGTACAGTTAGTTCAGTGGCATTCACACTCTTGTGCAACCGAACACCAAGTTGTCCTGTGTGACCTATAACCACCCTCCCACAAACAGCGGCAACTGAGGCAGTCCTCTGCAGATAGACGTGTCCTGTTTGAAATGCAGGAAATCAGAGCCTGTCGACTGGAGCCCAGGAGGTTGACAGGGAGGCTTGATGCTCAGAAGGCAGGTTTGGGTGGAAATCCTGTAGGGACTCCCTGTTAAACACAGGTTTCCCCTAAGCCTGAGTGATTAGGAGGTGAAACATGACATGCAATGGTGACAGACTGTCTGTCAACCTGATGGGGCCGAGGAGAGACACAGGCCCGTATTTTATTTTGTCGTGGAGTCGATCAGTAGGTCTGTCATAGAAATCAGGCCTGACAGCTCCCTCAGCCACTCTGCTCTCTTTTCTTAACTCCCGAAGCCCAGCTCCACCATCTATTAAAACATCCTGGGCTGTCAGGGATATTAAAAGGCTCTGTCACTCCTTCTTAAAACAGTCATAAATACAATCTGGACGCTAGTATTTGGGCAGGAGCCCCGGTGTTGAATGGGAAGAGGCAATAGCAGATCTGCCTGCCTCTCTTGACAGCTCGGGCTTTGGCACTGTTCAAATAGGGAGCCCTGGTCTTGCCTCCTTTTCTTCTCCAGCTTCAAGAAGCAGGGCCCTCTCCGACATCTGCTGATGCCTGTGTTTTTATGCAACTGTCCTGAGCGTACCGAGTAGCCTTTGTTAGTGCAGCCACAACAACAAGCTCATCTTGGTGCCTCTGTCACCTATACCATACCTACCCTGAATGTCTGCACAAGGAATCTGCTTCCCAGGCCTCTCCAGGTGGTGAGAGTTGGGGAGATGGTGATGAGGGCCCTAATTTTTTTCCTCCACAATGGAATTTGCCTCTTTTTTCTACACTCCCTGCTTCATGTGGCCTCACCCATCTTGCTACAAAGAGTCTTATGGGGGGCCAGAGACTGACCTGAGGCTGCCCAGGTGGGCTCCCCAGAGTGAAGGTTGGAGCTCATAAATCTTACCAGTGGGAGACCCCAATCAACCCAAATCTTTAAATGCCTTCAGGCTACAGCATCACAAATCTGTCAGTGGGACCCTGGTAGCTCCCAGGAAGAGGTTTCTTCCTTGTAAAATCTCTGGTAAGAAAGGCCTCTGGCCTCTTGCCAGGGTCTGGCTCCTCTTCCCAAAAGCATCCTAGTTAGGATGGAGGGTGCTTCTCCATCTTGCAGCAGGGACAGTGAGACATGGAATCAGCCACAATTCCCTGGCAAATTCTAATTCTGGGTTCCTTCGCTGTTCCTTAGGCAGAGTACTTACCTAATATCTAATTCGCTGAAACAAACACCAAATGCTCTGCCCATGACCTTCTGAGTTGACATCAGGGTAGCACTCAGGACCCTGGCATCATGAGATATCCTACCCAGCGTTCATGCCCAGAATCACTTCCCATTTGAGAACTTTCACTTTACCTTTGACTGTATTTGAACTATGGACTATGTTTGTTTTCCAACAAACTTCTCTTCTCAGTTGCATTTTCAAATTTTTAACGTCAAAAAGTGTCAGACTGGGGCTGGGGTTGTAGCTCAGGGGTAGAGCACTTGCCTAGTCTGTGTGACGCACTGGGTTCCATCCTCAGCACCACATAAAAATAAATAAATAAAATAAAGATACTGTGTACATCTACAACTAAAAAAAATTAAGTGTCAGACTTTTATCTGTTCTATCTATAATATTAAATGAATAACTTATTCCCCTGTGTGCAGTCCCAGTGGGTAGGACGAGGGCCTATGTGTGGATGTACAGAGGAAACCTGTCAGAGGGAGGCAGATTTCCACCTAACTTAGGATGCCCTTTCTGACAACCAAAGAGACCCCCCACAAGGGCACAGGTAAGAAGTCACATCACTGAAGATGTGTTAGGCTGACACTGTATCAATATGATATGGGGACACAGAAGAGGATGGAAGGCTGGGTCAGATAGATGCCTCTGAGAGTCAATGATTTGGCGCGTTGAGAAGCGGGACAAGGCCTAGCAGCTGTTTACCAGCTGCCTTCCATGTGGCCATCTTGCAATTTAATCCCAGATGGTTGGACCCCTCACCCTCAAAGGTCACAGGGCCAGCTGCAGGGTAGTGGGCAAACCCTTCTTCCCGCCAGTAGCCCCTAGGCAGTGTCTGACCTGGCAGGCAGGATGTGGAGGGGAAATGAGAGGAGAAACAGCTGGGAAATCCCACCCGTCACCCGGTGGAGAAAGGCAGGCCTGTCTCCCTCTTCCTCTCTCCCCTCTTTCTCTCTCCTCCTCTTGGCTTGCGCTGCCCCCTCCCCTGCTTCACCTGCCTTTCCTTCTCCCCCTTCTTCTGCTCTCTGCATCCCGCCCAGAGCCCTCTCCTCATCTCCATGGCAATAAAAGGGGGAGTGGGGGGTGGGCTGTGCCCTGTATTTTTAGCTGCTCCATAATAGCCTCTTTCTCTGGGGATACAGGGGCTGCCTGTGGAACTAATCTTTCCCTGCCCGTCAGCTCACAAAGGGCCAAGGAAGCCCCTCCCTCCGCCTGGGCCGCCCTCTGTGACCCCGGCCCTGCTTCCGGGTGTGCTTCCAGCCCTCCAGGGCCTGCAGCTGGGCCTCTCTCACGGGATCCTGAACACAGGCAGGGTCACCCCGGCTGACCTCCCCCGAGGACAGAGGTCAAGCCCCCTCTGGGGTCTCTGATGTGATTGGAAGGGAGCTGGGGTGGGAGGGCTGTGGGGGAGGGGTCCTTCTCTTTTAATGTACAATTAAATGACTCCCTGTGTGTCCCTGACTCTGCTTCTCTCAGGCTGGGTCACCTGGCCTAGGACCCCACCCTTAGACATCCCAGCTCAACTCTGGAACTTTGGAGCTTGGTCAAGCCTGAGTCTGAAGTATCAGAATCATAAAATCCTGGCAGGACAAGTGGGGGACATGGTAGAGGGCAGCGGGGCCTGCAGAGTGGAGTCCCTCTGCCTTTAAAGCTGGGACTTGCTTGCTCCAACCTGGCAGCCGTGGAGCAGGAAGGAGTCTCGGGCTCCAGGTATCATCACTCAGCTCAGGCCAGGGCACCCTCTTGTCAGTCAGTTAAAGAGAGAGATGGGCCCATCCCCAGAGGAGTATCTTGCAGGCCATGGGAGAGTGGCACCGCTGGCTGGGAAGCCAGACTGCTGAGCCCAGAACCAGCTACACCACCTCTAGTCACAGTGCTGCTCTCCTCAGGTGTAGACCAGGAGTAGCAAAAATAGTACCGACCCCCTATGGTTCTGTGAGAAAGAATCTATGCCTTAGCCCAGGAAGAGTGCTCACAGGAGAACTGGCCACTGTCCATGCCACATAAGTGTTAGCTGTTATTAATATTGATTTGTTATCATTGGGTCTCAGCGGACCTGATTTTCCAGAATAGCACTCATTTCAAATATTCATAGCTATTGTCCCTAAACGTTCCCTCTCTTTTCCATGTCACATGTGTGTTCTGATTTCTGATGAGAAATAATATATGATCATTTTTACTTACTTGGCTGATGAAAAAATGCACATTTTGCCCACGTAGACAGAGGCTCCAAACAAGGAACACAGCCAAACCAAAAGGGAGCCATCGGCCCTTATAAAATAAAGTCAGGCCGAAGACGGGAGTTGAGAAAGGTGAAAGGAGGTTTGGTGGGAGCTGCCGACAGCTAACCTGCCCAACTTATCACCAACATCATTTCAAGAGAGAATTTAATGTTCTCCCTCTGTGGCCCCGTTTGCTCCTGAAGAGAAAAAAATAAATAAACAAACCCAGCTATCCCAACCCATAGATGCTTTATGAGAACATCACTTGCTTATTTTTAATATGACTGCCCTGGCACCTCTGCTACAGCTGACCACCAGTGAACTGTGGGCCTTGAATTCTGATCACTGTCCCCATTTCTGCAAATGTTTCCACACCATCCTACAGGAGGTGAGAATCAGCCTTTGGCCTACAGAAAAGATGCACGGGCTGCAGCAGGAACCTGCTTCCCCATCTGGGCATGCAGAATTTGGGGGACAAGGCTGAGGCAGAGAGCAGCAGAGAAAAAAGGGATCCATGTAGTGTGGTCACAGGAAGCACCTTGGACTGTGCATCTGGAAACTTCCCTTGGGCAGTCTCCAGCTCCAGGATCTAGCCTGGACTTTTGTCTTCACCTATAGAATAGGAAAAAGGCATTTATTTATGTATGTATGTATGTATGTATGTATGTATGTATGTACCGGGGATTGAATCCAGGGATGCTTTACCACTGAGCCACATCCCTAGTCCGTTTTGTTTTTTATTTTAAGACAGGGTCTCACTAAATTGCTTTGGGCCTTGCTAATTGCTGAGGCTGACCTCGAACTTGCCCTCGCCTCCCAAGTAACTAGAATTACAGGTATGCGCCATCATGCCTGGCTAATATAAGATTTTTTAAAACTTCTTTTTCTCTTGGCTATTTTTAATCACTTATTACGTGCCAGGCTCTGCATTACACTAAGCTACATCCCCAGCAGTTTTTTGTTTTTTTATTTTGAGATGATGTTGATAAGTGGCCAAGGCTGGCCTGCAACTTGTGATCCTCCTGCCTCAGCCTTCCAAGTAGCTAGGATTACAGGGTGCACCATCAAGCCTAACCTCATTTAACAAATTCTTGTGCTATTGTATATGATGCTAATTTAATCCCTTTTTAGGAAATTTAGGCCCCAAGAAATTAAGAAACTTGCCCAAGATCACACAGCTGATAAGAAGGGAAACTGGTTTACAACATGGAACTGGTTTATAACATGGATTTGACTGACTCTGGGGTCCAGTTCCCTAACTATTAGGCTATACTGCCTTCCAGGGAAATAACCACTGTCCCACTACCTGGCAGAATGGAGTCGGATGGAGCCTGCAGGAGTGAGAGGGCTCTGTCAACTGCATAGCAGCATAACATCAGGTGGTGTAAAAAGCTCTCCCAAGAGGTGAAATGGCACAGAAGCCTGGGGTCTGATGTCTGCCATCAGTCAAGACCACTGACCTGAGTAAGCTAGCAAAGGACAGCAATGCCAGAAAAGGATTGAATTTGAATTTAGCAATGAATAGATCATACGATTGCAATACTCACTAAATTGAAGACTTAGTGAGTATTTAGCTCTACTGGGGATTGAATTCAGAGCCTTGTTCTGAATACCAGGTAGGTGCTCTACCACTGAGCTACGTCCCCAGCTCTCTTTATTTTATTTTGCTGAAGGGTCTCACTAAGTTGCCCAGGATGACCGTGGATTTATGATCCTCCTGCCTCAGCTTCCCAAGCCACTGGGATTACAGGTGTGTCCCACCATGCCCAGCTGGCAACACTCACTTTGTTTGGAAGGATGTTTTATTTATTTGGCAACTGTGACTAGACAATCCTGGGTTAGCTGTGTCTCATGCTCCGTGTCTTCCCACTGACAACAAGGGTGTTGTTCTTTCTGATCTCCCTAGATCACCCTCCAAGGCTCTAAGACAAATGGGGCTATGGTGCAGTTGAGGGGGGCCGCTGCTTCTCAAGCTCCCCAGATCCCTGGAACCACACAGAGCTGATGGCATTGGGAAGGTGAGACCAGAGAGAAGCCCCCTGAGGCTCTGAAGGTCAGGAATTGGAGGGGCTGACATGAGGGCACAGAGGTTGGCCGGGGATGGTTGGGTGGGAGGCAGGAACATATGCCCCTGCGTGTGTCCCCCAGCCCAGTCCAGGCTGAGGGTGGCCAGCAGGCTGCTTGGTATTCTGCTCAGGAGCTGCTGCCTGTCCTGCCTCCTGGCTTCTCTGCCAGCAGGGCCTCCTCCCCCAACCCAGCCTGGGCCATGCATTATCCTCGCAAGATTGAGGACCTAATGGAGGTGATCAGCACCCTGAGGGGGGGAGCTACTCCACCCAAGCTCAAGAAGGAGGGCAGAGTAGTGCTAGTTGGTTCCTCTGCCCACCCTGAAATCAGGATGTGCTTGAGGGGGTCCCTGGAACTAAGGAGGGGCTCCTGGCACCCCCTCTGGGAGGACTCTATACAACTTCAGTTCAGGAGTCCACATTGCAACCTTCTTTCTCCTCCTCTCCACGGGATACCCCTGATGTTCAGGGTCCTTCTAGGGAGACCCCAGCCATGGCCAGTTCTCTTGGAGGAGCTTTCTGCTTGCTTGGGAAGGGGTGTTCCTGCCCCTCCCCACCCCCTCGCCTGCCTGCCAGCTGGCCAGCACTGGAGCCGGCCCTCTGCTGCCCATTGTTCCTGAGCCCTCCTCCCGTGGCTGGTGGGGGAGTCTCACACCGCCAGGTCAGGAGCACAGGGCAGCCCCTCCCCTCCCCTCCCTGGGCTTCAAAGGCCCAGAGGGAATAACCCTTGCCATGGTGGGCCTCCCCTCTGAGAACTGTGATGGGGCAGCCACCCCCAAAGCAGCATTCAGTGGCTCCCTGGGAGTGAGTGGAGCAAGCCAGGAGGTGATCCTGGGTATGCAGGAGGTCAAAGAAGGGGAGCCCAGAAGCAGAAAGCCTGGGAAAGACTTGGGGCCAGGAGAGAGGCGGCAAAGGAGACAGTGACAATGGAAAAATAATACTGCTACTCCCAACAGCAGCTCCGACTTAATACAGCACTCACTGCATCCCATCCCAGTGAGCCATATCATTTCGTTTGCCCTGAAACTGGGAACTACCAGATCAACATTGCACAGATGGAGAAAATCTGGCTCAGAGGGATTAAGTAACTTACCTGGTGTCACACAGGATCTGAACTAGATTTGGACCCACACTGTTGGCTTTGGAAACTTTTCCTGACCACAGTGTGGGGCAGTAGGCACCTGGGAGGGAAAACAGAGAGGGTCAAGAGCACCCAGCTCCAAAACACTCAGCTGACTTCATTGGTATCTTCAAAATGTCTCTTGCCAAAGAGCATTTAGGGATTCAAGAGGCAGTTTTCTAACTGAGCCCACAAATCTAGGAATTCTCTTCTTTCTAGCCCCTCTTCTTTTCTAAGCTCCTTCACGCCTCTTCTTCCCAGGCTAACACACTCTCCTCCCACCATCTGCTGCCAAGATGGCTGACACTGCCCACCTTGCTTCCCTGGGGATGGAGGGTCCAGGACTCAGCCCTCCCCCAGGTGCTGTAATTTGAGGGGCTGCCCAACTGGAATGGTCCCAGGCCCTCCCCAGATTGCCCTCCCACCACTGTGAGTTGGCTGGCCTCTGGCCTCTGGCCTCTTCTGCCATTAACCCTGTCACCTGCCGGACATCAGCCCCCGGGTCCAGGCTGTCATCCGTGGCCAAAGATGGATGGGGGGCGACTGGGAGGCATAAGCAGCGACCCTTTAATGAGATCTGGCGGGGGAGGGCTGGGCTCTATCAGGCTGTGGCAGGGCCAGGTTGGTGATAACAGGCCCTTGTTGAGCGTGACCCCGTTTCCTTGGGTGGAGGGGAAGACGGTGGAGTGAGACGCTAGAGAACAGGCTTGAGAGGCACAGGATTCTTTTGCCACCCACCCCCACCCTCCCTTCCCTCTATCAGCAAACCAAACTCCAGGGGAGATGGGCAGAGGCTGGGGAAGAAAGATGATCCCTCCCCACCTCTCATTCCTTCTCCTTGGCACTGTGACCCCAGCTGCTAGGGAAGAATTGCAGGCACAAAGAATCACTAGGAAACAGAGACCAGCTGCCTGGCTGGGGCAGCCACAAGTCGGTCCTATGAGATGTCCTGTCTCCTGACCACACAGAGAGACATTGGTGGGAGGGAGCCCCTGTGGGGTACTGTCTGTAGAGAGGGGGGTGGAAGGTTGGGGGCTGTCTTTAGAGATACAAGGAAGGGGTCCTTGTTGAAGCAGATGAAAGAATGGGAGAAAGGGGGAGAAAAGTTATTGGATGTCTCCCCACCCTTTTTTCCAAGATGATTCCTGAATTTTATTCATTCATTCATTCATTCGTTCATTCATTATTTATATTTTTGGCACTGGGGGTTGAACCCATGGGTTGCTCTACCACTGAGCTTCCTCTCCAGCCCCTTTTGTTTGATTTTAAGACAGGGTCTTGTTAAGTTTCCCAGGCTGGCCTTGAGCTTATGATGCCCCTTCCTCAGCCTCCCCAGTAGCTGGGATTACAGGCACGAGCCATTGCGCCCAACTTGGGCAATTTTAAAAGAAGGAGATGTCAGAAAGCATGGGTTTTAGCCTTTCTTTGTGCGATGGGGAAACAGATGCCCAGGAGAGGGGAAGAGACCCACCCAGGTAAGTAGCAGGACCAGCACCAGAATCCAGGGCTCTAGAAGACCTAGGCCTGCCCTTTATCGCTGTGCTGCCATTTTTCCTTACCCAGGAAGAAAACGTTATAGCTGCTAGGATAACCACTCCTGAATTGTCTAAAAGGGTCTGCTGTTTCCCCACCTCTCCCTTCCCGACCTCAACACACTAGTGCATTACCCAAGGACCTCCAGTCAGTGTGAGAAACACAC
Organism: Marmota flaviventris; assembly: GCF_047511675.1. Taxonomy (NCBI): domain Eukaryota; kingdom Metazoa; phylum Chordata; class Mammalia; order Rodentia; family Sciuridae; genus Marmota; species Marmota flaviventris. Next base: position 54,216,890 of record NC_092514.1, on the reverse strand, counting down.
CTGGGGGGAGAGAGGTGAGGCTGCTTGTTTCATGCCAGCTTGGAATGGGGAATAATTTATTCCCTAAGTACATGAATGAGGCTGTTTGAAAATAGGGCTTTTTAAGTACATATTTTAGTTGTGGATGAACCTTTACTTTTATTTATTTATTTTTATGGGGTGCTGAGAATCAAACCCAGTGCCTCACACAAGCTAGGCTAGCGCTCTACCACTGAGCCACAACCCAAGCCCAGGCTTTTTAAGTTTGAGGAGCTTCCCCCACCCCCTATGAAAAGTAAGAAAACACATCCACTGGGTATCCAGCAAAGATTGGCTAGGAGACCCTTAAGCCACTTTCTTCATTTTTTTTTTTTGTGTGTGTGTGTGTGTGCGCGTGTTTTTTTGGTACTGGGGATTGAGCCCAGGGGCGCTTTACCTTTTGAACCATATCCCCAGCACTTTTTATTTTCATTCAGGGCCTTACCAAGTTGCTAAGGCTGGCTTTGAACTCGCAATCCTCCTGCCTCAGTCTCCAGAGCCACTGCGATTACAGGTGTGCACCAGCATACCTGATTAGCCTGCTTACTTTGGCATTAATCACTGCCTGGCCATTCCTAGAGCTTTGCTTTGGTGGCACCTGCAATGATGTCTCTCTTCCCTCCCTATGACAGTGGAATATGTGTGGCATTGGGAAATTTGGGAGTCAGGAGCCTTGGAATTTGGTCCGACCTATTTATTATCATTATTTAAAAAAAATATTTAGAGGCAGGATCTAGCTAAGTTGCTTAACAGTTCACTAAATTACTGAGGCTGGCTTTGAACTTTTGATCCTCCTTTCTCAAACTCCTGCTGGGATTAGAGGTATGGACCACCACACCAGATTTGAACTGAGTTTTTTGTTTTGTTTTGTTTTGTGGTGCTAGTCAAACCCAGAGCCTCGCACATGCTAGGCAAGCATTCTACCACTGAGCTATATCCTCAGCCCTGGTCCTGGTGAGATATACAGCCCTTGATAACCTTTCCCATCTTCCTGGACCTCAGCTGCTTCTCCTTTAAAAGGTAGTTTTAGGCCATGGTCTTCTCTTAAAAGGACCAGAACCAAGCTGGACACAATGGTTCATGCCTTTAATCCCAGAGACTCGGGAGGCGAGGCAGGAGGTTTACAAGTTCAAAGGCAGCCTCAGCAACTTAGCCCTAAGCAACTCAGTGAGACCCTGTCTCTAAATAAAATATAAAAAGGGCTGGGGGCACTGGGGTTGTGTCTCAGTGGTAGAGTGCTTGCCTAACATGAGTGAAGCCCTGGGTTTGACCCTCAGCACCACATAAAGATAAATGAAGATATTGTGTCCATCTACAAATTTTTAAAAAATTAAGAAAAAGAAAGAAGAAGAAAAAAAAAAGGGACTGGGGATGGCCCAGTGGTTAAGAACCCCTGATTTCAATCCTTGGTACCAAAAATAAATAAATAAATAAAGATCAGAAGTAGTGCTGCACTATGACTGATTTATATGGGCTCCCAGAGAGCCTTCAAAGATTAATTATGTGAATTTTCCAATTAAAAAAAATTTGTAGTTTTAGATGGACAGCATGCCTTATTATTTTTATTTATTTATTTTGTTTATTTTTATGTGGTGCTAAGGATCAAACCCAGTGCCTCTCAAGTTCTGGGCAAGCGCTTTGCCACTGAGCCACAACCCCAGCCCCTGAATTTTCCAATTTTGCATTGGCACTTCTGGCTGGTGCCCACAGAAATTGGCCAATGCTACAAACTGAGTCTTCTCACTGTTGACTTTTGCCAGCACACCACCGACCAGAAGTCTTAATATGTAAAAATAGAGAGAGGCAGGACTGCTTGGGCTGAAGTCAGGGTGACCTTGCTTCTACACCAAGCTTTGCCCAAATCCAGGACTTGAAAACCGTTAATAGCTGAAGCTTCAAATCCATTCTAGCTCTGAATTCTGTGTGTCTAAGTAACAGGCCGCAGAGACAGTGCAGGAGGGTGAAGGAAGAACAACAAAGAGGCTTAGTTTCCACAACTGTATTTGGCCAACCAAGCCCTGGCCCTGCAGGCAAGTTGGCAATGAGCCAGGAAGCAGTTCAGGCAGAGGGGCCACAGGGGCTGCCCTGCCCCAGATCTCTCAGTGGGAGGCAGGAGGATGGTTTCAGGGGAGGGAATGTCACCCATCTCCTCTTCCCAGCCTCACTTCCCCAGCAACTGTTGCCTTGCCTCTTTGGTGATGCGACACTTCTGGTACAGGGAGAGCCGGAGCCATAGAGGAGACCCTGAATGGGCTTCATCGGTGTTATGTGACAGGGACAAGGCTAACCACAAGTGGAGGCTGAGATCCCAATGTAGGGCTCAACCTGCAGCTCCCATAATTCCCGATCTTGACGACTTTTGTTTTCCCATACCAGTTTGTGGGATGGGGCTGCTAAACCAAGGTTAAAATCTATTTTAAATTTATTATTTTTGATGTGGAAGGCAGAGACTACAACCTCATTCATCATGTAAAGGGGCCCACCCAACAAGCATGTTAAGCCCCTATATTTGCCAAGGTTCTGTGAAGAATTCCATATTTCCAAGCTTGCCTGCTTTCCGGCCTATTAGAATTAGCCTGGCTGATTTGTTTTAGCTGGTGGTAAATACCAGCAAATAAAACTAGCAGTCTTCGTTCTGCCTTAGCAAATATAGAAAAATTTAAAAAGTCCTTCTCTACGGCTAACCTAAATCTCTGCGGCATACAGTCTCCCCTATGTATGATAACTGCTGATGACTACAAAATTTACTTTTACTTTCTTTCTTGAAATGCTGGGTATCAAACCCAGGGCCTCATGGTACATGCTAGGCAAGCGCTCTACCAGTGAGCTACCATCCTAGAATTTATCTTCTCCACTCTGAATGTTCTGGGTTTTATTTCTTCATTCAACAAAAATTGATGCAGCATCTGCTATTAATTGCCCAGTCCTTTTCTAGGCTTGGAGAGACAGCAGTATGCAAATGGACATGAGCCTTGGCCTTTTGAGCTTAGAGGGACTGTCTGGGGGAATCAGACAGTTCAACTAGCCACAGGGAGATGTGGGATCTGGGGTGAGGGTAGCATCCTGAAGAAGTGGAGCCTTGACCATGGCCTTGGGATAAGTAGCAGAGAGTCCAGGGAAGAACCTGGAGGGTGGGGAACATAGCTGCTGGCAGAGATACCAGCCTGCGTGGGGCTAAAGGTGAAGGAGGCTGGCAAGTTCAACAAACCCAGTGAAACTCCCTATAGCTGGGCACTGTGCCCCGGGAACCTTTCTGGCATTTTTAGTGCCTTTTCCAGAAACCCTTAAAAACCCCCTCCTGGCTCCACAGAGCCCAGAGCAAGACAAAGAACTTCTGTCTGATCAGCTGAGCTGGCGTGAGAATGGCCTTATTTATGCATCTAACGCGGAGCTGGGTTGTGCAGGACCAGCTCCGCCGCTGACTCACAGTCGGCTCTGTGCTTTCCACTGATGCCACAGTGTCTATCCGGGATTTTATTTCTGTCTAATTTCCCTTTCAGCTTCTTCTTAAAAGCCTTGTCGCTCTGCTCTCTTTTTCTTATCTCTTTCTTTGAAGGGGAACATGTCGAGAATATGTGGGTTTCAGGGAAACCTGCACCCCAAGGGTGCTTCTCCAGAGAAAGGAAGGTCCAGCTGAGATTTGCAGGAGAAAGCTAATTAGTTGAGGCGAGTGATCTATCTGCCCATCAAGGATACCGGCCCCATCCCTGTCTTATTTGTGCTATTGGGGTGGGGGGGAGGCGGCAGGGAAGGATGGAAGCAGGGTCAGCCCCACAGTGACGGGCCAGGCACAATGGAATCTCTGCGCAGAGTCTCCTGGAGGGGAGAGCGAGGGAGGGGGCGGATTCCCGGTGGCTTGGGAGCCATGCCAACAGATGGGTCTGCCTGGGTCCCTGACTAAACCAACCAACCCTTCCCAAGCCCAGCAGCCAGTGCCCCAATATTTCCCCCTGGGATCCCAGTGAAACAATAGGAGCCCTGTAGGAATTCACTGGTCAGTGATAGTTGGGTGGGTGGGACGGGGGAGGTTGGGCAGGGCAGGCATGTGGCGGGTGTGCCTGGGGTACCCCATGGGAGCTGAGCCAGCCCCGGCAAGGAAGATGGGTTGTTTTGGCATTCATCCTCCTGCAGTTACCAGGCCTCCGCGCCTGCCAGGCTGCTGGTGCGGGAGCCCAGCCCCCTCCCCAAAGGGCCCCTGAGAGGGGCTGGGAGTGGGGGAAGGCCACCCGTGGCCTTGTGAGGCTGAAGCACAAGCTCCTTCCTCAGCTGCCAGGGAAGAATTTAATTACCAATTAAAGCCCCCTCCATCTGTTTCGGGCCTGCCAGAGAGCTCTCTCTACCCTTTAATTACATCTCTGACAACAATTTAACTCAATTAGCTGGTAAACACAGCAGAATGCAGGCAACCCAGGGCACCCTCTTGTCCCTGCCATCTGTCTGTCCGTCTTTTGCCTTCCCGCTGCCTCTCAGTCTGTCTGTCCTGCCCCTGCCCCCCCATCTTGAAGGCTCCCCCCAAGACCAAGTTTTCTCTTCTCCTGTTATCTCCTCCAGCACCTCTTGTCTGCCCCGCACCAGCTGGACTTTTCCCCTGGCCTTTGTCGCTCTGTCTTCCTCTCCCATCTGCTGTCTGTCCATCCCTTTGCCCGGCTGTCTTGGTTTGTTCATACCAACTTCTTCACTTTCCCCTGCCAGGCCAGGACTGTCTCCAGGTATCCCTTCTTTCCTTTTCTCTTTTCCTCTCCTTTACCAGTCTTCTTTCTTCCTCTCTGCCTCCCATCCTGCATTTAACCAAACCAACCCCTTTTGATGGCTTTCCCAAGTCTCTTTCTGGGTTCTCTCCCTACCCCTTGATGGCTCCCTTCACTTTTCCACTCCACACAGACAAACGTGAGTCCTACCTTCTGAGCTAATAGCTTTATGTATACTGCTGCCTTGAATTTTTACAGAAATACCTTGATATAGGCGTCATGATTCCCATTTTACAAGTGTAATAACTGATGCTCAAGATATTTTGCAATGCCCCAAGGTCCCGGAGTTTGCATCTGATAGAAGTATGATTCCCACCTAGTTCTGTTGACTCCAGTACTGAACAGAGATGTCATAGTTGTGAAGGGGAGCAACTCTGTAGTTGCAGGAAGGCCCGAACATTTGAGGGGAAGGTTCTGTCCCGCTAAATGGAAGGCGAAATGACAGGTCCTGTGAACTTCGGAGGGAGGTGGGTACAGAGGGGCAAAAAGGAGGGATGATTTCTGAGAATTTAACCGTACTATTTCTCCTGGAGGGAACCTTCCAGATTCTAGTTCTCCACGGGTTGATGAAGTTTCTCACTCCCTTGAGAAAGGAAAAAAATTCTAGGACTCAAAGGAGTAGGAGAGAGAGAGAGAGGGGAACAAGTAGGCTATAATTATCCTAGCAACCCTCCCTGGAATGAAGAGGGGGAGGGCTGGAGAGAAGGGCAGCCTGATCTGTCTTGTGGACAGGCAGGGACATGATGGAGACCCCAGGTCAGCCAGGTAGTCACATGGCTGCAGCTCAGGCAGACCCCAGTCAGATAAAAACTCATCTGCTTTCTCCAATGTCCTTCCTCCGCTCTCTAATCATTCTTCCAGTGGTTAAAACAGGAAAGAATTGGGGAAAGACTGCAGGAGAGAAGGGAGCCTGTTTCTTATCTCTGTTTCCTACTTTCCTTGGTTTTGGAAATTGGTAGTTCATCAGCAGGTGCTGGCTTCACTTGGGATTTGTCTTCACTATCCTGCTAACACACATCACTCTCTTTCTGCCATCCTAAGTGTCCTGGGATCCCAGCTAAACTCCACAAAGGCAGGAATTGTGCTCTGCAAGCAAATGCCAAATGTGGTTACAGTCAGCCTTGAGAGGGAGACTGGTGTGTTGCCTAGAATTTTCCACATTACAAATGTCCAAGAAAGTCACATCCTGCAATCAGACCTGGAAAGTTTGGGGAAGAGGCAACCAAAGGGCAGATGGGAGCCTGAAAAAGAAACTCGGCAGGACAGGAGGAACTCCAAAATGAGGAGGCTCCCTGATCAGCTTCCCAAGCTCCATACAATCAGTGGGTTTGTGGGCAGTTTTTGTAAACGTTACATAATATAGCCTCAGGATAATGAGGCTGGTGGGTGTTTTTTTGTTTTTTCTAAACAGACACATGATTACCTAGAATTTCAGAGTTCAAAAGATCAGAGGTCTATCTAACCTAGGATCTTTCTTGCTGTAAGAATTCTTATTATAGTAGCCCTGATAATATCCTTTGAATACTTTGATTGACATGGTACTTACTACCTGAATAGGGAATCCCTTTCCATCTTCAGACTGATTTAATGTTTAGAAATTCATTCTTATATTGAACCAGAGATTATCTCCCTGCAATTCTTATTCTTTCCTATTTTCACTTTGTGAATCGATGGAAAATATATAAACCTCCCGCCCCAGCTCAGACACCAATCAAATGTCTAGAAGATAGCCAGCAGGAACCCCTGCAAGTTTAAACATCTCTAATTTTCCTCAGCTATTCAAACCCTTACTATTCTCTTCCTCCATACCTTTTTATCAGTAGCAATGCCTTTCTTTGTAAGTACTGTCTCAGGCCTAAACTGCATGCTCTATATTCAGTCCAGAGGGCACAAGATAAACACTATAACTTTCTTTGTTCTGGAGGCTGTATTTTTATTAATGCAGCTCAGAATTTGCAATTGTGTATGGCAGCCACAGAGCATAGCAGCTTCTGCATCATATTGGCATATGGAGGTAGAAGTCAAACAACTAAACTTAGTATTTTGGTAGAAGTCAGCCATGAGTTGTGTCTTCCTTATCTATATTAATTCTTTTGCTGAAAAGCGTATATCTTAACCTTTTTGTTTTGGGTGCTGGGGATTGAACCCAGGGGTACTTTATGACTTAACCACATTCCCCGTCCTTTTTATTTTGAGACAAGATCTTACTTGGTTGCTCAGGCTGGCCTTGAAATGAAATCCTCCTGCTTCAGCATATGCCACCAGGTCCAGCTACATCTTAACATTTAATTCATTTAAGTTTCATATCACTCAATTAAATTTAATTAATGTTGATGGAGCAGCAACCTGTTCCACTGTGTTTGATTTGGGCCAGTGTTCCCATCCTGCTGAGATCTTCCTGAAACTGTCACCCAAAATGTTAACTCTCTCTTCCAGCTCTTTGTCATCCACAGGTGGGATGAGCTTCTTCTCTTCCATGTCTTCAATCCTGATGAAGTGTTGAAGAGAATAGATGCTCCTAAGAACTTTGTTTAGAAGAATCAACATCTAAATGTCTCTCTTTCAAACGGAAGTTATATTTGTTTTTTTAGTTGTGGCTAAAAAGTTTGTTAGCTTGGTAACTTTTTATTTTGATATTTTCAGACTTATACAAAAAACAAAAAACTTATACAATAACCAGCCAGAATCCATTTTTAAAGATTGTACTAAGTCAGGCCCAGTGGCACATGCCTATAATCCTAGTGACTCCAGAGGCTGAGGCAGAAGGATCACAAGTTTGAGGCCAGCTTCAGCAATTTAGCAAGACCCTGCCTCAAAATAAAAAAATAAATAAATAAATAAAATGGGTTGGGATGTAACTCAATGATAGAGGACCCCTGGGTTTAATCCCCAGAGACTGTGTGTTTGTGTGTGTGTGTGTGTGAGAGAGAGAGAGAGAGAGAGAGAGAGAGAGAGAGAGAGAGAGAGACAAAGAACTCCCATATACTGTTTATCAAGTTCATCTATCTTCAGTTCCATTTACTTTTTCCCCTCTCTGTCTACATTTCATATCACTCACTTTTTTTTTAGTTGTAGGTAAACACAATATCTTTATTTCATTTGTATGCTGAGGTTCGAACCCAGTGCCTCATATGTGCTAGGTGAGCACTCTACCACTGAGCCCTAGCCCCAGCCCCTTTTCTGAACTTTTTGAGAGTAAGTTGGAGACATCCTGTTCCCCTAAATACTTTAGTACACATTTTTTTCCAAAAAAAAAGGCATCTCTTACAAAATAACCAAAAATCAAGAAATTTGACATTGCTACAAAACTGTTACCTAATTTACAGTCCATGTTCAAATTCCATCCATTTTCCTAGTAGTGCCTTTTATGGCTATTCCCACCCTTGGACTCCCTCTGTCTTACCCAGCCGGAATCCATACTAGGATCATGGAATTCAGTCGGCATGGCTCTTTAGAGAAGACTATGATATATATATATATATATATATATATATATATATATATACATACTTTTTTTTTTCAATACTGAGCCACATCCCCAGTCCTTTTTATTTTCATTTTGAGACAGGGTCTTGCTAGGTTGATGAGGCTGGTCTCAAACTTTCAGTTTTCCTGCCTCAGTCTCCTCAGTTGCTGGGATTACAAGTGTGAGCCACCATGCCTGATTCTTTTTTCTTTCTCTCTCTGTTAGCAAGGTCTTGCCACATTGCCCCAGCTCTAACTCCTGGGCTCAAACGGTCCTCCTGCCTCGGCCTCCTGAGAAGCTGAGATTACAAGTACACAGCCCTGCACTGCACTCAGCTGAAGGCTATCATTCTATTTCAACACTAATTGCTAAAAGCAGTTTAAAAACTTTTTTGAAAAATGTCAATAGTTAAATCATCCCACCTTCCTAAGGATAAAGTTCTGGGACCTCTGAAGAATGCAGACTTCAGTGCATTCCCACAGAATCTTCCCAAATGTTTTAAGCAATGAAACCATTTGGAACAAACACAGCCTCCTGGTGAGATGCTTTGAAGGGAATATCCTCAAAGAGAAGAATGACTCCTAGGGCATTTGCCTATAAATTTGCCTCATTACTTGATAGTTGAACTGCACATCATCTTAGAGTTTCAGGTCCCAGAGGATGGGGCCTAAGTGATGGGCACATTCTTTTTGGCTCATTTATTAAAGTGTTGGGTGAGTGAAGCTGAGCCCCAAGTCCCCCAAAAGGGCTATTTATACTCACCATGTGATGAACCCTTAACCTCTAAGATCAGTTATGGAGGAGGTAGGAGGACAAACGAAGATGTACAGGGTTCTCAATTCCCAACAACTCTAAATACAGTCAGGCTGATAGAGAATGAATACCATTGACTTTCTACTACACCCACTCCATAATGGACGCCCAGAAATATGAAACCACAACAAACTGTTGGCATAGGTTTTATCATGATCCGCTAAACTAAGGCAACTTGGGCTCCAACCACAGCTCAGAGTCATGTTGGCCAAACAATGTTGCCATGTGTTTCCTCTCCAACACCCAGGTTCAAGTCTTAGAGCTTAGTGCTTCTCCTCCTACCATCCCCTCTGTCACAAAACTTTTGTGTGTTTTTCACATTATCCTTTGAGGAATATCCTCTCCATTCTGGTCTAGTTCTTTGCTGATTCCCTCAGTAGATCAATCTTTTTTTTTAAAAAAAAAAGAATAGACATGACAATATATACCACAGTTCCATCTAATCCCAGCTTTTTGGGAGGTTTAAGGTAGGAGAATTGCAAGTTCAAGATCAGCCTCTGTAATTTAGTGAGATGCTGTCTCAAATAATAAAATCGGTCTGGGGATATAGCTCAGCATCCCTGGGTCAATTATTAATACTGAAAAACAAAACAAAACAAAAAAACACAAGAGTTCAAGCCAGGTGTGGTGGACACACACTTGTAATCCCAGTGGCTTGGGGAACTGAGGCAGGAGGATCACAAGTTCAAAGCCAGCCTCAGTCATTTATCGAAGCCCTAAGCAACTTAGCAAGAACCTGCACAAAATAAAAAACAGGGCTGGATTGTGGCTCAGTGGTAGAGTACTTGCCTGATGCACTGGATTTAAACCTCAGCACCACATAAAAATAAATAAATAAAATAAAGGTATTGTGTCCATCTACAACTAAAAAAAATTTTTTAAATAAAAACTGGCTGGAGATGTGACTTAATGGTTCAGCACCCCTGGGAACAGTCCCCAGTAACCTCCAAAAAAGAGCCTAGAATGGTAGCCTGGACAACATAGTAGAAAAAAATACATATATATGCATACATATATGTATATACATAACATTACCTTAAATATAAGTATATATAGTTATATATGCTTATTTATATATACACATATATAAACACATAAGTATATATACTTTCTTTAAGTATGGTTTTATATATATACTTATATGTAATATATAAGTATCTATCTATATTATATATATAATGTACTCTTCTATGAGGAGCCATTGTCTTGGTCTTCCACTCATGTCACAGGATGCCCTTCTTCACCCTGCTCCATCTCTCACTTTCTTAAAGACCTGGCTCTATGGCTCCTTTTAGAGGGGGTCCCACCTCCAAGTCCTGTAATCCTTCCCTTGAGCTGAGTATTGAGCATGTGGCATCTATACCACCTAATTGGCACTTGGCACATGACTCCTTAGACACTTTGTAATTCTTAGTGCATCTTCTTTTTCTCATCAGACACAGTATAAACCCTTCAAGAGCAGAGGTTATGTTTATGTCTTTTTCCATCTTATATTTAAGGTAATGCCATGTATATAGTTGGAGCACGATGCATGTTCAGTGTGTTGATCATAGAACTTATTCAAAAACAGTCTACAACTAAATATTAATAATAACAGCCAACATTTATTGAGCTGATAATAACCATTGGACATACTGCAATATGCTTAATCCCGACTATTTCATTTATCACTTCCACTGTCCAGTGATCTACTGGTAACTTTAGTCTCCATTTTACTGGTGAGGAAACAGAGGCTTAGAGGGGCTAAATAATTTACCTGTGGTCATCCAGCCAAGTGAGAGGAGAGACCAGGGTTCAACACAGATGATCTGATTGCAAAGTCACTGCTCTTATGCACACTGATTTGGCCACATTTGGGCCAGGGTAATCCCTTCACCCCAAGACTTTAAATAATAATAATAATAATAATAATGTGGTGCTGATGATAATAAATTAACATCTTCCACAGGTGTGGGCCAATGATCTCCTTACACTGTTTTTTTTAGTGTTTAATAACTATTGCAAAACTCTTCTTATATATGAGTTCAATCTTTTCGTGAACAGCAGATAAAATGAACTGCAGAGTCACGTTAGCATTCTACTTGAGCTTTAAAGGCTAAATCCTTCTTTTTATTTATTTTTTTTGGACAAAGGATAGCAAAGCAGAAGCCTCTAACCTCAGAGCAGCCAGACCCAGACAGAAATCTGTAATTTTCAGCTACATCCCACATGCCTAGTGGGGCTGGGGCTGAGAAGGATTTGGTGGGGACAGCCGAAAAGAGCAGGGTTGTGTTTTCTCACAAGCTGGGTCAAGTTGAGTGGCCAGTGGAGAACCTCAGTTTCTCCATGACTCCAGAAAGGTGGCAAAAAATGGGAATCATTGTATGTGTTTAGACTGTTCACAGAGGGATATCTCAGCAAGGCAGTTCCTATCGCAGCCAGCTGATGTCACCAAGATGGGGGAGGAGGGGAGATGAAGGAAAGAAACAATAGAAGAAGAGACAAAGAAAAAAGGAGGAAAGATGGAGCAAAAAGTGAAGATGGGAAATGTGGCAGAGGAAAGTGAAGATGGGAAATGTGGCAGAGGAGCTAAGTGGGGAGAAAACAGAAAGAAGGTAGAGGAAAGAGAGAGGAAGGGAGGTGGTCTTTTGGTCTCCTCCCTTCTTCCATTCCTAACCCAAGGTGAAAGGTTCTCGCCCCTGCCTGTAATCCAAAGGTACATACATGTACCCACACCCTCGACCTCCGGCGCATCTGGGGTGGGGAGCAAACGGAGGTGAGGGGAGACCTGGAAACAGTGCCGTTTTCCTCTGGTTTCCCCAGGATTTGCCCATTTCCTGGGGGCCATTCCTCCCCTCGAAGCCCTCCGGGAGTTCCCTCCCCACAGACCCCAGCCGGGCCCTGGCAGCCCCCTCTCCTCTATTCCCGCATCGCTCCGAAGGGGCTCGCGTCTCCCTGATGCGCTCCGGTGTCTGTCTGAGCCATCCATCAAGGGTGGCAGGCTGAGGGAAACATGAAAAAGAGCCTATTTGGCTATTAACATCCCCTCCCGCTTTGTTGTCTCTCTCCTCCCCACTCCCCTACCAGCCCCCCACCCGGCCCCTCCCTTCCCCCCTTTTGCAGGAGACAAAACCAGACTGACAAGCTGAAGACTCAAACATTAATCAAACTGCGCTCCGGAACAACCTTTCCCTCGCATTAATAAATACATTTGCGGCCCCTCATTGGACAGTTGGCCTAATTTGTTTCTTTTTCGCGAGGTGGGGGGAGCCGCCGCGCCCGCGCCCCCCGGCTCCCAGCAGCCCCGCGCAAAGCAGATGTTCCGCCGCGGAAGCGGAGCTGTGCCGAGACGCGCGCCCCGGAGGCCGCGGTTGCCATGGCGACGGCCGGGCCGCCTGCTGTCGCCGAGCACGCTGTCTCGCCCGCTCAGTGATTACCTCCATCTCCGCAGCATTCGCCATACGGCCGGGATTCTAATCAGATCCCCTCCCCCCTCCGCCCAGCCCGCTACCCCTTCAGCCCCCACATCCTTGGGACTCATTAAGAATTGCCCATGCATCCTTGGAGGTGCCAAGGCGAGCAGAGTGCGAGAGATGCCCTGCACTCACTCCCCTGTTTAGGAATGATGGGTCCCGGTGTGGAAGAGGTTCTGTGCCCCCACAGTCTGTCTTTGGTGGCACTGGATCCCTAGGGCCCAGTTTCCAGCATTGTTCCTTGAGGACTCCTCCTCCTCCCCCTTTTCGTGTTTACATTGAGGCAGGTCACCTGAGCCCCTGGGAGCTGGGAGCTGTAAGGCAGGCAACCAGAGTTCCCCTTCCCTTGGAGCAGGACTTTGCCATTCTTATTCTGAAAGTGCTGGGAATAGGTGGGCAGGGTTTCTGGAGCCATCAGAACATCAGCCCCAACTCTGCCCTATGGTTTCTCAGACTAAGGGAAGGAGTGGAGAAGGAAGCACAGTTTGGGCACTTAGCACATTCAGGCCTAGCCTGAGTCATGCCAGTGGTTACTGGGATCTCCTTCCAGGGGCTCCACACACACTATGTCCATGCTCCCAGGCTGAGCATAGTTTGTTTATAGGTGGCCTCAGATGCACCCCCTTGCAGCCATGCAACTGATGCCCTGCTAACCCACTCTGGCTTGGTAGTGGGCAGGGAGTAGTGATACCTCCAGGACTTGGGGTGCAAGTCCCAGAAGCATCACAGGGGAGGACAGTATTTTCCCTGAGACTCTGAGGCTTTCTTACAACATTCCAAGCATAAGCCCTGTTTCCAGACATCCCTGGCTCCAGAAGAAACAGTAATAATAAAGGCTGCAAGCAAGACAGCAAAGAGAGGTGTTGGGGGGTGAGGCCAGCCTGGGAGCAATGCAGAACACGCAGGGAGATGAGATTCTGGGTGCAGATTCCACATCCCAGCCTAACTCATAAACCAGGAAGCCCAAGGTGGTTGGAGTAAAAATAATTTTGCTTAGAGGGAGGGACTCCTTGAAGTGATGAAAAGTAGAAGCACACATGTTCCAGAAGAGTTATTGATGCAGGGAAAGCTTGCTTAACTACTCCCACAATATCCCAAATGCCTCCCGACTGTTTGCCTGCAGTTCTGAGGAGCATCAGCGAATGAGAAGAAATACTGCCCTGAGTTCTCTCTCCTAAGTCTATGAGGAATCCTCATGTCAGAGTCACAAGGGCCTGCCAGGAATGGTGGCGCATGCCTGTAATCTCAGCGGCTCCAGAGGCTGAGGCAGGAGGATTGTGAGTTCAAAGCCAGTTTCAGCAATTTAGTAAGGCCCTAAGCAACTCAGCTTCTAAATAAAATTTTTAAAAAAGGGGGGGCTGGGGATGCCTCTCAGTGGTTAAGCACCCCTGGATTCAATCCCCAGTACCAAAAAAAAGTTACAAGGGCCTTTTGAGACCTAGACCATTCCTTCATTTTATGGATGAAAAAAATGCCACCCAGTGAGGGATCTTAGCTGGCCCCAAACCACATGGTTACCAAACAGTAGGACCCCTCTGGCTTTCTGCTGTACTGGGCCCTGGGGCTGCTCCCTTTCCACTCTTAGAGGCAACCAGCTGGGAAAATCTGGTTTCCAAGAGGCACAAACAGAATCCCAAAAATCTCAGGCCTTTCCAAGCCCCTAGTCACTCTGTCCCCTGAAGGCCTGTCACCTGAAGGCAGTGCCACTAGAGTGACAGCTCCCTTTGGCCCAGGCTGGCCCAGGGCCTCTCCCAGGGGTGGTGGGTGGGGAGGGAGCTTTTGTGGGGCTTCCTTCAGTGGATTGTCTGCAGCTCTGTCTTTGTCTGTTTGTCACTCAGAAGGGAACCGCTGAGGGGAGAGGTCAGGCTGGTCAGTGGAAAGGGAGAAAGAAGCTGTCCGGGTTGAGAAGGGACTGGGAAGAAGACTCCTTCCACCTCCTCATCCCCGCCCCCCCCCCAGCTCCTCAGCTGGTTCCCCTAGGGAATTCCAGGCTCTGCTCATTTCAGACCCAAAGTGGCAACTGCCCACAAAGGCCCCTGGCTTCTTGCCAGGCAAAATGTTGGGTCTTCATTGGAGAGCTACTCCCTTCCCCTGCCTTATCTGCAAGAAGAGGCTGGAAACCTGCTGGGGTTGGAGTGTCCATTGTGCTGCCCACTTCCTGACTCTACTCCTGCACCTTCCTGTCTCCCCAGGCTCCCCAGCTGCTCCCCACTGTGATTCCACACAGTACCATCCCTGGAGAGCCCCCGTTTCCAGGTGTCCCCAGCTTCTGCTGTACACTGATGTATCTCCCCAGATCATGCTGTTTCCAGTCTCCCCTTGTTCTCCCTGCACACGAATCTACCTCCCCAGATTCAACTGTTTTCAGGCTTCTCACTCTCTCTGCCCCCCTGTACACGAACTGTCTCCCCAGATCCTGCTGTTTCCAGGTTCCCCCATATTTCCCCAGTACACAAATTGGCCTCCCCGGATTCGGCAGTTTCCAGACCCCCCTCACTCTCTCACTAGGCAGTTCCATCTCCCCAGATTCAGCTGTTTTCAGGCTCCCCTCATTTGCCCTGTACACGGGTACCTCTCCCAGGTTCTGCTGTTTCCAGGCTCCCCTATTTCCCTTGTACACGCATCAGTCTCCAGCTTATGTTGATCCCAGCTGCCTAAGGGATTCAATAGGTTTATGGAGAGTGGAAGAAAGAAGAGAGTCAGAAAGAGAAGGAGGAGAAAGATCCTCATTTAGGAGACTTCTTGTTTCTCGTGGGACTCCGAGTACTAAGCAGTTTGCACAAGGGCAGCCTCTGGGCCTCTGCTTCTACAAATAGGTCCCTTAAGTCTCTACCCTGGGACATCCCAATTCCCTCTACCCTGCTGCTGCCTGAGATCTGAGCTTCCACGGAGCAACCTCTGGAGGCCTTGTCCTGGGTGCTTATACATACGTGTGGGTGTAGCCAGCAAGAGCTGAGCTGCAGGCTCCCTGTCTCTGCTCACAAATCCCTCCTCACCTTCTCAGCTCCTCTTTCTCTTTCCCACCTGCTGTACTTGAGCTCTCCTCAATTCATTTACATAAAACTTAAGGAAGACCCCAAATGCACCCCTAGAAAAAGGGGGAGCAGAGTCAGAGATCTGTATTTTTGCTGTTGTTTTGTTTTTGCTTTCAGGATGGTGCAGCATCATTCTCAGGCCCTGAAACTGTCATCCTGGACTGTGGCCCTGGCAGGCTCTCCAGCCAGTGGTAACAGTTGTTCCATCTTTGCTGCATCAAAGCAGATGCCCTGCATACTGATCCTTCTAGAGGTGAGGAGGGGGATGTTTTGCGAGGCTTTCTAAGATTCCTACTTTCTCTGATTCACTTTAGCACATGCCCCAAAGTTTCTGCTGGAATCTGGGAAAGTTGCATCTGATCCCCCAACTCCTCTCCACTCACAAACCCATTCATCTGCCTAATTCCGGCCGTTTTGGTAGTCTAATGCTCCATCTGTCTGGCACTAGCAAACATTCTGGGTTCACCAGGAAACAAATAGGAAAGGCAAGCCACTGAGACCAGACAGTGTCCCAACAGAAGGGAGAGCAGCCTCAGTTTCCCCATCAGTCAAGCAGGGATGACAACACCCCCCTACCTCACTGAGGTAGAACATACAAATAAAATTACATATGTGGAGGAAACAGAATACTTTACAGACCTTGACAAGTGTGAGTTGACATAAATCCTGTTAAAAGTAACTTGTGTGAGAATCTGTTTGTTTTTTGTTTTTTTATTTTTTTGTATACAAATTCTCCTTCCATTGTTTGAAAAGAAAGGCAGATTAGGCTTGGTGGCACACACCTATAATCCCAGGGATTCAGGAGGCTGAGGCAGGAGGATCACAAGTTCAAGACCAGTCTCAGTAACTTGGAAGCCCTGTCTCAAAATTAAAAAAAGAAAGAAAGAAAGAAAAGGCTGGAGCCTGGCTCAGTGGTTAAGCACCCCTGTGTTCAAACCCTGGTACAAAAAAAAAAAGAGAGAGAGAGAGAGAGAAAGAAATTTTAAAAAGGCAGCTGAAGGCATTTGTTTATTAATTTCATAATTTAAAAATTCTATTGGGCTGGGGATGTGGCTCAAGTGGTAGCGCGCTCGCCTGGCATGCGTGCGGCCCGGGTTCGATCCTCATGCACCACATACAAACAAAGATGTTGTGTCCGCCAAATACTAAAAAATAAATATTAAAATTCTCTCTCTCTCACTCTAAAAAAAAAAATAATAGAAATTAAGGGTTAAGGTATAGCTCAGTGGTAGAGCGCTTGCCTAGCATGTCAGAAGCCCTGAGTCCAATCCCCAGCACTGCAAATAAAAAAAACTATCGAAATTGATGTACCTAGAAACTGTACAAAATATCAGTACAGAATAGCCAATAGCCATTGAGGTATAGATGTGAGAAATTTAATGTATGTAAATTATACCTCAATAAAGCTGAACGTATGCAAAGAAAAATGTGATTTTGTGTGTGTGTGGGTGTGTGGTATTAGGTATTGAAACCAGTGCCCTCATACATGCTAGGCAAGTGCTCTGCCACTGACCTACATTCCCAAGCCTTTTTTTTGTGTGTGTGTGTGTGTATATGGCCACAATACCTTTATTTTATTTAGTTTCTTTCTTTTCTTTTCTTTTTTTTAATGTGGTGCTGGGGATCGAACCCAGTGCCTTATGCACACCAGGCAAGCACTCTCTCACTGAGCCACAACCCCAGCTCCTACTTTTTGAGACAGGGTCTTAGTAAATTGCCTAGGCTGGCCTGAAACCTTCCATCCTCTTGCCTTAGCTTCCCGAGGAGCTGGGATTACAGGCAAGTGCCACCACATCCAGCTGAATTGGGGTTTTGAGTTGAGTCACACTATTTTTTTTTTTGATTGCCCAGGAAATCACTCCTTGTCAAGGGAATTCCATTTATAAATGTTAGATTCTGATGCTCTACAGAAAACCTGGGGCAGAGAGAGGTGAGAAGGGTACCAATTCTCTCATTGCTGTCCCAGTTCTGTCACTGGTTAGCTGTGTGACATGGGGTGACTCACCCTTTGAGCTTCACTGGTCTCATCTAAGGGTCTCTTGCTTGCTCTCCTAGAACCACCCAGCTTCCCCCCCCCGTCCCGCTCCCCCAGAATATAAGCTTCATTCAGTGCCTTCCTCAACCTCCCACTGCGGTGGGGAATGGGCTCAAGCCTCCAGAGCTGGAAGGGAAAGTCTGGTTTTCTTAATAGACTTTCTTCATCCTGGACCACATTTTCTCTGGACAATTGCTGTCCCAGATTCCTGGTTTATTGCCTTCTCCTCCTGGCCAGGGTGGTCATATCTATGATGTGGGACACCCCCAAAGCTCTCCCCTGTTGTCTAGGGGGCCTCTAGGAATGGGTTCCAGTGCTTGGCACTATGGGATACTCCTGCCCCATAGGTAGTAGAGGTACCCTTTAGATCTGGTTAGGCCTTTCTCCGACTCCTATTTGATCCTGGCTGAAAAGGATGCAAGCGGTTCTTGTCTTACAGCGCCATCTTCTGGACAAACCTGTGAGAGCACATTCTTCTTGCGGCCAGCCCAAGAAAACTAAGGTTTCTTTCTTAGAAGTTTTTTGTTTGTTTTGATACCGGGGATTGAACCCATGGGCACTCAACCACTGAGCCACATCCCCAGCCCCCTATTTTGTATTTTATTTAGAGACAGGGTCTCACTGAGTTGCTTAGTGCCTCGTCGTTGCTGAGGCTGACTCTGACCTTGCCATCCTCCTGCCTCAGCCTCCTGAGGTGCTGGGATTACTACAGGCGTGTGCCACCACGCCCAGTAGAAGTTTTGATCTAATCTGCTTGCTCCCTCATAAATAAGTTCTGAATTCTGAACTTCCCCAGCCGTCTCTCAGGAGAGGATGTTCAGGAACGTTCCAATCCGAATATGGGGCTGATCCCCTGGACTGGTAGCGATGGGTGGTCCTTAACTCTCTGAGTCTCAGAAGCAACTAAGGAGAATCTCACTTCTTACATCTAGAAATCTGAGTCTTCACATGTTTACTGCATGTGACCCCCACATACTCAACCCAGGTGTCACTCACTAAGAAGACTTTTGTCTGGAAGCTGGGACATAGCCTTTGTGACTTTCAAATTTTTTTGCTATCTTCAAAAGTATTTTGTTTTTTAACCTGAGGGCTTATTGACAGCCATGAGAAGAAGACACATATTATCAACGTCTTCAGAATCAGGTGTTGCTCAGTGACAGAATGCTTGCCTAGCATGCACCAGGCTGTGGGTTCAATCCCCAGCACCAAAGCCAAAATAAAACCCAGATGTTGCTAGGTGTGGTGGTGCACACCTGTAATCCCAGCAATTCAGCCAAGACAGGAGGATTGCAAGTTCAAGGTCAGCCTCAACAACTTGGTGAAGCACTCAGCAAGTTAGCAAGACTCTGTCTCAAAATAAAAAACTAAAAGGGCTGGATATGTGGCTCAGTGGTTAAGCAACCCTGGGTTCAATATAAGTTTTTTGTTTGTTTGTTTGTTTTAAGGACCAAGGATGTAGCTCAGAGATAGAGGTTTGTCTAGCATGTTTTAGGTCTTGGGTTCAATCCTTAACACTGGAAAAAAAAATCAGGGGAAATCTTGGGGAGCTGAGAGAGTAGCTCAGTGGTAGAGCATTTGTCCGGCAAGTTTAAGAGCCTGAGTTTGATCCTAGGCATAGGAAAAGAAAGAGAGTCAGGGGAGAAATAATGGGTCTGGTCAAACAGAATAAGATCTCTCTTGCTATTTCTTTCATTTAGTGTGTGTGTGTGTGTGTGTGTGTGTGTGTGTGTTTTCAGAGAGGGGGTATTTGAGAATAAGAGGATAAATATACAAGATATGAGGTAGATTCTTTTTTTTTTTTTTAGCTGTGGTGGGAGTCAAATCCAAGACCTTGAGCATGCTAGGCAAGTGCTCTACTGGTAAACTACATCCTGAGCCCCCAAAATACTATTTTTCAGTACTAGAGACTAAACCCAGAGGTCCTCTACCACTGAGCTACATCCCTGCATCCTCAATCCTTTTCACCTTTTATTTTAAAACAGGGTCTTGCTAAATTGCTGGGGCTGGCCTCCAACCTGTGAACCTCCTGCTATGGCCTCCTGAGTCACTGGGATTACAGGTGTGCACAACTATGCCTGGCTGGATGATGATGATGATGATTTTGGGGACTAAACACTGGGATGCCTTAACATTGAACTATATTCTCAGCCCCTTTTATTTTTTATTTTGACAAGGTAATCTCTAAATTGCTGAGGCTAACCTTGATTTGTGATCCTCCTGCCTCAGCCTCCACAATAGCTGAGATTACAAGGGTGAGCCACCATGCCTGGTGTCTGGCTATTCTTTTTTTGGAGGGTGGGGTGGGGATGGAGTACTGGGATTGAATCCAGAGGTGCTTTAAAACTGAGCTATATCACCAATCCTTTTTATTTTTAATTTTGAGACAGGGTCTCACTACGTTGCTCAGGCCCTCACTAAGGTACTGAGGCTAGTCTCAAACTTGCAATCCTTCTGCCTCCGCCTGCCTCCTGAGCATGTGCCCAACTTGGCTATTCTTTTTAAATATGCTTTCCAGAACCTAAAATGTCCAAATCATTGTCCCTGACAAAGTGATCCCTTTGAAAGTTCTTTTATAGTGATTGCCTATAATTATCTGAATTAATTCAATGACACCAACTCTTCAGACTCTGAGAGCAGACTTGAGTTTCGAAAGTTGCTTGGTGGCAAAAATCATCAATCAGGCTGGAGGATGCTGTTTTTGATAAAAAATGAGAAGTAGGCTGGGCACAGTGGTGCACGCCTATAACCCCAGTGACTCAGGGGGCTGATACAGGAGGATCTCGAGTTCAAAGCCAGCCTCAGCAATGGAGAGGCGCTAAGCAACTCAGTGA
The DNA here is from genome assembly GCF_047511675.1 of Marmota flaviventris. Lineage (NCBI taxonomy): Eukaryota > Metazoa > Chordata > Mammalia > Rodentia > Sciuridae > Marmota > Marmota flaviventris. Next base: position 54,196,492 of record NC_092514.1, on the reverse strand, counting down.
GACCCTGTCTCTAAATAAAATACAAAATAAGGCTGAGGATGTGGCTCAGTGATCGAGTGCCCCTGAATTTAACCCACAGTACCCCCCCCCAAAAAAAAGAATGAGAAGTAGCAATAAAAAGATTTTCTTCTGTGGGTCATAAACTGGCCCCAAATTCCTGTTCAATCCATGTTCCATGTCGCTGGCAGAGTTCCTTCCTCAAAACACAGATTTGATATTACTTAACAGTTTGAAAATATTTGGTGGCTTCCTATTACCTTCAGAGTACAAGCCAAGATCCTTAACTCTGGGATTGGGGTGAAGAGCTATGGGCAACATGGTAGGGCCCATGTAGGTTTCAATCTCACCTTTGTGCCCTGAGACAGATTATCCCAGACCTCTGTTCCTTCATTGGTAAAAAGAAGACTAACAATGTCTACTTTATTTGGTTGTTTTGAGGACAGTAGCATTGTTAGGCTGTGCACAGTAGTCAACTCAGTAAGTAGCATTGTTCTGTGTTCATTGCCCACTGTGACCCATTTACAGCCTGTCTAGGGAGAATCCTCCTGTTAAGTCTGACCTGGTGGACACACATTCTCCAAGCAGACACACATCATTGAAGTACATTCTCCAACCTGCAATGCCCTAAACAAAATAGGGATCCCACACTTCTTTGTTTTGCATATGCTGTGCTCCTTTTCTAGTGGCTCCATCGCTTTCTGTCAGTACTCTGTAATTCTCCATCTCCTCTGTGAATGTTTATAGTTTTCCTTATATACATACACAACTCTTTTTTCAGAAATTGCACTCCCAATTAATCTCAGAAGCTCTCAACAACCCTCAGTAAGGTTCCTGGCTCAGATCAGCCAGTTAGTGAATGTCTGTTAAAAGGTTTCATTCCAAGAGAGAAGCTGATTTTATTATTATCATCAATATTGCTTTTCTTACCAAAGAGTCCCTTCAGAGGGATGGCATTTGTCCATGTGTACAGACACATTCTACATGTGTTTCATAATGACTCTCATTTCTTTGGATCCTCACCTCAGTTGAGAAAGAGATTCAGAAACAGACCCAGCAGGGTGGTGCACACCTGTAATCCCAGAAGGAGGATTCCAGGGCCTTGGGGACCTTATAGTGGCACACACTCTATCATTTTTTATTGAAAAGAAAAATATTTTCCTACAGGAAACAGCACACATCCTGCATAAGCTCTGTGCATTAAAGATATAGAACACTTTTTTTTTTTTTGAAGCAGGAATTGAACCCAGGGGCGCTTAACCACCAAAGCACATTCCCAGCCTCCTTTTTATATTTTATTAGAGACAGGGTCTTCGCTGAGTTGCTTAGGGCCTAGCTAAATTGCTGAGGCTGGGTTTGAACTCTCCATCCTTCTGCCTCAGCCTCCTGAGCCGCTGGGATTACAGGCACGCGCCACTGAGCCTGGCAGAACACTTTTATTTTTAAAGATTTCTACATTGAGGGACTGGAAGTGTAGGTCTGGGGTACAGCACCTGCCCAGCATGTGTGAGGCCCTAGATTTGATCCCTAGCACTGTGGATGGGGGACACATCTATCTTGAAACCTCTCTCAAAGGCCATCCCTCCTTTCAATCTCCCACCCCCATCCCACTGCGGTACCTAATCAGTCTCTCACTTTCCCCAGTACCTGGCTCACGAATCAACAACAAATATGGTTGCATGAATGAGACCCAAATTGGAAGGAAAAGGAAGAGTTGTGACCAATCTGCTTTGGGTAAATTATCCCCCATTGTCTACATCAGGTTCCAGAGTTAAAGGGTATCTACTAGGAATTTAGAGATAAGTAGTTTTTGTTTTTCGTTCTTCTTTTCCCATACGTAGTAGTATTTCAAAGAGGGTTCCAGACTTTAAGAAAGTCGGAGCCTCAGGTGTGCTCCCCTGAACCCCCACGCTACAGGCCTCACCTCCACCAATCCCAGCTACGCTTTGCTGCAAAGACCCCATCACACCCTTGGTCCAGTCGTCAGGGAGCCATCCATCACTGTCTGGACGCGAGCCAATCGAGCCTATCGGACAAGCCCTGCCTTCCTGCCAGCCAATTGGCGGAAGGCAGTGGGCCCCACAAGTCGCTTTGGAATGCGTGTGTGTGTGTGTGTGTGTGTGTGTGTGTGTGTGTGTGTGTTGGCAAGCGGTCAGCCGTCTCCGGGTAGTATAAAAAGGGTTCGAGGGGCAGGCTGCCCCTGGTGTGTCCACAGCTGGGTCTGAGTGTGGCTAGCAACACGTCCAGCGCCAGATCTCTGGGCCAGTGTTTCCGGGAGCCTAACCTCCTGGGGTCTCAGTTCCTACTGTGTCCTGGTGCCAGTTCAGCTGGAGAAAGGGGAGGCTCCCATCCCCGCAAACACTCGGGACACATTGGGAGTCCACCAGGGCACAGAGGGAAAACAAGAATGGGGCCAGGGGAAGGGGTGGAGACGGTAAGGCGGGCCCGGGAGGCCGCCCCCGCCCGGAACCGCCGACCGCCCTTCTCGAAACCGGGTCTTCGGCGCTCGCCTCCGCGCCCGCTGGCTCCGGCCTGTGGCAGCACTAATGAGGCTTTCTGTGGGAAGCTGGTGCCAGCGGGCAGAGCTCTGGGCGACTGGCCAGGCGCGCCGTCCTGGCGGCTCCGCCTGGTTGCGGGCGCTAAGAAGGGGCCAGGGACGCAACCGCCCACGACCCCCACCAGCCCCAACTGGGTCTCAGTCTCCGCCCTCAGAAGGCCAGGGCTGCAAACTTGGGATCCTCCCACCCTCCTGTCCTTCCAGTTCCTCCGACCGCTCTATGCAGTCCTCCCTGCGCTGACCCCTCCCCTCCACCGCCGTGGGTCCGCAGCTTTGCAGCACCACCACGCCCTTTAGCCATAGCAAGCGAGGACAACTTTCTGTTCGCCTTTCCATCCTACCATGCCCCCTCGGCTCCCTCCTCTTAACCCAGAGCAGTCCCTGGATGGGCGAGGGGTTCCGACAGCCCGAAGGCAAGGCACGCGGGAAAGCCACCTGTCCCTAGCAGTACCCCACCGGCCTGGTTCTGCAGAATCTGCCACAAACCCTTGAGCTTTTCAGAACCTCAATGGCCCCCCTGAGTAAAACGGTGAAGACACTGTGTTGTTCACAGGATTCGGTTAGACAGTTTGCGTGAAGTGCCAGTCTTTTGACTGTCCTTTTCCATTCCCGTTTCTGTACAATTGAAATTGCAAGGCCCGGGACGGGTTGCCAGGAAGCGACTTGCCCTTCCCGTCCTTGTGGTCGCTTAGGGGCGGTGGAAGGAGCCAAACACTGGGTGTGGCCTCGTATTTGCCAAAGTATTTCTAGAGAATTTCTTCTTTCCTGTCGCCGCTCTGGTCCCTGAGCTCCAGTTTAATTGCATACTCCTCCAGTCCCCGCCTTTAGAGTTGACTTTTTACGTTATTTACTGGAAAGGATTATGTGCACAGAGTTTTACAATGCATATGTTTGCACTGCTGTATCTTTGCCATTTTTCTCAAATTACAGAAATCGTCGAATCCATTATAAATAGTGTAGGACGTGACAACCACAGGGACCGCTTCTAGCGACACCCGAGTCTAGTCTCTTTCTTTAGCAGCTGGCGGAAATTCTTGTACCCACGCTGGTGCAGAACTCACAGGGTGGGTCACGCGTGCTGGTTGCTAGGGCAACGCCCTGTTGCTTGTGTTTGAGACCAACCCAGAGCAAGGGTCTGTCAAGACCTAGGGGAGGAGTTAGGGCAAAAGACCAGCAGGAGCACGTTTAGCGTTTTTCCCTCTAGGTGCCGCTGTAGGATTGCGGATGCTGTCGTGGGGCGGGGCTTCCCACCAAGCTAGGCTCCTCCAAAGGCGGGGCGTGGGACGAAACAGCTGCAGCCTGCAAGGGCTGGAGGGAAACTAGCTGCCTTGGATACAGCTGGAGGCGGCCTCGGTATGATAGTACAGGAACGCAGGAAGTGCACGCATTGGAGAAAGACAAGGAGAAAACACAGGTTCAGGGACCGGGACAGAGAAGGAAAGTTGCCCAGAAAGGTGTCCATCACCATCTTTCCAGTTTGGCCCTGGAAATCCCTTTTCGTCCTCTCCCCTCTGGGCCCCCAATTTTTCACAGCCTTAGAGCGCGCCAGGTGCTCTGGATACGGGGACACACCACACACACACACACACACACACACACACACACACCAGGTTCTGGCCGATGCGTCCTCGCCCCCGGTATTCGGTCGAAGCCAGCAAGCTTGCTGGGCTCTAGTGCCCAGGCTGTTTGCCACAGTAGGAATTCCGCGGTCCCGGGCATGCCAAGAAAAACAGCCATGCTGTTTCTCAGTTTGTCAGAGGAAGCCCTATTCCCTTTTGGAAGCCAGGAATGGAAAAAATGACTTGGAATCTCCAGCGGAGCTGCGCGGTGTGTACCGCATAAAAAAAAAAAGTGGGGGTACCATCTTTTGCTCTTTTCTCAGAAGTATGCGTCATTCCTGCCACTGTCACTCTCACCGTGTTACATAGTCAGACCCAGCCCCGCCCGCCGCGTACGATACCCCGAGGTATCAGTGTTGCATCCCCTTACTATACTAAATAGTCCCTTTCCCGTGACCCGTTCTCTTCCCAAACAGGCAAGTACAGGGATACATCCGCACCGGGTCTGGATATCTTGAAGATGTGCCTCATATACCCAAGAGGAGCCGCAGAAAGCCCAGAAGCCCTTGTCTGAACACACACACCTCTCCCAGGCCAAGAAAGGAGGAGACCCTTGGCAGGAGACAAAGCAGATTTATTAGGGCCCTGACTCCAAAAGTCTAGGAGAAGTTCTGAGCAAAGCAGCTCAGCTGGTTCCCATGGCCCAGGGCAGGCCAGGGCACTGAGAAGGGGTAACCGAGCAGGGGCCAACCCTTTGCTTCTCAGAATCCCTCGCCCAATTCCTCAAGGGTCAGTTCTGGGGGAGGCCTGGGAAGGCAGAAGGGTTTCTTCTGCCCCTTGGGCTTTTGCTAGGAATGGGGAAATGGTTCTCTTGGGGAAGGAAGCCTTGAATCCAGAGCCTTCATTTCAGTAACGACCATTTAATTTGTTCCTTGGCAGACTGGAGAACCTGGGATGGGGTATAGGAGGTTGAGAGAAAGAAGTGGGGAGAATGTCAAATACCTTTAAACTGGCAGTGAAAAGTTCTACAGGGTCCCCAGCCGCCCCTGCAACCTTGGTCACTAGGTGGCAGCAGCTCTTCTCTGTCTGGGGCCAGACATCAAGGCAGAAAGGATAGGGCAGGTCCAACTGGCAGCAGCCAGCTCCCACCTCAGGCCCAACCCTGCCCAGCTCTCTGGTTCCTGCATCTGTAACCCTGGATGTGGCAGTGGCCCCTACCTCCCCCATGCCATGCCATGAGAATTCCTGTCCCCAGATACTGGGTTTAGTCACCTGACACCTCAGCAACCCACTAGCTCTGGTCTCAGCTAGCAGTGTGTTCTCAACTCCACCCAGTCCACTGCTGATGTGGCACAGCTGGAAAAGGGTGGGCCAGACCCTGCCTTGGCCACCTTCTGAGGAAGCAATCTGGGTCTAGTATGTATACAAATCTGTAGCACTGTGAATACCCAATGCTAATACAGCAGGGCCCCCAGGTGTCCTTCAGATTGTCTCTCCAGCCATTAAGCCTCTTTTCCTTAAAAGAAGGTAGATTCTACTCTGTGTATCTCTCTTCCTCCTGCAACTCTCTGGGGCATGTTGGGGTTCCCCTGATTCTCCTAGGGGAATCTAAATTTCTCTTCATTTGTATTCCCTATTTCACTACCTGCACTTTCCTTTTCACTCAAGAATTTCATTAAAAGTGCTTTGTCTTTGGGCTGGGGTTGTGGCTCAGTGGTAGAGCACTTGCCTAGCATGTGTGAGGCACTGGGTTTGATTCTTAGCACCACATATAAATAAAGGAATAAAATAAAGGCCCATCAACATCTAAAAAAAGTGCTTTGTCTTCATTCTTTGGCCCTCTGGAAAAGTGGTAATGGTTATTTGCTGAGCATGTATGGCTCACTAGAAGCTATGGGAGCTTCCTTGTAGTAGCCTGTTTGATTAACTCTCTGAATAACTCTCTGAAGAGGTCCTTCTATTATGTGAGACCCAGAGAGGTTGAGTAACTTGCCCTAGGTCACCCAACATTAGGTGTTAAGGTAGGACAACCTGAGATGCCTCATAGGAGCGCTTATTTTCTCATCTGCTCTGCTTATTGCCCCCAACCTCTTCTGCCCAGAAAATCGCCATGCAATTGCATTAATTCCAGCAGGCCATGAGGATACATGGGGAACCAGAGGGCAGAGGGAGTGCTGAGAGTAGTGCAGAAAAATGGGCACCACACCTGGGGCTCCCCATTGGTGGGCACAGGCCCTTCTCAGTAGGGCCACCAGAGTAGGAGTGGTTAGTGCCAGGGCATGAAGCTCCACAGAAGCAGGATTAGTCTGAGCAGAGGGACCTGTGAGCAGACAGAACAGAGGTCAAGGAAGTCAGCCAATAGGATCATCTAGGTGTACGGTGGGAGTGGGCTTTTCCCTAGCCAGGTCCTTCAGAGGCAAGGTGACAAGTGATGAGCGGGGAGAGTTAGATCTTATGAGTTTAAGAGTCCTTTAACAGCTAGGTATGGTGCATGTCTATAATCCCAGCAATTTGGGAAGCTAAGACAAGAGGATCATAGGTTCAAGGCCAGCCTCAGCCACTTAGCAAGACCTTAAGCAGCTTAGCACTTATTCTCAAAATAAAAAAAGAGCTGGGGATGTGACTCAGTGATTAAGCACCCTTGGGTTTAATCCCTGCTACCAAAAAAAAAAAAAAAAGAGCTCTTCAACAAAGCTGGGTGCAGTAGCACATAACTATAGCCCATGTGCTCCAGGAGACTGAGGAAGAAGAATTGCTTGAACCCAAGAGTTTAAGACCAGCCTGTGACAACATAGGGACAGCCCATCTCAAAAAAAAAAAAAAAAAAAAGGAGCTGGACAGATATAGTGGTCCACTTCTGTAATCCCAGCTACTCATAAGGCTGAGGCAAGAGGATCAAAAGTCCAAGGACAGCCTTGATAATATAGCAAAATCCTGTCCAAAAAAATAAGATTTTTAAAAAGAACTGGGAGGGGTAGGAAGGGTGGTAATGTAACTGAGTGTTAGAGCACTTACCTAGCATGTGCAAGACCCTGGGTTCAGTCCTCAACATGACAAACAAAAAACAAAACCCAAACAAACAAACAACCCTTAACAATCCCAGTGAGGATCCTAAATGATGAGGGTGGGGTTTGGAGGTAAACTCCTAGTTGGTATCCTTTTTCCAAGTTGGGGGAGCATTGGGGCTTGAGCTCGCACATTGCTTTGAGAGACAAGTGACCCAGCCATCACCAAGGTAGGCAGTTCATTTCAAGTTTGATCCAATTGAACCAGGCCAGCAGACAAGTGAGCAGATGGCAAAGTGTCCCTTCATCCCTTATATGCAATTCTCCCACCCCAGAGACCTGGAAGCCTCCACTGATTCTAAGAGATAGCCCATCATGGCCTAATCCCTTCCTTTCTGCACCCCTGATCTCTTGGCCTTGATAGCATCCCCTGGGTTCCTCAGTTCTCCTTCTCTCTTTTAGCACATTTCTATTAAAGGCAGATGCAGGGGCCTACCTGGGTCACACTCTGTTCAGTTAGGCTGCTGTCATCTGCCTGCAGGGAAGCAGAATCAAAGGGTGGGGTTAGGCCATGGTGAGGTTGTTGGGACAGAGAGGTGAAGGAGAGGGACTTGGGGATTGAGAGAGCAGTGGTGAGTGTGGTCCAGAACTGCACCTGTATCTCTAGTTAGCAGAAGTCCTGCAGCCTGTCATTTGGAAGTCAAGACCCCTGGGATCTTTCTGTGGTGCATGGAGGGTGAGGGAGTGAAGGGGAATGAAGATGGAAGGCAAGGTTTCTTCAAGATACAAGAAAGTCAGAATAGGCAAGGAGATTCTGTCCACTCCCCCAAGTCAATCTCAAGGCCAAGGTAGCCACCAGGTATCCTTTTGAGGATTCACATATTTCCCTGCCTATACTTCCCAGGAGAGAGGGTGGGGCGGTGATTGTGATCCTGTTTTGGAGAGGACAAGATGATTTGTCTTAACAACAAGCTGCCACCCACCCACCCTGACCCTAGCAAATGCAATGGCTCAGGGGATGGCCTCCGCCAGAGGAACTCTGGCTTCCACTACCTGGGCCCTGGCAGACCCATGCCCAGGGAAGATGGGAAGTGGGAGGACAGGAAGGGCAACCTGGAGGAGATGGGAGTGAGGAGGGGTGAGGGAAGACTTACCCTAAAATTCACTTTCTGGATCACTTGCTGAGGGTCACTTTCCAGAATCACACTGCAAGATGAGAGAAAAACCAGGGGTGCGGGGGATTGGAGATGTGATTCTTTCCTCTGCCTCCTCTCCCAGACAAGCAGCTTCCCTCTCTTCCACCTATAGAATCTCCCCTCCAGGGCTCCTTCCCACGGATGATCCTCAAGTCACACCTCTCCCTCGACACAGAAGGCCCTCAGCTCTGCCTCATCTACTCTTCACATCTGTGGTTCATACCCTTGGTCATCACTAGGCAATAACTGTGAAGTGGGGCAGTCCAATTTAGAATGATCAGGCGTTATCAGGCATGGTGGCACACACCTGTCATCCCAGCTGCTTGGGAGGCTGAGGCAGGAGGAAATTGCAAGTTCTAAGCCAGCCTCAGCAACTTAGCCAGGCCCTAAGCAACTTAGCGATACTTTGTCTCTAAATAAAAAACAAAAAGGGTTGGAGATGTGGTGGCTCATTGGTAAAGTGCTCCTGGGTTCAATCCCCAGTACAAAAAAAAAAAAAAAAAAAAAAAAAAAGGCAAGGACTCACAAACTCAGAGCTCTTCAAAGTTTACTTCACTACCTGGGTCTAGGGATGAATTCCCTGTGGAAAGACTGAGCTACAGTGAAGAAAGGGAGGCCCTTGGGGGAGATTCCTCTCTTATCTCACTATTATTTCATGCCATGGGTCATGCTGGACATGAGAGAAATGGAATCTAAAAATCAGAATCTACCCTTTCTTCTGATAGATCTAAATCTTAAGGCTTTCCTCAGCCAAGGGACGGACACTCATGAGGCACTGGAGGTGCTATGGAACTGTTTGTGGTAGTGTGCAGGGTGCATGGGGTAAGAGGGCTCGCCACTGTGGTGGTACAGAGATGCAGCCACTGAGTATTCCTTCTTACCTGGTAAAGCTCCTCCAGGGCAGAAGTTTGGTTTTCTTTTTTACCAAACCAATGGAAATAAACATTTCCCAGAAGCCTCTTCCCAGGCTCCCTCTGGGCCCAGGATCTCTAGCCAGAGGTGTTGGAATCCATAAAGGCAGAGCATTCGCTCAGGGGCCACCTCCCTGGTAGGTGCTTCCTGGTTTTCCCTGACAGGAAGGTGAGCTTGGCAGTGGCAGATCCTGGGAAACTTAAGGAGCTTATACTCAGGCCACAATCTATACACAAAACCTAGTCTACCTCCAGTTACATTTAGGTCCCAGCAATCAGCACAAGGTGGAGCAGTATAGCAGGCAGGCAATAGTCACAGGGGGAGGGAGGCATTTCCAGGAACTATAGCCCCTGCCCCCACGAAGGGTGGGACTGTGCCTTGGGAAGAGCATAATCTCTGGGACTGTTTGTTTTAAGAATTTTCTGTTATCCTTTGCCCTAGAGTCAGAACTTCTTTTTCTCCCTGATTATGGTCCCCTCTTCCCATTAGGGGAAAGCCCCTAACTAACTTTTCTCATAGGGGTTCCTGGGCTCATTGGCACAGCAACAGGAGACAGCACTTACCAAATGAGCTTCGTGTGCATCATCTTCTTTGGTCCCTATAAATCTATGGCCTTAGTTTCCTCACCATCCCATTTTAAAGACAGGGAAAGTAAGGCTCAGTAAGAATGAGTAACTGGCCCAGGTCATGCATCTAGTTGTGTTGGAATGGAACTCTGAAAGGGGAATGGATGGGGTCTAGTAGACCATCTGAAATCCTTCCAGAGAAACAAATGTCTATGCTTCTTCTGGACCCTGGAGATCAAAATGGATTTCCCTAAACCCTGCCTATTAACCATCTGCCATAGGTTGATATCAGGATTCTCTCTCTCTTTTTTTTTTTTTTTTAGTTACACCCCCAGCCCTTTTTATTTATTTTGAGACAGGGCCTTACTAAGTTGCCTAGGACCTCATTAATTTGCTGAGGCTGGTCTTGAACCTGTGACCCTCCTGCCTCAGCCTCCCAAATTCCTGGGATTTCTGGCAAGCATCACCTTCTTTTTTTTTTTTTTTTTTTTGGTGTTCAGTGCTGGGGATGGAATACAGAACCATGCACATGCTAGGCGGCAAGTGCTCTACCATTGAGCTACAGCCTCAGCTAGGTAACTTTCTTATTTGGCTTGACTTTGGCTAACACTGACTTCAACCTCCATCCTTAGGAGTGAGGTGGGATTAAGGGGAAAGGTTGGGTGCGTGGAATCACTGGGCATATATTGGGGGAAGCAAGTGAGAGTTGGCCAGAGAGCCTGACAATGTACTGTGAGCAATCTTGACTGATGGCCCACAAAGACCCTCTTGCTGTGAGTATCCCCAGCCCTTCCCTCTTCTCTCCAGCCCTTCCTCACCCGCCATCCACAATCTCATCCAGCACCAAGAAGGCTCCATCCATGTTCTCCAGCAACCAGCGCTTCTCCACATTCTTCCTGAGGGTAGACACAAGCTCCTGAGCTTCCCCAAGGCCAGCAGGAACCAGGAACTGAGTCTCTGTCTAGGCAAGGCAGACCCTCTCTCTCTCTAAAGACTGCCTCAATGACCACCCCTCTCCCCAATAAGGACAAGAAGGAGAATGTTAAGGGCTCTGAGGGCAGAGCCTGTGCAAAGGATTCTTTTTTTTTTTTTTTTAATATACTTTTTAGTTGTAGATGGACACAATACCTTTATTTATTCAATTTATGTGGTGCAGAGGATTGAACCTAGGGCCTCACACATGCCAGTCAAGTGCTCTCTCTACTACTGAGCCACAACCCCAGCCCCTGTGTGAAGGATTCTTGAGCACAGGGTAGGTCTGCTTCCTGAAGCCCCACCTTGCCCAACCTCCATCACTTTGGGCACTGATATCCACATGCCCACCATGGGAGCCCCAATGCATTTCATAGCTGGTTTAGGTGCTCCCACACTACTGTGGTTAATTTGTGTCACCTGTGCTTGTTTATTTTTCAGTTATCCTAGTTTGGTTTACCCAGGTCACACTCGCTGGGACAGAGATCAGATAACAGAATAGAGGTGCTGGGAAAACCACCTGGAGCTTCAAGACAAAAACTCTGAGTTTGGATCTCTGTTATGATATTAACACTCATGACCTCAGGCACTCACTTAGCATGTGGAGACTCAATTGTGGACTATACCCTGCATGTGGCTCTGCTCTGGGTGGCACCACAGTGGTCAGGTAAAAGTCAGGGGCCTTGGTGAAAGATGCTCTGGTTCTAGTCCTGGGCTTGCAGGGATTTCAGGAGGAAAGCAGAGAGGAAGGACCCTGTCTCTGGGACAACCAAGGCCTAGGGGCTGGGATCCTGGAGGGCAGAGAATCTCACTCACCTTAACATGTGGCTCAGAGACTCAAACAGGCAGGTGAGAACAGACATGAGCATCAGCTGAGGGAAGGCAGATGTGGGAGGAGGAAAAGAAGACAGCTGAGCCCAGAGTCTCAAAGGAGACCTCCGAGCCCACCATGTAGGCCGCAGTGGGCAACCCTCCCTTGTCTGCCAGTACTCGGCTAGAGGCTGACTGTAGTTTGACCTGAGAGGCAACTTCCCTGGGTCTGGACTGGGGGACACTGAATATCTGCTTCTCTAGTTAAGAAAGAATCAATGGATCCCTGCAGAGGGTTTGATGACTTCATTTCTGGTTCCTAAGGAACCCAAGGGGCATTATAGATACATATCATCTCAGAAAGAACCATTTTGGCTGCCCCTCCCTACCTCAAGACCTAGAGGAGGGATACCAATGGTGAGCCTCCAGAACCCACCTCCACCCAAGACTCCAAGCCAGACCTTGTCACCCCAACTTCCTGAACTCACCTCGTTCTCATGGGATGAGCCCACCACATACAGGAAGAGGTCAATGCTGCTCTTGTAGACGATGGTCATGCCCCCGAAAAATGCGATCTCACCTAGAGGTGGAAGGGCTTTTGGCTCTGGTCACCTTGGCCTGGTAACAACATGGCCCCTCCTCCCAGTTGCTTCCTCTGCGTCTCTTCCTCTATTTTCCTCTTCCCCTCCCAAGGAGCCCATGAAAGATCAGAATCAGTGACACTGCCCCTAGGCTGCTCTGTGTCCTTGGTCCCACCAATGCTATATTTCTAGGGACATCCTCATGCTAAGGAGTCAGCAAACTCTGTTCAAAGTTGACTTCCCATCCACCCTCTACCATGTGCCATTCCCTGAGAACAGGTCCAGGCTCGGGGTGCCACAACACAGTTGGCCTCCTCAGTGGAGAGATCTGGCTGTGCTGGGAGGTGGGTGTGGAGAGTGAGGGTTCCTGGATGAAGGGAGTGAAGAACAGCGGACAAGGGGACGATGGACAGCTTTAGGAGAGAAGGTAATGGCCTGTGGGTACGGAAGGCTGACAGGGACAGATGTGTGTGGAGATGCAGAAGGCAATGAACAGCAGTGTTCTTGAGTTCTGGAGAAGGAAGAGGTGGACACTTACTCTCAGTCTTACTGGTCTTGTTGAAGACATTTTTCTCAAAAACCATCTGCTCCTTCATGGATGGGAATGTGTCATCATAATACTGTGAGAAAAAGAACAAGGGGCAAAAAAAAAAAAAAAAAACATTCCACAAAGCCTCGTTCCTTCCTGGGTGGGGAGCAGGAGATGTGGACAGACCCTGTGGGACCCTGCTGCCATGCCATGTTTCCCTTTCATGATCCTCCATGCCTGAATGCACCCTAGTTCCCATAAGCAAATTCTAAATAAAGAAAGACAAAATAGCAGGGCACAGTGGTGCATGCCTGTCATCCCAGCAGCTTGGGAGGCTGAGGCAGGAGGATCATAAGTTCAAAGCCAGCCTCAGCAATGGCAAGGCGCTAAGCAACTCAGTGAGACCCTGTCTAAATAAAATACAAAATAGGGCTGGGGATGCAGCTCAGTGGTCGAGTGCCCCTGAATTCAATTCCTGGTAACCCCTCCCCCCCAAAAAAAAAGAAAAAATAGAGACTATTGAGGGTTCTTTGGACTCCCCTTCCTGGTTTCTTTCTTTCTTTGCTGTGCTGGGGATTGAAGCCAGGGCTTTACACATGTTAGGCAGGTGCTTTACCTACTACATCCCCAGCCTAAATATTGTCACTAAGTCACACTGTTTTGACACTAACCTGAGCCTACAGAAGTAGGCAAAGTCAGGAGTCTTCCCTAAACAATAACCAGCATAGATACAGCTAAGTTATAGATAAGGAAACTGGGACATGAGAAAGTCAGAAACCAGGCGCAGTGGTGCAAGCCTGTCATCTCAGCTACTGGGGAGGCTGAGGCAGGAGAATTGCAAGTTTGAGGTCAGCCTGGGCAACTTAGGGAGATCCTGTCTCAAAATAAAAAAGTACTGGAGGGCTGTGGTTGTAGCTCAGTGGTAGAGCACTTGCCTGGCATAGGTAAGGCACTGGGTACAATTCTCAGTACCATATATAAATATAATATATATAAATAAATCATAAGGCCCATCAACAACTAAAAATATATATATATATATATATATATATATATATATATATATTTTTTTTTTTTTTTTTTTTTTTTTTTTAAACCTTTACTTATTTTTTTAGTTTTCAGCAGACACAACATCTTTGTTTGTATGTGGTGCTGAGGATCGAACCCGGGCCACACACATGCCAGGCAAGAGCACTACTGCTTGAGCCACATCCCCAGCCCCTAAAAAATATATTTTAAAAAAGTACTAAAATGTAGTTCAGTGGTAAAATCACCCCTGGGTTCAATCCCCAGTACCACCATAAAAAGGGGGGGGGGGCTTTCCAATATCTCAAGGTGGTAAGGGTTATAGCTGATATTCAATACAAATGATCATCTGGCTTCAGACAAGGTTGTGTCAAAGATTCAATACCTAGTGAGAAGTTCCTAGCGCATATTCCATAACTAAATCAATGTGTTTTTTTTTTTTTATTTTGTTTTGTTTAAGTTTGGTAAGCCTCTCCCCCTGACTCAATTTCTTAGTCTGTAACATGGATGGGTCTACTGGGCAGGCAGCCCTGGAGGCTTTAGCATTGCTGATCCACCCTGGCCATCTGCCAGGGCAAGGTGTGGTTAGCTCAGCTTTCAATTTTCTGGATGTAAATTTTGCCACTTTGTACTCTGCAGGCAAGTTAGCAGTCTCCCTGCTGGCTCCTGCTGTCATGAACAAATTCATTTGAATGCTATGAAAACAACAACAAAAAAAAAAATCAGCCTCAAACAAATGAAAAATTTGTAATGCATTTCATAGCTAATTTAGATGCTATAGTTTTATTCCAGCTAATTGTGTCAATGGTAGAAATTTCTTTTTGGATTATCCTAGTTTGGTTTACCCAGGCCATGTTCAGGGATGAATACCAAATAACTGAATAGGTGTCCAGAGAAAAGCCACCCTGAGCTTTAAATCAACATTGAGTCTGAGGTGGGCACAGTGGTGAATGCCTGTAATCCCAGTGCCTCAGGAGGCTAAGGCAGGAAGATCAAGAGTTCAAAGCCAGCCTCAGCAATGGCAAGGTGCTAAGCAACTCAGTGAGACCCTGTCTCTAAATAAAATACAGAATAAGACTACGGATGAGGCTCAATGGTCGAGTGCCCCTGAGTTCAATCCCTAGTAAAAAAAAAAAAAATTAAAAATCAAGTTTGAACTTGGGAGGATGAGGAAGGAAGATCACAAGTTCAAAGCCACCCTCAACTCAGCAACTTGGCTAGGCTAGGCCCTAGGCAACTTAGTGAGATCCTGTCTCAAAATAAAAAATAAAAAAGACTGGGAAAAAATAAAAACTCAGTGGTAAAGTACTCTTAGGTAGGTTCAATTCCCAATACTGGGAAAAAAAAAAACCTGAGTTTGGATCTCTGTTACAATATTAATAAGACCTTAGGCAACTCATTTAGTATCTGTGCATCTCATTTTCTGCATCTGTGAAATTAAAAGAATTGGATTATATGATCTCTAAAATCCCACCTGGTCCTAAATCTTTATACTAATTCCTTCATTCTTGCAGAACAAAAGTGGAAGTCCCTTATTTAGTTTAAGGACTAGGACTCCTTGGCCCCAGGCTGAATACTCCACTGACCTCTTGGGAGGAAACTTCCTATGCCCAGGGTCCAGCTGGTCAGTGGAAGGATGATAAGACAAGGCAGGCAGCATAAGTAGAAACAGAGGAGATGTCCCCTATAGTCAGGGCCAGCAGCTTGACAAGACAGGAAGGTGGACAGAATGACCTCTGGAAGGGTCTAAACGGAGCTGCTGTGCACCACAGAGACCACAGTAGAGTCTCTCCAGATATAGGGAGTCAGCTGGGTGTTGGGTGGAGACCTCTGTTCTTGGGGCTGTATTACTGTGTGTTCAGAGTCCCAAAGGGTGAGGGTTACCTTGGCCAGCAGCCGTCGCCCATCATTATCTAGGATGAAAACAGCCTTGATGGTGTAGAGGGAAGGTTCCTGTAACTGACACCGGGGAGGAAAGCTCCGTTTGTCCCCTGACTCAAGGTGGACACCCGGGTATGGGCTATAGGATTTGCGGGCCCTAGGAATACATCCTCAGGCTCCAGCGACCCCAGCCTCCAGTCCATAGCTGGTTCCAGCCCAACCCTGTGCCACATGGGCCCATTCCACTCCCAGACAGATGTTCCACTGCAGGCCCTGGGTGGGCGCTGTGCCTGCTGGGTGCAGAAAGTCCTACCTGGCCCAAGTTCTGTCATGCACTGACTGCTCCAGAGCCCGAGTCGGAGTGTATCACAGAACCTAGGCCAGGGGGACAGCGGCGCCGAGCCTCCTCCGTCCAGCTGGCCCCAAGCTCCAGAAGTACAGCCATCACCCACGGGCGACGGAAACTCAGTCCCGGCCCACTCGTCACCCACTCCTCACCCCTCCCAGCGGAATCCCTACACCGTCCCCGCCCCCAGTCAATCCCCATCACTGCTCCGAGTTCCCCTACAACTTCCACTCCGCACCGGCCGACTCGGGAAGAGGCCTCCGGGCCAGAACGAAAATTTCCTCCCCTCCCTGGGCCCGGGTCCCTTCCCCAGGGCTGGTCATTGGTGGCACAAAGTTCCCGCCGCCAGTCGTGAGTTGGCTGCCCCCTCCTCGCTCCCCCGCGGCCCGCGCCCCGCGCCCGCCTGCTCCGTACCCGCAGCCCCGAGGGCTCCCCGGCTCCGGCGGGCGGCGTCGGGCCCCCGGCCTGGGCAGCCGCGGCCCCCTCCCCCGGGTGCGGACGTGGCCAGGCCTCGGGCCGCTGCATTCCTCTAGCCGCCTCGCACTGACAGCGCCGCCCGCCGCCCCGCCCCGCGCCCGCCCGCGGGCCGCCCCCCGGGGCGCCGCCGGCGCCGCCGGCGCCTCCCCTCCGCCAGCTCGGGTGCGTGGCGCTGCCTTCCTCGCTGCCCCTTCCTCCTCTTGCCCTCCCTGCTCTCCCTTCGAGCCCTCGCAGCCCTGCGCCCACAACCCAGTCTCTACTGAGCTGCGGTCCACCAACTTTTCTCTCTCCGGCTCTCCTGTTTTCTGCTCCTTGAAGCCCCCAGACAGAGCTCGGCGCCCTCAGGTGGGCCCGGGACCAGTCTCTCTTCCTGCTTCCTGCCTCCTGCACCGGTACCGAAGGCTGTCCTGGGGCCAGCAGTAAGCAGGTGGAACCCACTTTGGTCTCTAGACCCCTGGTTGGTATCATCGTGACAACGATGCTTTGGATCTCAGGACAGGTTCTAACAGTGAGAGCTGATGGCAACAGCTCAGTAGAGACTCATCTGCTGAAAAGAGGCTTTCCCTTTCTCCTCACACTATTTGGGGAGCCATGGTCCCAGGCACCTTCCCAGAAATCTCTCAAGACACAAATGAAGCACAGATGAGAGGCTAACAGGACAGATGCAGAAATGCTCCTTCTGCTGTGGCACCAGGCTTTGCAATATGTTTGGTTTTCTGGGGTCTAAGTCTACCAGAGGACAAATGCTTATTTCATGATACTCTGGCCAGTGGGCGGTTCACACCCAGTGAAGCAAAATGAATTGTACTTAGGCACTCACCTGGAGCAACACCAGCAGTGCCTTTTACACCAAACGCTTTCAAGTACTTATCTAACACAAGCAATGTTGAGGAAAGAGGGACCCAGGCTGTGTGACTTTTTCAAGACCAATAAGTAGTTGAGTGGGGAGGGAACCCACATTTTAGACTAAAAGTTTCTTCCTGTTCTTTCCTTCAAAGACTCTTATATTAGGTATCATATTCACTCATCCCAAAGAGCTGCTCAATGGGGTTTTCCCTCCCCTGAATGCATGGAGCCTTCTCTTCTTTAAATTTGGGCTTAAATATCATGGAGTAGGATGAGGTGGCACATACTCCCAGCTACTGGGGTGGGGGGCTCTGAGGCAGGAGGATGACAAGATCCTGCCTTGAGACTCTGTCTCAAAATAAAAATAAATGAGGGCTGAGGATATAGATAAGTGGTAGAGTATCTGCCTAGCATGAGTGAGGCCCTGGGTTTAATTTCCAGTGCCACCAAAAAAAAAAAGTCACAAAAAGGACCCCTTTGACAGTGACTGTATCTAACTTGATAGTCCATCCTGTCTCGTTCTCTCAGTACCCTACATTTTTCATGTACTTCTCTCAATCTCAATATAATCTTTTTCTTTTTTTGGTACCAGGGGCATTCAACCACCGAGTCACATCCCCAGCCCTATTTTGTATTTTATATTTAGAGACAGGTCTCACTGAGTTGCTTAGTGCCTCACTAAATTGCTGAGGCTGGCTTTGAACTCATGATCCTCCTGTCTCGGCCTCCCAATCCGCTGAGATTACAGGTGTGTGCCACTGTGCATGGTTCCATATAAGTTTTACTAATTTCTTTATAAGTACATATGTCCTTCTCCCCTCCAGACTTTGAGGCCTGGGAGCACAAAGATAATGTGCCTGTCTTTTTCTCTATGGAATCCCTGGTGCCTCTCACAGGCTTGGCATTAACAGGTCCTTTTTTTTTTTTGTACTGGGGATTGAATTTAGGATGTTCTACTACTGAGTTACATTCCCAACCCTTTTTATTTTTAAATTTGGAGACAGAGTCTTGCTAAGTTTCCAAGGCTGACCTTGAATTTATGATCCTCCTGACTCAGCTTCCAGAATTTCTGGGATTACCAGTGTGCAAGAACTGTGGATGTAGCTCAGTGGTACAATGCTTGTAGACTTAGACCCCAGAAAATCAAGGCTGTATAAGGCTGTAGGTTTGATTCCCCAGAATTGCAATCAATCAATAGATATTTTTTAAAAGGAAAATAGAGCAAGAATGGGAATCAGGAATGTGAGTGGATGAGAAGAGAGGCAGAATGCCATTTTTATTATGCATCTGAGAGAGCCTTCAAGAAAGATACTTGATACCACCAGGCATGGTGGCACACACCTGTATTCCCGGGGACTTGGGAGGCTGAGGCAGAAGGATTGTAAGTTTGAGGCCAGCCTCAGCAACTGTGATACCCTAAGCAACTTAGTGAGACCCTGATCCCTCACCCCTGCAAAAGAAAGAAAGATACTTGAATAAAGGATGGAAGCAGGCAAAGGAGTGAGCCATGCTGACATCTGAGGAGATCTGAGGAGACATCTACTGAACCTCTTTCTATGAGGATATAGAAGTTGCATCTGAGCCTTTCTTGCAGGCTATCAGAGTTGAGTTGTAATAGTGAAGACAGTCAACACTATTTGGAACAGTGGGTGGGGGCAGTATCTTTCTTTTCTCTGTCTCTCTTTCTTGTTTTTTTTTTTTTTTTGGGGGGGGGCAGTACTGGAGATTGAACTCAGTGGCTCACACATGTTAGGCAAACACTCTACTAATCTATGTCCCCAGCATATCTGGGCATTTTGTTTGGCCTCTAGATCATCGGAAGTATGTCAGTGGTCAAGCTGGCTGGGTATGTTATAGAAAATATTGATTTGATTATTTGGATGCTTTAATACCTCTGTGAGCTAGTCCTTATTTAGCTCATGTAGAAAGACAGCACCAAAAAGCCCCCTGGGGCATTTATCAGCCTCTGTTGGGCTCATGGTGCCCACCAGGGGAAAACGTCAGCCTCTGGAAGAAGGGAGAGGGGAAGACATGGAAAGATAGGGGCCTGAGGAGGGTGGGGGTAGAACCATGGGAATGGCAAGGGAGAAATTAATTGCAGGGATAGATGAAAAGGCACTGGGGGGGGCCTATGGCTTGGGCTAAGAGAAGTCTAGCTGGGAAGGAAGCTTAGGAACCGCGAAACCCTCATCACCTCGACCTGTTCCACCACTGTTGTTGCTATTCTTATAATCACCAAGATCTCTTTACATCTTAAGTACAGAGATGAATAAATAAATTCAGAGTCTTCACATTGAACCTTTCAAGGAGATGTTTCCCAATGATGGCCCTTCCCAGACTCCCTCAGTGGAGTCCTAGGGAACTCCCCCATTACTTCCCCAGCCTAAGCTACACCTCTGATGGGGTTCTATGTACAGAGGCAGACAAAGAGTGTACTTAAGACAGTGTCATCCTCAGTGTTGCCCCACGAGGACTCCAGTTCATGGCCTGCAGCACTGAAAAGGTGTGCAGATTCAACAAGAGAGAGTCAACTCAACAGTCTGCCTGGGGCGGGGAAGCCATGGCTGTGGAAGCATGCAGCCTTCATGTTTCTTTGCTTTCTGATCCCCGGTGGTGTGGTTGCCTGGGAATGAGGGCAGGGGCAGTGCATATTTCTAACTGCTAGAGATTCTACAGTCACTGCACTCAGGATTGGAGTCCTAGAGTCCTTTGGAGTCCTAGAAAACAGGTGATTCAAATGGGGTTCTCCTGTGGATCATGGTATATTTTGGAGGGGAGACCATTCCATTTCCTCTGATTCATTCTTCTACTGCTGCATGTCTGTGCTGTATGCCCTGGGATTTTAGCATCTATTTCTGTGTGACAAGAAGAAACAGCTCCCTTGGGTACCAGCCCCTAGATCCTTCCTGCTATAATGTCAAGTGGGAGAGGTGTGTGGAATAAGAGGTGTGGATGTATGCTGTGCTTGAAAGAAAACTAAAGCTTCAATGCTCCATCTGCAGAATGGGCTTTCAGTAGACCATTCTAAAGACAGCTCTCATTTCTTCAACATCTTTGGCTTTCTCTGGCACAAAGTTTCAGGGTGGTAGAGAGATAATTGACCAACAAAGGGCCTCACACTCAACTCTACCCCCATGTGCAAGTGTCTTTACACACATGATCTGATTTTTCTTTTTATTTCTTTCTTTTCTTTTCTTTTCCTTCCTTCCTTCCTTCCTTCCTCCCTTCCTCCGTCCCCCCCCCCTCTCTCTCTCTCACTCACTCTCTTTCTTTCTTTCTTGGGATTGAACCCAAGGGTGCTTAACCACTGAGCCATATCCCCAAATCTTTTTTTTAAAATATTTTTTATATTGTTGATGGACTTTCATTTTCACTTATTTGTATGTGGTGCTGAGAATTGAACCCAGTGCCTCAGGCATGCTAAGCAAGCACGCTACCACTGAGCCACAACCCCAGCCCCCCAAATCTTTTTATTTTTTATTTTGAGACAAGATCTAACTAAGTTGCTTAGGGCCTGGCTAAGTTGCTGAGGCTGGCTTTGAACTTGTGATCCTCCTGCCTTAGCCTCCCGAGCTGCTGGGATAACAGGTGTTTGCTACCGAGCCTGGCACATGATCTGATTTTTAAGACTTGTGAATATCTATATTGTCTTCATTTAGCTTAGGCTAGTCTAGCTAGTAACAGCCAGATATGTGAAGCCATCTATGAGTACAATCACCCACCTTTCCACTTCACAAGGGCACCTGCCTAATCATAACATATTGCACTGAGAGCTATGCAAAGAAAATTTGTTTGGGGCAACTCAGACATATTAGGAGAGTTGAACTAAGTTTCAAAAATTTACACCAAGATATAAATGAACAATAAGGCATTTTCATTGTATTGGTCAAGGAAGAGAATGTTTTAGGACTAAGAAAGAGAACATCCTAAAACCAGATGATGATTCTAGTCTGCGTTAGCCCTGCAGTTCTTTTTTCACCCAATTTGGATTATTGCTCCAAGCTAGTGATTCTCTGCTCCAACTGCACATAAGAATCACCTAAGGAACTTCTGCAAAATATTGATGCCCAATTCTGCTCTGAGAGGCTCTGATTTAATTAGTTTAGGATGGGACCTAAGTGTTGATATTTTTTGCAATTTCCCCAGGTTATTCTCACATGCAGCCAGGCTTGAGAAGCAATCTTCTAAGATAGTGTGGTGGTGTGTATAGGGAAGAGGTGGGCTGGAAAAAGAGCTTTACCTCTGTTGATAGTTTAATGGTAACAAATTTACTAATGATGTTTACCATATAAGAAAGGGAGCCAGATGTCTGGATTAGCAGAGAAACATTCTTGATTTCATTGCAAGACACGCTAATAGTATTGACAGGATGTAATCCTAGAATCTCTCAGAAGGGATGTAAGAAGGAAACCTCAGACAGCCAGCTAATTCATTCTCCTGGATTAGATGGGGTTGGAAAATGAGAAATGCTTATATAGATTAGCAACATTTATTTATTTTTTGTACCAGGGATTGAACTCAGGGGTACTCAACCACTGAGCCACACTCCCAGCCCTGTTTTGTATTTTATTTAGAGACAAGGTCTCACTGAGTTGCTTGGCACCTTGCTGTTGCTGGGACTGGCTTTGAACTCTCGAATCTCCTGTCTCAGCCTCACAAGCCTCTGGGGTTACAGGCATGTGCCACCACGCCTAGCCTAAAAACATTTTTAAAGAAGGAAAAATAATGGGCAATCAGAATGGCTGAGAGACTGGGTTTCCCTTAGAGGAAAAAGCAATTCCCACTGTTCCTGGAGAAATTCACGCTCCAGCCAGTCTACTCTCCCACAGATCTTTTTTTTTTTTTTTTTTTTTTTCCTTAGGGTTTCCTGGCAGGTGTCACCCTCCGGGGATGACTGGAGGATGGATGTGCCTGCTGGTAGCAGCAGTAGCAACAGCAGCAGCAGCAGTGGCAGCTTTTCCTACAGAGAAGCCTGGATCAATACATACTCTCTGGAGGAAGAGTGGGAATTTCACTGTATGCTTTATAGTTCGCTGGCTTTTATTACCCTAAATCCCTGTGCATTAAAGCCAACCCCCTTCCTGGCTTCCCACTGCCTTTTCCTGTTCTGTGCAGCCTGGATTCGCAAGGGCAAGTCTGGTTTTACTGATGGCTGTCAACCTCTCCCTTAGGGAGCAAGCGCATGCGCTCCCTTTTTCCAGAGGTCTTCTCAGTCTGATTTAATGGATATACTGGGACTGATGACACATCAGCATGGGATCTTTCTTTTGCTTCTTGGGTAATTGTCCTATTAACAGTTGTCCCAGGCAAAGGGAAGGGGGAGGGTGGTTTGCTGGGTAAAAAAGGACACACCCTGGATTTTACAAGGTTAATCAGCAGGTTCTGGGAAGGAGGTTTGCACCTGCTCAGACTTGATCTGGAACTCTAGACAAAGTGCAAGGCAGTCTTTCTGTCTGTACTCCCTACCATGGAGTATCAAATATCCCTGGCGCACATCTCGCGCCAGGCTTAACCGACTGCTGTTACAACTGAGATTTTCTATACCTACAGTCTCCTCAGCCCTTGCGACTCTAGTTTCCCTTTACTTTCCATCTTTCTGAAACTGCTGAGCAGAAAACTTTCTCTTATTACTCCCCGTTCTTCATCTTCCTCTTCCTCCTCCTCTTCCTTCTCTCTTCCTCCTCCTTCTTCATTTTTATTTCTTTATTTACTTATTGTGGTGTTGGGAATTGAATCCAGGGAATACACTCTACCACTAAATTCTGCGTCCCCAGCCTGCCCCCCGATAATTCTTTAACCCAATAATACTGTTCCTGATCCATCTCTCTCCTATTTTACACTCAAATTATTATGCACATTTATATAGGGTACTCGAAGTTAGGAAGCAGAAGAAATGAACCACATAATATGGGCAAAAACAAAATGTCTCTCCATTGCTCTCTTACCCCTTTTCTAACATGGGCTCCTCTTCTCAGTGCCTGCCATCCCTTCCATACCCAAGACCCAGAGGGGTCTTGTAACTGCTATTCAAATATACATACGAGGGACTGGAGCGGTGGCTCAGTGGCAGAGCGCCTGCCTATCATGTGCCAGGCACTCGGTTCGACTCTCAGCCCCATATATAAATAAATAAAATAAAAGTCCATTGACAACTAAAAATTACTTTAAAAAAGATACATATGAATTATTAAAAAGAGACCACATAGAACCAAGTGTGATGGCCCACTTCTGTAATCCCAGCTACTTAAGTAGCTGAGGCAGGAGGATTCCCTGAGCCCAAGAGCTCCATCCTGGTAACACAGTAAAACCAGTGTCTTTTTTGTGTGTGTGGTACTGGGGATAGAACTCAGGGGTGCTCTAATACTTGGCTACTCCCCCAGTCCTATTATTATTATTATTATTATTATTATTATTATATTTTATTATTTTGAGACAGGAACTTGCTATACTGCCCAGGCTCGTCTCTAACTTGCATTAAAGCCAACCCCCTTCCTGGCTTCCCACTGCCTTTTCCTGCCTCAACCTCTTGCATCTGTTTTGTTTTTAATAATAAAATAGGACTTTTAATTCAGTACTCAGGGACTGAATCCAGGGCCTCACATGTTAGTACTCTACCACTGAGCTACATCCCCAGTCTATTTTCATTTTGTGACAGGGTCTCACTAAATTGCCTAGGCTGGTCTCGAACTTGTGGTCCTCAGCTTCCCTACTAGCTGGGATTACAGGGTACCCTGATTTAGATAGCCATTTTTTTTCATATATATATATATTTTAGTTGTCAATAGACCTTTATTTATTTATACACGGTGCTGAGAATTGAACCCAGTGCCTCACACATGCCAGGTAAGTGCACTACCACTGAGCCCCAGCCCCAGCCCCTAGATAGCCTTTCTTAAAAAAAAAAAAAAAAAAAAATATATATATATATATATATATATATATATATATATATATTAACTCTGCCACTGTGGCTCAGTGGCAGAGTGCTTGCCTCGCACATGTGAGGCACTGGGTTCAATCCTCAGCACCACATTAAATAAAATAAAGGTATTATGTCCATCTACAACTAAAAAAAATTTTTTTTTTTTTTGTGGACACACCAATGTTTATAGCAGCTTAATTTACAATAGCAAAGTTATAGAACCAACCTAGGTGCCCTTTAGCAGAAGAATGGATAAAGAAAATTTGCTGTGTATATACAACATAATATTACTCAACCATAAAGAAGAATTAAATTATGGCATTTGCCTGTAAATGGATGGAACTAGAGACTACCATGCTAAGCAAAATAAACCAATCCTCAAAATCCAAAGGCAGATGCAAACACACAATGGAAGGGAGAAGGGAAGAATAGAAGTTCATTGGATTAGACAAAGGGAAATGAAGGGAATGAAGGGGGGAAGGGAATAAGAAAGACAGTGGAATGAATCTGACATAACTTTCCTAAGTTCATATATGAATACACAAACCAGTGTAACTCTACATCATGTACAATAAAAAAATTTTTAAAAAAATCAATCACGTGGGGCTGGGGCTACAGCTCAGCGGTAGAGCACTTGCCTCACACAAGAGAGGCACCAGGTTCGATCCTCAGCATCACATAAAAATAAATAAAGATATATGTCCATCTACAACTAAAAAATAAATAAAAAAAAATCATTTGCTGGACACAGTGGCACATACCTGTAATCCTAGCAACTGAGGAGGCTGAGGAAGAATTGCAAGTTTGAGGTTAGCCTGTCTCAAAATAAAAAAAAAAAAGAAAGAAAGAAAAGTTGGGCACCATGGTGTATGTCCATGATCCTAGTGATGCCAGAGGCTGAAGGAAGAGGATCAGAAGTTTGAGGCTAGCCTCAGAAACTTAATGAGACCTGTCTCAAAAAAAAAAAAAAAGAAAGAAAAGAAAAGAAAAGGACTGGGGATGTACCTCCATGATACAATGATACAGTGCCCCAGGTTTCAATCCCCAGTACCAAAAAATAAAAAAATAAAAATATATATGCATGCATGTATATATCTATATCTATTTATATACATACATATAGATAGATAGATATAGATATATAAAATAAAAAATAAATAAAAAGGGCTGGAGACAAATGTAGCTCAGTGGTAGACCACCCTGGTTTCTAGTACCACACACACACACACACACACACACACACACACACACACAAAGAAAACTACTAGTCAATATACTCATCTTTAAAACTATTGCTTTTGTTCCTTCTTTATTAAACCAAAACTCTTGAGACCAATGGATCTCTGAAATAAAAGGGTTTATTAAGCTGTTACAAATGGTGGTCAGATAAAGGACGATCCTAAGACAAGTTTCTGAAAACTACCTGCAGCAAGGCTAAGTAGCAGTTGGAAAAATGTGTGCCTAAGCAGAGCTATGAGATTATTATTATTATTATTATTATTATTAGGCTGGGGATTGAATCCAAGGGTTCAGTAGAGCTAGATTCCCCAGCCTTATTTGTTTATTTAGAGACAAGATCTTGCTAAATTGCTCAGGTTGGCCTGAAACTAGTGATCCTCCTGCCTCAGCCTCCCAGGTAACTAGGATTACAGAAGTGATTTGCCATTGCTCAGCTTAAAAGCACTTTTAAATTTTAAAGAAGGTGAGCATTTGTAACCTGTACACTGGCTATAGATAAGAGGGTAGGATAAGGAGAAGCAGGGAAAATTTTAAGGTAGGAGGCAGTCCATAAGGAGAAGTAATTGTTGCTTCTGAATTCAGTGGGGTTAACAGTCCTGAACATTTTATAAATAAGCAAGGAGTGAGAAGAGGGAAATGGTCCTAGTGATTGTCTCAGATGGGATTTAAGTCAAGGTTTCTACATAAATAACATTTTTGGTTGTTTCACCAGCACCTGTTAATTTATTAACCTTCCTTATCTCTTTCTTCATTCACCTTTCAGCCTTTATAATTAAATTTAGGACATACCAGAATTTTTATGATCTCTTTTCATCTTCTCAAAATAGTCTTATTTAATCCTGTAACTTTAGTTGGGTCTTGATATCTTCTAGTTCTATGGTTTTAAACATTTCTTTCCCAACAGTCTTGACTATTATTATTATATTTTTGGTACTGGGGATTGAACACAGGGGAGCTTAACGAGTAAGCCACATCCTAGCCCTTTATTATTATTGCTCCTCATTTTGAGACAGGGTCTCACCAAGTTGCTGAGGCTGTCCTTGAACTTGAGATCATTTTGCCTCAGCTTCCTGAGCTGGGATTACAGGCATATGCCACTAACCTGGCTTGATTATATTTTGTAGTTAATGATCACACCTAAATTTCTCCTCCTTTTCTTCCTTCAGTATTGGGGATAGATCCCAGGGCCTCACATCTGCTAGCCAAACACTCTACATGACTGAGCTACGTTTCTAGCCCCCCAACTTTTTTTTTTTTTTTTTTTTTTAATTTGGGCTGGTCTTCAATTCCTGAGCTCAAGCAAACCTCATCCTTTGGTCAGCCTCCTGCTGGCTTCTCTTCTTTCTTAACTAGTAGCAGTATTTACCTTCATGGTCTCACTAATTTAGCTGACAACCATTTATTTTCTTGGTGACATGCCATGATGTGATTCATTTCTGCTTGGAACTTTTCCTTTTTGTGTGTGTGCACTGATGGGGTTTTGCTGGGGATTGACTTTAGAGCCTTGAGTGAGTTCTTCTGTTGTGCTACATTCCCAGCTTTTGTTTTTATTTTAGTTTTAGCAGGAACTTTTAATCACAAGTCTGCTTGCTTGACTCCCCCTTCAATTATTATTATTTTGTTTACAAAGTAGTGGGGATCAAAAAGCCCCTCTGGGGCTGGGGCTGGGGCTGGGGCTGAGCCCTAGCACACTTGCCTGGCATATGTGAGGCACTGGGTTCCATTCTCAGCACTGCATATAAATAAACAAAATAAAGGTCTATCAACAATGAAAAAAAAAAAAAAGATACAGGGCCTCATGCATGCTAGTCAAGCACACCACCACTGAGTTACACCCTCAGCCCCACCTTCAATTATTTAGTATTTAGGGTCTACTAAGTTCCATGCACTGTTCTGCTTTGTATTACTGGGGACTGAGCCCATGGAAGCTCTACCACTAAGCTACATCCCAGCCCTGTTTATTTTGAGACAGGGTCTCTGTAAGTTGCCTAGGAATGTCTTGATTTTGTGATCCTCCTGCATCAGCCTCTAGAGTCTTATAGGCATGTGTCAACACATCATGCACAATTTTTTGTGTGTGTTGTTAGGGGTAGAAACCAGGGCCTTGCATCTGCTAGGCAAGTACACTACCACTGAGTTACACTCCAACCCAATACTGTTTTGAAGACACAATAATTAATACACAAAATTCTAATCCTCATGGAGCTTATATCTATTATTTGTTAACGTTACCGCTGTTGACCGGTGACGAGTCCTTGCTTCCCCAATGTTGAAGAATAACACCAGAGAAGCACACCGAGGCAAGGTCAGAGTGGAAAATTAGAAGTTTATTAAAGGACAACAGAAAAGACTTCTCCGGGAGGAAGAAGGGGACCCAAGAGGTGGAATCCATTGAAGGGCGAATGTGTTCCCCTTTTTATAGTTTTTGGTGATGGAATGTAGATGGGAAGGGTCGGGACACAGGTGGGCCAAAGAAGTAATCTGGGCATTTCCAAGTCAAGTTTGCTGTTCATTAACATTTCTTTGGGATGGGCTATCTCCAAATCTGTGGGGGCTGTTTCCTGGGCTTCATTAACATTCCATTCCAAGAGTTGCTCAGCTTTTCCGGAAATTCATTCTCAACATGGCCTCCATTTTAGATTTCACTGGATATTAGATCCTATTTACCTAACTACACTGACTACCTAATTTTAAATCTGGCTTCATTAAGACACTAAAATCAGTACTGTTTCAGTTCCTAAAATACATAAAATTAGCTCAGTAGTTTTTATTAAGGATTCAATGAATGCATATTGAATATTTATATATGGTGAAAGTACTTTGTAATCTGTGAATCACCCCAAATTAAGTCTCCTCTATAAGCACTGCATGGATTTGATTACCTGAGTTATCAGTTGGCCTTGTTCTTAATTGTATAAGGAAAATAAAGTCACCTACTAGCTTGACTATGGATACTCCCAAGGAGACAAGAACTTGAATTGACACCTCTTTGTCCCACAGTTGGTAGGAATACAGTACAAATTCCAGCTCAGTGATTTCCTAAATGTGGTCTGTGGACAGCTGCATTAGGATTATTCAAAATGGCAGGTTACCAGGCCTCCATCCCAAGATTGGGGGGTTACAAATGGGAATCTCAGGAGGACTCAGAATTTGCATGTCTAACAAGCTCCTGAAGTAATGCTGGGGGTACTCTATAATGTTTTAAGTCACCAACATATTCAGTAACACGGCTAGATGGGAATAACTCTGGAAGCTAAGCCTCTTCTAAGAGGTAAGTCTGGCCAGGCGTGGTGGCGCACGCCTGAAATCGCAGCGACTGGAGTGGTTGTGGTGAGGCAGGAGGTTCAGAAGTTCGTGACCAGCCTCAGCAATTTAGCGAGTCCCAAAAAAACTTAGTGAGAACCTGTCTCAAAAGAAGAGAGAGAGAGAGAGAGAGAGGGAGAGGGAGGGAGGGAGGTGTATGATGTCGGGATATAGTTCAGCGGTTATGCGCTCTGGGTTCAAACCCTGGTCCCCCCACCCCCCCACCCCCCCCCAAAAAAAAAGCCAAGTCTAAGTTCCGTGGGGGAAGTTAGGGCTCTTTGTGTTGTTCCATTGATGGCAAAATAATTGCTATTATTCCCAATCTCTCACATCGCTAACATTCAGATTGTTGTGACAAACTGCCTGCAGGATTGTTCCCATGAACAGACCCTTGCCTGGGCCACGAGGCCCTACCGACCTTGCCTACAAGTGCAGCGCGGGGCGGGGGGAAGGAAGCCAGGACATGAGTTTCCGTTGCCAGCAACCAAGATGGCGGCAAGAGCGTCGCCACCACAAAAACCACATGCCCTGTGCCCCGCCTCAACTCCCCCACCCCGTTCTCACCCGACTTTTGCAAGTCATTATGGGAACCATCAGAGGTGCAATTCCGCGCTCCTGGGCGATACCCCTCCTATCCTCTGTCCTGAGCCCTTTTCCTTAGCCACAAAATGTGCGAAAAAGGATCAACCTGTAACACCGCCCGCCTCAAAAGCACGATGCCAGACCCTGGGGCCTTCTCCCCACTCATTGGTGGGCCCACGCCATGGGGCGGGCATAGACACCCATTGGACTGTGGGTCATGTCAGTTTTGGGGATACGGGCCAGGGGAGAAGGAGGTATATTCAGCTATTGGGCTTTCTTTGCTGTCAATCAGAGCAACATCCGGCGGAGGCCGTAGTTTCGGCTCACTGATTGGAGGAAGTGTTTTGGTGCCCCGGCGGGCGGGTTTCCGAGTGCAGTGGAAGGAGGGGGCGGGGAGGGAAGCGGAGGTAGGGAGCGCTAGGCCGGCCGGCGGTGGCGGCGGCGGCGACGGCGACGGCGACGAGGCCGGGACTTGGGCTGAAAGCCTGCTGTGGCAGTAGCGGTGGACGCCAAGCTCAGCAGCGGGTACCGGCACTTTTCTTTTCCTGAGGGGCGGGGCGCGCGCTGCGGGGTTGTGAGGCTTATAGGGTGAGGGGCGGCGGGATGTGGTTGAGGGGCTGGAGACCGGAGCCCGGCGACCAAGCGGGGTTTCAATCCGGGTCGGACCCTGGGCCTGGTAGGGAAGAGCCGCGGGGCCGAGGAGAAAGCTAGCTCCTGGGTGGGATGGACTGGGGAGGGCTGAGGGCAAGAGAAGGCGTGGTGTGAGGCCGGCTTGCGAGTGGGGTGGGGCCACGGGACCGGAGGGCGGGGTGAAGTTTGCCTTTAAGGGTGAGTCAAGGCCAGAAAGGTAGCACTTGTTCGCTTGCTGCCCCAGAAGGCTAGAAGCCGAGGAGCCGAGAGTAGGCATGGCGACTTGGTCCCAGCCGGACTCGGGTATTCGGGGCAGGGTGGGACCAGACTCAAGCCACGGCCTTTTGGCCTTAACTTGGTCTTTAAGGAGAGAACTTTGTCTGGTTTCTCGAACTTAATTAGTTCTTTAGGTTTTGTAACAAGTTGCATGGGAACGGGAGGGTAGCGTAAGCAGGAATTCAGGGTTGCATTTGTGTTTACTCGGACCAAATGAGGGTGTGCGTTTGCGTGGGCGTATGTGTATGTGTAGATCTTGCTTCCAGTTTAGAATGAGGTTGGTGGAGGAGAGGAGAGGGATATGTCTTGGTTTATGTGATTAATGGAAGCTCAAAAGTAGAAGCCAGAAACTGAAAGGCACATTTGCCCTCTCCACAGTTGGCAGTGTGGGTTGAGAACTTGGCCTTATCCTTCTGCTTTGGCTCAGAAGGTCATATGAATGAAGATAAGACCTGCCTATTCAAATTGTAGATAGAACAATCCTATGAATGCCCCCATCGCCCCCCCTCCCCACTTTGTCTCTTTTTTATTTTATTTTTATTATTTATTTTTAGTTGTAGATGGACACAATGCTTTATTTTGTTTATTCAGTTTTATGTGGTGCTGGGAACCCAGGGCCTCACACATTCTAGGCAAGTGCTCTACCACTGAGCTACAACTCCGGCCCTCGCCCTCTCCTTCTCCCTCTCCTTCTCCCTCTCCTTCTCTCCCCCCCCCCCCCTCTTAATGTGAAGATGCTAGGAAATGGAAATCATATTTCAAAGTTGGGAAAACAAAAGGCACTATTCTATTGTGTGTAATGGTGAACTGAACATTGTCCTCGTGTTTTTACACACTCTCACCCATTAATAATCTCTCCCTCCCCTTCAGAACTGGAAGGGAGGATCCTAAGCAGTTTTCTCCTGAGAGATGGGAATCCAGCTTTCTTTTAAGATAGGAAATGGTCTTCTCATGCTAAAAATAGAAGCCGGGTAATGTTGTGCCTGTATGAGGGGGGAAGGGTTGGTAAATCAGACAAAGTTTAAGGTAGTTTGGATGCTCTGGGCATTTTCTGCTTATCCAAAGCAAGCTACTTTTAAATTACAAATTTAATGTGCAGTAAGAGATCTTTTCTCATCAGGACTTTGCTCTTAAAATTATTCTGTCTATAACAGGTTGCTTTGTTTTTTTTCCTGAGAGTTTAAGTGGTTGGGTTTTTTTTTTTTTTTAACCCTGTAAAATTGGCTTTTTAATGTGTTTCCTGTCTTCTGTCATGAACATCATGTGAGAAGTATGGAATCTTATCTTGTTGCTCTTGTGATTCCTATTTCAGGTTTCTCTGGAAACCCCCCTGGTAAGTGTGGAGGAGGCGGGACACTCTGACCCAAGACAAAAGGCCTCTAGCTCCAGCCAAAGAAAATAAACCTTAGGAGGGAGAAGGAAAAAAAAAAAAAATCCATCAGCTGTTCCTGAGAACAGCCTGCAGTGGAATCTACAGAGAGGACAACTAATGTGAGTGAGGAAGTGACTGTATGTGGACTGTGGAGACAGTAAGTCACGTGGGCCCTCAGGGCCTGGACTGGGTTAGGAACAGTTGTACTTTCAGAGGTGAGGTGTCAAGAAGGGAAAAGTGAATGTGGTCTGGAGTGTGGCCTTGGCTCCACAGGGTGTGCTTTCCTCTGGGGCCATCAGGGAGCTCAACCCCTGTGTTCTGCCAGGGTGAGGTACAGGGTTTGGCACTGAGGAGGGTAACCTGCTGGCTGGAGCGGCAGAGCAGTGGCCTTGATTTGTCTTTTGGAAGATTTAAAAACCAAAAAGCATAAACATTCTGGTCCTTCAGCAATGCTTTCTCTGAAGAAATACTTAACGGAAGGACTTCTCCAGTTCACCATTCTTCTGAGTCTGATTGGGGTGCGGGTGGACGTGGATACTTACCTGACCTCACAGCTCCCCCCGCTCCGGGAGATCATCCTGGGGCCCAGTTCTGCCTATACTCAGACCCAGTTCCACAACCTGAGGAATACCTTGGATGGCTATGGTATCCACCCCAAGAGCATAGACCTGGACAATTACTTCACTGCCCGGCGGCTCCTCAGTCAGGTGAGGGCCCTGGACAGGTTCCAGGTGCCAACCACTGAGGTAAATGCCTGGCTGGTTCACCGGGACCCGGAGGGGTCTGTCTCTGGCAGCCAGCCCAGCTCAGGCCTCGCCCTCGAGAGTTCCAGTGGCCTCCAAGATGTGACAGGCCCAGACAACGGGGTGCGAGAAAGCGAAACGGAGCAGGGATTCAGTGAAGATTTGGAGGATTTGGGGGCTGTAGCCCCTCCAGTCAGTGGAGACTTAACCAAAGAGGTTAGTGGCCCTGTGGTGGGTGGGTGGGACCTGGGGGTTTGGGAGGAGTGGGCTGGTCCTGAAGGACTGTGGTCACAGCATTAAGACCTATAAAGAACCAGACAGGTTCTAGGGGGTCTCAGGCACTGTACTTGGCTAGAAATGGGATGAATTGTCTGACTTTAGGATTAGGGGCTGGGAGCATTTCCCTGTGTGGAACCATTGACCCACCTCTAAATGTACTGTCAGGTCAGTGGGAGGTTCCTAGAACATGCCAGTGTGTTTACTGCTTGGATTTCAACATGACTACTGAAAGTATGAGGTGGGGGAGGGTCATGTTGTGATGGGCTGTAATGAAGTGTGTATCTGTTGCTAAGACACATATTGTGGCCTCTTGCCTTGTACCTCCCCCAACATCAAAACACATGTACCCTAAAGTTTTCCTTTGTGGTCAGGCCTCTTGTTGTACAGTCCTGATAACTCAGCTCTCCTGGGCCTGAGCCAACGGGTAGACTTGGTAGTTATTCTTGGCCAGGAAAGGCCAAGGCTCCAATTCTTTGCTAAAAACCCATTGCAGGGAGTAGAGCAGAAAAGGCTGGAACCTAGAAGAGAAACTATTCTGCCCAAGTCAACTGCCTCCAGCTGTTAGAGGCGATCTTTAGCTCCTGTCACATGTCTAACACACTGTTTTGAACAGAAAGGGATGCATTTCTGGGCCTTTAATGATGCAGGTGGCTACTGTTGCCACTGCCTCACCTAAATGATAAAAATGAATTGACTTGCCCCTCGACCTTAAGGAGCTTGAGAAAAGGCCCACTGCATTTTCCATTAGGCTCTTTTTTTTTTTTTTCCTGGGGTGGGACATGGAAGGATGTGAAAAGGTGTACAGGTGCTGCAGAGCTTGACTCTCTCTGCTTACCAGGTCAGGCCATGTTTTGCCTCCCTCGCATTGGAGCCTGTTCCTGACCTCAGTTCTCTGTTAGTGACTGGCAAAAAATGTGACTTGTTTTAGGCCTATGATCTTCATCTGGGGGTGATTTTTGCCTCTCCTCCTGCCCTTAGGGTCAGGTGACAATATCTGGAGACAGTTTCAGTCCTTACAGCTTGGGATGGGTGCTACTGGCATCTAGTGGGTAGAGGTCAAGGATGTTGCCGAACATCCTGAACAGTACAGAACAGCCCCTAAACCACAGTTTTATCTACCTCGCAACTATTATTGGTGCTGACTGGGAAGCTTTTGCCTTCTGCTCATCTGGCTTTTATTGGATCTTCTGTGAGACAGGCAAGGATTATCCATCTGATCATAGGAGCTAGGAGCATTTCTTGTCTTTCTGGACCTCTTGATTTTAGATCCTCGCGGTGACGGTTGGAACCTTATCTCTTTTCTGCTTCCCCTGTCCTTCAAGTGGACTCTAGTCTTGGCCCAGTGTTCTGAGGAAGCATGTTCCCAGCTTCTGATCTGTGGAATGGGCTGCTTTTGGGAATCGTACAGGAGTAGTTCCATTCTGGTTGTGGGGAGCTCTTCTGGAATGAGATGTGGGATATCTGGGATGTCATTGGGCTGTTCAGTACTGGAGGGAATGGGATGGAACTTTGATTTCCCCCTTTCTTGTTTTCTTGGCCCTCAGTAAAGGTCATGCTTTCCCTGACCCTAGGCCTTCACCCTTCCTTTTGGGAGGAGGAGTGGGTCAGCCTTAGGAGCCCAATCTGGGAGGGGGGAAGGGAGGATTATGATGTGTCTAGAACAATATTTCCTCAGCAACTCAGGGATAAAAATACCCAGGTCCTGAGCATGTGACAGGCACTGCTGGAGCCGGTATTATCCCTGGGGTGGTAGCGCTCCCCTGCTGCCAGGCCTATTCGATGGACAGCTATAGCCTAGGCCCTTGTCAGGGATAGGATTCCCCTTAAGGTTGGCACTCTGCCCAGAGCAGGGGGTGGCCTGTTTACCGCTCTTTCCAGGCTAGGAGCAGGCTGTGACCAGGGAGAACACAGTGTCTCTCCGATATGACCTTAGGCTCCAGGGGAGCAGCAGCAGTGAGGAGGAAGCTAAATTTCTCCCTGAGAAACCAATCCGTGGAGTCTAAAGTGTGATCCTGATTTAGCCAGGGGCCTTCCCCCCTCCTTGTTTGGAGAGACAAGGTCAGGGAACAGGCAGAAAATGCAGTTTT
This sequence comes from Marmota flaviventris, assembly GCF_047511675.1. Lineage (NCBI taxonomy): Eukaryota > Metazoa > Chordata > Mammalia > Rodentia > Sciuridae > Marmota > Marmota flaviventris. The sequence goes on along the minus strand of NC_092514.1, from coordinate 54,161,799 downwards.
AAAAAGTTAGGATGAAAGGGGGAGTGGAAGGCATATTTGTGGCTGGGGCATTGCCCAGCACCTGTCTCCCTAAGTGCTGTGTTTTCAGGGTTGTGTCTCCCCTCCTCCTGCTTAGGGCTAGGCCCAGCCAGCCCTGTGACATCGTTGCACGTGTGTGAAAATGGCTTTCCCTTTCCTCCAGTCTGGCCTGTTTTAGGGTGACAAAGCTGCTGGCCTTTTTTTTTTTTTTTTTTTAATTGGCTTGGGTGCCCTGGGTTCCTGCCCAGCTTAGTTTGTGATCCCTGGCCTTAAGGGCCGGCCCCAGCCTTCCTAAGAAAGTGAAAAACTCTTGACTTCCCAGCAAAGAATTTAGATTCCCAGCGAAGCTGCAGGAGGAGTGTCTGTCCAGTCCACAGTGGGCTGGAGGAGCAAAATGCGACAGGAGGGAGGAGAGTGGCACCCCTTCCCCCAGGGCACTCTCACTGCGCCACCCCAGCTGACTGACTGGGTTGGGTGGGGCTGCCCGCCCCTGGGTGCATCTCCTCAAGGAGACGGAGGCGGCCCAGGGATGGGCTGGTTCCTTGCGGCAGCTTCTCCAGCTGCCCTGGTGCAGAGATTGGCTCCCGTCTGCAGCTAGGTAACAGGCGGTGGGAGGGGATTGGCTCCTTCTGCATCTCCAGCGGAGACTTGGGGGAGGAGATTGGCTCCTGGCGCAGCCTAGGTAACGACAGTGGGAGGGGATTGGCTCTTTCCGCAGCCCAGCTGCTGACCTGGGGGAGGGGATTGGCTCTCTGCAGCCTCAGCAGTGACCTGCGGGGTGGGAGGGGGAGGGGATTGGTTCCTTGCTGCAGCCTAGGTAACAAGTTTGGGGGGCGTGGGAGGGGGAGAGAGGGAGGAGCGGGAGGTTAGGCCCAGGAGGGAGCTCGCTTTCCTCTGCAGCGTGAGCACGGAGCATGGGGTGGGAGTCCCGACTCACTGCAGCCTCTGCGGTGAGCTCAGGGTGGGGGCTGCCGGGCGCCTGAGTGGAACTGGGGTTGTGAGGTGGGAGGGGGCTGCTCCAGGATGGAGGAAGGGGGCTGGGCTGGGCCGCCCAGGCAGCAGCACGGGCGGGGCACCCTACTCAGGCCCCTCGGAGCTAGCAAGGGGCCACCCTTCCAGCCTGGTGTGCTCCCTGCAAGCCAAGAGCTCCTTGCAGCCCCCTGTCCGGCTTCCCGGCACCGGCTGCCCTGGGGCTCCTCTCGCAGACCATGACCCGCCTGGACCGCAGCTCTCACGGTGGTGGGGGCCATGCCAAAGGCAGCCAGCCCCTTAACTCTTTGCTGGCTGGTCACCAGGTGGCCCAGCCCCCCTCTGCTCCTGGGTCCAGGGCTTCTGTTCAGGTTGGTGTATGGTGGGAGACTGAAGGGGAGAGGTCCACGTGGGAGGTCTTAGGATCGGGAGGATTGTGGTGGGAAAGGGTACTGTGCCCTGCTTAGGGCTAGGGAGGTGTCTACTCTAAGGATATTGTTCTCTGGAAAGTGTGCTTTTTAATCCTGAATGGAAGGCAGCACTTGAGGGTTTCTTCCCTTGTGGGGAAGACTTTTGCCAGAGGGAGCAGCATGTATAGGAAGCGCAAATAGCTCTACTTATCAGGGTTCTGTTGGTAGCAGTGCGGGTGGCAGTTGATGCAAGAACTCTTCAGGAGCCACAGGGCAGAGGGGAAGGAAGGCATTTTGATGCCCAAGGTGGCGATGGGAACTGAGCAGTGATGGGAATTATGTCCTTGAATGGGTTGACTGATGGGGAGCCAGTGAGACCTAGGGTGTGGTATGAAAGGGAATCAGTGAGAGCACTGGTGTGAGGGGACACCGCGCTGGCCTAGGCCAGGGTGGAGTGCCCAGTAGGAATCATCTGACTGCTTGGGGCTCCCCTGGGATGGAGGCAGCTTGCTTGGATCAGCTGAGATGGGGATTCTGGCAGGGATGGATCCTGAGGTGAGCCTGGGCTTTTAAGAGTTGTGGGTGTTCAAGCTTTACTCCTGCTGTCAGCCAGGGAAGGGGGAAAGACTGGAGGAAGGGCTGGAGACAGCTTGTCGTTGTCATTGGTTGCATCAGGTGGTTGGAAATGCAGGGATTTTCCTCTCTAAGCCACCCCACCCCTTTATGCAAATGCAGTGGCACCACAGGCTGATGCAAGCCTGGCCCCTGCTAAGCAATTCTGCACAAGTATGCCCTTGCTTGCCATGGCCAGCCTTCTACAAGCCATGTTTTCAGGGTTCCCATTCTCAAAAGGAGAGGTGTTTCCTGATTCCTCCTCCTTTTTAAAGTAGGGGTGAGGTAGCCTTGCCCTTCAGCCTGGGTGTGTCTCTGATCCACATCTTTAAGCCTGCAGACCTGTGTGGTGAACTAGCGGCTTTTGCTTTGACTCTTTTTTGGGGTGGGTGGGTGCCGTAGTGCCTGGAGTAGATGAATGAAGTCTTGTTGGTGCAGAGGAACCAGGGGGCAAAGACAGCAGGCATAGGGCTAGGAGGGCCCTCACCCAGGACTAACTAGAGCGATGCTAGGAGGGACCTCTGAGGGACAGGACAGGGAGGGGCCCTTGGAATGTGAGAGCTAAAGTCATGGTGGTCTGTCTTTCAGGACATAGATCTGATTGACATCCTTTGGCGGCAGGATATTGATCTGGGGGCTGGGCGTGAGGTTTTTGACTACAGTCATCGCCAGAAGGAGCAGGATGTGGATAAGGAGCTGCGAGATGGAGGCGAGCAGGCGGACACCTGGGCAGGCGAGGGTGCGGAAGCTCTGGCCCAAGACCTGCTAGTGGACGGAGAGACGGGGGAGAGCTTCCCTGCACAGGTACCACTGCCTCGGCTCACTGGCCTCACTTCTCCCTACATCCCCAAGATTCACCAGGCTGAAGTTCTTCCAGAAACTTCCCCTTAAAGAAGGCAGGTTGTGCCTTGGGGTGGACATGAATGTCTATTTTGGGTTGTGGTCTATAAGTCAGTGGCTGGGCTGCAGAAGGGGGCGGAGATGGCAGCAGAGCCAGAGTACCAGGCTGTGGCAGCAGTGCAAAGGAGCCAAAGCATCGTGAACCTTTCTGCTTGTACCAGGACTTTTCCACCCTACTATTGTCCCTAGGAGTTTGGGACTTGGGGCGTGCCATTAACTGGAAATGGGAAGGAGACTACAGGCCTGCAGCTGTGCTGGGGAAGAGGTGTCAGGCTCAGGCAGCCAGGGCCCAGGTCAGCCAGACTTACAGTTGCTGTTGCCACAGGTGCCTGGTGGGGAGGACCAGACGGCCCTGTCCCTGGAAGAGTGCCTTAGGCTGCTGGAGGCCACCTGCCCCTTTGGGGAGAATGCTGAGGTGAGCAGGACCAGGGAAAGCCCACCGAGTAAGCAGGGCAGGCTGCATATGGCATGTTGCTCCATGGCTGGCTGCAGTGCCAGCTCTCAGTTCTGGCCTTGTCCTGGCTGCTGTGGGTGAATTCAGAGGAAGGAAGAAAACAGGAAGCCAGGTTGTAGTGGCTGGGAGGAAAGCAGAAGGTGGTCTTTCCTTCTCCAGTTGAAGCCTCTGTGTTCTGCCCTAGTTCCCAGCAAACGTCGCCAGCATAACAGAAGCAGTGCCTAGTGAGAGCGAGCCCCCCGCTCTTCAAAACAGCCTCTTGTCTCCTCTCCTGACGGGGACAGAGTCACCATTTGATTTGGAACAGCAGTGGCAAGATCTCATGTCCATCATGGAAATGCAGGTAGGGCTGTCCGAACAGCACAGACCTACAGGGTTTTGTGTAGGGTGTCCTAGTACGCAGTCACCTGCATCTCTCGGGAGAGAGGAACAGTTTTTCTGGCTGATACTTAAGAGAGTGGGGACACTGAGAGGAAACCTGTCTAGGTATGTCCTTGGGACTGTGAGGGCTAAAGTCAAGGTGGGTTTTAGGTTAAAACCCAGGACTGGGCCTTCCAAAGCAGATCCTGCCTCCTAGGTGTACCTTCTTTCTTTTTCTTCAGGCAGATAGTCCCTTGACTCTGTGCTTCTATAGTTCAGCATTAAAGATGACTGATGTTTGAAATGGAGCCTATTATAAACATTTATGAATATGTCAAAATTAACCCCAACTATCACATATAACTATAATGCATTGATAAGAAAAAATTTAAAAAGTAATAGCTGACGTTCACATAGTGCTTTACATCCATTATCATCTCACTTGCTCTTAAAATCATCCAGTCAGCCTTTTTTTATTTTAAATGTGAGGAAATTAAAGCTCAGAGAGGTTAGGTGATAAGCCCGTGGTCATACAGCACCATGGTGTGGCTAGGCTTTCTGATTCCTGTCTGGGTGTTCTTTTCAATGTGCTAGTGTTATTCTTTGTCTCCAAGGTGGGGGGGGTCTGGTTACACATGACCGGGAACAGGTCAGTCCTGCACTGGGGTGGAGTCCACACAGAGGAACCCACTCCTGCCAGGCCTAGTGGTCCAAGTATGACCAGGAGCGGATACTGGGCTTTGTTTTCCAGCCTCTTGCCTTGCGCCTAGGTAGCTGTGCTTCTGGTGGGTCCTGCAGGGTGTGGACCTCAGGGAGGAGTCTGCTCCTAGTGAACAGTATGTTCTTCTCCCTCCCAGGCCATGGAAGTGAACACATCAGCAAGTGAAATCCTGTACAATGCCCCTCCTGGGGACCCACTGAGCACCAACTACAGCCTTGCCCCCAACACTCCCATCAATCAGAATGTCAGCCTGCATCAGGCGTCCCTGGGGGGCTGCAGCCAGGACTTCTCCCTCTTCAGCCCTGAGGTGGAGAACCTGCCTGTAGCCAACAGCTCCACACTGCTCCCGCTGGTCCCCAGCAACTCCACCAGCCTCAACTCCACTTTCAGCTCCACCAACCTGGCAGGGCTCTTCTTTCCACCCCAGCTCAATGGCACAGCCAATGACACAGCAGGCCCAGAACTGCCTGACCCACTGGGGGGTCTGTTAGACGAAGCCATGCTGGATGAGATCAGCCTGATGGACTTAGCCATCGAGGAGGGCTTCAATCCTGTGCAGGCCTCCCAGCTCGAAGAGGAGTTTGATTCTGACTCAGGCCTTTCCTTGGATTCCAGCCACAGCCCTTCCTCCCTGAGCAGCTCTGAAGGCAGCTCTTCCTCCTCCTCTTCCTCCTCTTCCTCTTCTTCTGCCTCTTCCTCTGCCTCTTCCTCCTTTTCTGAGGAAGGTGCTGTTGGCTACAGCTCTGACTCTGAGACCTTGGATCTGGAAGAGGCTGAGGGCGCGGTGGGCTACCAGCCTGAGTATTCCAAGTTCTGCCGCATGAGCTACCAGGATCCGTCCCAGCTGTCCTGCCTGCCCTACTTGGAGCATGTGGGCCATAACCACACGTACAACATGGCCCCCAGTGCCCTTGACTCTGCTGACCTGCCACCACCCAGCACCCTAAAGAAAGGCAGCAAGGAGAAGCAGGCCGATTTCCTGGACAAACAGATGAGCCGGGACGAGCACAGAGCCCGTGCCATGAAGATTCCTTTTACCAACGACAAGATCATCAACCTTCCTGTGGAGGAGTTCAATGAGCTACTGTCCAAGTACCAGCTGAGTGAGGCCCAGCTGAGCCTCATCAGGGACATCCGGCGTCGGGGCAAGAACAAGATGGCAGCGCAGAACTGCCGCAAGCGCAAGCTGGATACCATCCTGAACCTGGAACGGGACGTGGAGGACCTGCAGCGTGATAAGGCCCGACTGCTGCGGGAGAAGGTGGAGTTCCTCCGGTCGCTGCGGCAGATGAAGCAGAAGGTTCAGAGCTTGTACCAGGAAGTGTTTGGGCGGCTGCGGGATGAGAATGGGCGGCCCTACTCGCCCAGTCAGTATGCGCTACAGTATGCCGGGGATGGCAGTGTTCTTCTCATTCCCCGCACAATGGCTGACCAGCAGGCCCGGCGACAGGAGAGGAAGCCAAAGGACCGGAGAAAGTGAGCCTGGGGAGGCAGGGGGTGATGCTCACCAAGACTGAAACTTGAGAAGGGCTGGGCCTGGACCTGGACCTAGACCTACTGCGGGGACTTCAATGCCTTCTTATCCAATATATCTTCTCAGATGGGATGACTGCGGGTCAGTGTACAGGAAGAGGCGGGCGCAGGCGCTGTCTGGCTCCACTTTCCCCCAGTGGGGTGGGTGGAAGTGGCCAAACCACCTGGGTGGTCGAGGTCCACCCTTACCCCTTTGTGGTGAGGAATGTGTGGTGCCAGCGTTGCTGGAGGTAAGAGGAGCAGCTAGTGTGGAGGCCAACAAAGGGAAGGGACTAGTGACAGGAAAGGAAAGGAGTAGAAAGTTTTATTCCTAGAATGGAAGGAAGGAAACCCAAAAAATCAAAGCGGTCAGAAAAATCACAGGGAAAGTTAAGGTGGGCTTTGGCCAGGATTCCAGGCAACAGGTTTGAGCAACTCTGGTGGGCCTAGGTTACTGGTGTGATAAACCCTATTTCACCCCAGAGGGGTATACACAGACACAGGGTGGGATGGGGGAGGGGCTCTGTTAAACTCTTTCTGTTCCTTGCACTTTGGTATCCCTGAAGGGGGGGCTCTTGGATTTCATCTGTAATGTTTTGGTCAAATGGGAGCCTTGGGGAACCAACACTGGCTTGTTGGTTTAGGGCCAGAGGGCAGAGGGAACAGAAGAGGGTCATGTGTTGCAGTAGCCCCAACACCAAGCATGTCACTCACTGCCCTGCCACTGCCATCTCCCTCTGTGCTCCAGTTGCCCTGAGCTGAGGCTCCTAGTGTCTCCATCAGAGCCTGCATGGAAACGCCGTACTCTACCCACTGCTGCCCTGCTGCCGCCTTTGTGTTCCTGCCCCTCACTGGCTCCCTGCAGCTCTTTGGGAGTGGGGCACTCTGCTGGCTGGCAGTGCTTGGGACTGGGCCTACAGCTTCCTCTCTTGGGAGCTGCTCTGGAGGCAGGGGGATGATGTGGAGGGAGAAGCCAGCACTTCAGGCAGTGTTCAGCACAACTGGGGAGTGATTCTTCCCTCAGGCCTTGGCCTATCAACAACTGGTCTTGTCACTGGGGAGAAACAAAACCCCTACAAAACCCAGCAACAAGAAACTAGTCCTCATAGAATTTCTTGCGCTTTGTTTTTTAGGGCTTGTGCCCTGTTCCACTTATAGGGTCTAGGATGCTTGTGTTAAGTAAGGAGGAGATGACCCACTATTCAAAGCTGCTAAATGTTCTCTTTGCCATAAAAACTCCGTGTAACTGTGTGAACACTTGGGATTTTTTTTCTCCTCTGTCCCCAGGTCTTGTCTGCTTTCTTTTTTGGGTTTCTTTCTAGGAGAATGAGAAGTGCATGTAATGGGGGGCCGAGAGCACCTTCCCCCAGGCTCTCGGCCACAGGCAGCTTCTCCACAGCTCCAGCTTAGCCTGGGCTCCTGGAACACTGCCTGGGGGAGGCAGCAAGGGGAGCACCAAGTGGCCAGATGGTTCCAGGACCACAATGTCTATTTGTAACTGTTTGCCACTGCTGCCCCCACCCCTGCTTGGCTCTGGAGTTCTGTCTGCCCCAGATTAGCAGGAGTGAGTTATGGGGGAAAGCACTGATTCCTCTCCCCCCGTGGGGAGGGGGGAGTTTCTAACTGAGCAGTAGGGATAGAAGGCGAGAGCCTGGGAGTGCTTTTTATAAATTATTTTCCTTGTAGATTTTATTTTTAATTTATCTCTGTGACCTGCCAGGGAGAGGAGAGAAAAAGAGATGCTGTGAGCACATGACAAAATAAAATAAAATAAAATGGATGATTCATTCTCAAGTGCAGTTTCTCCCCACTTGGAATTCAAACAGAGTAAAGGAAATGGGGGGAGGATTGGTCATTATGTGGCTAAGGCAGAACTCCAGTGGGAAAGTGGGTGGAGAGCTGTGGAGGCTTGATAATCAGATATTTTAAAAGGACAAAAGGAAGTGTCACCTGGCCTAGTTCTCTACCTGTCCACAAGTTAGTGACTGCTCTCCCTACCCCGCCCCCTGTACTGGGGATTGAACCCAGGGGTGCTTTACCACTGAATTACATCCCAAGCCCTTTTTATCCATGGTCTTGCTAAGTTGCACAGGCTGGCCTTGAACTTCTGATCCTCTTCCCTCAAGTCTATATAGTTGCTGGGATTATAGACATGTGCCAGGCTACAATAAGGTGACTAGAATCTGTTATCCCTCCAAAACACCTACTCTAGTCAGGCATGGTGGCACACACCTATAATGCAGCAATTCAGGCTGAGGCAGGAGGATCGCAGGTGTGAGAACAGCCTGAACAACTTTGCAAGACCCCATCTCAGAAAAAAAAAGGTAAAGCCTATGATCTTGAACTCCCTTATATGATGTATAACCTGGCTCAGCTCACTCCTTTAATAATGCTACTAGAACAGAATTCTAAAACTTAAAAAGGGGCAAGGCAACTAAAAACAAAATTTGAAATAAAACCTCAATTCATGATGATAGTTTAAAAAAATACAAATCATAACCTAGAAGGGTAACAGTGCAGTTGTTTTGTATCCTTTTTACCTTTGCCCCTTTGTCTTGTCCTTACTTGAGTGTATTTTTGTTGTAACAGATGGACAGTTTTGTCCAGGATAATGCTCACCTCTTTTTGCTGCTGGCAGTGGGTATTAGAACCTCCAGACTTTCTCTGGTAGAAGACAGGACTTAGGTTAGGGCTGAGGAAGGGCTGCTAGGGCTAATCCATTCATTCAAGTCAGAAGTAAGAGATCCTGGTGTGAGGCAGGGAGATAAGCTGTTCTTGGGCTGACTTCAGTCAGCAAAATGATTTTTCCATGTCTTACTCTTGTTAGGAAATGGATGTGGACCCACTGTTTCAAACTACTCCTTCCTAGATCTCACCATTGAAGCTATGAAAACAATTACAGAACTGACGGGGCAAAGTAGTGACCTAGAGTTATGCCTCCATGGCAGACTCACCCATTCTTCCTGGGAAAAACTGAACAGTAATAGTCAGACACCTTGGTTACATTGAAGCCCTGCTTTCCTCAGGCTGATCTTGTCCATGATTTTATTACCCTCAGCTAAACCAGACCTTGCTTGCTGTGTTCAGGCTTGTGGTAAACTGCTGAAATAAGTGCCCTACCAAAAAAAAAAAAAGTCCCTACCACCTTCAAGACTCCTATCTTATCCTATGGGCTTTGACCAAGGACAACCTTAGACTGAATAAGAATTTAGGCACTACCTAGTGAACAGATGAAGAGCAAGAATTCTATTCCCATTATTGATGCTACCGATACACAAATACAAGTACTATCTGCCTTTCCAGAACCCATTTTCCCAGTCAGGTAGAAACAATGTGGCAGAACCCATGTACATGATTAAATCATCAGGAGTGGATGAGCCTTGTTTTCCTATCACTAATCCATCTGGTAAGTGAATTGAAAACTATGATTTGTCATTTTGCCAGTGTACCAAAAAATCACTACCTTTTCTTCTTACTCAGAAGTCAATCATCCTTGCCTCTGATTCCAACTTTGTAGTGGAGGACAGAACATTGTAAAGAGGATTATTTTCAAAGTCAGCTGGATAGAAGCCCTCATTTTCCTTGCTGAGTACATAAAAATACCAACACAGGTCTTAAAGCTGCTTCTTTTTCAACCTAACTTAAATTGCAAAATTGAGACAGGCTGCACATCACTCTTTACTCAATCCCTCTTTATTATTTCAACTAAGAAAGGAGTTAAACATTCTGACTTTTGTTTTAAACACAAGTTTGATTGAACAGTTGATTAAATCTCCCAATCCTCATTAGGGGCTGAAGCAGTAACTGAAAAAAAAAGGGGCTAATGTCCCAGAGCCAGGCCTCCTGAGTTGTTCAGCTTGACCTTAGGCTATGTAAACAGCAAACAGGGCAGGTTTGGTCAAAGTCATCTAAGATTTAAAAATGTATCTGGGGGCCGAGCATGTTGGTACACACCTGTAATCCCAGAGACTTGGGAGGCTGAGGCTGCAGGATTGTACATTTGAGGGCAGCCTCAGCAATTTAGTGAGAGCCTCGGCAACTTGGACCTTGTCTCAAAAATTAAGGAGGACTGGGAATGCAGCTCAATGGTCAAGTGCCTCTGGGATCAATCTCTGGCGCAAAAAAAAAAAAAAAAAAACTGCCTTAATTACCACTCTGCTTGCCCCCACAGTGTAGGGCCTACAGTGCTTTTCATCCCAGCAAGATAGTTATCAGATTTTACTTGCTTTTAACAGTTACCAGTTTATTCAGTGGGAAGCTTACAAGACCACAATTAAGTTATCCATGAAAGAGATGATAAACAGGAACTTTTGGAGAAAACTTCCCTGTTGCACAGAGCCAATCCAAGGTAATCCAGAGAGACTGGTAGCTGTCAATCTTGACATCTTAATTGCCAAATCTCTTTAATCCCACACCAAAACACTAGAATGCCTCTGTTTGATTATAGCTTCCTATGCCAAAAGCCAAGACTCTTGTACCAGGTTGAATACTGGCTCAATAGTGATACTTGTACAGCCATGCATCACATAGATGACAGCCTTGCATATCTAACAGTCTATACCACATAGACTACATCTAGGTTGGGTAAGGATGCTCTATGATGTCCACACAACTAAGAAATCACCTAATGATATATTTTTCAGCGCACAGCCCATTATTAAGTGAGGAAAACCCTGAGCCTAACCTTTGTTTAGTCCCATCAGTTGTAAGTTTCAAGTGAGAGTATCCTCATGAGAAGATCCTATTTGCATATAAGATTAATCCTACTCCCTAGTTCAGGATCTGGAACTACCACTGAAAGAGCTAGATGTGGATTTCAGAGTTCCAGTTTTGAAATATTCTGGAGTAGCAAATTCATCTTATTTCCCATTTTACTATAAGAGAAATAACTGCTTTATAATACAGATTCCCAATGCCATAGACCATAAAGACATACAGAGCACAAAATTTAAAAATCAAAGGAAGCTGAATATGGCCACCACAAAATTAAGTTCTGGAATATATTTTCTAAAAATAAAAATTCAGCTACTTCTAAAATTGGTGATCAAAACTTTCAAACAAACTGGGTGTGGTAATGCATGCCTGTAACTCAAGCAATTTGGGAGGCTGAGGTAAGTTCAAGACCTGTCTGGGTTAGCTAGACCCTGCCTCAAAGGGTTAGGGATGTGGGTCAATGGTAGTACACCCCTGAGTTCAGTCCCCTATGTCACAAAAGCAAACAAAACCTTTCAAACGACATTAATGAAGAAACTGAAACCATCACTTCTCAGTCCTGTCAGTTTTAAAAGGGTGTTTCTGTGGTTGTATTGTCCACTTAAAATACTAAATAGAAGCTCAACTGAAGAAACTACAGGAGCAAGATTTTTACTAGTAAGCTTTTCTAGTAGCAACCAAGGTAATAATATACCTCCTCCTCAGCTCCTGGACAAGAGTGGTCTATGATGGTGCAATATCATGAAAGCCAGCCAACGCACATTTCTACACTGCCCCAAGAAATGTTTTCTGGAGAACATTCCCTAGAGCAGACAAGATCTCTTGTAGCTGAGCAAGGTGATGCACCACCTGTGATCCCAGCTACTCAGTAGGCTGAGGCAGGAGTATTGTAAATTCAGCAATTTAGCTAGACCCTGTTTCAAAATAAAAATTTTCTTAAATTGTCTTTTTATATTTATTTCTAACATTTTGGCCACAACTATCACTTAATAAGAATTATTCATCTTCAGCTCAGCATTCACTGCATGCACATCAATTTTAATGTTTTTCCTGAAGAATGATATGGTTTTAAAAACAGGTCAGAAATGCCAGAAATGATGGTGAAGTTGAGTCCAAACAGCTAAAATTGAATAGCAGTCCATTGGATATGTATCAAGGCTGCAGTCTCTCTTCAGTACATCTGATGGTACAGAACAGATCCAGAAGCTGGGAGTGGTGGCACTATAATCACAACTACCAAGGAGGCAGAGGCTGGAGGATCATAAGTTTGAAGGACAACTCAGTGCAATCCTGTGTCAAAAAAGTGATGGGATGTAGCTCAGTGGCAGAGTACCCCTGGGTTCAGTTGCCTAGCCCAGCAAAACACACTCATACATCCATACGCAGAATGCCTCTACCCATCTTACCAAAACTCTCAGCAGCCACTGATTGCTGTGCTGTCACCTACAAGGACACACTCAGGCCTCTGAACAGAAAGGGTCTCCAGTTTCAAAAACTTAACTTACATCTCCCCCAAAACTTTCCTTAGGAGGCTGTTTGAAAAAAAAGTACCTACACATCAGTTTATTTGAAACCAATGCTTAGTACTGGTGAGCAAAGCTCAACTGTTACATTGATCTGATCTCAATGAAAACCCTACTCTCCCCAACCCAGGACCTCACACATGCTAGGTATGGTGTTCTACCACTGAGAAATTTCCTTTTTAAAAAATGACAAGAGTCCAGTCCCTTTTTGGCTGTAAAATTTTAGGCAGAAAATAACAGTAAGAAACAAATGATCATTCAATTCAATGCTCAAACACAGTGCTGGTTCCTGAAAATTTTGGAGGTGATTTTTAGAAAATGTCACATAATCTATTACATACCAGAGCCAGACCTAAACCTACCTCATAAAATCCATGTTTCCAAATATATCATAGTTTTTAAATGTTATCTGGTCAGAATGCTTAATAAATAAACTTTCAATAATGATAAAAAATGACAATTTTTACAATATCTGCAGCTCAATAAGTAGTTATTAAATAAATTAAAGCCCAGACATCAGATTTTCAGTATAGTGTTCAAGAAATAAAACCATCCAAGTGTGGAAGCCATCTCCAACAGGCTGATAAAATGGCAAGAAAGGTTTGTGGTAAGACTTAATCAAGACAGAAATCAGGGATTATAAATCTATAGTTTTATTAAGACAAAAACTGACAGTGTGTATGAAGTTTACAATTAAAGAAAAATCTCACAGAAACCTAATACATGCCTAAAAAGATTTTACAATGTAGCTCTAGATGCAGGTCTAGATGATATCAAGAACTTTGATTTCATGATTCAAGACAGCATTTTGGGTATCAGTTAATTTATAATATTTTTTTTCTTCAAAAAAAAAAAAAAAAAATTAAACAATGTGTTTAAAGTGAACCACTGCCCCAATATGAAAGCTAATCTCCTGAGACCAGGGCTTTTTGAAACCACTCAACCTTTGAATTGACTAATGAAACTTGTGCTGTCAGTGACTGAACTCTGCCACTTATGGTTTCAGAGTTCAAAGTTTAAAAAGCAGAGGCTCCAACAGTTACCAACCCGAGTGTGGGCCCTCCTCTTTCCCTACTCTTCCATTTCCTGTACCCCTTTGGCCCCTCCCCTAGTACTTTAGCCAGTGGCTTAGATGGACAAGCTGATTTTATTTATAAGTTCATAATTGGAAAAGAAAGGGTCTTTTTGTCTGATTGCAAGAATTAGCACCTCTAAGACAGAATAATCTGCCTGTGTATACTCTCCAATAAAAGACCTTCCCACCTCAGTCAGTTTCTATCTCCAGAATGGCAGCTTTGGTAACTTAGGAACTGGCTTAGTCCTTTGTGGGGAACAACATTAACTCAGGCAGGGAACACCTTGGCTTATAGGTTTCAGGCTTTCACAGCTTTTAAACAGTCTCTCACAGTCCTCATTTATGGTGCCAATGACTTTTTTTTTTTTTTTTTTGAATAAGGTAAAATATTCTGGACATAGAACCAAATCATTAGTTACTCGTTCTTTCCATTGTTTCACCCAGTCAGGCCCCAAATTTTAAAGAAAATGATCTATGCATCTCCCTTCTTCCCTGCCTAATCCCTCCCACCCCAAATAATACACCAGTAACTACACACATGCTACGCTGTAAAAATGCAGAATTAACACTATTGGGAAGAAAGGCTGTGGGTTGTGGAGATGCTCTTTGAAGATCAACAGTATTTTTTGCCTTCCCACACACCCAATTCTGCAAATTTTGTCCTTCATAGAAGGCCCTTTGCTTTTCTCAATAAAGTGCAGAATGGGTTGCCTTGAAACACTTACCCCTTTCCCCTCCACTGGGATGGGTGTGCAAACTATACAGCTTGGAACGGCTTTAAAGCACTTGGGCTGCTGCAGGGCACAGAAACTAGACTGTTTCTTCAAAGGACATCTTCTCAAGCCACCTTTATGGTGTCAAGACAAGTAGAACTCCTTCCCTCCCCACTTAAACCCACAGTCACAGGCGACAGGGGCTGGTACTCAGAAGAGTTAATTCTTGTCATCTTTTTTATCATCATCCTCCGAGGGGTAGGAATGCCACGTCAGCCTTTCCTCATAGAAGGATATGACAACCTGTGGGCACTTGACATTGGCTTCCTTGGCAGGGACCAGGTCAGCCTCATCAGAGTTTTTCCTGCAGAACAAAGCACAGAGAGACTTTGAGACCAACTGCTGGTAGCCACTTAACTTGGAGATAGGGCTTTAAAAACATAAATTCCAGAAACAGGTTAAAGAAGGGTGAAAATGTGGTTCAAGCAGCATTTATTGGCAGCTATCAGTCAAGTGACATCAGAAATCCTCCCTTATTGAAAACCCTCTCTGGGGATTTGTCAAAAGCAAGGTCAACTGACTGAATCCATCACACTGAACCTCTATGAAAGGCCAAAAAAAGGTATGACTCTAGAATTTCTGAAGAAAGATGCTACTACATGTTCCAAAAGTCACATCTCATCAAATATGAGGCCACAGAGAGATCTTGGCTTTGAAACAGGATTTAATACCAATCTGGCATTTTCTTGCTTACTCATAATTATACTGTTTGACATTACCAAATGCTATCCATATACAACCTGCATGTGTTTTTTTTTAGTTGTAAATACCTTTATATTTATTTATTTAGGTGCTAGGGATCGAACCCAGTGCCTCGAACGTGCCAGGCAAGCGCTCTTCCACTGAGCCACAACCCCAGCCCTGCAGGTGTCTTTAAACAGTGCTTCAACATGGGAGTTTAAAGAGAGGCTGTTGTGTAATTTTCTAATTTTTACAAATTTTAGAGTGTTTCAAAATTTGAAAATCACACACATTATATGGGAATTTAAACTCTTATATTTTAGTCACTGGAAATATCCCAGGTAAGGAAGTAGCACAGGGCATGCAGCATATATATGATGGCATCTCTGACAAAGTACTACCCCAAACCTCCAGAAACCTAACAGGAAACTGGAGCCCACAGCCCCATGGAACCAGAGAAGAATAAGTTGATAAGGTAGGTTTTTTGATCAACAACCAAAAGAATGAGAGGGAAATGGACTGTAACAGTATGGGTAATATGAAGCAAGCTGCCCTCTGCTGACAATGCCTTCTAAGGTAAAGTAAGTCACTTCACAGGCATATACATATTTGCAATTTTCATAGCTGGGCATGGTGGTGTACACCTGTAATCTCAACAACTAGGGACCTTGAGGCAGGAGGATCACAAGTTCGAGGCCAGCCTGGGCAAATTAGCAAGACTGTTTCTCAAAAATAAAAAGGTGCTAGGGATGTACCTCAGTGGTAGAATTCCCTTGGATTAAATCCCCAGCAGCATCCCTGCCATTTGCTGTTTTCAGAAATGAACAACTATCTCCAGTATCCAGGAAAATCACTTTATTTATTTTTTTTAGTACTAGGGATTGATCTTAGGGGCACTCAACCACTGAGCCACATCGCATGTGCCAACTGTTACTGGCATGAAAATCACTTTTTATGTCCCCCCCCCCTCCTCTTTTTGGGAACCAAGGGTTGAACCCAGAGGTGATTCATCAGTTACAACCTTTTTTATTTTGTTTTCTGCAATTTTGCTAAATTGCTTAGGGCCTTGTTAAATTTCTGAGGCTAGTCTTGAATCTGTGATCCTCCCACCTCAGATTCCCCAATTGCTGGAATTACCACTGTTCCCAGATTTTCCAATACCAACCCCCCATTTTGTGGTGTTGGGGATAGAACCCAGGGCCTTTCCCATGCTAGGTAAGCAATTTCTCACTAAGTTACACCTCCACTCCCAGAAAAAAATCACTTTTTAAATTAAATTTGGTTTTATAATCAGCATCCAATTTTAACTGGTGGACACAGTAGTGTATCAACCAAAGAAAAAAATTCAATCTTAAGCAATATAGTGATAGTAGATTACTAAAACTCATGTAGAGAAAGTACATTCTAGCTAGACTTAACTCCTAATATCAAGTCTTTTTCCCCATAAACAACACCTGAGAATTGAACTTTTCCATTCTGGGTATGGTGGTGCACACCTGTAATCCCAGCAGCTTGGGGGGCTGAGTCCTGACTTGGAAGAATACAGTTCAAAGCCAGCCTCAGCGATTCAGCAGGCCCTAAGCAACTTAGCAAACCCTATCTCAAAAGAAAAAAAATAAAAAGGGCCGGGAATATAGCTCAGTAGTAGAGCACCCCTGGGTTCAATCCCTAGTACCAACAGGCTAGCAATAAAATCAGATAAAAACAGGGTTAGATTAATAAGCAACTAGGGGATGCACAAAAAGAAAATAGAGGATTAGTTGTGACATAGGCCTTTCTTTGGTGGTGTTAAAGGTAGGCCTCTCTAACCATCTTCTAAGGGAGAAGAACTGGTATGGATTGAATTTCAGAGGTGATAGGCACAAGGACAAAACCCTGAGAATGCTGCTTTTATTGACAAGGGTTTAGAATTATTCCCCAACAATTTTTTCCCCCTTTGGTGGTAAAGAATGAACCCAGAGTCTTACCAAGTCATACTTTCAGCCCTAACTTTTGTTTATTTATACACATACACACCCCGTTGAAACTTCCACTGTAAACCTACATTGCTGGAATTACAGGCATGTGCCACTGCGCCCAGACTATTTTTGTATTTTAATAACAATGAATGAGATCCACTCTGGAGAAAAAAGTAGACATAAGCATTTTCAACCAGCGATAAAAAGAAAGGTTTCCCTTTGGGCAGAAAGTAGGAAAACTGTAGAGAATTTTGGGATTAAATATAGTTCTTAAGATTCCGAGTAACTTCATTAGTTGTTTCATGGAGTACAGTCATATACTGCATGATGATGTTTCAGTCGATGACAGACCACATATATATAAAGGTTGCCTCGTAAAATCATAGTGGTACATGGAAAAATTCTTATCATCTAGCGGCATAGTAGTGCATAACCCACTAGCCATGTATTTGTGGTGATACTGGTGTAAACAAACCCACGGTGCTGCCAGTCATGTAATATTTGGTAATAAATGATTGTGTTACATGTACTCCTATTTATAAAAAAAGTTTCCTGTAGAATAGTATGCCATGTCACATAGCTTTGTCTCTTGACTGCCTCAACAGGACATATCAAGTAACTAACCTGTTCCATCTAGGTTTGTGTAAGTATGCTCTATGATGGTTGCACAATAATGAAATTATCTAATGATCGAGTTCTTAGAACGTGTCCCTGTCGTTAAGTGACACATATCTGTATTACTACCACTAGTGTTTATATTTACAATTAAAAATAGCAGGTTACAGTACACCCGGTAATAGTAAAGGGGACTTGCTGACCCCTGCTGGCTAATTCTGGAATTTCAGAATCTACAGAGGAAGAAGCTACTCACAATGTCTGCCAACCTTAAAAAGTTTAACAGACACTGTGGTCCTATGGCCAGCCTGATCCTCATTAAGGAAGTGGCAGAGGGGGAGGATGGTCCTATCACATTTCATAATTCTTTCCTTTTAATTTTCAGAACCGATGTGATTCCTACCCAAAAGCTCTCTAGATTTTCTCCTATCTCCAAAAAACAAAACCAAAAACAAACCAAAAAACGAAACAACAAAACAACAAAAAACCAAAAACCAAAAAAACCAAAAACCCCGCAAAGATCTGAGAATCCTAAGGGCCCCTACCTGTAACTCATGAGTGTCCAGGATTGGCAGT
This sequence comes from Marmota flaviventris, assembly GCF_047511675.1. Taxonomy (NCBI): domain Eukaryota; kingdom Metazoa; phylum Chordata; class Mammalia; order Rodentia; family Sciuridae; genus Marmota; species Marmota flaviventris. The sequence continues at coordinate 54,143,929 of NC_092514.1, read as the reverse complement.
CAGGCCGAGGGTCACTATCGAAGGACTATGCCATCTTAAAGATTTCACAACTGGGCGACTGGAATTTCGAAGGTCCAACTCTTTTCCTCTGGCATGGAACAGATGGGGAAAAGGAAAAAAACAACCACATAGAGCCACTGGCAGACTCACCATTTCATCAGGAACATGAGCTCTCCACTGGAGTCTGTAGCTCCAATAATCCGCTCCGGCTCCAAACCCCGGGCAAAGCCCCGTGGCTTTTCAGACTGTAAAAACCAGATGGGTAGAACAATTTTATCTATATGGAACTGTTATCCTGAATAAAGTCACTCCAGTATCTGTAAGTAATGTAATCACAGATTAACCCTGCACCCTTTCTTCTTTGTAGTACTGGGGGTTAAACTCAGGGGAATTCTACAACTGAGCTACACCCTCAGAGCCTTTTTTATTTTGAGACAGGGTTTTGCTAAACTGCCCAGGCTAGCCTTAAACTTGCCATTCATCTGCCTTGGGCTCCTGAATCTCTAGGATTAAGGGTGTGCACTTGCATGCTCAGCTTATAAACTCCTCTGTCAATATTTCACTAATACTTTGATTCCAAGCAACAACCTTTAAGAATCCTTTTTATTGAGGTTTGAAGTGCTTGCGGTCCTTCCATATGTGAAAAGGGATACACATAGTTGTAAAATAAATATTTACAACTATCTGCTCATCCTCAAAGGCATTTACTTTAAGGTGTTGAATAAGTCAAAATAACTACTTCAATCTTTAATGATCAAATACTGAAAAGCTATTCACAGGAATGAATTCACTTGCCTTTCTATTTGCCCCCAATAAATGCTACGAATATTGTTCCTGAATCATGGAGAAAAAGTTAAGAATAGATCGTGGGGCTTCACAAGAGTACACCCAAACATTCTGCAAGCATTAGCATGTCTAAGATTTCAGAAGGACTGAGAAGAGATGTCTGCTAAAATTCAAGAGGGACAAGAAAAGTTAAAATTATCTATCTAGACTTTGGCTTGATAGAAGTATAAATTCTGGGATAGTGAAAATTTTTACTTCTAGCCTTACCTCTTCTTTTTTCTTCTTTGGTTTGCTCTCTTCTCCCTTATCTTCAGAATCCGAATCAGCTTTACGCTTGCCGCCCTCCGATTTATCTGTCTCATGTGCTGTTTTCTGTGACTGTAGAAACTCAGCAATGAGGTCGGGACAATCCAGGTTCTCTTCTGGCTCCCATGTATTGTCCTCACTGAAACCAGAAGGCAAAGAGAGTCATATTTTCTACTCAGAGTAACCAAAATCATATAAGGACAAGCACAAGAGGAGGACAGCAGGTGAACTTGCAAAAGAATTTTCCTGGAGTGTGGGAGACTTTTCAGTATACTGAAAGCTTAGAAACTTGACCTCTTCAAAGATTATTTTTCTCTGCAAATGTGGACTGGCCTATAGCCACACACAGAACTGCTCCTCAGAAATCAATCTTACGCTGGGTGCAGTGGCACACACTGTAATCCCAGCAACTCAGGAGGTTGAGGCAGGAGGATCCCAAGTTTGAGGCCAGTCTCAGCAACTTATTAGCAAGGCCCTATGTGACTTAGTGAGACCCTGTCTCAAAATGGAAAAAAAAAAAAAGAAGAGAAAAAAAGAAACCTCAATCTTGGATCACTTTGTGCAGCCCATAGGTTTATTCCTCATCAGACTATAAGCCACTGAGTCAAAACGTATCCATCACAGAATTAGTGGCAACAAATCACAAAACTCCTGACAAATAGCTGGTGACAAATTTACCTGTGTTAATGAAACTTACTCGGAGAAACCTTTCCACTTTAGGAGGTACTCCACTTTGCCCTTTACAACCCGACGATCGAGAACTTTTTCCACCACATATTCCTCTTCTTCTTCTTCTAGTACCTCCTCTACTTTCTTCTTATTTTGTTTTTTCCCCATAGCGCCCGCCAGCTTTCTGGTGTAAAGGGTGACGCTGCTAAAATGATAAAGAAAATAAAAAGGAAATCAGGACACTTGACTGAAGTTTTCTGATGTTTAGCTAGAATGTTAGCCCCATCTAATCTCATAGCAAAACTTCTTTACTCTTGCACATCCATTTAAAACTTTTATACCCATTCTTTCTAATTTAGAACTCCTGATACCGCTTACCATAAAGCATGGTGTCTAAAACACTGTATTAAATTGAAAGTAAAGCAATCCTAAAAAATGGTGGTGCATGCCTGTAATCCCAGCAACCAGGAAGGCTAAGGCAGGAGGATCCCAAGCTCAAGGTCAGTCATGGAAACTTAATGAGAACTCTCTCAAAATGAAAAATACAAAGGGCTTAGAATGTAGCTCTGTGATAAAGAAACCCTGAGTTCAGTCCCCAGAACCAGGGTGTGGTGAGGAATTCATCCAGAGAATAGGAAAAAGTATGGGTGAGAAAATTATATATGTATAAGTTTGATGTATGTGTATTTTTCCCCCCTGGTACTGGAGATTGAACCCATGGGTGCTCTACCACTAATCTACATCCCCAGCCCCTTTTAGTTTTTGTTTTGAGGCAGTGTCTCATTAAGTTGCTGAGGCTGGCTTCAAATTTGTAGTCTTCCTGCCTCAGCCTTCTGAGTTGCTGGGATTACAGGATGTTCCATCATACCTGGCTGGCTGAATTCCTGTCATTATGATGCCAAATCTGAATTTTTACTGTGGGAAACAGCTTGTCCTATTGAATATCTATTTTATTTTTTTCTTTCCGTACATATAAATCAAACCCATTCTGTACTGTTAAAATACTCCTTTGAAAAGTGCCCTTATTCTTCATATTGTCTTTCCTGAATAATACCATAAAAATTCACAAGTTTATTAACTTATTCTATTTAATTTATCTCATCATATATTTCTAAAACTGAGGAACACAAAAATACCAGAATGACCATGAAATTCTTTAAGCTGGAGCAATGCAACAAATATACATGAGTGGCAAAGAAAGGTAACTATCACAAATATAATCTGAATTTATTCTTTTTTGAATACAAGTTGGGTAACAGCTAAGATTTTTTTTTAGTGTTATAATTCTAGTTTCCTATAAATCTATTTTCTGGTGGGCTTAAAGCCTTTAACTACCAATTTGTGTCAGCAGATGGCGCTGTAAGATATCAATAAGACAAAAGTGGTCAAAAGTGGTCAAAATCTAGAACTGTATGGAAGTTGCCCAGAATCAAATATAAGAATTAAGAAGATGGTGGATAATACAAGACAAGAAGAGGGATTATTACTCTGAATGAGTTGAAGATAATACCAAACTCCCCAACTAGAAAGGTGGGAGGAGGGAGGGAAAGAAATGAACTCCTAAAAACTTTTTAAAAAACTGGCATACACATACACACACACACTCACTCACACATCATCTACACACAATAATCACACTTTTCATAAATATCAGGATCTTTATTATGAATCAGTTATACCATTTACTGATGTTCAAGTTTACATTCTTATGAGTTATTCCCATGTCAGCATCTTCGAACAATGCTTGACTTAAAAAACAAACATTTGTTTGGCTACTAGAAAACTCCAGGCATTGTGCTGAATGCTAGAGATTCAAGAGAGTAAGAAATGGTTCCTGCCTACCTAAAACTTAATATCTGGTAAGAAAAAAATCAAATACTTTTTCAGAATAAACATATTCTGAATTCTTGTGGAGCGGCAAAAAATAATGTTTCTGGAGCCAGGGGAAATGGCCCATGTCTATAATTCCAGTGACTTGAGAGGCTAAAGCAGGAAGATCCCAAGTCTAAGGCCAGTCTTGGCAATGTAGAAGAAAGACTCTGTCTCAAAATAAAAGGGCTGGGGAGCTAGCTCAGCAGCACAATACCAATAGACTGAATCCCCAGTGGGTGGGTAGTGGTGGTGGTCAATGTTCTCTGAATGCTAGTTTGGAGGAAGTTATTTACACAGCAGTGTTTTCTCCCCCAAAACAAGCACCACTCCTTGTTTGCTTCTGTTCAGTCAGGTGAAGGGGAGTCTTTGGTTATAGTGCTAAGAAAAATAAACTGACAATCATCTTTAGATAACAAGACCTATTAAAATTCTCTATATTAGTTGCACTTGGAAACAGACAATTTTTTTTTTTTTATTAGATGGAGGGAAGCATGGGTTACGGAACATTCATAACCTCTTCCAAGGAGTTCAAGGCCAGCCTGGGCAACATAGTGGGAAGCCATCTCAAAAAGACAACAACACTCTTGACTTTCTTTGTTTTTTTCTTTTTCTTTTTTATATTTTATTTTTTAGTTTTTGGCGGATACAACATCGTTGTTTGTATGTGGTGCTGAGGATCGAACCCGGGTCTCATGCATTCCAGGCGAGCGCGCTACCGCTTGAGCTACATCCCCAGCCCCTCTTTGTTTTTTTCTTAAGCTGTGGACACTCTGCCACACCCTGCCATGGAGCCACATCCCCAGATCTTTTTATTTTTTATTTTGAGAAAGAGTCTCACTAAGTGGCTTAGGGCCTCACTAAGTTGCTGGGGCTGACCCCAAACTTGTGATCCTCCTGCTTCAGCCTCCTCAGTCACTGATGTTACAGGTATGCACCCCGGTGCCCAGCTCTCTTGAATTTCACCTTAACTCACTTATTTGCTCATTGTCCTAAGAGGAACTCAAGAAGAGGAAAAATGAAGAAAACAGACTCCCACTTCCTTCCAAGATTTCTTAACCAGCTCACTCCAGCACCTACCTCCAAAGAGTAAATTCCTTTACCAACAGTCATGTGGGCTTTTGGAAAGGAATAGAACCCACAAGTTCAACTAGCCATTGTTTAATTAGAAATTTAAGTATCTAAGTCAGGTGTAGAGGCATCAGCCTGTAATTCCAGAGACTAGGGAGGCCGAGGGAGGAGGATCACAAGTTTGAAGTCAGCCTCCCTAGTCTCTGGGATTACAGGCCTGTCTCAAAATAAAAAAAAATAAAGAGAGCTGGGAATGTAACTCAGGAGTTGAGCACCCTTGGGTTCAATATCCAATACTATCCACCACCACCAAAGGGAAAAAGAACAAAAAATTACAGGCACCCAGACCTCATTTCCAACCCACATTATCAGAAAACAATAGGTGCATTTTTTTAAATATTTATTTTTTGTAGTTGTAGTTGGACACGATAACTTTATTTTATTTATTTATATGTGGTGCTGAGGATTGAACCCAGGGCCTTGCAGGTGCGAGGCGAGCGCTCTACCGCTAAGCCATAACCCCAGCCCTTGCATTTTGTTTAGAATGATATTGTTTTTGTTTTTTATCTACCTGTAAAATAAATAATATATATGTTCACATTCAATTATAAAAATACATAATACAGGAAATCAAAAGTTCTCTGGCCTGCTGGGTACAGTGGCACACAACTGTAATCCTAGTGGCTCAGGAGGCTGAGGCAGAAGGATCCTAAGTTAGAGGACAGTCTTAGCAATTTAGTGAGGCCCTAAGCAACTCAGCAAGACCCTGTCTCAAAATACAAAATAAGTGGGGTACTAGTGCACATCTGTAATACCAGTGGCTTGGATTGGGAGGTGGAAGCAGGAGGATCACAAGTTCAAAGCCAGCCCTAGCAATTTAGCAAGGCGCTAAACAACTCAGTGAGACCCTGTCTCTAATAAATTTCAAAATAGGGCTAGGGGTGTGACTCAGCAGCGGAGTGAGTGCCCCTGAGTTCAATGCCCGGTAAACCGCCTCCAAATATAAATAAGTAAATAAAAATTAAAAATAAAAACGGCTGGGGATGTGGCCCAGAGGTTAAGTCCCACTGGGTTCAATCCTTGGTGCACTCCCCCACCCCCCCACCCCCACCGCGCCAATTCCCTGGCCCATCAAACATCAAAGCATGTTTTTGTTTTTCTATAAACATAGCTACAAATGTGAAAACAGACATAACAATTCTTGAACTTGCCTTTTTATACACTGCAATGTATTGTTGACCTAGTTCCTTAAAATTTTCTATTTCAACTCTGTCATAATATACCATTTTATGGACAAAATATACAAAAAATACTTTTATTTACTTATATAACTTAGGATGTTGTCAATTTTTTAAAAAATATTTTTTAGTTGTAGATAGACACAATAGCTTTATTTTATTTATTTATTTTTATGTGGTGCTGAAGATAGAACCCAGGCCTCACATGTGCTAGGCAAGTGCTTCACCACTGAGCCACAACCTCAACCCTCAATTTTTTATTATTGCAAAAAATGATATGGGACTGGGGTTGTGGCTTAGAGGTAGAGGTCTCGCCTAGTGTGCTCACCTAGCATGCATGAGCACTGAGCTCTATACTCAGCACCACATTTAAAAAAATAAATAAAAAAAGATATTGTGTCCACCTATAACTAAAAAATAAATATTAAAAAAAATTATATGACCATGGCACCTACATCTAAAGGTTTCATAGGTTATTCTTATGCACATTCTTGGATAAAAGCCACTGTGATAAGAGGATTGGCAGAAACTCAAGGTGAACATTTTACTTCTCCATAAAATTTTGAGTAAGGCTGGAGCAATAAAAAAATAACAATCGATGTGCCTGAACTATGTATCACATTCAACATCATTCAATCTAGACTTTTTTTTTGCACAGCAAAGAAAATTGGAAGAGTACTGCTTAAAGGGTCCTAGTGTCCTTTTACCAGAATAAAGATAACAGAAACAACAGATGCATGCTCAAAGTCTGCGTGTGGTTAGCTACATTAGGATGACTTTAATGATCTCTAGAATTAATTATAGTTATTAGTCCTCTGTATCCAAGGGTCCCATATTTACAGACTCAACCAGATAGAAAAAAATTACATCTCTACAGACTTTCTTGCTTTTATTCCCTTCACAATACTGTATAACAATAGCCAGGCATGGTAGCTCATGCCTATGATCACTGTGATTTGGGAGACTGAGGCAGGAAGATAGCAAGTTTGAGGTCAGTCTCAGCAACTTGGTAAGATACTCAGCAAGTTAGCAAGATATTGTATCAAAATAAAGAATAAAAAGGGTTGGGGATGTAGCTCAGTGGTAAAGTGCCCATGGGTTCAATCCCCAGCAGCAAAAGAACAAAATCAAAACAAAAAAACAGCATAATGACTAAATGCACAGCATTTATATTATTAGATATAGATATTATAAATACTCTAGAAATGGACCGGTTTGGTTTGATGGCACATGCCTATAATCCCAGTGTCGCGTCAGGCTGAGGCAGGAGGATCTCAAGTTCAAAGCCAGCCTCAGCAATTTAGCAAGGCTCTAAACAACTCAGTGAGGCCCTCTAAATAAAACACAAAAAGGGACTGGGGACGTGACTCAGTGGTTAAGTGCCTCGGGTTCAATCCCTGATACAAAAAAAAAAGTAATCTAGAAATGATTTAAAAGTATATAGTTCTCATGCTGGGGTTGTAGCTCTGTGGTACAGCGCTTGCCTAGCATATATGAAGCATTGGATTCAATCTTCAGCACCACGTTAAAAAAAAAAAATACACACACACACACACACTCAGGAGGCTGAAGTGGGAGGATTGCTGGAACCCTAAAGTTTGAGACCAGTCTGGGTAACTTAGAGTACCTATCTGAAAAAAAAAAAATTAAAGTCTACAGGAGAATGTGAGTAGGTTTATGCAAATACTATTCCATTTCATATAGGAAACAAGCATCTGCTAATTTCAGTATCTCCAGGGGATCCTGGAGCTAATGATCCCCCTGAAATAAAGAGGGACAACTATATATGTCATACATTTGCATATAGTTCTACTTCTTCATTACACTCTTCTTTAAGCCAAAGGATAGCTCTCTGAAACCCAGTATATTGAGAACTCAATGAGAAAAGAACATTTTTGTCCTGTGCATATGCTGAAATTTATAAGAATGTTTCTCCAAACAACAGAGTGGTTCTATAATACCCTCAAGAAGGACCAAGGTATGGCCAGCCAGTATAACTAAATCAGTAATTACAAAACTGAAAACTAAAATGCCCCAAACGGAGAAATCACTGTTTGTTTGTTTGTTTTTGGTTCCAGGGATTGAACTCAGAGGCACTTGACCACTGAGCCACATCCCCATCCCTGTTTTGTATTTTATTTAGAGAAGGTCTGATTTGCTTAGCGCCTCACCATTGCTGAGGCTGGCTTTGAACCTGCAATTCTCCTGACCCAGCCTCCCCAGCTACTGGGATTACGCGCATGCGCAACTGCGCCCAGCTAGAAATCACATTTTATAAACCTGGAGTACAAGAATTTCTTATATTCTTCCTTTTATCTGACTCAGGAAGGAAAATAAAGTAACAAAGCTGATGTAGTAAATGGTAAAAGGAATTTATCATTTACCTTCTGGTGAAGATAGATAAGAGAGGTGAGAAAAAGGAAGTAAATACTGGATACAGTGGAAACTAGATTTTTTTGTAGAGGAATTGAATCTTGGTACTCACTGTGCTCTACCACTGAGCCATATATCCCCAGCCTTTTTATAGGAGACAGGGGATCACTAAGTGGCTGAGGCTGGCCTCGATCTTGCAATCCTCCTGCCTTAGCCTCCCAAGTCACTGAGATTAAAGGTGTATGCCAGCCCAGCTGGAAACTTTCAACAAAATAATTAATTTACAAAGAATGCAAAAACCAATTCTGATGTTCCATACAGTAGAGTTTATAATAAATTTCAGAGGTTGTGATTTCAAGCTCAGCTTTTGATATATTTTCTCAGCCAATCACCAATTAAATGAACAGTGTGTCTTTTTACTTTTATGTTTTATTTTTGGGATACTGGGGATTGAACCCAGGGATTGAACCCACTGAGCTGTGTCCCTGGCCCTTTTTATTTTACTGAGACAGGATCTCCTCAAATTGCTGAGGCTGGCTTTAAATTTACAATTCTCTTGCCCCAGCATCTGAGTAGGTGGGATTATAAGCATGCACTAACTAGCCCAATGAACAATGGTTATTCTAATAATTTATATAGTTTTTACTGTATTCAAGACAAAAAGCATGGGAGTCATCCTTGTTTCCACAACCTCCATATCCAGTTCTTTACTAAATCTTGTTGATTTTATATCTTACTTCTCTTCTCTCTCTCTCTGGTGATTCTAGGGACAGAACCAGGGCCTTACACATGCTAGGCAAGTGTTCTACCAATAAGCTACATACCCTCAGCCCCAACTCATACTACTTTCTTGCTTTACTATTATCACTCTATTCTAAGCTATTATCATCTCTTGCCTAGATAACTCCCAATCCAATTCAGTCTCAACACCAGCCAGTGATTTCAAAATTAGATTTCTTCATACCATTATGTGTGAAGGCATTTGAGTTGAACACCCCTGAACCCATCCTTTCAAACACAAGGTTAAGCCCTTTATCCCATTTTCCTCTTAACAAATTTCCTTAGGTTAAATGTCACTCCTTAGAAGGCATTCCCTGAAGCCCCAGAATAAGTAATTCTTCATATGAACATGCTTCTATAGTATTCATTCATTTAATAATTATCCACTGGGCACCTATCATATGTGAAGTGCTGGAAAAATGGGGTGAATAAGAGAGAGAAAAAAATCCCTTGTGTCACAGACCTTATATTCTAGTGCGTGAACAAGTGAACACTACTGGGTATGTGTATAAACATATGAGTGCAGAGCACGGCATACATAACCAATAAAACATTAATGACAAATGATATATAGAAAATATCTTGGGCTGGGGTTGTGGGCTCAGCGGTAGAGCGCTGGCCTCGCACATGCGAGGTCCTGGGTTCGATCCTTAGCACCACATAGAAATGAATAAGTAAAATAAAGGTACTGTGTCCAACAAACACTAAAAAATAAGTTAAAAAAAAAGAGGGCTGGGGATGTGGCTCAAACGGTAATGCTCTCGCCTGGCATGCGTGGGGCGCTCGGTTTGATCCTCAGCACCACATTAAAAAAATAAAGATGCTGTGTCCACTGAAAACCGAAAAATAAATACTAAAAAAAATTGTCTCTCAGAAAGAAAGAAAGAAAATAAATATCTTTGGATCAACATTTAAAGAGACTGAAGCTGGGCATGGTGGCACACATCTGTAGTCCCAGCAACTCTGGAGGCTGAAGCAGGAAGATGATAAGTTTGAGACCAGCATTAGCAACTCAGCAAGATCCTGTCTCAAAATAAAAAATAAAAAAGGACTGGGGATATAGCTATGGTAAAGTGCTGGGTTCAATCCCTATTATTAAAAACCTGATACGCATTTACTTAGAGCCTGGTGGAATACAGGGTAATCAACTTACCCCTGCTTAAGTTCTATCACTTTGCAGGAATTCCCTCAAACCCAGGGAAATGGGGCCATTTGATCATTTTGGTAGAATATGTAGACACACAAGGAAATATAGGCTTTTGAGAAGCCCTTAAGGGAAAGTAATAATAATATAATAACAACTAATAAGTATTACATATAAACACACTTAAATCAATTCTCCCAACACTCTATTAAGCCCATTTCACAAATGAGTAAAGTAAGGCTTACTGGAAAAAAAAAAATTCCCAAGATTCTCTAACATTGTAAGACACAGAGCCAGCCAGGACTGCAAGAAAACACAAACAAGCCAAAAAAGGTAAATAATGCATGTTAAAGTGAGAGTTAGAAGTGACAAGAATAGCCAGGTGCTGTGACATATACCTATAATCCCAGTTGCTTGGGAGGCTGAGGCAGGAAGATTGCAAGTTCAAAGTAACTTAGAGAGACTCTGTCTCAAAATACAAAATAAAAAGGGCTGGGGATGTGGCTCAGTGGTTAAGTGCCTTTGAGTTCAATCTCCAGTACCAAAAAAAAAAAAAGAAAGAAAGAAAGAAATGACAAGAAAAAGTACCATGTATTAATTAGCCAAAGAAATATAATCAATAATATGTAGACACAAAAGCAAGCATCACAAGAGGTTGGAGGAAGAACTGAGTAAGGTAACTAAGGAAGATTTAAAAAGCAGGAACTGAAGCCTGGCTCTACCAGCATTTGAAAAGGTAAACTGAAGGAGGGAAATTTGGCCTAACAAACTGCTGTAAACAAAAGCAATGGGATGTTACAAACCAGTGTGGGCTAAAGTAGGCTTCATGGGAAGGGGGTAGGCTAAAATCTTTCTATGAGATGTCCCCTTAAAACAAAGGTCCAACTCCTCAGGTAACATCCAATACCCTTTGGGTCCAGCTGTTCCAGATTAACTACACTTTCTTCACAAGATTTAACTCCTGTCAAAACAGAAGACTACTTATCATAACCTGAACACATACTGCATGTTTTGTCCATGCATGGCTTTGTATTGCCTATTAAGAAGTGGTGTGCTCTGGGCTGGGGATGTGGCTCAAGCAGTAGCGCACTCACCTGGCACGCGCAGGGTGCTGGGTTCGATCCTCAGCACCACATAAAAATTAAATAAAGATATTGTATCCACTAAAAACTAAAATAAATAAATAAATATTTAAAAATTCTCTCTCTCTTAAAAAAAAAAAGAAGTGGTGTGCCCTTACCCAGGTGCATTGATACATGCCTGTAATTCCAGATCCTCAGGAGATGGAGGCAGAAGGATTACAGAAGGCCAGTCTGGGAAACAGTGAGACCCTGTTAACAATCCCACCCCCACCCCAGAACAACAACAAAAAGCCCACCAAAACCCAAAACTAAAACCAAAGCAGGGTAGTGACAGCTAGGAATGCAGTTAAGTAGGCAGCGTGCATGGGTTCTATTCCCATTAACTCACATTCTAATACACACAATCACACACACATATACTGGACCAACAGTCAAAATTCTACCCTTTCTTCAAGACCCAGCTTAAATGTTACGTCTCCCCCTGGGCTTAGTCTACAGTACTTCAAAAGCAAAACCACGAAAAGAAACGCGCACACACACTGTATCCCATAAATATATACATTTATTTGTCACTTAAAAGTAAAATTACCAAATAGTACAAGATCCCAGACTAGCTCTTGAACAGACAAAAGGACATAAAAGATGGAACTTTCAGTCAGGCTCTGGCCAATGGTCTTGATAACAAGCTCCATGATGACCTGAAGTGACTGAAGATTAGGACTGTAAAGGACTGCACCACTTCTGGGGCTTTTGAATCCAAGGTCAACACACCAAGACCACTGGGTACCATGGTTAAACTGCGGGTGTGTCTAAGAAGAAAAGAATCTGTAGGCCTTTTGTTTTAATAAATAGTTCACAACCCCTCCCAAAAAGGGGGGGAATTAGGGCTGTGGTGTAGATCAGTGGTAAAACACTTGCCTAGCCTGCACCACAAAAATGCAACAACAACAACAAAAAACAGTGACACAGGAGGCTAAGGCAGGATTGCTAGTTCAAGGCCAGCCTGAGCAACTCGGCATAGATCCTGTCTCAAAATAAAAATATAAAAAAGAGCTGAGGACATAACTCTGTGGTAAAGGTTCAATGTCGGCACCATAAATAAATAAATAAATAAAAATAAATATATGATTATGTTGAACTAAAAGTAGAGAGCAAAGCATTCACAGGTAACAAAATCCAACTCCCAACCAAAACCTCTCAAATAGTTCTATTAGGCCCTCCAGGTGTTATTAGAGAGAAAGGCTTTATTTCACAGATGTATTAGGTTGCCCTCTTCTGGTGGTAAAATCAAACATTAAAAACCAGAAAGATTGAAAGCGTTAGGCAATTCAAACAATGACAGGATCTGAATTCTGTCCATATATGACTAATTTCTCCACTTAACCTTGGAAAGGCAATTCAATTTTTCAATAGACGCTGCTCTTGGGAAATCCTTACTATTCACTTTATGTAAAGAATGATAAATATTTTTCAAAGAAACTGGGGGTGTAGCTCAGTGGTAGAGGACATAGGCTCTGAATTCAATTCCAAACACCACTATCAAGGGAGAAGATGGGGAAAAAAAAAAAAAACCAACAGACTTTCCAAAATTGAGAAACCATTTGGGCTGCAGGTAAAGTTAAATGCTAGAGAGCATGGCTAGCATGCATGATAGCCAGGAAGGACTACAAAAAGATTTTAAGATAACTTTTTGTTTTTTGGAGTGATGTGGAATGAAACTCAGAGCCTTGTACACACTAGGCAAGGGATTGACCACTGAGTTAACATCTCCATCTCAAGACACTTTTAAAACAAAATATTCAAGCTATACAGCTTACTATTAGAAGCCCAGAACTTGGGATCTAAATTAAAATGGTCAATTGCAGTTTGCATATCTTTTTTGTATTTAATACCAGGGCAAAAACATTAAAAACCAGACTGCTAGGGATGGGCACATGCCTATAATCCCAGTGACTTGAGAGGTTGAGGCAGGAGGATCACAAGTTTGAGGCCAGCCTCAGTAATTTAGCAAGACCTAAGCAACTTAGTGAGACCCTGTTACAAAATAAAAAAGATTGGGGATATAGCTCAGGATAAAAAGCTCTTGGGTTCAAACCCCAGTATGGGGGGGAGGGGGCGCTGGGTTGTTTGCTAGAAACACTAGACTACACATTATTTACATGTTCGATAAAAACCAATTTAGGCTACTAGAGCTAGGAAGAAAAATGTCACCCCAGGGAAAACCTGAAATGACTTAAGATCTTCTGCTGCCCTGAAGCTTTGTTAAGGTGAAACTTGTACCAATACAGGTGTTTTTCAATTATATCACTTTCCATATAAATGTCTAGAAGGCACCTAGGGAAGAACAAAGCAATTAATTTCTCCACTGTATTCACACATCTATTTCAAAACCCTTTACATTTTAGAATTATTCCAAACTGCTGACATGATTCTTTAACATACTGGAGGATATTTTTTAAGTACCAGGGATTGAACCCAGGGATGCTTAACCACTGAGTCACATCTCTAGCCCATGTTTTTTTTGAGACAGGGTCTCACTGAGTTACTAAGGCTGGCTTTGAACTTGTGATCCTTCTGCCTTAGTTTCCCACTTGCTGGGTTTACGCACGTGCCCAACGCACTTGAGGATGTCTTTCCGCTGGGTAGAGAGAGGTGTAGAGGTTAATTTTTTAGGGTAAATTCCACCAACTGAGTTAAACCAATACATGTTTAAATACAACACCGAACACCGATCTGTAAAAAAAATCTTCATGTGAAGCTCTGGAAAACAGGTAAAATAATGCCCTCCCTCCATATTCAAAAAATTTCTAACAATCAGGTTGACTTTAAAAAAAAAAAAAGAAAACAAACAGTGGATGTGGTGGTGTGCCTGTAATCCCAGTGGCTCAGAAGGCTGAGGCAGGAGGATGGCAAGTTCAAAGCCAGCCTTAGTAATTTAGTGAGGCCCTAAGCAACTCAGGGAGACCCTGTCTCAAAATAAAATGCAGACAGGGCATGGGATATAGCTCAGTTGGTAGAGTGTTTGCCTCGAATGCACAAGCACCACACACACACACACACAAAAAAAAAAAAAGAAAAGAAAACAGGGATAGGGATGTAACTCAGTGGTTAAGTGCCCCTGTGTAAAACTGACAAACTTACATTCCCCTTTTTGCCTACCAAATTCACAATCTCCCTGTGTTCCTTAACTATTAATTCATCTATGCATTTTGTAATTTTACTACCTTTTGTGAGACCAGTAACAATTCCAGCTAAAAATGTATGGAACTAATTGTGAATTAACTCAAGAGCTGCACTTGGACTTGAAAAAAATCTGGGGGCTGGGGCGGTGGCACACAGCTTTAGTTCCAGGAGTCGGGAGGCCGAGGCAGGAGGATCTCAAGTTTAAAGCCAGCCTCAGCGGTGGCGAGGTGCTAAGCAATTCTAAATAAAATACAAAATAGGGCTGGGGATGTGGCTCAGTGGTTGAGTGCCCCTGAGTTCAATCCCCGGTACCAAAACAAAGAAAAAACTGGGAAAGTAAAGAAAGAGGGTTCCATCGTTTCTCCACAGACTATTCTTACAGCCTCCCCACTGTAAGAACCCAGAAGGAAAAAAAAAAAAACAAGGGCGGATCATTTTCTCCCTTTTTCTTCCACACCTTACTGGCTTACTTACCTAAGGGCTTCCCTCCCACTAAAGAGAGGACAAATATCTGACCCTCGCCCTCATCAATTTATTCAACAGACCCCCTCCCCCATTAGCACATCTTGGGCTGCCCAGCCCCCTCGCCCAATTTACTCGAAGTTACTTCTTAGTAGCCCAGCAAACAAAATTCCTCGGGCAGTCTCCACCCGATCCGATACCCTCAGGTTACATTTCTAAACGTCGGTTAGGAAGCCCCAGCCACTCACTCCAAAGCATCAAGCCTGTCTCCTTCCCAGTTTCCTGAAGTGTTTCCACTCTAGCCCAACCCCGGGGTCGCCCACCCAACTCAAGAAGCATTGTCTCGGTCTACCCGGACTCCAAAGAGCGACAGCCCCCCACAAGCCCCAATGCTCGGCCCACCCGGGACCGCTTCAATCTCTCGCTCAGGATTCACCACCCCGCCCTCTCCATCCATCACGCAGCTGGCACTAGACCCCTCAGCGCCAGGCGGCGGGAAGGACCACAGGGCACTGGGTTCCGGCGCGCTCCGAGCTCCAACACTTCGCAGCCCGAGCGCGGCCCCACATACAGGGCTCCGCCACCGCCGCGCCCCCTCCCCCCTCCTCCGGAGGGCCCTTTACCTCAGAGCAGCGCCCAAGAGTCCAGGAGGAATCGGTGTCGCGCTACTGGCGCGTCGCGTCGGGCCAGTCGGGGGAGTGGCGCCCAGTAAAGCAACAAGCGGGGTGGCCACAGTCGAGCCCCTAGCTGTAGCAGTGTACAGCAGGCCCCAGCCAACAGCCCTCCCCTCAGCCGAACAAAAGAGCCTCGCACTCTTCGCTGCCCGCCGCCCGCAAAGCGCAGGCGCGACGACCCGCCGCAAGGCACCATGGGACTTAGAGTCTGTCCTAGACTACAAGTACCGTGGTGCCGTGCGCGCCGCGTGCGAAGATGGTAGGGAGTTTGAGTTTTTAAACTGCAAACACGAGTGATTCGTTTAGAACGTTGCTGCCCAGAAAACTAGAACACGTGACGTTACAAGCGAGTACCTGATGCTTGGTCCGAAAAGCAATCCCCTTCTGAACAGTTCTGTAGTTCACATCTTCGACATTTTTACATTTTTGGATTTTAAAACGTTCCTTACCAGAGTTTTATCAACTCACCGCCTCTCTGAATCTCCAGTAATCTCTGTAATCCTCAATCTCTGCCTCATTAAAACATCCAAAACTCCTACTCCTCAACATCGAGAATACTTACACTCCTAGGTCTCCCAAGACAAAGAATTGGGCGGGGGAAAGCCTAGTGTGGTGCCGCACCCCTGTAATCCCAGCGACTAGGAAGTTTGAGGCTAGAGGATCTTAAAATTCCAGACCAGCCTCAGCAATTTAGCCAGGCCCTAAGCAACTTAGACCTGTCTCAAAATAAAAAGGACTGGGATGTAGCTCAGTAGTTAAGCGCCCTGGGTTCAATCTCTGGTACAAAAACAAACAACAAAAAGCAATATCCATGTTGAATATTGTTTGAGATTAAATGGGTTTAGTTCTTTTCCCATCAGAATAGTGATAAATTATTCTGACTCGCAGAGTTTCTTTTCTTTTTAAGGGTAACTGCAACTCAGTCATAATAATCTTGTTCAATAATATGTAAAGTAACATTGCTCATGCCCACAGGAAATGCATCTGTTACATCAATTTCTAAAGTCATAAGTAAGGTAGGGAAGGGGAAAAGGATGATGTAGCAAAAAGAACAGGACTTAAGAATTAGGCTGGGCTGGGGATGTGACTCAAAGGGTAGCGCGCTTGCCTGGCATGCGTGTGGGCCCAGGTTCGATCCTCAGCACCACATACAAACAAAGATGTTGTATCCGCCGAAAACTAAAAAAAATTAAAAAAAAAAAAAAAGAATTAGGCTGAACTAGATTCAACTATCTCTACTATTTGCCTTGGACAAGTTGCTTAAATATTCTGAAGCTCAGTCTCCATAAAAAACGGGGCTGGGGATGTGGCTCAAGCGGTAGCGCGCTTGCCTGGCATGCATGCGGCCGGGGTTTGATCCTCAGCACCACATACAAACAAAGATGTTGTGTCCGCCTGAAAACTGAAAAATAAATATTAAAAAAAAAAAAAATCTCTGGGGCTGGGATGTGGCTCAAGCGGTAGCGCGCTCGCCTGGCATGCGTGCGGCCCGGGTTCGATCCTCAGCAGCACATACAAAGATGTTGTGTCCGCCAAATACTAAAAAATAAATATTAAAAAATTCTCTCTCTCTCTACCTCTATCTCTCTCACTCTCTCTTTAAAAAAAAAAAAATCTGAAAAACATGATTTTTATTTATTTATTTATTGGCTCCAGGGATTGAACCATGGGGCGCTTAATCACTGAGCCACATCCCCAATTCTTTTTATTTTGAGACAGGGTCTTGCTAAATTGCTGAAGCTGACTTTGAAACTGCCATACTCCATACCTCAGCCTCCCAAGCGTCTGGGATTACAGAAATGTGCCACCCGCACTCAGCAGCTCCTTTTAGTTTGAGATGGAGTCTAAGTTGCTTAAAGTCTCTCCAATTTGCTGAGACTGGCCTGGAATTTGCAGTACATCTGTCTCAGCTTCCCCAATCGCTGGGATTACAGGTACAGCTACCAAGCACAAAACCAGTTCCTTTCTTTTCCTCTCTCCTCCCTCCCTCCCTTCCTTCCTTCCATCCTTTTTTTGGTGGTACTGGGGATTAAACCCAGGGGTGCTTTACTACTAAACTACATCCCCAGTCCTTTTTTTTTTTCTTAATTATTTTGAGACAGGGTGGTCTCAGTTGCTGAAGCTGGCTTCAAATTTGTGATTCTCCTGCCTCAGTCTCCGAAGTTACTGAAATCACAGTCATGTGTCCTCATGACTGGCTCTTTAAACATTTCTGTGGAATTAACAGCAATGTTGGATAAAGAGAATGGCATTATCAGTTGACACTCAGGAAAGGGAATGGCACATCAGTTGACACTCAGGAAATGGTAATTATTTTAAGTACCAAAGACTGCTACTTCTGAGATGTTGCTTTAAGCACAGGAAAAGTACTGAACTTAAAACACTTTCCCAGCAGTGTTTGAAATTCTTTGTTTCATTTTGACTACTACTTTAAATTCTATTGTTAAAGAATTATTCCTTTGATGTTAACAAGTACTGTCTTTTCAAAGGCAAATACAGTCAAGAGGTGTCTCTTCCCTCTCCTTCTTCTGGTCTTTTCTGATTCTCAAGGTGACTTCCTAGTACTATCTGGACTCTAATTAAAATGTGCATTTATCAAATAATGCACCCATATCCCTGACTGATTTTGTTTTCTTGTGTGAAGAGATCAGTGCTGGAGAGGTACAATTTGAGTATCCCTTATCAGAAATTTTTGAGACAAGATCAGGCACCAAAGCACGTGCCTGTAATACCAGTAACTCAGGAGGCTGAGACAGATGGAACACAAGCCAAGGATGTAGTTCACTGATAGAGTGCCTTGGGATCAGTCTTCAGTAATACACACACACACGCACACACACACCAAAACTGCTTGGGATGAGAAGTATTTTGAAGTTTGAAATATTTGTATATACATAATATCTTGAGGA
Source organism: Marmota flaviventris (assembly GCF_047511675.1). NCBI lineage: Eukaryota > Metazoa > Chordata > Mammalia > Rodentia > Sciuridae > Marmota > Marmota flaviventris. Next base: position 54,125,383 of record NC_092514.1, on the reverse strand, counting down.
TGGGACCCAAATAATAATAATAATAATAATTAATAATAATAATTATTATTATTATTATTTTAGTACTGGGATTGAACTCAGGGTCACTGAACCACTGAGTCATATCCCCAGCCCTATTTTGTATTTTTCTTTTTTTTTAATTTAGAGATAGGGACTTACTGAGTTGGGTCTCAGTGAGTTGCTTAGTACTTCAAGTTTGCTGAGTTGGCTTTGAACTCACAATCCTCAGACTCAGCCTCCCCAGCTGCTGGGATTACAGGCAAGCAGCACCGGGCAATACCATGAAATTATGTTAATATATATCTTGGACACATTAATAAATGAATAAAATAGCCGGAAGGTATTTTATACAATATTTTTAATGTGTCTGCATTTTGCCTGCAACCTTGCAATCTGTCTCATGAGTTCAGGTATGGAATTTTCTTTTCTTTTTTCTTCTTTTGGTATGGGGATTAAACCCAGGGGGACTTTACTCCTCAGCTACTTCTCCAGTCCTTTTTGTTTTTTATTTGGAGACAGGGTCTCACTAAATTGCTGAGGTTGGCCTCAAACCTGTGATCCTCCTGCTTCCGCCTCCTGAGTCACTGGAATTATACACATTCACCACTGTGCCTGGACTCAGGTATGGAATTTTCTATCTATGGCATCACATTGCCCCCCCACCCCCCACCACCTTGCACCTCACGACTTTGGATTTGGAACATTTCAGAGTTTAGAATTTTGGATTAGAGATGTTCAACCTGTAACTGTGTCATTTGCTAGCATTTCAGGTGTGCTAAGGATTAGCTCCATTGTCAAAAGTTAGAAATTACTGTTTGAAAAATAAGCTAGGGGGCTGGGGATTTAAGTCAGTTGTTCCAGTGTTTGCCTTGCATGCACAATGCCCTGGGTTCAATCCCCAGCACCACCATCCCAAAAAAAACAAAAACAAAAACAAAAAAACCCAACAACAAAAAAGCTAATATGCAGGGTATGATGGTGTGCCCCTATAGCCCCAGCTGCTCAGGAGGCCAGGAGGCCTAAGCAAGAAGACTTCAGGAATTTGAGACCAATCTAAGCAACATAGTGTGACTCCATCTCAAAATAAATAAGCTAGAGGGCTGGGGATGTGGCTCAAGCGGTAGTGCGCTCGCCTGGCATGCGTGCGGCCCAGGTTCGATCCTCAGCACCACATACAAAGAAAGATGTTGTATCTGCCGAAAACTGAAAAATAAATATTAAAAAAAGGGAAAAATTCATAAGGAAATAAAATTAAACCAAGGAGATACTAAATATATATATATATATATATATATATATATATATATATATATATATATGCTAGAGATAGAATACCACCCTGTTTTTGAAACCTATTTTATATTCAAATTATTTAGTGAATTTATTTTAAAACTTTAAAAAATTTTTTTGGACCAGTTTTAAAAAAAATTGTTTTGAGGTACTGGGGATTTAACCCAGGGGCAATTTACCACTGAGCTACATCCCCAGCCCACATTAAGTACAGAATTTGCAATCCTCCTGTCTCAGCCTCTGGAACCACTGAGATTACAGGCCTGAGCCACTATGCCCTCCTATTTTAAAACATTTATTTAACAATGGAAGAGGCAATAATGCCAAGCCCTTACATTCATTATATGTAAACTTCAGGCAGTCAGGGTATTTTCTTGTTTGCTTCATTACTTCAATCATTTTAATGCCTAAAATGGAGTCCACCCTACAGGAAAGACTTAATATTTACTGAATTAATGGATATATTCTGTAGCTATCCTCTGTGAAGGTGATTCTTAAAGTGTAGTCCACAGACTCTAAGAGTGCCTGAGGTTTCAAGGGATCTGTATGGTCAAAACTATTTTCATCATATTAAGACATTATTTGCTCTTTTTCACTGTGTTGACATTTCTATTGGTGACCCAAAAGCAACAGTGGATGGAACTGCCAGCACCTTTGCCTGAATAGAGGTCCAATTTGTACTAGAATCTCTGTACCACCACACCCATTCAATAAAAGAATTAAAGACTACTTTTGGGCTGGGGATGTAGCTCACTGGTAGAGGGTTTGCCTGGAATGTGCCAGGTCCTGCATTCAATCCTTGGTACTGACTCCCCCCCTCAAAAAAAATAAATTAAAATAAAAAGCCTAATTTCATTTACTATCCACAAGGAAGCAGCAATAAATAATAACTAATTTAATGAAATCAACTGTACCTTACTTTTTTTTTTTTCCCCCTTTTGTGATACCAGGGATTAAATCCAGGATTCAGGGGTGCTTAATCACTGAGCTACATTACCAGCCCTAAATAAACTTTTTTTTTTTTTATTTTGAGACAGGGTCTTGCATCCAGAGCTGTTGGGATTCACACCTATTCCCCCCATGCCTGGCTTGTTGAATTTTGGTTACATCAAAGAACAGTATTTGCAGTTGTTGGAGAAGGCTAAAAATAGTCTTTCATTTTTAAACTATGTTTGTGTTAGGTTAGGTATTCTTCATGTACCCAAACGACAGTATAACAGAGAGAATGTGAGAATTGTCTTCAATCCAAAGTTTAATACAATGCTATTCTTTTTTTAAAAAAATATATATTTTAGTGTGTAGTTGGACATAATACCTTTATTTTATTTATTTTTATGTGGTGCTGAGGACCGAACCCAGGGCCTCACACATGCTAGGCTAATGCTCTTCTGCTGAGCCACAACCTCAGGCCTTAACACAATGCTATTCTATTTGCGATTTTTTTTTCTTGTTTTTGAAAATAATTTAGTTCATAAAACATCAACATGTAATGACTTTTTTTTTTTTTTGGTTCTGGAGGTTGAACCCCAGGGGCGCTTAACCACTGAGCCACATCCCCAGCCCTTTTATATATTTTATTTAAAGACAGGATCTTACGGCCTTGCTAAATTGCTGAGGCTGGCTTTGAATTTATGATCTTCCTGCCACAGCCTCTGGAATTGCTGGGATTACAAGCGTGCACCATTGTACCCAGCTGGCTTATCTATCTATCTGTTTATTCATTTATTCATTCATTCATTCATTTATGGGTACTGGAGATTGAAATCAGGGACTCTCTAATACTGAGCTACATACCCAGCCCTTTTTATTTTTAATTTTGAGACAGGATCTTGCTAAATTGCCGAGACTTGTGATGCTTATGAATTAGTTTCCTGAGCTGCTGAGATTACAGGCATGCGCCACAGCACCCAGCTTCTTTCAATTTTAATTTCCTTTTTTTTTTTTTTTTAAGAGAGAGAGAGAGAGAGAAATTTTTAATATTTACTTTTTAGTTATCAGCGGACACAACATCTTTGTATGTGGTGCTGAGGCTCGAACCCGGGCCGCACGCATGCCAGACTTGAGCCACATCCCCAGCCCATCAATTTTAATTTCTTTTAAAATATTTTTTAGTTGTAGTTGGACACAATACCTTTATTTATTTATTTATTTTTATGTGGTGCTGAGGATTGAACCCATTGCCTTGTACGTGCTAGGTGAGCACTCTATCGCTGAGCCACAACCCCAGCCCCTCAATTTTAATTTCTAACCCAGTTAATATACTACATGGACAAAAGTTCCCTGAGAGGCTTAATAAAATTTTTGAGTAACTGGATTACAGGTATGTGCCACAGTGCCCATCTTTATCTTTACTAATATTTAAGAGTTTATGTAAAGGGATCCTGAGACCAAAATGTTTGAGAAACAATGCTTTATTTGTCATGGACTCCACTACACAGTGAAGAAACCTTTGTGCTTTGCACTAGCTCTTCCAAGATTTAGAAGTACCAGGCGACTTCCAAAAAGCAAATTTTTGCTCTTAGCCAAGGGCCCTAGTTCTTCTCTTGACCTGGTTACACCCACTTTATTTTAGTTTTTTATTTTTATTCTTTTGTGGTGCTGGGGATCGTACCCAGGGCCTTGTGCATGCGAAGCAAGCACTCTACCAACTGGGATATACCCCCAGCCCTACACCCACTTTACATAACTGTCTTCCTCCTTTGATGGTTATTCTGGGAATCAGTCGCCATCTTGTCTCTTTATACAAAATGGAGTCAGGTTTGCTATCACATTGCCCACTGCTTTTTTTTTTTTTTTTTTGTAATATTTTTTAGTTATACAGGACACAATATCTTTATTTTGTTTATTAATTTTTATGTGGTGCTGAGGATCGAACCCAGTGCCTCACATGTGTGAGGCAAGAGCTCTGCCACTGAGCCACAACCCTAGCCCCTCCCTACTGCTTTTGATCCTTGGGGTGACAAATCCTTGTAACAGGTCCTCAAGTTCACCAGTAGGGAGTTGTTGGTAATGGCTATGTAATACTAATAGCTTCGCTGGTCTGATTTGTTGTTGAATGTACGGGAGTGGGGGTGGGGTGGGGTGGGGTGGGGGTGGGGTGGGTGGGTAACATAGTTAAAAACACAGGGGGGGCTGGGGATGTGGCTCTAGTGGTAGCGTGCTTGCCTGGCATGCATGCGGCCCGGGTTCGATCCTCAGCACCACATACAAAGATGTTGTGTCTGCTGAAAACTAAAAAATAAATATTAAGAAATTAAAAATAAAAAAAAAAAAACCACAGGGGGCTATGGTTATGAAGGCAATTATGACAATTAAGGGGGACAGGAATGGACGGAGCATCTGCCAGATTCCACAAGAAAAAGGCCACCTGGACCCTTGAGACTCAAGTTGTTCTTTGTGTCTCAGATGTCTTCCTGAAGGGCCTTTATCTCATCTCTAACAACACTGATTGATTTACATAAAAACAGCACTCCTCTTGGAGAAATATACATAATCCACCCTGTTCTGCCTTGAGTAACTCTAGTCCTCCTCTGTTTTGGAGAACCACTCCTGCTAAAGAATCTAACTGGGTTTGGAGAGTGAGAATGGATTCAGTCACTTGTTCCATGTCACTTACAAGCTGTGGAGAAAGACTTTTAAATGACACTAGAGAGGTGGTGACTCCTGCATGCCCATAGCTAGACCAGCAGATATGCCTGGAGTGGCTATGTGGGGCATAATCTGGACAGCCCTTTTTGTTCTGGCCCTTGTCTTTCCAATTAGGGGTATCTCTATTTCTTCATCTCCAGGGATGAGGTCTACGGCTGGGAATAAGAGAACTGGGATACATGTCCCTTTCCACTTGGGGGTAAACAATTATATATAGTAGTGCTGCAAAGGAGGGAGACATTTTGGGTTTTTAAGCAGCATATGTTGTTAGTAGGCTGGATCCATAGTAAGGACTGGTTGTAGCCCAACCCAGGGATTTTTCCTACCTCTGTAGTGCCATTTGATATCAGACAAATTGATGCTGGCTGAAACAGTTCTACTCCCGAAATTTTTGGCCCAGTGTTCTTTACTTGGTTAGAGCAGTTGAGAGGATTATTTGTGAAATTTACAGCGACTGCTAGGGTAGTGGAAAATCCAGGTTTTAGGCACATCCAACAACCTAATGCTAAGGGGCTGCTGGTGAGATTTAATACCAGGTGAGCTGAGGTGACTACCCTTTCAGGAAGGGGTTCTTAAGAAAATCGACAAGTTTGGCTTTTGGGATTTAAAGGTGGGATTGAGAATGGTATGTAGCCACTGAGTGATCCCGGTAGCTAGTAGAGTGTTTTTGGCTTGGTCCTGGACTCCTCCCCCGTCAGATATCAACCCAGTAGAATAATAATTCCAACAGAACTGAATGGGTTGATAACTTGAATCTTTCCAATAATTTCCCCAAGGGCAGGTCACCCTGGTGGTGGGTTGTTTAGCCTTTCTGGTCCAGTAAACACTTCCCCCATAAGAACACTTAGAGGCTGACTGATAGCATGAGGAATGGACAGTTCCATAACTAACAAAACTTCTAGGTGTTTTAGTTTTCCCGCTAGTCCCGCAGTCATTGGGGCAAGCAGGTGTAGCAGCTATTGTAAGGGGAACTAAGGCAGCTAGGGAAAATATTATGAATCCTGAATAAGTCTTAGCTTTAAAGGGTTGTTGGTCTGATGAATGGTCCATTTGTCTGCCCTTTCCTTGGTGGGGTCAGGAGCAGGTGCTGGCTTGAGGTGTGTCCAGTGGATCCAGGCTGTCTTCCCGGCTACTTTTACTGCTGTGGGAGTTGTCAGGATCATGGTCCATGGTCCCGTCCACCTTAGCTCCAGAGAAGTGGTAGGCAGCCTTTTAATGTATATACACCAGATCTTTGGGTTGGAAGGGGTGTACGTCCTTCGTGCTGTTGGAAACATGGACTTTAGCATTTGTAAGGGGAGCAAGGGCACCAGGACAGGACCAGTGTAAGTAAGGGGTTCTGGTTCGGGTGTGAGAAGGGTCCAATGGCCCCCTGGTCATATTGGGGAGTCTGGTCTGGGTAGGGCGGAGGAGGGGCGGTTGGATGAGGTTCTTCTTCATCTGCTGCTGGGAGGACAGGAGGGGAGTCTGATTTACCGGGCGCAGGTTTAGGCTTAGTGACTAATATAATTCTGCACCTTCTGGAATGGGCTCTGTCATCAGGAAAACACCTTTTTAGCCATCGGAGTTTCTCAGAATATCAATCCAGACTTGAATGTATGGAATTTGGTCGGGGTGGCCGGGTTTTCGAAATAGGAAATATGACCGCTGGAACCCCCCATGGCTAAGGTTAGGTTTATGGAACTTTCCGAAGGCCCATCCCACATCAAAGAAGGGCCAGTCAATCTCACAGAACTTTCTCAAGTTGAAACCATCTATTGAGGTTCCATAGTCAGTTGTCCTCCTTTGGAAATCCTGAAAATTATTTAAGAAACAGGTTAAACGGGTACATGTGTTGTTTCCTGTAGAGTTTCCTTGTCCCATGATGTCCGGTACAGGAAAAAGGCCTGAGAGAGAACCCCGGTTAGGAGACCAAAAAGGGCCCAGACGCACACACAACTGATGACCAGATAGACACAGAACAGATTAGGCCACACTGGGAGGCCCCCAGTGGGACAGGAGCGACGTCTGTCCTGTCCCGGGACTTGGTGTGAGCGACTGCGTCCAGTCTGATCTTGTCCCCAACCGAGTTAACTCACCGGACAGAGAAACAGACGGTCGAAGTTCGGGGGTCCGGGGGTGGTTAGGGACTTTTTCAAAACGGAGAGAGGCTAAGGCACATCTCTTAGGCAATCTGGGCTGCGAACCGTGGGAGTAATGGGATCTTGCTGGGCCTCCAGAATGTTATATCCCGCCAGTAAATCCCCTTGATAATAAAATAGTCTACACAGGGTCAGCAGTATTCCAATGGGAAGCCTTTATTACCGGCCGGGGCTCGCTCCACAGTAAAGGAGGGCGGCCCCCAATCCATGTCAGGGCTGGGGTTAGAAAGGGAAAAACCGCAAAGCTCGGTGTAGGTGGCATCTCTCTCTTGTCCTAGCAGTTTACTGCCAAGCAAGCAAGCGACTTACAAAAGCAAATTTTTGCGGTCAGCCAGGGGTCCTAGTTCCTCCCTTGACCTGGTTACACCCACTTTACATAATAACTATCTTCCTTCTTTGGTGATTATTCCGGGAATCAGTCGCCATCTTGGGGTCAGGTTTGCTATCACAGTTTCTGCGAGTCACTGAGAGGTGCTGGGCCCTTTCAACTTCAGTTTTCGGGTTAATCTGTGGCTTTCGGAATCAGAGTGGGAATTCCCTTGATAGCTCCACTGGGGAACTGCAGGTTATGGGGTCCAAGCTGGGCTCTCTCGGAATTTAGCGAGGCTACAGAAATATGGGTGTTTTCTCCCCTGAACCTCCCATACCACAAACTGCCCTTTACACAACTGGAACCACAGTGACACCGGCGAGAACGTCTCAGCTCCCGGGGACCCGGGATGCTTCTTGAACATTGATTGGCTGTACTTGACGGCGGTGGGCGGGACGAGGCTCCGGATTGGTTGTCAGTACCCATTCGTTACCTCTCACACTGTGCCCGCGCCCGCCCTGCAGCTGAGTTGAGAGGCCGCCAACTCCAGTCCCCGGACTAGGCTGGGCGTAACCTCGTCCTGGGAGCAGGTAGCCACTGAGAGCCCGGGCCTGCAGGGGCGGGGCGTCCTGGGTACCCGTGATTGGCGCGTCGAGAGTCGTCTCCCGTCGTGCACCGCGGCACCGGCGACTCACCCGGAAGGAGAAGCGGTGACTCGGGCTATGTGGTGGGGTGCTGGCGGTGTCGCTGTGGGGAGCTGGTGCTGCTCTCAGGTGAGGGGGCGTGGGCAGGGTCCCGGGGAGTTGGTGCAGCTTTCAGGTGCGGGGGCGTGGGCTGGAGTGTCGATAGTGGCACTTGGATGTCAGCCTCGCTTGACAACTTCGCCACTCGAAATGAAGGCGAGGACTTGTTGGAGATCCAAGAAAGGAAACCTGGCTTTTCGGTTTACTTTGCAAGTATAGGGTATCTTCCTTCCCACTCCCCAAGCTTAATCCGGAAAGGAAAAGGACCGTGTAACTCTTTTGCTCCTAGTTTGTTAAGAATGGTAGAGGAGTTGCTATAGTAAAAGAGTTTGGGGACATTTACCAAGGCGGCTAGGACTGGGGTGGGGCAATGTGATAGCAGGTAGTTTACTCCAACACAAAGAACTTGACCTAGATTGTGTTGGCCTTGGTCACTTACAAGTGGAAGGAGGAACCGGTGACAGGTGAACAAAAAGATGCACGGTTGAAGTCACACAGAGTTTGGTCAGTCAGGAACTTGCTCTAACACCTGTTGGTATTTAGGAAGAACTTTTTGAGTTTCCATTTGCCATGTGGCACCAAGGGTTCAAGAATAACTAAGAATGGATGAGAATCTTGGCCTACTCTACTTTTTTAGCCTGTTTTGGTTTTAACTTTTCTTTTGAAGTAGTTTAAATGGGAGATAGAATGGTGAGGCACAGGCCTCAAATTGCTACCTTGAGTTGTTAACTTTGGAATGCTTTAAAAGGAATCTAGTTTGTGAACAATCAGGTTCTCACCTAGAGTAAAGGACACTTTGAAAGTGATTGAAAGAGCCCAAAAAAGCCTGTGAAATTAGCACTAAGTTCTGTAACTGGGAGGGTCACTGAGTCTATCCTTTGAATCATGCACAGATCAATCTCCTATTTATAGAGCTAAGTGTGAGAGAACTTCCTGCTTCTCCTTGAAGGGCAGAACTGAGCTTCATTTCTTTTGAGGAGTGGCATCCATAAGAAGGAGCTGATGGATAAAGTGGTTGCTAGGAATTGTCACTTGGGGTCTATGTTTTTATATTTGTTCATATTTTTAAGGAAAGTTACAACCAAAACTTTGTCAGTGCCCTTTAAACCTAGATTTAAATATACAGCATCTTGGGGTCCTGGGTTTTTTTTTTTTTTTTTTTTTTTTTTAAGGCAGTATATAACTACTTGTTTTTAAGTGATGTTGGCCCCAAAGGAAAAGAACTTCCACATGGAGGTGTTGCAGGTCCCTACCAAAATACTCCTTAAGACCAAAGATGTGATGACCTTTCAGTTACTAAATTATGCTTCTGAATTTGGTGTACCTTTCAAGGCACAGGAGATATGTGAGCTCCACTGAGTATGTGGATGACTATGGCTTCATTGTCATTATTTTTCCTATCTTTACTTTCATGAAAAGACACTTTAGAATATTTGATTCGCTGTTCCTGTGCTGGCAATTTACCAAATGCTTGAAAAGAGAAGAGCAAATGAATTTTTTGAAAACAAGGTTAATTGTTCACAGAAAGTATGTCTGCTCTTCTTGGTCACAGCCGTTTGATTCCTTACATATGGAAAGCTATACATGGGTTGTTAGGGAATTGGAGTTTCTTTCTTTTTTGTTTGTTTCATAATAATAATTTAATAATAATAAAGGAAATCATATAATTGTCACACAAAAGGCATTTGAAGGAATTGGAATTTTTTACCTTTCAGTTCAAGACCCCTTGGAGGTAGTGACTGCATTAAATGAAAAATCAGATTGTCAGCAAGAATACTGTTTAATATGGTATTAAAATTGCAAAACCTTGGGTTTACTCCACAGTGTAGCCCAATTTTGTCATCTACCATGTAGCTTCGTCTCTGCGTGCAATGTCTGTCTGTAGAGAGACCTTCTGGTATATTGGAAAGAATTGCAAAAGCTGTTTGCTCTGCTAATTTCTTGCTGTAAATGAGTTCTCCTTCTTTTGAAACATTAGCCTTGTGTTAGCAAAACATAAAATAGAAGGAAACTCATTACACACTCTTCTAATGGTAAGGCAGAACTAATAAGAGAATGTGTTTAAAATTAATTGTGGGACTGTAAAAATGAGTGGGTGTGTGAATGGGCATGGGGGGGAGGAAAGGGAGAGCTTCGAGATAGTCTTGTTTTCCCAGGAGTCAGCCCGGATCATTTGTTGGCAGTACATATTGGCTGAAGTCAGTTTTCATTTCAAGGTAAATTGGAAAGGGAAATTAAACCTTATTGTTCCGCTCTTAAGAGAGAGGAAGGGGGTGGAGGCAGCAGCCAGGGAGGATGCTGTTGGAGTGGTTCTAGGAGTAACAAGATTAGTGCTGTATTTTAACAGAAGGTGACATCATGGGCCCCTTTGGACTTGAGTAACCCTGTGCTGCAGCCTTCATGGTCCCCTTGTCGGAGTGGGCGATGTCGCTATACATGTAAACTACCACACTGGGGGAAATCATGGGCTTAGGCTTTAATGAATCTTTACAAAGGAGCAGAATGCATCCTGACTCAACCTGCGCAGCTGTGGGGTGCTTGGGCAGAGGTACAAACCGGATGGCATGTCGAGAGAGAGAGAGAGAGAGAGAGAGAGAGAGAGAGAGAGAGAGAGAGAGAGAGAGAGAGAGAGGGAGGAAGGAAATGATTAGAACTATTGGCTCCAGTTCCAGAGAACAGATTCCATAAAGGAAGGTTGCAACTGGGCAGCCCACTCAGGTGCTCCCTGGAGCATTCCAGCTTCATGATTCACCTGTTGGGAGGTGACTGTGGTTAGCAAGACAAAAGAGAGAGATTCAGGAGCATTGGTATTTGTGGGAATGCGGTTGTCTCTAAATAGCCAGGAGGGGGCACTGTTAGGCTCATTTTCAAAGCTGTACTCCCAGCGCCCACTAGACCTGCTGCACCCACAGTCCTCAAGGCAAGAGTTTCTGTTTTCAACTGAACCTGCCTTTCTGGTTGTCTGAGACAAACTCAGCAGATCCCAGTGTACTTTATGTAGAGATGGCTTTGTAGAGGAGGGTCCCAGTAGGGGTCTAAGAAGGGAAGCAAATCCCTCAGGGGGACTCTCTTAAAAGTTTTTGCGTTTTGCCCTGGCAAAGAGCAATAAGAATAGAGGCATATTAACTAACCATGATTATTCCTATATCCTCTGTCCCTCTTAGATGTTTTCTCCCAATGGGTGTTTGGTGTAGGATGTCAGAGAACCAAGAGCAGGAGGTAAGAATGGTCTCCAGGAATGGGTGGGTAGCAGGTGGAGGGGGTGTGAGGGGGCAGTGAAGACACAAAGGTGCAAATCATTGCTCAGTGGTGTTCTTTCCACTATAATACCTTGGTGGTTCTTATGAGCTCAAAATAAAGCTAGGAGAAGGAAATCAATAGCAGCAGCATTGCTGAAAAGTGAGGCTCCATTTTGACAAACTTTTCCACTAGTTGGAAAGTATTGGAATGTAAGTTTCTTGAGGACAGAGATTTTTGTGTCTTGTTCACACTCTGTTCCCAATACCTAGAATTGTGTTGGACACATAGTAGATACTTAGTAAATATTTGTGGAATTGAGTGAATGAAGAAATGGTTGAAAATTGGTGTTGGAAGGGAAAATCTGGCAACCTGTGTTCCTAAAGCTATCTTGCTGTGTGGCTAAGCTGAAGCTGAGGGAGCATTTTTTACCTACAGGAAGTGATCACTGTGCGTGTTCAGGACCCCCGCGTGCAGAATGAGGGCTCCTGGAATTCTTATGTGGATTATAAGATATTCCTCCACGTGAGTGCGTCAAAATTCTGTATTGGGGTCAACATTTTCTAGGGCTGAGGGCTTGTGCTGAGGTGGAACCAGTTTGTGGGTGTTTCCAGTGACCCAAGACAGAAAACTTGGAAGAAAAGAACGGAGGGAGGAGAGGGAGGAGCTTGAGGTATTGCTTTCAGGCTGCCCGGTGGCATCTTGCTCTGCTGGGGACCCCAATCATGACTGTGACTGGATAGCTTGGTTCCTCAGCGGAAGTGCTGATGGGGAGCTCATGTGAACTTAGTCTTTTTCCACTTAACTCCTTTCACATACTTCCTCCACTGTTTCAAAATAAAAACTAAATTTTAAACACTTCCTGCAGACCAACAGCAAGGCTTTTACTGCAAAAACTTCCTGTGTGCGACGCCGCTACCGAGAGTTTGTGTGGCTGAGAAAACAGCTCCAGAGGAATGCTGGTTTGGTGTGAGTTTGCTCTTGCTTCCTTCTTGGGTCTGAGTCAGGCTTTTTAGGTGCTTACTTGGAAATTTGGAGTTGACAGTGAAGAGAACTTGAAACATGCTGGGAACTAAAGAGACTATGAAATGTCTCTTTTTTTGGTACTGGGGATTGAACTCAGGGGCACTCACACTGAGCTATATCCCCAGCCCTATTTTGTATTATATTTAGAGACAGGGTCTCATTGAGTTGCTTAGCACTCTGCCATTGCTGAGATTGGTTTTGACCTCAGAATCCTCCTGTCTCAGCCTCCTGAGCTGCTGGGATTACAGGCGTGTGCTACTGTACCTGGCTCTTTTAATATTTTTTTTTAGTTTTCAGTGGACCCTTATTTTATTTATTTATATGTGGTGCTGAGACTTGAACTCAGGGCCTCACACGTGCTAGGCAAGTGTTCTACCACTGAGCCACAACCCCAGCGCCCAGCCTTTTTTATTTTGAGACAGGGCCTTGATAAATTGCTGAGGCTGGCTTTGAACTTTTGATCCTCCTTCCTCAGCCTCCAGAGTTTTTGAGATAACAGGCATATGCCACTATGCCTGGGGATTGAACCCAGATTGAACCCAGGGGCGCTTAACCACTGAGCCACATCCTCAACCTTTTTTATTTTTTTATTTCGACATAGGGTCTCATGGAGGCTTAGGGCCTTGCTAAATTGCTGAGGCTGGCTTAAACTTTCAATCCTTCTGTCTCAACCTCCTGAGCTGCTGGGTTACAGGCGTGTGCCACTGCACTCAGCTTATATTGTTTTAATGTACTTCTTAGTCTAAGGTTTAACAGATGTACTGCTAGAATTTTATATGTGCTTATCACTAGTTATCAGGAAATTTTAAACACCTGGGCTCATTTGACAAGAATGTTCTTATTCATTTGATATGTAAAAATGTCATTTTTTTTTTTCCTTTTTAGTATAGCACTCCTTTTCCAGAGATACACCAGAACTTTAGGAAAGACAGTTATTATTCACTTCTCACTCACTCCCCTTGTTACATTCTAAAAGTGGAGAGAATGAGAATAGTGATTTCCATTCAGCTCAGGAGGTTGAGAATGGACACCCAAATGCTAGGTGGTAATGGATGGATGGCCTGTTGAATGACCTACTCCAGGAGGCCTGTTTTTTTGTTTTATTTTGTGGTATTAGGAATTGAACCCAGAGATCCATGCATGCTAGACAAGTGCTCTGCTACTCAACTATATCCCCAACCCTTTTATTTTGAGGTAGATTCTTACTAAATTGCCCATAGTGGTCTCAAATTTGTGACTCCTGCTTTAGACTCCCAAGTAGCTGACCTTATAGTATGTGCCACCACAACTGAGCCTGACTGGCTGTTGTTTTTTTTTAAAGTATGTGTTATATAGCCAGGTGTGGTGGTGCTACTTGGAAGACTGAGGCAGGATGATCACAAGTTCACTGCCAGCCTGAGCAACTAGTGAGACACTGTTTCAAAATAAAAACTAAAAAGGGCTGGGGATTCAGCTCAGTGGTAGAGTGTACCTGGGTTCAATCCCTCATACTCTAAAAAAAAGTATATCTGGGCATGGTGGTGCATGCCTATAATCCCAGCGGTTCAGGAGGCTGAGACAGGAGGATTGCAAGTTCAAAGCCAGTCTTAGCAACTTATGAAATAAGTTGAAATAACTTGGTCCAAAAAAAAAAAAAAAAAATACTATTGTATTTCCTAAGAGAGGCTAGAAGCTAGGAAAGTTTAAAGAGTTGGTGGATGACTTACTTCAACTCAGCCACTTTTAGAAAATTTCAGGCATGAGACTTTGTGTGTCCATTTTATTTATTTATTTTTTATTTTGAGACAGGGTCTTATTAAGTTGCTGAGGCTGGCCTCAAACTAATAATCCTCCTGCCTCAGCCTCACAAGTTGCTGAAATTAGAGGTGTGTACTATTGCACCTGTGTGGTTTTTCGAGTATTAAATGAAATGTTTGTTAATGATGAGCATAGTGCCTGACATACGGCACTTATAAGTATAAGCTAATTGTATTGATTTGGCATCTTTTCAGGGAATACTTTTTTTTGGGGGGGGGGTACCAGGCATTGAACCCTGGGGATGCTTAACTACTGAGCCACATCCCCAACTCTTTTTATCATTTGAGATACGGTCTCGCTAAATTGCTGAGGCTGTTTTTGAACTTTCAACACAGGGTCTTGCTAAGTTTCTAAGGCTGATTTTGAACTCGTGCTCCTTCTGCCTCAGCCTCCTGAGCCACTAAGATTACAGGCATGTACCAGTGCTCCCGGCTTCAGGGAGTCCTTGATCAGAAACTGGAGTGACTCTCTTGGATATTACCTTTATCTTGGATGTTACATTCTATGACTCCACAGGCCTGTACCTGAACTTCCTGGCAAGTCAGCCTTTTTTGGCAGCTCGGATGAGTTCATTGAGAAGCGACGACAAGGTCTGCAGCACTTCCTGGAAAAGTGAGTGGATATGCAGAGCTACCTACCCCTGGCTGCCAGGGTAGTGGTGGGGTGGGGGTGGGGGCAGCAAAAGGCGCCAGAGGGGATGTAAACCCTGCCCTGTTTATGGAGGCACATTTGTGCTGGGCACTTTTTCTTGTGCCCTCATATCCTCAGTGCTCACTGGCTAGAAGATCATCAGAGAAAGAGATGGTGAGCAGTTCCTCAGGGTGATGCTCTGTGTTGTGCTCCCTGTGTCACTTCAGGGTCCTGCAGAGTGTAGTCCTCCTATCAGACAGTCAGTTGCACCTCTTCCTGCAAAGCCAGCTCTCAGTACCTGAGATAGAAGCCTGTGTTCAGGGCCGAAGCCCTATGACTGTTTCTGATGCCATTCTTCACTATGCTATGTCAAACTGTGGCTGGGCCCAGGAAGAGAGGTCGAGCGCCTCTCACTTGGCTAAAGGAGACCAGCCTAACAGGTAATTGGAGTGTTTCTTTGAGATATCTGGGGTTGGGGTTACTGCCTTGGCCAGTAGGGTGTCTGTTAGGGAAAGAAATGTTACAGTGGCCTTTCAAAAGACCTTATTCTCTGAGTGCATGATTCTCTCATCCTGAATGGGTAGCAGGGTCTCTTATTGAAACCCAGGGAGAAAAAGGGGGAAGGCTTTCTTATTTATAATATTTTTTACCTGCCTCCTCTTTCAATAAGAACTTTATTGATACAAAATTCACCTTTTGTTTTGTTTTGTTCTTTTGTTTTGGTGGTTTTAGGCATTGAACCAGGGCCTTGTACATGCTATCATGCTCTAGCACTGAGCCATATCCCCAGCCCTTTTTATTTTTATTTTGAGACAGTCTCATCAAGTTGCCCAGGCTGGCCTTGAACTTGTTATTCTCTTGCCTCTGCCTCTTGAGTAGCTGGGATTATAGATGTATGCCACTGCACCTGACTAAAATTTACCTTTTTAGTAGTTTTTAGTAAATTCACAGAGTCACTATTGTTGATTTGAGAATATTTTCATGTTCTGAAAAAAGAAACCCTGCACCCATGAGAGTGACTCTGACTCTCCATTCCTCCACTGGCAACCATGAGTCTACTTTCTATGAATTTTCCTACTAGGACAGTTCACACATGAGGAGTCATACATGGTTTTGCATAACTGTTTTTTTTTTTTCCACTTAGTGTAATATTTTCCCAAGTTCATCCATATTGTAGCATGGTAGCAGTACTTTATTCTCTTTTATGACTGAAAAATATTTCATTGCATGAATATACCACCTTTGGTTTATTTATTCCCTAGGCCCACCCATTCTTTTTTTTTTTTTTTTTGGTCACAGGGGTACTTAACCACTGAGCACATCCCAAGTCATTTTTATTTTTTATCTTGAGACAGGGTCTTACTAAGTTGCTGAGGCTGATTTTGAATTTGTGCTCCTCCTGCCTTAGCCTCCCTAGCTACTGGATTACAGGCGTGTAACCACCATGCCTGGGTGCATTCATTTTTGCTTCTCTGTTCATAAGTTTCTATTCCTTTTTCCCTCTTTTCCAGTTGCTGTTTTCTTCCAAGATCAGGGAAGAGGAACTCTCCCTCACCACCTCCCAGTGAAGAGAAGGACCCTTTAGAAGTGTGGGTTCCTGTGGTTGACTCTGAGGCTCCTTCCTTGGAAAGTCCCACCCTGCCACCTCAATCTTCATTGTCATGCTGTGATTTTTCAAGATCTGATGAGGAAACCTCTGCTCTCCAGCCTGTGAGGAAGGCTATGGGAAGGGACCATGCTGTGCCTTTGGACCTGGATCAGTTAGACTCAGTTTGGGAAAAGTGAGCTCTGTTCTGTTCTGCTCTGCTCTGCTCTGCTCTGCTTCGAGGCAGATGAAGGAGATGCAGGCCATGAGTTTTGGGCACAGGGCAGGTGTGGGGGAAGTCAGGCTGCTTAGCATCTGACAGTTGCCTCTGCTCTGGTTGGCTACATAGAGGTTGGTTGTGACTGTCCTTCATGCCTCTTCCATAGGAACAGACACCACACACTTGTTTGTAAGTTAGGCCAGAGGTTGTTGGTTTTGAATGGAACCCTGTTTTTACTGTTGCAGGAGTTGAGTTTCTTCAGGTGTTTGTTTATAGGCTCAGGAGCACTGCCTCTAGTGACTGGTTTTTGGGACCTATATGTGGTAGATTCTAAGCTGCCAGATTGAATATTGTCCCAACAGGGATGCTTATATAGTTATATTTCCATCTTGGCTGGCATCAGTTTTTGCTGTAGCCCCTGGAGCACTTTGTTTTAGAGAGGCTGGCCTCTCTCATTTACCTCTTAGAATGACTTCCATCACTAATACCACTGAATGGAACTGGTGCTGTGACTCTTGTTGCTGGCATTTCCAGTGGATCCCAAGACCTCAGTTGGGCTAAGTGGAGCCTAAGAGCCATGCGTAGCTTATGGCTCATGAGAGAGAAGGGGTGGTCAGAGGAAAAGGCAGCATATCAGGGGCTTTGTTTTGGAAAAGGTTGTCCTGGGCTGTCACTGCCTTCTGCTTATAAAGCAGAACCTTGGTTATCTTTTCTGCAAGATCAATGTGGGTTCTTTTCTTTTTTGAATTCTTCTCCTTTAGTAATAGCTCCCTACCCCCAGGGCTTCATCCGCCACTGAGTCCCTCTGCTGTGTTGCAGGGAGGTTGTATATTAGTATGTTCAGTCCAGTGGGGCATCCGGGCTTTGTTTCTGCCTGGAAAAGAGGGCTCTGGGGATGGAGATGAGAAACAACATGCCTTCCTTCAGACAATGAGGCATTCTGCCCTCCTGCTGCCATAATTCCTCTCCACTGAGAGCCAGAGCTGGTAGGAGCAGTGCTGCTGGCTTCCTGCATTGCTCTGCTCTCGGGTTCATGTGTGTGGCTTTTACCCCTCTAGCCCACTCCTCCCCCCTCTAGTGAACCTGCCTGTCGGTGGTTTCTTTTACTACCAGCCTCTGTTGTGGGACTGTCATGGCATTTAGTTCAGAGTTGAGGGGCTTTGGCCTGAAATAAAATGCAAGTATTTAAGACTGTTGTTGCAATTTGTGTCTAACAAGCTGTAGCAGAGAAGGAGGGAGTGAGGGCTGGCAGTAGTTACTTTCATAAATCATGAATTTATCAGCATGGAAATAATGGTTCAGGACTGTGCACTGTAGCTCTCCTGCATTGTGTGTGAGCTCAAGTTCACCACTGGAGGAAGGATTGTCTTCCAAATACTCAGGATCCAGCTCTTCTCACAGTTCTGGGCATGAACCTTGTTAGGTATAATTTACCTGATGCTGCTTCCATCCTCGAAGCCTGTCTGAGGTGCCAGGTGCTAAAAGAGAAATAAAGTTTGTCAACAGGCAGATGCAAAGCCCTGGCTGGTATTCATCCTTCTTTCCTGCCCGCCTCCCCTGGGTCTCTTCTTTATATCATGCAGCAGAGCAAGGCAAGAATAGAGAACCTACAGAGGCAAATCCAAAATGTCAAAAGAAGTTCATTTAAAAGGGGAAAAAAACTCCATACACAACCCTCACAAAAACCCGACAGATGCTAAGCTAATGGCATCCGCTCTGCCGATTGGTGGGGATGGCTCATGAATATTAATGAGTCCAATGCTCCAAATGGTGCAGCTGTGAACCCAGCTGTGCCTGAAGCTCTCTGATCTCGAAACTTCCAGACAGGAGCCGGAGGTGGTCTGTGTCAATTCCCTACTCAGCCAAAAAACAGCAAGCTGGGTTGGCCTTCTTCTGTTCGCCCTTCTCTTCCTGGAGTTGGTACTCAGCAACTAGTTGTGCCAGCAGGCTGGGCTGCTAGGACAGCAGGCACTGTTCAAAGACGTGGATGTGATTTTTCTGACTCCCACCTTTTTTAACGGTCCATTAGCAGCAGAGCATACAACACCTCAGTTAATCTGCGGCCAGCGCTGGCCCCTCTTGGTCTTGTGATGAGTTGAGTATGGGCTGTGGAAGGAGATGAACTAAGGAGAGAGCTTTCCTAATAACATGGGCCTGTGTACCAGAAAAACAGCAAAGCTTGACTTTCCTCTTCATCCAGACAAGCACCATATGCCCCCCTTGTGTATTTCTTGCCCTGTGTGTGCTCAGGTCTGTGCAGCACAGCTGGATGACTTCTATGAAATGGGAGTTGCTAGCTGGGGTGAGGGGATGGCCCATTGAGCTGTTTTGTAGAATGAAATTATTTCTTGTTTAGATTTGCTGTGTAAGGCAGGGTCAGAGCCTGCTTTAGTCATATTTTCTCTGCTAGCTACTTCCCTAGTCCAAGTCTAATCTTCTATTACCTAGGAAAAGTGATCTAAGCTCAGAGGTAGGGATTATTTGGTGGAAGTTTGTATGTTGGGGTCGGGGGAAGGGGTTAGGTTTTCTTAAAAAGAGTAAGTTTTATATGAATCACTTTATTTGACCTTCTCAATGCCCAATGAGGAAGGAAGGTAGGGACTTTTTATACTCAATTTCTGACTGAGCAAGCTGAGCTGAATGTGACTATTAAGTATGTTTGGCTGGACATTGTGGTTCCTGCTTTGGGAGGTTGAGGCAGGAAGATAGCATGGGTGAGGCCAGCCTTGGCAATTTAGCAAGACCCCGTGTCGAAATTTAAAAAAAAATTAAAAATTTAAAAGGGCTGGGGTCGTGGCTCAGTGATAGAGAACTTGCCTAGCATATGTGAGGCCCTGAGTTCAATCCCTAGTAACACTGAGACACACACACACACACACACACACATGCCTAGGCCCTACTCCAGACCAGTTCAGTCAGTACTTCTCAGTCTCCCGAATAGCTGGGATTACAGGTGTGTGCAAATTTGCCAGGCCAAAGACTTTTTTTTTTTTTTTTTTTGCAGTGCTGGGGATCAAGCCCAGGGTCTCTCACATGCTAGGTGAGCACTCTACTATTGAACTACGTACATTCACAGCCCCTCAAATCTCTTTAAAAACATGTTAAATCCACTACTATACTCAAGGGGGGAAAATCTCCCTATAGAGCTTTTCTGAGTACTCAGAAATCAGGTCATTCACAGTCCTTAGCTTCTGATTGCTGAGGACTTAAATCCATACTACCAAGTTCTAGGTACCTCCCATCCTATCTGATTTACTTCACAGGCTTTTAACATTTAGATTGGGCATAGTTAGCACCATGTTTGTGAGTTTGTTTATACCCCTCAGCTCTTGCTGAATATTAACATCCTGGGGTGGAGGGTGGATAGTGAGCCTGAAGGATGTGAGGAGGCCTTGGTAGAAAGGGGACTAGGCCAGCCTCTGGCCTGCCTCAGCCTGCAGGAGTGTTACATTTGTGGCCTCTGGATTTATGTACTAGCAGCCAGCTGAGACATGGCTAGAGCCAACCAGATGAGCACCACAGTGCAAGATGGCACTTCCTTCTTTAAGCACTGGGCAGTGATCCTGAGTGAGGGGTGGTGTGTGCAAATTTGCCAGCCAAAGACTTGTTTTTGCCAGGCCAAAGACTCCTCTGCCAGCAGGAGTCAGTTCTGGAGAAGCCGCACAGCCAGGCTCAAGGTAACCTTTGGACTGTGGATAAGGGTCCCCTTCCTCATCTTCTTACCTAATACTGTGCCTTCTTTCTAGAGGGTTTCCTCAACCCACTTTGGAAGCCCCCCACCCACCTTATTTCTCATCAACTTTTGCTACAGCTCTTCTCTCTAAGGAACTGTTTCGGGAAATGCTGCAAAGACCCAGTGTGCTTTTGGTTTACCAGCAGGGCAGTAGGGGCCAGGCCTAACATCTTGAGAGAGGGACAGTTGTGGTTCAGTGATGACTGCATTTGGAGCTAGAAAGCTGGAGACCTCTGATTTCAAGGAACAGTAATATAACTTGTGCTCAAAGTGATAGCAAGAGCCACATTCCGTAGGACTCAGTGCTCCTAAGTCAATCAGGGAGCAAAGCAAACATTTTACTTTTGGTTCAGGGGAGATCTGGTCTACTTCCGTCTATAAGCAAAGAAGAAACAAAGGGCACTGGACTTAAAGGGGCATGGATAACAAGTAGAGGACGGTAAGGCAGGAATGGCAGGAACACAAGCTGCTTCTCTAATCTTTGGATTGTGGGAAGCCACCAGTCAAAGTTTCTTTTTCTATGTGGCAGTCAAGTCCCTTCTTCTTGTCCTTCACCCAAGCTATTTCTTTTCATACCATCAGTTTTGAAGGGGCCTTTTATTTCATAAGTGCTTTAGCACTGTGTGTTCCTTCCCATGTTGGTGTGGGAAGCCTGGCCCACCAGCAGCCAGTCCCTCCGGCAGAAGGCCCAGAATAGTGAGAGCCTGAGGCAGTCTGTTGGAGGCAATGCAACCTGCCTGCTGTAAGCTACGAGACTTAGATATATTCTACCAATTAGGACACATCTGTTCTAAACGCTGAAAGGCGGGCACTGTCTCTTTAAGAGCCATCCCACTCCTCTCCTTGAGTGATGAGGGCTGGGAGCACAGGGGAGTCCGATGCTGATTAAACAGTCCTACTGCCGAGCTCTGTTAGAAAATTACTGTAATTATGATCTAGTCCCAGCAGAGGGATGAGTTCCAATCCTGCTAATAACCCTTCCAGGTGCCTCAGATTCTGGGCCCAGGGGAGGCAGCATCGACAGGGCTGTGGCTGGCACCAGGACCAGCGCTGGCCGTCCTGTCTGGCCTGCACAGGCAGACACAATAAAGGCACCAGACCCTTCATCCTGTCTGGGCCTCTTGAGAGGGCAGTGGGTTCGCGTTGTTTTGTTGTTTTTATTTAGTTTCTGGTTCTTGACAGAGCTCCTGGGAGTCATCTTGTATGAGAAAACTTTCTCCTAAACTAACACAGATGACCGAGAAAATCACAGCCGCGAGATAGCAATCTGTTTTGAATTTCCCCACTTCTGCCTGGGGACTGCAGTCAACACACCCCAAGTGTGGTGCACAGTGCCAGCCTGACCCAGTGTGATGTCAGGGAGCCTGGGCGCTGCACATACCCTACCAGCTGCCGTGGAAGGACTGCCTCTGCGTTATTTCTGGGACCCCGTGTTCTGAAGTCATACACACAATTTTACTCATTCCCAGTCAAGGGTTTTGGTGCTACCCTTTTCCAAGTTTACCATGGGAAAGGGAAACAAGGGATGGTAACTACAGAGCTCTACACATGACAGACTCACTACCTCTCCAAACTGGTGAGGGTGGTCATATTCAAGCGTCATTTTCCCAGTGCAAATCTGTAGCAGCGTGGGCTCACAGATCTCAAAAGAGCAGAGGTCCTGGCTTCCTGGTTTTTAAGTCCTGAAGCATTCCTGGAATTTATGTGCTTATCTTCCCACCCCTGCTATAAACCAAGGTCATTGTCATTATCTAGTGGTCAAAGTACAAACTTCTAGAAGCCAGGGCACTTTGTCTATGCTTAGCTCCCAGCAGGCCCCAAATGCCCTGAGACAGTGATTCTCACCTGAGGGGATTTTTCCCCAAGGGGATGTTTGCCACTGCCTGGAAACATTTTTGTCATAACTGGGGTTGGGAGTGGAGTAGATGGGGGAGAAGTACTGTTGGCATTCAGTGGGAAGAAGTTGAGAGATGCTTCTAGACCTCTTACGATGCCCTCAACAATATATATATATTTTTGGTACCAGGCATTGAACCCAGGAGCACTTAACCACTGAGCTACATCCCCAGCCATTTTTATTTTTTTTATTTTGAGACAGGATCTCACTAAGTTGCTCAGGGCCTGGTTAAGTTGCTGAGGATGGCTTTAAGCCTGCCACCACGCCCGCTACAAAATAGAATTTTCTGGCTCAGGGCTGGGGTCATGGTTCAGTTGTAGAGCGCTGGCCTCACATGTGTGAGGCACTAGGTTTGATTCTCAACACCACATATAAATAAATAAAATAAAGGTCCTTCAACAACTAAAAAAAAAAAAAGAAAAAGAAAAAGAATTTTCTGGCTCAGAATATCAATAAAAGTGAGGTTGAGAAACCCTGTACTAACAGCATGAAGGCGTTAGCTCCACATTCTGCCCCACTAAACTTGGAGATGTTTAAGAGATGATTTCAAATCTCCAGATGCTTTCCCAGAGGTGGAACAT
Organism: Marmota flaviventris; assembly: GCF_047511675.1. Classification (NCBI taxonomy): domain Eukaryota; kingdom Metazoa; phylum Chordata; class Mammalia; order Rodentia; family Sciuridae; genus Marmota; species Marmota flaviventris. The sequence goes on along the minus strand of NC_092514.1, from coordinate 54,102,545 downwards.
TGATGACTGGTCCTGCAGAGTGCGAGCTCCCAGGAGTGGTGGCATGCAAGTGCTACCTTGGTGATTTCATAGCATAGTAAGGCCAGTGTGTCCCACTGCAGATAAAAGGGAAATGTTTGTGCTGGACACAGTGGCCCACGCCTGTAATCCCAGCAGCTTGGGAGGCTGAGGCAGGAGGATGGCAGGTTCAAAGTCAGCCTTAGCAACTTAGCAAGGCCTGGTCTCAAAAAGGGGCTGTGGCTGTAGCTCAGCAGCAGAGTGCTTGCCTAGCATGCGTGAGGTGCTGGGTTTGTTCCTCTGCACCTCATAAAAATAAATAAAATAAAGGCATTCTGTTCATCTACAAGTACAAATAAATAAAGGGCTGGGTATGCGGCTCAGTGGTTAAATGCCTCTGGATTCAATCCCTGGTTAAAAAAAAAAAGGGTAGGGGGTGGGGGGGATGTTTTCTGTTCCATGATGGGATAAAAGGTGGCCAGATGTTCACCATCAGGTTGAGAGCAGCTACAGTGGAACCAGATGCCCTCTTTGAGGACCAGCACTAGAAACATCTTGGAACTCACTCCCATCACAGGAGGCAAGGAAGTGGCACACTATTGCCCAGTGCCACAGAAATGTTTCCTTTGGTGGCATTCTGCCATGTGGAGATGTGGAGGACTGTGATGGGACCCCATGAGGGAACTGAACGCACACAGTTGCTGACAGCGGGCCAGCCCCCAAACGGCCTGATGCCAGATACACCAGGCCTCTCAAAACAGCCTGGGCATTGGGAAAATAAGGCCTCATTGGCATGTTTGCCTAGAAACCAGAGGGAGGACTGCAGGGGGGAGGACTTCATTAGAAGGGACGTTGCCAGGCTTGATAGCAGATGAGCCAGGTCATCTCTATCCCTTCCTTCCCAGGTGACTGGGCAACACATTTTGCATTATTTGTAGCAAAACCACACATCCCAGTTTGCACCTGTGGTATAGACATCATTAACAATGCCCACTCCACTCTCAAAAGTGTCCCAGTTCAGAAAATATGTGATCCCCATTGTGCCTCAGTTTCCTCTAAAGGTTGTGTGTGTGTTGTGTGTATTTTTTTGGCATTTATAAACGTTTTTTGTACAAAAAGGGCTACATGCAAAGAATGATCATTGATCAGTTCATACTGTGGAGAAAAACAGCATGTTTCTGAATTTCTTTCTTTTTTTTTTTTTTTTGTCCAGGAAATTTAACCCAGGGGCGCTTGCTTAATCACTGAGCTATATATACCCCCAACTCTTTTTTATTTTGAGATGGGGGTCTCACTAAATTGCTGAAGCTGACCTTGAACTTGTGATCCTCCTGTTTCCACCTTCTGAGCCACTGGGGTTATAGGTGTGAGCCACCACACCCAGCTTAAACAGTTAATTTTTCTGACTTTTTTTTTTTTTTCTTTAGGGGGGTCAGTGCTGGAGAACTTCTTGGTTGCCAGGCAAGAATTCTACCACTGAACTACATCCCCAACCTGAAAGGTTAAGTTTTTGACAGGGAAATTAAGAGAATTCAGATTCCTTGAAAAAAGAATTTTTTTTTGGTTGTGAGTTTCAAACTCCCTGCCTAATCTCTGTCAATTCCAATGGGAAATGAAATAGCTGGGCAGGAGGGGAGGGGGAGGAGCAAAGGAAATGGTAATCCACAAAGTGGAAAATGAGTTTGAGTTACTGGGCTGTGCAGCAGGGATAATCCTCTGCGTGGAGGGCTGCTTTTTCTAAAGTCAGCCCTGCAAAATTTCCTGGCACTCTGGAAATTAACAAATCAGCGCCACTCAAGATTTATCCTTCCAGAGCTGCTCCTGGTGGGAGACCTTCAGGGAGGGCTTTTTCCCTCCCTCCTCCCTCCCTCCCAGGCTCCCTTCCTCCTTTCCTTCCTTCCTCTTTTGTTTTTATTTTTAACCAAAGATGAAAACACTGCTGTCTCTGTCATCTGAGTTTTGTTCTTAGGATGCAAAAAATGAACTTTTGTTTTTCTTTATTTTCTTATTGTCAATACCATCTTTCTCAGACTTTTGTTTTTTCCATATTTATTTATTTATTTGTGGGGGGGTACTGGGGATTGAATTTAGGGCCATTTGACCTCTAGCCACATCCCCAGCCCTATTTTGTATTTTATTTTTAGAGACCAGATTTCACTGAGTTACTTAACACCTTGTTTTTGCTGAGGCTGGCTTTGAACTCTTGATCTTCCTGCCTCAGCCTCTGGAGCCGGGATTACAGGAGTGCGCCACTGTGCCCAACTTTTTTAAAAAATTTCTTTTAGCTGTAGATGGACACAATAACTTTGTTTTATTTATTTATTTTTCTATGGTGCTAAGGATCCAACCCAGGGCCACACATGCTAGGCAAGTGCTCTACCACTGAGCTACAGCCCCAGTCCTCTCAGAAAGTTTTTTAAAGGCAGGGGTCTTCCCCATGTCCCCCTATACGGGTGTTATCTTGTGTTCCACATTGACACCACTACTTTATTGTGATGCTGATACCACCTGTGCCGGTTACCTTGGTGAGTCCTGCTCCCCCAAATGCTGAAATATAGCATCAGAGAAGCACGCAGACAAGTAGAGAACAGAAAGTAAGACCTCTCCTGGGTGGAAGAAGGGGACCCAAAAGGCAGAATCTGTGGGATGAGGAAATTCCATCCCTTTTGTACATCTAAAGTTTTCTTTATCCTTTTATATTCCTCTCCTTTATCTTGTTCATTCCCTCTCATCCAGTGTATGTAACCGGGGATCTGGTGGGAAGGCCAAAAGGTGAGAAACAGGTGGGCTGGAGGGGCCAGGGAGGAGTCGGTGCCATGAAATGTGGGTTTTGCAGATGTCTCACTGGAGTGGCCTCACTGCAGAGTCAACAAGCAAAGCATCTGACAGAATTTCAAGGGTTTTTTAATTTCTTCCATAGAATTTCTTCCCTTTTTGCCTTTTGCAAAAGCTAACTGGTTATCAATAAGGTGGTGCCACTTGAGATCGAGGCTGTCCCTTACACTCAATGTAAAGGGAATGTCTGTCTCAAACAGGAGAGGGGGCATCTAGTCGGCCCCACTGTTGGTGCTGCTCGTTAAAAAAGAATCACCCTGGGCTTTAGGGAATGACACTTACTGGGAATTCTCTTCCCCATTTTTATTCACTAGGGAAAGATAGTTGGTTTTGAATTAATTACAGATTTCTAAGAGATTTATCACTATGGGGAAAATGTAATATTAAGGTAATTGCAAAACAATGTCTATGCCATTTTCCTCTATGGATGACAGAAAGCATACTAGAAAAAAATGTGGTTTTAATGAAATGTAGCTGAAACTTTCTAGTATTTCAGAGCATTTGGTATTATCAGATATCAGCTTAGACAATGCAGACCGTAGTAGTCCTAGGCTAGATTCTCCAGTGAGTGTAAATTCCGTGTAAGTGATTATTTATCTGTAAAAAGGCAGGTATGCATTTGCTTCTTAAATTTAGGATCTTTTAAAAAATATATTTTTATTAATTATTGATGGACCTTTATTTATTTATATGTGGTGCTGAGAATCGAACCCAGTGCCTCTCACATGCTAGGCAAGCGCTCTGCCACTGAGCCACAACCCCAGCCCTTAAATTTAGGATCTTGACTTTCATTTTTTTCCTTCTTTACATCAAATCAAGGAAGGAAAAAAGCCTTTTTACCTCTACCCCTCTCCTGTTCCACTCACTGGAATAACCAGTGGCGATTAAGAAGCCATCCCACACATAATGCGGTTAGTTAAGTGGTCTAATGTCCCAGTTATCCAGTTAGTGGCAGGCAGTGAGGTGGGGATTTGGTTAGTGGAGTCAAACAGAGAAGGAGTAATCTGATTAGTCAGTTGCCATCTGAGGCTGTTGAATTGAGTGGAGAGCAGTTTTGCTGCCTGAGGTTTAATTTCCAACAGACTGTAGGAATCTGCTGCTTCTAAAAGGTCTACTTTAGAATGCTCAACTAAATACTAGTACTACTAATAATTCAATAATAAAAAAGAAGAAAAAAGGAGTCTTCCCGAATAGATTATACCCTTCCGTTTTTAGACAGTCTCATCGACCCACCCAACTCACTCTCCTTTTTCTTGGCAAATAATAACATCAGAGACAGAAGAGCTATGGATCAGATTTCAAATCATTCCATTTGTTACATCCTTTAGGGCCAATCGAATTCCTTTTCTTCTTTTTTTTTTTTTTTATTTTATATTGGGGAGTTGAACCCAGGGACCCAGGGGTGCTTTACCACTGAGCTACATCCCCAGCCCATTTTTTATTTTTTGAGACAAGGTCTCACAAAGTTGCTTAGGGCCTCACTAAGTCGCTGACAAACTTGCGATCCTCCATCCTCAGCCTCCTGAGTCTCTGGGTTCCAGACATGTTGTGTCACTGCGACCAGCTCCCATTCTGATTTCTTTTTGTGCTTATTTTTATAGCTAGAGGGGCCAGAGGTCTGGGTATGTTCCCTACCCTAGGTTCGGAGAAGTGGCCAAGTTCAGCAAATGATTGTTTCCTCTGGTCTACACAGGTAGAGAAGGGACAGTGCACTAAGGGATTTTTTTTTTTTTTTAATGCTGGAAACCAGTGGCCATGATGTTGAGTGTGGAACTGTGCAGGGAGTGAAGAAGTCACCTTGACCTTGTTCCTATTTTTTTAATATGCCCCAGGTACCTGCTCTTCCTCTTTTGGCATCCCTTTTTCTTGTGTGTCTCAAGTCAGGGTATTGGCACCATGGTGCGCGCTCTCCCAGACATTCCAGACTTGGGTCCCTGAGGGTTCTCTAGGGAAGGATGAAGAAGCATAGAAGGGTTTGTGTTTGTCCCCCCTCTTAACCACTTCAGAACAATGCCCATTGTCCTTACCTGTGGGCTGGGATTGGTGCAGATGTTCCCAAAGCAGTAGGCAATTGGTTCTCTTTTGTTCACCTGCTCATATGCTGCCACCTAGTGGTCCCTCCTCCTTTAACACCCTGCATAAAGAGGGGATCTTATGTTCACTTTAATAGCCCCCCCCACTGGTCCCACCCTCAAGGACCTGAATTGTCCCCTTACCTTTTTCCTTTTGTGGTACTGGGATTGAACCTAGGGCCTTGTGCATGCTAGGCAAGTGCTCTACCACTGAGCCACATCCCTAGTCCTCCGTTTTCTTACTTTTTTTTAATCTATCATACACAAAATTATTTTCATTTCTTATTTCTGGGTCAGAAAAATCTGGAAATGAATAGTTGGCATACAATATATTTATATTTTTTCCTGAGAAACTTGGATCCATTGTCTGCTGCCTGGTTTTTCTCCCACAGTGAAGTGCAATTGGAGTTTTGCTCCAGAGCTACAATATGGTCCTTACAGAGGTGAAGAAGGCTTCTGCCAATCCAGGGTTATTCTGAACAGGCAGTTTCAATGATAAAATTCCTATAGTTTCTCAGGTGTCTGTCTTTCAAAATTTCTCATGTAGAGAGACAGGCAACCATATAGCTCATTCCTACTGAGTAGATATTCATGTCAGGCTTTGTTCCGAGCACATTACACATGGTAAATTCTTTCTTCTTACTAATTACTGAATGACCCACTGAGACAGAGCACACCCTTTCTAAGGAGAGGAAATGGGGGCATTAAAGGTCAGGCAACTTACTTGAGAAAGTGTAATAAACAGGGAAGTGGGATTTATTCCCAGCCTGTTTACTCTAGAGTTTATGTTCTTAGCCACTGTTTTTCTGCCTCTTTGGTGCGCAGATAACCTGAGGGCTAGGTACAGGCAACAGAAAAGGGAAACAGAGGCCTGTATTCGCCCTCCTCAAAGCGCCTCCTCAGCCCCTATCTGGGACTTGCTTGATGCTTGCTAACTAACCCAAGGCCTGAGAAGAGCTCTTCAATGTTCTGACTCCCAGGCCTCGCTTCCAGGTTCTGTTTCAGAGATTCAGAACATAAAAAATAAACCAAAATAAAGCAAACAACAACAACAACAACAAAACCACCACCACCACAAAAACCCAAGGAGCCAACCAAAGCAAGTCTGAGACATGACCAGAAACCCAGCAGCCCTGGGTTCCTGAGATGATTCTGCCCTGAAACACAGTTGCAATTACAAGTCTTTTTTTCTGTCTGGGCCTTTGTTTTCTCTCTGGCTGTCCTTTCCCACTTTGTTGGGAGATGACAAGAATGGCCAGAGGTGGCATTTTGATACTATTTCAGAAAGGAATTCAACACCATCACCCTTGGCAAAGAACCAAATCTGAAGTTTATTTGTGGTTTTCAGGCCAGCCAAAACAACTAGCAACTTCCTCCTCCCAAGGGGTTTATCTCTATGGTCCTCTTTGTGTCAATCCTGTGGCAAAGGTAGAAGTGGGTGTGTGGGCTTGTTTAGAGATGGGAGGAGCCATGAGCAGGCGGGTTTAGTAACAGTCTTGATGAACATGCCTCTTCCCAGTTGTCTTACTGGTGGCTCACAGTCACTTCGAGGTGATGGAGAGACTTGGGTTTCTTCAGTGGAGAGAGGAATCCATGTGAGAGTAGGGAATGGGAACACTGGATGGATCTGTTTCTTCATAAAGGCAGGACAGAGAGAAGAATATTTCCTAAAGGGGACAAATACACAAATTTGCTTTTATGGTTCAAAATATAAAAGTATGAATGGGAGTGAAAAGTCTTCCTTCCTTCTCTGACTCACAGATATGCAGTTTCTTTATCCTTGGAGGCAACTCATGTTATTAGTTTCTTTCTCCTTCCAGAAATATTTCATACATATATGAGCAAATAGGCATATATAATTTCTACTCCCTTTTTATACAATGGGGCAAGTTTGGCCTGTCCTGCATTGCAGCGTTTTTTACTTTACCAACATGTATTCCAGAACAGTTTCCTTTTCTTTTTCACTGTTGCATAGTATTCAATTCTCTGACTAGTTCTCTATTGAGCATTTAGGTCACATCCAACCAATTGCTGTTACAAACAAGTAAGCTCCTGTGTGTCATCTGGCATGTATGCAAGGACAGCTGAAGGATAAATTCCTAGAGGTAGAATTGCTGGGGCGAAGAGAATGCAAAGATAAACAATTTAGATTTGACAGGAAAATTCCAAACATTCTGCATTCTCAGCCAGGAAAGTCGTAAAGTCAAACCTTGAGCGACAGGCCTGAGCTGGTGCTTTATGGTCACACAAGGGCATCGGAGAGTGAGATCTATCCTCATGTATTTTCCTAAATGAATTCACTCAACTGCTGCTGCACACTAGAGCCGGCCCTGGTCTGGAAGACTCCAAGGACAGTTTGTATCACTCACTCTGATGTCATCCTTCACCCCTAGCAATGAAGTCGGCTCCCAAATGAAGCCGGAAGATGGAGCTAGTGACATTAAACTGGTCTTGGGTGCCCTCCATCACTCAATTCTTAACAAAACCCACTGTGCACCAAAGTGGCTCCCAATGTGCCCCCACCCAAATCAAGCTTAACTTCCACTGTCTTAAAGCACTGTGGGGGGCTGGGGGTGTGACTCAGTGGCAGAGTGCTTGCCTAGCATGTGTGAGGTCCTGGATTTGGTCCCCAGCACAGCAAAACCAAACCAAAACAAGCTGGGTTTCTTGCTCATAAAACACAAATCTTATTCTTTGTTATATAAACGTTAATTTGACTATTTTTTCATACCAGATTTCTAATCTCGGTTACTCCTATCATAGTGTGTGCACATTTGGGGAAAATGGTGCCCTGGATTTGAGAGCTGGGGATAAAGAAACCTAGATCCATCCTGGTGGCAAGTACTGATTGTCTCTCAATATCTAGTTTCCTTTCTATTTAGTGATGAACTCTCTATTTTGTTTTCTTTCTTTCCATTTTATTTATTTATTTTTTTGGGTGGGGAGGGCAGCCTGTGGAGGGTACCCAGGAGTGCTTTAACACTGAGCTACATTCTCCAACCATTTTCAGTTTTTATTTCGAGGCAGGAGGATCTTTCCAAGTTGCTTAAGGCCTTGCTGAGTTGCTGAGGCTGGCTTTGAACTTGTAATCCTCCTGCCTCAGCCTCCTGAGTTGCTGGGATTACAGCATGCATCACCATGCCAAGCTCAACCCTCTATTTTTAAGCTGGACCCAGGGCTACTTAGAGTAAATTTTTCTTTGTATTGTGATCTATCTATGTATCTATCCACCTGTCTACACATTTCTGGTCAATGGAATGTAAGCAGAAATAGCATGTGTAACATCTCTGTAGTGTTCTCAAAGGAAGAGGATATGCTTTTATTTCACTTTTATCTTTCCTACTGAGTAGAAGGCAGACATGATTGCCGGAGCAGAAGCATCTTTCTTGTCTGTGAAGTAACCTTGGTAATATGACCACTAACAGTGGAGCAAAAAGAGAAGTTACCTAGACCTGGATGCTTTGGATCACTTACCTCCAGGTTTTTACAGAAGAGCAAAATTAATTCCTCTTAATGAAGTCACTGTTATTTTAAAATTTTCACTTGTAGTGGAATCTAAATCCTAAGTGACATACTCCCCAAACTTTGGAAAAAACAATTCCAGACTCATTGTCTTTCACTTGTGACTCAGTAGCATTACTTTGGCAATGAAGAAAAGCACAACACTGACAACTCTCATCTATACAGAGAAACAAAGTCATGACCCACAAACTCTTCTCAACTCAGGGGCAGGCAGTTCACTGGCAATGATTCTGATACCTGGGATTCATCTTTCTTCCATTTCAAAGGCAGAGGTGAGATACTCCTTTGGGACAATTCCAATGAGGCTGTTCAGTTCTCCTACCCACCAGCCGTACATGTTATACTCCTGAAAAATGAAAAGAGGATGGTTACAGGTGAAATTTGGTCATGCCTCTATAAAACTTCTTACAGGGACAGTGTGGGAGACTCCGTTGATGGTTTCTCAGTTGGCATCATCTGTGGGAACAGTTAAGATCTTTGAGGGGCAGCCATTTCGTCTGCATTGTAAACTTTGCATCTTTGATGCTATTGCTGAACCTAAAGAGTCCTCCCTTCCCCTTCCCCCAGCAAGCTGAATGGTATGGCTTCTTCAGAGAAAACTGGGCACACACTAAATGCCAGTACACTAAAGATGTTCAGGGAGTCAGGTCACAGTTCAAATCAATACTATTTATCAAGTACTTTCTATGTGCAAAGTGCTATTTGAGTTCCCCTGAGATATTGAATGATGAATCAGAACATTGCTTGCCCCTCAGTGCTCGCAGCATAGAGTAATGGGCTTTGGAGTCAGACAGACTGAGAGCTAATCTCTGCTTGGTCATTTAGTAGCCATGTGACCTTAGATCCTCCTGGCTTTAACTTCCTCATCTATAAGAGAAGGAATAGTATCTCCATCTTTATATGTGATACCAAAAGTGTCTGATATCATAGTAGGTGTTCTAAACATTAGATCCCTTCATTGAAGAGGTAGGAGGTTGACAGTGACATCAGTAATGATGTGCAGGACATGTAAGTGTCACAGGAAGGGGCAAATAAAAAAACGGGCTGAGAACAGGTGTTTCAACTTAGCTGGGTTTGGGGAACCATGCCTTGTCTGGTTTTGTATATCTAGCTGCTGAGTTTCAGGGGGAAAAAAGAAGAAGAAAGAAAAGAAAGAAAACCAGGTTGGTGACATAAAAACTCAGGGCCCCTAGCATTAACTGGTGATCTTTCCTGTCTCCAAGTAGTTATCTTTCCTTCTCCAACTATGTAATTCCCCTCCCTCTCAGCAGATAACCTCTTTTCCACCTTCAAAGACAAAGGAGTCTTGGGGCTGGGGCTGGGGCTGGGGCTCAGCAGTAGAGCATGCTTGCCTAGCATGTGCAAGGTACTGGGTTCGATCCTCAGCACCACATAAAAATAAATGAAATAAAAGCATGTGTCCAACAACAACTAAAAAATATTTTTTTAAAAAAGAGAATGTAGTCTTAAATTTTTTTTTTTTTTTTTTTGTACTGGGGATTGAACCCAAGGGTGCTAAACAACTGAGCCACATCCATAGCCCTTTTTATATTTTATTTAGAAAACAGGGTCTTGCCAAGTTGCTTAGGGCCTCTCTAAATTGCTGAGGCTGGCCTTGAACTTACAATCCTCCTGCCTCAGCCTCCTGGGCTGCTGGGATTACAGGTATGCACCACTGTACCTGGCTAAAAGTTTCAAATTTGTCAGCCTCCAGCCATGAAAGCAGCAGCGTAACCATATTGACAACCATTCTTTCCCATTTAATGAGGGACGCATCCCCTGGTTTAAGATCATACTTCATCATGTGCATTTGTAACTCTTTCCTTCCCTTTCTTTTCTTCTCTCCTCCCTCCCTCCCTCCCTCCCTTTTTTCTTAGATCTATGGAGTCTGACCTCTGCCTCTAATGTAAATTACTCTTTCCACCATCAGTGAACTGTGTTCAAGATGTGTTTTCATCTTTGAAAACAACTACGTGTCTACTAGTCTATGCCGACTTCCACTTCACAGACCTCCTGGAAGAGTTTACTCCACTCACCGCTCAACTTCTTTCTTTCCAGTCACCCAAGTCACTCTAGTTGGACTCCTGCTTCTGTCCCTCCATTTATGCCTTCCCTGTGTCCCCATTGCCTCCTCCTGGTGCAGATTCTCTGGGTACTTCTCAGTCCCTAACACTTGTTCTCAGCCATGCTGGCACCCACTGTTGACCCTCCTTGAGACAACTTCTCTTAGTTTTTGCGATCATTCTCCCAGTTTCCCTCCCTCTTCTCTGGTTGCTTCTTCTCATTCTCATTCATCTTATACTGTCTCCTTTTAATGTGGTTGTTTCCCAGGGTTCTCTCCTGGCCCTCTTCTCTTCTGACTTTCCTTGAGTGATCTCATATACCCCTGGAGTTTAACCACCGTGACTGTGTTGATGGCTAAAGACTGGTTAAAAACTCCAGCCTGCATCTAAGTATTGGACCCCAATATCCAAGTGCATGTCCACCAAACTGCTCAAACTTAACCCATCAGCCTGCCTCTTTCCCCATTTGCATTCCCCAAATCTCTCCACCTCCTGTGCTCTCTCCTTCAATAAATGGTGCCTCCATGCACTCAGTTACCCAGGCCAGAAACCTCAGAATCCTCCCTGACTTCATCTTCCTCTTCCAATCAATCCTTAAGTCCTTTTAATTTTCTCTCCAAATTATTACTGGAATTCTCTCCATTCCCTTTGCCAATACCCCAGATATCACTATCATCTATCATGAGGATCACAGAAACAACCTCCAAATTGCTCTCTGTCTCTCTCTGTGTTCTTATTTTCTTCCACTCTGTTCTTTGTTCTGAAGCCAGAATGCTTCTGAGATGCACACTGATATTGTCGTTGCTCTGTTTGGAACCTTTCAGTGGGTCTCCACTGCCCCTTGTCAACTTATTTTTTTCTCTCTCTATATATTTGGTGTATTATATTTGTGCTCCAAGTTACTCTCACCTTGGAGGCTATCCTCTGCATTTTTAGCCTCTACTTCCCTCCTCCATTTTGAAAGGCTCACTCCTAAGCAGGCTTCAGATTTCAATTGCTGAGTCACTCACTCTCTAGAAGCCTCTCTTGGGCACGCTCTGGCTGTCCCCACCTCCCCACATGGTCCATAGTGCTTCCCCGACATGAGTTCACCACGCCGCCTTGTTTCTTCTGGCCTTTGTCTCAGTGTCAGTCAACAGATGGGAAACTGAGGGCTGGACCTTGTTTTTGTTTGCTGTGTATTGTCAGCACTCAGCCCAGTACCCAGCACAGAGCGGGGTCAAATAAATACCTTTTCCCCCCCAAATAAACACTTTTTAAATGAGGTTATGACAAAGTAAAGGGAGCAATGGGAATTTACATTTTTTAAAAAAATATTTATTTATTTATTTTTCCGTGGACACAACATCTTTGTTTGTATGTGGTGCTGAGGATCGAATCCGGGCTGCACGCATGCCAGGCGAGCGCATTACTGCTTGAGCCACATCCCCAGCCCGGGAATTTACACTCTTGATTGACCAGGTTTAGTTACAACCAACTCCAAGATATTCCCCTAGCGATGGAACTGGTTGTGGCAGAAAGAGATCAACTGCCTTTGGAGACAGTCTACCACAGTGGCTCCCTAAATACCAAGAAGAGTCTCAAAGGCCACAGGAAGTGATTCTACTGCATTGATCCTTATAGGACCAGGGAATTGCCTTTTTAAAACCAGTCTTAAAAGACTGAATGTCCACCACCTCTTCCTACACCTACTCCTTCTCATGTCCTCCCTCTTCCAGGCCAACTTCCCCATAGAGTGCCCTGTCTTTGGGCAATTACCCAGCATTCCTCAGCCTATGCCTGTCATGAGCTTTTGAGCTCATGTTGGTACAAATTCTGTTACTGTCCATTTTCTAACACTGAAGTTAGGGCAGTTTCTGCCTAAAGTTTTCTTGTAGAGTTGCCCTGTGTTGACCACATTACTGGAATGTCTGTGTCTGCAGGGCCTTGCTGTGAAAGGAAAATACAGGCTCTGTCTTCCTTTCTCACTGTAACTTCCTTTCTCTTAGAAACTAGTTTTAATTCTGCTATCATAGGCAGAAGGTGGGGACAATGCTATCTGACAGTCCCCCCCCAGGTATTGGTGATTGAATTCAGGAGTGTTTTACCACTGAGTCACATCCCCACCTCTTTTGATTTTATTTTTTAAAAATTTGAGACAGGGTCTCGCTAAGTTGCTAAGTTGCTGAGGCTGACTTCAAACTTGTGATCCTCTTGCCTCAGCCTCCCAAGCTATTGGGATTACAAGTATGTATCACTGTACCTGGCTCTGTCAGTCTTTTGATCAAAGTCAACTTGCATAACCATGTTTGAAGTGTGGCCTTCTACCTGCAAGGTGCTGTCATCTTTATCTTCTGCAGAGGCTCAAATAAGGCACCCGGGGGAGGGAGACTATTCAAGACCCCTGACTTTGACTCACACTTCACAGTTCCCCTTTAACTGTAATGTTCCGGGTAGGGACCAAGCCTGAGGAAGGTTTTCTCTGCCAACTTGAAGAGGGTGCAAAGAAGAAGCAGATGAGGCTCAGCAGGGCACCTGCCAAGGCCAGGCTCCCAGTCAGTTTGCTCTTGCTTGAGGGGAACACTGACCTGCTGACTGCAGATGTAGTAGCCTTGCCACAGTGGTGAGAACTAAAATGAGTGAAATCAACTCTTTGCCCTTCAAAACAAAAGAGCAGGCAGAAGTGTAAGGAGGATGGCACAGTCTCAGAGACCATATCTATCCTGCTGTGGAGGCCTGGGAGCTTAATCAAAGCACCTACAGGTCCTGGGATCTGACTGTCTTTTCCAGATTTCTTCCCTTGGCTGGATACTCGAAAAGGGCTGCAGGGCTGAAATGTTTAAAGCATGAATGGAAAATTTTTAGCCTTCTCTCCCACTACCACCCCCCATGCATTGCTCCAACCCAGTCTGAACACCACGAGGTATTTTAAAATAATTTCTACTTTGATGAATTGCTGGGGAGTCCACAATTGCTCATAATCAAAGGGAGAAAAATGCAAATGAGATCCGGCCGAGAACTATCACCACCAAACGTTTATTTCACTGCACAGTGCCAAAAAGAATTAAAACAACATTAAACTCACAGCAATCATGTTTAAGCCCTCGTTTCCAAGTGCCAAATTGCACCACTCTGGATCATACAGATGTTCGTTAATTATGCTAATTTTTATTAAACTATTAAAATGGAGAGAGTACTGGCTCAGCCAGGCAGACCCCAGCTCTGAATGAACTCTGCTCCTGTCTAGAGGTGCTAATTTACTGCATTTTTATTAAGTTGCTGATTCTTGGATTTGAGTTTTAGGACGGCAGGGAGAACTGAATTTCTGGGATCAATGTTTTCCATAAAGTCTGACTTCTCTTTGCCCACATGTTTGGAAAGCCTGGAAAAATACTGAGAGGCTCCCAGGAGACCTCTAATCCTCCATGCAGGAGGGTTCTGCCTTTAAGTGGGGACACATGCCTACAGGTGACAACACTGTAGGGACATCAGGATCATACACGCTCCCCACTCTGTAACTTGATGTGTACAATGTGTGGTAGAGCTTAGATTCTGATGATACAGGATTGTTACCTGAAGATGCTTTAGAGAAGAATATAAAAAGTTATTAAAAAAATCCTTCACATCAGTGTTTGCTTCTGCCACTAAGTCTTTAGAAGCCTTTCACCAGAAAGAAGTACAGTGTGTATGGTTTGTTTTCATCATAAATATATCTAGGCTTGATTAAAAATCTACTTCTCTCAATACAACCTTGCCCCACCTCCTTGAACCCCCCAAACAAAGAAGTCTCACAAATGAAAGTTGACTATTTGAACTCCATTATCTGGATGGAGGAGCTACTGGCCTGGATGAGCGAAGCGTTGAGTGAACCTGAAATAGACGCAGCGCTCACCATCAGCAACAATCAAAAGTGTTTATGGGGGACTGCACACTGCCATAAAAGGATTTATGCTGCTAATCTCCATCAACAAGGAAAAAAAAAAAAAACAAAACCCTACCAAACCTGCCATAAAAAGAACAGCAAATTCTATAAACAAAAAGCAGTATGGCCACCAACAACGGGCATGTTGCACAGCTTGACTCTGCCTCCAGTGGTTTCCTATTGCTGTTTATGGTTTCAAGACTATCATGGACCTCCTCGGTGCTCCTCCTGTCACAGGGCCCTGAGTCCCTGTGTGGTGCTGCAAATACCCTGTCAGTAGGTGTCAGGGGATATGGGGAGGGGGGACCAGCAGGCGCCTATCATAAGCCTTAAAAGAGATTAAATACCCCTACTCCATGATTGCTACATTTTAATTTCTCTCCTCCCTGCTGGTTCCTATTTGTATAAGCTCTTCCATGACTCCCCTGGAGTAGCACAGACATGACCTGGAATGACCATCCTGTCTTGGGATGAGAATTCAATTTCTAGGCTCAGTGAATCCTAGGCTGTTCCAACAAAAGGAACTCACCATCCTCTAGGGCAGAGTCTTAAACTGGAGTCTGTGACCCTGTGGAGCTTGTCTGTGGATGGGGTGTGAAGGAATCTTCAAGCTTCCTGAAACTGGTGTAAAATTTTGTGTACATGTGTACGTGGGTCTCCTCCATCAGATTCCCAGAGGATATGTGCACCCTTCATAGTTTTCCAAGCAGTACTCTAGGGGAAAATTCCATGGTCTTGATGTCCTTGATTTGTATTTGGCCCAGTGTGGCCACAACCCTTACCCCTTAATTAAAAAAAAAAAAAAAAAAAAGAGATAAGAATGTTTGTCCCTTCCAAGCTGAGTTTCCCAGGCCTGAGCCCTCCAATAGCAGGGTCTGTTCCCCCTTCAAAGGCTAACTGAGCTTGCTTGTCCTTTTTAAGGCACTGTCTTGCTAACTGACTTAAAAGTCGTGGCATCTTCTCACAGCTTCCATTCAAAGCCACATGATGGCTTTTGGAGCAAGTTGCATAACATGCTCAGTTCCCCTGAGAAGGTTTCTAATAGAAACATTCTTTTTTTTTTTTTTTTCACATTGAACTGGGCTCTGAGCCTCTGTGGAACAAGATTCCCAGAAAATGTCTCATATTTTGGTTCTCTTAACCATCAAAGTTTACTGTATGAGTGTTGTAAACAAGAGAATTCTTCTTTGAGAGAACAATAAATCAGTCCCTAACATGAAGGATCAATAAAGTCTTGATATATGTATGGGAAAAGCCAATCAATCATGGAAGCATTGGTTTATGATTGCTTATTTCTCTTATTAGTGCTTGTGCATCATATATTATCATCAGTAAGGATGGGAAATTTGAATTCCTGAGCAGAGTAGACTTTTGATTTGCCAGGGTCAGCCCCAAAACATTATGCATTTACTCTGGATTGGCCCACAGATTCTTTGCTCCTAAAAATCCAGCTTTGGAAATTTAATGCTTTCTTTGGATATCATAAATTATTAAGCAAATTGAGGATTCCAACTCAGCACAATTCCAAGTGCTAGGAAAATAAGGCTGGAAACAGGAATTGTTCACCAAAGACAAACAAGTGCTCGTTTTTCAGCACAAATAATTTTGTGTGGAGATTTTCCTGAAGGAGAAAAGGAATGGTCAGCTGGGTGGCCAGTGGATTAGTGGAAAAGATCGGAGCTTTTCCTTGGAAAGGATCGGAGCTCAGTGCTTGGCTAAGACCTTGGGTAGCTTGGCGGCCTCTCCAGTCTCTTTTAGGCTGTAAGTTCTTGGCAATCATTTTCTCTTTTTCTATTATTCAGAGTTTTGGTCTATAAATCATAATAAAAATGAATCATTAAATTTGCCTCAATTGAGCTGGTTTTATTTATTGTCACATCTCAGGGAATTTGCTAACCTCAGGATTGATGGGCCTGGATACAGGCAAAGATATGTGGATAGAAGAAAGAAGACACCAGATAGGCCAGGTGGTCAGTAAAAGCAGTTGGGGGGCTCCTGGGGACAACTCTATGAAGCACACCCCCTAAGAGCCAAGTATCCTGAGAAGAGGAATGTGTTATCTGGATGGAGGGTTCAAGAGCACTGGAGTTTGACCCCTCAAACTTGTTGACACTTGTTCAGCCTCAAGTGTGAGGCTCATGGTCTCAATCCTGTGCAGGACAAGCATATATTTAGGGTGTGAGTGCATAATGATCAAGACCAGAGAGGTGTGCTGGACCTTGTTGGTGATGGAAGTGTGTGCAAAAAACAGGGTGGGCATGCGAGTGAATGTGACAGAAAAATCATAAGCTGCAAAGGTGAGAAGGAATGTGAAACAGGGTGGTAAGGAGAGAGGCGAAATCACAGAACTTGAAAGGATAAAGGGAAGGTAAACACTGTGCAGATGGGAGAAAACAAGGTGCCAAGTGCAGAATTCAGGAACAATGGAGACGGCACCATTTCAGAGCTGATAGAATTGTGATACCATGTGAGACGGGCATATTAATATGTATTCCATAAACTGCGCAGCTCGCAGCTCTGCACCACTCTGTTTTGCTCTGACCGCAGTACCAGCCTCAGGCACCACAACACAATTTGGAAACAATGTGACGGAAATGTTTAATCTGCTCGGCCCATCTGTGCTGCGTATTTCTCCAGATCTCCCTGAGAGAGGCGCCTTGAATCTCCACATTGCCTTTAATATTCTCCTAAATCACCTCCCCACTGCACTTCAAGGGCCATTGCTACAATATCACAGGTTCATCTAAAGTGCAATGGGGAGGGGGGGTGTTGGGGGAGGCGCAGGCAGGGAGATTTTTTATTTTAAAATAATTTCCAGAGATTGTCTTTTCTGCTTCCTTAAAAAAAAAAAGAAGAAGAAGAAGAAGAAGAAGAAGAAGAAGAAGAAGAAGAAGAAGAAGAAGAAGAAGAAGAAGAAGAAGAAAAGTTATTCTACTGTTGCTGTAAGGTTATTGAGGTTGTTTGGTACAAAACAGGGTAGGATAGAGTGGAATCATTCTCCAAAGAATTATTTTTATTAATCTCAATTCTCTCAATTGGACATGGGAGGGGTGAGCAGCTGCTCTTTCTCCATCTCCTCTTCTTGCACCTTGCTAGAGTGAGGTGCTCATTTGGGGCTGGGACTCTCCCCTTTATGCTCAGGGCATCGGGTCTCAGCTTGGTAGTTCCCAGGGCCAACCTTGACCCTGCACTGCTCTAAACAAAGCCATCCTGTTCTAGACAAAGTATACATTTAGTCCCTGGCCATCATGTCCTCATCAGGAGAGGACACTGAGTATATTTTTAGATTTTAGCTTAACACCTTATATTTTCTCTCTTTCAGCACAGATGTTGGGTGTCAGGTTTCTACTGCCTTCCTCTGCTCAGTTCTGCTAGATTCAGCTATTTGGGGCCAGAATGTAGGAAGCTGGAGTGGGTTTCGGAGAAAGAGGGGATGACAAGTCACCATGTTTCAGAACCTAGACAAATGGAAGAGAGTTGCACATCACCAAGAAAATTAGGATTCCTTTTGCTTTGTGAATTAAAGAAATGAATAATTTAATCCTCAAGATTGTTCCAGCGAGGGAAAGGCAATGTCCCAGTTGCGGAGCCCTACAGCCTGTCGGTGTGTTACATCATCTGCACACATAGGCGTTTCCATGACAACAGCTTATAGCTTCATTTCCTGGATCCCTCTAGGGGGTGTCACAGCCAGATCCACCTGCTTTTCACCCTACCCTCGGTGGGGTCATGGTAAGGTCGCCAGAATAAATGAACGCGGGTACTAATGATCTGTTTACTGCTGTTTATGCTCTGTGTGTGTCAGGGGCATGCACATTTAGAGAGCTCATTATGGTTGCAATTAGAATGCACCATCGCTAGATATTTAACTCCTTTTTCTTTTAAATTAGCATTTTAATAACATTCTTTGAGCAGAGAAACAAAATGACCATTTTTCACGGACAAACTTCTAGCTGTAGGTGCAACTTTAATGGCAAAGTTGTGAAGGGGAAAGAAGGGAGAAAAAAGGGCCACTTTTACTACTTTCACCCTCCTCCTTACCAAAAGGATATTTTTATTTGCTTTCTAACACACTCAATTTCCTAAATTTGTTTTGAATCCAATTATTTTGGGTGGTTTAAAGCGCTGCACTCTTGTTGGACGGAAATTAGCAGCGATTGAAATTAACTTTTTATGTGACCTGTGAAAGGGGCTAAAATAATTACAAGTGTGTAGAAGAAATCCTGTCTCCAAAAGACCCTTGCTGTAGGACTGGGCTGTGATCTGATGATAGCATGATCAGAATATCTCTATATTGTAACTACAAAATTTTTTTTTCCTTAAAAAGGTGATTGTAATTATTGTTTCTGTTTTATAATTCTTAGGATTATTTTATAGAAGGTAAATGATGACAAAAATTTAGCACTATAGGCAGAATAAGTAAGAGACAGAAAGAATAAAAACAATAACAGCATCATTTACCACTTAAAAATGGTCAGACCTGAGAGCATCCAAAAGCAGGAGAGTTGAAACAGGAAAGATGCGCTGCAGAGACCCACTTGGGCAGAATGTTCCTAAGGCACTGCTTTTCGGGAACCAGTCAACACCTTTTCTGGGTGTTTACAGATGCTCTGTTTGTGTAAAGTACAGTGAAAAATAACAATTTGAATGTTTCGATTATCTTTCCCAGTCCGTTCCATTTTCATTATTTATTTCCTATAAATCGGGACCTTGCTGAACATAATTCTGCAGACAAGGAGGTGGATGGGACAGCCAATGTGAACAAGGAGATGGATGGTGGGTGCGTGTAAGATAGATGCTATGCGTTTATGGAAAGGAGCCGTACAGTATGTCTACGTGTGAACATCCGCAAAGTAGAGCCAGGGAGTGTGTAAACTATAACGGGTATTTATAGATAGGGGAGGAAAAAAAAAAGGGTGCAAGGAAGACTGTGTAGGAACAGGCACAGAGAGCCTGAAAAGACGTGCTGTTTCCTACCCTCCTGGAATCCACGTCCAAGTTCCGCCTAAGATGTCCCATGCTCGCTGTGGCTCCTGTGAAACTCACAAGCCTTACCATGACAACAGACGGGGATTTCACAGCCAGAAGACTTGGGAGGTCAATAGTTGAAAAGCAAGAGTTATAAAGAGAGATCTTTATCCACAGCAAAACAATTCCACTAACACCCCCACCCCACAATGATAGAAGGAAGAAAAAAAATTTAAAGACACAGCAGGAGAAAAAAAAAAAACCTTTCTAAAAATGCAAGTTTAAAATGTTTATGCTTTGCATCAGCGTTGTTGCACCTTAGAATCTGCCATTTCATAAATAAAATACGGATGGCATAGACTATAATTTGGTGATAGCTACCCCAGGACATATCTAGATGCACTTCTGTTATTTTAATTAAATACTGCATTATGGTTTGTGACAACTACATAGCTACAGCGTAAATGAATTCAGATTAAAGTGTTACTTAGGCATCCAGTAATTTTTGTTTCATTCCTCAGTTTTACAAAGCAAATAGCTATAAAATCAAGATGTTTGTTCATTTACAGATGGAGTAGGATTGTTGTCGCTGTTTTTTTCCCCCCCTCTCCTTAATCCTCACGCACGAAAAGAAGACAGAGCTCAGAATCTGGCTCCCAATACTCTTAGCTTATGAGCCACATCACAAAGAAAAACACATCCTCTTGACTATAATGTGAGATGCTGAATATTAATTGCTGGTATTATGCTTATCTTTCTAGCCGGGTTCTGTCTTTTACCAATTACTCTGATGGGCTGCAATCTTGCTTTGCCAGGGGATTTTTCTCCTTTGTTTAACAGTTAGAAACCTATTTGATTTTATTTTATTAAAAAAGAATCATAAAGTTCATAATGCTCCGTGGAAGTTTTTAGTATTTGGAACTCTTCCCAAATACAGAATAGGAGTAGGAACAGAGAAACTGCCGGATCTCTTTGCTAAAAAGATGATGCACATTTCTGCATTTAAAAGAAAAATATTTTTTCATTTTAGCCATATTAATGTTTGCTTAATGAAACTGGAGATACAATTTGATATAATCAATTGGTTAGTTTAAATGTCACTTCACTAACAAATCATGAGAAAAGTTCACAATATTCTTATCTATCAGGTGCAGATTTTCACTCAATAGGATAGAGTAAAAGGATTTTTGCTCAAATCTGAGGATTTAATTGCATCTTAAATGTGTCATATGTCAAGATGAAAATTTTTAAATAGCAAGTTTTCTGAAACCTTTGTCTATTATTTCTGGTCTGAGAAGCAATATGATCTTTTTATTAGCCTTAAATACCATACGTCTGTGAATGTCTGCGAATTCTAGCTTTCTCTATTCTAATTGATTACCCCAAATCCCCCATAACGAATCCTATAACCTGCAAAGAAATTACTGTTCTGTATTTTTGCAATGAGGTTATAATTTGCTTCAATATTTTGTGAGTTTGGTTAGAGAACTGAATCCATCCAATACCAAGAAACCCTGGCAGAAGAGGTTTGAGGAGGCTGAACTCCTTTCAAGAAAATAATTACCCAGAAACAAAGCTTTTGCAACTCCATTTAAATAGGGCATCTCACCGAAATGTCATTCAGCCTCTTTGGCAGATTAGTGAGGAGTTTATTACTAAATCTCTGTCTAATAAACGTGCAGTTGACTCTGGAGGAGCTGCTTGTTATAATACTGGCGGCGGGAAATGGAGGGAATGTCACAGTTAAAGACACAAATTTTCCCTGTAATATATTCGAATGGAAACCTCTGAATCCAATACTACATGGGCATATCTAATAAATTCACAATATTTCAGTCTCAACAGCCTTCACCGGTTAGTTTTAAAGATTTATGTGGTAAAAAATTACTCAGTGATGAATATGGTTTATTCTGTGCAGTATTGGAGGTATAAGGAATTAAACTACCGTCTTTAACAGTGAATTTATTATTACCTCTGTCAAAAGACGAAGCCTTTAACAGCATTTGTTATAAATTCACTGCAAAATAAATGGCTGGAATTTTTTACACAGGAGTTTGTAAAGCATTGGGCGATTCTGAACATTAACCTAACACTGCCATGGCTTATGTGGTTCTAGGTAAACATTTCTGTCTGGGCCTTGTAGTTAATTATCTGGTGTGGGACTTTCCACCTGACTGAAGTGTGTGTGTGTGTGTGTGTGTGTGTGTGTGTGTTTGTTTTGAAAGTGAAGGGTCCTGCCCCGGACAACAGTTTAGCAATGAGATTAAGGAGGAAAATTCTAATCGTATTCTCTTTTTTAAAAACGAGTTAGGATTTGCAGGACAGGGTTGATGTGCAATAAGGCCCCTTGTTAGCAGGTTTACATGCATGCATATGCACACACGCATAAACACCCTCTCCCTTTTGTCCTCTCTTGGAATGGGTGTCCCCTCATTTATAAAAATTACCTGGAAGGAATGAGGCTGCCAGGGTTTGTTCTAGACGATTGGTTCCTGTCTGGGGGAAAGGAATGGCCTCTACTGAATTTGACCGGTGTATGACCGTTGCCTTCCAGCTGACCCCAAATCCCATTCCCATCCTCCTAACTCTATAGCCTCCCATAGGGGTTATTAATGAGAGAAAACACCATCATCATCATCATCTTCTTCATCACAACACAGTGTTGACCTGCTTGTTAACATGAAATGGGGTGGTGGGGACAGCTTCTGCTTCTCTCCTGTACCATCATAAATAAGAAAAGATATTTTCTGATGGTACCCCCTGCCTGCCCCCTTCGGTTAGGTCAGAGGTGAATAATAGCTCTTTGACAGGCATTGATCAGTTTGATCACACTGTTTGGGCAGTCTGTGCCCCAGGCCTATATCCTCCCTACTTACTACCCCCAAATTACCTCCCAAATAACCCCACCCATCCCCCACTCAGCTAAGCTGAGGGTATGATGCCTGAGGAAGTCCTAAATGGACACTAGATGTCACCAAACACCTCCTTTCCCTCAGAGCCCTGAAATTAAAAAAAAAAAAAAAAAAGAAAAGAAAAGAAATCTTTCATTTAAAGCAATTGAAGGAATTAACTTAGCTGTTTTTATGAGGGTTGTTGTCACATTCAACTAAGCACACTTAAAGGAGAAAGTATTGCTGCATTTAGACAATTTTTATAACAAAATCTCTTTTGGAGAGGATGGGGTCCAGGCAGAGGAAAGGTCTACATTCTTAAGTGGTCCTTTGAGGGAGTACATGGAAAAAATTGGGTTTTAAAAATGTTAACATGGTCCAGGTGAGCTGCGACAGCCCTGCTGCGTTCAGATGACTAGATGCTGGGTTTGGAGCCATGATCCAGCCTGAGTTTAAGGAGCTCCATCCCAGATCACAAAGTGTGTCCATCCTTGTCCATATAAGGCCCATGGCCATCTGACCCCTTCATGTGGGCCCTGTTAAACTTGACCTTGTCTATAAAATTCCCTGTTTCTATTAGCAGAGAAAGCTTGGTGTGTTTGGACCACGTGAATACCTTTCTTCCCCAGCTAAGCCAGAATGTAAGTATCAGTTTTACATAGTGCCCAACTTGTTGCTCCAAGGCTGATTTCCATGGAAATAAGACACTGGATAAAGCCTTAGAGGAGCTTTCAAGACCAAGCACACCAGCCAAGCCCAAGAGGTATCCCCTCCTGGCTCAGTTTATTTTAAACTCATGTAGGGGCCTCTTTTCCTTTCTAGTAATTGAAAAAGAGTTTCTCTCTTTAATTTGCCTTTATCTATTGGACAGCTCATGTTACCATCACAAATTACTTTTGGAACATGAACCTTATTTTTCAAATGGGCATTCACATAAGAGTGATCTCAAACAATGGAAGAAGCACTTTTATTATTTAGAAGGAATGGTTCCCCAGTAAAAGACCTTGGAACTAAGTCAGGGTCACTACCCTGAAAGCTGGGTCTCGTGACTAGTTTTATCCAAATAGAGGCTTCTTACCTTTCTTTCTCCTCCTTATATAACAAGTGACCATAGTGGTGCTGATCCAGGTCCACAGAAGGGCCTTATGATCCTCAGATGAAAGGAACTAAGCCAGGGCACGGTGTTATCGCACGGAGGGTGATTCAGCACCTGCCCTGTCATGCCTGGTGCCCAGGCTGAATGGATTTTTGGAGTACACCTGTTGTTGAACCCCTGCCAAGTACTGATGGCCACTAACCCCCAAATCACTTTTCCCCCCCGCTGTTGATGTTTGGAATGTCAGACAGGACCGAGCAGCAGCCGGCGTGTATTTCAAACACAGCAGATGGATTTTTATATTAGCTCCTATTTCATGTTCAGGCAGAGCGACCGCCTCACTAAAACCGCAGCCTCGGTGCTGCCGAGTTTGCTTCTGTGAGATTAATTCTGTGAAATTAATTGGGACAAGATTGAAAAGGAAATTAAAATGCAGCTGAGTGAACAGGCCTTTCAAACACCTTTTTCCTGCTCTATTCGAACTTGAATTCTGCGGTGGTCGCTGGCATCGTGGGAAGTAATTTACGAGAGGCAGGCTCTCAGGAGCCATCGGTTACGTATGAAGAGACCGGCACCAGCGCCACAATCTGGAGCCACTGAAGAGCGCTAAACGCCCCGCTGTGGCCTGAGCTGTGTCCTGGCTCCAGGGAGGAAGGGAAATTCAGTCCCTTCCCAGAGAAGGCTGTTCAGAAAGAAATATCTGGGCCCAAAAGGAATGCAGGAACATTCACTGGAGGCTCAGATCTGCTTCATTATTAAAATTTCCCATTAATATATTTTAAGACCTCAATTGGAAGTCAGTGAATTAAGTGGGCATGAAGCTGTGTGGGGCCTGAGGATTGCTTGGCCAGGTTGTGGGGAGGTCAGCAGGAGTCTTCCTGCTGACTGCTTGTTAGTTCCTATTCTGGAGCTTAGGTACACAGCTTTGGCATCTCCTGGAAGAGAACTTTGGAGACTATCAGATGTCAGTGATGAAATCTGTTGGACCAGTAAAAGCACAGTGATTTTCCACACAGTCTTCTTCAATGGGTAGTTTTCTACATGAAGTGAGAGCCTATTGTGTCTTAGAACATCTCTATGAAGAGTTCTTGGCATGTGAACCACATTATTTTCTCTCTGAATTCACCAATAATTTAGTGAACTCCTAGTATGTGCCCAACATGGGTCTAAAAGGTTTATTATTAGTAGAAGTTAGCAGAATATAATGCTAGTTTCCATTTCCTGGGTGCTGGGCTCTTCTTTACCCATATCTCTAGTGGAAGTCTCACTATGACCCTGTGAATAAAAATTATCCCACTTTTTACAGATGAGGAAATTGAGGATTAGCAAGGTTAAGTGACTTTCTCCAGGGTCACATAAATAAGGCATCTGTTGTTACTTGTTTCTCTGAGAACAGGACAGGCAATGGGCATTTGGTTAACTATGGGGTGCATCTTTCTTCAGGCAATCATCTCTGGAGAAGTTTTTTTCTCTGTCTCTCATTTTCTTTCTTTCTTTCTCTCTCTCTTTTCTTTCCTTCTTTCTTCCTTCCTTCCTTTCTTTCATACCAGGGATTGAACCCTGGGGTGCTTCACCACTGATCCACATCCCCAGACCTCTTTTTAGTTTTTATTTTGAGGCAGGCTCTTGTTAATTTGCTTAGGGCTTCACTTCATTGCAGAGGCTGGATTTGAACTTGCAATGCTCCTGCCTCAGTCTCCCTAGTCACTAGGATTACAGGCGTGCTGTGCCACTGTGCCTGGCTTCTTTTTCTTTTTTGGGATAAATTCTTCTCTTTCTGGGATCACTCCTACCCAAAGGCAAGACTCAAAAATTCACCTGAGGTTGGGCCTAGGATTCTAGGATTCAAGGCTGGATCTTACTTGGGTGTCTATTGAGAAACAGCAAACAGGGGTGGGGGTATAGCTTAACGGTAGAGGACTTATCTAACATGCATGAGGGCTCCCCCGCCCCCAGAAAAAAGGGGAAAAAAATAAAGAAGCAGCAGGAAGCAAGCAGGAGTCCTGGACTAAAATCTGCCATCCTCCCTTCCTCACTTCCTTGTCCACTTCCCTACCCAGGAGACTTTCTTCTTCTGGTCCAATCCTCTCTTCACAATATTCCTTTTATGAGACAAAGAGAGAGAGGAAATCAGATGCATCTATGAGATCTGAAGACAAAAGAGCTAGTAGCTGTAACTTTTGTTGTGGTTTAATCTGAGTGAGTAATTGAAGCCCCACATTTTTGTGTGGGGCTCCTGTAGCGGTTTTACAGGGTCAGGCCCACTGTGTCGGAAGGGGAAATGTCTGAGGTACAGAAAACCTTCCATGTTGTCCAACACGATTTTCTCATTTTACAAATGAAGAAATGAATCCAGGTAAGCTGAGCCACATGGTTGCATCTTGTGCTTTCTTGGGGAAAAGGCTTCCCCAGGTTTCTAGACAGTGGGGCTTTGATGCTCAACAAAGGTGCTACTGGCTAAAGTGGGATGAATTTAGGATCCATAGGAGAGACGATCCTAGAGTATTAACAACTGAACTTCTGAATAGAAAAATGGCTAGGGATGGTGGCAGAATGTTCTGTCTGAATTGGTTCATTTGTGCTTCTTAGAAGTAAAGAAATGGACTGGGTCGTCTTTTAAGGTTCCTTCTTGCCCAAGAACTCTGAGTTAGGTAGTAGAATCAAGGCAAATCCTATTTGAGATGCTCCCCAAACCAACATTAACTAGAAGGAACCTCTATGAGGGAAATTTTGTTGTGTTCCTACCTTCTGGTTTCCTCTTCAGATAAGCAGAGATTAGCAACATGGGGAAGGGAGGATGGTCCACCCTTGGGGTGGTGGTGGTGAGAAATATTAGGATGATTAGGGATCCAAATGGACTCAGAACCTTCCAGAAGAGAGGAGAAAGAAGCTGATGGAACCAGAGCAGTAAGGTATTTTCACTGAATTAAACTCTGACTTATTAGCTTTTAGTAATGGAGGAGGGGAAGAGAAGATGGTTTAAAAAAAACATGTGGAGTTTGTTTCCCCCATGTTTCTTGGGAATTTCTTAAAAATACCATAGCCATGGTAACCTCGGACAGCTCTATATTGCAGGACAGGTCATTGCACAGCCCCTTCTAACTGGAGGAAAGGGACCCCCAGTGAGAAGCCATTAACAAAGGCAAAAGACATGCAAAACAAACAAAATAATCATGACTGAGAGAGAGGGCCAGCAGACAGTCTGGCTCTGTTCTCCCCCCCTCCTGCTGCAGGCACCTCCAGACAATGTAAACAGTTAATTTGTTCACCTGCAGGCTCTGGGCAAACAGAGGCCTGGTCACACCTGAGTGGATAACTCGATTACCCCGTAATGCCAGCGTGGTAATGTACACAAATTCTATTACACGGTAAACCTTGCTTTCGGGCATTTGAAATACCAATCAGGCCAATGTCTACTCCCTTCTTTGCTTCCAATTTATTCTTGGTGTATTGGAGCTGCACCGAAATGGCACTAGGGTGGTGTTGAGTTAGGGATCCAGGAGAAATCACTAGAAGATTATGTTCTCACTCATCAGGGCCTGTAGGGTTAGCTCGAATTTAGTCCTTGTTTAAGGGGCCTGATTCACTGGAACCACTGAAAGATACCTCAGGTACAGATCTGGTCTGTTTCTCAAGGAGCTTATTGTATATTTCAAACCCCAGACAAGCCCTTGGCCTAGGTAGTAACATTCACAGAATAAAGATAAATGGTAAATGATGAGTTAACAACACAATGGGCTTTCAATTTTCCTTTACGAAATCCACATACTCAGCAATTAAAGAGTAAATTGTACCTATTTCAAAAGTATGTTTGTAGATATCGATTGGCTGCATAGAAAGAGAGGCCTTTTTAATACTATCTTTAGGGACAGAACTTACTATCTTAGCCTGCTTGTAGACCATGGGTGGTCTTTTACAAGGATGGTATGTACTGGATCCTCAAATTGTAACCCATGAATTTGGAATCTTTACATTAGTAAAGGATTGGCAATAATCCATCTTTTTTTTTTTAACCCTATTCCTTTCTGATCAACAGTACCATTTGTGAGATGGTCAGCTGGGTCTATGGGTTAACTCTTGATTGAGGAAGAGAAGGGAGTTAGCTGGCCTTTGCAGGATTGGATTCACTATCTTGGCCTTATCAGCACTTGGTCAAACCAATTGAGCTAACTAATTCTGACTCCTCCCCCCATAGGTAATTATATTACAGTCTCATTTATCTACAAATGAAATAAGAAGGCAGCTTACTTAGCCGGAATGTTTTCAATAGTATTATATAGTAATAAATTATGTACACAGCAATGACCTTTAAGTATCCCAGCCCTTGAAAAGGATCAGATTTCAATTGGCATAACTTTAAGGTTATGTTTACTTGATTGTATTTTGAAATTTGAAAATTGATCTCTAAATCTGAATTTTCAATTAAAATGTCCCCTGGCAATTATAAATAAATGGAAATTTATTCTGTGTGTGATGGAGCCATGGAACTTATCCTGAAAAGTGTTATAACAGAATAATTCTGGTTGTGGTGACTACACCGTCAAGAGTGAAAAAATCAACTTTGGATCCAAGTTCCATACTCTGTGTCCTTACCTTGCTCAGAATGCGAATGAGGTCACCCCGTTGGAAGGACAGTTCGTCTGGCTGTTCACCATAACAATCCCATAGTCCTTGGTAATAACTGGCATAGTCCACTGATCAAAGAGAAGAGAAATCAAAGTGAAAAGGACTCTTGTCTTTTTCATGGAGCCACATTTTTGTTGCAAATGGAAACTAGAGTTCTGCTAGGGCCCCTAGGAAACCTAATATTCAGGGGGGTCCAGATGAAATACAGTCAAGCACTCAGCATGAGCAAAAGATTATGGGAGAAGGAGATCATTAACTAACATTAAATATTTACAGATCACCCCTAGTAGGATGCTGTTCAACAATATGATAATATATTTATTTATTAATAAAAGAAAGTCAGGTAGGTAATTTTTCAGTTGGTTTGTAAATAAGCAGCATGAAGAAGTTTCCCTCCAGACTTTCTTGATCCGGGACATCTAAACAACCTAGCTCATTTCTTCATTATGCATTTGAAGGTACAAGTCTCTGACTCCTGCTATTCACAAGAGGCTGAATCAGCCAGCTGCTTCTGTATCACAGCTCACATTTTGGCCTCCTCTGTTACATGGGAGCTTCATCCTGGGCACTTTCCACCCAGGTACTATATGAGGTAATCACCAATAAATACTAAAACAAATAGCTCAGTCCTTAAGTGGAACCATGGGGGTGTCTCATCCATTACAACTAAATTCTGGGTGGGCTGGCCCTTTTCCAGCATCTCATTTGTAGACCCTGAACATGTCTGCCAAGATTTATCTGCAAGCCCCCAGGGGAACAGAAACCAAAGTGATCCGCATTAAAAATGAAAGCAACTGAAGATGACAAACCAAGCTTTAGAAGCACTGAAGAGATTTACTGGGCTTCTCAGCAAGACTCGATGGCAATGATGCCACAGGAAAGCCATCGATTCTTAACAATGAAGAATTTGTATTGATCCTCTTCTACCCGGAAAGGTTAAACACTAGAGTACAAAGTGGGAGAGGATCTGGGGATTTGAATGGCAGGAGAGCTAATGCCCACTAGACCAACGATGCTCCCTGTTCCTGAGGACTCTCTGTATGAGATCTGTGAGCCAAGCACCTCCCAAAGGTGAAATCTGATTGATGGGATTCAGGAGTCCTGTGTTCTAGTTAAATTGTATGTGTTTTTTGGGGATTCTATTCTACCAATTTCCACCTTTCCTTTCATTTGTTTGGACCCTTCTATGAGCAATAATGGTATTGGTTGCTGAGAATGGGAATAGATGAGGGCAAGTAGGTGGGTGGGGGCACAGGAGCCCAGCTATATTTGCTTTTTTTTGCTTGTTCCTAACTTATGAGCAATTCAAACATTGCATAGGGAAACAAAATCCCTACATGTCTCTGGGTAAGAACTTTAGTAGGAATCTTAAAGTGCACAAAAACAGAGGAGGGATATTTCAAACAGAAGTAAAAATGTCAATCATAGAGGAACTTAGGCATTTTTGTTTGTTTGTTTTACACAGAAAATTGTTTGTATATGCAGTAGACAATAGAGGGCAGCAAACAAAATAACTACAGTGAAAACATTCTGCCATGGAGTTAAGAATATATTTTGAAGAAAAATAAGTTGGGAGAAAAAAGCTAACTATTGAAAAGACAAAGCATATATTTTTAGGGATATCAGTGCATGAAATAGTAGAGAAATATCACTCGCTGAAAAGTGTTTTCCTAGAGGATATATTATGCATTTGCAGTTGTTACAGAGCTGATAAATCATCCCAAGATTTTGACTAAATTTAGGAATGAGAGTTATATTAACATCAATATTCTTCATGGATTTATATATGGTAGAGAAAATCCTTCTTTTTGTTTTTGTTTTTGGTACCAGGGATTTAACCCAGGGGCACTTCACTATTGAGCTACATCCCAAGACCTTTTTTATATTTCATTTAGAGTCAGGATCTTTCTAAGTTGCTTAGGGCCTCACTAATTTGCTGAGGCTGGCTTTGAACTTGTGATCCTCCTGCCTCAGCCTCCTAAACTGCTGGGATTACAGGTGTGTGCCACCACACCTGGTGAGAAAAATCATCTTTATAAAAATAGATTTTCAAAACCTAACTTGATATTTCTGAATGGTATGAAGACTGACAAAGTTAACAAGGGTTTTTCTGGCCTACCAGAGGGTCCCTTTGAGGTACTGTTCCCCATAATGTGCCTGGATGTGGGACAGCTTCTAAGATGATGGATACCATAGTTTTTTTGTTGTTTTTGGTTCTGGGAATTGAACTCAGGGGCACTCAACCACTGAGCCACATCCCCAGCTCTATTCAGAGACAGGGTCTCACTGAGTTGCTCAGTGCCTCACTTTTGCTGAGGCTGGTTTTGAACTTGCAATCCTCCTGCCTCAGCCTCCCAAGTCCTGGAATTACAGGCGTGCACCACCGCACCCGCCACCTTTGGTTTTTATATATAAAAGTGACTTGACATTGGGCATATGGGGACCTGAGAAAAACACCCGAAAAAAGACTTATGCTGAAAGCATAAATCACAGGGAAAGCAGGAAGCTAGGAGGAAAACAGAAGCCTTCCAGGAAAAACTAAAGATAAAAAAGGACTTTGGAGTTCCAGAATCCAGAGATAGTATAGACTAGTCCAAGAATAATCAGAACTAGACCCATTTTATGACAGCTCTGAAAAATAGGCAGAATGAAGGGCTAAAGGGAGAAAATATCGAACCTACTGGCTAGTAGTATTCTGGATTTAAAAGTTAAGTAAGGAATGATTCTTTATCTGGGCAAGACTGGACTCTGTATTGCAGACTCCCTATTTAACACGATTTTTTTTTTTTTTTTTGGTACTAGGGATTGAACCCAGGGGAGTTAACCATTGAGCCACATCCTCAGCCCTATTTATTTATTATTATTTTTTAAAAAAATATTTATTTTTTAGTTGTAGGTGGACACAATAACCTTTATTTTGTTTATATGTGCTGTTGAGGCTCGAACCCAGTGCCTCATGTGTGCTAGGCAAGCAGTTCAACCACTGAGCCACAACCCCAGCCCTATTTATTTATTATTTTGAGACAGGGTCTCACTAAGTTGCTTAGGACCTCACTAAGTTGCTGAGGCTGGCTCTGAACTCGTGATCCTCCCGCCTCAAAGTCCTGTGTTTCTGGGATTGCAGGCCACCCCTCCCGGCAGGCAACACATATAGGGATTTACATTTATGTGTATATGTGTGCAAATTCATAATTCATTCCTCAGCATCCAACAATCATGCGCATGACACCTGCAAAATGCCAGGGACTGTGCTGGACACCAGGAATTCCATACTGACCACACATGGTTCTTGCTTCCAAGGCTGCCATCTAGTAGGGGAGGCACCATGGGACAAATAGTGTAAATATTTATTTATTTATGATTGCAATGTATCTGTGAAAAAGTTGAGAATGCTATGTATAATAGGGAATTTGCCATAGTCTGAGGGGGTCAAGGAAGGCTTCTCTGAGTCTTCCGCTGCATTCGAAAACCCAACCTAGGGGGTGTTACTTGATGACCTTGAAAGGGGAAGAGGTGAGGTTGAGGCGGGATTCATTCCTGAAGCCTGCCCTCAAAAAGGGCTTGAAGGTCCAAAAGCCTGCTGGGTTAGTTCAGCTTTGCCCTAACCTTGTCCAGATTATCCTACAAACAGGTGAATGCACACAGACACTTTGACTTCTTCAGAGCAGTGAAAGGAATTGAGAGCTCAGGAGCTTGGCTCCCCTCTGTGGGTTGTGTTTAGGTTTCTTTAGGTTTATACTACTCTGGCAGCAGCCTGAGATCAGAAATGGTGCAGTATTCTGACCATTTAATTAATTCAAAACATCCTCATTCTCATTTTGAGGACATTATTCCATCTAATTATTTTTTTTTCCAGTCTGTCCATTTGGAATGAAAAACAAAAGAATAAAGCTTAATGCCAGCATTTCTCAATGTCTCTCCAAAAAACGTAACTCTGCACTAAATAAAGCCTGGTAATTCAAAAGCAAAGCACTAATATATTCAGCATAAAACAGACAGAGGACCTAGAGCAATAATGACACCACTAATAACTAAAACAGTTATAACAATTAACAACAATTACAATGATAGAGAAGCTAATGGGTATGATCACTGCATTTAAATTGCCAGCAAAGCTGAGAAGGACTTTCTCTAGAGGAAAAAAAAAAGTGTGCGTGTCTGTTGGGGGGAGAATCTTGTTTTCTTTATCTCATGTAAGGGAAGCTAAGTTCCAAGCAGACAAATTGTCATTGGAAGATCAGAAGAAGACCAGGTTAAAAAAGAAATAGTATTGTAGCTGGGCATGGAGATGCACACCTGTAATCCCAGTAGCTTGGGAGACTGAGGCAGAAGGAATGCAAGTTCAAGGTCAGTCTCAGAAATTTAGCAAGACCCTAAGCAATTTAGTGAGGCCCTGACTAATAATTTAAACAAACAAACAAATAAATAAAAAGGGCTGGGGATATGACCCTGGGTTCAATCCCTAGTACTCCCCCACCCAAAAAAAAAAAAAAAAAAAAAAAAGAAAAAGAATTATTTTTCTCTTTTTCAGGTATTTATTGCATGGCATTTGTCACTACAGGCCAAGTTCTTTGTAACCAGTAATAGTCATTTCTTCAGTTACTGAGTCCAAATTGGTGCTATTGTTAACAGAGTCCATGAAAATTAAACGTCAGAATGTGCAAAGTTCTAGGGTCAAAGGGCCTGGACACCTCTCTGCCTTTCCCCTTCTTTAGGGATAGCAGAACTGGGCAGTGTTCCTTCAAGGGTTCAGCTTTTGTTTTAGGAAACGTTTTGGGTAGCTCCAGAATTCAAGCTGTGACTGGGCAAAAGAGACTGAAGTCAGGTCAGCACGTTGTATACATTTTCTTAAGGGGTAAAAGACTGTGTCAATGAGACCTGGCACTGGGTACACCATTTAAATTATGGAAAAGAGAGAGAAAACTGAGAGGAAGATGAAAGCTAATCCTATCAGAGCATGGCACAATGAGGCTTGGACAAAAAAAGCCAAAGCAGAGATTCACTGAAGCTATTGGAAATGTTCTCCAGCCCAGGCCAGAAAGACCATCTTGTTCTGTTCATTCCCACAGACTCTGATATTTTATTAACTATTTTAGAAGGAAGGTATGAAATCTCCATTGACTATGGCACCAGAGCAGGAAGTTTCTCTTTGGAAGTGAGGAACGCTCACAGATCCTTGATTTTTCTCCTCATATACTCCTTTTACGGGGTCAAAATTTTAGCTGGTTGAAGCTCAATTCATGGTTGGTGTTAAAAAATGGATTTCAGGCTAGGTGCAGTGGCGCACACTTGTCATCCAAGTGGCTCAGGAGGCTGAGGCAGGAGGATTGCGAGTTCAAAGTCAGCCTCAGCAACTTAGTGAGGCCTTAAGCAACTCAGTGAGACTCTGTCTCTAAATAAAATACAAAAAAGGGCTGGAGATGTGGCTCAGTGATTAAGTGCCCCTGAGTTCAACTCAATTACCAAAAAAGAAAAAAAATCAACAACAACAACAAAATGATCTTAAAGGTAAGACCTGCAAGGGCCTGCATCTTTGTTTCTTTGGGCAGCAATTCTCCACAGGTGAATGTATAAGTGGGTCCTCAGAGGGCCTCCCAGATAAAATTCTTATAGGCAACCATTTTCTGCCTTCCTGAAATTACTGAATGCTTAGAAGACCATAATAGTGGTCTTCAGGTTGTCCATAATTTCAGAGGAAAAATGATACCTTGGTCAGGGACTTGAGGTATCTAAGGATGATTTCCATAGCTGCTTTTTAGTTGACATGGTACAAACAGCATGGAGTGAGTTTTATTTCTGGTTACCTTGATATCACCTCTTCATGATAAGGAAGGGAGATAAGCTCTCATCACCCAGATCCTTCGTGTTACACTGTTTGGCTGATGGGCTGGAATTTACTGAAAATCTGAGGTGTTGAAGAGTCACTCATTAAAATAACCCTGTTACTAACAGTCATGCTGTAAACCGAGCTCTTTATAGATTGAACAATCAATACTACAAGGCTGTGATAGATTTTCTAGGTAACAGAATAAAATAAAAGAAATTGCATCTTACAGGGTCATTAACACTCAATAAGGATAAACTGAATTCCTTCCCTCCTCCCCACTCTGATAAGATCTAGGCCTTGAAATGTTAGCAGTTCCATCAGCAAAAAGCATAGCATCCTAGGAACAGGATCCGTGGGATGGCAGAGAAAAGTACTTGGATTTTAAAGATAATCCTGCTAGTCATAGTTTCTTTTAGGTGAAAAGGAAGAAGGGGCAGGCCAATTTGCTTAAAATGTTTTTATCCCTCTCCAAAAGGTAAATAACACCTGAGAAAAACTAAATGAAGAAAACTTATGTAGCATGTGTACGACTTAAGAATTCAGACTGGCCCAGAGCTCTCTCTGCCTTTTAAATGCCTTGGTGGAGGCTGCCTGCCTTTTCTCCCAGACCTCTCTGTCTTATTGTTATAAAACTCAGGGATGACATCTGGATGTTACATATTTGTTGCTCTGTTTCTATAGCTCCTTTGGAGAAAAGGCACTCTATAAATTCAATAAATAAATAAGTAAACACAAATAATAAAAATTCCTGCCTCAGATTCTGCAGAGAGAGCGAAAAGTCCTCTTGTTTTTTAATCACTAAGTCACTAATCATTATAACTGGTGGGAAGCGTAAACCATAGAAACATATTTAGAACTTGCTATACTTTAACAACACCTATTGGAGGCAGAAAGCATGAGGAACAAAAGGGTCTTCTTCTTCTTTTTTTTTTTTTAAATCTACTTGAATTATACCTGTTGGAACAATTAAGAAATAAATCTTCCTTTCACCTTCCAGATAGAGCCTTAGAGAGAGCCAGGTGTAAGAAGGAAATGAGGGCTGGAATTGTGGCTCAGTGGCAGAGCACTTGCCTTACATGTATGAGGCACTGGGTTCGATCCTCAGCACCATATATAAATAAAATAAAGGTATTGTGTCTGTCTCCAATTAAAAAAATATTTACAAAAAGAAGAAGAAGGAAATGAGATGATGGAGGAGTCTGAAATTGAATTTTAGATTTTGCCAGAAGACTGTTGGTTCCTGATGGAGTTTAATATAATGCTGACCATAGGAAGTTTACAGTTATTCTGCCCAAGTGGTCCATACTGAGTGTTTCTTTTCCACTTTTGGTGATGGAAGTTGGTTGAGAAAAGACTTATATGGGACATGGGTTGGTCAGAACAGATTTTCTGTTGGAATTCTGTACAGCAAGTAGAAAACAGTGAACGGGTTTAATTTCATGTGTCAATTATCACAAGCTACATCTCCTGCCCTTTTTTTTTATTATTATTTTGAGACAGGGTCTTGCTAACTTGCTAAGGCTGGGCTTGAACTTGAGATCCTCCTGTCTCAGCCTCCAGAGTAGCTGCGATTGCAGGTAGGTGCCAGCTTCACCCACATCCTTTTAAAGATTCACTTCCTATAGAAAATGAAAAAGGGGGCTTTCCTGATGGATAAGAAAGGGAAGAAGAGGCAGAAGGGAAGGAGAAAAGAGGAGAATTGGAAAAAGGTAAGATCAGAGAAATGGAGAGGGAGCAGGGAGGGAAAAAGAAAGAACTCTGAAGCTTAAATTTTTCCTAGACTGTAAGAAAAAAATCAGCTAGTATATAAATCAGTCCCGATTCAGGCTCTGCTGATGGAACGAATGTCCTTGAGGTGGCCCTGGCAACATGTAGCATTCCTTTACTGACAATGAAGGAATAGGTCCTTGGTCCACTTAGAGAGGCTTCCAGGGGCACCTGACCTTAGGAAGGATGGGCTCACTAACAGCCTGAAGCATGGTTAACAGTCTGGGATGAATAAGATGTAATTTTGTATTCAACAAACCTGTTACATATTCATTTCCAAAAGTGCCTGGAATCAAACCAGGCCATCAGAAGTCAGCCTCACCAGGCAATTCTATCCTTCACCCCATGTTCACTTTTCAGATCTGACACATTTCCATTCCCCTCTGAACTTGCAATCTCTGGGCCTCTCAGAGAAGAGACATTTCCATTCTTTCCATTCTCAATCCCGTGATCTCTTAGAGATGAGGCAATTCTATTTTCACTGTACTGATTTAAGAAATACTGATAGGAAAAAATAAATATCTGCTTTGGCTTCCCACCCTGTCTCGGATAAATCTTAGTGCTTCTGGGAACATTAATTAAAGTGAATGGGTGGCTGTTTTTCAACTTAAGGTATATCCCTGTCTGATCATTTTATTTGGGGCTTCTGGGGTCATATACTCTATTCAGTACCCTATTCATTAGTGAGTCCAGGCTGGAACATCCCTCCCCACGCTGTGCATCTATGTGCCCTTATACCTCCTTTTTGCCGAGTGCCACGTTCATCCTCTTCCAGATCGTGCTCTTCATCTGAGGGGACAAATGATCAGCATTAGTGGTCAGTAGGGCACAGTCTCATGCTCTTTATACTGAGGGGGTTGCATTTCTCTGAGTCCATCATGCTTTCTTGTTTAAGGAAAGTTTAATTACTATGTTCTCTTTTTCTTTTGAAAAAGCTCTCTCACCTTCAAACAGGCCCTGTCCTCTTTCCCTATCCTTCCAATTCTTCACAAACATTTTGAAGTGTTTACTATGTGCAAGGTGCTGGATTAGGAACTGGGGGCAAGCAACAGATGAGACTGTTGGGGTCCCTGCCCTTGTGCTGTCTATAATCCTGGGGGTTATTGACTACTACTACTAGAATCTAATCCTTTCCCCTCAAACTCCATTTCTCCTTTCTTTCTGGAATTCTCTTCCATATTTATTATCTCCATGCAAGCATCTGGCTTGGTTTTAGGCCCTCCAGAGTTAGGAAGTGGGGTGTGTGTGTGTGTGTGTCTGTGTGTGCATCTGTGTGTGTGTTTGTGTGTGTGTGAGAGGGAGAGAGAGAAAGAGAGAGAGTTTGGAAGTGGGTGTTTAAACCCTTTGTGATTAATTAGTTCTTAATGTATCTATGTTTGTTCAGCTGTAGTGGAGGCTGGTCATGTACATAATTTTATGTTTCTAGTACTTGGGGCTTGTAGTTATTTTTTACAATTTTTATTCAGCCTGCCTTATTCATTAGAGTATAAGCTCCTGAGGGCAGTTGGAATGGTCTTTTAATTAGTTTCTGTAGATTCCCAATGGATTCTAAGTCAATGATAGTGTCTAACTCCAGTCAAGTGTTTATATGGCCAAAGTCACAACATGATTGGCCTGAGTTTCTAACCCTCATTAACCTGTTTCTTCTCAGGCTTCATATTACTTGATAAAATAGGAACTGGGCCTTTATAAAGAAAGTATACATGCCAGAATTACATTTAGTTACTTTATAGGTGGTGCAAAATAAACAAAAATGCACTTGCTGTTCTTTTATCCCCCAATCCCCCACTCCCGGTCCTTGCGGGTGCGCATGCATGTACATAACCATAGCAAGGGCATGGTAAGCTGTGGTTGGAAGGCTGAACAGCTAGGTTCTCCTAGCTGCATCCCCCTTCCTTTCTCTTTCTAGGTCTTCTGGCACTTGCTTCTCTTGCTTCTCCACAGTTACGCCACTAAATGGAAACTTTGAGGGGACGTCCTGAGGACATTCCCTTTTATTTATTTTTTAAATGTGAGGTTTAGAGTTCTGGTATGTCAGACTGGTTGGGGGAGAGATTATAAGTTCAAAGGTGAGAAGAAACAGCCTAAAAATATGTTAGAATATTAAAAATAACTGACTTAATGTGAAAAATAATATTGTGACTCACAAAAATAAAGAGATTGATTCTCTGGGGAAGTAAGTCACCTGGTACCAAGATTTACACACACACACACACACACACACACGCCCTGGCCCTGGAGGATGCTATGGGGAAAGGAGCACTTTGATTAAAAAATTCTTTTGGGTCCAGCACCATGGATTTTCCCCTTTCCACCTGTAGTACTCCCCAGCCCTTCCCGGAGGAACAAAGATGTGAGATAATGGAAGAGCAAAATCAAATACAGGAAACAGATCACGCTGAAATAAATCACATTAAACATCATTCTTTGCACATTGTCTTCTCATTACTTTGTCCACTTCCTTCCTTCCTCTGGTACGATGCTTTCCGTTTTTGACACAGGGCTAATTTTACCGGAGTAAGGACATTAGAGCAAGAGTTAGTACCTCCTATTTTAGAGACACCCAATAATTTGGACAGAGAGCAGCTCTTTTGCTGATATCAAACAACTCAATCACAAAGACCAATAATTTGCTGTGCTTAGGTACTTTTGCAGAGAGGGTTTATTCTACCTCTGCTGTCTGCATGCAGCTGTCTCTTCCTCCCAATTCTAATCAATGTAAATTGGGTCAGATCTCCGCTGTGAATTACAAATTGGATCCGAAGTTGGAGGGTCACCATGCCTGCTACTCCACCTCCTTCCCACCACCATTAGATGGGAAGCTACACCAAAGATCTTTTCTAAATAAATCAGACTTTATTGTAAAACTCGGCCACTGACGAGACATAACCTCATTAGCATTGATTTTAAAATAAATTATTGAAAGTGGCTTGCCTGCTCTTTGCATTTGTAAAAAAGGAGAATGTAAATGTATTTGCAATGATAAAAATGAAACGTAAAACTCGATTCCTTTATCCTTTCAGGCAACAGCACTTAATCTAGTCATGATACAAAAAAAAAAAAAAGGGAAAAAAATAGAATCTATTCTGTGAAGTTCAATTCCAGATCAGATACTCTGATTTCCACTGCACCTTTGGAGTCACCTAGAAAGAAAGCTGGCCAGGAGCTTATATATCATTCACCACCATTACTAGGCTCCACAGTGATGGATGTGCAGGGGGAAGCTCCAGTCCCCACATCTGTTCTATGTAGCATTGTCCTTCCCGGGTGGCTGAAAGTGGGCCCAAGTAAAGAAACCTTGCAGTTGATGGAACAGCAGCTGTACCTCTGGGGTCTTTGGAAGACTGAGGATGGGGCACTGTGGTGTAGTGAAGGAAAGCACCTTCCACAGCTGGTTGTGGAAAGCACACCCCTCAACACCTTCTTGGCTTCAGAGGGTACCGTACATAGAGGTGTGCCATTTATCTAGGACCCTTCTGTGAACCCAAACTGGTATCTCTCAAGCTCCAACGTCAAGACAACGGATTATATGGCAACAGGAAAAAACGAAACAAAACAAAACAAAAAACCCCCCAAGTCTTTCTGCTTGAAAATGGGGGTGAATTAGGTGGCTAAATTTCTCACTTTTGTTCATCTGTCATGTGAGGCTTTATTTTAAAAGACTATTTTGAAAAATATTTTTTAGGCTAAAGAGCTCATTGAACTTCTTGATAAGAATATTATTAGGCATTTTAGCATTACATCTACTGAAATATATCTTCATTTAAGAGAGAATTAAAATTTATGTGCTAGCTCAACTTTAAACAGTAATAGATTATAATGGTCCTTGCTTCTAACAGGGCATATGGGACCCCAACCTTACATAGGTTTTAAACAAATTAACCTCTGAAGATTACTGCCCACTTATTACATTAAATGCTCTACTTGATTCCCAAATATCTCATCTCAATTGGGAAAACAGTTGAAGAAGATTCTGTTAACTGTGTGAACATGTAAGAGAACCATGGGGCATCGCAAATGAGCATCAGTATCCGGAGAGTCGATTTCAATCAACATTCTTGGCACTATGTCAGGGACACTAATGAGAGGCTGAGAAGAACAGGACACGGAATCCACCTAGGAGGGACAGAGAAGAGCCAGCTTCTCACGACACCTGGCTCCTTTCTGAAGTGCTCCTCTGATACCCCTCTGACATCAGCTAACACAATATCAGAAAGAATAACATTTAAAAAGGACTAGCTCAGAAAGAGGGGAAATCATCTCTCCCCAACCAAGCAAAGTGACAAAAGCTCAAAAAATGGCAATTGTACCAATGTGCAACCAGATGTCAAGGTGCTCTGGTGACAGATGCAACAGAAATACAGAGAGACTGCAAGTGCAAAGGGGAAAAGCAGAAAAGTGGTTACAAATCACTTCATGATGTGCACAAGTCATTGTTACTCATGGGCGCTGTTGCATCTCTTCGGATAATGTAGGAAAAACAAGAAAACTGGGGGAGGTGTTGTATGCCTCTAATTCCAGTAACTCGGGAGGCAAGGCAGGAGAGTTGTGAGGTGCGAGACTTGCTTGAACTACTTTTCTTTTTTAATATTTATTTTTTTGTTCTAGGTGGACACAATATCTTTATTTATTTTTATGTGGTGCTGAGGATCGAACCCAGCGCCTCGCTCATGCCAGGCCAGCGTGATACCACTTGAGCCAAATCCCCAGCCCCCAGCTTGAGCTATTTAATGAGACCCTGTCTCAAAACAAAAAAAAAAAAAAATAAAAAGGATTGGGGATGTAGCTTAGTGGTAGAGTGCTCCTGGGTTCAATCCCCAGTTCTTCAAAACAAAACAAAACACAAAACAACTCTTTGCCACTACCGCCTCCCAACTGCAAAAAAAAAAAAAAAAAAAAAATCAAGAGGCTAATAACACATGTGATTCTCTGTGGTGTATTAGGTAATCTGAACTGTTATCTCAAAATACTTGCATCCTATCTCTGTGGAATGGTTGTGTGTGTGTGCGCGCGCACATGTGGTTTGGGTGCTAGGGATTGAACTCAGGGCCTTATGCCTGCTTGGCTCTACCATTGAGCCACATCCCCAGCCCAGTGTGGTCCTGATGTATAAGATATTAAACTCAATCTGTGCTCACGGCAACACTTGGAATGGACTGAATTTAATTTCACAAATAATAACTGAGCACCTATTAACTGGGGATAAAGACATGAATACAAATCACTGTAATAAGAACTAAAAGCTTAATGTCAGTTGAGTATCTGGGAGGGTATCACTGAGCAGGATCCATTTGAGCAGAACGTGTAGGGTTTTATAGGTTGAAATGGGCCTGGGCAGTCTAGGTAAAAGGAACAGCATGGTTCCAGCTGGCCCTGGCCTATCAGCCCTTGTGGTTGGGGCTTGGTGTGCAGGGCATTGAGATAAACAGCCAGAAGTCTTGAAGGAGGCTGGTGACAGTGTCCACTCTTCATGAACTTTTGTCTTTTTTCTTTCTTGGGCTCTCTGACTATCACCATTCCTCCTTCCTATGGGTCTGGACAACTGTACAAGGGGAAAAATAATTCCACAGAATGTTTGTTTCCATTTGACTCTAATTAAAAAAAAACCAGTTATATGCTTTATTATAAAGCACTCTGGTTTCTGGGTCTATAATAACCCCCTGGGGCGCTGCGGGCAGCTTCAGAATGTGCATAGAAATTCTCAGGGAGGGCTCTTTGTTTTCCTTTCTGTTTGCTCTTATCTCTCTAGAGAACACAGCTTGATTCAGTTGCTTTTGTAGCCGCAACAAGGCCCCAGTTACAGCTCTTCCTTCAGGTACTTTCTTGGCTTCCAGTCTTGAGACCCCAGAAAAGAAACTTGATAAAAGCTGTCCTTTGATGGAATCTGGAATCAGGGAAATGGGCCTGTATTGGCCAGCAAAATAACTTCAGGGGATATAAGAAAGGGCTCAGAAAGTTTCCAATTTTCTGTGTATGGCTTTAGCATTTCTTTGAGGTAGCTCCCTGAAGTTTAATCTACTACAAATGAGATCCTAAAAATGAAAGGCCCCCATATGCTCAACATGGATGTTCAGCAATCCCAGTGAATACCAACCTTGAAACAGTATTTTCCAGGATTAACATTTTTGTGGTCTGGCTGAAAACCTTGAGTGCTCTGGTTTTCCCTCTTGGGGAAAAGAATGCTAGCCATGTAGCAAATGCTAATTATTTCATGATTAATGTGATATAGTGCATTTAATTTGATAACCCATACATTATTTTGACCAGGAAAAAATTTTATTTTTATTGACTTGATATATGTTCTGTACTCTTTTCTCTCCACTAGGAAGACCATATCAATGACACTCTGGAAGGATCTCACTTACATGGCTTTCCCCATAGACACAGTGAAGGCTCAAGGGGCTGGGGATGTGGTTCAGTGGGAAAGCACTTGCCTGGCATATATGAGGCCCTGAGTTCATTCCCTAGCACCACAAAGAAAAAAAAAAAAAAGGACAGGGAGGGCTTTTGTAGGTCCCATTCCAAAGAAGAGAATTAGCAGAATCACCAATGCTAAATATCCTTCACAAAGCACATTTACCTGTTATAATGAACTGAATGAGAGGCCCAAGTCATTTGACTATTGATGGGTATGCAATGTTAGCACAATCCGACTTTACCGTCCACTGTCCCTCCACCCAGCACCTGGCCTCGCAGTAAAAATGGGCCTGAGCAGAAGGTGCGCTCCACATTCCATCTGCTCGGGATTTTCAATTTCACCTGCTTCATACACATAGCTGCAAATGCCCAACTGGACTGTCTCAAGTCTGCTTGGTGAGGGCGGGGACCTAGCCATCCCCCAGCTTTTCAAGCCATAAACCTTCTTTAAATACCACCAGATCGCTTTTCAGCCTTTTGGCCAAGATCAAGTGTAGTATCTGTTCTTATCAGTTTTAAATGCCACCAGGTTAATAGTAGCCAGCATTTACTGAGGACTCCCGCATGCCAGGACTCTATGCTGAGGGCTTTACATATGTCAGTTCTAGACTTTTTCACCATATCCCTCTAGGATAGCAGCTATTGTTTTCCCCATTTTACAAGGGTGACAATTAGTGAGGGCAGGTAACTTGCCTGAGGCCTCACAGAGAACAGGCAGCAGCACAGATCCATGGTGACATACAGCCAGCTTTGCACCTGCAGTGCCGTGCTGTCTCTCATATGCCTCTGCTCTATAGGTGGTCTTATGAGATGGTGGCAGAGGGGAGACACTGCTAGGCCCCTCACCTTCCCTCTCAATTCCTCCAGGACTAGTGATGTGGCACATGCAAAACTCAAATCCATTTCCGAAGCAACAAGAGTGGAGTGGAAAGGAAGCTGGGTGATGGGATTGTGTGGCTGCAATATACATATCATAATTAAATGTCCACATATCTCACCTTCAATGCTGTCTTTCAGGACTCTGATGGATAGAGGCTTTTTGGAAAGAAACCGTTGGCTGTAAACATTGTCC
Organism: Marmota flaviventris; assembly: GCF_047511675.1. Taxonomy (NCBI): domain Eukaryota; kingdom Metazoa; phylum Chordata; class Mammalia; order Rodentia; family Sciuridae; genus Marmota; species Marmota flaviventris. Next base: position 54,059,491 of record NC_092514.1, on the reverse strand, counting down.
TTTGGAAACATATGCAAGTTAATTGCTGTTTTGCTAACCTACAGAAAGAGACCCAGGCGAAAGCTTTGTGGCTTTCCTCACTCCTAATGGACAGCAGTTGTGGACTCAGGGTTAGTGGTTTGAGATGTAGACTAGTCTCCATGCCCTTGGGTCCACTCCAATACTCAATTGGTGAGAATTTTGGAGTAATGCCCCATAACTTGGCAGTGCCACAGTGACTGAGGGTAAGAGTTTAGGAGGCAGGAGAATCATGGCTGCTAAGAAGACAGTTATACATTCATTGCCCCCACCTGGGGTAAGTGGGGGTTGAGCCCAAATTCATCTTATTTTCTGAGGCCTCTTTCCCTTTGCTCTCTTAGTTCTGCATCTCTGAGCCTCTCCCCTGGCTCCTTTGAGAACTATCCATGGTGCATAAAAGGCCCTTCCATTGTATCCCAGAAGGCTGAGTGGTTCAGGGAGGTTTTCCCAGAGCACTCTTCCACAGCTGTAACCCAAAGTGGAGTGTCACCTGGACTTTTCCTGAGCCTGGGCAGGAGTGAGCAGAATGTGAGCTCACTAGGAAGATCCTGGCCAAGTTGGGGAGTGCATCTCCTTTTAGGGAGTGTTGTGAATTAGATCCATTTCTGCACCCTGCTGTTGCAATGGAGCAGGCTGTGAAAGGGAAGATTCTCAGAGGAGCTGTGTTTTAATGTAGCAATTTGATTCAATTTTCCACTCTATAAAATTACCCATCACTGCTCGTTGCTTTCTAACAGACACCTTCACTCTTAATTTAACAATCCTATCGAATTCTGCCAGGGAAATTGGAAAAATTTATCACCTGTGAAATTTTATTTTCCTTTGGTTGTATCTGTTTTTGTAAAACTTCATTAACGACGATGACTTGCTGAGGAAATTATCATTTTTTTTTTAACTTCAGACACAAGAAATGGCTCGACCTCAACCAAGATATCATTTGCATAATAAAACACAACAAAAAAAGGCTGGGGAAGTGGGGACTGGCAGAGGTTGGAAGTAGTAGGAGAAGAAGCAGGCTCTCCTTGGTGGGGATGTGTAGCCACAGCCCTGCTCCTTGATGCAGGGGACAATGACATGGCTTCTCTCCTAGGGAAGAGATGAAGGCAGAATGCAGAGTTAAGGGGGTTGGACCCTCTTCTGAGGAAGCCTTGAAATATGTTGCCTACTGATGATGCTTTTAGCAACTACCCCTGTCTTCAGGGGCCTGAGTGTTAGATTTACCTTAGTTCCTAGGTTCATTTGAGATGGAGGTTTAAATTGCTATAAATTTAGGCTTAACTTGAATTTCTTAGCAGAGCACTGAACTCCTGGCAAATTTCCACAGGCATGCTCTTTCTGAATGGACTTGAAGATTCAGCGTTCCTGTGGTCTAAGTACCTCACAATTAAAAGGCTCAGACTTTGTTTTTTCCACAGTCTGACCCCCACTGTGCTCTGCACTGTTCGCCAGCTGCCGATCCCGACCAGAAGTGGCTCTGTGGAAGCAATGATGACTCTACATTTTCTGAGGTGCCACTTATCCTGCCTTTGGACAGAAAGTGATCAACAGCTTAGAGCTGCTGCATGGTGGGCAGAGGAGATACATGTCAGGCTTATTCTTGAGAGCTGTGATTTGTTTCTAGGTAATAATGAGTTGTGCTGGTGGGGTTTTACTGGATCACACAAAAGGGTGGTTAGCATTTATATATTTCAGATTTCAAAATCCTTCATATTTTGGAGGCAACTTTCTGTCACCCTCACAATTCCACAGAAAAGATGTTGAAACTAGAGGATTTTTGATGGCTGACCCCCAAACTCATGGTAAGCAATGAACACCAATATGGGTATTCTTGAACCCTTGAACTTGGTTGACATATATGATAGAGGACTTCATGTGGCACAGATGAGACAATCCTTGATCAAACTCATCTTGCTCCCAGAGTAAGGCAGAGGCTCTATAAGAGCTTGAGAATCATGTTTCCCTACATTCTCTCCTTCAGAGGATGAAGTTTAGATCTGGCTTCCTTAGGAGTTTCCAAAGTCATGTTCTTCCACCAGGTTGAATTTCTGAAACGAGGGGGATATAATTAGAAGATGAAATTTCTCACCTGGTAAGACTTCATAAATATCCTCTTCTTTCTCCTCTGTAGGATCTTTTATCCCCACACTCCCAGGCAAGAGAATGGGTCTGCACTGGGAACCAGAATTTGGAGAGTCAAAACCATCAATATCATCATACATCTCCTCCTCCTCTTCTCCTTCCTCTTCCTCCTCTTCACATGGGATGGTTAAAGAGCTCAGATCTGCCAGGGCAAAGATGGGAATGAATCAAGGTAGGGAGCAAAAGAAAGGAGTGAGAAGGCAGGGAAGGAAAGAGGAAGGAGGAGGGGGGAAGAGAATAAAACATGTCAAAATAAAATGAAACACTAGGTTAAGTGCTGTTATTTCTAATGTGGGCCTTGGTGGCAGGAAATCTACAGAAAAGGCCAGACCAGCACTGCATCAGGTTTAAACCATCGACATAAATCCTTCCTTGCAATAAAACTTGATCAGGATGAAGCAGCCCTGAATAGTATGGGTGTGTGAATGGGAACACAAGGTGAAGGGAAGGAAATAGGACAGAAGAGGAAATGCCAGCATGACACGCACTGCTCATCAACTAGAAAACTGGACGGGTGAGTGATGGCCTGCAGTTCTCCAGGGCACACAGAGCCAGGGCCTCCATGGTGGCTTCTTCTGTAGGGTGTCCGAGCTGTCGGAAGCCCATCTCCCCAATGATCTCATCGCAGAATTTCAGACAAGTTTGTTTCCAGAGAGTGAGAGAGAGAAAAAAAAATGGGCAAAAGTGGAAGAGGAAACCAAATGGGGTATGGTGAAAAATAACAGTAATCCGAGACCAAATGGAATGGCTGCACAGTGCAGTTACCATGTCCTCTGGCAACTGTACAGTCTGGCTGACCTTAAGTGGGTCACTGCATAGAGAATGTTGGACCATTACAGCACTGGGGAGCACCAGAGCAGGGGAGGGAGATTGTTTTTTATTTTGATGGGGAACTGGGAAGGCTCATTCTCTGAGTAGCACAGAGTCTCTGCTCTCTGAAACCCTGCTGAGGGGCCCCGACAGAATGGGCGAGTATAGTCAGCAGACCCTGGGGAAGGGAAAGATGGAGAAACATCCGATGTTCATTTCAAAACACAATAAAACTGTTTGGCTTGATTAGGCTTTTAATAAAGGTTTTGCAACAATTTTCATCTGAATTCTGGTGCCACTTCATATGAGAAAAAGGATCAAAGACACATTTGTGGCTTAAACCATATGTTATTATTTTGTTTGTTTTAAAATAAAATGGAATGAATAATTTCTTCAATGTGGGATTCTGAAAGTACCACAGGGTACAGCTCAATAAAGCTGCTTTGAGTTTTATTGAGGTTTACACACTTAGGGGTATATTACACGCATAAATCCAAGGCACCTAGATGAGAGTGTACCCTGTAGTCTCGCCATCAATGTTCATGTTTGCCTAGTTCCAGTCTATTATACGTGACGCTGCTGGTGGATGCAATACTTTGTTTTTGTGATAGCAAAGGCATAACTGAGTAAAACAGGCAATTCTTGTAATTAAAGCTCGGGTGCTTGCTCCTTCTTATCCACAATAAAATCTTGCACTAGAATAAAATCTGTGAAGAGAAAGTTTGGAGTTTTCAGGTTGACGTGCTTTTCCCTGTGTCTTGGGCCAAGTAGGAAGTTGGTGTTCCTGTCTTTCTGTAAGATAGGGTCCTGCCATGAGGGTACCTGAGGGTTACCTGATGCCAAGTGATTCACTCAAGGTGGACTGCTTCTATCTGCCACATTGCCACTCCCAGGAAAGGCTTCTTGGGCCACTGTTACTGCTATGCCTGCAGGCTGGCCAGCAGAGGGTACTCTAAGAGCAGTCATTTAATATCTTCAGGCAGGACTTGTCCCATCTCAAAGCAAGGAACATTTTATTGTGGCTTGGGAAATAGCAATTTGTTTGTAATGTCCAAAGTCTCTGATGACCATCTATATTAATTTAGATTTCTACTTCCTAGTAAGACTGAAAAAGAAGATGATTTTGGACCTTGTTTGCAATTAAAATGGCTCTAAGTTGGATATTATGAATTTTCTTTCCAGAATGAAAGGGGTTTTAGGAGGCAGTGAATTGGGCTGAGCTGGTTTTCAGGATCCCATTTTCAGTGATTATGAGTAGTAAAGGCTTGCCTGTATGTCAGGTGACGAGCTATGACATTAGAGTTCATCTCCAGGTTGATGATTTCCTTACTTTCTGAATCATACACAGTAGTTTTTGTTAAAATGAGGGCATATGGTGGGGAGGGTAGAGATGAGAAAGCAGGAAAAAATACACATGGAAACCTCTAGCTGATACTTATGGAACAGTACTTCAACTGCAGATCCAAATATTATGTATTTCAAAACAGTAACACTTACCCTTTAATAAGAAACTTATTTGATCCACCCAGTCTCTGGCTTCAGCTGGACTAGTAGCTGTAAACTACAGAAAAAAAATTGCAAATTAATTTATCACCTTCACTAAAATTTCCATGCATCTTGATAAGGAAGCCCAGGGGAAGTTATCTGTGAGTTTTTGTCAACTTTAAAGCTCAGGATTCTCTGCTTTAGCTTAATATTTAGAAAGAAGACCACATATTAAATTCAAACCATTTTTTTTCCATCAGCAATTTTGCATACCCAGATATTAGAGCTCTTTAAGTCCAGATATTTATGTCTATGTCTATTATCTATTCCTTCATGTGGCATTTATTTGAGAAAAATTTACCAGGGGCGGGGGAAAGCAAAGCAATATGTACACGAGATGAAAACATCACAAAGCAGATTCATTTGATAATAATGGAACTTTTTTTTTCCCCTTTTCAGTGCTGGGGACAGAACCCAGTCCTTGAGCGAGCTAGGCAAGTGCTCTACCACTGAGCTACACCTGCAACCCACAACTGGTTGTTGTGAGTAGACAGGGAGCATTTATTGTTGCCAGGAGTAGATTAGGGAGGCTTGCTGAAGCAAAACTGTTTTGACTGGATTTAAAAACAATATTTATTTATATATATTTTTATGACACTGGAGATTTAACCCAGGGGCACTCTATCACTGAGCTACATCCACAGGTCTTTTTAATTTTTTATTTTGAGACAGGGTCTCACTAAGTTCGCTAAGTTGCTGAGGCTGGCCTCAAACTTGTGATCTTCTCCCTCAGTCTCTGGAATTTCTGAGATTACAGGTGTGCACCACCACCAGGCTGGTTGGATTTTTAAAAAGCGTTGGTGGAAACTGGTGGAGGGAGCTGTTCATTTCAGGTAGGGATAATTATGGGCAAGATTACAAGAATGAGAACATCATGTGTGGGGAAGGCAGGAAGATGACCAGCTTGCCTGGAGAATAATAACAGATGGAAGTTGAGGGTCAGAGAAGAGTTGGTAGAAGGGCTCTGAGTGACAGAAATTCAGAAATGTAGGCAACAGGAAGCTACTACCAATTCTAGCAGAGGGAGAGGGTGACTCTTTCAATAGTTTGGGTAGGAGGGATTAGAATAGACAACTCTGGAGACAGAAGATCAACTAGAAGGCTGTTGAATTGGTCCTCTAGGTGAAACAAGAGGGACTTAACTATCGTGAGGGCTGTGAGAATAAGAAAGGTAAAGATTTAAAGGCCACTGTAGAGGATAGAATCCACAGACCATAGTAATGATCTGGATTCAATGGACCAAAGAAAAGAAGTAAACAAACTACATTTTGATTAATAAAACAGGTTGGTCAAGCATCAACCCTTCATGATTAAAAAAAAAAAAAAGAATCAACTTGAAATAACTGTTTCTGAAAAACATTTTAATTATCTGGTCATTAGAATAACATAAAGATATATGTTGTATAAGAAACCTAGGTTCCTGTGTGATGCTTATGTTAATAGACCCTATCATTCTTAATTCCTTAAAAGCACATTTACTTTTTGTTTTTTCAAAATTTTTTTTTAGTTGTCAATGGGCCTTTATTTTATTTTTATTTATTTGTGGTGCTGTGAATTGAACCCAGTGCCTCACACATGCTAGGCAAGTGCTATACCACTGAGCCACAACCTTGGCCCCAAATCACACTTCAATAAAAAACTTTCTAGGAATATTGGCTTAGAATTTTCATATCAACTTTTATCAGATGCAGTATCATCAGAATTTAATAATAAAAACAACTCAGAAACATATGCAATGCATAAGTCTGTGTTATATAATGTTTATAAAGAACTCCATAGAAAAGCTTTAGTTTAAGTTTTTAAAAAATTCTAGAAATTACATAATGCAGACCTAGGTCACATAATCAAATAAGGGTTAATATACTGTAGAAATATAAAAACGTTGAAAGCTGAGAAAAATCTGAGGAGTCAAAGGGTTACTTAAATTGGTAATTTACTTTTAGCATGCTTTTTCTTTTTCATAAGTTAGCTAGAGCTTTGCTAACATTGCTTTAACAGAACTGTGGTAAAATAAAATTATCAAGTAGGAAACAATATACACACATATAAAAATATTTTTAGTGAAAAAAATCCATATATCTCTACAGTCTTACATTTTTATTATTTCAATTTATTTTATAATGGGTAATAAATGCACGAGGTAAAGATTCAAAATATATACAAATGAACACAGCAAGGAATGAGTTCTTGCTCTGACAAGGTCCTCTAGCCTCTTAGTTATCATTATTACTACTCAGTGACCACTGTCACCAATGTCTTAAAACTACTTTCAGAGATATGCAATGCATCCAAATATAGGAAGGCCATTTTGGATAGCAAGATGAATATGATACAACAAATAACTTCTTAGGATAGAGTTAGATTTTCCTTTTTCCTACTTTCATGGAAGAAAGTAGGGATAATCAGTTGAAAAATAAGCATGGGAATTACAGCCGTGAAACTAGAGACGGTGAGTAAGGGTTTTGATGGTGCACTGCTGCGGTGAACAGGAAATCTCACCTATAGGGTGACACAGGGAAGGGGAGGGATGAAGAGAGAGAAGCCAAGTGAAGTCACTGTCTAGGATGAGTGTGGCAACAGAAGGGAAGGGAGGCTGTGACATAGCAAAGGTGAGGACAGGGCAAGAAAGAGGGTCTTAGCTGCTGAAAAGAGAGAATAGAACCCAGCATAGCAAACAGGGAAGGAAACCGCAGCTCTAAGGAGGAGCACCGGCTCCTCGGATCATCCTACCTCATAGCTGCGCCTATCCTGGGAGGTCAGTTCAAAGCAGGCTTCTTTCTTGGAGTCTCTTCGTAGGTGGGGGGCCATCCGGACACTGTAGCCCTTAATGAGGAAGGTCCCTTTGGGCTGCTTGCCTGCAAGACAGGAAAACTCCCTGTATCCCTAGAGAGATGCAACTGCCTGGGGAAGGCATCTTCTCTGGTATGTGAAATAAAAGCACAGAAACAGCTGTTACATCCCCGAGGAACCACAACAGTCAAGGAAAGGTTATTAGGGAAGCTTGGGAAGAGGCTACTGCGACAGCCAGGCAGATATCACTGCCAAGCTAGGGAAATGCAACACGAAAGGTTATTTTACCAAAAGAGTCCAACAGAGACAGTGAATTTATTAGAATGTTAAGAGATCTATAATAACAGAAAGAAGGAATTATTACAGTAGGGAGAGTGTGGTTGTAAATGTGAGGCTCTTGAAGGCTATTACAGAGCTGAAACATTATTATCAGGGCCAGCAGAGCTCACATTGAGGGGAGGGACAGCAGCACACGGGCATTATAAGGTCCTGGAATCTCCTCCCATGCTTTATGTGGCATTTGGGCTAAACTATTCTTCCCCCTCCCCTGCTTCTCAGGTGGGAATTTATGCTAGAGGGAGAATAATTAAAACTCAGTATTTCATTCTCCTTTCAAGAGGACAAATTAGGAAAGAAGCAGAGGACTATTGAGTGTCACTAGATGATAAGGAAGGAGATAAAAGGAAAAGGACCCTGAGTGACAGAAAGGAGACACTACTCTACTTATCACTTTTTCTTCTTTTTTACTTTTTGAAAATAAAATATTAGAAACAGGCAAAGAAGAGGTGGCTCAGAAAGATTTTATGTCAGGCAGGACACATAGAGGACAGCATCCACAGTGTGGGGGATGCTTGTGTCCCCTGTCAGGTGAAATAAATTGAGTTTTTTTTTAATGATGACGTAAAGAAGAAAGTGGGATGGCAAAATTAAAAAAGAAAAGAAAAGAAGAAAAAAAGACTGTCCTCACCTGGTTGAGCTAAAAGAAACATACGAACACTATACTTACTAAGAAATTGTCCTGGGCGCAATAAGAAGTAACTGTCGAGAAGGGAACCGCGCAACAGTGCTTTTTGACACCAGAATCTTTTTTGTTAAAGTATCTCTCCTTGTTCTAACTGGCCACTAAAACGTTTTGTTGTTTCTTTGGTCACCAGATTTTATTTCACTCTGATGGCCAAACGGTCAATAAAAGTCTCCGAGCCTCTTGCTCTTATTCTCCCCCCACCCCCCAGCCCCCGCCTCTTTCCCAGTGAGTGTAAAGGATTCTGAATGAACAGAGAGGATACCTGGCTTTCTATCCAGATATGCCAACCATCTATTTAAATGCAGGAGAAATGATGGACATTTTTTACAATGGCCCAAATGTCCTAATAGGTTGAAGAAAAGAACACCTGTCTGGCTCATGTGCCTAGAGTTCAGAGGTGAAACTGTGGTTGCTGGATTTGAGAGTGGGCTGGGTGGGGATGGGTAGAAGGACAAGGGGGATTTGTTCCTCAGTTTTCAAGGTGTGCTGTATCAATTCCAAGCAGGGCTTCACACTTTACCCTTGGATGGGAGGGTTCTGAGGAATCCAGGATGGTGACTGGAAGACAAAGGTCAGGGACACCTGCTGCAGGCAGGGAGGCTGAGAAAGGCAACTGCCATGAAGTCAAGGGCAGATCTTAAGGATTCCAGGTCACTGAGCAACAGCTCTTTCTGCTACTTTAGTACCTACCAAAGGTGGCAGAAAGTCCAAAGGCAATTGGGCAGGTATTTGATTGTTCTCTAGACCGAATATCCAGGAGAGGAATAGGGTTTAAAAAGGAGAAACAGAGGCAAAATGGAAAATAATTGGAAGGAAAAAGAAAGTTCTATTTTGTAACTTTATCACTGGCCCCTGTATGAAGGTGGTAGATGCACAGGAAGCCCCTGCAAGAGTGGATGCTTGATTTACTCTCTCTTTTTCTCTTGCTTCCTAAATTACTTCTGGGACTGCCCAACTCTACCAAGCAGTATCCCTTACTTGAAAGTTTGCATTAGTGTACAAAAATAATTTTTAGCTTGTGTTTATTTGTAGCTGCCTTAACTTGTGCTTATATCCTTTCCTCTCTCTTGTGAACTAAGCAACTATGTTAAACATGGATGAGAGGTCTTCTAGGGATAGCTCATGAGTGTTGTGCTTGATTGAGTCAGTGGTGGCTCATTAAAAAACTGCCTCTGGCCTGAGTCAACACTTTGCTGCTGCTGCCATCTGGCTGAAGGGTGTCTCTTGGGCACAGCAACCATTTGGGTCTCAACACTCTATGGCTCTAGGGATGTCCACTGGATTACTTCCCAATAGTCAGGCTCAAAGTTTGGAGAGGCTTTAAGAGAGTCTGAACCCTAGGATTCTTTTTCTGGGCCACTGGTAAGCTGTTTAAATATTTCTCTGAATTATTATTATTGTTATTGTTGTTGTTGTTGTTATTATTATTATTATTATACTGGAGAGCAAATCCAAGGTCCTGTGCATGCTAGGCAAGCACTTTATCACCGAGCCACACCCCCACTCTACCTATCCCCCAATATTTATATTTTAGCTATCTCATTAATGCCTACAAAGAATTTGAGGTTTCTTTTTTTTTTTAAGTATACCAACACATTCAATTTGGAAAATATTGTGCTATTGGTCTCAATAAAAGATAACCATATGATATATCAACTATACTATCCTAATGTTTAAAGGTGGAACTCTAAATTGACATCTGTTTTTGGTGACTGGAAAAGTATTATTTGCCCAAGCCTCTTTCTTTCTTAAGCGTGTCCCTTTCTGGGTGTTAGTTAAGGACTGCTATCTGGAGACCTAAGTGCTTGAGAATTTACGAAGTGCTTGCATCCAGGAGTGAGATGCTGCTGTGCAAATGAAGAACACTTACTTTTCTCATTAGCATAGTAGTAGAAGAAGCCTCTGCTGACAACACACCATCGCTTCTGCCACTCAGAGCCGAAGAAACTATGATCTACACAGAACAGCAGTAGGAGACATAAATTCAGGTAACTACAATCACTGAAGAGTCCGTAAAATCCAACTACACACAGTCCAGCGTGTTATTGTTTTATTTCCCAGGTTAATGGACTGTAAAACCCTCCCTCTCACTCCCACAGGTTATCCCATATTGACTCAGAGTCCAGAGGACAAGCTCCGTTTAAGGTCCAAGTTCTAAACAGGGTTGCCTGCTCTGTGCCCTCCCAGCTGTCTTTTCATCTAGCTTCCTTTATATCTTTCAGGTTCTGATCTCATCCTGTCCTTTTCAAACTCTCCACAACATCTTTACGTGTTGCCTTTGACAAACCAGAATGATACTCCAGGCCATGGCCATGAGAAAGTTTTTTTTTTTTTCTTTTTTTGGGGGGGTGGTGCTAAACCAATTTGTCAGTTGAGTGGCAATCTTGGGACTTCAGTCCTAGTAGTTCCTATTCTATATTCTAATGGAATAAGTTTAAATAAAGATCAAGAGTTGGGCTTGTTGGAAATTTGGGAGTGTGCTGCTTTATGCATGATATAAAAGCTACGCTCTTAGTAAAACAGTTTCTCTACTATAGGAGCTCACTGAGAGATGAGAACAAAAATATCATTCATTCATTCAACAAGCTTTATTAAGCACCTGTTTGTAGCAGGCACTGCAAGTACAGGTATGAGCAGAACCTAATCAATCCCCATCCTGAGGGAGCTCCCAGTCTGCTAAAGATTCTGGCCATCTCTCTGCAGTCTACACATACTAACACCAGACTTCTTGTCTTTCCTCTCCTCGCATTAAGTTTATCATTTAATGAGTGACAGAGTCCACTAGACGTCTGTCAAGCACAGTGTTGGGCACAGAGAGGGTACCTGATCAGTTAACCTTTTTTTTTTTTTTTTCATCATTTCCCTTCCGGGAATGTTCTGCTGTCTCTGGGTTGGATCAATACCTTTGCTTTTCTTCTCTAAGTATCCTTGCTTGATGATGTTATCAAGTTCTTGAGCTCCTCTTATGACGTCTTCCATTCCTAAAAGGAACAACAGCAGAATGCTTTGTTGAAACCTGACAAAATTTCACTTAGTCTACTTTAGATAATTCACATTAATGACGGAGTATAAAGGGCAATTACCTAAACACAGCACAAAATAAAACATTTTCTATATGATTGGGGAAAAAGTTAATTTTCTCTCTTCCTAATTATATCTAATGCTAATATCACTTAAAATGATCTAAGCATACATTAATTTGTGACAAGGGAGGTAGCGTAACTATGTACTGATTGGCAGGAAAAGGACTCCAGGGAATTAAGAATTTGCTGTGGATATAAGCTACAAATTGGATAATCCACACTGAGATAATCAAAAGTCAAATGGCTAGTTATCAGCTCAGAGAAGACTTAATGACTGATAGATTCCACTATAAATGTGGTCACCTCAGAGGGGAAAATGAATATATTCATCTTTTTTCTTCTTTCTTCCTTTTTAAATAAATTTTAAAAAAACCCAGAAAGCCACTCTGTGAACATAAATTTTATTAAGTTCACACAAAGAAGGGCTATGCAAGGTGAACTTGGCAATAACTGCCAAATCTTGGTTTCTTTAAAGAATGGGAAGGAGTCTAAGGGTCCTTAAAGCCTTAACAAAAGAGAAGACCCTGGGATGGGGATGTGGCTCAGTGGTAGAGCACTTGCCTAGCATGTGTGAGGTACTGGGTTCGATTCTCAGCACCACATATAAATAAATAAAATAAAGGTCCATTGACAACTAAAAAAATTTAAAAAAATGAAATAAAAAGAAGACCCTGGAACTGACATCAGCCTTCAGTTGTATGCTGCTGACATTTGGCTTTCAACAGCCTCCTTAGGTACAAATTTATTGAAAAAATCAAGATGCTAATCCTTCTTCCTCCACAGGGTTTATCCTTATCCTATGGGGCAAAAGACTGAGGGAGGAGTTTATTCCTCAAAAATAAAATAAAACAAGACCCTCTCCCCCCCAAATTCTTTAAAGAATATAACCAACCCTCTGTCCCTTTTTCCCTCCCTCTTTTCCTTCCCTTTCTGTTTTGTGGCTCAGGATCAAAGCACAGGCTCTACCACTGAGCACACCCCCAGCCCAATTCCATATAAGAAAAATGAAAGGGAGTGGGCTAGCAGAATCTAAATATTTACTTGTTTTTTAATTCAAATCTCTTCTTTAAAAAAAGTTATAAAGCAAACCAAATACAAAAGAAAGTAAGTCACAATCACCATATGAATCAATCAGGCCATCTATATGCTATCTTGAGACTTTGAGGTGAAATGCTTTTTTCAATAAAACAATTGGCTTTTAAACATCTCCTACAGTGATCAACATTCACTCAGTGCTGGCTATGGGGTGGCACTTGGTTCAGTGCTTTACCCACTTTTTGTTTAAAGACTATTTATTTATTTTTGGTACTGGGGCTTGAACCCCAGGGCAGTTAACCACAGCCTCAGCCCCAATTCTTTTATTTTTGTTTTGAGACAGAGTCTGGCTAAATTGCCTAGAGTCTGAGGCTGGCCTAAAACTTGCAATCCTCCTGCCTCAGCCTCCTGATTTGCTGGGATTACAGGCACGTGGCCTACTGCACCTGGCTATTTTAAGACAATTTAAAATGCAGTTAGGATTACCTTTTGCTTCTAGGCTGTTTCAAGAATAGATCAGAGGAGCCTTTTTCTTTATCAGTATGCTTATGTGTCTCTTTATTCAATGGGTCCTTATTGTTAACTTCCTTGATCATAGACTATTTTCACTTTTATGTTATATAGTTTACAAAGGCTGTGGCTGCCGTAAATTCTTCTAGATGGGTCTCAGGGTGTGTGGATGAGATGAACCATACCAAAGGAAAGTTCATTTTTCTAGAATTCTTTCATTTATCCTACACCACTGAAAATTCTAATGTCCCTCTAAAAACATGCTCCAAGAAATAGCAGATTCTACTGGGGGTGGGACAATAGGTGAGGTGAGGACAGGATGGCGGAGTAGGCCCTTGAAGGAAAACTAATTTCTGAAGTACCGTGGAAAAATTGCTCCTGGAGACCTAAAATTTAAATGAAAGACACAGGGGATAGGATAAACAGGATCCCCTGAGCTTGGAGTTTCCATCTCTTCTCTCACAAGTTTTTCCTTCTTTTTTTTTTTTTTTTTCTTTTTAAAGGTCTTGTTAAACTTGGAGACACAGCTTCTTGTTGAAGATGCCAAGAATCTGAATCATAAAAGACATGTTAAATGTTCTATTAGAATTCAAACCTCCTTTTTTAATGCAAATCTAAATGCCATTTTATGGAACATCTATAATTATGAAAATGGGAAGACATTGCCTCGTGTGCGGGGAGAGTCTGTGAGTATGAATATTACATTAATGTGCCACACCAGCTCACTGATCCTGCTGGCAGGAGCATAAAAAATGCTTGAGTGAAACTTTTATTTAGATGTTAAGACTCCAGGCCCCAGCGGGGTGACAGAGACAGCCCCTGTGAGTTGCCATCAGAGAGAGAGCTTGAATTGAATTACCCAGGGGGGAGGAAGTAGTGATGAGCACTGCTTCGCTTATTTAATTTCATTTACTTTCAGTACATTATCAGCATGAGGCTTTTCTCTCCCCACCAACTGAAACCCAAGAATGTCACCACCAAGAAAACAAAGGCATAATACAGCAGAGATGCTTGAACTCCAAGTCACTAATTCTAGGACAGGAGGGATAGCACCATCCCCACCTTCTCTCCCCTATAGTCAATCTCAGTTTGCTAAAATTGGGCACTGAATGAATTGCTGAATTTTCTCAGTTGGTGGTTTACGAACAAGATTCTGAAGAGTAATAGAGTTGGAAATATTTTTAAAAAATATGATGTGTTTTTGTACGTAGTTAGTAAGATGTGTTATATTGTTCTCATCCTCATTAGAGGGAATTTGTATCAATGAACTCTGTTGCTTGGTTTCCCTGATGGGCTGTGGGAAAAAAATGGGATTATAGGCAATGTTTAGAATGGCTATGAAATAAAAAATAGGCAATCGAATGAAATCAGTCTCTATTCTATTGACTGTGTAGGCATCGTGGTGAGTACAATGACAGAGTTGTTCTCCATGTCAAGTTGACTCAGCTCAATCTCATTAGCTTCCTGATCTATCAGACAAATCCACACATGATGATGGGTAGCCATTGTGACCCTGAAGTCATCTCCTATTTCACTGTTAGCTCAGAGTCCTACTGATTAAGAACTGGTGGATGCACAAGTCCGGCCAGACCATGGGAAGATGAAGCAAGAGGAGTCTTATGTGCCTGGATCCACACCTACTGGCAAACAAACAGATCTGCCCAGAGCTACTTAATGTGTAGTAGAGAGTATGTAAATGCTTTGCAGGATGATATTAAAAATAAGAAGAACCCACAAACAATTTTAGAAGTTGCTATTTTAAGGCAAAAAAATATATTTAAGTATATAATTAAAAAAGAGCTTTTTGTTTATTTCCTGCAAAACGATATTATCACCATAATAAAAAACTAGAAATGATTTCAATTTACTGGGAATAAATGACCCTCTTGGATAAACCTAAGGGTGTATTACATTATATCAGCACAAACCAGAATTGTGTTAGTGTCATAATCTTTCTCTACCACTGTGCTTAACTAAATCTCTCAGAATAACCCATATAAAGAAAAGATTCACTTAGCTGAAGGATGTGGGCCATAAAGATAAGATCAACAGAGAGGTGTGTTACCCAGAAGTGATGGCCACCCAACTTCCATGGCAGATGAAGATAAAAGAAATTCTCAGACATCCTTCTCTCTTCATTCAGATTCCTTTAAACCCTTGAGTCCCACCCACACCCAACTCTGCAATAAAGAAAGACAGGATAGGATTCCATCTCTCAGCACTAAACATGACTCTTCAGTCAGCTATGCACGGCAACAACAATAGGGACCCTTTGGAGTGTGATACATTTCCATAAAGCAGTCAATAAAAAAAGACATGGGAGCTTATGTGAGTCACGGCCTATTTAACCAGCTGCGTTCTAGCCCACTGAGAAAAGAGAATTGGAGAAATCAGTTGGCAACGCCACAGCAAAAGGCTAATAGCACGGGAGGCCACACAATTTCCACTGCAAAAAGGCTGCACTCCCTGCAGAACAAGCTAGGTATCCACTACCTTCCTTATAGGCAGCTGCTAAATCAATCTGAAGAGAAAAATCAACGATTTTTAAAAACATCTTTTGTTCAATTCTTCCCCTGTTAAAATTGTGGACTTTTCCCATCATCTCCTTCCTTCCAGTTCAAGTTCTTTTCAACTGTTTAAAAAAATGAACAAACCAAACCAAGCCTGGAAACCAATAGCTATCAGAGCTAAATTTCAGGCAGGGTGAAGTTGGTAGGTTCCTTCATTAAAGTACCCATGTATAGAACCTGGGGATTTGGGTGGATGAGGTTGGAGAAAATATCATATTAGAAGGCTGAGAATAGTCAAGTTCCATTCTGCGATTCAAGTCACAGCAGCTATGTGCCCTTCTGCAGACTTGTGTGAAGACAGACACCTGCAAGATCTCAAATGTGTACAGGTGAAGAGGGTATTGCAGGTAGGGTGGGGTCAAGATAAGTTTCTCTTGTCTGATGGCTGTCTATCCCAAATTACTTCATTAAACTTTCTCTCCTTTGCTTTGGGTCTCCGTGACCTTCTTTATACATTCATTACTGTTTTTCCTGAGCTTCTTATTTTTTCCTTGGTTACTTTTTTGCCTTTTTCTCAATTTTCAGGAAGCAGTCAATAAATGATAGCCTGTTTGTGGTGTCTGGCAAGAATTGTGCATCCCTGTTACTAACAGGGGAGTTGGTTCAATGACTTCCTCTGTTAGTCCATTGGTGCAGGCTTGTATAATTCCTTAACTTCAATGGTTCTGCTTGATATTCACTTGGGTTGACACTTATTCAGCGTATTTTTCTGTCATTGTGCTTCATGTATGAAGGAATTTAGATAAATGCATATAAGGTGAAAAATTCTAAATCATTACTAATAGACTTAGGATTTAAAAGACTCAAAGATTCAGAAGCCACTCAGATGACTTTAAACTCACTGAATAGAACTGTTCATGGAGAAAAAAAGTCTAACAGCAGATGAAAGGAAAGGAGTGAACATCACATACTTAATCAAGTCCTTGAGCAAGCTGTGATGTAAGGAGCTAGGAAACAAGACAAGTGTAATTGGAACTAGACTGAAGGATGTCACAAAATGGTAGAAACAACACAATCTTAATTAGCAAACCAACTCTGAAGACAACATTTAGGAGATCGTGACGGATCAAGTTGCTCCTAAAATTTTTTTCAAGGTCTTTAAAAACATCAGTTAATCCAGGTAACAGACCAAATAGTATATTTTAAAAAATTGTGGAAGAAATCTTGTTATACTGAGGATAAAGAAAAATCATCATAGTTTTTAGCCGGGGTGGGGGTGGGAGACAGGTTAATTGAGGAAAAGAGTAATTGAAAACTAACATAATTTTAAAAAATTTTGTAGTTGTAGATGGACAGAGTGCCTTTATTTTATTTGTTTATTTTATGTGGTGCTGAGGATCGAACCCAGTATCCCACATATGCTAGGCAAGCGCTCTGCCACTAAGCCACAGCCACAGCCCTAAAAACTAACATTTTATTTTATTTATTATTTTTTAAAATATTTATTTTTTTAGAAGTAGTTGGACACTATACCTTTATTTTTTTAAATTTATTTTTATGTGGTGCTGAGGATGGAACCCAGGGCCTCGCACGTGTTAGACGAGCGCTCTACTGCTGAGCCACAACCCCAGCCCCCAAACTAACATATTTTAATTAAAAGAATTAAAAAAAAACCCTAATAGGTTTTAACTAGAATTTTACTAAGCATTCTAACATCTTGTTGGTGTTCCACAATAGCCCTATGAAGCATATATCATCATCAACTTCATCTAATGGACAAGCAATAATGAAATTCCATGACTTGCTCAGCAGGAAAAGTTCACACTCTTTCCCACACCCTGAACTAAGCTAGGTTGCCAGCTTGGGCAACTTAAGGCCACCCAGAAGTAGACGAGAAAAGAGAGTTTCCCCACCTCCCTCCCTCCCAAAAGAACCCCCATGTTTGGAAGAAGAAACAGACATAATGCATGGTTATTCTAATACTCAATGTCCAAAAAATACTTTCCTCTATTTCTTATTTACTTTGTTAATAAATCTACTTACTGACCCATCCATGGGATTGCTTTCTAAGATAGGTCTATGTGAAATCCAAGAGGTCAAGATATACAGAGTAAAATAAAAGAAAGTCTCAGCATGCAATAAGAGGGTGCACAGTTAGGAAAATCTAAGAGGAGCAACCTGGAGCTCTCAAAAATTGCTGGACTCCTAGGTCTTATATAAGATCTCTTCTTATGAAGAGTGATATCTAGGAAACAGAAAAGAATTAAAAGAATAAATTATCATGACACATTGCTGAGGCTGGTCTTGAACTTGCGATTCTCCTGTCTCAGCCTCCTGAGTCAATGGGATTATAGGCGTGTGCTACTGCGCCTGGCTTGGCATCACTTTTTAAAAAAATATATTTATTTATTTATTCTAATTAGGTATACATAGCTGCAGAATTCATTTTGATTCATTGTACACAAATGCAGCACAACTTTTTCATTTCTCTGGTATACATGATGTAGCGTCCCACCATACATGCAGTCAATTGAGTGCCTAGGATAATGATGTCCATCTCATTCCACCATCTTTCCTGCCCTCATGCTCCCTCCCCGCCTCTCCCTCCTTGGCATCACTTTTTAATTGGCTCTTCTTCTACTTGTCCAATAAAATGGAGCTAGAAGCCATCTTTCTCAAACACAAATCTGGTCATATCACATTCCTGCTTAAAGTCTTTGCTGATTCTCCACTACCAATAGGATGAAACTTTCCACCATACAAACACTTTAAAATACTCAATCCACTCTACTTTCCAGTTTCATTTCCCAACCTCCTCACCTCCCAGTCCGCCAGCAACAGCAAGTAACAGTCTTTGCTTTCTGGAGCGTGCCATGCACTTGACATCACTGGGGCTTTGCTCATACTTGCTCCTGTTTGAAATTTTTTTCTCTACTCCCATTTTCTGAGTAGGGAGACTCAGTCCAATGTCTCATCCTCTCTCAATCTTCCTCTGGTTTCTCCATATAGAATTATATGCTCTTTCTTCTGTATTCTAATAACATTTTCTACAGAACATTTTTATAGGTCAGTGAAGGCTCCCAGGGACCTAATCCTTCTCCCCAAACACTCTCCACTCTTGCTTCCTTGCTGGGGTTTAGTATGACCTTAGTGACCATGGAAGGCTGTCAGATGTCTCAAACAAAGAAACAGAAAAGGGGCTGTTCCTGGGAAAGGGGATGTAGCTGTGGGCTGGGGTACAACAGGACAGAAGGGAGGAGGGTGAACATGTTGAATCTTCTGTTGAATCTTGAATTCACAGGAAAAGAGATGACACCATGAAAGAAATTAAGTGGACAAAACATTGGTGTCTGGATAGGAATGGGGGGTAGGGAACACACACAAAAATCTATGCCTATGGGAATGTGCCAGGATTTGTATGACAACTGTTTAAGTAAAAAGAGTGAAAATTAGATGGAGCAGTGGACTGGACCATGTGAATAACACAGACATCACAAGACAGGGCTGTTATTTAATTAGTTGTTGAACCGGCATGGGATTAAGAGGGATCCTTTTCTAAAATACACACAGGAAACCGTAAGGAGTTTGGTGCTTATTATTTAATTTCTTGAAGCCTAAAGAAAAACTGCCAGTGGGAAATCTGGTCCCTTTCATAGAGGGCAGTACAATTCATTATTCACATACCTGTTTCTCTCTATCCCCAGGGGCCTGGTACACACAGTAGGTGCCCGACAAATATTTGTTAAAAGGAACTGAAACCACTTCCAGCCTAATGGGACTTGTGGTCTAAGGCGGCAATATGGGGTGAATATTTGCTAGATAAATCATTTTCACCCGAGTCACAGGTAGTAATTTTTGTTTTGTTGTATATTTACTACTTTAATTTAGGGCTGGTAATATGAAATAAAAAAAAGTTTTAAAAAAAGGTGGGGGGAAGGATTTAGCCAAGAGAAGAAGATGAAGGAAGAGGGAGTATTGATGTTGGGAGGAAGAGAAGCACTGAGAATCACAGGAAAGGGGCTAGGGGTATTTGGGGGAAAAAACAAAAACAAAAACCCATAAACCTTAACTAGAGAGAACTTTGTCTCTGAATCCTGTTTCATAGCCTGATTGGGACACCAGTTCTCATTACCTTGGAAATTATCTATCTTCAGGAAAGCGTTACAGGATGGTGTAGAGGGCAGAGGGGACTGAATCAAATTTGAACAAACGAATAACCAACTACTCTTCAGGAAAAGGCTGTTGATAGCAATTTCTGAGTCATCAGCTTTAAGTGGTGGAGAACTTGGCCTCTTGTAGTGTTGCCTTGTCTTGTTCTTTGATTTCCCTTCCTGAGAACTGGCACTTTCTTGTTGAACCTCCAGAGGTACATGAGTTTGCATGCTGTATGTGAATACCCTGTGTGTCTGCGCCTGTATGCCACAGACGGTGACCCCATGGGGATTCATCTCACGATCTCTTTCTCTGTCTTCCTTACTCTCCAAAGCAGAAGATTTCAAGAAGGAATGGAGTGATCATAATTTTGCCGTCTCCACCCTTCTCCATGGCTCTCCACTAAGACATTTAGATATCATCAGAGCACTCACTGCATGGAGAAAACTTTTAAAGCAAACAAAGCAGAAAATAAAAAAGAAGACTCAGGAACTAATTATTGTGATTCTCTGGGGGTATTTCAGGGTGGGTGATCTAATGAGAACTCTCACACCCCATCAGGAAGACTTGATGGGAAAGCAATGATCTTAGCAGTGTGGCTTTGACCTGGTATGTATCATCTACTGGACAAAGGGCCACTCTCCTGCCAAACCTCACTCCCAGACAGCTCTCTGGGTGTTTCTGTATGGCAGTATGGGCTCCAAGACAGAAAAAAAAAAATGGTGTCAGCTATGATAAGGTGCCTTTGGGGCAAAAACCACCATCCCCTTTGTGAAGTTACAAATGTGAGATTTAAAAAAATCTTTCTGGATTATTCTGTTTGATCTGACAAAACTCAAGCAAGTTTGAATTAAGTTGAACTTTGCAAGGAAAAAAAAATAGAAGGGGAAAATGAGGGTGATGTTTCTAGACCCAAAAGTTTCCAACCAAATCACCAAGTCTGTAATTGCAAAATAAAAACACTAAATCTCAATATCTATTTGCACAGCTCATTAACTAAGGGCTCACACTCAGCAAATGGGGGGGGGGGCTAGAAAAGAAGAAGAAGGAGAAAAAACTTCAATGCTAAATATGTTTCAAAAGTTACTAAAGGAGACCCATCCTTCCCCAGGATCTAAACTAGGTCCTGCCACAGTCTGCTACGCTGTGGTTGGACACATCTGTCTGTCTGTCTGCCTTTATTTCTTATTTAGAAGCAGCACATCCAGATGAGGCAAAGCATCTTTTGTCAGACCACGCGGGGAGAAAGAGAACATTTCTTTTCCCACTGAACATTATGAACGTTACGGCAGGCACTCGACCTGTTCTGCTACTGGGACAACATGATTTACAACGTGAAAAGGGAAAACCTAAATCACCAAGTAATGAAAACATTAAAGTTAATGCATCACAAGTGAGGAATTTATTACCATTAACTCCAATAAACAGTTATAAAACACTCGTCCTTTCCTGTCCATGCACAGGGACACAGACCCTGGACTTCATTAAGCTCAACTTTCTTTTCTTCTTCACTAGACCAGTCATGTGTGTTTGAACCAACCACCATTTATTGTTAAGTGGACTGGTTCATTTTCCAGAACTGTAGAAAGCTGAAGGCACATCCATTTTGCTTCACGGCACTTGGTATAGACGGATGAAATAGCAAAGTTTGGAAGACATGCAGCTCAGAATTGCTATATAAGTTTATTTAAAGTCCCTAAAATGTATGTCTGACAAAAGCAGAGTAGCTCTTCCGAGCAGCCCTTCTCGGAAGAGGGCATATAAGTAATAACGCCTGGTGGAGAGGGTGGCATATTAGATGCCAACGCACGTCTGGTGCATTTAGTCGGATAATTTTTCCCTTGTTATTGTTTGGAATAGCACCTTAGAAGCCTGAGATGGAAACCATTTCCTTCTAACATTTTTCTCTGTCACAGGGGCATACCAGTTTATGACCTTAAGGTTGTTCATGAACAAAAGAGGCTGCACACACATATTGGATGGCTAAGGTAGATTGGTTCTGGATTCATTTGTTTTTTGAGGAAAAAAAAAAGAACTAAGGTGTCTTTTTGGAAAGCCAACTGTAATTGTGGAATTGCTTGGATGTTATAAAGCAGAGAGGTGAGCCAACATGAAATTCAGGCTTTCCTGACCAGAGTTACAACAGTCACATGTTACAGTGATACTTTATGTTGGGGGAGCACTTCAGTGCCTCTACATGCCCTCATGTATGGCACCTCCTGGTTTCTGACATGGTTAGAAAGGCCTCACCAGTTCAGCCTGCAGCAGCTGGAGCCAAGGCTCACACAATAATATGGAGGAAGAACTAAGGTGTAAACTCATATTTTTTTTTTTTTCCTGAAACTCCAAATCCAGTATTGTTTTTTGCTACACCACACTACATAAACATCACTTAAAAAGACTGCTGCAGTCAAAACTATAAAATCAAGATGAGGAATGTTTTCATTCTTTATTTCTCAATCCAAATTTCATGGTTTTTAGGAACTCTACTCTGCTAAGAATGGTTACAGGAAAAAATGAGAGTCATTATGCCTGGAAGGCATCCAGGATGTTCAGCTCTGAAATGGGACCTGACTTTTGACAAGACCAGAGAAGAGGTTATCCTCCTGCATGAGACTTGAAGGGATATTTAGCTCTAGCCACTGAGTGGAGTTGCTGGGCCGATCATGGGCCAAACTGTAAAGCACATGAAAGGAGGGGCTGGAGAGGCTCTGATGCAGGATCATATCTCACAAAACCAAAGCCAAAGTTTCCATAAGACCAACTGCTAAAATGTAGCATGATGCAATAAGGTAATAATACTTATCAAGGAAATTCTCCCAAGTGTTATGTCATCATTTATTTTAGTATCCCATAAGTACGCTACCTAGGGGAGAACTCTAGATGGAACAGTTAAAGGACTCTCAGCAGTGACAGAGCAAATAAGCCAGCCAATCATTTCACTGATGGGGAACTTAATACCCAGCCTAGCAGCTAGGTCCAGTTAGCCAACTGGACTCATCTGAGGTAAGATGACCAATTTGTTGTAGAGTGGAGAAGAGAATCAGGTTTTCTGACTCCAGCATGTCAGTCTTTTACTCCCATCATATGGCAATGATCCTTCTCCAATCCTGGGATGGAGGATTAATTTCTATAGGCGAATTAAACCAGAAAGGTATGAAATCTTGGGACACAAAGTTCAGTGGAGAGTAAGAAGCCATACCAAGAAGAGGTGAATTAAGTTAAAGTCCATGTACTGAATATGGGGACTTCTGCTTTTCTTTTGCTGCTAGGCTCCAAGAACCCTGCTAGTCATATATGATGACGCCATTAGGGGTTAGATACATGGATCCTTCTGTGGAAATAATGAATGGCTTGAGAGAAAAGATCTACACATACTGATGTTTAGGATACCCCAAGCAAAATGATTGGGTGCCCCCATCACTCTAAACTTTAGACTGTAAGTAAATCCTATCTGTTGATAAATCTAATCTTGATGCATAGGCAATCTGCTTTTGAGTGGCTTACTTCCCCCACCCATCCCAGTTCTGGGGAGTCTACCATTGAGCTACATCCTCAGACTTTTCTATTTTATTTATTTTTAAAATTTGAAACAGGGCTTCACTAAGTTGACAAGGCCAGTCTAGAACTTGCAGTCCTCCTGCCTCAGCCTCCCTAGTCACTGGGATTACAGGCTTGCACCAATGCACCCAGCGAGTGCTTTGATTTTTAAATATGAGCAGGCACCTAAGGATCACCAGACATTTGCAGAAAGTCCAACGTAAAAGATAAAGACCAAAGTATACAGCAGAACCAAAAGAACTTGGGGAAATAGAGTCAATTTAGGGAGCAGAAAAGAGAATTTATATATACAAAGAGCAAACAAACAAAAGATCATTAACATTCCTAAAGGGATGAAGAGACATTGTAGCCATGAAAAAGAAGGCTTAGCCAGGGACAATCAGAGAACAAAAACAGATAACTGGAAATTAAATATATGGCAGCCAAAATTTAAAACTAAATCAACAGGTGAACTGGAAGATAAAATTGAGTCTATCTTTAATAGGGCAAAAAAGAGCAAGAAAAGAAACTCCCCCAAAGACAATAAATATTAGATCATAGAAAACAAAACCAAGGAAATGATCAAACAAACAATAAAAAATTTCAAATGAAGGCTATGTCTTCTAATTGAAAGGGTCCTCCAGAAACCCAGCCGGTGAAGAAAGAGACTCACACCTTATGTGTCACTGTGAAATTTCAGAACACAATGGATAAGGAGAAGATCATAAAAGTTTCTGAATCATGGGGAAAAAAAGGCTATATCAAAAGAATCAAGAACCAGAATGGCATTGAACTTCTCTATAGCAGTGCTAGAAACCAATGAAGCCAAACTTTCCAAAGTCTAGGGCAAAATGATTTCCACCAGCATTCTTACATACAAACGACCAGTCAAGGGTAATGGTAGAATAAAGAGGTTGTCAAGAAATTGAACTCCCAGGCAGCCTTTCTCAGGATGCCACCAAAATTTATGCTCCATTAAAATGAGGGAGTCCACTAAGAAGGAAGGTGATACTGGATCCCAAAGGTGGGGTTCTGACAAAAGAAAGTGATAAAGAGAGATGCTTCAAGAACATAGTGGAACTGATGAATCATCTGATGTGTTTGGCCATGAGGAAAACAGTCATCAGAGGAATCTTACAATTCTGCCACAAAGTTTGGGAGGATTTAGAAATGGTGATTAAGAAAACTAATGACATGAAAAAGCCAGGGCATTTGCCAACTCCAGGAAAAGCAAGAAATAAAGTGTAATTATACAACTTCATGAGAGTTGACAGTAAATAATATTTACATAGTTAAAATAATGTGTGTCTTGGGGCTGGCTTATGGCTCAAGGGTAGAGCACTTGCCTTGCACATGTGAGACACTGGGTTTGATCCTCAGCACCATATAAAAAATAAATAAACAAAATAAAGTTATGTGTTCATCTACAACTAAAAATATTTTAAAAAATAATGTATGTGTTGAATACTGATTAACTAAAAATCATTATATAATTCCATGGGGAAGATGAAGTAAAGAGAAGTGAGGGTAAGGTTGGGATTGAGGTGATAATTCCTTCTTTGTATAATGTGAAATAAATAATGTCTGAAATTGATACATTAAAAACAGCTGTTGGGGCTGGAATTGTGGCTCAGCAGTAGAGCGCTCTCCTAGGATGGGCGGGACCCGGGTTCGGTTCTCAGCACCATATAAAAAGTAAAGGCATTGTGTTGTGTCCATCTACAAAAAAGATTAATTCTCTCTCTCTCTCTCTCTCTCTCTCTCTCTCTCTCTCTAAAATAAAACAGCTGAATAGTCATATTACTTAGAAATATGAAAGGTACCTACCAGAATAGATAAAAGAATTGAAGCAAGAATGGAAAGAGATCACCTCTGAAGATCAGAACTCCAAGTTTGGGAAGAAGTGGCTCCTTGTGTTACTATTTGATTTTTTTTATACCTCTATTTATTTATTTATTTTTATGTGGTGCTGAACTCAGGGCCTTGCACGTGCTAGGCGAGCGATCTACTGCTGAGCCACAACCCCAGCCCTGATTTTTTTAAAATATTGTTTTTAGACATTGATTGGCCTTTATTTTGTTCATTTATTTATATGCAATTCTGAGAATCCAACCCATAGCCTCACACTTGCTAGGCAAGCGCCGTACCACTGAGCCACAACCCCAGCTCCACTATTTGATTTTTTTTTAAGAACTGTGCATCTACATTGTTTTCATAAAAGTAAAAATAATTGGAATATGGAAAAGTAGATTTACAACTATTTTATAGCAAAGCTACATGTCTCCATATTTACATGATGATGTCCATTCTGAATGGCAGATTATAGAAAACTCCTAAGCTTAGTCTGTAACCAAGAAATCTAGAAAAGAAAGAAGAAATCAATGTAGAATAAAGATAAACAATTTCGTTTAATACACACAAAGTTCTATTTGAATTAGATATCATTTTAGGAATACTTTAATAATCTGTAGTCTTTATGCAATTTTAAGACTCATTTTACAGTTCTAAGATCATACTTTGTACCATAGGTCTAAATTGCGTAAGCTTTTTCTACATTGCAAGGGACCCACAAAAATAGGTCTCTTTCCACTGGAGATCTACTTTATTTCATAAGTAATAAAAGGTGTGGACTCCTATTACAAAATTTGAGGTCGGATGCTTAGGGCATACAGAATATTATGGTGTCACTGGGCATGGCCAGAATTGGATAAAGTATCTGTGGATCAAGTAAAATCAAAGATAATTTATTGGGAACATCCCACGTGGGAGGTGTTGTGCTAGAGCACAGAGATTCTAGATGTCCTAGAAAAAGACAACTTGGGACCAGTGCAGAGAGAACACAGAAATGACCTTAATTTATAGGGATGGAAAGGCACAGGGCTGTCAAACAGTACACCTGTTGTCCTGCATTTATGTTAAAGGTTTCACCTTTTAAAAAATAATCAGAAACACATAATCATTATTCTTGACATAAATTACACTTTAGATTGGGGGTGGAAATCATGTTTTAAGAATAGGAAGGGAAGGAAAAATAAAACCAACTGCATGTAATTTTTCAAGTGGAAACAACAGCAATATGAAGATATATGGGTGTCAGACCCACTGGTAGAGGAAGGAGGCTGTGCTCTCTTACTTCTTACAGTGTCACTCCTGTGACCTCTACCATTTGAAATGCTTTGATTCCACCTTGCCCAAGGGACCTGTGAGCACCAGGGAAAGGGATGAAGAATGCCTATGCCTGACCTCACCTTTACATTGTCTAACGACTGAAGGTATAAATCAGCTTTCCCCTTGAAGACCCAAGTGTCAGGAGCTCATGTGAAATGCTGGAAATATTAAATGATGTCCCTGAGGGTTTTATTGTTACTCAGTTTTCTCCTGTAACTGGGAGAGCTGTTCACATGAAGGATACTTTCCCCCAGGATCTCAATTTGTATATAAAATGAAGTATGAAACTCCAACAACTTCTTGCCACTTTGGAAAGAAAATAAACAATTAGTGGAGACTGTGCTTTGTGCCCACTGTCCTGTTTATATTTCATTTATCTCTCTGCCTGGAGAATGGTTCACACCAACAAAAGATTTGAGGATGCTGTCATTACAAATCCTTATTTCCAGAGCAATAAATCTGTGATGGTTAAAATGGAATGAAACAAAAAAATCAAGCAAAAAAAATTCCTTAGATAATCAATGTGTTTTTGCAATGGGTATAAGCAAAAGCTGCTCCTTTTATCCTTTTGAGCAGAGGAAGTGTGCTAATAATTACAGTTGAGGGGCAAGTGCCTGGATGCAGGGTTCCCCATCTAGCTCATCACAGTGATCTTGGGCTCACCTTGTCATCTCCCTTCCAGATTCTTTAAGCAGAATTGTAAAAATCTTAAATATCCTAATACTCGTTGATTTGATAATCCTCACCACTACCCCTATACTAAGAATAGTTTTCTATAATAAGAAAAAGGATCATTTTCCTCTTGATGAATAAATTAAAGTGACTTGCGCAAGTCTCCCTGTTAGTAAATGGACGAGACAGGAATTCTCATGCCAATTCTTAGCATTAATATCTCCACATTTCTCAATCTTTTTCCCTCCTCTTTCCATCAGATTTGAAGTACTGCTACACAAAGAATATAGTGTCTATTATAGAAAATTACCACACATTGATATAGACCTTTAAGAGTTTTAGAGCAATTTCAAACCTCTTATTTGATTTTTATAATAGCTCTATGAGGCAGGTATTTACAGAATCTGGAAGGAGAGACTAGAAGTAAAAAGAAGCAGCTTACACAGTTAAAAAGAAAATGCAGTGAAATATTAAGGATTACCTAAGATATTGTGGAATCTTAATTACCCCAGGTTTGTAAAAGATGGCCAGATGTATGAAAATATTGATTAGCTTGCACTGTCCTGTGCTATAATAGGGGACTGATTACTAAATGACCCTCTGCTCTGTGTTCTAAGATCACATGCCAAGTATGAAAAGACAGAATGGTGTGATGTTCTCTCTTGACGTGTGCCATCTTGCCATTCAACTGTGCCTGAAATAGCGATGAAGGGCACCACTTCACTCAGGGAAGAGAACGTGTGGGCATTCAGGGCGATTGCAAACAGCAGAAGAAGGAAAGTGAAGAAATAAGATTCTTTTTTTCTTTTCTTTTCTTTCTAGAAGTAAAACATCTTCTGAAACAGGCCCAGTAGTTTTGCGGCTGTTGTTTTTAGTGCTGCTTAAATGGTCTGCATCTAAGGGAAATAGAAAAGGGTCTCTCATCCCAAATACCTTCTCAACTGACTTCCTTAATTTCTGAAATTCTACCATTAGGAGCCCATTGCATGATTCCCTTTTGACCACGAATGCTCTGGGGAAGGCAGAACACTAGCAAGACATTTGCATCCACAGTGTGGCAACAAATGGGCACATCACTGATCATTGGGAGGGGGAGGTACAGACTCTAGCTGTCTAGGGACAAGCACAGCCACTTGTGACCGTGCAGTAGACCACCAAGCAGAGGTAACTGGTGGAAGCATGTCGCAGTGACTGTCATCCATGAGGTGTGAATGGTGTTAGTACCAAACTGAGCCATTATCAGCCATCAACACCTTAGAGTAGCGGTTCTTGTTCTTTTTAAAATAAGAATGGTAATCAGAGTGGTAGAGGTGCTGAGGATCAAACTCAGGCTTGTACTGGCAGACAAACACTCTACCATGGAGACACACTCCAGCTTGGAGCAGTGGTTCTTCACTGCCCATCAGAATTGCCTGTCAACCTTTTAAAAAATGTGGACACCTGAATCAGAATCATCTAGGGATGGGGTTGAGGCATGCTTATTCTTTCAAAGCTCTGGAGATGGTTCTGACGCTCATCTAGGGCTAAGAGCCAGTGCCCCAGAGTGAATTTGCATGTTTGGTCCTTGTCAACCTGATGGCTTGCTGGTAGGCCTTGGTGAGGTGGGACCAGGGGAGCCCCAAGTGAGGGAACTTTACACATCACAACTTTGACAAACTACCCAGAACGACTATTTCCAAGACTTGAAGAAACACAATTCATCTATGAAAGTGAGGACTTCTGCATAACATCATTTCTGACATTCCAGGGAAATCATTATCTATGTTCACGTATCTCGGGCTTATCCATACCGCTAAAGAAACCACCTGCTGCTGTTTCATTACTGTACACCCTCCCCATCCCAGTCTGGACGACTCTCTGTCTGTCTTACTCAGCAGCTTCACCTTGGTTATCCCCAAGGTATGTGTTAGTATTAGACCCGTGTGATAGAAAACTCCAAATAACAGAAGCCTTAACAAAACAGATGATAATTTCCCTCTCAAGTACAAAGAGACTAGAGAAGGCAGCTGGGGAGGGAGGGCATTTAGGGCTCATTCTGTCTCATTTCATCTCCACTATCCTTTTTTTTTTTTTTTCTGTACCAGGGATTGAACTCAGGGGCACTTGACCACTGAGCCCCATTTTGTATTTTATTTAGAGACAGGGTTTCACTGAGTTGCTTAGAGCCTTGCTTTTGCTGAGGCTGGCTTTGAACTCACAATCCTCCTGCCTCAGACTCCTGAGCTGCTAGGATTATAGGTGTGCGTCTCCGCATCTGGCTTCATCTCCACCATCTTTGTAAAGCACATGATTTCTTCTTCATGTTGAGGCTGGCTCCAGCTCCAGGCAGCAGGAAGAAGGAAAGGGGTAATATGGAAAGCATCAGACACCCTCTACCTGCTTAAGGATACTTGTGTGTGACCCTAGAAGTTGTCACATTGCTTCTATAATCCACTGGCTAGAACTTAAGTCACATGGTTGAATCTAGTTGCCAGGAAGGTAGGGAATAGGGCCACCACGAATTCACCTAAAAGTGAGAAAGAAGGGGAGAATGGATATAGGGGGGCCAGTTAGCAGTTTTACCCACACCAAGACACAGCTAAATGTGTACAGGCAGTCACCTTATGAACTTAGAATATCCCACTGGAAAGGAAGCAAATGAGTGTGCGAAGAGAAGCCTGGTTAATTCCAGGTGCTGGGTAATTCATGGTGATTAGAGGAAAGTGTTTCCCACTAATGAAGAGTGAGAATAGGTTGAAAGTAGTTATCTGTGGCCCGAGAGTCATAACAAAGGCCTCAAATAAATGAAGTGTTGGTTTTGCTTTTGAAAGGTTATGTTTCCTCCTGGAATTATGTGATTCAAAAGTCCTTCTCTTGGCTAAGGAAGGGCTAGAATGCAAGCCTTCTTGCCTGAGTCCCTGGAGTCAACTTCTGTAATACTGTCAGGAGCAGAACACTGTATGAGACCATGGGATTGTACCTGGCTGCTAGTGCCCACAGTGCCAACTAGGAGCAATGCTGTCACCAACTTTACATACAAATTCTGCTTCGACTGGCATACTCATCAATGGGAAGTTGTACTTTCCCCTAACTCTAGGACTCCAAGTGATATTCCAGATAAAGTCAGTACTAGTGACAGATCTGAGGGTACAACCTGAACAATGCTGATCTATAAACATGGGATCTTAAATACAAGAAATCTATTCAGCTCTGTGGCTGTGTTTGGATCACTTCACGGACTAGGATGGTTTTTAATGTAAAGCACTGTTTCATTTCCCCTCCGATCTCCCTAAATCATGCAATAAACTTGCGTCCTCTCTTTGTGTCTCTCATTTGTCCAGTTGATTAAATGGTATGGCCAGTTAGCTCAGTTGGAGAGGGCACAGTACTAATGAGTCCAAGGTCACAGGTTTCATCTCTAGAAAGGCTGGTTAGTATGCAGGGTACAGTTCTATTCTGTGTCCAGTTGACTATTTCTCTACCCCTGACTAGCTATTCCAAAATGTTTGTTAAGAACGGAGGCTGAGTAGGAAGGAGTGGGTTTCTCAGGAGAATTAAGGTGTTCTGTTAGAAAAACCTTGCGAATGTCCTTATAGAGAGTTGTTGGGCAGAAGTATCTCTGTATAAAGAACTCTAAGCAGTTGGGATATGAGAGGATCTCTCCAACCATAAGCCATCCTACTTCCAGGAGATTATGATCTAGCATCTCAGAGATCAAACTGCCACACCAGGAATGGAAAAGAAAGTCAGAGTGGCAAGAACAATGGTCATACTCACAGGATGAGGTTCAAAGCTTCATGCTTGATCTGAGTCACCACTTTCTGTCTCCTCCTTCCAAGCCCACCTCAGTGTTTTCCACCCCCAGGTGACCTGTCATGATGTTGTTGTGGGGAAATCATTTCCAAACCAGAAATGAAATCGGCCACCGTGTTTACTTGTTTTAGACTAGAAATGTCATTTCTCACCATGGAGATTTTTCCCTCTTATCAAAAATCTGTCAATCTGTCCACACAACCTGGAGAACATATGTGTTTTTGATCCCTCTGAACAAACGTGGCCCAGCACCTGCACAGCACTCAAGGGTGGCCAGCCCTCATCCTCGCTCAGAGCCGGCTGCTGCTCTTGGAGAGAGAAAGTAAAAATGATTGATTCAACATCTTAATTAAGATAAACAAACAAAGAGGAACATCAAATAATGGTCCTGACAGTTTGAAACAAGCTGAAAGTACAGCTTAGCATTTCATAAAAGAAAAAAAAAAGTGTTTGATGTGAGGATGGCAGTTTAATAATTTGTAAATATCACTGGCTTGGTATTACAGCTAATCCAAATATTTTCATTTCTCATCATAAGTCACCCTCTGCTGATGGCTTGTCCTCTTCAACTTACAGCTTTTGCTCTGAAGCTTTGACAGAGGTGGAGAGGGGAGGAAGAAAAGGCTCACAGGTTCTCTTTGTGGAATGTGAATTACACTGGTAACTTCCTGTATACGTTCTGATTCCAAATAGTCACCAGAAAATACTACTGACCAGCTCGAAGGATTTATTGCCCGTTACTTCACCACCTAAAAACGATCAAACTTTAATTATTATAGCTTTCCATTAGCTTGTTTTCTTAATTAAGAGAATCTGAGCTTTTTCTTGGTTCCTAAATTGTCGAGAAATGAGGAAATGGAACACTTACACCATCATGTCCCTACAATAATGTTTTTATATCTTGATAGTCAGTTATAGATCTGTATCTAGAATGTGCTTTATTGCCTTCATGCCCCACAAAGAAGAACAGCGGGGGCTGGAGATGTGGCTCAAGCGGTAGCGCGCTCGCCTGGCATGCGTGCGGCCCGGGTTCGATCCTCAGCACCACATACAAACAAAGATGTTGTGTCCGCCGGAAACTTAAAAAATAAATAAATAAATATTAAAAAAAAAAGATTAAAAAAAAAAAAGAAGAAGAACAGCCGGAGCAAGTGTATCCTTGTTAATGCCTGTGTCTAAACTACCCTCCCGTGGATGTAGAGGATAAGCAGGAAGTTGTGATGGCAATTATAAAGTCAAATGTGGGAACCTCTATATTGGCCAGGACATGGTGTTTTAGCTCTTGTGACATATATTCAGGAAAATAATAGGAAATTTTACTAATTTATTTGGGATTCTTCAGGGTGCAAGCTGGAAAGTTGCATTGTGAAACCAGAGCTGAAGGAACACTGTTGGGCAGACAGAGGCTTTGGGCTTTTTTAAAAGGTATGTGAAAGGGGAAGGAGGAGGATTCAGGCTATCAGATCATCCTGCAGTTGGATATGCCTCTGGATTCAGTACATGTCCATTCTCTCCTGGCCATTCCATTCTTAACATCAGACATGTTTTTATTGCTCTTGGATGATACCAAGCCCAGGCCAGAGACCATGCTGGACGGGCATGACAGGCAGGGGCCGAGAGAAGCTGCAGTTCTGAGAATTCTCCACAGGGAAGCAGTATGAGATCAGGGTTTAGATAGAGGCAGCCCCAGCTCCACCCGCTTTCCCTGGTCAGATTTGAGACAGTTCTTCCCTTCCACAGCATAGAAAGAGACCTGTAAGGCAAGATCACCTCTCCTAGGTAGTCCTACACGTCTAGGTTTGTCCCTCCTCACTTGAGCCTGTGGCTTTGTCTATTCCATCTCTGACCTGTGCATTTCTGAATAATGCCATGGGACTCAGGACCCACTGTGTGACATCACCTCACCTTGAACTGGGGGGCCTTGTACACTACCACAGCAGAAACCTGCAGAGGGGAGCTTAGCAACCTGTCAGCTGTTGTGCTATTCTTGGCAGTATGAGTTCTGCCAATCTCTCAGTGGCTGGGTGACCTGTGATATTTCCATCTTAGGTACTCTGAAGGAAACGGTGCCAGCAACAACTTGATTTTGTTTGAGTTATAGAAAGCAATACAACTGATGGCCAAAACTTCACATAGGGGCCTAGACATAATCTTGCCAACAACCCATTGATATAGTGTGTGATAACAGTAAAGCCACACCACTAATCATCCTTACTTATAAAACAGAAATAACACATGACACTTTCTGATAATTCTTAAGAACTGTGGATTCTATGTGGATTTTGTACAAAGGACCTAATACTGCAAAAGTTCTTTTTAAAAAAGACAAACAAAAGTAAATATATTTATCATGTAAAATTTCATGTTTTAAAATATATGAATTAAAAAATTGTTTTTTTTCTGTGCTGGTCACTAAACTCAGGCCTCATGCATACTAGCTAAATGAATATTTTTAGAATAGAAATATTTTACCTTTCTTCTGTTGGACATTCTCTAAAATACATTCTATATAGTTGACAGGCAAATATTACATGTACTGGATTAAAAACTTTCTAAGACATTCAAGTTGTAAAACTGTAATACACTAAACAGAAAATCTATTTTTAGCATGTCAAGTTTTGAAAGTGGAAAGAGTAGGAATAAGAAAGAACTGAGGTCTATGTTTCCTAAAATATATCTCAGGTAACCTCATCCCATATTTTATTCTTTTTTTTTTAAATAAATATTTCAGAACTGAAATATTTTGGTTTCTTCATATTGTTCTCATTTTTTTTCCTTAATAGCCTCTACAAACTACTTCCAGATCCTCTGCATCAGTTTCATTTCATTCTAGGAGTTCATTTCCATTTCATTCATTCTAAGAATACTCAGTGGAAAAGTAAACAAAAAGAAGCCAGGTGTGGGAGTACATGCCTGTAATCCCAGCTACTCAGGAGGCTGAGGCAGGAGGATTGCAAGTTTGAGGCCAGCCTCAGCAACTTAATGAGGCCCTAAGCAACTTAGCAAGACCCTGCTTCAAAATAAAAAATAAAAAAGGCTTCAGGGTGTAGAGCTCAGGTTCAAGGTCCTGGGTCTATCCCCAGAGCTGAAGCAAAAAAAAAAAAAAAAAAAAAGACAGAGTGAGATCTGCCCTATCAAGGGTCTCTCTGGCGACTGCCTCCGACAGGATGACGCAGAGATGCGTGGAAAAGGAGTTTCCCCATTGATTTCTAGTAGGGCTGCTCTCAGATGGGATCAGCGGCAATGGTGTTAGGTGAAACCAGTCAACACCAGCTTCATCCGTCTGGGGCAAAAACTGGGCTAGAGAACTGGGGCACACAGAACCAAAATGGAGAACACAAATAAAATATTGATCATTTTCCCTATATTCCATCTCCAAAAGATAAGTAAACCTATGAGCAGTAGGAAGAATGCTACCCTCGTAATACCAGGCTATTTTAATCTTTCATAAAATACAACAGCGGGCAGTCTGTGATATGACTCCAGGAGTCCTCTTCTGACCTAATTCAACTAGGAATTTCCAGTAGTTTTAAGTGATGCTATGTCCAAGTGAGCTTTAATGCCAACATTAGATGATGTTGGTAGAATCTGTCTCACTCATGATTTTGTGTCTGTTTAGAAAAGGTTAGGTAAAGGTAAGAAGGAGACAGAACCCATCGAAACATCTCTTATTAAAGGGAAACTTGTTAAAGAAAAGATTTTAACAGCTCAAAGTACCTTTGAGGCCAATAAGGGCACCAAAACGGATTATTAGACCGTGATCTGAGGTTAGAAAAAGGACGCCGGCGCTGACTGATTGGAAAGCTATTGGAAATAAATAAAAAGGGTACATTATGTGAAACAGAGGGTCACAGCGCTGGAGCATCTTGAAAAGCCATAGGTGTGCTGGTTACATTTATCACAACATTCATGAATGCTTTGTGTATGGCCTGGGTTTGTAGGTCTTTTGTATGAGATATTTTTAGATAAACTGATTTCACAGGAAGAGGAAGGTGATAAGTGTCACATGGTGTTAATACTCCAGCTTGACATCTTTGGGATCAAATTTGGTGCAGGGCACAAGTGAAATGAGTTTGGTGGCCTCAAGCTAGGCTAACACCGATATGTATCCTTAAACAAAATCACAAATCATTGGCTGGCAGCTGAGATCAGAGACCTGGAGCTGAGACAGCAGAAGTGTCACAGGCCAGAAGCAAGGCTAGCTGGCAGAGCTTTGTTGGGGAACCAGCCATTATCTCTGGGTCTCCTGCCTGGCTTCAGTTTGTGCCACCAACAGCCCTTCTCATCCATAAACGCTAATATTCACACTGGTTTTACAACTGCTCTTTGCCTGCCAAATCCAACATCAATATTCCCAACAGCATTTTATGAAACCTTTAGTTATCAAAGTCCACATCATTCAGTCAATTCTAATGATAGTAATTTCATAGACACTATGGAAAAGGAGTCCTATTTTTAGACTGTAAATGGGTTTAGCAAAATAATGGAATTTGTTCCAGTGAATTTTAAATCTAAACACTGCTTGCTTTCTCTCCAATTCAGTGAAGGGTTTCTGTGCTTGTTGGATGAAAACACGGAGAATTAGAAAACAATGACTGTGTGAATGACATTTACAGAGATCTCACACTGGAAAGGGCACATTTTATTGTGACTCTGTGTCAAAGTGTAGTTTCATCAGAGGACAGGAGGCAAAAGAAGCAGGCAATCAATACTTGGGCCTCTGATATCTGAACTGAGAAAGAAAATCATTATCCTGTTACTTTTATCGTGGCACAATGCTTGAAATACTGCACCTTTTTTCCATAATAATCCAATATTTGGGGGGGGGGCTGCAAGTTAAAAAAACCCTTATAGGGGGTGAAATCAGAACATAAAGCAGAAAGGAATGCACACACAACATTTTATAGTGAGAACAGGAAGAAAGGCAGATTGGGAAAGAGAAAAGTTAATCTTTTGAAAAATATATAATAATCCAATTTCTTATTGGTATTTCTCTAATAGCACATGTTTAATTTCTGAGTTTCTAAAATCTCAGTCAAGAATTCCTTGTTTTCACTTTTTAAGCAAAACACAGATTTCTTTTTCTTTTTTTTTTTTATATTTTTATTTTTAGTTTTCGGCGGACACAACATCTTTGTTTGTATGTGGTGCTGAGGATCGAACCTGGGCTGCACGCATGCCAGGCAAGCGAGCTACCGCTTGAGCCACATCCCCAGCCCCAAAAACACAGATTTCTAAGAGAAAAGGGTTTCCTCAATTACGAATGAGGTTACTTGGGCAGCATATGCACCCCTGTCTTTATTGAAAAAAAAATTCCATTGTTAAGGCACTAAACCAGACATTTAATTTTAAAAGTCAGTTGTACTATTCACTTTTCACTGGCAAACAAACAAACAAACCCTGGTCATTGAACTTAGATTTCTTGCTGATTAGAGGAGAAGAATTATCATTCATAAACCCCTTTGAAACTTTCATGCCCAGCTTCAAGTACAGTACCAGTTCAGTCTGCTTCTAATCGAAGTGTTGTTGGTTAGGATTTTCAAAACACTTCAAGGCCATTAACCCTCCCCCTCTAGATTTCCGCTTCCAGTTGAAAACTATCTGAATATATGTTATGGAGAATGGGATCCTGACAGTCACATGTGCTTTGCAAAAACAAGTAAGACTATCTTCAACCTGACTTTCGTACTTTCAGGGGTTGGTACCATGATCCAGTTATTTAAATTCTCCTCCCCCACCTTTAGAATTATTATTGATGAGATTAGCATTATATAGTCATAAAGTCATGACCTGCTTTTCTAGGCTGTCTGCTCCAGCCCCACGGAGAGCTAAGTGGGTCCTTAATGAACAAGGAAAGGTTATCTGGCTGCACACGGTGTCTCAAGTCTGCTCTGGCTAGAATCTACAGCAGCCACAGATAACAGTTCAAAGTCATGCAAATGAGGGCTGTGGCTACCACTCTGCTCCTCACAGAGCGGATGTTCCTGTGATCTACTGGCATAATAGCAGTAGGAAAAAAAAAAAAAAAAAGATCTTCTGAGAGACCTAATCCATCTGGGCAGCTGGTTTATTTCAATTGAAGAAACCACTAAGGCAAACCAGGAGAATTGCTAACATTAAGGAAAACTGACAATATCAAGTATTGGTGAGGATGGGGAGCAAATAGGGTTTTTATACACATTGTTGTTGGGGAGTGTAAATTGGTAGAAACCTCATGGAAAACTGCTTGGTAGAATCTACCGAAGCTGACCATGCACAAACCCTCTGATCTAAGGATCCCTTCCCTGGGTAAATAATCAACAGTAAGGCGAGCATAATGTAAACCAAAAGACAGGGTAGGAGTGTTCACAGCAACATTTTATCTCCAAAGTAGAAACAACCCAAATGTTTGCCTAGGTTGGAGAAATAAAATGAAAAAATGTAATACTAGGTAGTCGTGAGAACAAAGGAAATGCTTCTACATGCAGAAACATGGATAAGTCTTATAAGTATATAATGCTGAATGAAAGAATCCAGACCAATGTGGTTCTTCTTAGATGAAGTTCACGTATAAGCAAAATTAATCTGGTTATAGAAATAGAAGTCAGAACTTATTCTGGAGACAGAATAATTGGGAAGAAGCACCCAGAGAAGCTTCTGGGGTGCTGGAAATATACATCTTGGTTTGGGAAGAGATTATGTATGTTCACTTTGTTAAAAAAATCATTGAGCTCTGTTATAATATGTGCGTTTTTCTGTATATGTGACATCTTGCAATAAAAAAGAATTATAGAAATATAATTTGTTACTAATTAGTGCCTTTGTCAACTTCTGAAATACTAGGAAATAAAGGAAGAACAACTAAGGCAGTTTCTCCTTGAGTGAATTTTATTACAAAATTATATTTAAAAAATTCCAACCAGGGTGGTGGTGTATGCCTATAATCCCAGCAACTCAGGAACCTGAGGCAGGAGGATTGCAAGTTTGAGGCCAGCCTCAGCAACTTGGTGAGGCCCTGAGCAACTTAGCAATAACCTGTCTCAAAAAATAAAAAAGGGCTGGGGATGTGGCTCAGTGATAAAGCAGTCCTGGGTTCAATCCCCAGTACAATAAAATAAAATAAAATAAAATTTCAGAGAAACGACACAGGTGTGATTCAAAGGATTTGTTTCTTAGCCTGGAGCTCAAAAGACAAAATGGCAATTTGGTTTAAACCTTCAAGTATGGTACAGTACATTATATCAAAGATCTTATAGACTGCTAACCAGCTATTATGTGGGTACAAGAGGAAACTGGCTTTAATTAAAACAGGAACTATTTCAGCTTAATAATAGGAGGAATTCTAGAACAGAAAGTTAAATAGCTATGGAATTGGAATAATATCTTTAAGGGGGGAAAAAAACAACAACAACCAGCTGGTGGGTGGACAGATCCACAAGATACCTTGAGTTCTCTTTCAGAGCTATTCTTCAGGTCAATAGTGGGATGAGGAATAGTTTTTAAATCTGCCCTTTGCAGAGAGCACTGGAAACTTAGGTCTCTTGCCCTAAGCTTAGTGATCAACATTGAAACATTCCCTAACTCAGTTTCTCTTTCTGGAAGTTTCTGTTGTCTTCCTGCTCCTCCTGGTGATGAAGGAAAGAGAAAGTCCAATTGGTTAATGCTCCAAATTGTACTGATTCTATGATCACATATAGTATGTAAATATAAAGAATTAAAAAAAATTGGCACTGGGGATTGAACCCAAGGTCTCTCTGCCACTGAGCTACACCTCCAGTCCTTTTTATTTTAAGATAGGGTCTCACTAAATTGCTTAGGTTGTCCTGGAACCTGGGGTTCTTCTGTCTCAGCCTCCTGAGCAGCTGGGATTACAGGCGTGTGCCACCATGCCCAGCTAAGGATTTTTATTATAATAAATCGAATTGCAACATGGATGATGCCAGAAATGTCTATTTAAATGGTAACTTGGAACACTTAACACTGACTCAGAAATTAAGTTGCTGCCATCACCCACAGGCTTTTAGAAGTAAAGGGAATAACAAAAGAGCCCTTGGGGAGCTAAACTGAACTAAAAGGAGCTGGGACTGGAGGAAACCCTTTGCAAATAAGAGAAATAGAATTTCTTAAAAATACAAATGATAGACAAGAGATGATAGAAAACTATAGAAGTTTTCTTCCCATCAATCACTCTTCTTCTATACTCTTAAACTCTTTCTGTCTCTAAGAAAAAATCATATTCAAGAGATGTAATTGAATTGCTTTGGGTTTTGTTTTCTGCTTTTGTAGCTGAGATATGTACTTATCTGAAATAGGAGACACCTACAGAAGAATACTTAAATTTTTTTTTTTTTACTTATTGATGGACACAATACCTTTATTTGTTTTTATTATTATTTTTTTTAATGAGGTGCCGGGAATGGAACCCAGGTTAGGCAAGTGCTCTACCACTGAGCCACAACCCCAGCCCCTAGAAGAATACTTTTAATGCTTCCTAAAATACCCATTTGAAAGGTGCAATGATTTGAAGTTAAGCTCTTCTGTGTTAAAGTGCTACTAGATTTTTAGCCTGTTCCCATGTGGTTTTCAAGATATTGGCATTCTAAAAAGTGCTGATTCTTGCTTGGTAAATGGAAACTGAGTTATAGCATCTAAGGTCTGAGGACTCAGAAGTAGATTTATGCTACATAAAGACCGATGTAAGAAAAAAATAATTACATGGAAATTTAAAGCTCTTCCAATTGCAGGTTTCTAACTTCTCTGGAGTGGCTTTCTGAAATAATTGAGGCCCCAGTGCTTAGTTACAGGTAACACAGCAGTTTTCTGAATTGTATGACCAATTCCTTGGATTCTATCTTAGTTACTGCTAAATTCTTATAGTACATGCTACAATTATATGCTGCAATTATACATATGGTATTGTCTTCTTCTTCTTTTTTTTTCTTTCTGGGGATTGAACCCAAGGCTACTTAATCACTGAGCCAATTCTTCAGCCCTTTTTATTTTTAAATTTTGAGACAGGGTCTCTCTAAGTTGAATAGGGCCTTGCTAAATTGCTGAGGCTGGTTTTGAACTTGTGATCTTCCTGCCTCAGCCTCCTGAGCCACTGGGATTATAGGCGTGGGCCACCATGTCCCCACTGGTGTTGTCTTTTTGACTCTATGAGCTGCTGAAAACTGGAGCATGGAAACAATGTCCTGTGTGCCTATATATCTCGACAGACCAGGTCCCAGAACCACTAAATCAGTCTCAGTCCAGAAATTCCTGTGAATTTCCACCAAATATAGAAGAAGTATAACATATATTAAAAAATAATTAATTGTTAAAATTCAGGCAATTTAACCAGTTTCTGTGAGCTCTTTGTGACTCACAGTCAACAGTCTGCATTTGGTCATTCTCATTTACTTGGAACTTCACTGCAGGCTCTGTGAGTGCTACAACTGTGCTAGGTACAAAGAGCAAAAGCAGATGGCCTCTAGCTGAATACCCGAAACGGTAAATCAACTATATAAAAAGAATATGATGAGGAGCCAGAATAAACACCTGGAGTTCACAGAAGGTGGAGAAAAGTACCATGACTGGACCCTGAGAGATGGCAGAGAGGGGACAGGGACTGGGGGAATGAGCTTTTCAGAGAGGCAACAGTATAAGCAAGACTTCAATGTCCACCCTGAATATGTGTGTTTCTGGACAATGGTTACTTATAGAAGCCCAGAGCTTTTGCTGGATGAGCAGGTGTGGTTCTGTTCTAGGAAATAAGCTTGACATTCCCAAAGAACTCAGAGGCCAAACTAAGATGGTCCAATGACCTAGTTTTCCTCTGTGTTATCCAGGGTCATTGGAAGTTTTCAGTCAGAAAATAATGGGATAGGGCTGGGGATGTGGCTTAAGCGGTAGCGCTCTCGCCTGGTAAGCGTGCGGCCCGGGTTCGATCCTCAGCACCACCTACAAACAATGATGTTGTGACTGCCGAAAAATAAAAAATAAATATTAAAAAAATTCTCTCTCTCTCTTTAAAAATAATAATGGGATAAAACCAGAGCTTTTCTAGTGATGGAGATGATATAAATATAGTTGTTCTGTAACTATTCTCCTACTGACTGAGCTATTCTCTTTTCCAAATAAAACAATAATTCTTAACAAGTAAATTAGTTCTTGCCTTAGATTCTTTCTGGAATAAGGCAACATATCTGGACCTAATTAATGAATAAAATGTTATTACATTTTAAAATTTTTCTCATAAACCTTGATTTATTTTATTATTGTTTTTTGGATCTTTAATTTAATTTATTTATTTTGTGCTGTGTTGAGCACCAAACTCAGGGCCTCACACATGCCAGGCAAGTGCTCTGCCACTGAGCTACAACCCCAGCTCCAAACCTTGGGTTATTTTTTACCATTTTCTGTAGGTAGCAAAATGGACAGACAGTGAAAAAAAAAATATATATATATAACATATATACATTTTAATTTAATCTTTAAATTTTTTTTTGTACTGGGGATTGAATTCAGGGGCCCTCGACCATTGAGCCACACCCCCAGCCCTATTTTGTATTTTATTTAGAGACAGGGTCTCACTGAGTTGCTTAGTGCCTCGCTTTTGCTGAGGCTGGCTTTGATCCTCTTGCCTCAGCCTCCCAAACTGCTAGGATTACAGGTGTGTACCACCCCACCTGGCTTGATTTAAAAATTTTAAAGAGAAAGAGTCTTTACTCTGTTGCCCAGGCTAGTGTCAAACTCCTGAGTTCAAGTGATACTCTGATCCAGCTTTCCAAGTGGTTGGGACTGCAGACACGTGCCGCTGTGCCCAATTTGAACAAATACATTAATGGGAATTTTTGCAGATTACTCATCATCATTAGTTCAGAGGCCCTTTTTTTTTGTGGGGGGGCTGAGGGGATCATCTCCTAGTTGAAAGTATATATTATATACGTGTGATATGATCATATTTTATTTTAGTAGAGTTATTTATATAATGGAATTAAACATATATTTAATGAGGTTTTGCCAAGTGTACTAGAATACATTTGAGAACGATTGCTTTTATATAACCCTATTTGAATCCACTCAATCTCAACAGATTTGGAAAGAATTATAACTGTAGGGAAGAGGAATTTATAGTTTAGTAGGGAAGAACAGTTCACTATGGCCTCTGGCTAATTCATGGTCAAGTGGAATAGTGCTCATGTCCCTAATATATACATGTAAACTCTTCATAATAAAAATAAAACAGTGTATTTTAATATGCTTCCCCCTCAGTAATACTGAGTTAGAGATACATGGGACTGAATGAGTTAATGACCCCACACATTATACTTGCAGAGGCTCTCTGTATTCCTGGCTCTTGGCACACACAGTAGGTGCTTAATAAACATTTTATAAATTGATGAATTGAAGACTGAATATACCAGGGAGATAGAGATTTTAGGTCCCATTATTGATTTGGCTGCACATTTATTTATCAAGTAGATTTGGGTATATGGCCCCTCTGTGCTCATTTTTTTCCCTCTGTGAAATCAAGATGATAAAGCCTCTTTTACAGAAATATGGTGATGCTTGAGATACTGTATGTGAAATGATTTGTACTCCTTGGAAGAGAGGAAACTTATAAATAGAAGGCATTGTTCAGGTTACCCACAGCATTCAAATTTAATTTGTACCACATGGAATATGTGGAAGGCCCATGACCTCAGTAATGAAAGCTGCGAGCCCTGGATGCCCACAGAAAAAAGCTTTTTTTTCTCTCCTTGCTTTTCTGGCTGCAAGAGAATGACTGCTGTTTCCCTTGCCTGCCTGTTCTCACTATGACGCACTTATTTCCTCAGCCTCATCCCAGTCGCTCATTATGGACAACTGAAATGAGCAGGTTCTTTAAATTGCAGAGGGTAGAAGGTGCATACATCTGAAAGAGCAGTAATAAGGGCCCTGGACTTAAGGATGAAGAGTTCAGAGAGAGATGGGTAAAGAGGACGTGCGAGAAAAGACAGATCAATCCCAACGATTCATCATGCCAGGAGCTGTCCAAATAATCAAAGGTATCAGCCAGGGTGATGTATAGCTGATGTCACTTGGCGAGACCCTTAACAAGGCAGCTAGTACAACAGCTGCTGTTGGTCAGTGAGTATCACAGCACATGCCAGGCCAGGGCAGGGGGACACAGACCATCCATCACTGACCCAACCTAATGACTAGGCTTATTAGTAAACATTCTCTGTGGCTGACAGCCTGTAATGGTACAGGATGTTCCCCTACTGTCCCCCAAATAAACTGACCCACCTGACAGATGTGTGAAATCTGTGTTTTCTCTTCAGATTCTCTGAGTGAGTATAATTTATTCTATTTTATTGATAGAGGCAAGAGTGGGTCTCTAGGAAGAGTAAGAGAGAGGGGTTATGTATGAAGCCCCATTTAGCAAATGCATTTGTAATCTACATTTCCCCCAAGATGGTTTTTCTCTTCTTAACCGTAAATCAAAAAAGGGACGACGTACATTGACATACATGCATTATTCTATAGGCACTATTGTAGGTGAGTTTCATCTATATCTCTCCCTACATGGATCAGAAATTCCCAAAGTGGAAATAAAACCCACTCTCTGTACTAAAGATATCTAAGTCTACTTTAACTACATTATGTTCTTGGAGGGGATATCTTAATGGACTAAGCATGAGGTTTGAAATATCTAGACTTCCTGGAACCACAGGTTCAATTCCCAGCTGAATTGTCTCAGTCCTCCAGTCTTCACTGGCAGATAAATTAAGATACGAAGAAGCTTACTGTGCACAGACCTCTGAGATGAGTTGCAGTAACTCATAATCTCACCTATGTTTCTGAAGTGGACATTAAACTCGATTCTGGCATTTTTGGCCTCTTTGAAAAATTCTGCATAATTTTCGTGGTAAACCTCATGTTTATAATTCAAAAGGGAATGAATAGCAGTTAGCGGGAGAGTGTACCTTCCACCAACTTTGTGACATTCTTAAACACCTGGAGTTTGACATGGGCAAGTTGTTGCAATTCTAGTTACTCCCTCTGGTTCTCTTTGGTCTGACTGGACTTGAGCTACCTGAGGCACCTAAT
Organism: Marmota flaviventris; assembly: GCF_047511675.1. Classification (NCBI taxonomy): domain Eukaryota; kingdom Metazoa; phylum Chordata; class Mammalia; order Rodentia; family Sciuridae; genus Marmota; species Marmota flaviventris. The sequence goes on along the minus strand of NC_092514.1, from coordinate 54,015,647 downwards.
CAGAGGCTGCCAGGCGGTTTCCCCAGTGTTAGCACAATATCTTGTTCAAGGATTCAATGATGCCTATCTTCATTGTGTTGGGTACAATCTGAGAATCTAACACAACGCTGCAGAAGTCTCAGAATGATATGCTCCAAAAGCAGCAACCACCCTATAGAAGCATCTATGATTAGCTCTGGCCAGATGTCAGGAAACTCATGCTACCTTGCCTTGCCCTTTAATGCATCTTCCTCTTATTTTGACTTTGGCTTGCCTCTCTAGTTTTGGCTATTGACCTTGTTTTGGATTCCAGCACAGATTTAACCTTGAAGCCCTGCCTAACTTGGATTCTGGATTTTCTCCTACTCTGATTTCCAGGATTGGCCTGATCCTTCAACTCTTTCCTCAGTTTCTCTGGATGGAGAGAGAATGTGGTGTAATGGAAGGAACTCTGGTTTGGGAGAAGTTAAGACAGTTACTAGCAACACTGTTTCCTCAGCTTCCCTTATTAAGTCTTGCTTGTACGTGGGTCCCCACACTGCCACAGTGGTTGTGTAACAGTGAGCAAGTCCTTTGATTTATCTGCATTTGTTTTGTCGAATGAGTGGGCTGGGGCCCTTGAGTAGATAGCTCCTTTCTGGGCTTTAGAGTCCCGGATCCTCTTTGATTTCTACCTGGGGTCCCAGTTACCAGGGTTCAATAGAGAAAGGGACTGGAAGATGTTTTAAATTCCTACTTTTATGCCTCATCATAGCCACTAATCAATGTTAAGTGAACATTAACACTGTGTTGAGACAGTTAGAATTTTACGGAATGCAGAGTATTAGCACTTTGGAAATTTATATTGAGAGGAAATTCAAGAACATAGCCTCAAAGAGCAGCTCATTTTAATTTTAATTGGGGCATCTGGAAGAAATGTTTACTAGTCAGTAGAGAGTGATGGTGATTCTGCAGCTTGATGGCCTGCTCTAAACCCAGTTTCCACCACTTACGAGCTGTGAGGCTTGAGCCATGACTCAACTTCTCTGTGTCTCAGTTTTCTCATCTGCAAGATGGGGGTATGATAACATCTATCTTATATGGTGTTATGAAGATAAAATGAGTGATTGCTTGAATAGTGCTTAGAATTGTGCCTGGCACACAGTAAGCACTACATAAATGCTGGTTAAACTAAGACAAAATATGGGAGCTATAAATTCCCTCATGCATTTGAAAATGTTTCCATACTACATATCTTGATCACTAAGAGTAGTAGAGATATTATAACCCATATTTAATGCCTAGATTATATTATAGGTCTATGCACAGAGAAACACTGTGCTATTCATTGATGTGATTCAATACTGTTAAGATTGCAGGAAATATCATCAGCTATGTATGTATGTGGTGGGGGACGTGAGAGAGCTTTCTAACCTACCACAGAAGTCCAACCATCTTTATACTACTTAATTTTTTTTTACTGTGTCTTTTGCTTAGCTCAAGGATATGATGTAGCACATCTGTGTTGTTAATAAACCTCCCATTGAGAGCACTGACACTTGAATAGCCCGAAATATTTCCTGACATTTGGCCAAAGCTAATCATACATGCTTCTATAGGGTGGTTTCTGTTTTTGGAGCATATCATTCAGATACTTCTGCAAGGTTGTGTTAGATTCTCAGATTGTACCTAACACACAGTGAAGGTAGGCATAATTGAAGCCTTGAACAAGGTATTGTGCTAGCACTGGGGAAATGTCCTGGCAGGCTCAGATTAGGCTCCACTTAGGTGCTAGTGACCCTTCCAGGTGCTTCACATGCATCAATTCATTCAGGTCTCAAAAAACTCTGTGAGTCCAGGTGCGGTAGCACACATCTGTAATCCTAGCAGCTGGGGAGGCTGAGGCAGGAGGACCGCAACTTCAAAGCCAGCTTTAGCAACTTAGCAAAGGTCCTAAGCAACTTAGTGAGACCTTGCCTGTAAATAAAATATGAACAAGAGCTGGGGATATGTGGCTCAGTGGTTAAGCGCCCCTGGGTTAAATTCCGAAACCAAAACCAAACAAACAAAACCCCCCTGTGAGATAGGCACACTCTCATTTTACAGATGAAGAAACTGAGGCATAGAGAGATTAAGCAACTTGCCCAGTGAGTGACAGAATTCACAGTCATGCCTTTCAGCTGATGGGCTGGGGTTTAAGGCCAGGCCCCAGGGATTTTAGAAGACTGGAAGGAGCACTAGGTACCATAGATTTGGCTGAAGGAGAGGCTAGAGAGGTGGGACTCCTAATAAACTGCTGTGATCAGCTGGCCCAGGGCCCTCTACAAGCAGGCAGGGTAAATGTGGGGGCAGGTAAGGAGGATCCTGCTGCTTAGCTTAAAGGGGAGGCTGGCATGCTTCACTGGACACTGCCTTTATTCCCAGCCTCTGTGTCCTGGAGCTGTGTTCCCATCCAGGTATCCCTGTGGGCAAGGGCTGGATCCTTTTTTTCCGCCCAACACCTAGCCACAGTGTCTGGCACCTTGCTGGCACCCAGAAAACAAGCAGTTTAATCCTCTTTTCAGCTTAGGGTTCTGAAGTTTTCATATGAAAAGTGTATTTTTGTTTTTATTACATAAACTTGGAAATGAAGCGAGAGAATGATGATCATCAGCTGTCTAGAAGGATCAATTAAGTTGTGTCATCATACAAACGTTTACAGTTTTTTAACTCAGGTTCAATTCATCACAATTTCCCCCCTTCATCTTGAGTTTATGTATTTGCCTGGTGTTGAACACCAACATTACCCTCCCCAATTAAAAACGCCAGGAAGATGTTTTAACCTAAAGACTTTTCTTCAGATTAATGAAATCCAGTAGCAACTCTTTCACCTCCGGGCTATTCCCAACTAAGCGCTAATGACCAAAGATCATTCCTCATCTTGCGCTTGGATAGGGAGTGCTGAGAAATGAGTCTTGGGCTTGGTCCAGTTTTTAGTGGAAAGTGCACACGTCACAAAACTCAGTTTTAAAATTTGCCTTTTTGCTGACCGTCTCTGTGGGAAGGGCAGAACATCCAGGCTCAGACCCTGAATGGAAAAATCCTTCTCACTTTTCAACAATACCTCTTTGGGTCAGAAGGCAGGTCAGGCATATGTGCCCAGCCATGGCCACTACTGTCTGCTCTAGGGCTAAAAAAGGATGTGGATTTCCTGGAATATCTGCCCTGCATTTTTTACAGGAACAAGATTCATTAACTTAAAAATAATAAACCAGGCAATTTTCTTGTTGCAACCTGTTTCTTAGAACTTGCTGTTTGCTGAGGGGCCTTCCAGGATGTCTGCTCATGTCTAAGTCAAGTTAGGGCATCAACAAAGCTTTGTTTTGGGTTAAATTTGTGTCTTCTGCAGATTCTTGTAGAACTGTGGATGAGAAAAGGGAAGATCATGCCCACTGATTGACTACTCAAAACAAACAAAAGCATATACACAAATAAGATAATCATCTCTTAAAATTTGTTTTATGAATGAGGAAAGCACATGTGACTATGGTAAGATTCAAAGACTTTATTAGATAAATATATCAAAATGGAATAGAACAGACATAATAAAATATTAACCTGACTGGTCCTCACATAAAAATATACTTACATAAAAAAAAGACACTGTGTAGTCTTTTATGATAATGAAGTGTCTTACATATGTCATCTCATGTAATCCTCATGATGTAGGAGGTAGATGTGATATAGATGATGAGAAAAGAAAGCTCTGGGCATTAAAGTAACTTGCACAGGTTAAGGGATAGATGTAGGCAGGGTTTAGGTCTCTTTGTCCTACTCTCTTTAAACTATAGTGTTCTCAAGTTTATGTGCACAGTGGTTTTCAGACTCGGCGGCTTTCATATCGCCTGGGTGCCTTAAAGACACCTCCATTCTATTGGATCTCAAAATGAATTTCTGTTTGAAGTCATTGAAAATTTACACTTTTTACAAACTCCCTTAAGTGATTCTGTCATAATGAGAGACATTTTTGTACTAGGTGTTCTCTCAGTCCAGCAACTACACTGTTATTTCATAAACAATGAATAATGTAGCGGGGTTTACTGCAATAGCTGTTGCATAAACATACACTGCAGAAAATTAAAAATAAACATGATGAAGAAAGAAGGCTGAGCGAAGAATAAGAAAAACAGGTGCAGAAAGTAAAAGCAAATTAAACACTGGCATAATTTGAGGAAGGCTACCACAAAAATATTTTACACAGGTGAAAAGGTTTCAGAAACCGAGTTAATCAAAGAACAGGTTAAGAGAGCCAGGCTGAGTGTAGTGGCACTTGCCTGTAATCCCAGTGGCTGGGGAGGCTGAGGCAGGAGGATCCCAAGTTCAAAGCCAGACTTACCAATTTGGTGAGGCCCTAAGCAACTTAGCAATACCCTGTCTCAAAATACAAAAAGAAAAGAAAAAGAAATCCAGGAATTTTAGCCTGATGTGAAAAACTGTCCCTAGATACTTGAAGGGCTGTCCCATAGAAGCATGGTGTAATGGGAGTAATGGGTCCAGAAGCTAATGAAAAGGAGGGTTAAGTTCAGCACCAGAAGATCCTTCAGTGCCTGGAGAGCCCCCTGCTCCAGTTCTAGGGAGCAATGGTCGTCATATGGTAAGAAGCCCTGCCCCACTGTAGGGTTAGGTTCATTTTCAGCAGGGACTCTATGACCTCAGCAGGGACTACAGAGATTTCTACACTGGAAAGCTGGCTTTATTCCTTGTAATTTCTTATTCTTCTATATTCTCCTATTCATTCTTTTCAAAACATCTATGTTAAAGAAATAACAGCATATGCTACTGATACAGATTTTATAGTCAGAGAAACTAAGCCATAAAGCTGAGTTGCCGAAAATGATTGCTAGCAAAGCTGAAACACATCCCTCTTTCTTGGCCTTCTTTCCTCTGGTCTCTTTTTGCACCACCTATGAACCACTTAGGTGCCCCTTGGGAAGCCCTAAAGCACTTTGGAATAAAGCTTGAAAATGGCTTCTCTTGGCCCGTCCCCTTGGAACTTAAAAATGCAGATTCCTGGGCATTGTTTCAAAATAACTGAGGCACAATCTGTGGAGATGGGACCCAGGCATCTGTGCACACAGCCAGGTTGGAGCACCACCTTTTAGACTCCCTTTCATCTGACACAAGGGACAGGAAATCTGATAGTCTTATGTTCTAAATACTATTCTTTGTAATTGCTGATTGATTTTTGTGAGTCCAAAAACATAAGCAGGTGGGTACCTTCCTGTGTAGAGGGTTTCAATGTTCTTGCTTTACAATGACATAGGCACAAATATTTATCTAATGATCAAAAAGTTTTTATATTTACAGAAGTGGCAGATGGTTGTGAGAGTGCTATGAATGTATTTGAGTCATTGGTAAGGGTTCCATTGTGTATCTTACAGGTCTGGGTAAATGTCAACTTTTATCCATATCATGGCAGCATAAAAATGTATAAATATAGGAACGGTATGGAATTAGAAAAAAATTCCCTGCCCTTCCCATAGGCTCTGAGTAAGTATCCCATTGGATTAACTGGAGTCCACTTGATTGTTACAGTTTCAATAGCTTGTTCAGACATCGATCGCTGTCATGTCACCAGGAGAAAAGGATTAATAATAGGGTGCTCAGGTTGGCTCAATACTGCTGATAGTGCCTGACAAAAGACCGTTAGTAGGACTCCCATGGGGACGCTGCCTGTGTAGGAAGCTATAAGCAACAGCATTCAGGATTTTGCAGAATAATGATTAACTCCAGAGCTTCAGTCTACAAAACCCAACCAACAGTTTCTGATATTTCCAAATAAATTCACTTCCAGATCTTCCTTTTCTTATGTTCACAGATGATCCAAAGTCAGGATTCCTAGTGGACACCCATAACTGTGATTATGTAAGTCATTGTGTCTGTGGTTTCCATGAGATGCATTTTTTTTTCCTAATCCTGGTCCTTTGAAATACTAAGAGACCAACAAGTTTGGTTTGGTAAGAGCTTATTGAGTAAATTTATACAAGAAATGCTCCACCTCCACAGGGAACTCTGCAGTAGTCATGGCTAACGGGTGCCTGGGTCTGGGGAGGTCACTGGTTCTGGGCAGCCTATTTAAAAGAAACTCCATTTCAGGTACGGAAAATTAAGTGGAGCTACTTTGCAATGGGGTTTGATGTTTATTTTTATTTATTTATTTATTTATTTATTTATTTATTTATTTTAAAGAGAGAGTGAGAGAGGAGAGAGAGAGAGAGAATTTTTTTTTTTAATATTTATTTTTTAGCTTTTGGCGGACACAACATCTTTGTTTGTATGTGGTGCTGAGGATGGAACCCGGGCCGCACGCATGCCAGAGGAGCGCGCTACTGCTTGAGCCACATCCCCAGCCCGGGGTTTGATGTTTAATTGGACTAAGATGAAGGAGGATTTTAAGAGGAAACGGTGATGACTCTGCACATCAGAAGAAAAGCAGAAGAGGGCGATGCTGGATGGGCATCTTTGTTGGACTGTCTTCTCTGTTTGGCCAAGGTTTGGACACATGGACCAGAAAGAAGTGGACCAATTCACACTTCTTGGGAAAATAAGGACATTTTGTAATCTAAACAGATCAAATACAATATTTCAAAATTTTATTCTACAACTGTATAAAAATATGGGCGAAATAGTGGCAAAAATGCGAGCCCAACAGCTTGTGTCTCAGGCTCATTTGCCCTTATATGACAAGAATTCCAAGTTGTTGGGTTGTTTTTTCAGCAAAGATGTTAAGGGTATTTATCTCCTCAGTTAGCAATTTGGTTATGATATGACTTCGTACTCAAGTACACCGAGATAATTTTCCAAGTTTTCATAACAGCTTTATTTATTTATGCTTTAATGCCTTTCCTCTTAAGAGCTCAAGGTACTGGTTATTTAACAGTCTATATTCAGATATGAGGTTTAAAAAAGGCATTGGGTGCCATGCTGTTGTCTCCAATGATAGCTCCACTAAAAATAACACAATTAACTTGATGTCAGCACTCAGCTTGTTCTTATATATAGGTTTCTTTAAAATATCCAGACTACTTTAATTAGAGCCACAGACTATTTTAATTATTCCTAAAAGACTGAGTATACTCCACTGACTACAATAAATATATGAGATAGAAGACAGTTTCTAGGAACTTATATATGCTAATGACTATGTCACATGCATGCTAAGACAGGCAGTTGCTTAGGGTGAAGTTGGTACACGGCTAGACATGGATACCTGGGAAGACAATGGAGGCCAAATGTCACCTGGCATGAAGGAAATGGCCTACAGAGCCCAAAACATCAATTATAAGATTCAAAGGATATCTCGTTCAGCTCAACTCAATTTTAATCTGATCCAGTCCCATCCTGTAAACCTTTTATTCAGTGTCTATTATGTGTCATGTAATGTTCTGAGAGCCCAGAAAATACCAAGTTAAGTAAGAAATAACTTCTGATTGCAAGGAGCTGTATTTTCTGGTAAGGAAGATAGTTCAAATGGAATCTGATGAGTGAAGAAGCAAATTTATAAAAGTATACATTAATACAAATCAGATGAAGGAGACAAGTGGTGGCATGAGATGGCAAAACAAGTACCAGTTTCGAAGTCCTGTGGACCCTGGTTAAATCCTAGATCTGTGCTTGCCATGAAACTTTAGGAAAAAACATTTGGACTGTTTTTTAGCTTTGATTTAATGTTTTGAGGATAGGGGTAATACCTACTTTGAAATGCTTTATGAGAGTTAAGCAAGGTAATCTTTATAAAAGTTATCAGATAGTTCCTAGCAGCAACACAAGAAATAATAGGTTTATTCCTTGTGTATATGTGTGATAGCTTCACAGAGGAGACAAAAGGCAGAGTTGTGTATTGGAGGATGAATAGGAGTTCTCTAAGAATAAGGGAGCAATATATGAGAAAAAGATGTTTAGAAGTGAGGGGAATATCTGATATTATTGATATATAAAAATAATGAACAGCAAAGGGAGATGTGGATAGGGAGGTGGCACTGATCTATAAAGAAAGTGAGAAATGAACAAAAATGAATGTACTTAGGGAACATCACATAATGTGTAACCATGGAGCATTGAGCATCATGATAGTTGAAGGTCCATAAAGAAATAAACTGCACTAACTTGCCATACAACTATGAAATTTGAACAGTCTCAAGCATTAACCTTCATTCTTCCAGCGGGTCCATCAGTGCTCCATTTAAGTAGCAAACCACAGAATAAGATCACCTCTCATCAAAGTCTGGAATGCAGAATGTTGTCCTTCCATCCTGTGCTAAGGTGACTGTGATAACTGGACAACAGCAGATAATCCAAGATGCTACTGCATAATGTGTTTAATGTGAGGCAAACGTTATCAGAGAAAAAATGCTTTGATTCCTCATGAAACAGCTTTCAGGAGTGCAGCAAAACTGAGGACGTCAAGGGATGCTGGTGTTCACCTCCCAAGTCCAATTCCTGATGCTGAGGACCTATTCTTTGCAAGTGTAAGATGGTATTTTACTCCTTGAAGAACACCACCCAGAGGCAAGTCTTGCGTGCAGTTGGACCAGCAGTCAAAGCTCTTGTTCCTGATTTTCTTATTATAAACCTATAGTTAAATACACCCCAAAATACTAGAGCTGTCTTTTGTATAACAATCTGGCATGCAGCTTAAAGGAGCACAGTTGCCTTTGTTGAGAAATGGCTTAGGAGGATCCATCGATTTAAAATAGAAACCATCTCAATTTTGGATGAAGCTTCAGACACAGTTTAAAGGATAAAGATCCTGGTAGACCCATAAGAAAATATGTTGGGACTATTTAAAAAATTTTTATAGTTGCAGATGGACAACATGCCTTTATTTTTATTTGTTTATTTTTATATGGTGCTAATGATTGAACCCAGTGCCTCATACATGATAGGCAAGCGTTCTGCCACAACCCTAACCCCTGGGGCTATTTTTTAATAGTTACATAGGCATGGGATGGTGGTATCCCTTCAGAGTCATGGAACAGCCATACACTCATTCATAAAGCTAATAAATTTAAGTAAAGATTTTTGGAGTTGCAAATGCTTTCTGATATTTCTTCATTTTTCACTAAACAAACACTGAGCACAAAGTTTTGGGTACCAGAGATACAAAGATGAATAAGATAACTGCCCTCAAGAAATTCAGTCTAGAGGAGAAAGGGATAGAATGTAGACAAATAATTATAATATAAAATATCATTCAAATCGATCAAATTCTTTAGGAGCACAAAGGAGAGTAATTGTTTCCAGATCTTGAGTACTGTTACTGTTATTGGAATACACACTATGCAGAGGCTTATGCACCACAGTAGGTTCTCAATAAGTACTTATTGCATTAATGGATAAAAAGGGATCAACCTCCCAATATCCATTTTTCCATAATATTAAGTTACTTAATCACTTAATGAAATTAAATGAAATTTAAAAGTACCTGGTGTGAGTTTGGCAATCTACAAAGTGCTATGAGACCATGGAAGATCATTTGCCAGCAGAGGAGGAGGGATAAATAGGAAGGTAAACTGAAACATGAAGTTTGCGCTTCATCTTGAGGGAAGAGTAGGAATTCACCAGGATTCTGGTCAAAGAGAAGAGTATCTGCTAAGGCACACAAGAGTATGTTTTGTACTTGGTAGGTCATTTAGTGCACTTACATGGGAACAATTCAGATGAGGTTAAGGGTCATAATAACAATACCTAATATTGGGAAGCACTCACCATGTGCCAGGCACTGGGCCAGCACATTATGTGCATTATATCACATAATATTCAACATTAAAAGGTACGTGCTGTGGTTGGGGTTGTGGCTCAGTGGTAGAGTGCTCACCTAGTACGGGTGAGGCACTGGATTCAATCCTCAGCACCACATAAAAATAAATAAATAAAAATAAAGGCATTGGTCCACCTACAACATATATATAAGTTGTAGGTTATATATATATAAGTTGTAGGTGGACCAATACATTTTAAAATATATATATTTTAAAAAGGTATGTGCTAATCCTCACCTCTATTTTATAGGCAAGGGAACTTGAATTCAGTGAGGACAAGCAACTCACCCATGATCATACAACTACTAAGTCATGAGGGTAGGCTTGAAATCCAGTTCTTTGACTCCAGATACTTAACCAGCATTAGTTCAACGCAGTAAGAAAACATTTCCAGATCTGCATTAAAATGAGGAAAATAAGGACTGTATACAAATTTTCCTCATAACATTTTATATTTATTCAATATAAAAGACTTTATTCTGAATTTATGTTCTTCCTACTTTCTTTTTTTAAATATATATCTTTATTTTATTTATTTATTTTTATGTGGTGCTGAGGATCGAACCCAGGGCCTCGCACTTGCTAGGTAAGCGCTCTACCGCTGAACCACAATCCCAGCCCCATCTTCCTACTTTCTGACATTAAAATATCACTTGGTGTGGAATTATATTGATAGAAGGTGATAGTGATTTAAAAAATGTTCTTATCGAAATTGAAAACTGGCAAAATCATGATGCGTCTCCAGGCCTGGGGATCACTGTTCATATGCTGTGATGGCTCAAAAGCTGCGGAAGCATAGGGAAGCTCTGCTGCCATATTAAGGGCTGTGTAAGCTATGCTATTGCATAAGTTTATGTTGTACGTAATGGAAGGTAATTTAAGTATTTTTAGCAGTAAAATTACAAAAATTGCATTTTAGGGAGATTATTCATTTATTAGCACTGAGGATAGGTTGAAAGAGATCAGCTGAAAGATGATCATAAGGGTTCAGAGGAGAGGATGAGAGAATTGAGCTAAGATGTGAGACTGGGGACACTGAAGAGGTAAATTCAGTGGGTTTGGTGACCAACAAGACATTGGGTGTATAGGAGAGAGCAACTCCAGGACCATTCCCAAGTTTCCAACCCACAGCACTTTGAAGGTATACATGAAGAAGCCAGGAGTGGTGAAGGGAGATGTAGATGATGTCTGATTCAGACAGGATTTGAAGGACAAGCTGAAGAACATGATTTAAAAATATTGATTTTATCTCACCACACTTCTGGGGGGAGAAAAGAGATTATCCAATGTCATCATGAAATCTAACATGGGTTTAAATACCCAGGGCCTAAAAAATAAAATTTGCTACATGAAGTAAAAATTTTAATAAGCACACAAATTTGATCTTAGACCTGGTGTGGTGGTTTGTCACATGACTACGGTGTTATGTTTACTGCCACACTTTATTGTTAAGATGAATCAGAGGACAGGGAACTGGCAAAATGTTTGGAAGACTATTAGTTTATTTTGGACCCATCAGAAAGACTAAAATAAAGCTTAAAAAGTGCTTCAAGAACCTCAAATGAAAGATGCCCAGGAGAAATTATTAATGTTGACTATGAAGATGTAGAGAGAGATATCTTTAGTTATCCAGAAAAGCTTGTAGATAAAGACAATGACTTAGTGACTCAGAATCAGACACATCTGGCCTTCCTTCTGAATTTCTATGCTGGTGAATAGTGACAAATCAAATGCACTCTTTAAAAATATGAACACTTGGGGTGACAGCAGCTACCTGAAGACAGAAATGAATTTAACACAATATCCATCTCTGGACAATGAAATTCACATTCCCTCCCCCCAGCACCCCAATTAAGGGGAAAAAATCTCGACCTGACAATCTGCCCTTCAGTATCTCAGACCCAGGCCGAGGGCAGATCTAGTGACCTCCTCCTGAATAAAAAGGGGAAGGGGATTGGGCAGTAAATTCTGTCCTGGCGAACATCAGCCCGGCAGTAAATCGGAATCCTCTCCGTGCCCTCTTTATTATCACATTCACAGCATGAAGTTATGAGCTTCCTCACAGCTCCTGCTATAAAAATGTGATGGATGGTAGGGAAACCTCAGGGAGTTAATCTATTCTTCCATTAAATTTTACTTTAATTGGTCTGTGAGTCAATCAGAAACTCACTAGACAGTGAATTAAGAAAGAAAAGAATGAAACAGAAAAAGGGCTTTCTTTTGCAGTTACTATATTATAATGCAGGATTATTCTTCCATTGAAAGAAAAGGGAGACCATTGGTCCATACAAATAATCCCTGGCTCTGTAAAAAAAATGAGAGAAAAACAGGCAACCATGAATCCTACTCACTGGTGACATTAATACATGTGACATTTACACACACTCACACATACCCCACCAAGGAAAAGCAGGCTTCTTAGACTCCCTCCATCCCCACCAACAGTAATTAGAATGAGGGTGGGCAGAGGAAGAGAGAACTTGAATCACTGCCTCTAGGAAAATTAATACAAAGAAAAATAACCTATTGAGAACCTCTATCATCAGTACTGTAACTCCATAGGTGCAGAGGAAGGTAGATGTTCAAGACCAAGGATGGATCAGCTGAAATGTGCCTGGGTTCAGTTAGTAAAATGTTTGTGCAGTATTTAAGGCCATAATGGGCTCTGATAAAGATTCTCAGAATCTAATAATGGCCTCTCTGGACTTCTTGTCTAATTAGTGGAATAAGGAGCGAGCCAGCTTGGAACTGAGCATAGCTTGAGATGAGGGAGAGGGGGGAAAAAGGCCAAAGCTGGAAGAAAAATAAACCAGAGAGAAGCAGAAGGAAAACAAGAGCAGCCAGGGCTTTCAAAACTGCGCTCCTGAGCTGACAACTGAAGTTTATGCCTTGAAATATATGATAATAAGGTTTTATGGGAGTGAGCCCCAGGGACCCGAGTGTCTCTCTGTAAACAACGGACTTCAGGGAAAAGCCAAGGTTTGAGTAATGTACTCAGTCTCCACTCTGGATTAAAAAAAAAGAAAGAAAGAAAGAAAAAAAGGCAAAAAGCAGTGAAGACAGGAAACAACTCCCTTTATTCTAACGGTAGAACCCTGAGTTGCGGGAAATGCCCTCTGAGAGCAAAGACAATTGACAACCAGTGTTGAAATACAGTCATCCCATGTAAAGACAAGGAATTTCAGCCTCAGCAGCTGTGCAAACCTGAGGTTGTCTGAGAGGAACCTGGTAAAGTGCTGCCTGTCCGCTCTTAACACATGGGCAATATATGTCCAGAAACCACATGGTTTATTGTGCAGTGTAGTTCCAGTGGAATTACTGGAGGGACACCAGAATGACCTAATCCGTGAAGCGTGTACTATTTATCCCCAGTGCTGCAAAGGGTTAAACCGGAAAGTGCTGCCTGTTCCCATGGGTCCACATTTCAGGCCAGGTTACCTAGAGGGATATTACCAGCTGAACTCCATACATAGGATGATGATTTGCTTTGGAGACCAGGGTCAGGTAGAGCTCAAAGGTAGCCTTAAGCAACTACTAAATGATCAAAGTCCCTAGTGTACTCTGAGACTAAATCAGGTTGCCTTGAAAATTCTTCATCCTCAAAGACAACAGCCCTATCCTCTTTTTATAAATGTAAGGCCATGAGACAGTAAAGTGCTATTTCTATTGGCATTAGTTCCACCTTATATATTAAAAAGGTATTTGTTGTGCCCCAATCACTCCAGGTCCAGGATCATAAGGGACCTTGTTTCTTGGTGGGAGGCTGGAGTGTGAAAAGGTTACTTAGTCATCACTAGCCTCTAGCGATGCTGGAACACCACACATGGGGCTCCTCAAACAGGAAGTCAAAGCCAGGCCTGACCCCTGGATGAACTCGGTGCATTTTCGGGCAAGGGCCCTGATGAATCTCCAGGGACAGTGCTCTTCTGTGCCTGTGTCCGTATGTATGTGTTTACTCCTCCGGGTGCATGTGTGGAGGTGGGTAATACTGAAAGGGAAGGAGAGTGTGAAGGTTCTGGATAATTATGAAAATTAGATCTTTTACAGCAGGCTTCAAGCTCAATTTGGGCTGACAGCTCATGAACAGATCATCTGAAGTCTTAATAGGCCAACGCTGGTTCAATAGTTGTATGGTTAAATCATGCACATTTGTGCCACAGCTGACACAGGCAGCAGACCCAGATGCCTCAGATGGATCACGCAGATGAGTCTATATTTAACACTCTTCCTCTCTGGGGAAGCCCCACAAAGCACACGAATCTAAAACATGCTTAAAACTTTTGCCAGCCAAAGAAACATTCCAGCATTCTTTTCATGATAAAACATCCAGTGGCAGAAATAATACATGGTTAATAAGGCAGTTTTAAATATATTCAATACTGATGTCTTTCCAAAATATTTTTGAATCCAGCAGTAAAAGATATTATCTTCCAAACTGTTCCTATTCAAACTGGCTGGCTGGAAAAAAAAAAAAACTGGGATTTTTTTTTTTCTTTCTATTTTAAGTTACCTGTCTCCAAAGCACGAGTCTCCTGACTTCCACATTTTGGTGATACTTTTGTAAAATGATGTCAAGATATCAAGGCCCCAGTCACATCCTGAATTCAGAAAGAAGGTCCTTCCTGGATATTCCTGATAATGACTTAGTACCAAAGGGGTTAGAGGGTTTGAAGAGAGCAGCATTCCCTATTTGAAGGAGAACTGAGTCCAACAACCTAAGAAGCATTTTCTTATTATTTTCTCTGGCTTTGCAGTAACTGCTTCTCCTTGAAGCTTCATATGGGGAAAGGAATGAAGCAGTAGAGTTAACCTGCCTGGCATGTGGCTTCCAGCAGAGAGAGACTCATCCACCTCACCCCTCGGGCTTCTTTAACTGAATTAGCCGTATTAAGTGCCTTGGTAGCCCAGGGAATGAACGTCGTCGATCAGTGCCTGGGAAGGCATGTTTGCAGGGTATAATTCTGCCGGAGGAGAATGGACTCCCCAGCACATGGGCCTAAACTGCAGAGTAACAGAGCCCTAAATCTCCAGTTGCAGATTTACAGCCTCCATTCTCCTTCTTTACTGCAAATACAATCCGGCAGTAATGGTCTAACACAGCAACACCATCACCAACTGGCTGATGGCTCGCATAAAAGCAATGTCAACCAAAAACTATGAGTTTATAAAAGGGAACAAACCCTCAACAGTGACAAGAACATGAAACCCATTAACAATTTAAACACTCTCCATTTTTTATTTCCCACCTTGAAGCTATTATTGCTGATAGAAAGCTTCTCACTGGAGTTAACCACTGCC
Organism: Marmota flaviventris; assembly: GCF_047511675.1. Classification (NCBI taxonomy): domain Eukaryota; kingdom Metazoa; phylum Chordata; class Mammalia; order Rodentia; family Sciuridae; genus Marmota; species Marmota flaviventris. The sequence goes on along the minus strand of NC_092514.1, from coordinate 54,000,591 downwards.
AGGCAGGGTTAGGAAGCTAGCTTAACTCTTAAGACAAGAGGTTAGGTGGAGTGAACCATTGGATGGTGTGGTTTGGACCTTTGTTAGTAGGAATGTCACCTGATAACCTGTAGCTCAAAAGAAGGTCTCAGAAAATTGCAGGTATGACAGACAGTTCCCTAGTAGGCCTACAAATTATTCTCAGGAAGCACACAGAATAAATGTGATTGGGAAGGGGCTTGCTGACTTATTGAACATGTCACGATTTGGGCCTGTGTGGTGGAAGGAAAGGAAGAATATGTTTTAGAGGAACTTCTGGAAAAAAAATTCATGATCAGATCAATTCTGGGCATTTTGATAATCATTTTGATGTTTGTTTTTATGAGTTTTTTTTTTCTCCCTGTAATAGCACTAATCCCTCGATGGGACATTGCCAGCAGCATATTTCTACTTTGTGAACTCATTCTATCTGAGCTATCATGTAAAATGGAACTCATCACCCATAACCTTCTAGGCCTTATGTAATCAGATACAAAGATTGTAACTACTTTGCCCAACTTAACCATAGGACTCTCCCATTTAAAAAAGAATACTCTTGTGGAATTCTCTGGAGAAAAATACTGGAGCGGGTCATCTTTTCCCTCACTCTCTCTTCTTTGCCCACTTTTCCCCAGTAAAAATGAAAATAGGACTTTAATGAGATATATAAGCCCATTATTGGGTGATTTAACCCTTCTGTTCTGTGTATCAGACAAACTCATGGCAATAGAGAAGTTGTTCTCTTTGTAATTTTGAGCTTTCTTGTAAATGTAATTTGGTAAGCAGTTCATTTTTTAGAGATAGGTTCTCACTAAAAAGGAAAGAAATTCTGTTTTTGCAAAGGGGGAGAAAAAGACCATATTGAACATGGTCACGTATATCTGCACCAATTTTGCTACTGAAGTTAAAGTCCCTGATTTACATATATTGTGCTGATTATTTGAGCAATTTGATATAAAATTTAATTTGTACTAATGGGCCTGGGGGAAGCACAAATAAAACCGAGAAATAAATACTTGCTTTGCAGTAAAATGAATACCATTAGTATATATAAAACACAGGTTTCAGTGATGCATGAGCTATTGTATTGTAAGAATATGCCTATATTTTTGGCACTTTAAAAAAATGCATTACTCCAACAGAGGACTCTCAACCTATCTGGAGATGCTCTTAACCTGGGCTGATATTAAGAAAGGGATTATCTCACCCTACTTTTGTTACAGGCACATAGCTTTTGAACAGAGCAGACATTGCACCTGTTGGTTTTGAGTGTCTCTTCCTCTAAAAAAGAAAAAAAAAGTTGAGGAGAAGGAAAATAAAATAATTGAAATAAAAGACAAGAAACAAGGAACTAACAAAATAAAGGCCGTTTTTCTCTACTGTGGGCAAGGAAATCAAGCTACCATCACTCCAGTTATAATAATGTTAGACAATGGTTAGCCTAGTGTCTGATAATGACCAGAGCACACACAGTTCTGCTTTCAGTGCGGATGACATTTAAAGAAGGAGCAGGAAGCACAGCCGCTTTCCTGGACCTATACAATCAACTCCAATGAAGCCTTTGCTCCGGCTTGAGTCATAACCATAAATACTGCCCCATCCCCACATTCCAGTAACAAAGTCCTTCCTTCCTCCCTCACCCCTAAACAAAGGGGACAACAGTGTGTTCGGTGGGAACATCTTGAAATAAGATATCGCTCCCCAAATGGAAGGAAGTCACAGGGGAGATTGACGCCGTAAAGGCAGTTCTATCCTATTGAAACGCCAGCAGATGGGGTCATAAACATTTCCTTCTCCCCTTGCTAACAGCCACCGAGTCAGCTTCATCTTTATCTTTATCTTTATCTTCCTGTCAGGTCATAAATACCTCTCACTCAAGCCTCACTCACAGCTGGGCCATGCCAGGCAAGTTTATTTCCTGTTAAGGGTTCATTTCAGCAAACAGGAGTAAGTGGAGGGGGAAGAAAATGGAAAACTCTGCTGAGGACACACACACTTGGATGCCATCAAGGAAGCTTGGGGACCTTGGAGAAGGGGGTTGGCCAGACCCAGAAGTGACCAACCTGCTTATCAAATAGTAAGAAAATCCACTTAGAAGACGCTTTCACAGGGAAAATGGGTCAAGGAATTACATAAAAAGTCTAATTACGAACAAACTGAGCAACAGAGCTGAATAGTGACACGGGCTTTGGCCTTTTCTTCTAGAACCTCCAACATGAGGCAAGGGTTCTTCCTAGGGCCTGGATCCTGGACCATAATCATACATTATGGAAACAGAAGAATTTGGGGGGTGGTAACTTGATACTGAGTCCTTGCTTGGGCCAGAGGGTGGAGAAAGAATGCACCCCTTCACTTTCAGAATTTGGGCACAGGAGGAAGGCGTGACCTTCTGACTCAGCTTCCTTCCTGGAGAGCAGTTTTCCACTTGCAAAACCATCTGCCTGAGGGATTGTTGGCAATTCCAAAATTGTGGGTTCTAAAGGTTGGAATCAGTGGGTGTCTTCCTCCTGAACTTGGCTAGAGAAACTGCCTGTTGCAAGTTTCTGGGATATTTGCGTTTTTCAAAAAATGGCTGTAGTTTTTATGAAACATAACCTGCAATCTGATTTTTAAAAAGCTGCATTTTAATGAACACATCCTGAAAAACACAGTTAAGACTTCGTAAGTAATGAGAGAGACAGGTTGCTGTTGATTGGAAGTCAAAGGTTATTGTTGGTCAGATAAGGGTTGGGTAAAAAGTGCCTTATTGTGCTTTGAGAATGGCTGATCTGTACTGGTTTATTTTAGTCTTTTTATATCTTTACATGTGCTTTTAGACACTGTGTGACTTTAAAGAGGAAAACGAAGAGTGCACTAATATGTTTACTATGGTAATTGTAACAAATGGGTTTGAGTCCCAGACCTGATACTTGATAGCAGTGTAATTTTGGGAAAGTTACTTAACCTCTCTGTGCCTCAATTGCCTTAACCATAAAATGGCTACAATAATATAGTCCCTTTCTCATTGGGTTGTTATCAATTAACATGTAAATCACTTAGAACAGAGATTGGCACATTGTAAGGGCTGTGCATATTTTAACTTACGTACAGAATGGAAGGCTTGGGTAATTTAGTCATCTGGATGGTATCTAAAGCGAAGGATATTGATTATATTCTTAAGTTTCAATTAAGCTGAATATTAGACTTCAGACTGGCATTCAAAGGCTTCCATAAATTAGGTTGATTGACCTTTACAGTTCCCTCTCTCATCACCCTCCTGCAAGTCAGTCACCACTGTTGCGCTGAACTGCTCGGTGTTTCTTGAGCACACCCACACCTCTGTAGCTGTAGCCCCTTTGCTCTGGATCTTGCTGTTCCCATTTCCACCACCCTCCATTGCCCCCCCCCCCCCCCCCCCCCCCCCGTTGAAATCCTAGCCCGTCAGAGATTCTCTCATTCAAGCAACAAGGCTTTATTTTATGTTATCCTTCAAGGAAGTCCTGATTCAAAGAGTTTCTTCTTGCACCATGGAGTTCTGGAGATGGAAGTACTTGAAAGACCAAATGGTCTAATTTCTCCTTCTCCCAAGGCCTATAGAGGTGAAGTGACTTGTTCAAAGCCACCAAGCTACTGCCACACCAAGCTACTGCCACACCAAGCTACCAGGCTACAATTCAGGTCTCTTACTAGTGCAAATCTCTCAGTCCTCCTTGTCCTCCTCATCACTTGACCTTGGGCCTCCCTGGAGCCACTACAGTCCCTACAGCACTTACCACACAGCCTCCTGAAGTGCAGTTATCCAAGTACCTTCCTAGCTCCTCTGCCATGTCTCTTCTATGTCTCCTGCTCCTTTGCCACCTAACCCCAGAGTGCATAGAACACAGCCTTTTACAGCCACGCAGCACTTAGTAAATATTTTTTGAATAAATGTGTGAATGAATGTTAAAAAGAGGAAATTAAACCACTTTTCCCATGCCATTGACTTATACCTTTCAGCCTCAAAATTCTTCTAACTCAACTATCTGAATTGAATTATCAAGGCCAATGTATAGTAAGCAAACACTCCATATCTGCAGAAAAATTAGAGCAAATGATACATTTTGCATATGTACTAAATCTCTTTCTTTCTTTCTTTCTTGGTAACAAGGATTGAACTCAGGGGCACTCAACCACTGAGCCACATCCCCAGCCCTATTTTATATTTTATTTAGAGACAGAGTGTCACTGAGTTGCTTAGCTCCTCACCATTGCTAAGGCTGGCTTTGAACTCGCAATTCCCCTGTCTCAGTTTCCCAAGCCTCTGGGATTACATGCATGCGCCACCGCGCCCAGCCTAATTTTCTTTCTTTGCAAAAAGCTTCTGAGTGCTCACAGTGCGCATTTCACTATTAGGTATGCACAGGAGATCCTGGACCCATATTTTGCCAAAGAAGTGGGAGAGTAAACCTTGTCTTAAGATTAGTCACATTATTTTGGGAAGAACTATACACAACACAACTAGAGATCTATTAACTATGTACCACGGAAGTACATAGATGACAATGATGGCAAATGGTATACCAAAGAGATTCAGGGAGATGGAGGGAGTAGCAAAAATCAGGGAAAGTTGCCAATACTACATAGAATGTCTTATGATGTCTCTTTTTTGGGCCTCTACCTTGCAAACCGAAGCCCAATACTTCTGATGTGTTTCTCTTTATCATTCATTTTCTGTGCTCAATGATTTAAGGGTAACCTTTTCCTACCTCATGAAAGTTTTAGTTGCTGATCAAGTTTTGACCAAATACCATTATATGTGTTCTTTTCCAGTTGGAGGCAGCAATCGTAACAATATATGAAACATTTTAAATTTTTCATAAAGTGCTTTTATATATTTTTTTCCATCTTTTCCTGGTAAGAAACCCAGGAGGAAAGTGTCAAGTGCAAACTGTATACTATAGTTGCACACATGATACATAACAGTTATACTTCAAATTTGCAACGTTGTTGTACTTTATTCCTGGAATCTCTCTTCATGAATTTTCCTGATGGAGGGAATCAAAAGAAAGCTACAACTCTATTACAATACCCTGCTTGTTTCTTTATCAAACCAATCACAATCTGTAATTGCTTTATTTATTGGTTTAATTCTTTATACCAGTCTCCACAAAAAGAATAAAGCCCCATGAGGACAAGAACCTCTCATCTAGCTTGTTCTTTCACGGTAGGTATTCAATGAGAAATTGTTGAGTGAATGAATGAATGAGCACAATACTATTTATATTAAGGTAAAAGGTCACAACAATAAAAAAGGCCACTGAATAGACCTCATGACGTGGGACTGATTGGTTGTATTTTTACCCATTTATTCTTCCAAGTATGGCTTACATAGGAACAAGTAGTCCTCTTAATTTTTACGTTTTTAAATTTTTACTGAATGTTTTCTCTGTATAGGTAACTACATTAAGTTGGGGATGAGCAGTTTGAACCATAATCCTCATCCCCAAGAAGCCTACATGATACAGCAATTCAACAATAATATCAGAGAGCAAATTAGAAGTCCCCCAAAAAAGTGAAGCAGACAACTTGTGCTTTCCATCAGAGAACAGAGACCCTGCCTTAGATTGGAGTAATCAAGAAAGGCTGCCTGGGGATGGTGGCGTCTTGAGGTGAAGATAAACTGAATTTCTACCAATGAAAAGGGTTCAATAGGGGGCCTTTTGCAAAATCATGTAACTGAAATATGCCTCAATATTCCCCAAGTTTAGATAAGAAAATCTAATTAAAGAATATAAATGCTTTGAGATCTTCCAATAGATAGTAGCTTGCCCATGCAAAATAGTCTAATTAGACTACCGGGCTGAACCCCAGAGCAGGTTTTTAATGGCTTTATGTATGTTTAATCACACTTAGTTGGTCTAGCTCTCTCAGCTTCAGTCCCATTAGAATCTAAAAGGTCAAGTTTCAAAAGCCTAAAAAAGTGATTTAGAATAGAAATGCCAACTTAACCTTAACCACAGCTAAACTCATGCTATCATAGTATTGAAAATCGTGCCTCACATAAAATAAATGGATGAAACAAGAATATTAAAACTTGATCCGTCTTTCCTGAGGTTATGTAAAAGAATAGAAATTTTCGTAAAATTCAAAATCACAATTTGAATTTGACTAAAAATTATGGCTCGCTGATAGCTGTTGACACATATGGCTTATCTGGGAGGGCACAGAGGCCTCATAAGTGAGGGAGGAAGGAGTCTAGGAAGACCTAACGACACCGAAAGGGAGCGATCTATTGACAATGACACAGATTTGTTATAGCTCTGAAGGACAGGAGAGCACTTTAGGGGCGTTCTCTAAAAACCCCCTGGTTGGAGCTCTTGCCTTTTACCTGAAGCATCCTGTCCAGGGTCTCTCACTTCCACTAAAGTTGCCACGTAAATATCTCCTGCCTTTCCTTGATTTCTTTCCCTGATATTTATATCTGGCTTCATTTACTATAGTTTTATATTTTATATTAAAATGATTCCAAACTGTTATCATCTATCATGCTTTGAGGGATGATTTTTTTTTTCCTGGTGCTGGGTACCGAACCCTTTGCACATGCCAGGCAAGTGGTCTACCACAGAGTCAACCACCCCACTTGCTAATAGAAAGGTCAGACATGAGCTTAAATAGGCAATTCTCTTCTTTTTTTAGAAAAAGTGGAGGGTGTTTTTTTGTATTGTTTATTTAAAATCATTCTTTATTTTTGTAATTATCTCTGTTATATAAGTCCATCTATCAGGAATTATAGTTCCACACCTGCACACATACAGGGGATTAAAATGTGGATTAAGAAGTGTCATCGTAAAGCAAGCAAGGTCCTGGGGGAGAGGGCCTGGGAGACAAGTAACAGTATAAACGGAAGGTGCCAAATGGTAATAAAATCAAAATGGGAAATCATGAAAATAAAATAACTGTGCATTAAAAATATATTTGGGCTAGTTCCTCTGTGCTCATGTTTTGTAATATTAACTGTTTCAGCCTGCTTAAAATGAGAGCTTTGAGTTCTCAAAATCCTTTAATTTGGTTAAACATCCGCTACCCTGAAAGGACTCCACAGCACCCCATAAAACATTATTTATCTGTGTGCGTTAACTGCACGATACTGTAATTTCCAGAATAAATGCTGGGTGTAAATTGTTGTTTATGTTGGATCCTGACTGTCTTTACGAGAAACAAAGTGAAAACGGAATCTTCACAGCTTTATTTCTTCCGTTAAAGTCTATTCTGCAGCAGGAAACATGCCTGGTGGAGTTTCTTAATGAACACTTATAAAGACTGTTGGTTAAAACCAAGGATAGAGAATCACCTCCAAATGCATACCCTCTTTGAGTCGACATTCTTTTCATTTAAATCAAGCCAAATTAAAGTGAAAGTAGCACCATTCACATTGCTATAGTTAAGGGTCTGTCAGCATTTTTATATAGAGCCTTGTGGTAAGTTTACAACTTGAAGGGGACAAGAAAAAATGTAAACAACCAACCAACCCCCTTTAATACAGAAGAGCTTGACTGGAAATGAATTGTTGTTTTTATTTATCTTTAATGACTTTAAAAGTCTATCTTGGGGCAAAAGATATAGACATCCTAGTGATTTAACACCCTTGGTTGGTTGGATTTTCTTGATTTTTCCAAAATGAGAGCTTTCAAAAATGTTTCAGCTATAAAATTGATTACAACATGAAAGTTGGATTTTCTGAAGAGCATTAAATATTAGCAGTTTCATCATTTCACCTCTTTGCCTCCCGCCACACACCCAAAACACACAACAAAAATAATTTCCTCTTCTCACAAATGGAAATTCAAGGTGTGGAGAAGTTACAAGGGTTTCAAAATCAGATGTGGGCAGGACTATGTCCCATTTTAAAATTCTCTTCTTGATCCTTTCTCTGAACACTCAGTAATTTCTAACTATGAAACACCATTGCTAAATTCTAAAGAGTGGACAATGTTTTGATGTGTGCATAAAGCATTCATTGAACATTTCTTCTGGAAAAAAATAACTGCATAGGTTTCAAGTCTTAAGAATTTACTGTGCCTCTGCTGTGGCTGTTCTTACCTGATAAAACTGTGATGACTCTTCCTGAGCGATTATGACTTATCAGGTCAGTGACCAACAAACGATAAAATAGATTCTAACAGCCCCCAAAGGGTTGGTACAGACTCTTGAGTAAATAATATATGTAAGAGAGAAGGGGAGAGGGGGGGCCACATGAATGATGAGTGACCTGGTTTATCTGGTTGCTTAGGTCAGGGTGACAGGGTCTTTGATTTTAATCCCAGTTTTCTCAGCAGCAGTTCTTGAGACCAAAAGTCCCATAAGGAAATGATACCATTTTTTTTGGCAAGAGAGAGGTTCCATAACACCTCTAGAAGATTTTCTGGTATATATTGTTTTGCTTTGGATTTGAACTAGTTGTTGCTTTGCCTGTATTTGCAGGTGTATCCAACAACGCAGCCCATGACTTCTGGGAAAATCTACCAATCCCTATCATCGCCTCTAAGGGAAGGACCACCAGGATAATACATTAGTACTTGAGACATTCATGAATAGAACTGCCATTCAAATAAGTTATATTGGACATAAAAGAATTCAAGGAAACATTAACAAAGGAGTTATGGTATCATGATACAAATGACCAAAGCTCTTAAGAGTGCATGCATGTGCACACGTTTGTATGTACGTATGTGTGTGTGTGTGTGTGTGTGTGTGTGTATAGTTCTAGCTGCTCATAACCACAGCCAATATGAGGGAGGAACTTTGATCGACATATTTTACTTAAGTCAGGTTTTCCTAACTACATCAACTTCCCTAGAGGTCTCTGCTGCTTTATTGCTGGAGTAGATGCTGTAGAACTTGCTTAGGTTTAATGGTGCAGTAAGGGTTGTATTTGCTTTCAGATCTTGAAAACTGGGTATGAACTGTTGCTTAGGTTTTAAGACCACGGAGGAGTGGTATGATCCTGGTCTTAGTGGGAACTTAGGTCCTCTGGTCACTGCTCCTGTAGAAAACTGCAATATGAAATAAAGCATGCCAGGTTTCAGGTTGTGAGCTGCCCTTTTACTGAAGTGTACATTGGATCTTCTCTTTCTGGAGATTTGTAAGATCAGAGTAGAAAGAAAGGGGCCTGAGGCTGATTCAGATGGATAAAATGGTTCCTACGAATCTTCTTGACCCCTGGAGTCCAAAGGGACACTTATGAGTGTAACCCTTAAAACTTTGAGTAGACTGTATTTTTTGGGCCAGAGCTTGGGTCTTCAAAAATATGGCAAGGCCAGTCATGAAATAGCCAAGGGAGGGAGGGGGAGTAAGGAAAGATAAATGTAGAATTGAGATGGTTTTCCAGAGATGAGTGCGGGATGTTTGCCAAACAACCCACGCTACTCCTTGACTCAAGACAGTGCTAGCAGTTTTATGAGCAATGGCTTCATTTCCCTCTAAAATTACACAAGTGGCATTTCTTGGTGTGATTTTATAGAGATATTATGGTTGCTGTTTTCTCCAAGGGGACTCAAATTAGGTATGGGTTAGGATGGCTGTAAGAGACTTCTCCTAGGCCTAGGTGTTGGACTCATCTCTCCCCACCTAACCTGGACCCTGCTGTGTTCTGTAATGAGTCCTCTTCTACATGCCTATGGAAGGGACCAGAGCCAGTGCCACCTCACATCTTTCGTATCTCCCTCTGAGAGATCAAGAGATGTGGTGGCTGCCGCCAAGGGAAGGCAAAGGAGCAGAGTTCAGATAAACTTTTGATAAAGTGTCATAGCAAGCCCCTCATCAGAAGGTAGGAAAGGTCACACAGTAAAAAAAAAAATAATAAGAAAATATAACTGCTTTCTTATGAGGAAAATATTATGAGTTCTTCCCCTTTTTCAGCTTTTATGGAAGGAGATTCTGCCAGTTCCTTCAGAAAAAAATAAGAAAAAGTAGTTTTAAAATGAGATTATGCACCTTCAGGGTGCCATTAGGAAGTTTTACTGTACTGAGATGACATGAAAGCTCTGGAATTAATATCCCTGAGATGCTTCAAACCTGCAATAGCAATTATTGTACTACGTGTCCCTGGATAAATAATAGGGCCATTCAACTAATTAGCTTCAATGATTTCAGCTCCCTGTAAATTCTCTCTCACTCGGCTATAAAAATAACACTAGGAAAACTTTTGGTAAGAGAAACTTCTTTCAGGAGATGTTTTCTTTTCTTTTTTTCCCCTTTCAGTTCATCATGCACAGTGATTAATGTAACTTCCATTCCTAATCACAAAGGTAGAATGAAATATGCCACTTTGGCACATTATTAATTGCCATTTACTGCTACGAAACATGTTGACTTAAGTCTCTAATTCTTGTTTTCCACATAAGATATAAATATTTTGCACAGTATTATAAAATTATATCTGCATGGGTGGTAGAATATAAACCCCGACTGCATATATACATGTATGTATGATTAAAGATAAATGCAAGAATTACTTATTATACACTTCAATACATTATAGCCATGTTATTTTACAGAATTTTGAAAACACATTAACTTCCTGATGGTGCACATGGAACATTAATTCATTCTTTCCTATTGACGGAGGGCCAAATAGAAGCAAGATATGTTTCTTCTGTACATTTTCTTGGAAGAAAAGTTTTACTCAAACACCGTATTGTTTTCCCTTAAAATAACAAGGATTCCTCTACACTTCCATCACCTAGAAATACCTTTCAACTCTGTAAATTCAAAGTAATAAGAATGTGAATTTCAATAATGCAAGCAAAGACAATTCTAACATCATGAGCAATGGCCTGAGAACCAATGCTATGATCCAAAGAGACCTGAACTTTCTTAAAGCTTGGGGCTTTGTTTTTCCTTTGGGTAAGCTACTGTGGTTTCTTCTTTTCCTTTCGTGGAAATTTCTCTACACATTGAAATGAATCAGAAGCTCCTCCCATGCATGGGCTAATACTCCTCCTTCAAATGTTCCACGTCATCACGGGGGCTGAGGGAGGGAGATGGTGACATGCCTCATCCTTGGTGAAGAAATGAAGAGGAAAAGAGTCTGAAACCTCTTTCTGGGCTTATCTTGTTTTTTAATTAACAGAATATAATTAAAATTAAAGCCAGACAAAATGACTGGATCTTAAATCAGAATTATGTCTAACAATGGAGGCTGTGGTTATCTGTTTGACCTGCACTACTTTCTGGGTCTCCCATTTTGCTTTGCTCCTTATAGGCAAGTTTTTTTAAAAAAATTTCTTAGCCACATAAAAAAGGAATTTTCCCCTTTATGCACCAATACTTATTAAACATATGCATAAGGACAAGTGTGTGGCACATTAGGATGAAGAATACAGAATAACAGAACAAAGTATATAATAGATAAAAAATCATGACCTTCCCCCCAAAGCATGATACAATTATTAAATTCAAAATGATTCCCCTAAAATGGATAATCATGTAATCTGGCAAAGAGACTCTCTAATAAAAATTTTAAATGTTAAAATTTTCCCTAACTTAGGCAAAATATGGCTAAAGATCATAGTTTTGTTACACAACTAAGTATTCCATGTGGTTTAAACATTCTGTTCTTCTTCCCACCTCAAAATCTACACCCTAATCTCACCTAGGAGATTTGTAGTATCAACCCCCATCATTTTTCCTTCGAAGAGATCTGCAGCCTCAGCTTATGAGAAATGCAGTCTGTTCACCCTGGGAGAATATAAGTCATAACGTTTGTTTTGGAAATCTATTTTACCCAATATTTTTCAATGAAATAAATTGTATAAATGAAATAAAACTGACATTGCAATATTTATTAAATCGCTACCGTCTGTGTACTGCTTAACACTTTGACTATCATTGGTTTCTCTCCTTGTTCAGTGCACTGGGCAAAAAAAGCAAGAAAAAAAAAAGGCTTCCAGAAAAATGCATTTTTAAGTCAATATAAATAAGGTTATAAAATAGCCAAACTTAGCATCGTTTCCTCTTTATTTGCCACTCCTAAGCATTTGTCACTTTCTCACTGATGCCCCTTCTTAAAAATGCATATTTTTCAGCTTACTTGTGTGTGTGTGTGTGTGTGTGTGTGTGTTAGGAGTTCACACATGGCAAGAATGTCCAGAGAGTGGAGAAAGAAAAATTGAAGTAAATCAATCTCATTTAAATATCTTAATGGTCTGATATTACACACATAAAATATGCTGCATGATTAAAAGACCTATGAAAATAATTGACATTCATAGGTAGAAATGACTATCAATGAAACTGGACTATTTAAAGATGAAAACACTTTTGCAGAAAAAGATAAATTTTGAATCTCAAGTGTAGACACAAAAGGAAACAAAAAATATTTTCAGGGTCCTGTAACCATGTCTGTTCTTTTCAATCTGTGGCATCACACAGTCATACTTTTGCATTGATAATGAAGGACACTAGGCCTCCACCAGCATCCCTGGTCCTACATCTCAGGATAGCTGTCAAGCAGTGCTCTCAAAGCTTCATGCAGAGAAATGCCTCTGTACTCTGTGGAGATCCTTTGATTCATGGAGGAGCAAGAAGAACCTGTTCATTGGTGCTCAGAAAGCCTAGTAAAGGATTATGCCTATAATATGAAGGAAGAAGGGTAAAAGTGGGACAGGAGGCTCTGAGGGCTCCTTTGTCAATTGGAGGTAGGAGAGGAAGGAGCCAAGCTATAAATAAAAAATATTTCTAGAAATGGTATGTGGATGATGCATTATTAATGATTGTGAAATATATCTCAATATGGAGGGGAAAGTGGCCACATCTCAAGATGGAATAGAGCCAATATCACAAGTCACTTGGTCCAAACACTGCTGATGCTCTTATGATTTTGGAAGAATGCAAAATACCTCCTGAAGTCAAAGAGGGTTTTAAATGTTCATAAGTCTTCTTTAAACACAGGTATAATACTGAAGAATTGCTATGTAATAAAGAGATGAAAAAATACAGCATGTTATTTGGACACTCTCTAATTTTTAAACCTAACAACTCAATGGGAACGTAGTGTAAAAAACTATTTAAATTAAAACTATTTCATTCTACCTTAAATATTTATATTAAAACATTTAAAAACAAGTCTAATTATCTACTGAGTTTTAAAAGTAATGTAGCTTGCTTCAGAATGAGTCAATTTAAGGATTCCTGATTCAGTATTCCCTGTTTTAACCACTAGATGTTATCAAATTCTGGAGCTCAGAAATATTTGTCTCTTCATATTTACCTGTATCCCCAAATATGTAGCCAAACAGTACTTAGCCATTTTTATCACAAACAATGAACTTTACATGTCGAGTTTTGTATGAAGTTATTATAATTATAGTAGTATTGCAGATATGGTTAAAGATGACCCAAACCACTGACAGATGGTCACAGATTCAAGATTTATAACTTAAAAATGTAGTTTCACTGTGAAGGGTGTGTTTGTGGCACATCAATGGACACTCAAAAATTTTGCTGGGAAGTCATGAAAAGGGAAGAGGAGTATAGGTTAATATAATACCCTCCCTCCTTCCTTTTCTTTCTTCTGATTTTTTTTTGTATCTAGATAGGAGATTTAGTTCTGCTGCCTGGATTTGAGGGTCCCTCACACTGCTCATCTCAACAATCAATTTTTATTGCTGTAGAAGATAATAATGGTAATAACACTATGGAAAAAAACTACCATGACCTATAACCATAACTTATTATAGTCCTTTAAAAAATAACTAGTATGTGGAGCTTCCTCATTTCTTGAAGCAGAACAGAGCTGACAATTGGAGACTCTGAGGCTGTCCCTACATCTCCTGAATGCATGCAAGAGGCTGATCTGCTCACAAAGAGCTGCTTTGGGTATGGATCTTGAGGATGAGAAAAGTGACCCCACATGAGTAATCTGCTGAGGACAGTCACCTTCTGGCCCACCTGCCTTCTTGCACTGAGAGAAAGCACATTGTAAAAGCACAATGTGCTAGGTAACAGCTTTCCCCAGCATATCATGCTCCACCAAAGAAAGTCAGAATTCTTGGTCAGTTAAAGTGAGCCTCTTATGTAGTAAATCATCAGTGTTCCCAACAGGACAGTGCTCTGGTGGTGCTTTTGATACTGAAATTTCAAAGATCTTTGTTCACCTGAATAACAAGTATAAACTGTCTCCCACAAAGCCCAGTATGTTTTTCTATCGCTTTTGACAGAGAGGATGCAAAATATAAAGCTCTATTTCATCCTGGTGCACACTTCCATGTGCCTATCAAGAACTCACCTGGCTTCTATATCATGTGGAAGAGTTGCCCTTATAAGACAAATTATATTCCAGACACTTTCCAATGAAGTGGATTCACTGAGCACACAGTTTATCATTGGATCTGGAAGCCTTCCTTAAAGCATGACTGTGCAACAAAGGAGTTTTAATGCCACTCCACTCTGTAATGCACTGCATACTAACAAGATTTATATACATTACTGGTGCTGTTAAGGAAACTCGAATGACTTGCAGTTTCTCAAGATGAGATTTTAAAAAATCTTAAAAAGGGTGTTCAGCATACAAATGAAATCAGATTACATTAGAAGTTGTTTAAAAGTACAAACATAATATTGCTTGTATACCAGCCATGGAACACACAGCAAAGATTTGTTTTTCTTCTCTTAGATAACCATTCCACAAGCACTAAACATAAACAACAAACAAGTTACAGCTGCTTTTAAAATGTCACTTAGGGACAAACTGTATAGATGGGAAATTAGATAGTACTGAATGGTTTTGGAAAAGGACCAGTCCTGTACTCTGATCTCTCCTAGTTTTGCATTCATGAGAAAGAATAAAGTGGTTCTCATTACTAATCATATGTGTTCATATGGAGACATATACACCTACAATGTGATCCAAATGATTGATCAGATTTGAAATAATTAGCTAAGACTTTCCAAAATGTTGAAAAATTGAGTCTAGTGACATTGTAGGAAAATTGAGAAAAATGAAGTAGATAAGATTTGGAGAATAATTAAAAATTTAGGTAGAGGTTTGGAAGTCCATAATTTTTTTTTAAATTGGGGACTCTAGAGAGTGCTGCAAAATGACTCAAGCTAGAATTTCTAGTTAAATACACTAAGACAGGACAATATACTTTTAGTAGGTTGAATAAAATGTAGAACAACCTATATTAAAAAGCACATAACAATGTCAAACCTTTAAGCTTCCAACCAGAGGATTTGCAATAAAATGAAATCATTAGGCAAAGAGTGGCCACTGTGATGATGGGAAGAAAAAATAACTCAAAATTCTCATATCTATTATTATATTAGAATAGTTCACTTTCTTCTCTACATAATAACATTGGGCATTAAAGAGCCATTTACACCCACCTTATTATTATTTATGAAATTACAAGTATACACGGTGTCTGATAACTCATCTCTCTGTGTTAAATAGGAACATACATTGTTTTTTAAAATGTCTGCCTTTTACAATGTGCTAGGTAACAGCTTTCC
This sequence comes from Marmota flaviventris, assembly GCF_047511675.1. Lineage (NCBI taxonomy): Eukaryota > Metazoa > Chordata > Mammalia > Rodentia > Sciuridae > Marmota > Marmota flaviventris. The sequence goes on along the minus strand of NC_092514.1, from coordinate 53,985,102 downwards.
CCAGCATAATCATGAATGCATTATATAATGTGCTTTATAAGAAGTTATTAGGGATTATGACTATAGCAACGTAATCCTAATATAAATATGAATAAAGCATTTAGGAATGGTATTTTCACTTAGACTATTACCTATATAATTTGTAGCAATACAATTATCATAGGAGACATAGCACATTTACAGAAAAAGCTGTTTCCGTGAATGTTAGTAAAAATCCTATAACATAGGTGTTTTTTCCAGCAATTTTGCAAAATCCATGCCTTTAAGAACATGAGAAGAATCCACAATGCCACCTACAGTATTCTTGACAGTAGTTTTGCCTTGGTAGGGAAAACATATCAGCTTTATTTGAAAGACCAGGTGCATGTAAATTTCCAAACTGCAAGTAGGTGGCAGTGGAGACATTTCTGGATGATTTTTCTCAGTTGAAAATGTAAAAGGAGGAAAAGAAAAAAAAAACCTCCTTAAAAACAAGTTACAGACATACTAAAATAAATAATGTCCTGAAATGTAACCTTCCATAGCGGATCACCATTAAGAGCTAATAAAATACTTGTCTTTAGGGACCAAAATCCCACCAATCCCTTAATGAAGACAGTCAGCATGAAGAGTAAGCTGCATGGATGCCAAAATTAGAAAAAAATGGAAAGAGAGAAGGGTTGGACAATTGTTTCTCACAAAACTAAAAGTAAGGATTAAGAATTTGACTTGGGGCTGGGGTTGTAGCTCAGTGATAGAGCTCTTGCCTAGCACATGTGAGAGGCACTGGGTTCCACCCTCAGCACCATATAAAAGTAAATAAACAAAATGAAGGTATTGTATCCATCTACAGCTTAAAAGAAAAAAAAAAGAATTTATTGTGAATAAGAAACTCCAAAGCTGACAGCATGAAATGCTTAAATTTAAAACTAGTAAGTTAGCATTTCAAGGAGCTATTAGGAAATCTTCTGTTTGAATGTAAATTCAAGAGGTGCAAATGAATTCATTAGGATCTGGATTTTAATGAAGAATATCAATCGAGACCATAAAAAAATAAACTGGGTATAAGAGGCTATTGGACAACAGAGATATATTTAAAATGTGCTCAATTCTAAGTAAACACTAAGAACATTAGAATAAAAGCACCTGAGTTGTCTTTCAAGGTTAATGAATTGGCAGTTAGATTCATTCCATCCTCAAGTTTACCTGTAAAGACAAGCAGGGTCATTAAGTAGTTTTATCAGTTCAATCTAATTGATTTGACTTGTGGCCATCATATGAGGAGTTGGAAAATGCCCAAGAATAAACAATACATTCTGGAGGTGTGTGTGTGTGTGTGTGTGTATGTGTGTCTGTGGGGTGTGTGTGTCTGTGTGTATCAATATAGATGGGGAAAAACATGTACACAGATGGTAAGAGGAAAAAAAGAAACAGTAATGCCATTATTTATACAAAAATCACCATGTGAGAAGAAAGCAAGAAGGTAAGCCTCCTGATCAAAGCTTTTTCACACCATGGATGTCTCAAATCAGCCTTTTCTCTTGACTTGATTGGTTAACCATGCAGTTAGCAACAAAGGCAACCAGGTAGTCAGAGGATGTAAGTAACCTAGTGAAAACAAATGCCACACCCTCAGTATTACTGCTCTCCCTGCTAGGAACATTCTTCTTCTATTCATCTTTTTTTTTATATTCAATTCAAACTTCAGATACTCCAAAATGCTTTCAGAATGTGGAATTAATCTCCCCCTCTCCTACAGTATTAAAAAAAAAACTATTATAGTAATTGTCATATTTTAGTATTAGAATTATTGTCTGGACCACCCCAAGTCTGCAAGTCCCAGGAGGTCAGGTGTCATCCCTTGACAATTTTTGGTGCCATGCTCTCCAAGGAGAGAATGTGTTGTTTATCTGAATTAGCTGAAAGGATATTTAAAAGCTGTTTCTCAAAATATGACGTTTCAATGCTGCAGACAATAAGAACTCTGTATTTTGCTGACCAAGAGAAGAGTGGCACACAGTCATGCCTTATAGAGCCTTAAGAAGAAATGTAGATTCAAGCTTTACTCTGCCCTTACATACTCAGGAGTCCTTGAGAGCTACAGGGTAGGTTTGGTTGCCAGGAATGCAGGTCTGAAAAATCACGAGTGAACTGGCCTCCTACGAACAGTAGGGGGCGTTTTACAGCTGAGGATCCTGGTAGAGGATGTGTTTACAGACTTACGATGGGCGGAGCCTGCAGGAAACTAGTCATTGTCCTGGTGACCCTTTAAATGTAAGCACTAGGGAGCAAAAGCCAGGCCTGGTAGTGGTGATCAGAGAAGCATGAGGGGAAAAAACTCCCCAAACAAGGCCCGTCCTGAACCCAAACTTCTGAAATGAAGGGATGAATTTCTTACACTAAATTAACAGAGTGTGTTTCTTAGGTTTCCGTCACTAAAAGAGATTTGGTGTGGTTCTTCTCTACCTGTTTGGTTCTTCCTTTCCACATAGGGCATAAAACTCAGCGCCAGACGATGCAAATACAACCAGGTTTCAGTGAGAGATCTGTTCTTGCTGCCAAAGACCTGCAACTTCTAAATGCCTGAAATACTGAACATTTTGAAACATGAATGCTGTAAACATCTAAAAATATGTGTCGCTGCCTATAAAGAAGACAGACTAGTGGAGGTATCAAGCCTCTCAGAGTGGAGGGTCCCAGAGAATCATTCACCTGTGGGCTGGCTCCAATCTGGAGAGCATCCTTGAGAAGGAATTGTCCAAGCCTAGTCCCAAACAAGTGTATTTTGAGAGTGTTACTAGATAACAAGCCGGGCGTGGTGGCACATGCCTGTAATCCCAGCAATTTGGGAGGCTGAGGCAGGAGGATTGAGAGTTCAAAGCCAGCCTCAGCAAAAGTGAGGTGCTAAGCAATTCAGTGAGACCCTGTGTCTAAATAAAATACAAAATAGGGCTCGGAATGTGGCTCAATGATCAAGTGCTCCTGAGTTCAATCAAAAAAAAAAAAAAAAAGAGTGTTACTAGATAACAAAGAGAACATAAAAGTGACCTAGCTAGAGGTATATATTAAAATTGGATCAGGAAGCATTTTTAAAAACTCAAAGATCACAGCTTCAGAATAAAACTAGCATTTTTTGTTATTGTTGGAAAACTAGTTTTGGATTAATCAATAAAATTCTGCCACTGTATCAGGCAATAGTGACACTATATTTCAGTTTATTTTATTATAGAGTATTATAGTATATTTCTGCTTGATGAGTAAAGACTTGAACAATTAAAAGAAACAATGTGTATTGTAATCCCATTGCATGATGATTTGATTTTCCTTTTCTATTGAACACTTAAAATTTCTTACCCTGTTAAAAAGCCCATAAAACAGATTTTGTGAACATATGTTTTATGAGTCACTGTCAAAATAAGAGTGGTAAATCCCTCAATCACAGACAATCTTTAGAAGTCATCACTTAATTATTCAGCCTGTGGTTCTTTCCTGTGCTTTTCTGCCCTTCCTCTGTTTTCCATATTTAGATATTTCATTGCACACATACTTCTTTTAGAAAGTGGGAAGACAAAAGAATGAGAAGAAATGAACTCAAACTTGAGGATTTGGATAATTAAGAGTTGGTACTGCTTAAGAACAGCTTTCTTTTCAAAACAATATTCCATGTGCAACTTTTTCTAGTGCCTTTAAAAAAGTTTTGGTAAATTAATTGTGGCTAGGATGTTTCAACATAATACAGTGAATAGATTTTTATTTCTGAAGATCTACCTACTTAAAAACATTTAAATTTTATTTAATACTGACTTTTAGATTGATTCCTCAGCAAATCGAGAGCTTGTCATTAACTACCAGCAGGTGGTGGTATTCACAAATAGGGTACAAGAAATACTGAAAGGGCTGTGAATATAACCAATATGTGGTTCAGATTTATGGATTATGGATTTTAAAACATTTTTAATGGAGTTGTCAGCACTCTGAAACCACTTCCATTTCCATCTGTTCCATATGAATGTGGAAACTTGGAAGTCACCTTAAAATATGGGCCTGAAGGAAGTTTTGCAATTAAGAATATTAGGTCTCTTTGTAAAAGCAGAGGAAATACTTTTTATTTTTAAATGTTTAAATGTTTATATAACAACGAGTTTCAAGCAAGCACAAATATTCAGACTCTTCCAATATTTTGGGAGCACATAGGTTTGAAAGCTGGTCTATTGTCTATTCTGGGCAGACATGAATCCAGGAGCACTGACTGTATACTTCAGCTGAGCTAACCTGAGCAAATGTTGAATGGTAGGCACTGTGCACACACAGTTGCTAAGGAGAAAATATGTCCGTTCTTGCCTCCGAAAATAAAACTCCTAGGTTTCAGAGGATACAGAAGCAACAAGAGGCGGTGAACTCCAGCTATCCAGTCAACAGCTTCAGGGGCTTTAGGAACAGGCTGAAATTATTTGGTTTTGACCGCCAGATGACCTCCATTGCTGCCCAGTCTGATGGACAGTCGGACCATTAGTTCTTTTAACACACATTCTTTTCCTGAAACACAGACACCACTCTGCATTCGTACAGAGCAAGAGAAGAGAGCAAACCGAGTGTCTGAAAGGGAGAGACAGAGACATACATCTGCAAAGAACCTTCTAAACCAGCTGCAAACCTTCTACTGGTCTAGGGCCTGGGGCTAGAGAAATTCATTCCAAGCAAAGAGGCAAAAAAATTCAATTTAAAATTGAGTTCTAGGCTACAATTAGGCAAGATTACACTTACTATATGCCCAAAACAAAAACATGGGCATGATTAAAATTGATTTTTTTTTTTGTATTTTCTAAAGCATTTGATCTGTAGTTTAAAAATCAGCAATACCATCTTTTAAAAATTAACAGATCAGGGGCTGGGGTTGTGGCTCAGTGGCACAGTGCTTGCCTAGCATGTGTGAGGCACTGGGTTCGATTCTCAGCACCACATATAAATAAATAAAGATCCATTGACAATTAAACAGTATTTTAAATAAAATAAACAGATCAGAAATTTTTTAAAAGTCTTATTATATCTCACCTAAAGCTAGTTCAGGCTTAATGCAAAATTGTTTCCCACTCTATGCTACCCGTTCTTTATAATCCATTTAATGAGTATAATTCCCAAGTCATATTACTATGGTGAATGAAATTCAAAATACATTTTATTTGCTATTTTTATTTTTGTATGCATGTGTTTTGGTGTGTGACTAAAAAAATAACTTTTGGTCTTATTATTCTTGCAAAAACAAATCAGGAGCTAAGCTTGCTTTCAGCCTATTCATCCACAGCAAAAATGGAAAGCACAAAGGTAGTACTCTAAAGAGACCCAGAGACCCATCGAAGACACCGAACTTGGCCAGGAAAGGCAAAAAGAAAAGAGAGTAAGAAAGGAAATTTAGGTGGAGGATAATTTTTTTTTCTATAGATGAATCATTCTATCTTCAAGTAAAGAAAGAATTAATCTTACATTTAATCCAATCGACAACACACACACACATACACACACACACCCTCCATCTCCATTTTCTTGTGGTTGTGTCTGACAGAATTGTGTGTGTCCCCAGCCTCTTCTGATTTTCCTCTTGGGATAAGTGATGAGCTATGCTGCGGTAAACGAGGAAACATCTGTTTGACTTTCCGAAGCTGGCATGGGGAGCCGAAGTCTGAATCACAAATGCCACTTTCACAAACAGGTCTCCCACAGGAATCTTGCTAAAAACATGACTCTACTGGGGGGATCCACAGCTCCAGTGACTGATGGGAAAAGCTGCTCTCCTCTGCAACTATTCGAAACAATGCATACTTTTTTTTTTTTTTTTGGATTTGTCTGTGGTGGGATTTAATGGATCCCAGTCTGTTAAAGAGAAAAAGTACCTGGATAGAGTTTTAATTTGAAAAGTTCATACTGAAGCCCTAAAGACTGTAAAATGAAGTTTACCTCTAACAAATGGGGAGACTTTTATTGTAAGAAAAGCTATGAAACAGTGGTATGTGGTAACTGTGTATTCAGAAAAGGCACACAAAACCTCAAAATGTTTTTAACAGTATACTGTTTTCACATTTTATTTTATTCTAGCGTTGTTGCCACCAACAGTGTGAATCACTCAGGGACACTACATTGGCTAGAGGTATGTCCAACAGACCCAGGGCTATAATATTTTTCACTTGTTTTCTCAGACTAGGGAGAAAACTACTTGGGGAGTTGCATCTGCCCAAAGGCAAACTTTGGAGGCAGGTGGGACGTGAAGCTGGCCCTGCTCCCAAATGCCTCTTCTATTAGAATCTTCCCATCTGCACATCTTTTAAATTGTCCAATTTTTTTAGTAAAACATTTCTTTTTCAACCTCTTTTCTTTAGAGTTTTTTTCTTTATGAGAAATGAGTGCTTGCTGTTTGATTCCTCTCTTGGGATATTTACTCATCTCCCTTCTAAACAGGGCTCCCATTTCCGGGTCAGCACTTAGTTTGGCTTACATCATTGTATGATTATGAATCTGTGAGTGAGCTGGAAATATTTGAGGGAAAATCTGAGAGAGACAGAGACAGAGATAGAGACAAGCACAGAGAGACAAAGACCTAGTTTATTTGATTCGAGTATTTATAAAAAAAAGATTTTATAAGCTATAATCAGATGAGTCTTAATGTAAATGATAAGCTGATACAAACATCGTGCTGTATATTTCTACTTAGCTTATAAAGGCAGAGAACATCTGTGTCAGGAAAGAGTTCTTTTATTATTTAAAGTAGTTTTTACCTGTCAGAACAGGTGGATGGTTGTTATCTGTAAGATGCTAATTATGTCCTATGTATATATCAATAAATACAGTATTGAAACTGTTAGTGCAAGAAATTTGTTATGGGGTTGTGATTCAGTGGTAGAGTGCTCACCTAGCACATGCAAGGCCCTGGTTCAATCCCCAGCAGCACATAAAAATAAATAAATAAGGGCTGGGGTTGTGGCTCAGTGGTAGAGTGCTTGCCTAGCATGTGTGAGGCACTGGGTTCGATTCTCAGCACCACATATGAATAAATAAAAAATAAAGGTCCATTGACAACTAAAAATAAATAAATAAAATAAAGGTATTGTGTCCAACCACAACTAAAACATAAATCTTAAAAAAAAAAAAGGAAATCTTGTCTGTGACTGGAAATCAACCTGATTATTTAAATTGCTTTTCTTCTTATCTCTCTTCTCTTTCTCTTTTTTAAAATTCAAAAATATTATTTCTACCTTATTACTAGAGAGAATCCTTAGCTGAAGGAAGTGGAAATGTTCAAATACACATGAAATTGTCTTTCCGTGAATAGAGTAACACTAAACACATGGTGCTTTCACGGCTCTGAGGAGAGCCCTTATAGCAGATGACAGAATTAGCACATAGAATATCATTTTGCTATGAAAAAAAAGAATGTGATGCAGAGCCAAGGATTATTTTTCTCAAATTTATTTTTCACATCTCCCCTCATACCCAGGGCTCTGAATGCTCCTATGATATTTAGGATCTTCAGCTAAATTTCCAACTTCTGAATATGAACACTGGCAAGCCTTTCCTAGGATAAATCAAACTGAGACATTAAAAAAAGTACATACATAAGTTATCAGGCCTTAGAAAGAAAAAATAAAGCTACATACTTCACATATGATTTAACCTAAACAATACCTCAATTTTACTTCGTTTTCACAGTCAAAAATAATGTTGGGCAGAGGAACAGTAGTTGGAGAATTCTTCCAAAATCAATTTTAATTAAGCACACACACACACACACACACTTTAGTGTTGAACATGTCTGTTTAATCAATGATTTTGGCTCTAAGGTGACACGATCAGCATTTATACTTAGAATTACCACTTGGTACTAATAGATACCCTCTACATAAGTCTTTAAGGTCAACACCCAAATTATTACCCTATACTAATCATTAATAACTTAGAAAATGATAATTTTCTAAACTCCATTTATTTTTCTAGAGGAAGGGTATGGAAACCTGCTTAGCTTCACTTGCTTCTTTAAAATGATTTGTGATTAATTTAATTAATTTAATACTCGATTGCTTACAAAATTTAACTACATTCTTTCACCATTTGGTTGAAATGTATCAAGCCAGAGAAGTTTAGAAACTCCCTTAGAAGGGAAAATTATGGAATTAAAAAAGCAGAGGACTGACAAAATAGATATCCACAGATAGGTGAAGGGAAGGAAGAGATGGAAAGGCATGCGATTTCTTACACAGAAGCTGTTAATATATAACTTCACATCACTGCAGTATAAATAAATGTGGTTATTATACCCATTTTACAGATGAGAAAGCCTAAAATCAGAAAATTTAAGTGACTCCCTTGAGATCATATAGTTAATGTAATGATTCATTTTAAGTTTGGAGTGCTTTACGAAATAAATTTCATAAAACCCTCAAAAGACAGACATTAATCTCCACATTTTCAAAAAAGAAAACCTGAAGAAGTCTCCAATCTAATACAATAAGTCGATTATAAAAAAGGGGAAGGAGGGACTGGGGTTGTGGCTCAGTGATCCTCAGCACCACATAAAAATAAATAAACAAAATAAAGATATTGTGTCCATGTATAACTAAAAAGATATTTAAAAATAAAAGAAAGCAGTGACACTTGTATTACATAGTATGCCTAACAGTGGGAAGCCTTAAACAAGGGGCTGGAGTTGTGGCTCAGTGGTAGAGCACTTGCCTGGCATGTGTGAGGCCCTGGGTTTGATCCTCAGCACTGCATATGAATAAATAAATGAAATAAAAGATCCACTTACAACTAAAAATATTTTTTAAAAAACCCTTAAATGACAGTTTTCCAATATTTGAATGCAGACTACCCTTGACTTACAACCCCCTGAGTTACCACATGGATTTCTATCATTGCTGCTACTGTCAACAAAGAGTCCTTGTGGAAAATACTCTGAGGTTGGGAAAGAACTTGTTGGAACCAAGTGGAGAGATTCAAGTTAATTTTTAAGTTTTATGCTACATAAACTAAGATCACAATAAGGTTTTTAAGGTACTTAATAAAATACTTCTATGATTTATAGGAAAAACAAAAAAGGAAAAATGGGATTTTAGAATTTTTGAAAAAGACATGTAACATCTGACATTAACAATATTAAAACATAGAGCTACATGAAGTTCCAGCACTGGAGCCAAATACTTAGGTCAAGGTGACAGAATAAAGAACCCATTCTAGATGTATCAAATGAATATATAATAAGGAACCACACACAGAAAAGGTGGTTGAATAAATGATTTTGAGAAAAGCAATAATTTGGAATAAAATCAACTTTGATTTTCATCTTAATGCTGGATGTAAAAATAAATTCCACTTGAATTGAAAATAAACATATTTTAAATTATAAAAACACTAGAAGAGAACTGGATGTCTAACAAACCTCTAGAGGAAAAAAAAAGAACATTCTAAGTTAGATGTAATAAATAAATCAGTAATAAGACTTTAAAACAAACAAACAAAAAACCAACTTCTGTGTGTAACAAATATCAATCTATACCAAGACTAGAGAATGTGGCATAAATGGTAAGACTTTCAGGAGACTGATATTGAGGGACATGTATTCCCAAGCAATGTTAACATGTCACAGGGTCACATTCTTGTCCCAAATTACCTTACCCCACATTTGTCCTAATTATTTCACTTCATCATTTTTTTTTACCTTGAGAATCATCATTCAGAGATCCATTCGTGTTTGGAGAACACAAATATGTTTTGAAGGTTAGCAGAGATACCAATCACTCACAAATTGGCATAAATTAATTTAATCAGCTTGGCTTCCTTCAACTTCTGGCAGAGATAAGCTACATTAAGATAACATTTTTTTTTAATCTGGTGTGAGGGAAAGGAAGTAATTATGGGAGTTTGGGGCACCTTTTATTATTATCAAAAAAAGGGAAAACAACTTTATCATACTTTCTGAGTCTTAAAATAATAGACGCCTATAGTAAAATTCAAACTATGGGAAACATAATAAGAACCACTGGGGAAAAAACTCAACATTTGTAACTTTTTTTTTCAGGTATCACATATGCTTAGGTGCATGTGCTTACACATATGCACCTAATTTTTAACAAAATGAAATCAGTCTTTAATTTTTTTTTTTTTTTTTAGTGCTAGGAATCGAACCCAGAGGTACTTAATCACTGAGCCACATCCCCACCCTTTTTAAATATTTTATTTAGAGGCAGGGTCTCGCTGAGTTGCTGAGGGACCTTGCTAAGTCGCTAAGGCTGGCTTTGAACTTGTGATCAGCCTGCCTCAGCCTCCCAAGCTGCTGGGATTACAGGCATGCGCCACTGAGCCCGGTCAAATCAATCTTTAATGTCATTTCATAACATGCTTTTGCACCTTCCAAAATGGCAAGGCTGTTTTTGAAAAAAATAAAAATAAATTGTCATCATTGTGTTTATGACATTCTATCTGTGATTTGAATATGTCATAATTTATTTAACAAATCTCCCATTGATGGACACTTAGCTTGTTTCCAATTGCTCATTGTAATAATTAATGCTGGAATCCAATTTTTGTACAAATCAATTTGGAAGTTCTTTTAAAGGCAATGCAGGTTTGAGGAGAGTACTTGGGACCTAAGCAGAAGAGCAGGAAAAGAGTTACCAAAATGAGAGAGTGTAGTGCCGAAGGAAATTTTTGCTATTTTTTTTTTTTTTTTAAAATACATTCCCTAAGGCTGGTTTTGTGCCTAGAAATAGGAAGAAACTTCTATTACACATCTCTATTCTTTTAAAACCCAGAAAATAGGTTAGTGATCTATAATTATCCACATCAGCAATTACACCTTTTTGGGCGAGCCTGAGAACCTAAACACTATATTTCTATTGAAAACATTAAGTGGGCTGAGGATGTAGCTCAATAGTAGAGCACTTTCCTAGCATGTGTGAGTCACTGGGCTCGATTCTCAGCACTGAATATAAATAAATAAAAATAAAGGTCCATCAAATATCAAAATTTTGCAAATTGGAAATTATTTATATATTTTTAAAAATTAAAAATAGCATATTCACTCAAAAATCTGACAATGCTGTCAATATTCCTATTGCTTAGTCTTATTCTCTAGTTAAATTATTTTATTTTATTTGAGATGGGTTCTTGCTAGGTTGCCTAGCCTGGTCTCGAACTCTGGGTCTCAAGTGATCCTCCTGCCTCAGCTTCTCAAGTAGCTGGGACTACGGGTGCATACCACCATGCCTGGCTATTTTAATAACTTTTAAGAGTTTGTAGAAACTGTATTGAAATAATTTTAGAGTTTTACAAACCACACATACTTTCTCTAATATTCTGATTTGACCTGGGTGAGGGCATTTATATTCTGAAAAATCTCATTCTGATACATGCCTCCCAATTCACCTCTCCTCCAGTTCTTGGGTGAGAACTAATTTGTCAATTTACATTTTGTCTTCCTAAGTGAATTGACATCTCCTTAAAAAGCAGAAAGAAAGAAATATATGCTTCCTTTGACTCTCAAATTTTATTATAGTGTTTGAGCATGGCAGATATATAACAAAAGTTTATTAGATAAATGAATAATAATAACTATGTTTTTTAGGTAGTTAATATAGACAATTTAATGATTATGAGAGCTGCAATGATTTTTGAGTTAAAAAAATAAGTACTTTCCCTTTTTAATCTTGGGAACCAAGACTTAAGAATCGTTGATATTGTCATTATACATTTTTCTTTTCAGTCCCAGATTCTAGGGACAAGGTAATATCTGTTAAGCAAAGAGGATTTGTTCCATTTTGTCCATGTCAATCTCTTAATGGGAGTGGGCAAGTCTTTGGGACATTGGGAATGAACTTAGCTGTGTTACAGCATGTTCAGAGCCAGGTGCAGTGGTGCATACCTGGAATCCCAACTACTGGGGAGGCTGAGGAAGCAGGATCATGAGTTCAAACCCAGCCTCAACAACTTAGTGAGCCCTTTATCAAAAATAAAATAAAAAGGGCTGGGGATGTAGCTCAGTGGTAGAGCATTCGCCTAGCATGCATGTGGCCCTGGTTTTAATCCCCAATATCACAAAACAAAACAAACAAAAACATGTTCAGCTATAGGAGAAGCAAGGATAAAGTACAGCAAATTTTTTAAGTATTGGTTGCTGCCTACTATTAATGAGCATCTCAGTTTGACAGTATCAACCACATTCCTTCAATCCAACCAACCTTGGAATGGAGCTTCTCTATGTAAAGTTTTCTTTTTATCTCCTTTAGAATCATTTCCCTTTCCTGCCTAATCAGTATGGACTCCAGGGTCAACCACCCTCAATTCCTTTCTCTCTTGAGATCTATCACACTCCTGCTGCCATTGCCAACAGCTTGGGTCAACATTTGTTTTTCTACTCCTCCTGGGCCAACAAGCACACCAGAAGGAAACAATATTTAAGTGATTGACATCTTTATTTATGATTTTCAACCTCAGTTGGGTTCTTAGTATTCTTTAGGGATCCTTTAATTTATTTTTATTATTCTATTTCTTGTTTCCCACAGGAGCTATGTCAACTTTTATCACTCTTTAGCTCCCCTTTTCTATTACCTCTTATTAGAGATTCTCAAATTTTAGTCTGCATAACTGTCACCTGGCTTGTTAATAATGCACATTGAGGGGCTCTGTGCACTAGTCTTCTGATTCTCTAAGTCTAGGGAAAGCCTGAGGCATTTCTATGTTGAATGAGAACTCAGGTGATTTTAATCTTCACCTTTTCTTCCTCCTTCAATTCTGTTTCCAAAGAGGAAGAGGCTCTTCTCCCTTCTCAGGTCAACTATTTGACCCTGTTGTGATTCCCATCACTTCCTTCTTTTTCCTAGATCACGATCCATCATCTCTCTTTCCTGTCTTAACATTTCCAATCTCTCTTCCTCCACCAAAATCTTCTGCTACAGAAGGTTCAGTTTTTCACTAGTGAAAAAGCTTTCTTTGAACCCCCAGATCTCCCTGCAGTCATCTCATGGTATCTCACTTCCCTAGACTTTTAAAGCAATCAGCATTACTGCTTCTGCTTGTCACCTCCCATTATCTCCTTAACCAGAGGATTTCAGTTCCCATCTGCAAAGCCTAATTTGTTCTTCTGATGCACCAAATTGTCCCAATGACCTCATCTCAGTCCTTATTCTCTCTGCTCTCCCTGCAGTATTTGATATTGCTCTTTCCTTAAAATTATTTCCTTCCTGGGTTTTCCTCCAAACCCTCTGATATCCTTTTAGCTCCTCCACATGCTTCTTCATATACTGGCACCTTCCAGAGGATTCTCTCTGGTCCTCTAGTTTTCTTTCTCTGTAGTGTCTCCCTGAGTGATCTTTCTCTCAGGTTTTCTTAACTTTAATATAAGGGAACTTAAATCTATCCATCTCTATAAAACCTTTCATCTGAAGTTCTGAACTTGTAGTTCCAGGTTCCCAGTGTCTAACTCCTTGAACTTGAATGGCAAGTTGGTTTTGGACATTGTTGGGTGAGGGTTCTTAGCTGCAAGGTGGAAACTGGCTCATGGTTATTCAAAATGCCAAAGGTCAAGGAGAACCACAGGAAAGAAAATCCCACAGTGCACAAAATGTTGCTGATGCTTCCATGAATATGATTGCCAAGTGTCCTCACATCTGTCTACCACTTGATTAGGATTCAGTCTTGAAAGGAGAGTGTCTATTTAGCTAAGCCCAAACCATGTGTTTGGGCCCTAGGAACACCATAGTTGGTTGAAAAAGGAGTTGGTAGTAGAAAGGGACTTCTATCTTTATTAATGTCACTGCAATATCAGAACCAAAGAGAGTTCATAGGAAGGGAGGGGGTTGACTCAGGTGGCCATATAGTGAAATATGCCCACTACAAAATACAGATGTGATTGGCCCCTTGTGGCTTACAAAATAGAGTCTAAAGAATCAATAGGAGCGGATCAAGAGAGGAGGAATATCTTTGTTCTTCACAAATAACTTACCTCCCCAGCCACTTTCCCTATATGTTCTCTAACATGTTAAGTGTTTTCATAAACTTGCCTTTGTTTCCTGCTCTTTTCTCTTTCTAGGGCATCCGTAATTTCCTTCATCATTTGGTTAAATTTTACTCATCCTTCAATGATCAGTTAAACATCACCTCCTCTGTGAAGTCTTCCCTGATGTCCTGGGCAGAATTAATCATTTATTTTGTCCACCTTCTACTTAGCACTTTGCTGAAAGCACTAATGTATCTCAATGATTATGGTTAAGATGTACACATCTGTTTTCCATTGGATTATTAGGTCCTTGAAGCCAAGGACTGGGTCTTATTCATCTTTATATATCCAGAATCTACATCAGTAAGCACATTTTAAGAAAGGATTAGGAAACAGAAGAGGCAATACTGCTACAATAACGAGGTCTCTTAACCAAGGGTTTACATTGTTCAGCTTAATTTCTTTTGTTCATTCATTGTACTTTCCTAATCATTTCAAATAAAACAGTCTATAGAATTCTAAGTCAACTTCATCCTGTGTCAAGTAACTTCTTTTCTTATTTTTTTAGCTGAAGGAAGGGGAGAGTAATGTTCCCATTGCTCTTTACAACTGAGGTGTCATCAGTACTTTCAAAGGTCTTACCAGCAATTCCATTTTGCTTAATTGATAAATGTTTCTTTCAGAAGCACCAATAGAGCTAGTTGCCTGCCTTTCTCTGTGTCTTAGATACTGGGATTAAAAAAAAAGTACATTGAGATCTTACATACAGGCTTTAGATAGGATATTATATCTAACAACGGAACTTGTGTCTGTGGTTATGAATCAGTTTCCTTATGGTAAAAATACTTCCATGAAACATATGCAAAAGAATATGGTCAATAAGCATCATAGGCATAAAAGGAAAATCAAGTTTCTCTTTTGTGAATCCTTTTTTTATATGATGGAAATCTCTCAATTATGTATTTTTCAAAAATTAACAGTGTTTTTGATTTTCCAGAAGTTTGAAGAACAAGATGTAATCAGAAGATTAGATTTTTAAAGGAAGTTTTTATTTAGTTATATTAATTAAGGGGACATTCAGTAAAAGCTGAATATGAAAATTATATTTCTAGAAGACTAAATGTTTCATCCTAATCTCTACTTTAGGTAGTCCATAAAACCTCAAAGTGATAGACAAGCTGTCATTCATGGATTCTCTAATTTTTCTGTACTGAAGTTTAATATTAAAGAAGTCTGATTATACAATAAGTATATGCAGTTTTCTTGCATAGAAACCACTTTAGAAGATTCAAATTCTGAAGATACTGATTTGATTTCTCTTTTGATTCTTCACAAGTAACTGTAACTTACCTCCCCTGCCACTTGCCCTATGTATTCTCTAGCATGCCACGTGTTTTCATAAACTTGCCTTTGTTTCCTGCTCTTTTCTCATTCTAGGGCATCCTGAATTTCCTTCATCATTTGGTTAAATTTTACTCTTTTGGTTTATTTTGACCATATTCTGCAAATTAACAGCCCTTTCTCAAATATATGTTTCAAAACAATGGAAATTTGGGGATATTGGATTGGCCACTCAAAACAAGCAGAGGTGGGTACAGTGGCACATGCCTGCAATTCTAACAGCCAGGGAGACTGAGGTAGGAGGATCACTAGTTCATAGCCAGCCTCAGCAACTTAGTGAGGCCTTAAGCAATTTAGCAAGACCCTGTCTCAAAATAAAAAATAAAAAGAACTGGGGATGTGGCTCAGTGGTTAAGCACTCCTGGGTTCAATTCGTAGTACCAAAACAAAACAAAACAAAACAACAACTAAAAAAGTGGGAAGATTTTTTTTTTAAACAAAGATGATAGAAAAGTTCTCAATAAAAAGGGCTGTTACATTAGCTTTATTTAAGAGAAATTATCAATAATTAGTAGTTATTATATAAGTAACCTCAATGAATTGGAAAACTATTAAGCATCCTATACATACTCCAAAGACAAATTATGTTTGCCTTTCTACGCTATGCAAAACACATTTTCTAGCATAAAAAATCTAACTTAAAAGTAGATATGAACATGCATGTGAATGTGCATGTGCGCGCATGCACACACACGCAACCTTCCTATTAATCCTTCTAGACCTGATATAGTCACTGTCATTGCAAAACCTTCTCTGATGTGCCAGACACAAAACTAATCCCTCACTATTCTCTGCTCCCATAATTTTCCCCATAATCATTTTCTTATTTCTCTCTCTCACAGTAGGCATTAAGGTCATCTTGGCAGGAAACAGACCCTCTTCACTTTTATATTCTCAGCACCTACCCTATGCTTGATACGCACAGTTCTCAGAGCTCATTAGGTGAAAGAGTGATTAAATGAGAACTACATAAATGTATATAGTTGCGTATAATCCTAGGACAACAATAGCTCAAGGGGAATGACATTAGGGTGGGAAAGAGAAAAGGATGAAACCATGCAAAGACTTTTGGATGTGTTAACAATCTTGATGCTAAGGACAACAGAACTCTTTAAAGAATGACAATATGGTGACCGTATTAAAAGAGGCCAAGAGTGAATTTGGAGAGTCCAGTGGATGATAAGTAGTCCAGACAAGAAATGTAATGGCTTGGACTTGAATGGAGATGGCGGGGAAGAACAGTTAATGGATGTATCAGAGAAACACTGAGGGAGCAGAATGGACGGGATTTAATGAGTGACTGGATATTTGGTTTGGAGTGAGTGACAGAGGAGTTAAAAGTTAATAGCACCTATTTACCAAGAGGGAGTAGATAGAAAGGGTACAGATTTTAGGGGACAGAAAACAAAAGTTTTATACATGTTGAATCCCACACTGGAGAGACATCCATACACCACAAAGAAGGAGCTATTCCTCCCCTTCGTCCAGGACTGAGAGGGTTCACAGCACTGGCCAACTACCTCCCAGACCATGCTGTTAACCCCCCACCCCGGCCATACAGTGATATAATCCTTTGTTTAAAGAAAGCACCGATACATAGGTACTGATCCATGGGAGTTACACTCCTGATTTTCTTACACTCCCGAAGACGAAGTGAATCTTAAGTCTAAAGCAACTATCCTGGAGGGCGAGGCCATTGAACAGCTTCCAAAGCAAGGCAGAGGTATTCTTAAAGCCCTCCTTCCGGTACACATCTCTGCCTAAACAGATGGCAGCTAAGCCACAGGACACTGGAGAAAAACATGGAGCAGGGGAGAAAAAAAAATGGAGGATCCTCAGGGCACTGGTAGAAGTGCAAAGGTCTTGTTCAGGTGAACGAAAATGTGTAATAAAATTCACCGGTTCAGCTGAACAGGTAATTACAGAGTTAATAAAACAAGGATTCCTGACACAATAGATTCTAACACTGCCATGGGTGTCATAGGCACTAAGTGACTTTTTAGTTTGCTGATCATTGATCCACTGGACACTAACAGCTCCAATCGGATCAATGCAGGATAACATATGAGGAGGATTTTGCATGTTGAAAATCTACTGGAAATTTTACATGAAAGAGTTCATTATCTGGGTAATGTGACCTGTGTCCAAATGATACATGTGGGCCATTTGTCAGATTTTTTTAATGGCAAAAAAATGAATTTTTTTCCCTAAGAGCTTAATTACATGAGAAATTCCACTGCCGAGAAATTGAAGTCACTTGGGTGTCATGAATGGGTAAACATGTTAATTTGAGGGCTGTGATACCTAAAGAGGTATATTTTTATCTCCTTCTTTCACCTCCCTTTTCCTCAGCAGGTCACCTCATTCCTCCTCCTGTACTGAGGCCAGCCTGCACACTGTTCCTCCGGCTTCTTCTCCCTGTAGCCTGAGCCAGCTCCACTGTCCCTGAATCCTCTGCTATGCTCAAGGTTCCTTCTCAGAGTTTGTCTCTTAAGGTCAGTATTTAACCCAGCGTGCCCTTTCCTGTCTTTATCCTCCTGGGGCTCTGCTGTCATACAGTTTATCAGAGGAGAACAGACAGATAAGAGAATGTCCATGTGACAAAGAACTCACATATCATTTAGTTCAAGGAAGACATATGACCTAGAGGAATAACAATTAGCTTGTTCATAGAAACCAGACAAATCAAAAAGTGTTCTGGAAAATGTATTTTGCATGTTTTGATTTTGAGTATTTTGTTAAGATATGGTTTATATAAAATACAGTTTTTTCGTGTACAGTTTAATTTTGACAAATATGTACTTACATATACACGATACATAGAGTAACTGTATAGCCACCAATGAATCAATATATAATATCTCTCTATCATCCCAGAAATTTCCTTTGTACCCCTTCGTAGTTAATCCACTCGCTCCACAACTGGGCCTGGCAATCATTGATCTACTTTTCTGTCTCTAGCTTTGACTTTTTTAAGGGTGTTATATAATTGAGGTCATATGGTATCAAATCCTTGATGTCTGTCTTTCTTCAATTGGCATAAAATCTTTTACGATTCGTCCATCTTGTTGTCTGTATCAGTAGTTTATTCATTTTTATTGCTGAATAGTATTCCATTATACAGCTGTTTCACAGTTTGCTTATTCACTCACCTGTTGGTAGATACTTGGGCTGTTTTCAGTTTGGGGCTACTGTGAATAAAGCTGCTATAAACACTCAAGGTAGAACCTGTGTTCAGACCTATACAGTTTAGAACCAAACTCAAGTTTCAAAGCCTCCAGTCCACTGGTACCCAATCAGGAACCATGGTGCCTTTTCCTGGGTTCTTGTACCAGCTCCTAGTGCCTGTGCCATTCTCCATGAAGGGACCGCCTGGCTGTACATTAAGAACATGCATACATGCATTCAGGCTTCGGGGCTGCATGCCTTTAACTTGTACTTAAAGAAAGACCTTTGTATTCCTAAATCAATGAAGGAATTTACTTGTAAGAAAGTCCTCAGATTTAGGTATTGTTAAAGAGAGGGCTTAGAAAATAAGAATATTGTGGCCACCATCTAGTGGTCCATGGCTTAAGTACTTTTTTTTGGAGGGTGGGTACCAGGGACTGAACTCAGGGGCCCTCGACCACTGAGCCACATCCCCAGCCCTATTTTATTTTTTTATTTAGAGATAGGAGTTCACTGAGTTGCTTAGCACCTCGCTTTTGCTGAGGCTGGCTTTGAACTCCCTATCCTCCTGCTTTAGCCTCCTGAGCCGTTGAGATTACAGGTATGCACCACCGTGCCCAGCCTCCATGGCTTAAGTTCTAACATGGTGCCTACAACTTCTCTTACCCATAAGTGTTGATTTAATTTATTATCTTCAGAACAGCATAAATTTATTATAAAACAATGGGAAAATATCTGCCAGTAGGTGGGACTTCACACTGATATTGTCTAGAAAAAACACAACAAAATAAACCAGACATAAAGATAAATGGTTATTAGTTTATGGATAGGTAAGATAACTTTCAAAGAATTATAGTTTACCTTACACATTTATTTTTAGCACTGTAGCAATAAATAAAACCTAAAGAACAATATCTAAATAAAACTAGGGATATATATTCTAGCATTTAAAATATCATAGAATCATGTACTTCTTCATGCTCCAACAATACAAATGTCAAAGGAAATGGGAAACTGAAAATAATACAAGCTTGTCTCAGCAACAACATCACTTGGCAAATGCATTGAAGAGTGTTTCTTTTACTCCTAAACCAGATCTTAGGGGTCTTTTAAGGGCAGGCAGGGTTGGTTGGTATGGCGACCTGTGAGTGTTTGTACCTTCAGCAGATAAATGAACAATGGCAAGAAACAGAATCATAGCCCAGCCTATTTCAGAGCTCTCAACTTTTCCAAGGAAATCAAAGCAATCACATATTTTAAGCAACTCAAGAAGATGTCCTTTTTAAAAAAGCATTAACCATTAGCACCAAAAAACCCAAACAACCCAATCAATAAATGGGCTAAAGGGCTGAACAGACACTTCTCAGAAGAAGATATACATTTGATCAATAAATATATGAAGAAATGTTCAACATCTCTAGTAATTAGAGTCATGTAAATCAAAACTACTCTAAGATTTCATCTCATGCCAGTAAGAATGGTAGTTATCAAGAATACAGACAACAATAAATGTTGGCAAAGATGTGGGGGAAAAGGCACACCCATAAAATGCTGGTGGGACTGCAAATTGGTGCAACCAATCTGGAAAGCAGTATGGAGATTCCGTAGAAAACTTGAAATGGAAACATAATTTGATCCAGCTATCCCACTCCTTGGTCTAGACCCAAAGGACTTAAAATCAGCATACTATAGTAACACAGCCACATCAATGTTTATATCAGCTCCATTCACAAGAGCTAACCTGTGGAACCAAGCTAGATGCCCTTCAACAGATGAAAGGATAAACAAACTGTGGTATATATACACAATGGAATATTACTCAGCATTGAAAGAAAATAAAATTATGGCATTTGTAGGTAAATGGATGGAGTTGGAGAATATCATACTAAGTGAAGTAAGCCAATCCCAAAAAAACCAAAGGCTGAATGTTCTAATAAGTGGATGCTGACTCATAATGGGGATGGGGGAGGCATGGGAAAAATGGAGGAACTTTGATTGGGCAAAGAGGAGGGAGGGTAGAGAGGGTGCATGGGGGCATGAAAGATGGTGGAATGAAATGGACATCATTACCCTAGGTACATGTATGACATATGGTGTAATGCTACAGTGTGTTCAACCAGAGAAATTCAAAGTTGTGCTGCAATTGTGTACAGTGAATCAAAATGCATTCTGCTGTCATATATACCTAATTAAAATAAATAAATGAATTAAAAAAGCATTAGCCACAGTGAAAATTAAGAGTTTAGAGTCTTTAGATAAAATACATAACTGCAAAGAAATGCAGAAAAGAGTTGTGATTGTGGTGAATTGTGTTAGAGAACTGGAGAAAGTTTCCTGAGGGAAGAAGTGAGATCTCCCCTGAGTTTAATTGTGTCTAAAATTTAGATGCCTATGACTAAGACAGCATAACACAGTGGAGAAATGCCTGGGTGCACCCTAGAATCAGACTGCTTGGTTTCAAATCGTGTTCAACTCTCAGTCTATGACCCGGGTCAGTTATTTAACCCTTTCAGACTCTGCTTGGCTCCTGGTGTTTATGAAAATTTCTGTCATCCATGGATGCATCAGGCTTGACCCAATAAGAACACACAATAATATCAAGTATTTGTTGACTTGGCTCTCTGGCTGTTTTCCATTCTAACTAATCTGGGGACAGGGAGAGAGTGGAGTCTCTTGGTTCTTGAACATCCTAGTGGTGTCAGGTGGATCCCCCATTTTAGTCAGCTTGCTTTCTGCTGCTGTGACCAAAAGATCTGACGAGAACAATTTTAAGGAGGAAGAGTTTATTGGGGGCTTACAGTTTCAGTTCATGGACAGCTGGCTCCATACCTTGGGGCTCAAGGTGAGGCTGAACATCATGGCAGAAGAGTATGGTGGAGGAAAGTAGCTCCAAACATCAAAAGGAAGTAGAGAAAGAGACTCCACTCACTAGATATAAAATATATACCACAAAGGCACACCCCCAATGACCCACCTTTTCCAGCCACACCCTACCTGCCCTTAGTTTCTACTCATTTAATTCCTACCAGAGGACTAATTCACTAATTAGGTTAAGGCTCTCATAACCCAATCATTTCACCTCTAAGACTTCTTGCACTATCTCACACACGAGCTTTTGGGGAACACCTCACATCCAAACCACAGCACCCCCCACCCCAGAAACAAGTTAGGGCTGGATACAAGCTGCTGTTCCCCTGTTTCCCTCAGTGTAGGGAAATAACTTAAGAAAAGGGAGGATAATGTGCTCGAACAGTCTGCCTAACTGGCCCTTCTGTCTGGGGACCTTGTGTGTAGCCACTTCCCCAGGACATTGGGGTGACCTCAGCCAGCCTCTTCCCCTGAGATTAGACTTAACTTCCCTCCTATCCTACATGTACCTCCCTGATGAATGCCCCGGACTCTCACCTGCAGTTCTTTGAACACCATGATTACTTGGTCTATTCTGATGCCATTCCCTGCCTCGTCCTCTGAGACCAAATGACTTCAATGTGACCTGAAAATGGTTAACCCAGCCTAAACGCATCTAGCAAGAAAACCAGCTGCTCTTTCCCTTTCAAATTCCTAAATCTTCCTTTACCTCTCCCCTGCTTCTGGCTCCTCCTTGCTAATTCCCATATGGTCCCTTCTCCTCATGAGATGAACCAACCCAACACCACTTATGGCAAACATCTGTAGTTGTTCTGACTTTAGTATCCCATATGATAATGTTTCCACAAAGTAGGTCACAAACAGAACTAATAAAGATAAAAAATAAGTTGTGAGGGGGCCAGTTTCTTTTAAGCCATTTTATATCAAACAGAAACTTCACAGTGAGTTTGAAACATTAAAAGATCTCTCATGGGTAGTTATCAGAACATGGAGGAAAACGTGTTTGCACGTCTTAGCATAGATTGTTTAAACAATGGCCTTTCTTTCACTATGGTGGGTTTTGCCAATTTTGAAGGTAGTGATCTGAGAAGGAGGCTTGGATGTGAGTACATAGGTGACTTCTATGTTCAGATCAACTCTGTCATGATGTTCAGAAGGAGCTCTAAAAAGCACAACTGGCACAATATGGGAAAAAATACACCTATATTCATTGCCCCTTTTCTGTAAGTAACCCAGGAATCCAGAGAATCCATGACAATTTCCCTCTCACCTTACACTAGAGGACATGATGTCTGTTACCTACTATTTTAGCAGCCCCAGGAAGATGAAAATCTTAAAGAAAACCGGACTTTGGGCAAGTCTCAGAGGACCTGGCTTTCATGGGCTGCCAAAAGATCTGGTGCAGACACATGTGATAGGCCTGAAAACATTTGGATTTTGTTCACAACACGACAAAATTCTCCCACAGTAGTGGTTAACTTCCAATCCAGTTGCCAGATTGGTAGCTTTCAGCTTCAGATGCCAGACTGTATACAGTGAAATTCTTAGAGATTTATGGAAGTCATATTGGAAGACATCGAGGTATGGATTAGCCTACAAAGCAATTATGTGGAGTATTCTCCCACAGTAAGCTGGAGGCCTCTTCTGACGTACACAGAGCCATTTTTTATGCTTTTGGTATATTCACTCTCTAGGCTTTCCAAACCTTCACAGCCATCTCTACATGTTCTTTTGGGGTGTTTGCTCAATGGTTAGGATTTCATTAGGGAGAAAGAAAAAAGTATTTATCAAGATATCTGAGCCATTTCTGACAGAGCACTGAATAAGATGGGAGAGGCAATTCTAGGAAAAGAGTAAAAGTTTATTTCCACTTCCTCTCCTTTACGTGGCATCTACTCTTCTCTCTGGTCACACTGGATCTAGAGAGCAAAAGGGAGTCTGTGGGTCACTATTTCCCACGAGCCCCTTTTGATCCTTTGATTCTAAATGACTGTAGCACTTTTGTCATTCATCTTTTTCTCCACCAGAAATCCTAAGATTCATTACGTGCAATTTTGTAGTGAGAACAGGAGACAGGCATTCTGAGCATTGGTGCTTCATCTGTTCATTTTCTCAGACATCTCCTTTTGGAATCCAATGTCATTAACATTCCCGTTTCACCACAGCTGAGCAGTATGGTCTTGGAAAAGTCACCTAACCTCTGAGTTGTAGTTTCCTCATCTGTGAGAGTTCAAGTGAGATATTATATGGAAAGCAGTGAGCATAGTATTTAGTACACAAAGGACTCTTAATAAGCAGTTGAAATTTTAGGTTTTGATAGTTAATAGTGACTCAGCTTGGGCCAAAGTCCTAAAATAGAGGAGGCTACTTCAAATGTTTGGTGAAAGGAGGAAATAAATAAACCAATAATTAACTAAGAAGAAAGACAAATGAGGTGTCATTTACTTTTCCTTACAGGGAAGATTTGCTGCACGACACCACAGTTTAGGTGTTTTTGAGCGTGGGATTTTTTGTCAGAATATAGTAGAGAAGCTGTTCTAATTATATAGGGAGGCACGTAAGAAATGTGACGCTTGCAGTACACACAAGAGTTATTTTCATAACCTTCAATGAAAGGCATTATGCAAGTATAAATTATACATTTTCACTTTTGTAATTATACCTAAACCACATACTCCCAGAAGATTTCATTATGTAATTCCTCAGACTTAACTTCAAATCTCCTTTATAAAGCAATATGCCATTAAAAAAAAACCTTCTGTAAAAGAAAACATTACTAATCACATATTTACTATATAAAGAAAAAATGCCCCCTAAATATTCATATTTATATTGCTACATTAGCTACTCTGAAATTATTATTGGATAAAACTAACCATCCATTCAAGGCAGGTAAAATATTTATAAACATAATTCAAATTACCTATATTCAGAGACTTCATAAAATCTCTTCAAATAAATTTTCTTCTAAAAATTCAGAAATGTGCTAATAGCCATTAAATTGTCATGCATGTTGTGGGTCATTTGCCTTGAATTCTGGCTCAGATGGAGCTTACATACTATCTTTAGTTCATATCCCTGATTGTCCCCATGTCTTGCTAAATTTTTACAAGAAATCTCTCTACAATGTTGCCATTGCCATAGCATAAATATAGCTCTTCAAATGGCACATGCAGGAGGATCTCTAAGTATTTGAACTAGAAAGGCAGAGATGGAGTCTATGAATTCAGACCCAGAGGCTAACCACTGACCAGGAGTTATATTCAATGGGCACAGAACACCTGTAAACTTGTTGTAGCACATATGCACTTGGCTTCTTCCTCAAAGGCAAGCAAGAGTTCTTTTGGGCTTTAAATCCACTTAGTAGTTGCTTCCTTGCTTTCTCATGCTTCCTTTTTATCTCTGCCACCTAGGTAATTTTAATTACTTCATCAAAGTCATTTGACAATTCATCCTAGTGCCACGACTAGAACATAAGGGTGACTCTTACCAACTGGTTGCCTGTTTTTAACTACCTATGGTCAGTATCCCCCACAACCTGCATAAAAAACAGAAAATCTATCAGTAAACAACTTACACTTTAAGAGAATGGCAGGGGGCCGGGCAGCTCAGTTTTAGAGCACTTGCATAGTATGCATGAGGCCTTGGGTTCAATTCACAGCAGCACAGTTGGGTGTGTGTGTGTGTGTGTGTGTGTGTGTGTGTGTGAGAGAGAGAGAGAGAGAGAGAGAGAGAGAGAGAGAGAGAGAGAGAATGGCAGGGTAATTACATTTGTAGAGTGGAACCAAAAGTAAGACTATTATATATCATTCCAAGAGATTTAACAAAAACACTGTACACAAAATATTAAACTTGAAAGTATGAAAAAAGTGATGTATGATTGCTAATAACATAGCATAATGGTTTAATTTAAAGCAAAGACAGTTTCTACTTCTAGTCACAGAAATTTTTGGTAAGAAAGAACAAAAGACAGTAGTTTCTAAGAAAACAAAATACCAATATAAAATATACTTTTAAGAAACAGTACTTGTTTTTATGATCTTTCTGACTATGAACTTCTAAAACAGGGTTAAATTGATTTGTCTATTTGTTATCAGTTAAATGCTCCTCAAGATTATAGGAATCATTAACTTATCAATCAAACACCAGCCAGCTGCACCCAAGGTCTCAGACAGGAGCCTAGATTGCTTGCCCTGTCTCTCTATCTACACTTACACACAAACTCAGTGGAAAAGAAAGTCTCTTTTTAACTGTATATGTTGAATTGTCCACAATAAATATTTGACACAGTTAACTAAACTGTTTTTATGTACTCTTACACCTTAAATGGTACCATGAGGAAAGCATGTAATAGGACAGTTTACAGTAGATTAAACACAAACTTAAAGCTAAGCCATAAACTCATATTTTTAAACAAGTTGAAAGTCAAAACATGGATTGACTCAAGAGGAACTTGGCCTATCTTTAATTACTGTGGATTTAGCAATAATGGTATTTAGTTGGACAAATATTCAATTCTCTTACAGATTGTTAGTCTGATTTCTGTGAATTCCTGGGAGAGTTTAAGCAAGTGGTAATATTTAATGGAGACATGTTCTGATAATTATCTCTGAGTGATGTGCCTGACATGGTTATGAAAGTCAACAATGATTTCCTCTTATTTTTAAATAGCAACGACTCTATATTATATTTTAATGGATTGATCAAGGATCAAGTTGTAACTCATCAAAAACAATGAAGATTATATCAAAATAGTGACTGGCTCCCACAATGAAAATAAATTTGAACATTTTCGTACTTGAAGTAGACAGCTAGTTGTCGTAGCCAACTTGTTATCATAACAGTATCTACCTAAAGGCAATCGACAAGAATGCTGGGGAAAAACACAAAACAATGATTTTAAGAAAATACAAAAATGATATACACATATAAAATAAAAGTATATAAACTTGTGCAGTGTATAGCAATATAGCTACTTGTAATATAACGTGAATAGTGTGGCTTCAGGCAATTGAATAGAGAAGTGAAGCTGAACGCTGCTATACCAACCAAATGGCAAATGTGACACCTGATAATGTAAAACAGAGGCATCCCCAGGGCACCATGTAAAATTATTATAAAGCGGTGAAATAACAATATAAAGTTAATTTTATTAAAATTAACAATACTTCCCATCAGCACGAGAGAATCTATATTCAAAATTAAAACAGTAGGAATGTTTATCCATTCAAGCATTCTGATAGGCTAAATATTGTTGACTGCTGAAAGAAACAAAGTTTCCAGGCCTATCTTTTTCCTGTACATTCATAAATACTTATCCTTATGAGTAACACCATATTGAAATTAAAAAACATATTTCCTTATGAAATTTAATATACCTGGTATATTGCTTGTAGAAATATCCCTACTACAACTTTAAAAAAGATATTTTATGTCCTGGAAATGGAAGGAATAAATTAGTCAAATATGCACTGTATTTTCAAATACAATGAGTAGAAATAAGTAAAATTAGTAATTTCATGGAATTATTTAAAGCTCGATGCTTATAGAACTGATCTGCATCTGTTTGCCAGCTGTGAGCTTTTGTGTTAAGTAAAAAACATCAATTTGTAGGCTCTGTTAGCTTTTAAAGTATATTGAGAGTTTTTTTTTATCTTGATTACACAAAAAATACAACTTCACTATAGAAAAAAAGTTATAATATGGGAATGTATAAAGGAAAGAATAAATGTTATCCCTTATGTTATAGTATAATGGAGTCAATCTTAACACTTTGTAACATATCTTTTTAGCATTTTTTTTATCCGTATAGCAAGAAGCATACATGTTTTTTTGTTAATATTTAACTAGGTAGACCTGAATGGAAACTATGTATTACAAACTGAATTTTACTTTTTTACCTAAACTAAATGAGTATTTCACGGCATGTATTATTTCACTTAAAGAGTAACTGCAGTAATATTGTGAACTATATCTGGTGAAGAATTGAACATTAGTTTAGAATTCAGGAGTGAGTAGTGCTTCCTGGAATAGGGTGGTGGGTATATTTTCAGTATTAGAGTGAATTTTGCCATTAGGGGACAGAATAATT
This sequence comes from Marmota flaviventris, assembly GCF_047511675.1. NCBI lineage: Eukaryota > Metazoa > Chordata > Mammalia > Rodentia > Sciuridae > Marmota > Marmota flaviventris. The sequence continues at coordinate 53,957,617 of NC_092514.1, read as the reverse complement.
TGACTTATGAGATTGCAAAATTTTGAGGTGCCTCCTCTATTTTGGACACTAGGGAAACCTATTTTATATATTTGGAAATATAAATGCACTAAATCTACTCTGATAAAGATTCCTCAATGAGAGCAGTTTTATGTCCTTAATAATCAGAAAACCAGAAAACATGGTTTATAAAGTAGAGCAAAGAGCAATTTAAAAATTATTCATAACTAAAGAGGATAAGATTTTTAATGTTATTATCAAAAGAAAGAAACCAAACCATAAAAATTAGGTAACTTAATTAAATTTAATTCAGGTCAAAAAAATCCAAACTTATATTGAACCCTTATTTCAATGATTTAACCCTGATCACTGAACTGAGGATATAGTAGCAGGTGTGTTATCTGACACTCCCCAGAAATTTCACAAGATCAATGAATTTGGAGGATAAATAAGTACTCTCCCTGTCTCTCTTATTTTTCTTAGATAAACTTTTACGTTTTTAAGGGGAAAGGCAAATATCAAGCCTTTAGCATATTATCTCTTCCCTTTTCATTCCACCTATATTTTATATCACATATATCATATATCATATCATTTATCATCCCCCTGAGGAATGTAGGTCTTACCTGACTAAAGTTGTTTTTCACTGATGTATCCTCAGTGCCTGGAACAGTGCTAGCATATAGTAAGTTTTCAATAAACATTTGTTGAATAAATGAATGAGTTTTCTTTCATTGGGTAATTAAGGTTAGCAAAAGTCAATTTTAAATATACAAAACAAAGAAAGACATTTTTTTAAGAAATTAAAGATATTTCTGCTTAGAACTTGAATTTCTCTAGCTTTGGAACACCAAATGTTTTATACCTCTTAGCTTCTTTCATAGGGTTATTTGTGGTCTCATTGCTTTTAAAGTTTCTAAACAGACTTTTTTTTTTTTTAATTTTGCAACTGGAGTTGAAGAAAAAAAATGACTCCATTCTCTCTTGTAAAATATACAGTAGAAAAGCACACGAATCCAGGTAGTTGCCTCATCTATTCTGTCTCATCTACTTTGCTAAGGATATCCTATATTCCTTATTCCTATTAAACAATAGGACCATTCTGAGAAAATTTGCGTTTTGGCAATCAAACCATTTTGCAAACAGTGATGCAGATTCTGATGATAAGATGAGTGAGCGGGATGCAGGAACATCTTAAAGATCACCTGCCGCACTTGTGTTTGAGGTGCTCAATGGCTGTTTACACCAAGTGCCATCTGGCTCTATAGATATAATAACAATTATTCCATCGAGGTGTGTAGTTCCCTAAATCATATTAATATACAATGATTCCACTAGTCTTATAGGAGTTGATGTCTTTGTGTGCTCCCATTTAACCTGGGTAATGCGCTAAAACAAGTCTGCCTCATCATTAAGAATTGATTTTTTATTTATGTGAATGTCACTGGCAATCCCATGATATCCCTTTGTAATTCAGCTGAACAGGACTGCATACTAGCGTTAATCTATTTTTATGGCATATCTTTAAAAAATTTGCAACATCTTGCTACATTTGGATATTTATATAGAGATTTGTGTTCCCGCAGAAAGCTGCTGTTAGCTTTGGAGATCCATTTCGCACGGCAATAGGGCAAGTATCTAATATTCTTCATTAGCTATCTTATATCAGATAAGGGTTTATTTCTTTAAATTATTTAACCTTGGTAGAACTGGCTAAAATCACATAAATTACAAAAACACTAATGAAAATCATTAGTTAGCTTATTAAAAAAACTACACCAGGATAAAATTAAAACATTTTAAAATCAGCCCTCTGGAAGCATTTTATGAAAATAATTTGGTGAGTTTACCGTGATCGCCCATTTCTTAATGTTGTTATTGGTCACTCATTTAATTATTGACATTAACAACAGTTCTGATGGCCTAACATTAAAAAAAAAAAGCCACATTGCTTTTTTTTTCTGGCTAATTTAAAATGTGATTTTAAAAGTCATAATTACAATTACTTATACATTTGCCCTAATAACTTTGGCTGATTTTTTTAAATTGAGCTTAAAAACAATAAGCAATATTTAAGAGAAAAAAATAAATGTTTAAAAATTCTGGGAAAAAATGTTATATTACAAAAATTGCATGTTATGTCTAGTTTTCCTGAGAATACTTACAGGATCATTAAATAATTACCTGACAGGGAAAGTTCTATCAGAACTTCTGTGAGGTTGGTGTTTAGATGATGAACCTCTTTGGAAACCAATAGCAAGCATCTTCCAAAAGTTACAGAATTTGTGGTATCGGGATATTATAGAATATTATGCTTCCAGGTCCCTGTTCATTTTATGCTACTGTTTGCAACGCAAAATTGCCCTTATGTTGTCAAGAGTTTACCCTCTGTGGTTAGTTACATAGCAATTCATAGGGAAGTTAAGCAAAGTTTTAGGACATTCAAAGAAATGAGGCAACAATTCTTCAAATTTAAAGGATTTTGTAGATGAGTGTCACTGCAAACTATAAACTACTTTAAGATTATTGGTCCAGAAAGGTCTCAAATGCATTACATGGATTATCTAGATAATTAATGAAAAAAAAAAAAAAGAGCACTGAGCAAGTTTGTTATTCTGATTTGAAGATATATGCCCTAAAACTTAATTAAAGGCTCAGACTTAAGAAAGAGACATTTGTAAAAATTCACATGTGAGTTAGAAGTCTGAAATCAGTGTAGTTTTCAGTGTAATACCCTAAGACCTGTATTCTTTAATTTGTCAGTTTTCATTTCTAAGAGCTGTGTAAATTATCTTCTTTATATATTGTATATGTTGTAAATAACAGAGAAGGAACTATGTGCTTTTGTATCCAATAAATAAATAAATGCATTTAATGCTCAGATATTTTTACTAGAGATAGGTCTACAAAGAAGCTAGGGACAGTTCTGTGTTCTTTCAGAACTTGGTGTGATGAGCAGTTATCAGTGTTTTAGTACAATTTCACTTCTAAGCAAACGCTACACGTGTCATTGTTTTACTACAATTTCATTTCTAAGCATGTTTAAAAAACTACTCCACACAGGTGATAAAAGGTGAATTAATCACCTAAATGCCTATAAATTGAGAGTTAAGATCAGAGCTATTCCCTCCGCTTACCCTGTTGTCTCACTCGGGGTTAGTTGGACACAGATCATATCCTGGTGCATACAAGGTAGGCACTCTGGCTCAGAGTTAATGCTGGATTTGGTTTATGTGGCTTACAAGTTGGATTTTAAAATAGTAATAACTGTCTCTGATACTAGTTTCATGATTCTAAGGCTTTCTTTTTGTTAAAAACAATCCTTTATTTTAGGAATGAGCCTAGTGAAGAGGGAACATGGAGTCAGTTTGAAATCTACTTCAGGGCTCACCTCAATTGGGTGAACAGTGAATGCTCTGACAATGACATTCACAATAGCATCGCTGCTGGGTATTGCTATAATTTGCTCTCTATGATTGTCTCTTTAAACAAAAAGCTCTGCACTCAGCATGCAAAGAAGTTAGAAGTGGAGGAAGGAGGGGGAAGCACACATATAAGAGGAGAGAGGGGAAAACTGCAGATCAATCATTTATAATTAACAAAAATCCGATTGGTGCTTTAAATAGAGATCAATGTGTTCCAGGCTGCCTGGATTGTGGGGATGTATTCACCTTCTCGTAACTCTCCAAGCAAGCTGTCACACCTACAGAATCACCATTTGTTTTCTTAACAAAGCTTCAGGGGGCGCCAGGCTCTCATTGAAATTTCATTAATCTAATGGAGTAAAGTCCTATAGAAAAAAATCAAATTCTCGTTGGACGAGATGCTACCTGGGAAAGATAACCTCTGTTTGAACTCTCAGACTCGGATCGCTCTGCTATTAGTCTGAGGAAACAGACAGCAACAACGCTGATTACAGCCACCGGCCTCAACAATTTTTTTTTCTAACTAGCAATTTCGAGTGCAAGTGCCACAGTGTCAGCTAAAGAAACACAACTGCGGGTTTTCTGCAGAGCGAAATGGTTCTGAAATGTCACTGAATAGCTCACAAAGGACGCCAATCTACGACAACAGAGACATAAGCATATAGGAGAAAGGGCCCACACATCCGCCTTTCAAAGGTATGTTGTTTACATGCATGCAATTTGTGAAACCCACAGCTATTGAATTCAGGGTTTCCACAGAAGTCTCAACCAAAATTTGTTTAGAAAGCAATAGCCAGATTCTTCCAAAAGAATTTTGGGTGTGGGGAGATGATGATATGTTATACACACAAATAGACAACCTACAGAGCATATAACCTACATAGCACAGTCTCCAAGTTTCCAAGACATTCATAATAATGGTTACTGGGAGATCAGTTTTTAGCATCACCTCCCTGTGATCTGATTCACAAGTTTTCAGAAGTGGCCCAAATGTATACATGTCAATATGCAGTAGCTACAATATCTTTGAGAGGAAAATATAAAAAAGGTGACTCTTTAAAATTCTTTCTAGGAATGTCCCCATAGCTCATTTGACACTCAGAAGGCAAGGGTATATAATGGTACATGTACATGACAAAAAGAGTCAGGCTGATAAAGGCTATGCCTGTATCAAACTAAAATAGCTTTCTATGCTTCTTACTTTTTTTTCCAACTTAAACATCTATTTAAAAAAAAAATGACGACCATAGACCAGTGGTTTTAGGCATCCTGTACAAGAGCCCCAAGAGAGAACGAAACAACCTGTAGAAAACCCCCTCTGAAGCTCCTCTGTGATTACTATAATTTGCAAGAAGTTACCCGGCAAAGGGAAGTTGACTTCGGTCAGGCAAGATCACAGTCAAGTTTAGCATGCTTTCTGATTCTATAAAGCCTAAATTTGGAGGTAACTGTGAAATCTTATTTGTATTAAAGGAGAAAACTAACCTTACTTTAAAGCAAAATAAGAGAAACTAGCCCTTTGAATGAAAAGCATCTAAGAATTATAGAAAATGATAAGGAGAAAAAAGTAATACTTGGAAAAAACAAAAGAAAGATAATGACATCCTAGGTAAGTGACTGAAATAGTTGGGAAAATTCTGAGTACATCTTTGAAGTAAATAGTTTTCTTTTCCGATAAACTTGCTGTTTTCACCTAAGTCTTATAAAGCTGGCTGCAGATCAGGAAATGTCTTCCATTTTAAAAGCATCTCACAAGAGTGAGTCATTTCCTATTATTTTTTCCCTATTTGTCTGTTTATGGGTAAATATTTCTCTGTTTGGATATATTTAATATTTTTCTTCTGGTCAAATTTATCTATAAAGACTTAGCTCATTTTCATACATAATTTCTTTAGTTTCCTGTCTGAGACCCACCTGTAGAATTATACTTCCTGCTATCCATCTATATCCTGTTTAAAGATGCCCCTGAAAGTATGTCATTTTAAAAATTCTAAGCAATAAAAAATGCATAAATAACACATTTATGTGTCTATTTATATACCGTTTATGTAAGCCTAAATAATATATGTAAATCTATATACATAAAAAGTTAGATCATTCAAGTTAAGATTATTAAAACCGATCTTGGGAACAAAGTAACACACCTTTCCTAGGCATTCATCCCTACTACAGAGACAGAGAAAGAAAGATTGTGAGAGGGAGACACACACATTCAGATGAGCCTTCGGGGAATTGTATGAACTTTTGAACCAGAGACGGAGAGCCAGGGCCCAGCCTGTTCCCACTTTAATAAACATTTTTTTCTTCAATTAATTAAGGTTTGGAAAGAAAAAAAAAAACCACAGAAGAGAAGTAATTTAGCATGCAACGCGTACTTTACAGATGGATCCTACCTTCAGATGCTTATTAAATCTATGCATGATTGCGCTGGAGAAAATTAATTGCATTGTTTCTCACTATTCAAAAAGGGATTGCAAACAGCTCAAAATAAAAAGGAAAACGAAGCAAGGTTGTTGTTGTTTAAAAAACAGCTACAGTATCAAAGGAATACTTTCAAAGTCCTAAAATAATACCCACAACCGACATGAGAGTACAAGAATCCTTAAAATTTTTTTTTTTGATATTTCAAAATATTGTCTACACTGCAAGAATATATGTGTGTACTTTAAGTTTACAAATATTCTGGTCTAACTAGAATTTCTTACTCAGTGGCATTTGAACTATTCAATTAAGTGGTGAGTTTTGTTCAAATCCTGCTGTCAGGGAAGATTTACGTGAGCAGCTGGGAGTATACACTGGCGCCTACTGTATCATGGTTAGATGGTATTCTCTCCATTCCAGTCTTGGGAAAAGGTGATAATTTCCTATTTTTTTTGGAGAAATATAAAATATTATTATAAAATATTCAAAATACAGGTACTCATTTGCATTTTATCAGCTTTAATTGGGGGGGGGCGGTGGAAGAAAGCATAGCGGCTTAAGACCTCAAGCCATTTTTCCTTTCTGAAGGCCTGCTGGTGGAAATTGAACTGTAACCTCTCCTAGACTGTCCTGAAAATGACCTTCACCAGACTTAAAAGAACAACTCTTTATCTAAGGAGTTAGAAGAGCCATTAATTCTCCCAACTCACACATTTCTAGATTATAAAATAATCTTTATGTTACTTCATTATAGGTGCTCCTTTGGACCTACCTTATTGTTGACTAAAAATATCACTTAAGAGTGTTAGTGGGCTGAGGGTGTGGCTCAGTGGTATAGTGCTTGCCTAGCATATGTGAGTTCCTGAGTTCAATACACAAGACCACAAAATAAAAAAAAAGAAAAAAAAATCTAAACTTCCTTGATTCTATGACCCAAATAGATGGTGGGTTTATGTTACCTTTTCTCCTACTCCAAGACTATAAATCAGCTTCTCTAATCCTTTGTTAACATGTAAAATTATTTAAAAGTATTTATCATGACACAAATTTTGCTAAGAGTAACAAACTAAGTATATGTAAGTAAATAAATCTGTCATATATACAACATATTTCATAAGATATGGGCAAAAATATAGATATATTAACATTAGGATTTATTTGTGTAGTGCCTTTCACTAGCAGATCTCAAAGAATAATATTAATGAATTTATAAATAGTTACAGACATCATTATTTCTACTTAGGAATGGGGCAAAATTAGATCCTGTGGTAAGTAAGACAGGTAGTACAAAACATGTGACACCAGTATTTGACTTTTATTCCCTTGCTTTATCTTTTAAAATCAGACCTACCATCCCATATGGTTTGGTCTGGCATCCTTCAAAAGAGAAAAAAAAAAAAAAATCCATGTGGCCATGAGAAACTCAAGTCAAAACCAAGCCAATGCTTTGTGCTGCTAGAGTTTCTGCAAATGTGACATAACTATGTACAGTCCCTGTCTTATTGGATATTAAAGAGAACAAACAGGACTATTTGGGATTGGACCTATAGAACTTTACCATTACAAAGGACAGTTTATCTCAGGTATTAGAAGAGGGCTAGCTTCAGAAATTTGGCAATCCTACTTCACACAAACCATACTGACAGGTATGAAATGCCTAAGTAATATAGGTGTGAAAAGGTCCAAGGAGGCAGATTTCTTAGTTTAAAGTTTGTACCTATTTCCCTACTAGAGAAAGATTTCTTCTCTTTGCTGCACTCCTATCTGTAGTAGGCATCCCCACAGGGTTGATGGCAGCCTCTATTTGTACATTTGACCTCTTTCTTCCAGATTTTTTTTTTGTGTGTGTGTGTGTGTGATGTTGGGGGGTCAAACCCAAGGCTTTGTGCATGCCAGGCAAACATTTTACCACTGAGCTGTACTTCCAGTCCTTTTTCATTCCAGATTCTTTCAAGATGTCCCAATGTTTACTTTTTCTTTTTCTCCTTTTCCTTCTTCTTCTCCCTCTCCTTCTTCTTCTTCTTCTTCTTTTTTAACCAGGGATTGAACCCAGGGGCTCTTAATCACTAAGCCACATACTCAGCCCTTTATATATATATATATATATATATATATATATATATATATATTTTTTTTTTTTTTTTTTGAGAGAGGGTCTCACTCAGTTGCTTAGGGCCTTGCTAAATTGCTGAGGCTGGGTTTGAACTTGTGCTCCCCCTGCCTCAGCCTCCCAAACCCCTGGGATTACAGGTGTGCATCACCATGCCCTGACCCAATATATACTTTTTAAGTTTCCCTTGAAGTTGACACTATCCTTCCTACTTCAATTATGTATTGGAAATGACAGTCCTGTATGCCATCCCTAGCTATTGGTCATCAAAATTCTAGGACTTCTTCTATAAAGAACCTGTCACATTACGGTACTTTTTCATCTTTCTGCCTAAGTCAGAATGAGCACCAACAAGCAACCAGTCAGAAGCTACAGGCAAAGCAGTTTTGGTAGCATGGATAACTCAGTCTTGGCTTGGATCAATTCTGATTGAATATGTGGAAAGGGTTACCAAAAATCAAGGTTTCCAAAAGAATTCTAGGAAAGTAGCTGATTCAATTCACTTTCAGGAATCCAAGAGTTTAGAATAAATTTCAGATTTTGAAATTACTTACTACAAAATAAGAATAGTTGAAAAATAAAATTTTAAGGCCCTTAATTGTTTTAGTCTTGATTTTATGTTTGTGATACATATTACAATGAGTACATTATTCTCTCCAAGCAATAAGTTGGGGAATTAACTAGGGAATTAGCTTCAAGACACTATACTTTGATTTAGCAAATCCCTGTATTCATTTATTATATAGGATCTTGTTTTCATGAAAGAGTTAAACTCCTTCTATAAGGTAAAGAGCTTAATCACTCTAGGATGAGATATTTTTTCTATTTTCCAATGCAATTACTCTTTGTCTTAAATCTAATTGAATTCACTTTCCATGTTAGTGGGGGAAGGGCTCTGGGCAGGAGGGATGCAGCATATGTTAGAAGACAAATAGTGTAAATTGTAGATCTTTCAATATAGTGGGTTTTTGCAAAGACAGAAAACTGTGATCTGATAAAAATATTTAATAGTCAGTAATGTGGAAGGGGAGGATTTTGGCCACCAGGAACTGGATTTTGTGGATGGAGAACATCAGGGACCTTACATAAGGAACATTATATATGTATAATTTATAAAGCACCTTAGGATTCTCTGGATGAAAAGCACCATATAAATATGAGTGTTTTCATTTCATGGAGGGGATCACAGGTTGTTGACATTTCAGCATGAGCCATATTTCAATAGTCAAAGGGACATAAACTCTTAGGTTTCTCTTCCCTGAGTTGTAACATACACAGTGGAGCATGCTCTTGTTAACCGCAAGAGCATGCTTTCCTTTCCCTACACCCCCCCTTTTTTTCAAAATTTTTTAGTTGTAGATGGACACAATATCTTTATTTATTTATTCTTATGTAGTCCTGAGGATCAACCCCAGTGCCTTGCATGTACGAAGCAAGTGCTCTACCACTGAGCTACAGCCCCAGCCCCCCCATCTTCTTTCCCTTTTCTAAAGTTCCTATCTCTTAAATTTGTCTTTGTGGTTTCAGTGTAAAGTCCAGCATCTGCCATTGAATTCACAAGCCACACTATCAAAGGAAGTAAAAATTTCTCTTGAATCTCTCTGGTGCAGGGTTTTCTACCCTGTGTTTCTAGTGTCTAAGGAAGGGGGACAGAGGGAATTGTCACTAGGGCATGTTAAGACACACTGTGGAACAAGAGGCTGCTATTAGCTCAAGGTTCTTTGAAGATTCTTTAGGATATGACAGATAAATATTTATAATTTGAAAGTCTGAACATACAACCACGCTTTTGGTTAGTTTGATGACTTTATTAAATGTCTAACATGTGCTGAAACCTGTAAGGGACATAAAAATAACTAAGACATAATCTGGCCCTCTGGGAGCCGCCAGTCCATTGGGAAAGGCAGTATTCATAAGTAATATAATGCAAGAAAATGGTGGGAACAGCTGTGACACAGGGATTGCTTGGGTAATATGCAAGATGAAGTGGGAGTGAGTCCAACCAGGGGCAATTAGATGGGGTTGAGGGCAGTCAGGGCCGAGAAGATGCAGTTTCAGCAGGGCCTTGAAGGATGAGTGGGCAGCTGGAGAGGATAGGAAAAGTACTCCAAGTGAAAGGCACAGGGCTGAGTCTGAAGAGTGACGAATAACCCCATGAAACTGGGGTTTAGGGCAGGTCCTTCAAATGTAGGAGGTAACATGAAAAGTAGATTCAGACATACAACTACAGTGACACAGCCACTTCAATGTTTATAGCAGCTCAGTTCACAATAGCTAAGCTCTGGAACCATCGTAGGTGTCCTTCAACAGATGAATGGATAAAGGAAATGTGTTATGTATACCCAGTGGAATATTATTCATCCATAAAGAAGGATGAAATTATGGTGTTTTCTCATAAGTGGATAAAACTGGAGACTATCAGGCTAAATGAAATACACCAGTCCCCAAAACCCAAAGGCTGAATATACTGATATGTGGATGCTAACTCATAACAAGGGGGAGTGGGGAGGGGAAAATAGAAGTCCATTAGTTTAGACAAAGAGAAGGGAGGGGGAGGGGAATAGGAGAGAGAATTAATCAGACATAACTTTCCTAGCCCTGTATTTGAATACTTGACCAGGGTAATATTGCATTATGTACAACCACAAGAATAGGATCCTAATTAGAACATAGAACAAGTTATACTCCATGTGTGTATAATACACCGATATACATACTACTGTCATGTATAACTAAAAAGAACAAATTAAAAAAAAACCCTAAAAATTGGGGCTGGGGTTGTGGCTCAGTAGTAGGGTGCTCACCTAGCACGTGCGAGGTGCTGGTTTCGATCCTCAGCACCATATAAAAATAAATAAAATAAAGGTATTGCATCCAACTACAAGTAAAAACAAAACCAAAAAAAATGTATACAACTTGTATTTTGGATCATGGTTTCAAATCCTGTTCAAAATAAGCTGAGATCACGAAGCTGCAGTACGGTGAGACAATGATTCCTAACTACAAGGATTCCTGGACTTAGTATCTCCCCTGTAGGCTCCAGAGGTTCTGGCTTCATCAGTTCTTCATCAGTTCTCACTCTGCCATCCTCAGACGAGTGTCTTGGTCTTTTGCAATGCAGAATGGGGACAACCGGGAGAACAAGATGGGAGTTTGAAAGGATAAAGACCGCTCAGGTAAAAAGTAGAGAACAGAGAGCAGAGAAGCACTGTCCACCCTGAAACTTCAAAGACTGAGAGAGAGCGGACAGAATGGTGTGTGTGTGTGTGTGTGTGTGTGTGTGTGTTTGGCAGAGCTCTGGGGCAGGAGGGCAAGAGGCTCCAGGGAGTTGTGGGGATTTTGAAAACAGGAGGGAAAAGTTGCCTTATGGATTGTGCTTTAGGGATTTTCTTTTTAGGACAGATATATACTCCTGTGAATGTGATACCTCTTCAAGGCTGGGTCCTGAGGTCAACAGGGAAAGGAAGCCAAGATCCAGGACCACTCAGCATGCAATTGTGTGTGCTTCTGCATGGATTCATGGCTACGTCTCACATTATACCAAGAGTGATGAGGGTTGAATCTAAAAATGAAATGGCTCAGAATCTTTTTTCGCATTTTGTTCCTCCATGAATTCTCCATTTAATGTTCAATGTTTGTTGAACAGACTGAGATGGTTCTCAATGGTGCTGAGCAATAATTCCTTTCTTAACCCTGTCACATTTGCTTAGCGGCTGCACTAAACTTCCACCCTCCGTTCTCCCTAATCCCGGGCTGGTCCCTACTCTGTGCTCTTTACTCTCAGCAAATGACTTTGCCTTTCCCTCTCTGCAAGAAAGTATCTCGGTATCTTTCCTCCCTTCCACCCTTTAATTCCTTTCCCTAAGGAGTGAGTGCCTTGCCTGTTAGCCAGAACCGATCCCTGAATAGTACTAACTGACCCATTTCCACCTTTTCCAGGACCTGATGCTATCTATTATCTTCTCTTTTTAGACTGGTTCTTTCTCAACTGCTAAGAAAATCAGCTCATATCTACCATTTCCTAAGATAACAACAACAACAACAAAACCAACCAAAAAAGTTCCTCTTCCCTCCTGCTATTCACCCCTCCCCTTCTTTTCACCAATCAACTTTTTTTTTTCCCTTCACATACACGTAGGGACACTTTTTTACTACTATGTTGCCCTTGGGTGTCTTATATTGCTATGGAATCTCACTAACACTAACTTCTGTATCCCTAAGATCAGTCTTCTATTTTTACTAACCTTCTTCTCAAAATGTTAGCAAAAAAAATTTTCCCCCTTGATTCCCACCAGCCCTTTCCACCAGCCCCATGTCCAATAACTTGCAAACGTGGTGGAAGGCCTGCCATCTCCCCTACACTAGCATTATGCCAGCCCATTAAGGACCTGGCAGTGGTCTCAGATGCTACAAGTGGCTTTGGGTCATGTCGATTACTCTGAGGGGTTTATAGATTTAGGAAACATCTTGTCCTCAGTTGCAAACAACAAAATTATTTTAAAAGTCCCATTTAACAGGCAAAGACTATTTTAATTTTGTGCTAAAATTATAGGAAACCAATAACAAATAGCCAATTTGAAATGCATAATAATTAATGGTAGTTTTCAACAACTCCAAAATGAAGAATCCAGAATTATCAAGTGAGCCTCCCACTGATTCAAACATAAACTGTAATATCTTGCATTTTTTAATAAACTATATTACTTGAGCACTTTCCCAGAAAGTTCTACAGGTGACCAAGATATGATATATACTAAACTATATCCAGGAATTGAGTCATTACTAATAAACTGATATGACAACTTTAATAAATAGGCTTCTTTTCTGCAGAGGATAGAAGAACACATATTCTTACTTCAAATCCAAATGCTTAAGGATAATCAATGGGACATAGGGACACTTTTTTACTACTATGTTGCCCTTGGGTGTCTTATATTGCTATGGAATCTCACTAACAGGAAATGGAGGTCCCTTGTCCCATCTCTCACAAACTCCTCCATTTCTTCGAGAACCCTTAGGAGCAGTGAGGGGCAGCTCCAGGGTTGCTCAAATTTTTTCACACGTGCGTACACTGAAGTTACCCTGCCAGTTCTCTACTCTTATGCACTGCCCATTTTATTGCAAGCAACATGAAATGCCTAAGGAAACCAGGAACAGTGGCTTGTACAGTTGTTTCCTTGCATCATTCCTTAATAATGGGCCTAACTACCCCAAATGCAAAGAATCCATAAGTTTCTTCGTTCTCAGGCTCAGTTAAAATCCATCCTTTCTGTCACTATTTGGTTCAAAAGCTCAGGTCAACAAACATTCTGAGAACAGACATCGTGTGACAGATTTTGCATTAGACCTTTGAGGTGCCAGAGTCCAATAGGGAATACAGATTTTGTAAACACAGAATTCCAATATCAGGTTGACAGTGATTTAAGAATTCAGATCACAGGGATTTTTCTTTTTTTTTAAAGAGTGCATAACATTTTGGGAAATTATATATTTTAAACTTTATAATAAAATTGCCCCAATTTAAAATTCATTCTAAGTTTTCCAAGATCACTTTGGTGCTAAAATAAACAAAACAAATACAAAGTTAAAGGAAAAAACCAAAAAACATATTGACTAGCTCAGTCACTGAGTTGAGGTTGTTCCCAAAGGTGGCAAACTTTTTAATGCAATAGCAATAGGGGCAAGTGGGTATTAGAGTCTCACTTCATCAGCAACTTTAAGTTTGTCTCTTGGTTGGACTAAGAAGCCAGCAGGTGGTGGGCAGCCTGGTGCCCCTCTCCTGTGATGCTGTTGTAGGGAAGGGGGCCTCTCCATGATGGCATTGCTTCTCCTTTCTAAAGTATTCTCTTCCTGGATGTTCTTGATTAAATCACAGCTTACCTCGACCCCTTCCAGTCACAAGTAGTAGTTTACCTAACACCTGTGTAATTTGTTAAGCAATGACCTGGAGTCTTGGAAATATAAAGAGATGAAAGTTTTATTCTCAAAGAATACTTTTACTCAACTGGTCTCACTACAGCTGCATGGCCAAAGTTGTCGAGTGAATACTCGAGACCATACTGAACACACGTAAAGGAGACAGGCTTTAGGTGGCTGCATTCTTTCATGCTCCTCCAATAGAAGCATCTTATGTAGAGAAACTCTATCTATGCTAATATTAGTTTTCTGGGGGGAAAATGCCTGTAAAAGCCACAGGCTTGGGGTGAAAAACTTTCAAAATTTATCTGAATTTATCATATCATGTGGCTATACAGAAGGTTGTTAGATAATAAGGGGATATTTTCTTGCTATGAAACAACTTTTCAATGTTTGGGAAGCCATAAGGCATACAGCTCAGTAGACTATTCAGGAGTTTGAATGTTAAGGTTGTAACTGGGGGAATATGTCTGAATAATGTGATATATGGGAGATTTTATATTGTGTTTTTATCACTTCACCTTGACAGACATGAAGGAAACAGAAGTGAACTCCAGAATGGCTGTAAGCTTTAAAGCTAGAAGAAAAAATAAAAGTGTCACATTCACAATCACTTGGATTTTAAAGGAAGAGATAATTTGCTACATCTACATAACTTAAAGTATCATACAATGAAAGCAGTTAGGAGTTTAATATATGGACCCTGAAAAACACATATTTTAGGCAACAATTTATAGACAATTTTTGCATACAAATTTTTGGAAAATCAAACTTTAAAATACAGATAAGGAAAAGAGGTCTCTAACCTGTCCAGTTCTTGGTTCTGTTCTATATGAGGAATAAGACATCTTGGAAAGGGTTTCTTGGAAAGTTAAAACTATCTAGGTGAGAAGAAAACTATCTAGTGAGTAAAGAATAAAGGCCTGGGAGGATTGGAAGTTTTTATCTTTTGCAGCGGAAGGTGATATAGGAGGTACAGGAGGGATCATAGAACTGGGTAGAAGACACAGACAAACTCATCTCTATTTCTAGGAAGGGAAACAAATGGGCTTCTGCTGTGTTGTGAGGGATTCAGGTTTGATATTAGGACTGCAGTCCTGACAGGAACAGTCATTAATGCAAAATGGCTTGTTAAAGAAGGTAATGAAATCTCTTTCTCCAAACATCAATTAAACAAAGGCAATTCTTCATCCTTCTGAGCTAATTTGAATATCTCAGAAGACAAGGGGTGGGCAGTCTTGTTTCCCAAGGCAGCTTTCTTTACTAAAATAATATTGAACCCAAATTGGGTACCTACTTTTGGAGCTAAAAGATCACTGAATTGAAAAAAAAAATAACAGTCATTTTAGAGAACATTTGGTTC
Source organism: Marmota flaviventris (assembly GCF_047511675.1). NCBI lineage: Eukaryota > Metazoa > Chordata > Mammalia > Rodentia > Sciuridae > Marmota > Marmota flaviventris. The sequence goes on along the minus strand of NC_092514.1, from coordinate 53,942,403 downwards.
AACTCCTTATTCTGTACACTGAGAAGCCGTGTAGTGTAGTGTAAAGGTTGGCAAATTATGACCCATAGACTACATCTACTCCACATCTTAAGTTGTAGATCTCATAACTTTACAATGTATTTAATTATTTCATTACTGATATTAGGGATTAAACCCAGGGCACTTAACCACTGAGCCATATCCCCAGTCCTTTTTCTATTTTATTTAGAGACAGGATCTCCCTAAGTTTCTTAAGGCTTTGCTAAGATGCTGAGGCTGGCTTTGAACTCGAGATCCTCCTGCCTCAGCCTCCTAAACATCTGGGATTACAGGTGTGTGCCACTATGCCCAGCCATTTTTTAAGATTTTTAAATGACTGGGAGAAATAAACATAATATCTCATGGCATGTGGAAATTATATAGAAATCAACTTTCAGTGTTTATTAAAAGTTTAAACTGGGGCTGGGGATGTGGCTCAAGCGGTAGCGCACTCGCCTGGCATGCGTGCGGCCCGGGTTCGATCCTCAGCACCACATACAAACAAAGATGTTGTGTCCGCCGAAAACTAGAAAATAAATATTGAAAAATTCTTTCTCTCTCTCTTCTCCCTCTCTCTCTCACACTCTCTCTTTAAAATAAAAAAAAAAAGTTTAAACTGGGGGCTGGGGTTATGGCTCAGCGGTAGAGCACTCACCTAGCATGTGTGAGCCGTTGGGTTCGATCCTCAGCACCACATAAAAATAAATAAATAAAATAAAAGCATTATGTCCAACTACAATTAAAAAATTTAAAAAAAATAAAAAAGTTTAAACTGAACACAGCCATGATTTTTCATCTGCTTATTGTCTAAGTCTTCTTTCACACTGTGATTAGTGACCTAATCATACAGTTGCCACTGTAGGGAACTATATGAACCACAAAGCCCAAAACACTCACTATCTGGTCCTTTATTAAAAAGTTTGCCAGGTGTGGTGGCACATGCCTATAATCCCAATGGCTTGGGAGGCTGAGGCAGGAGGATCGGAAGTTCAAAGCCAGCCTCAGCAATGGCGAGGCACTAAGCAACTCAGTGAGACCCTGTCTCTAAATAAAATTCAAAATAGGGCTGGAGATGTGGCTAAGTGGTGTACACCTGAGTGCAATGTCCGGTACCCACCCCACCACCACCAAAAAAAGTTTGCTGTCCCTTGGTATAATGAGTGGATGAAGCACATAAAGTCTGAAGCTGGACTTGATCCTAGAAAACAGTACCTCAGTTTCCTGCTCTGTAAACTCAGGACAGTAGTGGTGCTTACCTGATAGATAAGAATTAAATGAAAGTGTTTTAAACTGGTATAAAGTAAGAATCCAGGAAATATCAAATATTTTTTATTATTACACAAAGAAGTTCTGGCCTGAAGAGATAAAATGACTTTACAAGGTCATAGGATATGCTAGAGGTAGACTGGGGGAGAATTTTTGGATTTTCCTTGCCCACACAATGTTATCATTTTTTATTTTCAATATTGCCTGACAAAGATAAACACTCTCATGGTATTTTTATTGCTGTTTTTAAACTACCTCACAGCCACTACATGAGACCTGTTTCACCAAGCTGTTCTCCCATCAATCCTGTTACCTATAGTTAGTTGCCCGAAGCCAATTTGGGAAACATCAGAGATTTTCAAGTGTCTACCTCAAACTTCCAGAAATTAAATTTTTAAAATTTAATTTTTTTTGGATTTTTTTTCACTTAACATGATGTTCTATAGTTCCATCCATTTACCTGAAAATGCCATAACTTCATTCTTCTTTAAGGTTGAGTAATATTCCATTGTGCATATGTACTACATTTTTAAAATCTATTCATCTGTTGAAGGTCTTCTAGGTTGGTTCCACAGTTTAGCTATTGCGAATTGAGCTGCTATAAACATTGATGTGGCTGCATCACTGTACTATGCTGATTTTAAGTCCTTTGGATATAAACCAAGGAGTGAGATATCTGGGTCAAATAGTAGTTAGAAATTAAAATTATTCTTTCTTAAAAAAAAGGGTAATAATAGTCTCTAAAGCTCAAACCCACAAGCCTTTTTGTTTGTTTAGTGTACTGCAAGAACTTCAGAAACAAATAACAGGCATGCATATAGACTTCAGGATCTAAAAACATAGCAGATCAGTCCATGAGCATTCAAAGATACTTGTTATTCCCAGTCTAATATGGTCTATTGTCTCTAGTCATTTTCTTTCCTATCAGCCTCTGCACATGATCAATGCCATTCCAGTTTTTGCTCATTTTATGAAACCTCTTCAACTTAGAAAGTCTGCTTGCCAGTCCTGGACAACTACCTTTTCCAAGGCTTTGTCCATAAGAGGTCTTTCTTCATTCAATCCACTCTCAACTGACCGGTTGAAACTCTATTATGCCACGTTTCCTTGTCAGTTGGTATACAACTTTAAACAATTATACATTTGTCACTGCTGTCTAACTGTTCTCTAGTTTTTCTCTTTCCAAGTAATAGTACTGTCTTGCTATAAAGCTGTAATTCCTTAAGACCAGCCACATACCTTTTGCTTTGTGGTTTCACCCCCAGAACTTGGTTGAAGTTTACATAACAGGCCTTTAACAAACGCTTCTTGAATTAATTCACGAATAGCCACAAACACATCCTTTCAGCAGGACTTTAACTTTAGAAGTGAATAAATGACACCTTTGGACTACCGCCAACATAATGAAAATGATAACTGATTAGTACATGGGTTTAAAGATCAATTATCTAAATTAAAAAAATTAGAATAATAAAAGTACCATAATTAAAAAGGAGATTACAACCTATAATAGAGAAATGAACTCTAGGTCCCCAATGCTTATCCTTTAGGATACATTAGATCTTTGAGGCTAGAAAGCATTAGCTCTGATATGGATATTGTGGGCAGTGGTAAAATCTTACTAAGTATTTTTTGAAAATCTATCTATAAAGCATTATGTCAAAATCCTCCACAAGTAGGATTTTCATCTGCATGTACAACATACCTATAGTAATGTTACTTAATATATGAGTATGGGAAGTATATTTTATTATAATGGTAGACAAGCAAACTAAATGTGTCCCAGGAAGGGGTCTTTTCCATTAACTTTTATAAAGGCTTTCATTTCAAACTTTCATTAACATCTGACAAGCCAGCTGAAAAAGCTTTGCTTAGAGCTTGGGTTAGGGGCAAAATGCATTTTGGCAAAAACTATTCCAAGATTACACTGACTGACTGTGCGAGAATATACTAATTTGTTTTGTTTTGTTTTGTTTTGTTTGGAGTGTGGAGAAAAGAGAGAGAAAGGGAGAGAGGAGTCATGGACCCTACTTTCTGGTTGCCATGGATGCAAGGTCAGCCTTCCACACTTGGATCTACCAGCAGAGTTCAGACAGGTCAACGTGTGACCGGCCCAGGCCCTGGGGTTAAAAGTTCAAGCAGCGATGGAAAAACCAATATGTCCACGCAGAGTATGCTGTACAATTTATTTCAATTTACATCAAGCCATGCATATAAAATTTAGATAAATTCCATTCAAATCTGATGTTGCCTGACACACAATGTATGCAAACAGATGTCTGTGGGGCTTTTTCTGTGCTTTAGAAAACAACATTAAATTTAAAAATATGTCTCTGGGATTTCTTTATTGAATTACAAAATGAACATAATTTTAACTTAAATGTTTTCATTCTTTCTTCCAGTTTTTTTATGTGGGGGTCTTAATAATTTCTCAGTTCTCAATCTACTCTATGTCATATTAAAGAGGATAATGTATATTTACAACTACAGCTTCAGTGTTATTGTAGTTATAGATTCTATTTATACCCCTTACCACTTTCCACAAATATTTAGTGATTGATATTTCTGATTTATCTCTGCCCTCTACTCTCATCTCTTTTCTTCCCACTGAGAACAAGCAAGGACCCTGGAGGCTGCTGGGCCATCTTCTAGCCACAAGGTGGCTCCCCCCACCCCTTCTTCTAGAGCCAATGGGGTACACACCTTTGCTGAGCGCTCCGGGCAACCTAGGATTCAGAGGTTAATTATGACCTATGGATGCCATTATTTTCATTGTGAATTGAATGGATCACAACCCAGTCCCTGGTACACTAGGATATGATACAAAATTGCTATTTAAAAAGAGGAGAAAGAATAGACCTTTATGTTCTGCCTAATTTCTCTTCATCCACCCTTCCAAAGGTGTAATTGAGCTAAGTTAGAACAAAATAAGGAAAATAATGAAATGCTCCTGAGGAAACGAATTTTGTTGCCAATGATTAGAGTCATAGACTGGATATGTCAAATTTAAGAAAAGCATACAACTTTTTCTCTCACTCAGACTGGACCTTGTGCTCTGTTTCTGACACCTCCCCTATGAGGGAGTTTTCATGACTTCCCAGCACTTTCTTAGAAATTTCACACCATGTCGTGGGTGAAAAACAGCAATCTCTAAATTGGCAAAGCTTTAAAAGGAACAGAAATGGTACTTGTTTCCTTCTTACAGCTAAGCAAATAGGTTGCATATTTCACAAATGTGATTTTTACTGAATATATCATAATTTTCTACTGATAAACTAGGCATAAAGGGGGGAAAATCATTGGTCCCATTACATGGAAGATCTTTCCAAAAGTCTGAGTCCTAATTTCTCACATTTTCCATTTTCTTTTTCAGGGAGAAGCTATTTGGGCAAGTTTCATTTTCCTCATCTGTACAATGGAGATAAAAATAAGACATGTTCCTCAGGGGATCTTTGTCAGGATTAAATGAGTTAATATATGTAATGCACTTACAGGAGTTCTTGGCATATAATAAGAGCCGTATGAATGTTTGCTATTACGATTATTACTTATTTGAGCGAGTACCTCCTTGTTTATAAGTACTTTGTGGCACAACCGCTTGAGCAAAATGAACTTTCACAGGTTTCATGAAGACATGAAGAGTATCATTTCCTAAAAAATGGAGAGCTCTCATCAGGGGTAACTGATGGTGTTTGGGCTGTTTAAAAAAATAGAAAGTATTTAAAAAAATAGAAGTATTTTCTTCCCAATTCATGACACTGCTTTCAGTAGAACATTTAAAAAAGAAACTGCTGACTTCCAAATTGCAAGCTTGTTTTATGTAACACTTTGGACAGCTTATCATCTTACTAAGGCAAACAGCTGTAAGGAGTGGTCTCAATCACTCGGCTACAATATTCATATTACAAATATTGTCATTTTCCTTTTTCACTATATTTTAAAAAAAAAAACTTCAGGATCTTACTCATGCCAGAATATAACTTTGTTAGAGCTTCTTGTTAAACTTAGAACATATGAGTTTCCTGCTGCTAACGTAAATAAACATTTTGAATTCCCTGGTAAGCACTGCCTTGACAATTCTCTAGTAAATTTTCTAAGGGTATAAATGATATTCTTAACTTAAGGTGGCCTCTAATAACTCAACCACCAGCTAAAGTTTATGTAGACTCAAAATCCTGCATTCACATAAATCCTTGTTTGTATAAGGAAGGATCTATGTACATCGATTGAAATATGTACATATGTGTCAGGATGTATATATACATATATGTCCACGTATATAGTCTCTTAAAACTGCCTATCTACTTGGAAATACATATTCAGAGACCAGGCAAGATAATCAAATCAATTTTCAATAGCCAAGGAGAGAAGTATGACATTTTTTAATACCTGCTATAGTGTCATGCAACTCTTTATTCTTTATTATCTCTGTCAGCTACTTCTAGGTGCCTAGTAGACAAATGCTAGTCCTAGTCCTGCCATTTATTTCCATTTGGAATTATTTCAAGCCTAACTCTCTAGAACTGCTTGGAAATGCTGTCCTGATATGTTGGCCTTGCACCTTTAATCAGGGGAGGTGGAGAGGAATCCTTAGGCAGAGACAACTTGGCACTTTTTTTTGAGGGAAGCCTGTCTTGTTTTGCCTGCACTTGCACAAATACAAGTTCAAAAGACCCTCTTTCCATTCTGAGCAATATGTGTGTGTTGCCAGAAGCAGTGTCTTTTGTTGCCAGAAGCAGTTTTTGCTGCATGCATCAACTTTCACTACATTTTTAGCAACTCTTTCTTTTATGCCAGTTCCAGACATCAGTTAACAGAACCCCCTTAAAGAACAGATGTACTGAAGAAATGCATCAATTCGTTATTTGTTATAGTTTGGGGGTGTCTGTCCTATGGGTTTTCTAGCCAAAGGCTTATATGTTTCCCAAGAGAAATTTAACTTTCATGAGAGAAGAAAATTGAGGCAAATCACTGCTGTTAGACCCCGAAGTCAGAGACACTGGTTTGTTGTCCTTCTGTACATGTGAAGAAAAAGCCCACAGTTACAGAAACACCCATGGTTCCAATCCATCTCTCATTCTTTCTCAATGTGAAAAATTACAAATGAAACCAAATTTTTCTCTGTCAATAGAATGCGTATGATTACAGCTGTTCATATTTTCGCTCTAATGAAGGGCTGCACATTTAATTGTAAGATTTATTAGAGACTACATTGCTGTGTACATGCACAACAGTTAATCGGCATCTAAAATGCTGGTTGTTTATTCTGACATTAGTGATCATATTTCTTAATTTGAAATATTAATTTGAAATATTAATTTCAAAATGCTTTTTGAAACAAAAAGCATTTGGGGAAAAATATATTTTGTTTCCTCCAAATAAGAAATTAATAAATTCAATGTAAGAAATAAAAAGGGCTGGAGAGAAATATTGATTTATGTATGTAAGGCAAGGGGGGAGGGGAAGAAAGATGCTTTATTTATTTATTTATTTATTTAGAGTCCATAATCCCCCATTCTGCTGGAAACAAGAGAGTTGATTGCCAGCTTTGTTTGATTTCGCAGAGATCTCATACGAGGCTGGGTTCATAAACAGGTGAAATGATGGAGTTTATTGCAACGCGCACATCAACACTGAAACTAAATAACTGTGTTGCCATCTCAGTCCCGCTGAAAGACGGATGGTAAACTTGACCTGCCGCTGGTACTATCCGATTGCCATTTTTTATTCCCCCTTCGCTGCCCCCCCAGGCTGAGCCACGTTGAGTAAATGCATGTGCACGGTCAGGTCAGACCCCGGGATCGGGTGAAACTCCGTTCACATTTGCATACAGGCGGAGTCTCACAATGAAAGCCCATCTGTTCCCGTCTCGGAGTACAAATCGAGTGTCACCGAACTCACTGCGAACGACAGCAGCATGGCCATTAGATGGAGGAACACTCAGCTCAGGTTACGGATATGGAACTGCTGATTTGGGTTTAAATACCTGATAACTGAAGACTTTTCATTATATGTGAACAAAGAATGAACTTTGAACTGCTCAGGGGATACCCTCTCCCCACCCTGGGCACCCCCAGTTCTATCCATTACTAATACTTAACTGCGATATTTTCCACTGTCTCTATTTTTGTATAAAAATTAGCCAGGCTGAATGTCACAATGTCCTAAATAATTGCTTTTTTTTCCCCCAAGGGGGAAGGGTAAGAGGTGGAGCAGCAAGGGATGTTGTAAATAGAAAATGAACTCTGAACTCCATATGCCCTCAAAGGTCATTAATATCATGGCAATGTTGTTCCTTGAACTTCTAAATTTTACCAGAGTGGAAATTTAGTTGCTAGAGTTTAACCAAAGAGTGAACTGCCCCAGCCATTTATTCCTCCCACCCAAATCCATTCAGTTAAGTGAGGCACCTGCCTCCTAGAATCTTCTGCATTCACAGGCCTGTTTATTCCAAAATAGTTTATCAATCACAATCTGTGTCAGAGAGGGTTTTTTTTTTCCTTTTTTTTTTTGTTGTTAAAATTCAGCAAGTATCTTAGAGTTTACAGACAGAAATTACATACATTCTGACACAAAAAGATAAAGTTGTTCAAAAAGAAACCCCAGGATAATAAGCCCATCCAAGCACCAGATATGATAAATACCATAAAATTCATGAGCAAAAATATGGGGTAGGCTTTCACCAAATGCCTTCTTGTGCTGTTTTATGGCAAGTCTATTTCTATGAAAATTTTCCAAAGGCAACTGGGGTTTGGTTGCTTGTGTTTATATTTGAAATATTTCTATATTATGTTACATGAATCACATTTAACATTAAAGCACTGTTTTAGCCATTAACCCTGTTTGGTTGGGCCCTAATGCATGTGTGGTTGTGTGTCCACACCCACAAGCCCTGCTCTGAAGTAGAGGAAACAGACTGCCCAGTTGATATCTTTTACTAGATATGCCTCTTACTGGCTTCCAATCAGTAATACCATCACTGTACGAATTGCAAATGTAATACCTGATTGGGTGAAAAACAATTTTAAATATTTGCAAGAACTTTGGTTTTAAGCAATTAGGTAATTTCTTTCTAATATGTATTTCCTCTTTCCTAAATATTTACTAGAATAATTTTATAGATGAATTGGGATGACACATGGAATCCAGAATATTTAAAGGCCATAAGGCCTTAAAGTCTATGTCTCCTCTGTCAGGGTTTCTTTGCCACTATGTGAAACTATGTTCTTATTGTTTGTCCTTTAAAAATTATACCAGGGTAAAGAAAAGATTTGAGGGCTTTTTCTTTTTTCATCCATTGCAAGAGCTTACGGTCAACCTTAATGGAAGTTCTACAAGCATTAAAAGGAAGAATAGACCCTTTGTTTCAGAAGAATGACCAAGACAAGGGTGAATTTTGGTTCCACTTTGTCAAGTTTAAGGGGAAATAGAATTCAGGAAAGAAAGAGAGAAAATCCCCAAACAACTTTCTTAGCTATCTCCCCATTGCCTCCAACTTTAAATTTGTAATATTTTATTGTTATCTTGTAAACAAGTCAGGAATTTGCAGTAGGGAAAACGTGGCCATGTGATACCTTGGAGATGGGCTGTTTATTTGCATTCCATGCAGCAGGGTGTCTTGTGCATGATTAGTAACAAAGCAGAAGAAGCCAACAATCAGGAAATATAATCCTAGAGGTTTTCTCTTCTTCCACATCAGGAGAAGACACCCCAGTAAGTGTGTGTAACTACTTTAATTCTGTATCCCTGAAAGGATACAAGTGAGAGATTCTTGTTGCTCCCCCCCCCCAAAGATAAAATAACTAGTTTATAGAAACGCTGGTTGTTTTGTCTCTTCTTATATGCTATTAGTAGGGGTGTGTGAACAGGAACCGAACCTTGAACTTAATTTCCCCTTTGAACTCATGACCTTTGACAAGATTCCCCATGCGTTCCCCTTCAGACAAATTTCATCACAATTACAGTCCCTTCCACTTGAGTTAAAGATATATAATCATTGATTTGACCTAATTACCTGATACATCCCTTTCTTTGCAAGGTGAAAGCCAAATGTGTGAACAGAAGGTGACCCGTGAAGTTCTGATATCCAATTTTTATTCTAATTATCATAAAACACTTTCAGTCTTACTCTATTTTTCTCAAGTTTTCTTTTGGCCCCTTCCCTGAACCCACTATTCCTTCAAATTCAACAATGCCCCCTAGGTCTCAAGCTGCTTGGCAACAGACCTTCAATTGCATAATGCTCTACATGTTCAAAGTGTCATTTTTAAACAAAAAACTAAAGACTAACTCTGCATTAGAAAGTCGCCACTAAGCCCTGTCTTTCATGAAAAAGTCTTCTGAGGAGATAAAAGAGTGGAAACCAGAAAGTTCCCACAAGGTTCTGAAATTATCTGACTTCTTAGCATCAATCTACTATGATTCAGACTCTTTCCCAATAATTTACAAACTTCAGGTTATAAAGCAGACACAGGCAATATCAATAGAGATCGTATAATCAATTCTCACTACAGGGGATTGTCTTTTTTATATGCAGTGTGTGTGGAGAGACGGGTGGAGGGGGGTGTTGCTAAGTTTAGTACAACAAATCTCAAGCAAAGAATTTAGTAAGAAAGCTTAAATGATGGCATACATTTTTAAAAAATAAAATAAGGTATTTTAAGGCAAAACTGGGGTTGATTAAACAACTATATAAATTGATTTTAAGTATAAATTTACGAATTTTTCTCTCCATCTCAAGATAATTTTTTAAAGGAGTAAACTGAAACCACAGAGGGTTTTCATTAGGTTGTCTTAGATTATTGAAAAATAAAGATGACTCACAAAAAGTTGAACAGCCAAGTGACAAAGAAGAGATTGTTTTTACTTCTTTATATCATAGTTTATATATATCTACAGGGGCATCAAGTTCTCTCAGAAACAAAATGACAGTTGATTTTCCTTTATATCATACTGTAGCTTCCAAATGTCGACAGATATTATAGATAAAAGGAGGATGGGGAAAGACTTGGGAAGAACACACCTGTGAAGTCAAATCACTTGCTAGAGCTATTTCTGTCTTCTCTTAGCAAAAATAAAACAACATAGAAAAAAAAAAAAAAAAAAAGGAATGCTTCATCTGACCATCAAGGTGGACCAGAATCCTGAATTCTATTTTTGGTAATTAGTTTTAATTATAACTTGAAACTAAAGTCCTAAGCAAACAGGAAAGAAAACAAAATGTGCATGGCCAAATCTCTTAAGTAGGAAATTATCACAGTGTGCACTGAAGCAAATCTTTAAAAGATTAACATTTTATGATGTTAGCTGTAACTAGGGTTGGCCAGACATCACAAAATAGGCTGGAAGGTTCCCACGATGAAGAATCATTAAGTAGTTTCTAAGGAGGGCAGGTCAAACCTGCTCTGCTTTTTCACTTAGAAAAGTACAAAAATTAGAACTCTGAGGAATAGTTGAAAAAATGCCTGATCTCTATTCCCATTTTACTCAGGGGCCAGAGCTGTAATCAAGGAAGTACAGAGGAGCTTCCTTGATGAAGGCCACCCATAGCCAGATGGCTGCGATCCCTGCTAAAACTCCATCACCGGTTATAAAAACATTGCCTCTCATTCTTGTTTGGCTACCATAGGACTTTTATCAACATATATTAATATTGGTAAAATAGGTACTACTTCCATAAACGGAGAGAAATGGGGTAACACTCCCCATTCTGTGAGAGAAATACTGGATTTGGAATAGTTTGTTCTGAGCCTCAAAGTAAGTTTAATGACAAATAGGTAGACTAGCAAAATAAAACTAGAAGAAACTTCTTTCACTTGCAGGTCAGAATTCTAAACTTGAGGAGTAAATTGAAAAAAAAATCGTACTCATATAATAACTTTCGGATTGACACAAACAAGGATAGAAATGCTGGAACAGAGTATTCAGAAGAAAAAAAAGGGGGAACAAATGCTATATCCCTGGGGTGGGGGGTGCAGTAAAATGATTCTCTACAGTCAAGATTCTTAATGGGGTATTTGTGAACACCCTGAAATTATATGCAAATGTGCATGTGGGCTTCCCTGAGCATGCTCATTTTTATGGCAAGAAGAACCACTGCTACATAGTGATAAGAAAAGGAATAAAAGCACAAAAAATAATTATTGCAATTTCCAAAGAAAAGATGTTAGAAGCCAACTAACAGTCACTGATGTGATTCTGCAATCTGTATTTGGGGTAAAAATGGGAGTTCATAACCCACTTGAATCTAATGTATGAAATATGATATGTCAAGAGTTTTGTAATGTTTTGAACAACCAATTAAAAAAAAGAAAAATAATAAATTTACAATAAAAAAACACTAAAAAAAGTCACCATCATCTCTCATAGAGAACAGTGGTTTAAAAACTTTTAAAATATGAGTTCCCCAATTGTAATTTTTTTAGACAATCCTTCATGTGCATGTATGTGTATATATACCTAAATTTATATTTTATACATATTTTTTTTCCTATGGATCATCTAGGATACCTCACCTCTATTCTGTCCCCTTTTCCATTTCTAATCCTCCTCGAAGTCAATTCTTTTAGAAATGTAATCATATCATGCCAGTCTCTTGCCTAAAACTCATTAGTTTCTTCTTATGATATTCAAAATAAAGTCCAAATACCTTAAGGCCCTCCATGATTTAGTACTTTTTGTCTGTCTTTGGAAACTCATTTCCTAACAATCTCTCTTACTTATTAAGTTCTAGCCATCCAGGTCCCCACCTCCAGACCTACCTTTTTTTTTTCTTTTTTTTTTTACCAGGGATTGAACTCAGGGGCTTTTAATCACTAAGCAACATCTCCAGTCCTTTTAATAATTTATTTTATTTTGAGAGAGGGTCTCCCTGAGTTGCTTAGGGCCTCGCTAAGTTGCTGAGGCTGTCTTTTGAACTTGCAATCCTCCTGCCTCAGCCTCCTGAACCACTGGGATTACAGTGTGCACCACTGTGCCCAGCAGGTTTCTTGATTATTCCATGAATGCCCCAACATGGGCTCTACCTCAGAGCCTTTGCAACTTTTCTTCCCTCTGCCTGAAATCCTCCTCCCTGAGATCTATGCATGGCTTGATCTCAGCTCATTCAGAGCTTTGGTCTCCACTCAGTACAGTGTCTTGAAGAGTCCCACTGTCATTCTTTTTAGTCATTCTCCATCTCCCTGCCCTCCATTTTTTAAAAATTTTATTTCATTTCGGAGTATTTACCTGATGTTATGCTAATATATCCCCCCCCCGCCCCAATAAAATGTAAGCTCTCTATTGGCTAGGGATTTTGTCAGTTTTCATCTCTGTGTTCTGGCACATAGTAGGTTCTCAAATAAATGAATAAATAGAGAACGTTCAAAGCAACTGAAATATATTCCGCTTGCTATTCATTTGAAAATGAACCTCAAAAGAACGTTCACCTAATAGGAGCCACCACTCTAAGATGGACAATAGATTAAAAACAGCTAAAAATCAGGTCTTTTCTTAACTCTTTTAACAGTTGAAACCACATCATCCTTATGGTACCTACCAATGTTTCCTTTGTACCATGCTTATTTGCATATAGGTCTTATCTCTCCTACTAGTCTTGGTGGGAAAATAAATTCCAATCTGATCCTTCATCTTCTTCATCCCATCCAATAGAAGATGCCCAGTCCCCTGGATTATAGGTACAGTTGAATAGTCACCTCCTAACCATGAAAAACTGAGGCCAGGTCACTCATGCAGGAGTGAGGAGTTCCAGCCTCTTGGAGCCACAATGAAGGATGATCCTCGATTTGATATTCAGATGGATGTTTGAGAGCATTCATCTGTTAAAAAGGCTGAATGAAGAAAAAAGATTCCCACTGGAAACAAATCTATGAAAAATCACCAATTCCTTCTATGATCATGGAGGCAAAGTCTATCTCAATGTTGATATGATAAAAGAATAAAGAACACAAATAAGACTAAATTATCAATGACTTCCTTTCTTTTTTAGAGGCCAATTCCCAAATAGAAGTTGAAATATGGCATTGAAATAACAATTTTTTGTGGGGGGAGGTACCAGAGATTGAACTAAGGGGCACTTGACCATTGAGCCATATCCCCAGCCCTATTTTGTATTTTATTTAGAGACAGGGTCTCATTGAGTTGCTTAACGTCTCGCTTTTGCTGAGGCTGGTTTAGAACTTGCTATCCTCCTGCCTCAGCCTTTAGAGCAGCTGGGATTACAAGCATGTGCCACAGCACCTGGCTTAAAATAATAATTTTTAATACATATTCCATATTGAGTTAAATTAAGAAGTCAAGTTATGCAATCAGAATAATTTTAAGGATGAGGAAATGAAACTGCTCACAGGTTTGGATGAGCAAAGGATAATTGTATATTTCAGACTAGTAGGTTGGTCATGTAAACTGTCTACAAAAAATTGTTTTGAAAGAAACTCAAACACACTTAGACATGAATAATTTTCATGTACCAAAAATCAAATAAAACTTGAAAACAAATGATAATAGGCAACTCTTTTAGCATTTCTGCATCTTAGTATCCTTGTCTGTAAACCAGAAACAAATAACTTCTTCAGATCTCTTCAAGGTCTGAATACTTCAAACAAGAATCTAGTTGATTTTTTTTTCATGATGCTTATGTGTCTTATGCTTATTTATTTTTATTTTTTAGTTGCAGTTGGACACAATGCCTTTATTTTACTTATTTACTATTACATGGTGCTGAGAATCGAACCCAAGGCCCCGCACATGCTAGGCGAGCACTCCAACTCTGAGCCACAATCTCAGCTCCATTATGCTTATTAATAACTGAGATCAGAACAAATATTAAACCCTCATGACACATTAACCCAGAAAGTGTTCTAGAAGTCAGAGAGAGAGAGAGAGAGAGAGAGAGAGAGAGAGAGAGAGAGAGAGAGAGAGGGGTAATCAAAAGGTGGAGTAGAGGCAGAAACTGAAATACTTCAAGAATAAAATAAAATGGGAGGCAATCAACAGGTCTGGGAGAAAAATAATCTAAAATACAAGTATCAATAAAGTGTAAAGGTTTAGAAAGCATTATACTGTAAAAGAGATCTTGTCAACAGAGAAGGGCAAATGAGCTTGCAATACGACACACAGGCAGAAGTCATGATTTTAAGATTTCATATACAGCACTGTAATTTGAAAGGGCCTGGGAAAGGAGTCTAGTTTCTATACTCTTTATGGAGGAATTGCCATATTGAAACAGATCACTGGCCCGTCCCTTCTGCCATGCTGCTCTGACAGCAAACAGATGTTTCAGAGGAAAGCTCTACTTTCACCAACCCAAATTCAATAATATACCTAATGGTGCAATATTATATCAAGAATATCATTTCTTTTTAACCTCAGATGGCAATTATCTTCTACCCAAAGCAGAAGGCTGGCTCACTTTGATTTCATGCCGTGTGGCCGATTTAAGAGGTCCCACTTAAAATTACTACTTCAATAAAAATTGCTACTTCATTCATGGGGCTTTTCTGACACACTAAACTACTTACACAATTTTTGGTCATCACTATCAATATTAGGCCATCTTGGGTTTGGAATAATGTAGGTATAATATAAACGGTTATATTTGTACTAGCAAACTGTCTTTATAAAAATCTTTACTTTCTTAAAAGAAAAAGCTAAGATTTTCTACTACTGGTTTTAATGTGTTTAAAGTCTTAAGAATTCTCAGTAATATAAATGTTCATCTTGAAGTGGAAACAAAAAGGAGAAATAAACCCTTAAAATTTGAATGAGACTGCAAGTACACATAGTGGTAAGAATAACCTTCTGATAGAAATTCTCTAGAATAAACAAGGTCTTGAGCTTTGCTGTTGATGATTCTCCGATAGAGTGAACCAGATAAAAAGAACAGATTGGAATGGCAAGAGGAGCCAATCTGAAGTATAAAATTCAGCTGTGTCTCAGCACTTTCCAGTCCCTACAGTTTAAATGTCCATTGCAAAAGCACTTCAGCTACATATCCTAAGGTCTTCTCACCTCCAAAGGAATCCCCTTTGAGAAAGATCTTCGCCTGCCATACCCTTTCCGTGGGCCCAGAGCAGACAATCTAAGAATGACATTTAATCTAATATGAAAGAATAGGAGAGCCTTTTCCCTACTGGGAAAATGATGACAAACTTGAAGAAGTCAATCATTTTCTCCATCTGTATATTCTGGACATAAAAAACAATCATAGATTGTGGTGGTCAATGATGCTCCTCCCTAGCTTGATTGAAATAGTAATATTAAAATTAGTAATATTAATTTTGAGACTTCTTTTTTTAAATAAAAAAATTGAAGCTGTGATAAGAAAGCTTATGATCAACTTTTCATATAGTCCTTATATGAAAACCATCTATCTACCAAATGAACAAATAACTCCATGGTTCTTATGTTAGTTTTCTATTACTAGATACCTGAGATAATCAGCTTATAAAGAGAAAAACTTAATTTTGGCTCACAGTTTTAGAGGTTTCAGTTTTCAGTCCATGATCGTTGGCTCCATTGCTTTGGGCCTGTGGTGAGGCAGTGCATCATGGCAGGAGCAGGTAGCAGAGCAAAACCTCTCAGCTCACGGCCAGGAATTGAAAGAGAGGAATAGACAAGGGTCCCCACAATCCTCTTCAAGGGTATGACTCCCATGATCCCACTACTTCCCACTAAGCCTCACCTCTTAAATGTCCACAACCTCCCAGTAGCACCAATGATGCTACTGGCAAGACCAAGCCTTTACCACCTGGACATTCGTGGGGCATTAGCAGTGCTTTTAGAAATCAACAATTGGAAAAAAAAAAGGGACAAAATTACTGGGGTATTTCATGAGGTAGGAGTTATAAAAGCTTATGGGATAACCCAGGAACAAAAATAAAGCCAAAAGAAAAAAATACATGAGTTGTCTATCAGGACTATTTTTTTTAGTATTTATTTTTCAGTTTTCGGCAGACACAACATCTTTATTTTATTATTTTTTATGTGGTGCTGAGGATCGAACCCAGCGCCCCGCGCATGCCAGGCAAGCGCGTTACCGTTTGAGCCACATCCTCAGCCCTATCAGGACTATTATACCAAGAAATGGTGTCTCATGAACCACAAATAACCAAGTAATAATTCAAGAATGTCATCAGGTAAAATTGAGCATCATGGATGAATAAATGATCTTATTGGTTCTTTGAAGACCTTATAAGGCCTCTAAGTCAAGTCTAGAAGCTATAATAAATTCACAATATTATCTTAAGATTAAACTGACACTTTAAGACAAGGATGTCTTTCAAAAAATAAAATTTTTCTTTACTATTCTGGAAATAAGGTGGTTATTAAAAAAAACCTCAACTGTAGCATTATAGAAAATCATAGTGCCCAGAATTTAAAATGTTAAATAAAAATAAATGATTGGGGCTGAATTTTATAACTCCTAAAAGTGGTAATGGTTACTGTAGAATAGAAAATGGATTAAGTTTCTCTTTAAAATCTTACTAAGGAAAAGGATATACACAGATAAAAAATAATGTAAACTTCAATCAAAAGAAAAATACTGACAGGTGCTGAGGTGCATGCCACTTGGGAGGCTGAGGCAGGCAGCTCAAAAGCCAGCCTCAGCAACTTAGGCCCTAATAAACTTAGCAAGACCCTGTCTCAAAATTTAACAAAAAAGATTGGGGGCTAGCTGGGGGATGTGATTCAGTGGTTAAGTGCCTCTGGGTTCAATCCATAGTACCAAAAATAAATAAATAAATAATAAAAGAAAAATTTTTTTTCTTTTTTTTTTTTTTTTTAGTAATAATAGTAACTAAAGGAACAATAATAAACACAATTTGTGAATACTTCAAAACTCTCCTTAACTGTTCATTCTAGCCAGGGAGGAATAGAAGGCAGTGATTATAGAACTTGTTACAGATCTATTTTTTTTTTTTTTTTTTTTTTGTGGAAATCTCTGTATCCAGACATAGGCCACCCAAGCCAATGTCAGACATCCACACAAGGAGAATGTAGGCAGGTGAAGTCTTAGAATTTCTTCATTTTTTCCTTTTGAGTATGTAATACTAACAGGTAACACAACAGAATGGAGAGAAAAAGAGCAAGGAACTTAGATAATCAATAATCCAACTGAAGTGTAGAAGGAGCTACTCATTTATACATTTTCCATTTATCAAAAAGCAGAGAATGGTCCCTCAGGAAATCATTTGGGCTGATTCATTCTCTCCCTATATATAAAATATGTAACTTTTTCAAAAAACGAAGATGGTTAGGCCCCCTATTTTTAAGGAACAGTATTCCATAATGATATTCGGTATCTAGCTCTTCTGGATACCATCTGGTTCAACATTTTTAAAGGCAAATGCTCTCTCCAGTCCATCCCTCTCACTAACGACATGGAAAGGTCCCTGTCATTGCTCACCAATACCATGGCAAGAACCTTCCAGCCTCATCTATAATCCCTTCTTACTCCCCAAACATGGACCTATCCATGTCAATGCATAATTTTTTTCACAGCTGTCCACAATCTACAAAATAAAGGATATATATATATATATATATATATATATATATATATATATATATACACACATTTTTTTTTACCCAGCTCTATCTCCTGCTTCTACTTGTGCCACATATGCTTCAGTCATACTCAACCAATTCTAGCCAAGAAAACCCTGTAAATATCTCCTTTAATATTTTCTCATGCTCTGTTATCTGCCTAGCGTTACCTTTCCTTCATTTTTAACTGCTGACTATGACTACATTTCAAGGCCTACTACCTTCTTGATATTTCTACAGAATTTCCCACTCAAGATAGATCTTACATGCTTTTGTTCTCGTACCACATTATGCAATTATCACTTTTGTATATAAATGTATATTGTCAGCCATGGCAAGACAAGGATGGTTTTGCTCAAGTTGCAGGAAACAAAATTAACATGCAAAAATCAATAACTTTCCTATACACTAATAATGAATTCGCTGAAGAAGAACTCAGGAAAACAATCTAATTCACAACTGCCTCAGCCTCAAAAAAAAAAAAGTACTTGGTAATAAATCTAGTCAACAATGTGAAAGGTGAAAGAATTGCCCAATGATAATCAGAGAACACTGAAGAAATAAATTGAAGAAAAGGAGAGGATGGAAAGATCTTCCATGTTCATGGACAGGCAGAATTAGTATTGTTAAAATGGTCATATTGTCCAAAGCAATATATAGATTCAATGAAATCTCTATCAAAATACTAATGACATTCTCCACAGAACTGTATTTCATGGCCATCCTTGTGCAAGTTTGTTTAAGAAGGCACATATTTTCAGCTGGATGTAAGATTAGGATTCTATAAATAAGAAACAGGGTGGAATAAATGCTGGTAGACAATTTGAAGAGCCTGTCACAACTTAGAGGAAGAATGATAGTCAAATTGCCAAGTTTTCAGGCAACAGTAAAATAAAGCTAGATGAAAAGTAGTCAAATGGATGTGGGCAAATTGCAGAAAAGCTTCAGAAATAATCTGCATTGATTACTGCTTTTCCATTTATTCTATATTTTAGTAATTTGCTCCACAAAATAAATCACATATCAAATGAATGGGTCTAAATAAATATGTGTGCACATAAATGCATAATACAATTCAGCAAATATTCAAGTTCCTTTCTCCGCAAGTTCTGCGTTAAGAAGCAGAGAGAAGAGCAAATGCCATGGCAGGTGAATGCCAGTGTAGTGTTTCTGTTTTTAGAACTGGAAAAATACACAAGAAATTTTATTCACAGAATCCAAACTATACTTAATGGATTATGGATACTCAACAAGGAAGACAAAAGAAAAGTTTCTCACTAAGATTGTTAGAAAGAGATCCTTAAAGATAGTAGTTAAATGGACTACTCTGAACAAATCAGGAACAAACTCAAGGCAGTATGATAAGGAAAGCACTGTGACCTTTACCTTTAAATCCATTTACTTTAAAATTTATTTAATAAGCATTTACTACTATTAATATGCACTTGGAGTAATAATAGATTCATTTAATGAGCATACCTATGTGAAAAGTATCATGCCAGATGCTGAGGGCTGATGGAGAAGAATACAAAGTTAAATAAGACATCATTACCTTCAAAAGAGGTCATAATGGCAGGGGGTGTAGACCAGTTGTAAAGCACTTGCACTTACCCAGAATGCACAAAGCCCTAGGTTTGATCCCCATCAATCAATAAATAAACACTAAGACCATAATGAAGAGCGAGATGCATACAAAAGAGTGGGCCAAAAAAAAAAAAAAAAAAAAAAAGAGGAATGAGAGATATGATGTTGAGTGAGGGCAGATTTCAAATGGGTTCATGGTCCTGGGGGGTCTGCTATTCCAACACTGCTTCTAGGGCAGGATGGGGGAGACGCCCCTGGTCTGGCTGGCTTATTTTAAGGGTGTCCATGCCTTTGCCAACAGTTGCTGCACGTGTTGTTTGTTCCTTATATGTTCTCATGTCATTGTAGGCTCTCACATCTCCTCAGATATTAGTCAACACTTATTTAATGTCACAACTCCAAGTACACTAATTTTAAAACAATAAAAAATAGGCGCACACCCACAATCCAGCAACTTGGGAGGCTGAGACAGGAAGACAAGAAGTTGGGGGCCAGTCGCAGCAATTTAGCAAAGCCCTAAGCAATTTAAAAGACCCCATATCAAAACTTTAAAATTAAATAAATAAAAAGGGTTGGGGATGTAGCTCCGGCATAGAATGTCCTTGGGTTCAATTTCCAGTATCTCCCCCACAAAAGTTAAAAACAACCAAATACAATCAATGACCTTTCTTTTTAAAAGGTAACATACTCAAAATAGCAAGCTTAGGAAATATAGAAAAGCAAAAGGGGGAGAAACTTCACCACCCTAATCCTGTAATTCACAAAACCCACCTATTAACATTTTGGCATATTCTCTTTTCTTAGTGTTTTTTATCCTGACTTTTCCCTTTAATATATCATGAAGATTTCCCTGTGACAATAATGACTCCTCTACTGACAACGTGATTTTTAATGGTTGCACTGCATTCCATCATATAGATGTCGTATAATTTATTAAACCAATCCCATGTAATTAGACAGTTATGTTGTTTCCAATTACTTGATGTTCTGAAGCTTTTTCAGCTTATGTCCTTAGAATAAATTCCTAGAAGTAAAACTTCCATGTCTAAGTCTTGTGCATATTTTTCAAGATTTTGAAAAATATCTTTAATTGGTTTTTAATTATAAAAATAATACATGTTCACTAAAGATAAAACAGAAATAAAATCATGCCAAAAATATTTTGGTGAAGAGCATTAGTCTTTTTTTCTATGCACATATATTTCAAAAAGTGATGTTTATTGTGTATGCTGTCATAATATTACATTTTTTTTGTATTGAGGATTTAACCCAAAGGGTTTAACCATTGAGCCATGTCCCTACCCCTTTTTATTTTTAATTTTGAGACAGGGCCTCAATAGGTTGTTTAGGCTAAATAGCTGAGGCTGGCTTTGAACACATAATCCTCGGGCCTCAGCCTCCCAAGCCTCTGGGATTATAGGTGTGTGCCATTGCCCCTGGCTATAATATTATATTTTCACTCAATAAGAACATTTTTACATATCACTAAATAAATTTTCTTCTATAAATTCACTTTTAGTGGTTGCATATATAGGAGTAGCTTAGATATTTGTTTCTAAATTTTGTAAACAAGTCTGCAATGATCATCTTTAAACATCATATGTATAGTTTTTTTTTTTCTTAGAGTACAGTCCTAAAAGTTGACTTGCTAAGTCTAAAGAGCATTAACATCGAAGGTTTTTATGATAATTCCAGTCTTGCTCTAGAAAGACTACCAAGCTATACACCCACATGAGCTGTGTGGCCTTTCTACACTTTTGCCCAACACTGAGCATTTTCACTTATTGCCACTCAACCCTCATCAGCCTGATATATTCCTATTGCTTTTTTAAGACATAGTTCAAATGTCACTTCCTGAGAGTATCCTTCCCCGATCTCCCATATCCTTCCAGGTATAGCTATTGCTCCTGCACTGTGCTCTCATAGCACCATTTATGTTCCTCATTTTTTAGTGCTTACAACTCAGAGGTCAAGTGCCTCATTCACATATTATCTTTCCAACTACACAGTGTGCTTTATGGAGGTGAGGGTCCTATCTTGTTCCCTTCTGAAGACCCAGTGTCTGGATGTATCTGACACACAGTAGATATCGACAAATGTTTGCTGGATGAATGTTCAGATTGTGTCAGAACTGCCCATGTTTCCCCACAGAAAATGCTTTGATTTTGGATTTCAATTCCTGGTAAATGGGCACCTAACTCATTGGTATGAAATAGAAACAGGAAGTGTACGGGATTGTTTAAGTATATAGATGGTCTCTGACTTATGATGGTTTGTTCAACTTGTGACTTTCCCATTTTACAATGGTGTGAAAGTGCTGCACGCAGAAATCATACTTTGAATTTTTACTCTTTCCTGGGCTGGTGTTATGCACTAGGATGCTCTTTTGTGATGCTAGATACAACGTGAGCTTCAACCCCCAGTCTGCCAAGCAATCGTGAGAGTGAAAACCCATAGTCTACAACACATGGTGTTGCCATCCTGCGAAATTTGCTATGTTGAGCATACTGATTGGAATTTTGAATTATGATATTTTTAACTGAAAAGGGGTGTATTGTGACATAAACCTGTTTGAATTCAAGGAGCATCTGTAATCAAGAAGGAAATATTCATTAGTCATCTTTATGGAAGGTAAAACAAGTTATATCTTTCCAAATTTTGACCTGCTTCTATTTTAGAATTCTTGACAAAACAAACTTTTTCTTGTATTTGTAAGTTAAAAAAATACTATAAGTTGCTTTTGTTTTAAAAGGGAGATTTTTCATTAATTCACAAAACTCACTTCACACTGTCAAAAATATATATCCACACATCATTTTTTTTTCCTGTAAATCACATAAAGCTACTAGTTACAAAAAGTAGAATGTGGGGACACTTAAAGATATTTATGTGAGGGCTGGGGTTGTGGCTCAGTAGTAGAGTGCTTGCCTAGCATGTATGAGGCACTGGTTTGATTCTCAGCAATGCATATAAACAAATAAAATAAAAGTCTATCAACAACTAAACATTTTTTTAAAAAGTAGTTATGTCATATTAACATTATAACACTTTGTAATCCTTCTGAGGGTACAAAACATCAACGAATTTGACTGCTATTATAAACAACTCAGTGATGAACATCCTTTTACATACATCTTGCTCTTTGCTAGAACTGTCCTGATAATGGAGGGAAACACATTTGTTTGTTTTAGTATAGGCCAAACTAATTAAAATGCCTGTCAAAATCTTCCTGTCCCTTATTATTCTTGAAACCTTGAAGAGTTCATTTGTTTCAAAGCTAGGGAAATAGAGATGATAAAAACAAAGGGAAATATCTAGCCTGTGGGAAACTCTATAGGTCAAATGGCTCGGGCTCTTCCATCTTCTGGAGCTTTAGAATTGATGGGAAATAGCATCTTCAAGGTTGTCTCTCATTGGAATATTTTTTCCCCTGCAAACTCAGCATCCCTGTTAAGTGAAGAACTGATTTTGTTTTAAATGGTTTATCTAGAATAAATTTAAAAGCTTGGACTTTACACCTCACAGTACAAGTGCACTCCTTCCATGTTTAAATCCTAATTACTTTTTAAATGTCTGTTTTCTTTCTTATGTTGATTATAGTCAGAATTCAGAGGACATTGGTAACGTTTCTAGTAATTTCCCCCTACTGCTTTTTCTTTTTTTCTCCTTCTTTCTCCTTTCCTCTCCTCTCTTCTCCTCTCCTCTTCTTTCCTTTCCTTCCTTCTTTTGTACCAGGGATTGAATCCAGGGTCGCTAACCACTTAATATCCTCAGACCTTTTTTATATTTTATTTAGAGACAGGGTCTTGCTGAGTTGCTTAGGGGCTTACTAAGTTGCTGAGGCTGGCTTTGAACTTGCAATCCTCCTGCTTCGGCCTCCTGAGCCACTGGGATTACTTACAGGTGTGCACCACTACACCCGGCTCCCTACTGTGTTTTCTAGGTTATTCTCTTTTGATGACAATAGAGTTTTAAACTTGAGGATTATCAAGCTTCACAAAATGTATGAACTTATTATAAATGTTTCCAAATCCAAAATGCTTTATTTTCTTTTTTTTTAAGAGAGAGAGAGAGACAGAGAGAGAGAATTTTTTAAATATTTATTTATTTATTTTTTTAGTTTTCGGTGGACACAACATCTTTGTTTGTATCTGGTGTTGAGGATCGAACCTGGGCCGCACCAATGCCAGGCAAGCGCGCTACTGCTTGAGCCACATCCCCAGCCCTTTATTTTCAAAGATGAATTTTAAGTGATGACTACAAGGTGTATAATAAGAAAATGGGCAAAGGGTTTATGGTCATTCAGAAGGGACCATTAGGGTCAACATATTGAAGAACAACTTTTTTTTTTTAATGTTTACTATATATTTTCCAAAGTGATTACTAACATTAAGCTGATGGAACACTCTTTTTTTGGTCAATTTCAGCATAGAAGGTCATAAAGTTCAAGAGTCTAAGTAAGAGAACAGAAAACAAATGACAATTTTTAGATTGGGATTCTGGTATATCTGCACCTTAATTTCTCTCTCAATATTCAGCTTGCCCATGTATGAAATTTTATGTTTTAAAGGTCTCTTTTAATCTACACATTACCCTTTATCCCCTTTTCTTCCTTATAATTTACCTGTTGACCATCTGGGATGTCTGCTTGGTAGCATTTTCCACTGTCTGCATTTCACAACCTGAATATTCACAGAGCAGATGAGCTTGTCTTCTTTACTGTTTGTCCTACAACTTTGTAGTTGAAACCAGAAGCTCACAAGTCATGTTCAACCCTTTTTGTGCTTCAGTTTCTTAATCTGAAAATGGGTACTCACGAATGAAAGTATTGTAGCTCACTGTGATGTCTACACTTAATCACCACAGACGAAGAAGAAGGTGAAGAAAGAGCTATGGTCAGAATGTGATCAAGAACCCAGACCCTGCAACTGGCTTTTGCGTGGGTTCTGGCTCTGTTGCATGTGGGGTGCATAATCCCCGATGGATCTCAAGCTTCGTGCCCCCATCTATGAAGCAAAAATGCCCCTTATCTCATGAGATTGTGGTGAGGGTTAAATGGGGTGATGCATTCCAACAAGATTTTTAAACTGTGAAGTGCTATAAAGTGTACAAATAGTGACAGCGTTACTCATTAGCAGGGGCTTAAATACTTCTATAATGAAAAAATATTTTAATGTGTTGGAGAATCTATCTCTTGAGAAAGATTAGATGTGGCACTGACTAGAAGCAAGGAGATTATCTGTATGACTTAATGAATACTTGTGAAGGAATAAATGACACCCTCGTCCCTGGAAGCTTACAGCCTCATGGCTTGAGTTTTGTGAGCTCTGTAGGTACAAGGATGAGAGAGGGCTTCTACTCTACACAAACACTGCAGTACCATTTAAACAACTTACCCAAAGACACTCATCAAAATGTCAAGTAATGATTTACAGCAGGTGGATTTTTAAAATGCTGATTTTTATTTACCTTTCAACCTGTGCAAATCCATTAACTATGGATTCTAATGCTCTTCTTCAAAGTACTTTGCCAGGTCACTTCTCTTCTCCCACTCCACATCCTGTTTTCTCTGGGCGTCTCACATAAATTTACTTGAGGGCTCTCCTGCCTACTCACCTACCCTGCACCTCTGACCTTCTCCTCAGCCTCACCCTATGCCTGAATCTTCCTTTCCTCTCTCCCTTGCCAACCAAACTTTCATCCTGTCTTTCAAAGAGTTTCTTTGAATATTATTTCAGGTATTCTTGACTATCTAGTTAAGAAGTAGTCTCCCTTCCTTCCTCCCTCCCTCCCTCTGTCCCTCTCTCTCTTCCTTCCTTCCATTTTTTTTTTTTTTGGTACTGTACTTGGCATTGAATTTGGGACACTTGACCACTGAGCCACATCCCCAGCTCTATTTTGTATTTTATTTAGAGACAGGGTCTCACTGAGTTGCTTAGTGTCTTGCCATTGCTGAGGCTGGCTTTGAACTCACGATCCTCCTGGGCCTCAGCCTCAAGAGCCGCTTGGGTTTATAAGTGTGTGCCACTGTGCCCAGCAAGAAGTAGTCATTTTTCTAGAGCTGTGTCCTCCATGTAGTAGCCACTAGCTACTTGTGCATATTTCAATTAGCTAAAAAAACGAAATGTTAGAATTTTAATTTCTCAGTCTCACTGCAAAATTTCAAGTGCTTGGTACCTACAAATGGCTATTCCATTGACAGTGCAAATAGTATAAAAGATTTCCATCATCACAGCAAGTTTTCTTGGGCAGTGCCATTCTAGAACCTCCTTTCCTCCCTGTCTTCTCTACAGTCTCGGATGACAGTGTGCTGTAGAAGAAGAGAAAAGAGCTGTGAAATTAGGTGTCCTTCAGATTTGGAATGTTGGACTTAAATAGTGATGATAAGAAACGGTCTCTACCCAGTACAATGCCTTCCAAGGAGCAGGTGCTCAATTAATAGTAGCCCTATTAACATACTACCAAATTTTCAAGTAACTCCAGAGTCTCCACGGTTTCCTTTTAGCAATGGGCACAAGTATCTGGAGGGAGCAAATGGAACTCCTTTTTCTATGAGGCAATGTAGCATATTAAAAAGATTATGGGCTTTGCAGCTATGGAGACACGTTCAAACCCTGCCTCTGCCAACTTATTATGTGAGGACCTTCAGCAAGTTAATCTTTCTGATGCTCAGTTTCTCCATCTGTAATATGGGAAGAAAAATACCTGCAGTGCACAGTATAGAGATAACTAGAAGTAATGTATTTAAAATACTATGTTTGGCACATGGTAGGCATTCCATAAATCTATGATACAAAGCAAGTACTATTAATTCAACTTATAGAATGCCATGAATTCAGCAGTTATATGCTAAGAAAGTGATTGCTGTTGTTTGTAATGAAGGTCAAGCTAATAAATCTTTAGTAGAATGGTGTTTATGCATTTGTTTAAATGCTTCTTCCTAAATAGGGCTTTCCCTGGCATTCCTAGGATGCAGCTAAACTAAAGTTTTTCTGTGTGGTATTATTATCAATTCCACTTATAATAGTTCTCTTAAATTTATATGATATGGAGGAGAAAAAAATTGAGTGTTCACAATTCATCAGACAGGCTTTAATTTACCATTACTCAGTAGTTTTTACTACTATGGAGGCATTTATAGAGTAGTATGTTGGATTGGAACTGCAACGATTCGTATAAAGAACTGTCACCATCACTGTCACCCACAAAGGCTGCAGTTTAAAATTTTGCCTGGACAGCAAGTCTGAAATTTCTACCATCAGAACATAATTCAAAAATCACAACTCAGAGGGGAAAAAAAACCCCAAACCTACCAGAGAATGAAAGTATGCATGAGACACTGAAGGGCTGGGGGACGAGAGGGGACACATTTTGCAAACTCAGACCCTTTAACATTTATGCTACCAGGGAAAAGGCAAAGAAGAGAACTGAGTCCCCTTTGCTTTTAGTGCTTGGCTCATGCCAAGTGATAACACATTCCAAGGAGTTGTACTATTTGCTTGAATTATCTTATTCCTTCAATTGCTAGAACACTGTGGGTGTTTCTAAACTATCTCTGGGGGAAAGGGTGGAGAGTGGTGAATCACCGACTTAGTAGACTGTCATTCCTCAGGAAACAACAACTACAACAATACAATCAACAATAAGCAAAAGAAAAAACAGAGAACGACCAAATAAAGAGAGCTTTGAGTTCAATAACCAGGATGATCCCATGGCAAGGATTCTGTTATCATTGAACACAATTCCTTTATCTCTCAGAGACAATCAACCTTCAGCCAGAGGAGTGTAACCTTAAAACCTCATAACTCAACTTAACATAGTGTTAAAGTTTGGGGGGATATTTGTCAGTGCTGAGGCTGATATAATCAGTCTGAGGGACCCTAGAACAAAGAGCAGTGGGTGAAGAACATGTCACCTCTGTGCACATTCGTTTCCTTGATGAACAAGGGGCTATTAGCTGCAGAGAAGGCATTATCTAGGTGAAGAATGATGCCGATTGTTTTAGCTGCTTCTTCTGAAATTGTGGAGAACACAGGAGTCCCACTGAGTTAAGAAGCAGTTTTTGTTACTGTCGTATTGAGATTTCTTAAAAATTAAGTTTAATTTGGTAGAGTGTATAGACACATAGCACATAGCTATTCTTCAACAGCAACCAGAAATCAATTTGAGACATAGATTTAACCTCTGCTCTTACCTCATTCAATAAAAAAGTTTGAAAATACTCGTATAGGACTTGAGAAAATCTAGTTGGAGTAAGCTCTAGATTTTATATAAAATTCAAGAAGAATAGACAGATATGGCCTTTTCCTAATAAACTTCTTGAATCATTTGTGGAAGAGATAATAGATTTATTGAGTATGTGGCTGTTTGAAGGAACCAGTGTCATCTTTAAAATTTCTCAATAAATTATAAACCTTTTTTGGCAGTGTGGTGCTGGGATTGAACTCAGGGACTTGCACGTGGTAGGCATGTGCTCTGCCACTGAGTTGAATTATAAACTTTAATTGTAAACCTTTATGTAAAATGATATTTCTAAACTCATCTTCCAAATAAAATTTTGTTTACTATTTAACCTTGTCTTGTCACATTTATGTTCAAAATTAATCACAGTTGTTACTGACTCTTAGTAGAAACATAACGAATAATGCATTTTTAAAACCTACCTCATTATTTTACTTTGTTTCTTTAAAGGTATATTTTTAAAATATATATATCTTATTTAAAAACATTCTTTTTATTTTACCATTAATTACAGTTTATTATATTAGTACAGCTTTAAAACATTTACAAAAGTGTAACAACATTAACTCTTCTCTGAATACACGCTTTCTGGTTTCAGATGTAAGATTTTATTTTTATTTTTGCTGAACAGGCTTACTTTAATCATTTCTTTTATGCTCTCTAGACATGCTCCACTATGAACAGGTAATTTAAGTGAGCATCTTAGAAATCCAGAAACTTTCATATAATAAACTTATTAAAATATATTTCAGAACCTGAGATTCAGACAATAACATAAAATACCTGCTTTTTTCATTTAAAAAATGACCAGCATATTTCATTTTAAAAGGATAGTAAAAGTTTCTTAATCAAAAACTTCTCAGGTATTTTTTACCACATGAATTTATTGCAAACCTGCTGCATCTGCCAGACCAGTAAACCTGCCAGCCCACCTCAGTCAATATCTCACATCAAGATGCCACGTTTTAAAAATCTTCCTGATCACGTAAATATTATAGGATATATTCTTTTCTAACTCTACAGATATAGCTTTTGTGGAGACATTTATGAGAGCTGAAAAGATTGAAGGAAAAATAAAAGCCATGCTGCTTTTTAGTTTTTTTTTAAAAATTCTTTATTGGAATTTCAATAATTCATTTAGCAGAGTGTGCAAAAAATTTCATAGAAATCTTTTCTTAATTTTACACTTTTGCCATATATTGAAAATCATACTCAGCTTGCTCTTATATCATTTAGACTGAAAACATAATATGTTAGAATTATTATGAGTGATAACTTGGGTAAGAGTTTAAAGAGCATTATAACTAAATCAGACAGAAGTCAATTTTTGCCTATCCTATATAAGAAAAGTAAACTTGAAGTTGTGAAACTTTTTACCTAGGTTGTAACTTCTTTAGCGCTAGATCAGGATCTCTACAATATCTATACAGCGATTTATACTATCACAGTCATAATTTCAATGTATAGTATGTCATACTGTAACAATCATAAGTGAGCTACAAAATGTACTATAATTACTTACCCAACTGCCAGAAGCTACTAAGTCACCACTTGTACAACTCCAGCTATTTCTCTTAACTTCTTAAAAACATAAAAGGTAACCACAAAAAGTGAAAATTTAAGAAGAAATGTAATAAGCCACAAAAAAATGCTGAAGGCCAGCTTTAGATACAAAATATAAACCCATAAAAGTTTATAATTATGTGCCTTTACAAGTTAGCCCCTGCATATTTTTGCTAGACCTGTTTAGTGGAGAAACCTCACCTGCCTAACTGAACTGGAATTAATAACTACTCTTCTAGCATTTGTTCTAAATTTCTTTGCATCTGATAGACAAAAGTCATTATTCTTGCATATATATTTCTCTCTCAATTAGACAAAACTGGAATTTCTTCTATAGCCAGAAGTGTTCTCATAAGTGACTTTATGTATTTCCTC
The DNA here is from genome assembly GCF_047511675.1 of Marmota flaviventris. Lineage (NCBI taxonomy): Eukaryota > Metazoa > Chordata > Mammalia > Rodentia > Sciuridae > Marmota > Marmota flaviventris. Next base: position 53,912,811 of record NC_092514.1, on the reverse strand, counting down.
TTAACACCGAATAAAATATCTCTAAACAAATTAATATTTTTACAGTTAAGAAATTATGTTACAATTTGAAATGTTATCCATGGAATAAATACAAAGAAAGTTTTCCCTGTTTGGTTCCTTTTCTGTTTCATCCTAAACAAATAGGGAATTTTAATGAATCCAAATTTAAGAGAAAACACTTAAAATACAATACTGTCTAATCTAAATAAATTTGTTACTTTTGAAGAAGCAAATCTGCAAGATTCTACATGAAGAACTCCTTGAATGGTCTTTGTATTCCTTAGGAAAATTCAGAAAGATGCTTGGCTTTATAAATGAAAGTATTTATACATACAAGACAAGAAAATAGAGAAAGTAGAAGTAAACTACCTTAGTTTCAGCTTCAATGATAAGATAAATAAAATAATTATTATTTATAATAAGATACTTAACAAGTAATCAGATGTAGTTCCTAGAATAATCTCTTCAGTCCTTACACTTTGAGGACCACCATTACATCCCAGCAGACCCTTATTCTTCCTTATAGCTACAAAAGTCAAACTTTTGCAAACAATTTCCTTATTAAACTTTTATTAGTTGTAATTATTCAAGAAACTGGTCATTATAATTTTTCCTAATTTTAATGCTAAAAGAAAGCACATAAAATCGTAAGCTGATTAGTAAATTTTATTTTTAAAATAAGTATTCTAAAATGAATCTTTTCCCAGTAGCCAAGTATAGACAGATTTGTAAGGAATAAAGCTATGGTTCTGAGAGCTTTGTGAAAATACTTACAAGTAATTTAAAATCAATAATCAAAGAATGTATTTTTTGAATGTATTTTTTTCAAACCAATTGAAACATACACAGTAGTAATTAGCACAGGTATGATTAAAGGCCATTTTCTGCTTCTCTACTCAGACAAGAATGTTCTGGAGTTTTAAGAGAATCCACAATTTCATCTATCTCATAAATGAGTACTGCCTTTTTTTGTGTGTGTGTATGTGTATATATATATATATACATACATACACAAACTGGCTCAGGAAGTATCTGAGAAATCTGGCATAGAAATCAGAATAAAATAGTATAACCTAATACATTAATCTCAAAAGTGTTACATCAAATTATTGTTTTTTAAAAAAGTATAAACTAGATTATTTCTATAAAGATTATTCCTATAAAGATAAAGGAATATATATTTTGTTATTAAGAGGTTTCATTTGTAGGTTTGTTAACTTGATCATCAGATGCTCCTAAGAATGTCAATACTAAAAATAATGTAGCTGAAATTGAAATTTTATTCACATATCTTCAGGAAGAAGCACATCATTCAATAAGAGTAAATTAATTTCCACATTTAAAAATTAGTTATCAAAAAGAAGAAAAGAAAAAGAAAAATTAGTCAAAATTACCAGTTTCCTACTTAATAATTATTGTACATTCTTACTCATTTCACTTCTGACTGAACTCTTTTTTATTTTGTAATGCTATAGACATCTATGCCATTATTCTCTAGCAATACTTCAATTAGCATAATAAATATTCTCTTTTGGAAAAAAGCAATATTTAATTTTATGGTCTCAGATTTATTCTAAAGTTTCCCAAATTGCTAAAACAGGACCCCCACATTTTCTTTAGAATGTGATTTGAGCTTAAAGGCAATCTACCTTAATCATTATTCAAGTTTCAGCATCTCCTAAAAAAAAAAAATAGGGATTATTGTCTAGTGTAACCTCTTTACTTTTTTGGTTCTTGTCTAGGTATTAACTTTTAGTGGTCTCCTAAAAGCAAATATAATTGCTACCTGTAGAAATTCATCCCACAGACAATATATGTGAGCTCATTTATACATTTGTACATCAGTTCAGGCCCCCTTTTCAGCTATTTGCCATTTACTAGAACTTTGCAAATGTCTAAAACTTGTCTACTATAGAAGGAATACTACAATAATAAATTATAAAAGTGGTAAAATTAATATATTATAGGAGATATAGTGGATCTGATTAAATCTTAGAAATGCTATTCACATCCCTGTGTATTTGACAAAGAAAAAAGTATCTGTAAGTTTGGTTTAGAATTATACCTGGACCCCTTTATTTATCTATTTGGGAAAAAAGATTCCTCAAGATTATGGTTCTGCTTTATTTTTCCTCACTAATTTGTGTAGTAAGAACATACTAAAATGATGGTTATAATAAAGTAGTATCTTTGAAGTTTTTAAGGCATTACTAAAAGAACAAGAATTTCTTAAATCTGAGAATATATGTATATATGAACATGTACATGTAAATATATATGTACAAGTTTTAATCACTGAATCAATTCCCTATGCACATGTTGAGAATTTGTACATATAAATATATATGTGTGTATATTACAGTCTCTTCACTAAAATAAGAAAACAAATTCAGAAGAGCCCAAAAGTAGTATTGCGTTTTACCACAAGAGGGGGCTAGAGAATTCTGATCTCTTCCAAGGTCTATAAAACCCTTTTAACTGCTACTTTATAGACATTCAATTACAACAGGCCATAATACATTAAGGCATTAAAATACACATATATCCCAACATATGCCAAAGCAAGTGCTGCACTAGCGTGTTTGCCAGATGATCACCAGCGCCAACGTCAAGTAAACGGCATCTTCTGATGAAATGTATAAGATCTTACATTTCAGCACTCCTCTCCCCAAAAGACAGCTCACTTGGTTAGGTGATCCCCTTGGAATGGAAAATATCAAGGAATGTGATAAAATACCCAAGAACTGGAGAGTATGACAGGGGCAGGGTAAAGCAAGGATTAAGAGAACTGAAATTTATGTAGTTTGGAAAAGTGAAGACTCTGGGGATAAATGCTCACAGTCTTTAATACCTTCTAAAGGTAACAATATAAATGAATTAGGGGAATTATTCAGTCTCAGAAGATGGTATAGAAAAGAGCAATGGCCTGAAACTAAGGAAGGAAAAGTTTAGGTTGGACATGAAGAATAAATTAGTAATAATAGTTGGGCGGGAAAGATGTCCTGCAAAGGAAGAATCCAAAGTATAATCACTATATTCGATAATTAATTAAATGAGATATTAGTAAGAATGATGTGAATTCATTAGAAGAGCTAGATTAGATAACTCAAGTAATTTTTTTCCTAAGCTCTGACAATCTCTAGGTCTCACTATGTTCTTGGGCATTCACAAATGTCTTTTGATGATGATAATGATCATTTATAGAGAGGAGAGTTCATGATCCCAGTTAACCCTATGTTTTATTAATAAAATGAAATCTAAGGTATTAGTATGAAGTAACATAATTATAAAATTATGCCTACTTTTCACAACATTCCATGAGAATATATACTATACCATATAAGCTATATTTTAACAGTTTATAAAAATGTATCTGCAAATTGAATAAAATGTTTCTATAAGGGAAAACTTTCCATGAAGGAACAATTTCTCTATAAATCCCAATCTTTTACAAGTCAGAGAACCCGTTCTGCATAATATTTCTTTCCTGATAGACTAGTGTGTCTGGGTTTAAGCTACTTAGTGTCCAACATAAAAAGGCTGTTCTCAAAGTCAGAAAGGCAGTCTAGAGCAGTATTGAAATACAATCCGTGAATTCAACGATCTTTCCCCAGTAGACCATAATATTCTAGTTTACTAGACACTTCAGCTTTATTTTAAATAGCATTTTTACTTGAAAAATCAGAATTCTGTGTTAGGTCAAAAAAAATTTATGGCTATAGAAAAACAAAGTCTACCAAAGCATGAAGAATTGAATATGTGCATTAAGCATATATATGTATATAATTGGCCCCAAAGAGTTATTTTATGCTTAAACAAAATCTTTCAAATTTAAATGAATATTAGACTTGGAGGAAAAAATGGTCAATGACTTTGGAACTTCTGGAAGGGCAGTCTAGTAGTTAAAAATCACACAGAGAATATAGAACACTAGAACTTTAGACACAACTGCCCTAGGTAAAATACCCAGTCTTAGGGAGATTGAATATTCAAAGCAAATGCCATATTTATTATAATGAATTTATAGAATCTAAGAACAGGTTAATTAAGCATGCTGTATAAGACTTTCCCACCAACAGCATGCAAACACATATTATTCCTCCCCCTTCTGACTGACATATATCAATCGGTGTATATATTACATTAATAACTGAAACACTGAATATCATTTTGCCACCAATGAAATGATCACACAGACATTTCCAGTAATCATATACTAGAACACATTACCATTGAACTTGTTGACTAGTTTAGAATTTGGAGAGAAACAAAGAATTCCTAGGCCATTATGTAAAAGCATAATCTCATCTGCCAAGTCACTCATTTAAAATCAACTATTTGTACTTAAAAGCTGCCACTGTTATTTCACCACTAATTATAGTGGAAGCTCAATAAATGTTTGACCTTTTAAAAAATGGACCTTTACTCATACTCCCAGTCTGGAAAAAACTTCCAAAAACACTTTGGCCAGGAGCCAGGTCAAATATGACTTTAACTTTCTTCAAAAACTACTGCAAGTCCAACCAATTGGTCTTTTCTGCAAACTATCCCCAAACCTCAGCTTTTGATTATGCACCATATACTTTTTTATGGGAGTGTCTAAATCTTCTCTCTTCGACTGAATTATTTGCTAAGGAAAGAGTCACATCTTCCCTTTTGTAGCCTCCACACAGCAGCTAAACTTGTGATTGAATAAGGTCATTCATTATAGATAGTCAATAACTAACTCTTCATCAGCAGTGTATTAAAATCTATAACATGGACAAAAAGTCCAAAAAGATAATTAATTTGTTCTATGTTAAATCAATTCAGGGACTTATTATATATTATTCATAATTATAATTGTTAGGCTTTTTATATTCTTTTTAAATATGCTGTTCCCAAGTCATCCTGGGAAAAGGATGAGAACATAGATCAGCAAGACAGACACATGTGTCTGAAGAACTTGGCCGAAATTTGCAAGAAATAGCATAAGAGCCAGAATCAGGTCTCTTGCAAAGCTATTTGGGTGTCACGCTGGAAAGCATGCTGAGATGATGCAGGTGAGGAAACAGATGTGGCATGAGATGGGAGAGGCCTTTCCCACAGAGGTGGTATTGGGTGCAGTACTGGATCTGTCACTCGCTAGCTATAGAACTAAAACACTTCCCATATTTAAAATTAGGTTTCCTTTTGGTAAAACAAGAGACAAGATTAAATGATTGAGAAGTCTCTTCCAGCTCTAAAATTTATGATTCTTGTGCAGAAATTTGGGTTAAACACACAAGAAGTTCATTTTAGTGAAAGAGGCATTGTGGAAGATGGCCAGCAATCAACACATGTGAGAGCACTTTACTGGGCACTGGACAGAAGGTTAGAATTTAAACATGTACCCACAGCTGAAAATGCTGGGCTAAAGAATGAAAAATGGATCATTCATAGACAGATAATTGTTATTGTTTTTTAATTCTTCACAAAACATGTATAATCCTTGGCAATCATTTGTTTAAGTTATATAAATTACTGTCAACTTTGAAACCCAGTTTGTCATCTTCATCTGTGATTTATACCAGACTATATAAACGACATGATGTCTTAGATCTAATAAGACATTTATCTTCATGAAGGAGGCCACTGCAAGCCTGAGTGACAGTTTACTTACCCTTATCATAGTTAACTCAACACTGAGTCCTTAATTTCTCCCAGTGATCTGAAATCTGATGGACTCACCTGAAGCCAACAAAACTTGTTCAGAAATCCACTGTGCTCATTCAAAGGGGTATTTTATTGTAGAATTTGCTCTTGGGCCCCCAAAACACAGACATGGAAATAAGTTTTATGCTCCTCCACAATGTAAGCCTCTAAACACACATATATAACTTCCATTAGTGTTGACAGGAGTCATGTGCCTTATTAAAGAGAATATATATCTTTTGGCTAACAACAAAGATAAAAGCAATTGTCTGAAGAATAAAAGTAAAATGAGATAAATGCTTGTTTGAATGTATAAATGTGTGCATGTATATTTACAGAGTTATATACAGAGAAAGACTATATTAAGTCATTTTCATTTTCTTCATATTATAGAAAAAAAGGAGCTAAAAACTCTGAATATGTTCATATACTTTATATAAATTTTTAAATCCACATAAAGAAAGTATTATTGATCCTATCCACGAGAAAGAAGAAAATGGCTTGTTGTTTTTAGGACATTCATTCTTTTTATCTACTAAAGTTCTATTGGTACTTGGGTACTAGGTAATATTGGTACTAAGTACTAGTGACTGAACCTGCAATATCTTTCTATCATGCCAAGTAAAATCGCTCTAAAACATACACTTTTTCTTCCAAAGTTGTCAGCAGGATTTTGCCTAAGATTTATCATGATCAATGAAGTCATTTACCTCTAATCCCTGCATCATTAATTCACATACCTCAGTAAACATTGTAAAGTGCAGTTTATTAACTCCTTGAAACAATGTACACTAAAATTTATACACTAAAATCAGGCCTTATTTGCTGACAATTTGGGGGATTTCAAACTGCCTTATAAATAAATATTTTTTTTATATTCACTGAGTATAAATTCTATCAGGGGTGCTATCACAGATTTAGATCACAAAATCAGCTTATTAAAATGAAGTTCTAAGGACAGAATTTCAATTCATTAAAAGGAAACCTTTTTGAATAATAGTGGTTTTTTTGTAAATACCTAATAATATGACCTTGAAAAAGCACAGAAATGAATAAATCTATAACTGTAATTGTAGATTTTAGCATAATCTTGTTAGCAGATAAAAGAAAATCTGAAAGAGCCAAAGAACACTATTTACAAATGTAAAAATATTAAAGAATCTGTTGGGTAACTACTTCAGGAGAACACATAGCACTTGAACATAAAATGATCATTACTAGGCCACAAAGAAAATCTGAACAAAGTCCAGAGAATCAAAACAACATAGGCTGCAATCTTAGATTATAATGTAGTAAAATTAGAAGCCAGTAATAAAAAAGCAGGTTTAAGAATTCCTAGAAACTACAACAAAACAAATCAAAATAAAAACCAGAACAAAAACACCCAAAATACTTCTAAATAACACATAGTTTAAAAAGGATTTCACAAAGGAAATTATAAAACACTTAGAATAAAACTGTGAATTATAATAACAGCAGGACATATAAAATTTCATGGGATGCTGGTAAAGTGGTAATTAGAGGATAATTTTTAGCTCTGGATACATGTATTTTAAAAATCAACCATATATTCAGAGGAGAAAAGCAATGAGAGTTGGAGAGCTCAGAAGAGTGGGAGCTGCAGAACACAAACATCAGCTAAGTAGTCTTCCAAGGGCAGCACTTTGGAATCTGTTGGGACCCCAGTCCCTCATGTGGATTAGATGTGTTGTTTGTGGCCAAGTCACTTAATTTCTCTAAGTCTTATTTATTTAACTGTAAAATGGGGGTAACAATTATCTTCCTCTCTGAGTAGGTTTGAGAATTAGTTGAGATAGTGCACAAAAAGCACCTTTATTATCCCTTCCAACTCCCAGATTCCATGATTCTGACTTTGGCACAATGAAATACACACTTGATTTCCTGCCACAAAAATCTAACCAATAAATTAAACCTTCATTTTCATTTCACCATACTAAGAAAGCTTTGTTTAAAATGCATTTGGAGATAATGTTTTCTTCCCATTATTAAAAAATAAAACTTACAATGATCAACAAAAGCAGACATATTGTTATTCATAATCTTTTCATTTTTCTTTTTTGCTGTGCTAGGGATCAAACCCAGAGAACCAGGCATGTTAGGCAAATGGTCTACCATGGAGGTACATCCCAAGCCCTGAATTCATAATTTGACTTGTATTTTAAAACTAAGATGAAAGAGGAAAAAGACTGACAAGAGTAACACTGTAAAAAAAACCAACTATTTCCAGAATATTCTATATACTATATTCTATACACTATATATATTCTATAGTCTATATACTGTACCTTTCTATATTATCTATAATATTATATCTATTATATGTTTATACAGTGCACCTTTCAGATAAGACAGGAAGTTGATAATGACCACTATTGGTACTTAAACAAATTTGCAATTTCTGACAGATTTATCAACAAGTTCTCTTATCCAAACATAGTTACAGATAGATCTTTACTTTTCTAATTTTTTTCATTTTTCTAGAGAATAAGAATCTTTTTTTCATATTACACAAATAGAGCACAATTTTTCGTGTCTCTGGTTGAACAAAAAGTAGAGTCACACCATTTGTGTTTTCATACATGTACTTAGGGTAATGATGTCCGTCTTATTTCATCGTCTTTCCTACCCCCATGCTCCCTCCCTTCCCCTCCTTCCCTTTGCCCTATCTGAAGTTCATCTATTCCTCCCATGCTCCCCCATCCCCATTATGAATCAGCATCCTTATATCAGAGAAGACAATAAAAATCTTTTAACCTTCAACATCCTAATGCAAAAATAAGCTCTAAATACATTTTTATTTCCTTCTAGATAGATCTGTTATTCAATATACCTCCACTCCCTTCTCTTTAAGTAGAATACAATATACATAATAAATAATACATAATTACAGATGAGAGTTTTCTTCTAATATAAATTTTAGAAGAATTTTTCTTCTAAAATTTTTTATTTTTTCTCTTTTTTCCAGAAGGAGTCACTATACTCTGTTTATAGAACAATCACTTTCCCCAACCCATCTTTATTAAAGAAGAATTTATACATAGGGATTCTTCATTATGCTAATAAAATAACTCTATTGACACATTAAAATCCATTGTAAATTTGGACACCGAAAGCAATCAGATCTTGATCTTCTGCGTCCTCTGGCTTTTGTACAGTTATTGTATTCAGTGCTGCCTACTAAAAGTTTTTCCTTCAATATGGCAGAAACTTTGCTTTTAATCTGAGGATCCAAATGTTGCTATTTGTTAGCAAGTTTCCACTCCTGACCATGGTGCTATGCCCTCTTGTGTGTCTCTTGGACTGTGGGCATTTGCAAAGGAAAAGGAGATGGAACTGAGATTAGGTAGCAACATGCCTTCATTTTTATGCATGGCTTAGCCTGTAACTTTGATTTTCATTTTTTGCTCTGCACCTGGCCAGGATTCTGTATTCTTCTAGATCTCTTTGTAGTTTTCACAAAGGCGTGACTCAAAACACGACATGCTCTGTGGTTATTGCTTCTCATCATTTAAGTTATGGGCAGATGGGTCAGACTGTGTGTCCTTCTATAATTGTGATTTTAGGAAACTGTTCTGGCTGGAGGTGGAAGACAACAAAACTGAAAACATTTTAACATTTTCTAATAAAGGTAAAATTCCAGAAACCTGAAATAACTGTCACTACAGAGCAAATTAAGGGAAAATATATTTTATTCTTGAAGAACTGCCTTAGCTATCTTCCCAGCAAATGGAGAGAATGACTTTATATTTGTTCAATTGCCTACTCTCTACAATGAGACTGTGAGTCCATAAGGACAGGAACCATGCCCACTTTCTTCAGTGCATAATTCACTTATAACTTATACAGTTCCCTGGCATTACCTTGAATCTCTAAAAAAAAGTATTGCTAAAATAATGAATACATAGCATATCAAGTGCTACAATTTTCTGTAATGATAAATTCAAATAAATAGGATATAAAGTTTACTCAAAGTTTTAACATCTTTATAGCCCTCTCTTTAATTTCACAGGAAATGTACATATCTTCAATTTTCAGGGGGAGAAAAACAAACATTTCTCATGCCTGTTATACATCAAGCACCCAGGCACCGTATTAGATTCAAGGCTGTGAAGAAACTCAAACATCATCCCACAATCAAATTTTTAACATGTAAATAGATTTATTCCTGTCTCTACTGTTTTCTCTATAACTTTGGGAATTTTTTTTAACTTTCATGCACAGAACTAAAGACCAAAATTGATTCAGTAAGAATTTAATTTTACTTATACAATTAGCCCTCTCTTATGAGAAACCTTTATGGAACAAAGTTTTCTACTTTGGAATTTTCCAATACCATTTTGTTTTGTAGTTTTTTTTCCTTTCCCTGGCAATGGAACCCAGGGCCTCACGCATGCTAGGCAAGTGCTCTACCATCAACACAAACTTTTTTAAAAATTTCAATCCTTTTTAATAAAAATATTTTAAACATAGTATTTGTATCTTAGCCAAAATATCTAGAACATAAATCTATCTTTTTGGATAACATTGATAAGGACAACAGAGTTGTTAAGAACGGAGCTTCCAGAACTAAACCACCTAAGTATAAATCCTGGCACTACTACTTACCAGTTGTGTGATCTTAGCTAACTTTCCTAAGTCTCAGTTTCCTTATCTGGAAAATGAGGATAATCCTAATATCTAGCTCTTGGGGCTGTTCTAAGAATGAACATTTGTATGAAATGAACAGGTGCAAGACACATAGTCAGTACTCAGTAAATGCTAGCTTTAAAAGTTTTAATTTATTCAGGTCCTGAGCTCTCAGCAGGGAGTTCTGGCCACTGCTCTCTATAATATAAAGTAGCCCCAGACTGTTATTTTTTTAAAATGCCTGTATAAGTTTTACTTAAAGATTTTTTTCTATGTAACTTTTAAATTATTTTCCTGATTTTTACCTTATGTCCTTTGTTAATTGGTGCCTTTACATTACTCCCTCTTCTATTTTGAAGCTTTATTCTATTGTGTGCTGAGAAACCAAACCACTGTGGTGGTTAGAAATTTGTAAGAGGATTCCCCCAGTGAAGGCCTCAGGGACTCTCCCATGAATAAAATGCATAAATGTTAAATGAAACTCAGTGGCATTTATTTCCACTTAGAGGTCTTTCTGGCTGACTTATTGTATTCTCACCTGTGTTTGGGAAAGTTAGAAATACCAAATAAGTGACCTATGGATTAATGAAGCACTATTGTTCTAATTCTGCCAAGCATTAGATTAATCAAAACCAAAGAAGCGTTGGTTTCTTCATGTTTTGCACTGTTAATTTTCTACAATTATTAATCAGCTACCTAGATAATTATTAAGCTTTCAATTCAAACAATGTTTTTTAGTGTAATTCCTGGACCAATATCGATCTACTATTAGGAAAGTATGGCTCTTCAAAAGGGCTAAATGCAATAGCAAATAATGGATAAAGTAAAAAGAGAGAGGAAATGGGAATTATAAACTCATGAAATTTAAAAGAAAAAGAAATGGATAGATCACAGATTAATAAAGAGAATAATAATAAGGAATAGTTTGCCAACTTTATTTCTCATCTCTAAAAGAATCAGTTTCTAATTTAATATTCAGTTTAGTAGCAACTTTACCTTTTCCCCCACCGGAAAAGTACAAGTAGAATTCAAATAAGAAAACCACGTACAGCCATGATGATCAAACCTTCTGCTCAAGTGGCCAGATGCCAGAAGAGGCACAGCAATCTCCCACCCTTGGGAAATCTGAGCCTGAGCCAGAAACTGGCAACCTCCAGGCCAAAATCTGTATATTTGTATATCTTTTTAAAAATGCATGTCTATTTTGCATTTCACCTTTATATACTGTTGTATTTTTAAATTTTAAAAAATGTTTATAACAGTTGAATACCTCCCATTCTCAAAAATTCAAGTAAAATTGATGCTTCAGGAAGATTTGCATTATAGCTCTTGTGGCTTTCCCTTCCCCTTGATACTACGATGGTCAGGGGCATGGGAACACCAGTGAGATGATACCTTATACTATAATGGACTCAAGATTCTCAAATGATAGACAATAAATTAATAATCAAATTATCATTAAATGAAAGCTCCATTCTCATGCACCTCAATGAAGCTAAGAAATCCAAAAGAATAGTAAGTTGGGCCCTGCAATCTTAAAATGCCCTCGTAGCTTTTGAGCTACCATTATTATAAAAAGATCAATAATGATGTCTTCCTGCTCCACTATGGAATTAGTGTTTCCCTAAATACATTAACTTCAGGAGTATTGAATTACCCAGGAGGATCAGCACCACAATGAAACAAATAGTTGTTCTTTGCAAATCGGTGATTACCAATACAGAGAGCCCACTGAAGGATGCTGGATAGAAAATGACATAAAGCAAAGACCGCAGGACAAAAGGTAACCAAGTCTGGTCACCCCAAATTCAGAAAGATGAAACTCACCCTCATCGTGATAATCTGAAGAAAAGGGTGTATCTGATGTGAGAGACAGGCCATGAGTCCCACTGTGATTATCATCAGAGCTGTCCTGTCCAAGGTCTCCTGAGGGACAAAGAAGAAAACAAGGTCATCTTTTGGACATATTTATAAAGGTGTTTGTAGATCTCTCTTCTGGTACTTATAAAAATGATGCATCTTTTACTTGATGAACATGGCCACTCTCCCCTAACATATGAGAAATAGATAAATAATTTCAAGAACCAACTTACCTGGATGGGAAATTTTCCACTCAAGTAATTCCCTCAATAGAACTAAGGAATTATTAGCTCAGAGTGGGAAGACTTCTTGCCACCAGAGAGAATTTCTCCATCACACTTAAAATGAAAACAGAGCTGTATAAATTAGTATATTTATATACTCTGCCTCTGTTAATCAGAACCTTTATCTGATGGCCTTTTTCTCTTTCTATTTCCAAATGAAATAGAAGTAATGACACAAAGGGTTAACCTCCTATATAATGTAGCAAAGTCAATATTCTTTCCTTCTCTGAAAAATAAGAGACCTAAGTAAGCTCAGAGAGAGCCTAGACTTTGCTGGATTCTATTCCTATTTAAATCACTACTTGTTTTGCAACCTTAATAAAGTTCTCTCTATGTAATTCTAGTTTACAGCCTATGCAACCAACCTCTTAGGAATTCTAAAAGCCCTAAGAAGGTAATATTTGTTCTGCAAAATGACTTTGATAAAAGGTAATGTATATACAATACTGAATTATGCAATTAAAACAATGCTAATCCCTTTTGGGTGTTTTCAACCTACATTGAATTGTATTTTGTAGAAGTGGCCGATGCCATTATGATACTTTAAAAGGTTCAGACGGAAGATGTTAGCTCATTCAGAAACCGGAAGAAAAGGAAAGCGTTGCAAATGGCTTTCCTTAAAATCCCCCAAACAGAGGTACAGTCTGCTGATAAAAGGACACCGACAGCTGCTTAGTTCATTTCACAAGCATGAAAAAAGGATTTTAAACCGAATTTAATATTATCTCAAATACTAATTTCCAAAGGAAATCACCAATGCTAATCTCAGTAAACATTGTAGAGTTCTGGCCCTGGATTTCAACTAGGGAGCAGTGAAACCAAACAACCTACATAGAATCTGTATTGCCTCGCTTTAAAGGTTTATTTCCTACAATTAAACTAGAAGGATAGGGAGGACATAAAATGATGGAAAAAAAAAAAAAGAAAGCTGAAGCTTCCTCCTTCCTTAAATTAGATGATTATACCTACACTTTCCCTCGAATGCTCAGTGGTAGGTAGATATCCATAACTGAGTTGAACACCTGCAGATAGAGGACTTTAAAAATAAACTGTAGAGTCTATTGTAAAAAAAAAAAAAAATTAACCCCACACTACAGTCATTAGCTGAAGCCAGAAGAGATACTCACTTTTATTTGTTCACTGACCAGAACATAAAACATACAGTTAGGCTTAAAGTATCACTGTAAGGTTGCTATAATAACTGAGAAAAATCCCAAATGCCAGACAGAGGGTAAAATGCTCAAATTTTATATCACTGCAAATCCACTGAAATCTAATTATCAGTATGACTCTCTGACTGGAAACCTGAAGGTGAGATGCAAGGGTAGAAAGAATTTTTGTTTTGAACCTAATCAAAATCCTTTAAAAAAAAAAGTAGTTTAGATTGCCAAGAAAAATTTGACATTTGTAATATATATGAAACATTATTTATTAACTATCATTCTGGACTCAGTTTTTTTTCCAGGAATCTGACAAATCTACCAATAAAGAAAAAGAATCTATGCTTACACATTCTGGCATTTATTCTAAGTTTTTTTTTTTTTAAATGAAGACCAGGAAGGGCTTTTGTTGTTTCATTGTGTTCTGTTTTCTAATGAAGTTTTTATTTTGGAATAAATTTTGATTTATGTAAGTGTTGCAAAGATAGTACAAAGAGTTCCCATATACTCTTCAACTTGTTCCCCATAAACTCATCTCCTTCCACAACTAAAGTATATCTATCAAAACCAAGAAGTTAACGTTGCTACATTGCTGTTAACTAAATTATAGGCTTTGTTTTCATTTTGTAAGTTCTTCCATTCATGTCCTTTTTATATATCAGATCAAATTCAGGATATCACACTGCATTTATAGTTCACTTTAAAAAAAAGAAAAGTCTCACCCAAAACACCTGCCTGGATTTGGCACTTGATTTATTAACTTCAGATGGAAAAATCACTGCCACGTGATTCCTATGGTTTTTGAGTACAGTTATCCAAGATGGACCTGTGTGCCAAATGCCAGACTGTGCCCCTATAAAGTATGTGACGAGTAAGGAATACAACTCCAGGTAGCGAAACAGAGCCTAGGTCAGTACTACAGATGGTTGTGGTGGGAGAAACATTTTAAAATATGCCTTACACCCAAGCACAATTAGTTCCTGATGATGAAGATGTTGTTATAAGTGCTTTTAGTGTCATATCAAGTGGCCCAACTCCCTTGGGCTCACACAGCAACTAGTCTATAACACAGTATAAATAGACACTCCCATGTAATTAAAATGATTACAACTACTCAAGATGCATGGGTGAAAAGTTTTATAGAAGAACTGGCAATTACTGTGGTCATTTTGGATTTGCTTAAGTTTAAAGTATCATTTTTCCTTAAAATATAACCGTGCATGTTCTCTGAATTCATCTGTACCTCTGACAATCACAGTTCCAAGTGGCCACGACTGTAGTCCGGTGGGATCAGACATAAATGATCACAAACTATAGTGACAGACATTTCCACTCAGCAGCTCTACAATTAGGGCTTCGAACTCCATCTGCTTAGAGTGCCTCTCTCACAAGCAAGACCCTCTGCCACTGGAGACACACTTCCACGGCAACTCACTCAGAATCAATATATTTCTATACAGATATATATTCTAACACACCGTATCTCCATTAATCACATCCACTACCTTCAGCCTTTCTCTTTGTATTTCTAAACAAGATCCGAGGAAACTATATCAAGGGTTCACCTGCTATTAGCTGGTAATTTGTTCCTCTATCCAAAGTGTCATAAGAATTGGGCGCTAGATACACTCCTTAGTAGATTCAATGGCAGGTTCTCCACTGAGTAGTGCTGAGGGGCCCATAAGGGGGATGATTTCTCTATTGTTCTTTTCTGGGAGTCAAACTCAATTTCATTCATGCTCCGTAGAGTGATAAGTTGGGAATTTCTGAGGGTTGGAGCAGAAAGATAAAACAGCTTTGTGTCAGGTGTAAGGTAATTATTTGCCAGGGTTTCTGTGCTATTTGTTTTTATTCCCTGTGTTTTCATTAACAGTTAATGAGTTTTCCCCCTTAATTCTGAAACAATAGCGTGGCCACTAGAAGTTGGCTTTTTCTGCCATGGATTCAACCAGCTGTTGCTGCTCCATAAACTTTATGGAGAAGTGAATTAAACTGCTAAAAACTTTCATTTACTAATTCAATTCCAAATAAAACAAGGGAAAAATGAACCATAATGTGAGTATTCTGACTCAAAGCAAACCCATCTACTCCTGAACTTGCAGGTACTACTTAGGGACAGAAACAGGGCATAATGACAAGTGTACCAAAGAAATGGGAAAAAAAAAAGAAAGAAGTTTAAGCATTTAAAAACTACAACAGAATATAAGAACAAAAATAACAGATAAGACATACAAATACGTTTGCTTATTTTATATGTAAAGCAATTTTTTAATGTTGGTATAAGCCATCACTTTTATTTCTCTTCTAATTAATTGTTAGCTATGTTATAAAGACTCTATTCATACCTGCAACTATTTTTATGGTATGGTTAGAAACTTTCCAGGGTTTGCTATTACTTCACCACATCTCATTAGATAATATAAGGAAAATGAAATTAATATAATTAGTTAATTTGTAATCTTACAATTAATATAAAATTGTCTGAACATTTTTCTACTTTTTATTTTATTTTTTATTATTTTTACTGCGGTTGGAAGGGAACATGAGACTTTCTACTCTAATATTTAAGAATCCATGAGACACAGAGCTTCCTCTTTAAACTAATAAATCCTCACTAAATTCCATAAATAAAACTCCCTGATCCAAATCCAGTTAGTTTTCATGCTTGATAGCATTAATACTGCTAGATTTTCATGGACCAATTTAATAGTAATGCAGTTCTCAAAGCTGAACTGTAGTAAGATTAGCAAAATGACAGCGTATTATTCTTTATTATAACCATTTGTCTAAGTTTTTGAATCTAATCCCAAATAAAGAAACATGTAGGTACACACATGGCCATATATGTAAAATGTTACTTACATGTAAATACATCATAGAGCACATGTGCAACACCAAAGCTAAAGTTCTGTCAATACTTCCTTTATAAATTACACACCATTTTTGCACATACTCATGCACTAGAAAATGTATGGTGTTTCTCACAGAACATCTCAGAGGCTTCAATGATTTCTAAATATCCACTTGGATGTGCGTGGTTAGTTCTTGTGATTAATCCATGTATAGTGAAGGTCTCAAATTTTTCTCTGTTCTATGCAGTCTTTCTGCCCATATTCCCCTCCTTCTAAAGCTATCCATAACTCAATGTTTAAATATTCTCTTTTTTTTCCTCAAGGCCCTAGCAGTAAGTGTAATAGTGCTGAATGTCATTAACCCTACAGAACAAATGATAGGCCAGGTAAAGAAAGTTTTCATTTATCATTTTTTAAAAAGTTGCTCCAATTAGATCTTGAATGTAATCTTGTGCCTAAGATTAACTATGCTAGCTTATGACACTGTTTACTGATTATACAATTATACTAAGGATAACAGACTTCTTAAGAACCTTCAGAGATAACATTTTCAGAGAATGGTACAGTCTAAACGATCAGAAACTGAACCAAACTGACAGACACTCAAAGTACAATCACTACAACAGAACCTGTGATTCTAACAACCAAAAACTATGTAGCCATAGCTTAATAATATTCTCATATGGACTACATCTGTCAGTGTTGGATTGGAGAGGAAATCACCCGCGGGAGTCCATTGAAAAGCACCCCCTTCCAAGAAAATGGTCTTTCATGATGCAGGTTTTCATTTTGACCAGTAGGGTGAGCTGCAGTGTGTAGCATCATCCTAGCTCTGGGAAAGAGAGAGAGAGAGAGAGAGAGAGAGAGAGAGAGAGAGAGAGAGAGAGAGAGAGAGAGAGAGAGAGAGAAAAGAAAAAGTAACCACTGTGGGCACTCTTTTGCTCCTTCCCTTCTGCCTTCAGAAAATGCAGAGATTTTTAACCCTTCTTAGGTTTCACATAGAGGCTCAACTCCTGGATATTAACACACTGGAGGGCTGGCAGCAACAAATATAAACCAGATAATTGTATATGTGACAATGCACACTTCATAAAGCAAATTACAGCCTGTCAGCAATCATTCCGGCTTTACACTAACACATTCCATCTACCACATTATTGTTCAAATGGTACTAAAATAGAACCTGCTGAGTTGGAATATTTTCAATAGTAATAAGATTTCTGACAGAATTCAAAACATGTAAACCTAGGCATTTAGTAGTATATGGATAACTATGTTATAAAATGAATGAATTCATCATTGGGCAACCAGGCAACCATACCTGGAATTATTGTTTGTAGTTCTGTTTTCTTTGGATCACTGTATTTTCATGCCTTAATTCTTATTACAAAGTTATTCAACTGAATTGAATTTTCAACATACTTGCAGGAGAAAGTCAGCTATAATAATAAAAACATGATAACTAGCTGAACTCTTAGAGGGTACAGGCTCTGGGCCAGGGCTCTTCATGTATTATCTAATTCAATCCTGGAAACAATCCTGGGTTATATTATTATTCCAAAGATGCAGATGAAGATATTGAGACACAAAGAACAAGTAGTTTACTCCAAGTCCCTGAAGTGACTCATAAGTGTTACATCCAGGCTTTGACCTCACCTTGTCTGATTACTAAATTCTTGTCCTAACACATTGACCTGCTTGGGAGCCAAATCTGCAGGCTTTATGATCATTATTCAAAGACAAAACATAGTGAATGACAGCCAACATCTTGAATTTATGGTATTAACTAGTATTATTTTACTTCAACAAAGTAAATCTACAATCAAAATATAAATTCTTCTTAGTAGTAATAACAGCCGACTCACATTAGGTATGGAGACTGGAACTGACAAAGCCAAATGTGGCCAAGGAGGAAGTGGTCAAACCCACAGATTAAATTTATTATAGTAGTATTGGTGTAGCGATTTTTAAAATATCACTTTTGGCATAAATTTTCTGCTTGCAAACTTTAATACAGCTACTTGGGGCTTAGACACATCAATATATTGAATTTTTCTATTCTTTTTTGTTTGTTTGTTTGATTCTGTGGGATTCTGGGTATTTTGACCTGGCATAACAGAAAATGAACCAATGTGTTCCATACCTAAATATAGCTTGGGCCTAGCTTAGTTAAAGAATATTTCCTTTTTGGCAAAATCATGCTTTAAGTCTCAGAGTAGAAAAATCCTTTGAAAAATATAATACCACATGAATGCAGCAATTTTATTATTATTTGTTCACTTTGCTGTCTCTTCCCAACTTCCCCTTTCCTTTCTCCCTAACAACAAATTGCAGGGAACCTTAGCACCCTTTTATAATCCTGTTGCATTCTGGGGTCTACAATGCTCCAATTGGGGAGCCAACACAACTTAGGAAACTTCTTGAGATAACTGTACAGCTAGATGGATTCCAAAAAAATTCACTTAAAAAAACATGAGAATCTATGTTCTACAGGCTATTGGTAGATAAAAGAAAAATTTTACATAAGCCCAAGAAAATAAAACAAAACATAATAAAGAATGGATTGTAGGTCATATTAGCAGACATGAAAATGTAAACCAACTTTCAACACACGGTAGAAAGGATGAGGCTATTTTGTGAGTAACATAGACCTCTAATACCATGAAGGTTATAATGGCAAAGGGTGACAAGATTCTTCCTCCCCATGCCACATCTCATCCCAAGTAGGGATTCCTGTTCCTGAACATCACTTGTATGTAATGCCATTAATGAAAGCCAAAACTTCTCACTGTCAACATTGTCAGTTCCATGTTTGATACCCTGAAACAGAAGTTCACATGGAGAAGTATCTCCTTATTTTTAAATTTTATTTTTCCTATTTTATTGAGGCGGTATTAATACAAGTAAAATGCACAGATCTTAAAGGTGAGAGGTATTCCTTTGAAGTTTAGGAAAATAACTCTTAGTGATGAATTGTGATCAATAACTTTAAGGCTAGCAAGTATGTGTGTTAATTTACATCCTCTGACAAGGGCAGTTAGGGTCACAAGATTGGTTCCTCCACTATTTGCCTCACTAAAGTCAGCAGAAACTGGAAGCTTTATTCTATATGTAACATAAATCCCCTTGCCCATGACTAAGAAGTCCCTCTCCCCTGTTAGTGGTAATTCAGCCATCCTGGCAAACACGTTTCTGAGAGAAGTATGTGTTGGTTAGAAGCTAAATGAAAAGTTAATGCTTCCTAATAGAACTGGACCCACTATCACATTATTTAACTTTCAAATATCATGCAAATCCTTTGGGCTTCAAGTCCAGAGGCTTAGCCTATTTCCTCATCAAATAAAATTTAAAAAAAAAATAAAATATTTTTTAAAGCAGAAGAACCAGAAAAGTTTGCATTCAAATTGACTGTACTTTTCTCTCATAATTTGTGATCAGAACATTTAAAAAATTGTTAGAGGCAGAATTCCTGATGAATATCAATTCTTAAGCTAAAATCCTGTGTTCCCAAACTACATCCCTTACCTAATTTTCTATGTTGGCCTAGGATTACTTCTACCTAGGAGACATAGTTTATAAGGTTTTTTTTTTTTCTCAGCAAGTCTCCCTGGTTAAGTAAATAAACTTAATACAAGAACCAGAAGTTCTATGAACTTTTATGGATGAAAAAAAAATTGGACTGAGATGAACTCAGAGAAGGTACTCATCTGTTAATATGGATATCATACAATACTACAGTATTTCATAATTTATTTTAAAACTCATTTTAAGTGATGTCAACTCAGCATGCCTATACATTCTGCTGGTTCTCAAATATTAAACAACAGAGAACACTGTTATTCTATCACATCACTAGAGCCTTGCTCATCAATTCATATCTTAAGATAAATA
Organism: Marmota flaviventris; assembly: GCF_047511675.1. Classification (NCBI taxonomy): domain Eukaryota; kingdom Metazoa; phylum Chordata; class Mammalia; order Rodentia; family Sciuridae; genus Marmota; species Marmota flaviventris. The sequence goes on along the minus strand of NC_092514.1, from coordinate 53,892,444 downwards.
AAGAAAAAACTTAAATGGATAAAAAAAACCTACCAAATCATAATTCTGCTAAAAAGAGCTCACTACCATGTTAAGTTTTTAATTTTTTGTAAGCATCTTTATTAAATAAAGCATGCCCACAGCAAAGATTTCAAACATTACAAGAAGGCACATAATGAAAGTCCATCTTCTCTCTCTGGTCTTGGTCCTTTCTCTCCAGAGACGTCTACTGTGAGGCTTCTTGGATAGCTTATGAACTTCCTATCCAAATATAACAAGTGCTTCTGCATGTAGCACATCTTTTTTTCTTTTTAACAAATGGTTGTATTTGTTCTGTTCTGTTCCTTGCATTTCTTCCAAATCATTTATCTTGGTGATTGCTCCAGATCAGCACATAACACACTGATTTATTATTTTAACTTTTTAAAAAATTAAAACAATGCAATCACATGGTGAAAATTAAAATAGTACCAAATGATGTAAATAGTGAAGAGCCCCTCTACCACTGACACCTGTGTCCCCTCAACAGAGGTGCCACTGTTAATAGGTTCGTACATATCCTTCCAAAATTATTGTATACGTAAAATCATGTATGTATGTATATGTATGTGTGCATACACATGTGTGTATAAGAGACACAAAAACAAACTATACATTGCTTGCCCAAATTGCCTTTTCACCTAATAGTCCCCGGAGAATATTATATGTCATATATATTTTTTTCTTTAAATTATATTAAATGAATGAGGCATAATTTATTTAACAAGTTTCCTGTTGCTGGATAATTAGACTGGAGTTTTTGCTATTGCAAACAATGCTACAATGAAAATTCTTATACACATATATTGTGCAAGGAATACAGATACTGATTCTAGAGAATTCTATTACCTAAATGAAAGTCAAGTTTCTTTTTTTCCTTATGTCTCAATATTATCTACTCCAGAGTAGATAATTTACATTTTATAAATGATATAAAAATCTTACAGGATCTGGGGATGTGGCTCATTAGTAGAGTGCTTGCCTAGCATGCATGAGGCCCTGGGTTCATTCCCCAGCGCCACAAAATGGTTTTCTGAATAAATGTATTGCAGAAGTACCTTTTTAAAAATCTTAGAAAATTTCAGCTTCAGGAAGGAAAAAAGTGAGTCCTTTTGTTAAAAATTGTTTACTTCTGTTGACAGTAGGTGCAAAATAATTAGTGCATTAATTTAAAAACCCATTCACTCTTAAAAACCTGACCAATAGATGTATAGGAAGTAAAATATTTGAAAAGGTATCAAAGTCAGTAATTAGCTTCAAAAACAGTTTGTGTGTGTATCTACTTTCTACAGATTAATTTGTATAAAATGTAGCAAATAAGGAAAGGGGAAATGCCTAAAGGAAGTCAAGCCACAAAAGCAGCTGTCAGATTGTTGATGTTAAAAGGTTGGGTCAAAGCCAAAGGCAGGAGTATTTGTCCTGTGTACATTTTCCCCTTATAAATTCCCCACAAGACATGGAAAAGATGCTGGAATATTTCTTTTTAAAAAGTAGTATAGGTTAGGATATTCTAGGTTCATAACCAACACTTGTGTTTATAAAATATTAGCATTCCAGGAATAGTGATAGAAAGATATTTAACAATAAATTACAAATATTGTAAATTCAGAATTTTTCTTCCATTTGCAAACACGTCATAAATTTGGGCTGTGTTTCTTTGTATAAATCCTACTTACAACTGTGCTAAAACCTTTTGGCATGAATGCAAAGAGTATTTTCATAAATAAAACCTAGTAAAATCACTGTACACTCCATTAATTCAAAAACACTTCTCTTCAACTTCAAAGGAAATCCCCCTCTTTTTTTTTCAGTGTAAAGATGGTGTTTCTTTGCTGCTTTAATGTTTTGCTTCTTGTAGTTGTCATAACTACATGCCCCAAGTATGTGATCGTAAGGGTTGAGAAGTTAAGTGACATTCATGCTTCCATTCAACATGCCTCAGACATTATAGAGCAACAAGCTCATAAGTCTAACCTCTGAAGTGCCTACAAATAAAAATCCTGTGCATGCACCCTATAAAAGTAAACCCTACAGATGCATACATGTGAGTTACATGGCCCTACACCATGGGTAGAATGGATAATTTTATGGAAAGATTTGTGAAACATACATTATCACAACTCCCATATGTGTATTTGCCTGCTTATCCCTACTTTGAGACATAAAAATAATACTTGTTACCACTTTAGTGTCACTTGCTACCAAGTGGCAAGCACTCCTCATGAGTTACCAGGTTTTTATAACTCATTACAACTCATAACTGTGCAGGAGATATTAGGAGGATTTTGTACATGAGAAAACTGACGCTTTTAGAAGTTGTATCACTTGGCAAAGCTCACAAAGCTTGTAAGAAGGGGAACTGGAATCCCATTCAAGTCTTATTTCAAAGCTCGTGCTCTTTTCATCATAAACACAGACATGAAATAGCAATTTAAAGGAAGAGTTCACTATGTATTTTTGCATCCAGATACATAAAGTATCTTATGCTTTAGTGTACTACGTTTCATGATGGGAATAAAAGAATAATCTCACATTTGTAATCTCACATAAATTCAACCTGAATTTATTTCTCCTTTATTTTGCATTATGAGAATTTTAAACATGTACAATAGTAGACAATACAGTGTAATAAACCCCATGTATACGCCATTTTGCTTCAACAAGTGTCAATTTATGACCAATCTTGTTTCATCAGTACCCAATCCTGCTTCTTTCTCCTCTCCCATATTATTTACCAGATTTTATCACAGCAAACCTCCCTCTAAACACTCTTTTTTTAAACAAAACAAAACAAAACCCTAGCCATAATTCCATTGTCACACCTAAAACAATTAAAAGCAGTTTCATATATATATATATATATTGTTGTAGATAAACACACAGTATCTTTATTTATTTTTATGTGGTGCTGAGGATCAAACCCAGTGCCTCACACATGCAAGGCAAGCATTTTACCACTGAACTACAGCCCCAGCCCTAACAGCAGTTTCTTAATAGCATAAAATAACCAGTCTTTAAATTCCTAATTCTCTCATAGATGTCATTTCTAATAGTTTGTTTGACTTAGATGCACATAAAAGCCATGCACTTTTTGATAAGCTTCTTAATTCTCCTCTAATCTATAGTCAATGTGGCTTTTAAATAACATTTTCTTTATTCACTTTGCACTATTTGTTTTTGTCAAGCTATATTTTTAGGCATTAATTTAATTTGACATGGATATAAGCTTGCCTTTACAAAATTAGATTTTTAAGCTACACAAAGAAAATTTTTTGGTCTTAAAATATACTGGATAATTTTTTCTAAACCTTTTACATCATCCATGTGGATACTCAAAGAATCCTTAAATCAGCAAGAAACTGGATTGGCCCATGTTTACCACTATCACAAATGTGACATGAATCACCTTTGGACAAAAATCAAACTTTGTTATATATATTCATAATATTCCTACAGTCTCTCCTAAATTTTTATTCAAATATCATATCATTTATTTTTGATTCTGGATCAATGCTGGGAAATTCTACCTAATATTCATGAATATATTTTTATAACAATAAATTTTGAATTATAAACATCATACCTTATAAGTGAAATTTTGACTTATTAAACAAAAATGCCAATAATTAACTCATTTTATTAAAAAGGAGAAATTGAAGCAAAATGAAAGAAACCATTTTGCTCCATAATTTTAAAGTGTTCTGTCATCAAATTTAAAGGGCAAAACTGATACTGTTATTTAGACAGCAGACCAATATCATCTTTCAAATATCTGATTACTGTAATGATAATAACTCCATGGCAAAGATTCCATTGGCTTTTCTTTGTAACTTTAAGTGAAAAACTGAGTAAAAAAAAAAAAAAGTGTTTTTTTTTTTTTAAATTTTATTTGTGTTTGTTTTTTTGTACCAGGGATTGAATCTGGGGGCACTTAACCACTGAGCCACATCCACAGCCCTTTTATATTTTATTTTAAGACAGGGTCTTGCTGAGTTGCTCAGGGCCTCGCTAAGTTGCTGAGGCTGACCTTGAACTTGTGATCCTCCTGCCTCAGCCTCCCAAGCCTCTGGGATTACAGGCAAGTGCCATTGCACCTAGCAGAAAAAAAGTTTTTAAAGTAAACACGACTTGAATTATCAAAGCAATCCCACATCTTAATGTAAAATAAAAAATGTTTTCATGTTCTCCAATTATATTTAAGCTTATTAAAAGAACTCTTCCATTTATGTTTTCTCTACATCAATGTAATATATTCTTGGGATTATGTTTTATTTTTCCTATGTTTTCTCATCTTTAACTGAACAGCATTTAGGAAGTTGACAGTGAACTAATAAAAAAAACTTAGGTGGAAATGTGAGGGAAAGGTATATCATTATCATATCATGATTATAGATCCAAATTACATTTCTCACTGATTACTATGTCCAAGAACTGTGCTAGATGCTGACACACTAATCCCCAACACTCTTGCAGTGAGAGAGTGAAACAGCAGTGAAGGGTATGGGCTTTGAGATGGGTGTGGGTTTCTTATTAGAAAGTAAAAATGTTCTGAAATTAGGTAGTGAAAGTGGTTGCCCAACTCAGTGACTATGCCAAAACCCACTTGTACACTTTGAAGATACGAACTTGTACACTTGGCATGCCTTGTACACTCTAAAGGTATGAACTTTATGATATATGAATTATATCCTTCTGAAAAATGTGTGTAGGTCCTTACTAAAAGCACCTACAAATAATGGATCTTATGTTTAAAAACTATTTTCCTTCCTTGCATCAGAACTTATTTAGTCCAAACACCTGAAGAACCTAAGTGTTTATTTAGGCAAATTCACAGAGTTAATAAAATAAAATTCATCACGTTGTCTTTCTGTACAGAGGGTCCTGTCACAGTTAAAAATGCTAGCAAAGTTTGAGCCATCACTTCTGTCTTTTCTCACTCCAATTCCAACATTACCTAATTTTCCAGGGCTTTCTAAGTTCTTCTGCCAGTGGTTCTCTTTTTTTTTTTTTTTTTTTTTTACATATTCCTATTCTTTTCATAATCCTAAAATGTCCTATTGTATCTTACATACTTAAATAGACAAGTTTTTTCTCCCACTCAGCCTACCTGTTTCTGAAACACATTATCAGCTAAGAGGTGATCAAAACAGGGAAATTCAAGTCAAAGCTACACTGATTTCATCTCACTCCAGTTAAATTTAGGAAATACAAGTAATAAAAAATGCTGATGAGGATGTGGGGGAAAAGATACACTCACTCACACATTGTTGGTATGACTGCAAAATAATACAATCACTTTGGAAAACAATAATGGAGATTCCTCAAAAGACTGGAAAGGACCCACCATATCCCACTCCTTGGTATTTGTCCAAAAGAACTAAAATCAGCATATTATAGTGATAAATGCATACCAATGTATATAGCAGCACAATTCATAATAGCCAAGTTACTGATCCAGCCTATCTCTCAATGAATAACTGGATAAAGAAAATGTGGTATACATACACAATGGAGTTTTACTTAGAATTAAATTATGTTATTTGCGGGTAAATGGATGGAACTAAAGAATATCATGCTAAGTGAAATAAACCAGACATAGAAAGTCAAGGGTTGAATGTTTTCTCCCCTATGTGGAACTAGAGAGAAGTAAGGAGTTTAAAAAGGTGGGAGAGGAGGCACAGATATTTTGAAAGCAGAAGAGAGAAGAACAGTGGAGTAAAGGAAGGGAACAAGGGAGAGGGAGGAAGGAGGGGAAAGGAGAGGAAAAGCAGAATGACAGTAACTGAACCATGTCAGATGCACGTGTGAACATGTTGCAATGAATTCCACTTTTTGGTGTAAGTATGATATGCCAACTTAAAAAAATATATTTTTAAATGGCAAGGTAGGAGATACTCCTTTCTCTTAGCACCCCCTCCCCCCACCCGCCCACCAAAAAAAAAGGCCATTGAAGGAGGAAAGCTAGGGTCAAGAATATGGGATTTTCTTTCTTTCTTTCTTTATTTTTTAACCATACGAATTATTTTTATTTTTTTTTTCAGTCATACATGACAGCAGAATGTATTTTGACATATAATACATATATGAAATGTACATACATCAATCATATTGTCTATTCTATTATGCTGCCCTTCCTATCCTCCCTACTACTCCCCTCCTCTCCCATCCTTTCTCTCTATCCAATCTAATGTGACACACTTTTTTTTTCTTTTTCTCATCACAACATCATATATGTAAGAATATGGGATTTTCTGCTTGATCTTTCTTTACATTGACTTCTAGATGAACAAAGATTTTGCTCCATATATTCAATCAGTGTCAAGGAACAAATAGCTTTCTGTCCTAAATAAACTATTTTCGATTGTCCCCTTGGCTGCTCTACCATACCCTCTCTTTAAGAGAGAAAGAGTGTGTAGAAGTGGCCCTGTGTTGGAAGATGACTGCAGTGCCACCATGACAAGAACCTGGTAAGGTGTGCCCTTTGTCTTTTTAGTCCCATAGACTCTCTTATGTAGAGCTCCAAAATTATTTTCTCTTCTCAACACATTACTATACCACATCTCTGACACTGATTCTTTATTTCTCCTTTGGTAATTAATTTTATCCTCACAGTTCCATTCATTTCTGCCAGTTCACAATCATGTTCTGCCCCCTGTGGATTTTGGTTAACATCTGTTAAACCCTGAACTATAGGACCATTCTCTGAATAGTGCATTTCACATTTTGCAATGCAAACTGCTACATTATTACATATAATTCTCTATTGCTGGATCTATGTTCTCAGCTATAAATGCTTTGGAATACTGAGGTATATAATAACACCACATCGCATTATTACAAAGAGTATGAAGAAGGCTTTAAACATACATGATTTTTATTTTCTTAAAATTGGTTTTTAAAGAAACCCTTATGTAGACTTGAACAAAATATGAGCTAGAAAATAAAAAGTTTAATAAAACTAGTGTCCTCACTTGCCATTTTAATTTCTTTAATATATTACTACTCACCAAGATTGGATTCATTTGAAAACATTAAGAAAATAAAAAGTACAAAAAAGTTTACAATTGGTTTTAAAAAGTTATAGAGCAAAACAGTTCGTCAAACAATTTTCATGTTTGGTCTAAAACTCTTGTGATTCTCTGAGGGGGGGAAACCCTCCATTTATAATAATTTTAGATAATTAATATTCACGATGATGTTTCTGACATTTACAACCAGATTAACACAAAGAAGGAATGGTTATAGTACTTTAGAAATGTCTTCAAACTGTTTGGGTTAAAAATATATATATTCTAATTTTAAACCTTTTAAAAATGTGTTTTAATCCTGGCCTTTTTTTTTTTTTTTCAAATTTTGCACACAGCTGTCTGTTGTACTTTTTAGAATCATGCCAGATGCTGGGTTCATCAAGCAAAAGCAGGAAAACAATGGTTTGAAAGCAATTAGAAGCACCAAGGCTGCAGTGAGACTCATATTAAAATGTGATAACACTGTTCTAGTGGGAATTTCAACGCTGCTCCATTCCTGACATTTCTCTGCTGCCAGACAGACTATGTGGAAGGGCACTGTGATCAAGGATGAAACATGGTGGAATTTATTTCTGGAGCAAATGAAGGATTAGCCGAGTTGGAACCCACCCAAGGTTTTTATTATGGACTCGGCTACCATTTTACTTGAATGCTACTGGATCCTGTTGGTATCTAACAAAGCTTAAGAGAAAAAAGCATATTATAGCTTCAGATCTATAAAATAATCTAGCAACCATCCACTCAGAAGGCGGAAGCACAGAGCCTCTTGTTGCTAAAAAGCAGGGCAGGGGGGCCCAGCAGGATGAAGGTTAATTAAACACTCCACTAACTTTCCTCAGAAATGGCTAGTACCACTCCCTGAAGAAGCATAGATACAAGAGATAGAAATAAACAATACCACGTACACATTTTTAGTATAAAATAATTCATGGTCACAGAGTACTCACCTTGGGGCTGAAAATCCCAACAGTACCTGAAATATAAAAAGAAAAAATGGAGATAAGTTAAACTTATATTTCTCAATTTTGGTTGACACACAGTAGCAATAATTTGTAATCCAAAAACCTTGCTAGATACTTGGTTACTATTTGCAGGAAAATGGGTGAAAATAGATTTGCATCATGTTAAGCAAAATAAGCCAGAGTAAGAAAGGTAAGTACTAGATATTTTCTTTCATATGTGGAAGCTAATAGGGAAAAAATGGGGGGCAGGGATGTATATGTATATAAAATATAAAAGGATGTCACAAAAGTGAAAGAAAGACCAACAGGGTACAAGAAAAAGATCAGGGGAGAGAGTAGGGGAGAGTAAGGGGAGGAACTGGGGATTGAAATTGATGAAATGATGTTACATGCATGTATCAATATGCCATAAACCACAGTGAAACTCACCATTCTGTATAATTAACATGCACCAATGAAAATAAGGAATTGATGGCTAGCCAAAGCCTAGTTTTGTCTGAGAAAAACAGAAGAGTCGTCCCTGAGATTTGAAAGATTCTAAGGGCTTAAACGCTGCATTAATGCCATGCAACTCCTAGACTGTTAGGATTTTAGAGCTAGAAAGATTCTAGGAAGGAAGCTAACAGTGGCTCACAGTTTCTCATAGGATACCATGAACCTTGAGCAGGAAGGTTCTTTGCTGAGACATCCTGAACAATAGCATCACTGGTCCTGGACAGCAAATAACAGGTGCCACTTCCAGTTGTTACGACAACCAAACCCACCCCAACCACCACCACATCCTTAAATGCCTCTTACATCTAAATTCTTTACAGATGAAATATGAACAGTTGACCCAGAGTTATCTAATATTTTAGTGTATGAACCAAGAATGGTGCCCTTGGAGTCCATTCTCTCTCCTCTGTTATGTTTTGTGAAACGACTGGCAATATTGAAAATCCTTGAAGTCTTCCACTAACAAAACAGGAGCAGTAGAAAGGATCATTTGTAAGTCCCTTTTTTTGGAACCTGACTTGCATTTTTTTCCTCACCAAAACAATGCTGTGTGTGATGGTAACCCCCAAAAGTCCATTGTACTTTGGATCCCATTTTCTCCCACCTTCACAGGAACCTTACATTATTCTGTATTGGTTTTTCTTTTGTGCATATTCAACCTCTTCCTCTCAACTTGGTCCTTTCCATCAGCAATTTATGCCCATATCCAAATAAAACAAACCCTCCCTCACCCTCTTCACATTCCTCCAACTGCCACCCCATCTTCCTTCATGACACAGTGAACATTCAAAAGCATCCTCTCTACTGGCTTGTCTTTATTCCTTCACCTCCCACTCACTCCTGAACTTACTCTAACGAGGCTCACAGTCATTGCGACTCAATTCTTGCTATGTACATAAGACCTCTGTGCTACTAAATAGAATGGATATTTTTCTATCTTCATCTTGGCCTCTCAGAACACATATATGAGCTTTTTTGTTTCCCTGAGGATAAATTCCACAGTTTTAAGAATTTTATCAAATTTTTAAAGGGTCCATAACCCACAGGAGGTTCAGAAAAAGGCCATACTCAGGTCATAATGGTGTGTCTTCCGGTACCTACATGGCTGAAATTAGATTTGGCCACATTAGACCACATTAGAGAGGAGCATCAGTCCAGTGAGTATTTAGGTTATTTCTTTACTGTGTAAAATAAAACTTTAGAAAATGGAGAGGAAAGAGGTCACTGCAGAGGCTGTGGCTAGAATCCAGAGGTTAATTTGGGGGAAATTAATAGAGATGCGGTAGAGACAGTGGAAAAGAAACCTGATGGTTTTGTTTCCTTGATCCTCTCCTTTCCCAGAACATTTCTGGGCTGACAATCAGGTGAAGGAAAATGTAAGATGACCTGGATTAGAGGGCAGGGAAAGGCCAGCACAGTTTTGTAGTGGAACTAGGGGACGGAAGGAGTGGAGATAGAGCTGGGAAATGGAAAGCTTCCACAGCTAGGAAGAAGGGGTTTACCTATCAATGTTAGAGCATATGTAAATTAGAACTGGCCAAAACATAAGTAAGTTATGTATAATAGTAAGAGGGGTCTATCTCCACCTCGCAGACAGTGTAGATTCCCACTATACAAAACTCCTTTCTGTCAAACACAACTACTTCAGCAAGTCAACAGACAATAAACAATTCTCCATCTTCTATATTTTCCTTCTTCCCTTGAGGCATTGTCCTGGCCCTCATTTCCTATCATTAGCCAACTTCTAATTCAATGTAAATAAAATTGAGGGTATGAGCACATACATGTGCATGTGTGTGTGTGTGTGTGTGTGTGTGTGTGTGTGCGCACACACACACACACACACTCCTCTTTCCAAAACATTAATGATGGCAACAGCAGGAACTTTTCTAACCAGTATTATTCTCACTTATGAACCTGCGGGATGGGGGGACTTAACTTGAAGTGGCAGCTAACATGCCAACTGTAGGCAAATTGTTAAATAATCAAAATATGTTATTGATAATTTCAGCCTTTTTTTGTGCTTCTCTTACCTACCAAAATCACTACTTCAACTAAAACAGATTTTTGGTTCCCTTCTGTACAATGCCTTCATTTCTTGGTTCCTTTTTTTAGCCCAGAAGAAAGACACTATAGATTCCCATATACCAAGAGTACTGCTTCTGCCAATAAGCTTTATCTTAAGGAGGTTGGTTACAAAGAAAGAACTCAATTTAACAGTATTAAAAAAAAAAAGGTAGCAAGTCTATATAATTGATATTAAATAGCAGAATCTGTTTTATTTCTTTTTTTTTAAAGAGAGAGAGAGAGAGAGAGAGAGAATTTTTTTTTAATATTTATTTTTTAGTTATCGGCGGACACAACATCTTTGTTTGTATGTGGTGCTGAGGTTCAAACTGGGGCCACACGCATGCCAGGCGAGCGCGCTACCGCTTGAGCCACATCCCCAGCCCTGTTTTATTTCTGATAATGTTGTAATTAAATATTTCTTCCAAACTTTCAGCTGAAAGATGAAAAAGTTCTGAATGTCTAACATATCACATGCTATCACTAATAATACTGTATTGTGTACTTGAAATTTGCAAAGAGTTGATCTTAAGCATTCGCACACCAAAAAAAAGTAACTTTGTGAGGTGATGGATATATTCATTAATTTGTGGTCATCATTTCTCAATGCATATGTATATCAAAACATCACACTGTACATTTAAATGTATATAAATGTTGGGAGTTGCCCCAGCTCCAAAGACTAACTTCCCCATTCCCAAAGAAGAGCAGTCCAATGGTGAGCCCTGCTGGCTCACATGATCCTTACTCACCATTTAGAGCCCTGCTGGCTCACATGATCCTTACCCACCAATCAGAGCCCTGCTGGCTCACCTGATCCTTACCCTCCAATCAAAAAGCATCCCATGCCAACTGTCAAACCACCCCTGGCTCTATAAATATGCAGAGCCTTTCCTCAATAACCAGGCATTTGCTCCAATGACAACCCTTGTTAGTTCTTTCACTTTTACTGATAATAAAAAATAAAATAATAAAAGTAACATGTTGAACTTGATGTGACTTGAAGTGGAGCAGCATAAAGTAGAATGAATGTTAGCTACTTTGGGTTATTTATTTGTGTTTGGTACTGGGGAACAACCTAGAAGCACTTGACCACTCAGCCACAACCTCAGTTCTTTTTATTATTATTTTTTAAATTTTGAGACATCATCTCACTAAGTTGCTTGAGATCTTGCTAAGTTGCTGAGACTGGCCTCAAACTTATAATCCTTCTGTCTCAGCTTCCAGAGTCATTGGATTCCAGGTGTGCACCACCACACCCAGAAACACCTTCTTTTTCAGAAGATATAAATCTATTTTCTTATCCTACTTCTTCTCCTTCTTTTATTACTCTAAATATTAATTAATGCTATGTCCCTAAAGGAAGTTTGCATGCAAAAATAATAACAACAATAGCAAAACCACACTTCTATCCCACAGCTCATAGAGGACACTTCTGAAAGGAAAGTACTGAAGGTGAGCAATTTAATCCCTCAATAAAGGGAACCACAGATTATTCTCTGCTAGACACCTTCAAGAACTTGATCTCGTCTTGTTAAACATATCCCGTGGCTGGTCTTCATCAGATTCCCTGTAAAGATGATGCCACACCAGAGAGTTCTATGTGCTTCAGGAAGCATTTAGTTAAATTCTGCCAACATCTTCCAATTCTTACCTTTCACTCTGAAAATAATTCTCCTCTAGTCAGAGAGTCCAACAAGTCTGAAGTAAAAAATTCAAACCAAAATGCAAAGACCACAAAAGAAAAAGCATATAAATGCACACATACAGAGTTGTGTTTATTCTAAATGCCTCTGAGAATTTCATATCAGGCCTGTGCAGATAGATAACAAACACTTCTTTAATCTTCTCTTTGAAGCTTCAGCTTCAATAGGAAAGGGAAGTTATCACTCCTCTGCAATATCCGTACTCAACATCATCAGGTCCATGCAAATGGTATTTGGAACTGAAAAGAGATGAGTACAGAATGAGTGGAGAGAAAATGCTGCACCATATTGATGATGATTACTTTGCATTCAGTCCAAATAAACCCATCTTCTCTGGTGCCTCCAAAAATGAAAATGGAAGAATAAAAATGCATTATGTTTAGTCTACCTATAGAATAGTCTTGAAGTTTTAGAATTAAATTACATGCAAGACAAAGTTTGCTACTTGTGTTTTTAAATTAAAGATGTTACTAATTGAACTTCAGTTTCAGGAAAGTCCACAATATGGAGAGAATCCTGATGTATAGCAGCAATTTTAGTGGAAGGAACAATCACAATAATGCTAAGATCTGTTGAACATGTTCCAAGTCCCATATGCTAACCTACTTACTCCAAAATTTAACTCTATTATTAAGCCCATTTTCTAAATAAGGAAACTGAGGTATCAAGGATTAAATGACTTGTCCATGGTTACATAGCTACTAAGGCAGACAAGTTTCCAACAGGCACTTTAATGAGAAATGAAGGACAGTCTTGAAAGTATAATCTCACATCAAAATTTCTCTTTCTCTAAAAATATTTTACTCTTTCTAAAGTAATTGAGTTATTCAGATAATAAATATTTATTGACTGGCTTCTATGGTATGCTCTTTGTTCAATGCCAAGGATGAAATGGTGACTAAAATAGACATGGTCCATCCACAGATATATTTCATTATCATATATTTTATACTATAAACATTCTCTTCTAGATTGATACCCAAAATTCATAGTAGATTTATGCTGAAAATGGTGCGATTGACTCTACATCAATAGACTTTGGAAGGGGGTTAACCAGAATCTTGACCATGGAGCTAATGAATAAACATGGTGACTGAGATTAAAGTACTCAGACATTTAGTCCCTCAGCCAGCTAATTAGATAGATCCTGAAGAAATAAGTAAGACAAACAACTATCTTAATATTGTTGGAACTACCTAGGAAGGACAAATAATTCCATTTCCTAATTGTAAAATAATTAACATACTCAGCACTGAATCTGTGCTATGTATATGTTTCACATATATTATTTAGTATGTATAACAACCCTAAGAGGTCAGTACTATTATTATTCCCATTTTATAGATTCAGGAAGGTCAAACAACTTGACCAAGCTCACATATTTAATATGTGGCAGAACCAAGATTTGTACCCAGTTCTGCTTAGTTCCAGAGCCTAAGCTCTTGAATTTCACATTAACTCTTTCCCAATTGACTGAACTATAGAAAACAAATCTAGATATTAAGGGAAGGTACAATTGCTTTGCTAGCTTGTAAATACTAGGGAGTGGTTAGATCAGAGGTCTTCAACTTGGAGTCCAGAGTTGGGCCTTTAGGGGATTCATAAACTCCCTGAAATTGATGAAAAGTAATAATTGTTTTCTGTTCTCTAGGAGAAAAGTCCATACATTTCATTAGTGTCAATAACTTCTCCTTTTTCCTGCACCATCAAAAATGATAAGACCCACTGGGTTAGGTGAATAGGACTATAATGATATTATAAAACTAGCAATCCAGAAAGGCCAACATCTGTGATGTTATAAATCTAGAACATTCAAATGAACTTTTTTCACAACTGAAGTATTGAAAATGTTATTTTCCCCATGACTCACAGAAATTTAAAACATCATACACTCTCTGCCTTGGCAAACAAAATCAATCTCTTCTTGATGACTTAAGGAAGTCCAAATTTGAACTTCACTTTTATATAAAAATGGCAGTACCTTCCAAATGCCTAGGTTGTCTGCAATACTCAATGCTCATAGCTTCTCCTATCTCCCGCTCGACCATCCCTGTTCTCTGGTAATGGCTTTCTCCAAACAGATTATGAAGACTAACACTGAGGTGTTGTTCTGGCATTTGAACTGTAACCTTAAGATTCAAATGCATGCCTAGTTGAGCAGGGCTTCAATGTTAAGTTGACAACTAGGAAAACCCCTTTTACAGTTGACCTTGAGCAGTGAGCCACATAGTACAGGTTGATTTATTCCCAAGGAAATGGCCTTGCTGAGTGATGCTAAGTCTGCACACCATAGATATTTCTTATTACCTATTTTCTCACTTGTAAAGATTCACACTGATTTCGAATTCTCTTTCTACCACCAGTGTCCTACTACCTTGCATTAGGAAATGGGCAAGTGGGAAAGGTAAAATGGTCAGCGACACCCACGAACAGAAATGGGAAAAGAGCACCATCTGGTGGAAGTCTCTGGTGGAGGCGTCAGAGGTCTGGGACCCAGGGGTCCGGGTACCAGCTTCAGAAACAGCAAAAGGAAGGCCCTTGGTGGGGAACTGGTGCCCCCTCTAGCCCCAATTCCTTCAATTCCACCAAAAGTACATGAGTTAGAGCCCTACCTACAAGGAGCTTACAATCTAGTCCAAAATATGAGATATTTATGTACAGAGAAATGACCATCTAAGGCAGCAAAATAACAAATGGGATAATAACAATAGATAATATGCATGCAGCTCAAGTAATACGAGGACCTGTCATAAGATCCTGAGTTCTTCTTTGGGATGTAATATTTCTGGGGTCTTGAGTCTATAAGTATAAATTTTAGCAATCTGCCCAGGGAGACAACAAAATGTTTTCTACTTACAAAATATAATGGTTAAATTAAATATTTATTAAATAATAAACAAGCAACATTATCTGAGACTGACAGTGTCACTCATGAACCCTCTCCCAAGTTTTTAAAAGTCCACTCTCAGATAATAAAGAAAATAAAGTTTTAAAAGAAATTAAATAAACACCACTGAGTCTTTTAAAATACTTTAGCTATAGGGAGTCCTTGCCATGGTTGACAGAACATCCTCCCTGCCTATGAACAGCAAGACACCCAGGAGTTATTCTTTGTCAGCCAATGATTCATCTTTCTCATTGCAACACTGGAAACTTACATTCCAATATGCCTTCCCCTGCTTTCTCGCATAAGGACAGTTTCTTCACAAGTAAATCTCACTAGTATGTATATACAGTCCTCAAATGCCCCGCATATATAACTCAGTGAACTAATAAAAGAAAAATGGTGGTCAGGTGTCTTGTGGTCTACATGTCAGGTCAGGGTTTAGAATTTTTTTTTCCTGAAGATAAAAGGCATTCACTGAGAGTTCTGTTTGTTGGCTTATCTTTAAGGATAGAGAAATTATGTCCACTGTGATCAATTTTATTATTTTTATTTTTTATTTTTTGGTACCAAGGATTGAATTCATGGGCATTCAACCACTGAGCCACATCCTCAATCCCTTTTGGTGTTTTATTCAGAGACAGGGTTTCACTGAGTTTCTTAGGGTCTTGTTAAGTTGCTGAGGTTGGCTTTGAATTCATGATCTTCTTGCCTCAGCCTCCCAGGCCACTGGGATTATAAGCCGCACCACCACACCTGGCCTTTGTGATCAAATTTGGCACCAATGTGCAGTGTGTTTGGGAGGGAGAGAAGCTGGAAGACTATTTAAGAAGTTACTTAAGAGCAAATGGTGCATATTCATAATCCCAGCAGCTCCAGAGGCTGAGGTTCAAAGCCAGTCTCAGCAACTTAGTGAGACTCCATCTCAAAATAAAAAAATTAAAAGGACTGGGGATGTGGCTCAGTGTTTAAGCACCCCTGGGTTCAATCTCCAGGATGTATGTGTGGTGAGGGAGTGTGGAGCAAGAGAAGGGATTTGATCATAGACTTGGAGACAGATTGAGAACAGACTGTCAAAGAGGAAAAGTCAGACAACTTTTAGTCCCAAGTTTGTATAATGGAGAAAAAAAGTGCCACTTGTGTACAGAGAACTCCAGCAGGTTACCATACTTTAAAACCGCTGTATCTAACATCTGTCCTGCCAGTTTCGTCACTGTTGGTGGTCGAGGCCTAATTTTGTTTAATTTAATTTTTTGTTGGCTTCAGGTTAATAGCTACTCCTTAACCACTGTGACTCCTTGTTGTCTGATTGGTGAATAACTAATGGCCCTGACTTTGTGACTGTGGCCCATATACTCATTGAAGTTTACAGCTGAGAGGACATTTGAGATCATTTAATCTAGTCTTCACTTTACAGATGAGAAAAAGGAAGAAAGAGAGGTTAGGTGGCTGCACCTAGGAGTTTAGAAGTCCACATTGTGGAGCCACCAGTTAATCTCATGCAGAATTGGGAACAGGCTTGAAATTGTGTTATTATTTTGAAAAATGAAACTGTTTCTATGAAAACACTTAAAATCTCCTTGGACAAACTTTTCTCAACTATCATGCCTTTGATATTTTCTTTGTTCTGAACATAGTCATATTACTCACTTGAGAGTAAATGTTACAGTTTAAAAAAATTTTTAAGCTGGACTAAGTCTCAGGATTCATCTAAGCAAAATGAATTTCTCAACATCGACAAGGGAACACACTATCAGTTTCTCAAATTATGAATACTGCGTCCATTCTCTCAATTACATTGATTTTAGTAAATCTATCTCCACTATTTTTCAGATACTCTGTGAGGGACTAAGAGCACAGGAAACTCTAACTAGTTTCCTAGTTAGGCTGAAAACATTCAATTGTATGGAAATGGTGTGGGCTCAGAACACACATGTGGTAAACACTGGCACCAGAAGAACCGAGGTCTGAATGATGCCAGAACCTGTCTTATTGCTTGCAGATAAGGCTTGCTGAGGGAGCATCCAGGACCAGACGGAAGAAGAAGTCTGGCAGGGCAGGGAAGGGGAGGATCACAGAGAGGCCAGACCCAGGATGTAGAGGGAATCCAGGCATGAGGCCAGGCCCATCAGTAGAGCAGATGGCAGAGGCCCAGTTTAGCACCCCAATGCAGATATGTTTGAGGAGGGGGCAGGACAGGATACTGAGTGGGTTCCAACCTAAAAGGCTCTGTTTTTTTCTTTGATGTTGTGTAAAGAGTTACAGGCCATATGATGAGGTAAAAACTGATAGGGACTTGTGCAGGGGACAGCAATGAAAACTGAAAAGGCTGTGGATATGCAGCATTATTATTAATTGCCAGGCATCATTAAGGGCTCAGTTGATATTAGAGACTAAGATTTTTTTAAAAAAAATATTTATTTATTCTAATTAGGTATACATGACAGCAGAATGTATTTTGATTCTGTGAATTTCTCTGGTTGCACACAATCTAGCATCACACCATATGTGCAGTCATACATGTACCTAGGTAATGATATACATCTCATTCTGCCACAGTCTGGCTGGGCAAAATAACCGAGAGGTGACAAGCAACTTGAAGGTTGAAGCGGGAACTACTTTATTGCGAGTGAACTCAGCAGGAACTGAGCGAGAACTCAAAGTAGCGGGCACCCGAGGTAGCAGGAGCCACTTTATTGAGGGACAGCAGAGGTATATATACCCAACTGATTACACACAGCTTGACTCAATTAACATCATCTAGATACAGCAGTCAGCCAATAAGGAATCCTCACCATCTTAATGGCTCTCTGGCATTGCTTCACAAACCACTCCTCCTGGATAACTGCCAGGCGCCATCTTGACTTGATTTGCATCCCCAACCATTTTTCCTGCTCCCAAGCCTCCTCCCCCACTCCCCTTTGCTCAAAATTCCTCCATCTTTCCCATGCCCTGCCCCGTTATGGATCAGCATCCACTTAACAGAGAGAACATTTGGCCTTTGGTTTTTTGGGATTGGCTTACTTCACTTAGCATGATATTCTCCAACTTCATCCGTTTACCTGCAAATGCCATAATTTTATTCTTTTTAAATGCTGAGTAATATTCCATTGTGTATATATACACCACAGTTTCTTTATCTATTCATCTATTGAAGGGCATCTAGGTTGGGCCTACAGTTTAGCTATTGTAAATTGAACTGCTATAAATTGATGTAGCTGGGTCACTATAGTATGCTAATTTAAATCCTTTGGGTATAGACCTAGGAGTGGAATAGCTGGGTCAAATGGTGGTTCCATTCCAAGTTTTCTAAGGAATCTCCACACTGCTTTCCAGAGTGGTTGCATCACTTTGCAGTCCCACCAGCAATGTGTAATTGCGCATTTTCACCCACATCCTCACCAACACTTATTGTTGTTTGGATTCTTGATGACTACCTTCTGACTGACACAAGATGAAATCTTACAGTAATTTTGATATGCATTTCTCTAGTTACTAGAAATGTTGAACAAAATTTTTTCATATATTTGTTGATTGATTGTATATCTTCTTCTGAGAAGTGTCTGTTCAGCTCCTTAGCCCATTTATTGATTGGGTTGTTTATTTTTCTGGTGTTAAGTTTTTTGAGTTCTTTATATATCCTGGAAATCAGTGCTCTATCTGATGTGCATGTGGCAAAAATTTGCTCCCAAAATGTAGGCTCTCTCTTCATCTTTTTGATTGTTTCTTTTGCTGAGAAGAAGCTTTTTAATTTGTATCCATCCCATTTATTGATTCTTGATTTTATTTCCTGCACTTTAGGAGTCTTGTTAAGGAAGTCAGGGCCTAACCCGACATGATGAAGATTTGGACCTACTTTTTCCTCTATTAGGCGCAGGGTCTCTGGGCTAATTCCTAGGTCCTTGATCCACTTTGAGTTTTGTGCATGGTGAAAGATAAAGTGTTTAGTTTCATTTTTCTACATATGGATTTCCAGTTTTCCCAGCACCATTTGTTGAAGAGGATATCTTTTCTCCAATGTATGTTTTTGGCACCTTTGTCTAGGATTTATGTGGGTTTGTCTCTGTGTCTTCTCTTCTGTACCATTGGTCTACATGTCCATTTTGGTGCCAATACCATGCCATTTTTGTTACTATAGCTTTGTAGTATAGCTTAAGGTATGGAATGGTGATGCTTCCTGCTTCTCCCTGCTAAGGATTGCTTTGGCTTTTTTGGGTCTCTTATTTTTCTAAATGAATTTCATGATTGCCTTTTCTATTTCTATAAGGAATGACATTGGGATTTTAATTGGAATCACATTGAATCTGTATAGAGCTTTGGGCGGTATGGCCACTTTAACAATATTAATTTTGCTTGTCCAAGAGCATGGGAGATCTTTCCATCTTCTAAAGTCTTCTTCAATTTCTTTCTTTAGTATTCTTTAGTTTTCATTGTAAAGGTCTTTCACCTCTTTTGTTAAATTTATTCCCAAGATTTTTTGTTTGTTTGTTTATTTGTTTTTTTGAGGCTATTGTGAATGGGGTAGTTTTCCTAATTTCTCTTTCAGAGGATTCATCACTGATATATAGAAATGCACTTGATTTATGGGTGTTGATTTTATATCCTGCTACTTTGCTGAATTCATTTATTAATTCTAGAAATTTTCTGGTGGAATTTTTTGGATCCCTAAGTATACAATCATGTCATTGGCAAATAATGATAGTTTGAGTTCTTCTTTTCCTATTTGTATCCCTTCAATCTCTTTCATCTATCTAATTGCTCTGGCTAGAGTTCCAAGGACTATGTTGAATAAAAGTGGTGAAAGAGAGCATCCCTGTCTTGTTTCAGTTTTTAGAGGGAATGCTTCCAATTTTTCTCCACTTAGAATAATGTTGGCCTTGGGCTTAGCATAGATAGCTTTTACAATGTTGAGGTATGTTCCTACTATCCCTAGTTTTTCTATTGTTTTGAACATGAAAGGGTGTTGTATTTTGTCAAATGCTTTCTCTGCATCAATTGATGTAATCATATGATTCTATTGTTGTGATGATGAATTATATTTATTGATTTATGTATGTTGAATCAATCTTGCATCCCCACTTGATCATGGGGCACTATTTTTTAAATATGTTTTTGTATACAATTTGACAGAATTTTAGCACCTATATTCATCAGGGATATTGGTCTGAAATTTTCTTTCCTTGATGTGTCTCTGCCTGGTTTTGGTATCAGGATGATACTAGCCTCATAGAATGAGTTTGAAAGGGTTCCCTCCTTTTCTATTTTATGGAATAATTTGAGGAATATTGGTATTAATTCATCTTTGTAGGTCTAGTAGAACTTGGCTGTGAATCTGTCTGGTCCTGGGTTTTTCTTGGTTGATAGGCTTTTTAAAATATTTTTTTTAGTTGTAAGTGGACACAATGCTTTTATTTTTATGTGGTGTTGAGGATTGAACCCAGCGCCTCACCCAAGCTAGATGAGCACTCTACCACTGAGCCACAACCACAACCCTGGTTGGTAGGCTTTTGATGGCATCTTTTATTTCCTTGCTTGAGATTCATCTATTTAAATTGTGTATGTTCTCTTGACTCAGCTTGGGTTGATCATATGCCTCTAGAAATTTGTCGGTGTGGTGACTAAGATTTACTATAGTGGAAATTCAGTTGTATAATTTTCCTCCAGCATTGAATAGCTGTCCAGGTGTAAGAACAGAGAAGTTGGACAGTTGAATTCATACAAGGTTGGGACATTCCCAGGTTTGTGAGATAAAAGGAAAAGAGAGTAAGAGAAGATTGGAGAGACAGATCATAGAAATCAGGCTGACCAGGAAAGAAACCAATGGCTACTTACTAAATACTTTTAAGAATGAATTAAAGGGCTGGGGTTGTGGCTCAGCGGTAGCGCACTTGCCTAGCATGCATTAAGGCACTGGGTTCGATTCTCAGTACCGCATACAAATAAATAAAAATAAAGGTCCATCAACAAATAAAATATATATATATATTAAAAAATGAATTAAAATGTTCAGAAGCTGCGGATATCATTATTTCTCAGCAAATAATGATATTCTTCTCTCTCAGAAAGAGAACTTCTGAGTAGAATTGCCCTTGATTCCTCAAGTCCCAAACCTCTCCTACTCCTGTGTTTTCTCTTTCAATGTATGACATCCACCCAAGTGAAGCTTAGGAATCATCCCTTTACCTCTTTCTCTGTTACTATGTATACCCATCAGTCGCCAAGACCTATTTCCTTAATATCCTTTTAATCTATCTCCTCCCTATCTATGCAGACACTGAAATTCCTTCAAGCCTTCATGGAGATCAGGGTGACCATGTCCTAACTGGCCCACTTGCCATCATCCTGCCCCCTCTGACCAGTCTCTTCAATGTGGATGGAAAAGATAATGCAGTGACCATGAAGAACAAAGGCTTTGCAGACAGGCCTTGGATGTAATCCAAGCTCCACCTTCTAGTATAAGACTTTTGCTGCAGATATGTTTTCCTCATCTTTCAATCAGAAATAGTAAGCACACCTGCTTTGTATGGTTCTTGGGAGAATGAACAAAGAAGTGAATAGTAAGCCTGGTACCTGGTAAGCCCCTAATAAATGTCAGTTTTTTATGTCCTTAGCACCAACATTATTTTGATGACCTAAAGGGCAAACCCTGTCTTAATCATCTGCTTAAAATCCTTCAGTGACTCACCCCAGCTCCCACTCACATGTTGCTGCTCCCTCTGCCGGCACACTTTTCCTTTCATGCCTCCTTCTTCACCTAAACTCTTGACGGTACCTTGAGGCTCAACCCAGTCTCCTGGTTTAGCTGCTTCCACAGCACACCTGTGAACACCTATATTAGTGCATTAAAATCTCACCTTTCTATGTCACTGAGACATCAAGGAGAAGTAGCATAGAGCTTGTGCTCAATAAATTCTTGTTAGATCAGAAACAGCACAGGGTATCATTGCTCAGAATGAGTAGAGAGCAGTGTTTCTCAGGGAAGGGAGAAGACAATACTGGGGAGGCAGGCAGAGGGCAAGGCACTGAAGCAGTACTGTGGAGTGTGGATTTATTCCAATATGATGGGTGTGGGGTGCCTTTATTCTCTAAGTAACATAAAGGCAAGGGGGAAAAAGAGGAAGGGGAGAAAAGAGAAGAAATATTAAAAATAAGAGTGCTTTGTTAAATTAAAACCTTCATCCAAACAAAGAGTTTCTCTCTCTCTCTCTCTGTGTGTGTGTGTGTGTGTGTGTGTGTGTGTGTGTGTGTGTGTGTGTCAAAGCTTCAAAGACTAACCACGAGATGACCGGCAAAAATACACTTCAAAAGACACGACCGAATACACATCACAGTGGCAAGAATCCAATACATAAATACAATCAATTTGTTTCCTCATTAAAAGCTTTCATGAAGAAAATGATTTAATACAAATGCTAAAACTACTGACACAGATTAATTGAAAAATAACAACAGAATCCTAATTAAAGACAGTATTATTTCACTCATTCACATTGCACCAAAATCTGAATAAATAAATAAAAACAGAATCTAGAATACAGGCCTCTATTAAAACCACCCAGAATTATAATGAATTACTGAAATTTTTATAAAACCCCTATTCTTATGTATACACTTTCTTCTAGTTAAGAATTGAAATGCACACAGAAGTTCAGAAATCACTTGAAAATTATTTCACAATTTTTTCTAAGTTCATATGAACCTACTTATTTTAAACTATTGCTTTTGCCTTAATCTCATTTTGATCCTTATTGGGCAGGATTCTTAAGTATCATTCTTTTCCATTGAGTCCTCTGTACAGAACCTATAGCAGTTATAGTTAAACCCTTGCATAAAGTATCAATTATCTAAATCATAAAGAATGGAATGAACTTTGATCTTAAGGCTAATGATAATGTGGCCTGTTCTGAGGCTCCATCAATACAGGTCAGAGGTCCCATCAGTTCAACCACAATCAACTGGCCAACCCCAGGACTTCCAGTTCTACCCCACTCAGAGGGATTCTTCACTATCAGAAATGTCTTGAGATTTTGCCAGGCCACAGTGAAGCACGGCAATCAGTATATGAGCATATCCCCTTCTGCTCATCCCGGAAGCAAATTGAGATACTGTCAGCTACTGGCAGGTCCTAAGCCAGGCCTGCTCATAAAATTTTTCCTATCAATTATCCCCAATCATGTTGGGAAACCCTCCTTACCATCGTAATCGCCATCCTCTGTTCACACCTTCCAATAAAAATCCTTCTTATTTTCTTCCCTTTCACTGTTAAAATTCAGTTGAAAAACATAATAGCCTCTTACCCTCCTACCCCCCTCCCTCAAAAAAACCTGGAGTCTCCTGATAAAGATGCTTACATATTTGCCTGGTCTTTAGAATTCCTTGGAACCCTGTGGAAACATGCATTTTTGAGGACTACCCCAGACCTAGTGAATCAGCATCTCTAGAGGCTTAGAATCTGTATTTCTAAATAAGATCTCCTGATAATTCATGTAATGGGGCCAGTTTGGGGAGGGGGAACCACTACAAAGGAAAGAGATAATTTATCAATGGTTGTCTGCTAAGGACATTTTAAAAAGGCAGTCCTTAGTTTAAGAATAGACTGTATTTCAAAAGTTCATTTCCAAATATTTGGGCCTTGGCATTCATTTTCCTAATGAAACAAAGGAATGGATGGTGGCAAGTTGTACAGTTTACCAAATTAAAAAAATCTAGTAAATATTGTTAACAGATATGAATGGTAGAATATAGTTTTTAATGTAAAAGTTAATCATATTTCAAAAGTTGAAGCACAAAGCCAGCTGTTTAGAATGGCTTTTCCTATGGATGTAAGGTTCTGGAAAGTGGCTAGACCACCAAATTGTATACATTATGTATGTGCAGTGCTTCACATGCCAGTCATTCCACAATAAAACTGAAAAATAGGCCAGGCTTGATGGCACACACCTGTAATCCCAGTGGCTCCGGAAGCTGAGGCAGGAGGACCTTGAGTTCAAAGCCAGCCTCAGCAATTTAGCAAGTCCCTAAGCAATTTAGTGAGACCCTGTCTCCAAATAAAATATAAAAAGGGCTGGGGATGTGGCTCAGTGGTTAAGCACCCCTAGGTTCAATTCCCAGTATCCTTCCTAGAGAGTGGCAGAGGAGATTTGTCTTATTTCTCTGGGCAAAAGGGACATAGACAATCTTTGATGTTTTCCTCTTCCTTTACAACAATCTCCCACCTCCCAGTAGATTCAATTTTAGTACGAAAGATCCAAATGTTGGGCACAGCTTCCTACTAAAGCACCCTTTCTCAGTTTAACTATCCCGGTCTCATGTTTTACTTACCCTCCTCTCCAAACCCAGTCAAAACTCTCCTTTCCAGGATTTAGTTTCATCCTATCTCTTCAGCCATCTTTCCCATTATTCTCTTTTGCCTGAAAACAGAATCACCCTTTGCTTCTTCTTCTGCATCTTTTGCACATGGTATTTTTGTGTTTGATTTATCTCACCAAAAATCCATTTCTTTCAACTTTGGCCAACCCATGATGCTGACTCATCCATGAAGACTTCCCACAGCCCACCAACCAGAAGTGCATTCCTTCTCTGGGCTTTCCCGGTATTATCTCTATGCACCTCTTCTAAAGATTTTCCTACATGTATCTTTTACTTTAGGTATTTTGTGCATGCTTTTTATCTTTCCCACCCAGTTGTCAGTTTCTTGAGAATATTTGTTGAATATCCATTATGTGATACATATTGTATTAGGCACTTTCGTGTGCAAAATGACAACCCTACAAAGTAGTGTACTGTATAATCCTTTGGTTTATCATCCCTAAAAATAAGTTGCAGAAGGACTGGGACTTGTGTCACTACAAAAAATGCTTCACACATAGTATATGCTCAATAAACATTTGTTTACCCTACAAATGAATGAACAAATTGACATTCTTCACTAATTATGAAGAAATTGAGCCTCAATATGAGTGTTTACCCAAAAATCACACTGCCTGGATTCAAATCCCAATTCCAGAACCTAATTTCTACATAGGCTTGGGCAAACTGCTTGCCTCTCTGAACCTCAGTTTTCTTGTCTGCTAAAAGGAGATTACAACAGTGTTCACTTTGCATACATTTTGAGAGGGTTAAATGAGAGAATTTGTATAAAATCCTTGACACAGGGCCTGGCACATGGTAGGTATGTGATCAATTTTAGTTGTGACTGTTAGCTTTTTTTTTTGTACAGGAGATTGAACTCAGGGGTATTTGACCACTGAGCCACATCCCCAGCTCTACTTTGTATTTTTTTACTTAGAGACAGGGTCTCACTGAGTTGCTAAGCACCTTGATGAGGCTGAGGCTGGCTTCGAACTTGAGATCCTTCTGACTCAGCCTCCGGAACCTCTGAGATTACAGATGTGCACCACTGCACCCAGCTCATGACTGTTAATCTTAAATTGCAGAATTAACAGTCTCTGAAGTGTGAGGGAAAGGATAATTTTTTACTCTCACAACCCTCAGAGTACTTAGCACTGAGCATTTGCCTATCACAGCCATTTAACAAACTTACTAGCCATTGAATTTCCTTAGTACAGTCACCTGAACCAAGAGATAGAAGAAAATCATTGAATAGGACCAATGCACATAAATGGATCACTGAAAGTTTCTTCACCCTCCAAGTAAATTTGTAATTTTAAAAAATTATATTTTAAAACCCACATGAATCTCTAAATTGTGGAACTCCAGGCATGTAACAAATTGAAACAAAACATTTCAGACTCTATAGGAAAGGGATCTGTGAGCAGGGGGCTCCATGCAGACTCTGGCCACTCATTAGCCCAAGAACTCCTTGGAAAACAAGGATATGTCTTATGTGACACAGTCTTGATCACCTGGCATCATGTCCAACATAAACAACTTGCTGATATATATATTTGTTAAGTAAATTAACTGCTTTAGTCTGTAATCCTCACCCTGCTTTCAGTTGATTCCATTTCTCTTTATGACCCACATAAAAATCAATCATGGTGACTGATGTTTTGAGAAAGAGGAAGTGAATGGTTTACTCAAGCACCGTGACTTTGGAAAAGGAGTCCAACAAAAATGAATGCTTTACTAAGTAGTCGAACAGAGTGTAGATAATCCTTTTGTAATGAAAGATTCATCCTGTGTCAGTTAAGTGCAGCTCAAAGGGATAACATCTAAGAGATGGAAGTTGTTCTCAGTCAGTGATACCTCATCTAATGAAGACCTTCAGAATGAACTTCCTTGATTTAAAAAGAAAAATCCAAAACATATTTTAGAAAAATCATCATAAAGCACTCAAAGGACTGTTGCATTTCATATGGCTCAAAAATCATTTCCCTTTTGCATGTGTATGTTTAAGCATAGCATAATTGAACAACCAACAATAAAAAATTAAAAAAAAAAGCACAGCATAATACACCCCCAAATACAGATGTTTGTTTTCATAGAAGTCACCCCAGACCAAGCTGCACAATTAAAGCCTAGTCTCCTATTTCCATGTCTCTTTCCCCCTCAGTACCAACTCCTTTCCCACCTTGAAACCAAATATTCTGGCTCTTAAATCCCTGCCCCTTTCTAAAACAGGCAAAACTTTGGTATTGGTAACTTGTGATTAGATATATATTCACTATAGAGAGAAAATACAAATAAACAAAAAGAAGAAATTAAAACTCACTCAAATTCCACTTGCCAGAGATCATTATCACTAATGTTTTGGTGTATATTTTTTTCAGGTATTTTTCTCTGTGAGATTTTATATACTTTTCAACCTTCTTATAGTACGTCTTATCATTTTATGTCAGTAAATCTCTTATAGCATGAATGATTAAATGACCATTGAGTATAAGTTTTCTCTTTCAACAAAATGGAGGAGCAGAAGAAACTGGAACAGGGATAGATGGGAGGCAAAAACTAGAAAAGAGCATTCTGCAAAACTCAGGTCACACTTTATGAAAGCTGATGGTTAGCCAGTGACAGAGGGGACACAAGAAGACAGATTTAGCATCATACTATAGTTAGGCAGGCACTTGCATGTTTACAGCAGCATAATTCACAACAGCCAAGTTCTGGATCCAGCCCAGGTGCCTGTCAACAGATGAATGGATAAAGAAAATGTGGTATATATACACACTAGAGTTTTACTCAGCCATAAAGAAGAATGAAACTATGCTTTTTTTTTTTTTTTTTTTTTTTTTTTTTTTGCTGGTAAATGGATGGAACTAAAGAACATTATGCTAAGTGAAATAGGCAGGCTCAGAAAGTCAAGGGTGAATTTTTCTCTCACATGTGGAAGCTAGGGCAAGTAGGGAAAAAAGAGTATGGGGGGAGGGGTTCCACAAAATTAGAGGGGAGATCAGTGGAACAGAGGAAGGGAATTGAAGGATATGGAGGAGGAAATGAGAAAAGGAAGAAAATTGGGAATGAAATGACAAAATTATGCTTTGTATACACAGGAATATACCATAGTGAATCCTACCTTTATGTACATATGAAAAGCACCAACTTAAAAAACAACAAGAAAAAATAAGTAGAAGAAAGACCAGTAGAGAAGAGAAGGAGAAGCAAAAGAAAAAGCACTGGGGACTGAAATGGAGCAAATTATATCCCATGCATGTATGATTATGTCAAAATGAGCCCCACTATTATGTAACATTATAACACACTAATAAAAACATTAAAAGAAAAAGAAGACGGATTTAGGATAAAGAATCAGGAGGCCTATTGATGACTGGGGAAAAGAAGAGAGAAGTCAAGAATGACTCCCAGATGCTACCTTGGCAACCTGGGCCTGGAGAAAGCAGAGGAAGACTAGAATGTAAGAGCAGAAGAAGCAGAATATCAGATAACAAGGTCAGACCTAGACCCCCAAGCATTCAAGATTCTTCTGACTACAAGTAACAGAAAACCTGACTGACAAGGGTTTGGATGAGTAGAGGTTTATTTTTCCCACAAAACAAAAGGTCTGGAGGCAGGTGATTCCAGAGTTGGTGCAGGCCAGAACAGCGGCATGAAGTCTCTTCCCATCTTTCTGCTCTAACACTTCGGAGCAGATGAATGTCTTCAGGTAATTAGTACATTTCAAAGTAGTGCTATGTCCCAAACATCAGTGTCAGGTGAACGACTTTCAGAAATCTTACATTTCTATAGCCCGAACTGTATTTTATATAAATCTTAGACCAACCACTAGCAAAGCAGAATGGCTTGCAGATGATGATTCATCCCTGGGTTAGTAGCATTCTGCTGTCAAGGAAGAATGGAAGATGGCTGTTGAGGAGGCATCCAGCAGGGTCTCTCCCTGTGTTGGGCAGTCAGAAGTATCCCATGGGACACTGGGGAGGAGCTATCCAATGTGCTTTCTGGTGCCTTGGACGCAGAACTGCAGCTGTAGAACTGGGAGTCATCCATGCACAGGGGAAACTGTAGCTATAGACATGCAGGTAACTGCCTAGAAGAATGTAGCAATGAAAGACACAAGATGAGGAACAGCAGGAGGAGGGCAGGGTAACAAAATGAGTTCAAGTAAGAGGAGAGAGAGAGAGAGAGAGAGAGACTATACACAGGAAGAAATGAAACCAGGAGAGACTATCATCATGGGAGTCCATAGCAGGTGAGTTTTTTAAATTTCTAAGAAAAATGAAGTGATAAATTATGTCAAATGCCACAGAAAGACCAAATCAGACAAACATGAAGTATCAACTCTATGTGGCAATCCAAAAGGGACTGGTACTTTGGTAAGAGTAACATGATGCAGCAGAAGCTAGATTAAAGGGGACTAAAGAATGAACAAGGACTGACCAGAGAACAGGAAACCAGAAATGGCTAGTCTGAGTTTCTATTTCATGACGTTTCCCTGTACAGGAAGGGATACAAGTCAGCAGTCAGAGAGGGAATTGCTCTGTAGGACATCTATTTTTTTCTAATCTTAGGAAAGATTTGAGCATTTTTATGTGATGATTAGAGAGATGTAATGGAGAAAGAAATGCTAAACTGAAGAAAGAGGAAGTCTCTGGGGAACAGCAGCAGAAGTGGAGCAAAAATAACAACTGTGAATTGACAACTTTAGTCCTTAAGCAATGTGAGGAGAGACTGAATTCAAAAGATGATGAGGGACAGAGTATTTCAAAGTTATGGAGACAAACTTCAAACGGGTAAAGACTTTGCACAGAATCAAAGAGCAAAAAATCTAGAAGTGGCAGCGAGGAGCTTGAAGATTGCCAACAGCACTTCCGGAAAATGAGCAAATTCTCTTTAAGATGGTTGCAAGCTAAACAATGTCTGGTAGGAAAGTCATGTTTTAGCTAGGCACAGATGGAGGAAGAGCCTGAGGATCCACTTGGGGTTCAATTTATAACAGGACATTGACTCGACGGAAAATAGGCAAAGGGTAGAAGAGAATCATCAGGAAAAGAAAGAGAGAGAGAAAGGGAGGGGGGAAAGAAAGAGAGATTGTAAAGACAAGGCTGTACAATGCTGAATAGGGAGGAGGATAGCCAAAGACGAAGGGCTGGTGATGTGTAAAAAAGATGGCTGGAATGATTGACATCTATGCTCCAAGGGAACTCAGACACACGGTGAGCAGTCTTGTAATCTTTTATCACAATTCCAATTAGAATGTCAGAGAAATGTTACTTTCTTTCTTTTTCTCATTTGTTCATTTTAGATATACATGACAGTTGAGTATATTTTGAGGTTATTATAGGAGATATTTGAAGAGATGGATACCATCTTTTCAACATGGCTCTGTATTCTCTCAATTCAGTAAAAAGAAAGCATCCTTAATTCTGGGAAATATTATGTAGGAATATAATTTTTCAAATAAAGAGGGTCTCTTGTTTTTATAAGGTCTAGTAAGGGACCTAAAAGCATATTTATAGCACATTTTTACCATTCATTCTCCACACATCATTGAACTCCTGCCACATGCCAGCACCATGCTAGAATTTCATAAGAAAAAATTAAATATAAGACCATGCATTGCCTTTAAGAAGCTTATCTCCAGAAATATGTATTCTGAGTTCTGATAAACAAATTTAAAATGAACTTTGTGCATGTGTGTATGTGTTGGGGTGCACACTGGGGTTATGGCTCAGTGGCAAAGCACTTGCCTAGCACATGTGAGGTACGATCCTCAGCACCACATAGCAAATAAAATAAAGGCATTCTGTCCATTTACAGCTACAAAAATTTTTTTTAAATGAACCTTGTGTGTCTGCTGTGTTAGAGCAATGCTTCTCAGATGTTAATGTACGTACAAATAACCTTGGTTTTATTAAAATGCAGATTCTGATTCAGTAGGTCTGCTTCAATGGTTACCTGGGAGTCTGCATTACCAACAATTTCCAGGTGATGCTGTTTATCGTGGCTGGTCTATGTTGAGAGATTCCTTGCTCTGTCTTTTCTATTTATACCGCACAGTAAAGTCCTGGGAATCTTTCATTCCTTTCTTGCTAACCCTTCTATCTATTGATCCTTTTTTAATTAAAAAAAAAAAAAGCAAAGCAAGGAGTAGGGAGACAGTGGAGGGAAGTTAGAAAAACTCTTAAGAGGCTTATTCTTCTAAGCAACTATTAGCTACACACACTGTCTTCATGAACATGTCAAACATGGATCTCATATGATTTAATACTTTTGGGGAACCTCTAGTATTTCAAACAGGGCACCTAAGTATTCAGTAAAAGAATAAGAGACTGGGAACAGCAATTAATTCTAGTTATGCCATATGGCAGTATGGAACACTGGCTGGGGCCTGAAAACTCAATTTCACAAGAGTCTTACTTATTCTGAATTTTAATCATTTTAGAATCAGCAAACATATGCCTACCAACCTGCTTCATTTACACAAAATTCTGAAGCATAATCACACTGCACACTCAAAAATGATTGGTTTTTCCCAAATGGACTTAAAATTTCTCTCCTACAGGATTCCTCAAATAAAGTAGCTGCTGACAGCTCCAGTTTAATCTCCTTGTTAAATAAAATCTTCAAACAGTTCTTTTAATGAAGAACATCATTTGCTTCCTCGCCATTTGCATTGTCAGCTCACAGTACTGAAGGGGCAAAGTTTTCTCTGGTCCTGGATTCCTCAGGCCGGTGTGCTGGTTCGGGTGCTGACACCCCTGCCCCTGTGAATTCCCTCCCCTCCACCATGCCTGTCAATGCAGAGCCACCCATGCTACCACATACTCTCCATTCCGGCTTCAGAAAGGAGACATTATCATTTTTCAACATGTACTCCATCCCCTGTCCTCTTAGGAGCTAAGATACTTTCATCTCCTGTACATCTAATAATTTCAAGATAAGGACAGAAAAATCAGTTCTTGTTCTGTGAACTTTTGTGTCCAGTGCTTGAGAGACTGTCCTAATATCCCCCGAACATGTTTTAGTGATAACATTTACTGCAGTCGGGCCAAAATGATTTTCTGCCACTTTCAATTCTAGTTCAATAAAAGAATAAGAGCTTTGTTTCTAACCTCTGTCATTTTTAATACCATAAAATGATTTTAAAAAATGTAAAATTGAGTTCCATTTCCTACTGGACTACCAATCTCCTATTAGCTTTCCTTTTATCAAATTTATGAGAAAAGTCAGAAATTGCCTTTCTTTAAAAAAAAATCAAAATTTCAGAATCTCCTGGGCTGAATGTTTGAATTGAATTTCAGTCTTCAATAATTGCTGGTCTAGAAGTTTTAAAGAAGTATAAAAGTTTGCTACTTCCCATTAGTTATGTCAGAAGTAACAAACTGGAAGATTATCCTTTAGTTTAGTATCATCCCTGAATAATAAAGTTATTTCTAGATAACTATCATTCTAAAAACCACATATGTGTGTGTGTTTTTATTACATTTCCAAATTGAGGAAGTATATGGTTTTCTGAAACCACAGTGAATGAAGTCCATAGTTTCTAAATTGCTAAATAAAACCAATCATATATTTCTAGCAAAACTTTATGAAAAATTTCAACTATGTATAAAATTGGAAGAACCTCCATATCTATATACAATGTAGATTCTATGATTCATATATTATTACATTTGCTTTGTCATGCATCTATCCATCCATCTATCCATTCACCCATACATCATATTTTTTGATGCCTTCCAAAACAAACTGTAAACATTAGTGCACTTCATCCCCAAACACTCTGGCATTCATATTCATATAATTAACTAGACTTAATAATTGTTTACAGTTTTTTTCAGTATTGGGGGTAACACAGAGATACTTGCCTCTGAGATACATTCCAAGTCCTCCAGTCCTTTCTGTTTTTTATTTTGAGGCAGGATCTTGCTAAGTTGCCCAGGCTGACCTTGAACTTGTGATTCTCCTGCCTCAGCCTCCCAAGTCATTAGGATTACAGGCATGCACCGCTGTGCCTGGTTACAATTCTGTTAAGCCATTAATCTTTTGAAATATGCCACTTCATTATTTTTAATGGCCTGGCTAAGTAAACTAAGTAACCAATTAGGAATTCTAAATTCTAATCTTTTATTAATTCTGTTACTTTCAGTAATATTTTAAAAATCAGTTTTCTCTCTCTCTCTCAACACACACACACACACACACACACACACACACGGATACAAAATAAATGTACAAAAATCAACAGCTTTCCTATATATCAATAATGAATTTTCTGAAAAAGAAATCAGGAAAACAGTCCCACCCAAAATAGCCTTAAAAAAACCTAGGACTATATCTAACCAAGGAGGTAAAAAAACCCTCTATAATGAAAATTATAGGACATAGAAGAAAGAAATTGAAGAAGACAGAAGAAAATGGAAAGACCACCCATGTTCATGGATAAGCAGAATTAATATTGTTAAAATGGCCATATTACCAAAAATGATCTACAGATTCAATATAATCCCCATCAAAATACCAATGACATTCTTCATAGAACTAGAAAAAAATAGTCTCAAAATTCATTTGGAATAATAAAAGTCCCGGAACAGCCAAAGTATTTCTAAGAGTAAAGAGGGGGGGGAAGCAATGCTGGAGGCATCATAATACCCAACTTCAAATCCTACTACAGAGCTATAGTCACAAAAACTATTCTTTTGTGCATGGTACTGATTAAAAAAAAAAAAAAAAAAACAGTCACAGAGACCAATGAAACAAAATAGAAGACAAATCCACACAGATAACAGTCATTTGATCCTTGACAAAGGTGCCAAAAACATATGTTGGGGGCAAAAAACAACTTTTTAAACAAATGGTGCTGAGGAAAAAAATGGTTATTTATATGTAGAAGAAGGAGGAGACTAGATCTCTATTTCTTACTTTGCACAAAAGACAAATCAAAGTGGATTAAAGACCTAGGAATTAGACCAAAAATGTTGCAACTTCTAGAAGAAAAATTAGTGTCAACACTCCAACAAACAGGTGCAGGCAATAACTTCCTCAATAGGACTCCTGAAGCTCAGGAAATATACCGAGAACTAATAATTTGGATGGCATCAAATTAAGGAGTTTCTGCATATGAAGGAAACAATTATGAGTGTGAAGAGAGAACCTATAGAATGGGAGAAAATCTTTGCTAGCCAGTCTTCTGACAGAATATATAAAAACTCAAAAACTTTACTGCCAAAAAATAAATAACCCCATCAATAAATGAATAAATGAACTGAAAAGATACTTCTCAAAAGAAGAAATATAAATGGCCAAAAAATATATAAAAAAGATTCAACGCTTCTAGCAATTAGGGAAATGCAAATCAAAACTACACTGAGATTTTACCTTATTCCAGTTAAAGTAGGAGCCATCAAGAATACAACCAATGATAAATGCTAGACAGTATGGGAGGAAAGTAACACTTTTACATTGTCATGGGGGCCGTAATTTAGTATAACCACTATAGAAAACAGTATAGAGATTCCTCAAAAGACTATGAATGGAAACACATATGACCCAGTTACACAACTCCTCGGTATTTATCCTAAAGAATTAAAGTCAGCATCCTATAGTGATCCATGCATACCTATGTTTGTAACAGCACAATTCACAATAGCCAAATTATGAAACCAGCCTAGGGTCCATTAATGGGGTGAATGGACAAAGGAAATGTGGCATATATACACACAAAATAGTTTTATTAAGTCATAAGAAGAATAAAATTGTGTAATTTTCAGGAAAATGGACAGAACTTGAGAGTATGATGTTAAGTGAACTAAGCCAAGTCCGGAAAGTTAAAGGCTGTAATGTTTTCTCTCATATCTGAAAACTAGAGCAGAAAATGGAACAAAACAATGTATGGAGAGGAATCTCATGAAAACAAAAGGAAGATCAGTAGAGTAGAGGAAAGGGATCTGGGGATGGAGGAGGAGAGAGGAAAGGGGAAATACTGGGGAACAATACTGATCAAATTATATTGTTATGTGCATGTATAAATACCACTATTACATATAAGTATAATGTACCAATAAAAAAAATGGAAAAAAATAACATTGTTTTT
This sequence comes from Marmota flaviventris, assembly GCF_047511675.1. Lineage (NCBI taxonomy): Eukaryota > Metazoa > Chordata > Mammalia > Rodentia > Sciuridae > Marmota > Marmota flaviventris. The sequence goes on along the minus strand of NC_092514.1, from coordinate 53,857,834 downwards.
TTGGGGAAAAAAGCACTTGGTAGACATAGTAGAAGGTTTCAATTTGGTGGTTATGGCAGAATTCACAAATGAAAATCATACATTAATAAAATTTAGAGAAATAGCTAATTGGAGATTATAAAGTTTTCTGTAAATTAAAATGAGAACCTCCACAAGGCTCAAAAACTCAAGAGGGTACTAGAGGTTGAGCATTTATAATACATCTAAAATTAGCCACATGTATCTACAACAAAACCATTCAAAGCTGGACTATTTAAGACTGAGTCACTTCCATTCTGCAGCAACAAAGCACTAGCATCATACTGGAGTTTTTTTGTTTTTTTTTTTTTACTTGAAACAACAGGGTATTACTGGTTTGTAAATTCCCCATTAATTGTCTGAGTACAGTAAGAACTGCCACAGGGAGAGCAGCTCTTTCCTTTATGTGACATTTGTTCCCCTACATTGATTTTTTTTCTTCAGAAGTTTGGCCCTGGAAGGGGCATCCTTTGAGGACTGAAGAATCAAAGCTACTGCAAAGCACTGCTGAGAGTCTTGAAAGAAATATGAAAGAAATGGCATCAGACCTGGGGCCATAGGCTTAGATCTTTCCAAACAGGTCAGCAGTTGGTCTGCACAATATTCCCATTGCCAAGGCGGTGGTGACATCTTATGTAAATCAAAAACTAAAACCATAAGATAGCTCATTTCCGTTTTAAATGCAGGGGGATAAATATGGATATCTAGCACTGGAGAAGTTCCTGAGGGATTGATTCTCGCCCCTACCCCCACCCCAGTCTTTTCTGAGCCCTTCGCTGAGCGTGATAAGCAGTACCACATTTCATTATCAACCCTGCTAGCACTGCACTTCAGGGAGACTCAATGAGGCTACACAGTAGGAGAGCAGATATGGCATCCAAAGAAGAAATGATTCACATGGTGTGATGATAAAAACCCACATTAGACTCAACTCATTTTCGACAAAATCACGAAATAAAACAAAAACCTAAGGAAATGAAATTTCCTGCATCATTTTCCAAATTAAAAAAAAATCATAGTGACACCATAAAAGAAATCAGAGAGGTTTTAAAGTTTGGGTGATAAAGTTTACTGTATGTATATATATATATATATATATATATATATATATATATATGCAAAAAAATTTATTTTTCCTGTAATAATGTTTGCATTTTTGTAACTTTTTTTTTTTAATTCCTAACAACATTTTGGAAAGGCAATCTAAAAAGAAAACATAAGATCATCATTTAGGGAATCTTCAGGACACTCAGTCAGGGTTATAGAAATAACATCAGAACAAAAAGCCTGGCTCCTGACAGCTGACTCCTTGATCTTGCACTTCCCTCCCCTCTGTTCCAGTTTCACTGTAATACAGAGAGTAGACTCTCTCTGCCAGAACAAGGGGAAACATGCAAATCAGAGAAAACCACAATGAGGAAGGCCCAAGCCACAGGCTCCTGGAAATCCACAAACAGATAAATACAGACACAGAGACATTTTTTTCCCACTGGTCTTCTATAAGCAGAAAGAAAACAAAAACAAAAACACAATACAACTCTGGGACAAAAGACTAGCTCCAGATCAAATAAGGCTTAAATCAAGGGCAAAGCAAATGGAGAGTAAATGAAGTCACGAATTTCATACAAATGATCTTTTCAAGCAATGTATGGATTAAGAGTTTCCATCTACAAACACAAAACCTTCATGTATTGAAAATTAACACTGAGGATTTCTTTGAGATCAAAGCAAATCCATATTGAGTAGATAACAGGAGTGTGCCCACATGGTGAAAACGATCAAAATACTATAAGGAATAAAGCACATTTCAGTGACCTAACTATATGGCTAAAGGGTAGTGCTCAGCTTATTAAAGATATTCTAGTGGGTTAGCTCACAAAATGAGGTTGAGCATTTATAATACATCTAATAGTAGCCACATGTATCTACAAGAAAACCATTCAAAGCTGGTCTATTTAAGACTGAGTCACTTCAATTTTGCAGCAACAAAGGATGCAAGCACAGTTACCTGCATGACTCTTGTATCACATTTCAAAATTCCTTTTTACTCTTGATGGACCATGTTATTCTATTTAAGGAGCTCAGTACTGGGAAGAATTATATATAACCTTATTTTACAAGTGATCTCAAAAACTCCCTTAAAATGTATTTTTCTGAACTTCAATCTAAAATCTCAAAGATATAAAATTAAAATATCATAAATATGGTTTTATTATTAGGCATTTATTCTGAGCCACCAAGGACTATGCTTTTTAATACATAGAAAAATTATTATCTGAGATTTTTTTTCTTGCTTTTTCAATAAAAAGTTTTGAAAGGAATAAATTTTTTCATCCAAACTTTTTTAAAAATCCACCTGTTACTTAGCATGAAAAATATGAAATATTATTACATGTCAGAGTTACTTACACAAAATATTTATTTTATAGGATGCCAGAGGGAGAAGTTTCCACCTACTAATACCACCACATAGCCCAATGTAAAAGAAAATGGAACAATTTAATCTTGGTACCAAACCCAAAATACCCCCACAAGTGAAAAAAAAATCATCATCATCATAAAATGAAAGGGAGAATTGCACATTTCGAGGCTGCTTTGAAAGGACAGAAACTTAGAAAAACACATAATCAGATAATCTTTCTTTTCAGATCCTAAAGTGAAGCCAAAAAACCAGCAACAGGTAATATTGTATAAGTCTCACCTGTAGAATATTTTAGACTATAAGAGCAATGAAATGTAACCCTCATTCCTAAAGAAGTAGAGTCCAAAAACATTTAATACAATTGTGAAATCTCTACATACACTCACTGAATAACAGAAAACTAGTACAGAGATTTGGCATTTAACTCACAGACTCATACATTTGAGGCAAGCACTCTACCACTGAGTTATGTCCCCAGTCCTTCTTTAATTTTTTTTAAGGGTAAGAGGGAGGAATAAAGCAAAAAAAGAAAAAAATGAATATTAACCTTCAAGAAGTACTACAATTATTGCTATGACTTTTAAGTCTTTCAGAGCTATTTAAACTTAGATGAATCATCATGCAAGTATCTCCTACTCTTTTTTTTTCTGCATTGGCACTGAAACTCCAGGATAAATAACAAAATTAAAGAACAGAAAGAGATGTTATGAGCGAATCTTTAAACTTATGAGTAACACAAATGTACCAATAGCACATTAGCATATAAAATATTCGTTCTCTTAATGAGCATGCTTCATTTGAATATGTTTTGTTCTGGGAGTTTTTAAGCTCAATAACCAGCAGTTATGAAAAGTAAAATTCTATGTAATTAACAATATGAGATTTACAGTATGCTACTTTAAAACTCTTCCTCCCAAGTTTTACCAGACTAACTTCTTGTCTATCTGTAATGCGAAGATATCAGTTTATATATCCATTATTAAGGTTAAATCTAGTTTTAAAAACTAACTCCATGTTAAGCAGAAAATAAAACTAAAATCCCCAAAGTCAGCATTCTTTTCATGAGATTTGAACTAGCATATCGTGTTTCATGCAGAGCAACAGCCAAGTCACCTACGATGAGACACGTTCAAGATACTCTTTCTGCTTGTACTTTAAATATCCTGGGGTTTGTGCCATAATCCCTGCTACACGAAGTTATTTCTTTATTTTCTTTTTTTCCATTTCAGTATCCTATAAATCTACTTGTCTCTTTTTGGAACTCCTTAGCATTATTAAGTTTCACAGAAGGAAACAATACACCAAGTTTGTTTCCATTGGCTCAGGCCTTGACTTCCAACAGGGAGTACAAATGACTCGTTGTGCCAAAAAGGGCCATCAAGAGAGAATTTATCCCTACCTCCATAATAAAAATATTCTATATTCTTCATCCCTTCCCCCACTCTCAATGCATTATTGCTGTCAGGCAGCCTCTACTGGATCAAACATTTAAGAAACACTCTACTGTTTCTCCAAGCGAGTGAGAACGTCGTCAGGTTTCTGGGTGTAGATCATGCCTGCTCTGTGCCAGGTGTCTCACATCTGGAGCTGATCCTGCAGTGACCACCATCATAAAGCAGGAGGAGTCTTTGTCTGCTTTCATCCCAAGCATTTTCTAAAGAGCTCAGTTAAAACCTGGACTCGGAATGTGAAAGTTGTTAGTTTTTTTGCTTGTTTTTGTTTTTTAATATTTTTTAGTTGTAAATGGATCTTTTATTTATTTATTTATATGTGGTGCTGAGGATTGAACCCAGGGCCTCACACATGCCAGGCAAGTGCTCTACCACTGAGCCACAACTCCATCCCTGTTAATTTTGTTTTGTTTTGTTTAGGGAGAAGGTTTAAGTGAGAAAACAATTTGAAGACTAGCAACGAAAATCACAGCTCAGGACATCAAATACCACAACAGGGTTTCACTTTCTTGGAATCACAGAAATTGCCATTCATTTTTGTTTTGTCTTATATTGAAAACATTATCCTTCCTTGGAAATACTTTCAAATTAGGGGTGGGGGAGGGAGGATGTAGCTCTAGACACAGATTCCATATTATTTTATTTTTTGTCATTAAGCCTAGGAAGAAAGAGAATGGGTAAGCTACTTGTACTGAAAAAACAAATGAGAATTTGGAGAACACCTGTGACTCTTGACACAATCATTATTTCCTCCTGTCAGTCACCCTAGACAACAGAAAGGTGGCAAATGGCATATTATAATAGCAGCGATGACATCAGACACTTCAATTTACAGCAGGTCCACAACCATGGCAAACACCACTGAATTCTGAGCCAGCCATAAAAAATAGGGCCAAGCCCCAAAATTTACTAAGAATCAGAGGCAGTGCTATTGTTACTTCTCTTCACCATTTTCCACTCCCCAGCAATACAGTGTTGAAGAAAGAATTAAAGGACTGAAGTAAGAAAACAAAGTTGTAAATATATGCAGTATTTATATTTATCTAGTAGCTTTCCAAGATTATTGTGCTAGGAAATTTCTACCAACCTTCCAAATAAACACTGGAGTAACAAATTATAGTTTTAGATAGCTTCTTACCCTCAAAATTTACCAACCCCCTAACATGCTGTTGTTTTAATATGATTAAAAATGAAACTTTTTAAATGACTTTGAAATTTTTTTCCATGTTGCTCACCATTTATCATAGATAATTAGTTCTCAAATTTGATGGCTTCCAAATTTCTCTCACACCCAGCTTTTGGGGAGATATATATATAATTGCCACATAAAATAATATGACCGATATTTTGCAAGATTTCAGTATTTTCAAAACAACTGGAATTAATACATGAAAGTGCATCATGTTAACCAGCCATAAATAAAGAAGAGGATTTGGTTAAGCAAGGGTTACACTAATGATGATAATAACGAAGGGGTAGAGGTAAGGCTATTTCAAATAGCTTGCCAAAGGAAAGCCGCCTCTTTCCATTTTCTTGCACAGTTTAATTTCTGGCTCCTCATTTCCTCAGTGATCTGATAATTATGAAATTCTAAATAAAGTGTCATCTTTCTTGCAACAAATCAATGAACAGAAAGCTCTCATCAACAATGCAGATGTTTCCTAAAGCTCCTGCTGATTATTTCCTGAGTGTCTACCCCACAAACCACGCCAGACACTGTTTAAGCACAAGGAAGCTTCTCTACTCCATGAGAAATAAGGTTTCTATGTGTCTGTGCATATGCACATGTGTGTATGCATTTCAAAAGAGGATAAGAAGTAATATTCAGAGCTGGGATCATAGCTCCGTGGTAGAGCACTTGCCTAGCGTGCATAAAGCCCCATGTTCAACCACCAGTGCTGCACACACACATCAAGGAGTAATATGCAACCAACAGTAATGAATGATAACAAATTTGCCTTTTATTACACAGTTAAGGTTAAAATTTAGACTTTTCCCAATATGGGAAAGAAGAATTCCTCCTCATTGTTCATTTGTCCTTATAGCTGCAGCAAAATTGTTTTTACATCCCTTATCCTTAAATATATTTAGGTAGATATGGGGGGTTCTACTAGTATAAATCCCCCTCCCTGTAATACAATTTAAAATAATTCTTTTACTCCTCATACTATACTTACAGTAATCCTATATAATACAAACACAAATTTGTGAAAATAAAAAATTCTGTGGGTTACTAACTAAGCCTCCATGTGGGTTACTAACTAAGCCTAAACTGTCTACTAGTGAAGTAACATTGTACAGAAGTTTGTTTTCAACGCCCTTTCAGTCTACCAAGAAATTACAGATATTTCCCACTTTTGCAAAAAAACTCCCGTCTTCTGCATTCTGTTTGTTTCAATTATTCAGGGCAACCCAGGCTGATAATTACACAGTCCCCAGTTGCTGAGTAAAAGTGATGCTTAATTAGCCAGCAGGAAAGATCGATTAAGATCCAGCAGGGCATCTCGTGAGGTTCTCTCACATTCCTGGAGGGAATAGACTCTGGCTGTGCCCTTCCAAAGGATAAAATTCCCTGCTTCTAAGGAGTTGCAATGAGGTTTTAAAAGTAGAAACTAAGAACGGGTGGCCGCACAAATTAAATCCCAGCCATAACCCTGCAGATGCTCTCAAAGAGTTCCCAGTTTGAACATTCTGAATCATACCACCTCGGGTTGGAAAAAGCCAAAGTAACACTCATCCCCAACTCTTGTTCAGTGGCCACAGTTCAAGCAAAAGGTAGTTGAAAAATATTTTGTGAAAGAAAATTTTTATTTCCCCTCTAGTAAGTGCATACACCTTCAGGGGCTCACATTCTAAGGTGCACAAATTAGATCAAGACCTCTTATTTTAAAAACTTAATAAGTATGATATTTCAACCCAGTCTGGAACGGAAACATTCCAACATGGTCAAAGAATCAACTGGACAAATCTGCCTTAAGTTTTCATTAGAGAAGAAGATGTCAAAGTAAAATCGGTAACAAAAATACACTGAAAATTACCCCACGTTGCCTAACACCTTCCCTTTAGTAATTTGGACCAGAATAAATGCTTAGCTTTCCCTGTCTTTCTTTCCTGTTAAGCATAGAGTGTTCAATAAAAGCCAACGTAAAATTCCAAAGCTAAAAGCAGAGTAATCATCTTAAATACATAATTATTAAAATATTTTTATTTGGTAAAGTACCATATGCTTGTCTGTCTCAAATTCAATTTAAGTAAATATTAAGCTTCTGCCAGATAAAGGACTATCACCAGTGTATTTCACTTTGTTAATTTACACACTATTAGAGTTTACTAGTAATAAATTGTTTCAAAGCTTTCAAGGAAGCATAATGGAACTGATTTTTACAAACCTAGCTTTGATTTGCTGAAAGCCCCGTAGAATATGGTCTCTGCACTCCCTTGCACCAGCACTGAGGTTCTCATTTCTCAAGCCTTCTGCCAGGAAATCTTCAGCATCTAAAAGAAAAGGAAAGGCAGTCAACAGAAAAAAAGAGGTAAAAAGGGGGAAATCAAAAGAAATGAATTTTTTCACTTTAAAAATTTCATAGTTGCAGAACAATGTGAATGTACTTAATACCACAGAACTACACACTTAGCAATAGTTGTGTATGGTGAATTTTATATTATGTATATTTTGCCATAATAAAGACTAACTAAAATTTTATGTTTGCCTATAAGTGACATGTTCTAGGAATCCAAGGCCTTACTACGAATTTAGAAAGGTGATGCATATACTAACCACAAAAATAGCTACTTTTTCTAAACCATTTTAAAGATACATTTATGTGTTAATTGTCACTGATGGCAGAGAATGGGTTGTCAATTTCATAAAAATATAAATATTACAAATAAGTCACAGAAGGTCACAGAGCAATAGAAGCCAGAAAAGAAATATCACAATTAGAGCTAAAATTTAAAAAAAAATAGAGCTGAACTGCAAAATCAAGAACAAAAGGGCAGGCATTCAAAGAAGAAATATTAATTAACAGATGCATCATCAATGAAAATGACAGTGCAACTGAGGGAAGGAACCCACATGGAAAAGAAAAATGTGTTCAAGAGAAAGAAACTGCAATTAATGTGAACATACATTATAAAATAGGGACATGATGAAAATACATACTGTGAAACAAATCATGGTATGTTGAAGGAAGAAAGAGGGGGACATACACATTTTCAAAGGCAAAATACATTGATAATAATTGCAATTGCCAGAAATAGTAGCTACACACTTCATCCTGCACACAATGTTCATCATTTCTAAAAAGAATATAAATAATATAGTTAAATTTGGGCCTCCAAAATTTGTGCCTATGATACGAAACTGTACCATATATACTGTCAAAATAGCGTCATGAACTTATAAGGTTGAGTTACATAAGAACACCCAAAAATTTGTTTTACATTTATACCATTCAATAATACCAAATAAAAAAAAAATCCTAAATAAGCATCGCTAGGACTTTTGATGAGGTACAAAGTCCTGAAATTGAAGTTTTTACACAGAACCAACATCAACATCTAAGCCCTGTATTGCATCCATTGCAGAGGTCACTTAGTGCATTCCTCCAGGGTCCTCTGATTGCTAAAGAACAAGGAATGGGAAGTCGAATTAAAAGGTAAAAACAAATTACAGTCAAGATTCATCTAATGCAATATATCCTATTAACAGGACAAAAACCACACGATCATCTCAACAGACACAGAAAAAAAACATTTGACAAAATTCAACAGCCTTCATGATAAAAACACTTGAAAAACCAGGAAGAGAAGGAAGCTTCCTTAGCCTGATATAGGATATGTACAAAAACCCCACAACTAGGGGATAGGGTACAGTTCCGTGGTAGAGTGTAGGATTAGCATGCAAAGCCCTGTGTTCAATCCCCAGCACCAAAACCAAAAACAAACAAAAGCCTACAGCTAACATTGTACTTAATGGTGAAACACTGACTGCTCTCCTCCTGTTCCTAAGATCAGGAACAAGACAAGGATTCTTCTCTCACCACTTATAGTCAACATTGTACCAGTGATGTTAATCAGGGCAATTAGACAAGAAAATGAAATTTAAGATTTCCAGATTGGAAAAAAAGATGTAAAACTATCTCTATTTGCAGGTGACATGTTCTGGTATATAGAAAACCCTAAGGAATCCACTGAAAATCTGCGAGAACTAATGAAAGAGTTCAGCAAGTTTGTAAGGCCAAGATCAACATATAAAAATCAGTTGTATTTGTACACAGTAGCAATAGACAAACCAAAAAAAAAAAATTAAGAGAATTCCACTTAAGATTTTATTAAAAATAATCAAATACTTAAGAATAAATTTTTCAAAAGAAGCGTAAAACTTACACTCTGACAACTATACAACATTGTTAAAAAATTAAAGAAGACAGGATGGAAAGACAGCCCATGTTCATGAATTGGAAGATTTAATATGATTAAGATGGCAATTATCCTCAAATTGCTCTAAATATTCAATGCAGTCCCTATCAAAATCCCATTTGGCTTTTCTGAAGAAATTTGCAAGCTGATCCTAAAATTGCTCTGGAAATTCAAGGGACTCAAAGTAGCCAAAACAATTTTTTAGTACCAGGGATTAAACACAGAGGTGCTTAACCTCGGAGCCACATCCCCAGGCCTTTCTTCTTCTTTTTTTCTTTTTATCAGTTATTTTATTTTTATTTATTTATTTTTTTGTATTTGTAAATGGACAGAATGTCTTTATTTTATTTGTTAATTTTTTTTAAATATATTTATTTATTTTTAGTTTTCGGCGGACACAACATCTTTGTTTGTATGTGGTGCTGAGGATCGAACCCGGGCCGCACGCATGCCAGGCAAGCGCGCTACCGCTTGAGCCACATCCCCAGCCTTTATTTGTTAATTTTTAAGAAAAAAATATTTATTTTTTAGTTGTAGTTGGATATAATACCTTTATTTTGTTTACTTATTTTTATGTGGTGCTGAGAATTGAACCCAGGGCCTTGCACGTGCTAGGCGAGTGCTCTACCGCTGAGCCACAACCCCAGCCCTTATTTGTTAATTTTTATGTGGTGCTGAGGATCAAACCCAGAGCCTCACACATGCTAGGTAAGCGCTTTGCCACTGAGCCACAACCCCAGCCCTTATCAGTTCTTTTTAGTTATACATAACATTAGGATTCATTTTGACAAAATTATAAAACTTTGGAATATAATTTGTTATAATTCAGTCCCCAGTACTTCTCGTTTCCTCCCCCAGCATTCCTTTCCTTCTAATCTACTGATCTTTCTGCTATTTACTTAAATATTTTTTAAAAAAATTAATGTCTTGTGGATATACATGATGCTGAGATTCACTGTGGTTTACTCATATATGTACATAGGAAAATAGGTCAGAGTCATCCCACTGTTCTTTCCTTATCCCATTCCTCTTCCCTCCCCATTTATCCACTCCACTGATCTATTTTTTACACCCCCTCCCAATTTTGGATTAGCTTCTGCATTTCAGAAAAAACATTTAACATTTGACTTTTGGGGACTGCCCAGATCTTTTTATTATAATAATTGTTTTTTATTTTGAGACAGGATCACTCCAAGTTGCTTAGAGCCTCACTAAGTTGCTGAGGCTGGCTTCAAACTTGCAAGCCTCCTGCCCCAGCCTCCCAGGTACTGGGATTATAAGCATGTGCCACCATGCCCAGGTAGCCAAAACAATTTTGAGACAGAAAAACAGATTTAGAGAACTCATACTTTTTGATTTTAAAATTTGCCATAAAACTATACCACTCAATGCAATATGTTACTAACATAAGTATAGATGTACAGTTAAAAGAAAAAATAGAGAATCCAGAAATAAACCATTAAACTATGTTCAATTATAGGCCAGAATGCTAAGACAATTCAATGGAGAAAGAATAGTTTTTTCAATAAATTGTTCTGGGACAACTAAATATCCACTGCAAAAGGAACAAAGTTGGACCTCTAACTCTTACATTATACAAAAATTAACTAAGCTAGTCACAGTGGTGCATGCCTATAGTCCCAGACTCAGGAGTCTGAGGTAAGAGGATCATTTGAGCCCAGGAGTTCAAGATCAGCCTAAGCAACAGAGCAAAACTCTAAAAAAAAAAAAAAAAAAATTAACTCAACCTGAGTCAAAGATTCAAATGTAAGAGCTCAAACTACAAAATTATCAGGGAAAAAAAGATATAAATCTTGGGCGAAGCAATGGTTTCTTAGATATACCTAAAGAACATATAATAAAAGAGTTGGGTACATTGGCACATGCCTGTAATCGCAGCAGTTTAGGAGGCTGAGATGGGATGATCCCAAGTTCAAAGCCAGCCTCAGCAAAAGCCAGTTGCTAAGCAACTCTGTGAGACCCTGTCTTTAAATAAAAAATACAAAATAGGGCTGGGGGTGTGGCTCAGTAGTTGAGTGTCCCTTTCAATTCCCAGTACCTCTCCCTCCAAAAAGAACATACAACAAAAGAAAAAAGTGGACATCATCAAAATTAAAATAAATTAAAACCTATTGTGCTTCAAAGGAGGCTATTAAGAAAGTGAAACGACTACCTAGAGAATAGAAGATTTTGCAAATAATACAGTTGAGAAGAGATTTCTAAGTAGATATATAAAGAACTCTTACTGTTCAATAACAATAAGGCAATAACTCAATTTAAACATAATTAAAGGAACTGACCAGGTATTTCTCCAAAGAAGATACACAAATAAGCCAACAATCATATGAAAATATGCTCAGCTTCACCAGCCCTTAAGAAAATGCAAATCAAAACACAATAATATACAATTTCACACCCACTAGGATGACTGCAGTCCAAAAGACAGACAATAATAAGCACTGTTGAGGTTATAGAGGAATTAGAACTCTCATACATTGCTGGTGGGAATGTTTAGCCATCTAAAAAGGCTAAATAGAAAGTAATCATATGAATCAACAAATCTACTACTAGATACATACCCAAAAGAAATGATAACAGGTGTTCAAACAAAAACTTGTACACAAATACGCATTAGCAGCAACATTCATAATAGTAAATTTAAAAAAGTGGAAACAAATGTCAATCAATTGGATAAATGTGGTACATCCATATGATAGAATGTTCAGAACTTAAAATCAGCATACTACAGTGATGCAGCCACAACAACTCACAATAGCTAAACTATAAAACCAACCTAACAGATAAATGGATAAAGAATATTACTCAGTCTTAAAGAAGGATGAAATTATGGCATTTGCCAGTGAATGGATAGAGATAGAGAATATCATGTTAAGTGAAATAAGCTAATCCCAAAAAAACCAAAGGCTGAATGTTCTTTCTGATACATGGAGGCTAATTCACAATAAGCGGGGTGGCTAGGGAAGAATAAAGTTACTTTGTATTAGATGGAGGGGAGTGAAGGGAGGAGAGGGGAATGGGGTAGGAAGAATAGTAGAGTGAATCAGACATTATTACCCTATGTGCATATGTGAGTGCGTGACAGTCATGATTCTACATCATATATAACCAGAAGAATGAGAAACTATACTCCATTTATGTATGATGTATCAAAGCACATTCAACTGTCATGTATAACTAATTAGAACAAATAAAAAATTTACAAAAAGAAATGAAGGGCTGGGGTTGTAGCTCAGTGGTAAAGCACTTGCCTGGCACTTGTGAGGCACCGGGTTTGATCCTCAGAACCACATAAAAATAAATAAAAATATAAGTATCGTGTTCATCTACAACTAAAATATTTTTTAAAAAAGAAATGAAATACTGATACATGTTTCAACATGGATGAGTCTGTGAAATCATTAGGCTTAGTGAAAGAAGCTAGTCACCAAAGACCACATATTGTATGATTCCATTTACTTGAAATATACAGAATAGGCAGATATACAGAAACAGAAGACTAGTAGGAACTGGGATGTGAAAACACATGTGATATATGTGATATATATGTGATATAGCACATGCTTAGCTTGCATGAGACAAGCTAAAAAAAAAACAAAAAGAAAGAAAAAATAGCAAAGTAGTTTAGTATATTAGATTACTAGATGGTTGCCTAAGACTATGAGAATTGGGAAGAGGTATTGGGGGTATAAAAGTTAAGAGGTTTAGGGTTTTTTTTTGAGGGGGTATAAATGTTATAAAATTTATTGTTGGTAATGGTTACACAACTCTGTGAAAAAACTAAAAGCCATTGAATTGTACACTTTACACAAGTGAGTTGTATGATGTGTGAATTACATCTCAAAGAAGCTGTTAAAAATATAAATACAGGGCTGGGGTTGTGGCTCAGTGGTAGAGCACTTGCCTAGCACATATGAGTCACTGGGTTTGATCTCCAGCACCACATTAAAAAAAAACCTAAATAAACAAAAATATAAATACATACATACATATAATACTGCATCTATCCTTCTGAATTTTCAAAATTTAAGGAAAATTAAAACATCTCTCAAGCAGCCAGACAAAAAAGAATAAGTCACTCACAAAAGAACAACAAAATCAAAAGTTCCTCAACACAAAGTAAGCATCATTAGATGAAATTTTTACAAAGTTTTAAAGGAAAACAGGATGTTGGTTATATAGGAGACCAGAAAAATATTTTTCAATAGTCGAGGCTCTGAATGTCTACCACCTACATTATGTCCTGGAGAAGATGTTTCTCAGGACACTCTGACCCACAGACAGAAAAAGGTGGTGATGAATGCCAGGTGTGGTGGCACACACCTGCAATCCCAGCAATTCTGCCTTAGGAGGCCTATGCAGGAGGATTACAGATTCAAGGCCAACCTCAGCAACTCAGGGGAACTCTGTCTCATAATAAAAAATAAAAAGGGGGCTGGGGATGTGGCTCAAGCGGTAGCGCGCTGGCCTGGCATGCGTGCGGCCTTGGTTTGATCCTCAGCACCACATACAAACAAAGATGATGTGTCCGCCGAAAACTAAAAAAAAATAAATATTAAATATTTCTCTCTCTCTCTCAAAATAAAAATAAATAAAAAATAAAAAGGGCTGGGGATGTAGCTCAGTGGTAGAGCACCCTGGGTTCAATCCCTAGTATCAAGAAAAAAGAAAAGGTGATGATTAAAACCTTAAATACAAGTTCCTGGTTAAGAAAAGAATAGAGAGAAAGAAAAAAAATGCTAAATTACTCACTTACATAAAGTCAATGGGTTCTATTCCACCCTTGACAGTGATAATTAAAGAAAATAAACTTAACTATGATTTTTCAAAACATGAACTTAATAAAAGTAGAACTGAAGATTTTAAAAAACATTTAATATAATAAAATACAGGTTATGAGGGGAATGGGAAAAAAAACAAGGAGAGAAATGAATTACAGTAGATGGGGTAGAGAGAGAAGATGGGAGGGGAGGGGAGGTGGGATAGTAGAGGATAGGAAAGGCAGCAGAATACAACAGTTACTAATATGGCATTATGTAAAAATGTGGATGTGTAACCGATGTGATTCTGCAATCTGTATTTGGGGTAAAAATGGGAGTTCATAACCCACTTGAATCTAATGTATGAAATATGATATGTCAAGAGTTTTGTAATGTTTTGAACAACCAATAAAAAAAATATTCAACATAAAAAAATAAATAAAATACAGGAAAAAGGCAAACAAAATAGCATTAAAATAGAACTAGTAAAATAAACTGAGGGGTATAGCTCAGTCTAACACGTACAAGGCCCTGGGTTTGATCTCCAGCACCACACAACACACACACACACACACACACACATAACAATAGTGATGATTTTGTAAGAAGTTCAACTTCGATACCCAAGTGTCTTCTATATTTCTATAATAAAGATTTTCATACTATTTTAAAAAATAAAGTGAGTTTAATTACTATTTAAAAGATACTTACAAAATGAAACTGAAATTAAAAGAAGATAGGTTTGTAAAAACATCACAGGCAAATTCTTTTAAAAGCAAGAATGGAAATAATTCATATCAAAGTAGAATTCAAGGAGCAATTTAAACTAGGGCAAAGAGTCATTTTTTAATTACCAAGTATAATGTACAACAAAAATAACCTTCTAACCCTATGTGCTAAATAGCATAGTGCCAAAATAGGTACAGTGAAAATTGTGAAATATATATACATATGTGTAGGAAAATTACTGGAAAAACTATTCAAATGCCACCATTAATCCTGGACAAATCAAGTAGACAAAAATAGATAATGTAATGATAGGGTCTATCTGGTAGAAACAATGCAAGCTATACATGTAAATTTTCATTAAAAATCAAAAATTTTTAAATACCTAAAAAGAGAGTAAATCAATTTTAATGGTATTTATTTAATCCCATATTTCCAAATATGGTCATTTTAATATACAATCAGTTTATAAGTTATTGGGATAGTTTGATTTTTTGTATTAAATTTTCAAAAGTCATTGTACATTTTACTCTTACAACACATCTCAGTTCAGACTAATCGCATTTCAAGCTCATAGTCCCATGTAGAGAGCAGCTACTACATTCAACAGTGCAGATACACAGTATTCAAATAAATATAATGAAGACAGTAGTGGTAAACCAGACTTTGTAACCTAAAATCAAAATACAGACTTTACAAACTGCCATGAAAAATGTATAAAGGTTAATGAAACACAGGATCACAAAAAAAGAAACCTCAATAATTTCTTTTAAGAAGTTCCTTACTCAAAAATTAGTAAAATTTTATTTTATGACCATAGTGAAATAAAACCAGAACTTACTTATTAAGGAATAGACAAATCCCTCCATATTTTAGACATAGACAACATCAACTCGTACATATATATTTAGGTCAAAGAAAAACTAAAAAATTATAATTACCATGGAAGGAAAAAATATGCCTGAATAAAAATTATAAGATATAACCAGCATTGTACAGTGATCAACTCATAGACTTAAATACTTTCAGTGTTAAATAAGAAAGAATGAAAATAACTGCATTTAGCACCAAACTCAAGAAATCAGAAAAGAGCAATAAAATAAGCCTATAGAAAATAGGAGGAAGGAAACAATAAAGATAAAAGCAGAAATTAATGACTCAGAACAGCAGTTTTCTAACGGCGCTCTCTGGAGTCATAAGCCTCTGATAAGGAAGCTGAGGGTGGGCAAGGGAGGAGGGCTGGAAACTCCCCGGCTGCCCCTCACTCCTCTTTGCTTTAATCACAAGGGCTCCGCTTTTATCTATTTTCAATATGGGCATTTCATATGATTTTATTTTTTTAAAGGGGTTTCATTTAAAAGCCACTAACCTTAAAAATAGAGGAAAAAATGTCTAAAAGCTAACCAAGAATTAAGAGCAGGAATTTTTCAGCGGTTGTGGGGAAATCCAACAAATTAATAGACCATTAGCAGATGTAATCAAGAAAAAAAAGGAGAGAAAGCACAAATATTCAAAAAGTAGGTAAAATAAAGGGGAACGGCAACAAATAGAATTTTTAATAAGACAATGAAATATTTTATAAAGATGATCTCAAGTTTTTCTAAAATTTTTTCTTCTCTGTTCTTTTATGTACAATTTAAGTTTTGTGAGGGTGGATATTATTTTACCCTTTTAAAAGGCTATTTTCAAATGGAAAGTACAATGTGAACAAAATAAAATGTCATTCAAATAAATCTAAAAATCTCAATGAAGCAGTTACTGAAAAGTACATAAATTTTTAGGCGTAAGTTGACACCCTGGGTTCAATCCCAGCACCAACAATATATGTATCTATACATCACAGTGAAATTCAAATAGAAAAATGTAAAGAAAACTAACAAAGGCATATTACAGTCAAAATACTGAAAGTCAAAGATAAAGAGAAAAAAAAATCAAAGCAGCCAGAGGAAAAAACCCATTACATACAGGGGAACAATGACAAGAATGAGAGTTGAGTTTTCATCAAAAATATTGAAGGCAGTTGGGCACCATGGCGCACACCTGTAGTCCCAGCAGCTCAGAGTCTGAGGCAGGAAGATCTCGAGTTCAAAGCCAGCCTCAGCAAAAGCAGGTGCTAAGCAACTCAGTGAAACCCTGTCTCTAAATAAAATACAAAATAGAGCTGGGGATATGGCTCAGTGGTCGAGTGCCCCTGAGTTCAATCCCCAGTACCACCCCCAAACAAATCAAAGGCCAAAAGACATTGGAATGATACTGAAAATATTGAAAGGAAAGAGAAAAAAACAAAACCCACACTTGTCAACTCCAAAGTCTATATCCAATGACAACAGTCATCAAAATATGGACATAATAAAGATATTTTTCAGTTTAAAAAAATGTTTTTGGGGCTGGGGATGTGGCTCAAGCGGTAGCGCGCTCGCCTAGCATGCGTGCGGCCCGGGTTCGATCCTCAGCACCACATACAGAGATGTCATGTCCGCCAATAACTAAAAAAATTAAAAAAAAAATGTTTTTGTTTTGTTGTTGTTGGGTGGTTTTTTGTTTGTTTTGGTGGTTTTTTTGTTGTTGTTTTGGGAGTGGGGGGCCTGGAAACCTTCACAAAAAGAAGCCACCTAGCTGAAGGAACTGACAGTGGAAGGAAACGTCTACAGAAGGACAAGCATGCCAAGTACATGGGTCAATCTGTAAACATTATTGCTCTTAACTTCTTCAAAAGACAATAGACAGGTGGCTGAGATGTGGCTCAGTGGTAAAGCGCTTGCCTCCCACGTGTGAGGCACTGGGTTTGATCCTCAGCACCACATAAAAGTAAATAAACAAAATAAAGAGGTATGATTTTAAAAAAACAATATTAAAATGGAATACAAAAGGCATAAAGATATGACAACAGGAGAACAAACAGTAAAATAGTAGACCCTAAATCCATCCATAACAATAGAGATGTAAATAAACTACATAGTCCAATTAATAGCAGAGAATGTCTGAATAAAAACTCAAGACTCAATCATATGCTGTCAATAAGAGACATACTTTAAATATAAAGGCAAAGGCTAAAAGTAAAAGAATGGAAGACAATGTAGTATGCAACAGTAAGAACAAGGAACATTGAATGGCTATATTAATGTCAAACAAAGTAGACTTCAAGAAAGGGTACGCGCAATGTCATGCATGCCTGTAATCCCAGCAGCGTGGGAGGTTGAGGCAAGAGATCGCAAGTTCAAAGCCAGCCTCAGCAGATTAGAGAGGCCCCAAGCAACTCAGTGAGACCCTGTCTCAAATAAATATAAAAACGGGTCTGGGGATGTGATTCAATGGTTAAGCATGCCTGAGTTCAGTCCCAATACCTAAATAGAAGAAGAAGAAGAAAGGAAGTATTGCTGAGCACAGTGGTACATACCTAATTCCAGCAATAGGAGGATTTGAAATTCAAGCCAGCCTCAGCAATTTAGCAAGATCCTTTCTCAAAATTAATTTTTAAAAAAGGACTGAAAATACAACTCAGTGGTAAAGAGTCCCTGGGCTCCATCCCTGGTACAAAAAAAAAGTGGGAGGAGGAGTATTACCAGAGATGTAAAGAGGTTCTGAGCTTCAAAATACTTGAAGCAAACTCCAAAAAGAGACAAAGACATATACACAACCATAGTTGGGAACTTTATCATACTCTCTGAGAATAAAATTCTCTCATTGAATAAGAAAAAGAAGGACAAATTAAATTTCAAGTAAGGACCCCAAAATGCTATCAACTTTTTTTAATCTAATCAACCTGCATAGGACATACCCAACCGCATGTAGAATATTGAACCAGAGATACCATATTCTAAGCTATATCAAAAGTTTGGGGGTTTTGTTTGTTTGGTTGGTTGGTTGGTTGGTTTTGTTTTGTTTTGGTTTTGGTTTTTTTGCAATGCCGGAAATTGAACCCATTCAATTTCTTTGCTCATGCTAGCAAAATGCTCTACCACTAAGCTACATCCCCAGCCATATTAAGTCTTAATAAATGTAAAAAAAAAATCATAGAATACACTATATTTTTTGAATCAAATAACAATAAGATATATAAAAGGCCTTAACAATTTGAAATAATGTACATCAAGAAAGAAATATTTTTCTCTGAACCTGAAGAATATTTCAAAATGAGTTTTTATAGAATACATCAAAATTCATAGGTTGCAACCAAATCCATGCTTGAGAGAAATGTAAAGCTTAAAATGTTTAGATAAGAAACGTTTAAAGCCTGACAGTCTAAGTTTGCAGTTTAAGAAACTAGAAAAAGAAGAACAAATTAAGTTTCAAATAAGAAAAATAAAGTAATAAGAGCAAAAATCAAATAGAAGAAACATCATATTTGGTTTTTGTTTTGTTTTGGTACTGAGGGTTGAACTCAGGTGCACTTAACCACTGAACCACATCCTCTGTCCTTTTTATGTTTTATTTTGAGACAGGGTCTCACTAAGTTGCTTAGGGCCTCGTTATTTTGCTAAGGCTGTCCTCAATCTTGTGATTCTCCTGTTTCAGCTTCCCAAATTGCTGGGATTACCAGGCATGAGCAAATGTGGCCAGTGGTTATTTTTAAAGAGGAATAAATTTGATAAACTCCTAACAAGAATTATCAAAGAAAAAAAACCCCACAAATTTCCAATATCAGGAATAAAGAAGAGATATTATGAAAAAAACTCACAGAATTAAAAAGAATAAATATTATTGACATCTTTTTGCTAATAAACTTGACAGATGAAACAAAAACTTTTTTTCCCCAGTTTATACAACTAGCAAGTGTTCCAGCCAAGATATGAACTCCAAGTCTGAACTTCTAATGTCTTTCTGTACTGCTTTTCTCCACATATTGATACGGCGATATAATTATTGGTAACTAAATTATGGTACATTCATATTTGAATACTATGCAACCGTTAGAGTATTTAAAGAGATTGAGAGGGGAAAAGGAAGAGAATATATTTCTTAGACTCTAGAAAACAAACACAAACAAGTTTTTGCTTCCCTCTAATTAAAAAAAAAAAGATAGCTACTCATTGTAGAAAATTTGGAAAACAAAGAAATTGATATAAGAGAGAAAATTAAAATAATTTGCAATCCCACCTCTCCTTCAATTTTTATTCTATGCTAACAGGACCTTTTAATTTTTCATTTATGAAACTAGGATATCTAATATTCTCAAGTTTTCCCTTTTAATACTGGTTACTGGTTTTTTACAGATTCATATAATAAAACACTACATAGCCACTTAAAATAATATCCATGAAGAAACCTTAAAGAGTTAAAAAAATTCACACAGCATATTTTTATTGAAGAAAAAGGAGGAAGAGGAAGAAGAAAGTTGGAGTTCTGACATTACTTGACTTTAAGACTTACTCTCAGGCTACAGAGATCAAGATAGAGTGGAACTGTTTTAAGAACAGACACATACATCAATGACACAGAGCAGAGAGCCCAGAAATAGAACCACACAAACACAGCCAAGTTGATCTTTGACAATGGAGCGAAGGCAATTCAGTGGAGAGAGGCTACTCTCGTTCAACAGTTTGTTCTGAAACAACTGGATGTTCATACATAAATAGTAATAATACCAGCAACAACAATATAATAATAATAGTTAAGAACCTAGACCCAACTCTTATACCTTTTACAAAAATTAACTCAAAGTGTACAAGACCTAAGTGTAAAACAGAAAACTACAAAACCTTAGAAAAAAATACAGGAGGAAAACCAAATGACCTTGAGTTTGGTAATGAGTTTTTAGAAGCCACACCAAAAAAGCATGATGCTGCTGCTGCTGCTGATGATGATGATGATAATAATAATAATAATAATAAGGTAGTTTCATTAAATTGGAAAATTTCTGCTCTATGAAAAAATTTGTGAAGAGACTGGGATAAAATATGCAAAACACATACCTGATACAAGTTTTTAATCCAAAACATAGAAAGAAGGCTTAAAATCAATAAGAAAATAAACAACCTAATTAAAAAGTGGGCAACAGACACCTCACAGAAGAAGATATACAAATGAAATTTGTATATTTGTATTGCAGATGAAAGGGTGTTCATTATGCCATTAGGGAATTGCAAATTAAAACAATAATGAGACATTATAACATATCCATTATAATAGTTAATTCCAAAAACACTGACAATACCAAGGGCTGATGAAAATACAGAGCCATAAGACCTCTCATTCATTGTTGATGGAACTACAAAGTGGGACAGACACTTCAGAAGACAATTTGGCAGTTTCTTACAAATCTAAATGTAATTTTACCATAAGATCAAGCAGTTATGCTCCTAAATATTTTTCACAATTGAGCGGAAAAATCTGTGTCCATACAAGAACCTGTACATGAATGTTTACAGCAGCTTTATTCATCATTGCCAAAAGCTGAAGCAACCAAGATGTCCCTTAAGAAGTGACTGGATACTCAAATTATGACACATTCAAAATGGAATATGATTCAGTATTCTAAAGAAGTGATCTATTCACACACACACACACACACACAAGACATGGAGGGAATGTAAATGCATGTGTCTAAGACAAAAAGTCAATCTGAAAAGGCTACACACTGTGTGATTCCTATGACATGACATCCTGGACAAGACAGCACTACAGAGAGACAGTTAAAAGATCAGTGGCTGGCAAGAGTTCACAAGAACGAAGGAGGGATGAACAGGTGAAGCACAGGGATTTTTAGGGCAGTGAAACTATAGTTTATGATATTGTACTGGAGGACACATGATATTATGCAGTTGTCAAAACCTATAGAACTTTGCAACACAAAAATTGAGTCCTTAATGTCTGCAAATTTGAAAAATCCAGGTTGGTAGATGAAGACTGTAGCAACATAACCTAAATGTATTACAATGTATGAAATAACCTCACTGAAGGGGTTGGGGAAAGATGCTACACAGCTCTGCAAATGAATAGAGTTCATGAAACTAAAGGCACAAAAAACTGCACATAAATACTGAACTCTAATCAATTATGTTGTCTGCCATGGGTGTGGGCTTAACAATTCCTACATTACAATACATGTTTATTCTGATAGAAGGATTGAGTAAATGGATGATGAATGGCAGGTGCCAGATTTCTCACCACTGGAGTGGAAAGGAAGGGATCAAGTAGAAAGAAGAGCAAGGAGAAGAATCCAGAACTTGTGGTAATGAATTTGAGTTGAAGATATTGGCAAGAACTCATGTATAACTTTGTAGAGATACAGACAGTTAAATATAGAAAGGTTTATAGATATGTTAATATAGATTGGGTTACTATGCACAAATATATTTCTTTGTGAGAGGGCCTAAAAGAAGTGACTTCCCATGAAGCACACCTAGCCCCTATATCTTGAATTCTTTATTTGTGTGTGTGTGTGTATGTGTGTGTGTTGAGGATTGAATCCAGTGTTTCATGCATGCTAAGCATGTATTATTCTACAGAGTGATGCTCTTCAACCCCATCTTGATTTCATCTTCAATGCAAGAAACAAATTCTCCCTGGGATATTGCTGACCTATGGACAGGTGTGGGAAATATACAAGAGTATCTTATAATCCAAAAAGAAAAGAAATGCTGAATACACACATGTACACACACTTATGGGACATGCCAAATGGGGCACAGTTTCCAACTGAAAGAGCTCCCAATAGTCAAAGCTGAAACAATTTGAGCAAGAAAATAAATATTGGATGATAACCTTAAGCATAAAATAAGTATCCATGAGTTCATACTGATATAAATACATAATGGGATAAATTAACAAACAGAAGACAGGAGGCACATCTCCAGTGCAGATGAATTCCAAATCATTTATTTAAATAAACGAGTGGGGGAAGCATTACTTCCACTCCTTAAGTGTAGGCTGCACACAGTGACTTCCTTCCAAGGAGTGTGGTATGGCACGGGAGAGTAAAGAGTAACTTCACAGTGGAGAAACCTGACAGACACTACCTCAGCCAGGTGTTCAAGGTCAACATCAAGTCATAAATCATATTGATAGTGTGCACCCTTGAATGATGTGATAAAAATGGCACATTTTCTCTATGATCTTCCTCCCCACAACTCTGGTCAAATCATGAGAAAAGCACTAGACAAACTCTAATAGAGAAGCATTCTACAATACGCCTGACCAGTACTCCTCAAAAATGTCAAGGTCGTCAAAAACAAGGAAAGTCTGGGAAGTGGTCATAGCCAAAAGGAGCCCAAAGAGACTAAATTAAATGACGTATCCTGGCTAGAATCCAGGAGCAGAAAAAGGACAATAGCCAAAAGCAGGAAAACTAAATCAACCCTGGATTTTAGTGTCAGTATTGGTTCATTAATTATAACAAAAGTGCCCTACTAAGGTAAAATGTTAATAATAAGGGAAACTGAAGAGGAGGAATAGGGAGATTCTATACTATCTGCTAAATTTTTTCTGTAAATCTGGAATTACTGAAATTGTTCTTTCCTT
Source organism: Marmota flaviventris (assembly GCF_047511675.1). Lineage (NCBI taxonomy): Eukaryota > Metazoa > Chordata > Mammalia > Rodentia > Sciuridae > Marmota > Marmota flaviventris. The sequence continues at coordinate 53,834,558 of NC_092514.1, read as the reverse complement.
TTTTGACATTGTTGTCTTTTTGTTTTGTATTGTTTTGGTGCTGGGGATTGAGCACAGAGACAATTTACCACTGAGCTATATCCCCAGTCCTTTTTACTTTTAATTTTGAGACAAGTTCTCTGTAAGTTGCTGAGGCTGTCCTCAAACTTGAGATCCCCTTCCTCAGCCTCCCAAGTATGTGTGTGTATAGTATGTAAATGTGTGTGCATGTGTAGAATATATATTTATATACGTATACACACTGGCACACTATTCCTATAGATGATACACACACACACACACACACACACACATAATTATTTTGAACTTAACATTCTCTCTACTAAATTCTTCCCTTAACCCAGTTTTACTGAGATATAATTAACAAACACCCTAAGTTCTCATAAGTAAAATGTCTGTAAATTTGTTTAAAAGGAATTAACAGGACATAACTACTCTCCAATGATGTCACTAAGGACAAATTTATATTTTAATTATGACTTTACCTTTTAGGTTTCACTTCAAATTAATTTTTTAAAAAAAACCTTCCTTTCAAAATGCTTCATGAGGTCATGTGTTTAAAAAATTTTAGTATTTGTTCTTTCACTGCAAGTGGCATACTCAGGAGAATAAAAGGACAAAAAGATAATTTCTTTCATGTGTCTTATCAGATTTTTAAAAATCTGCTCTAAAAATATGTCCATGAGCTTACTAGATAAAGAAGCATAGAAAACATAAACAAATCAAAAGGAAGGGCCATATGAGGGACTGTATCTCTAGTATTATTCACACTTTTATGAAGCCAGCATACCTGGATACCAAAACTTGATAAAGACATTAAGGAAAAGAAAATTACAGCTCAATATATTTTCTCTCCAATTTAGAAGATGATGCGTCTCACAGTGATTTTAACCCAAAAGTGCCTGAGGAAGCCTGCTTGGAATACACTGCTCACCAATGAACAGGGAAGAGATTTTAAAAGGTCCCTCAATATATCTCCTCCATGGTCAACATTCTATCTGATGGGTTTTTCCATTAAGTGATCAACATTTTACTAACAAGAACTCCTCTAACATAAATATCACATCCTGACACATAAGGATGCCTTGGGCTCCCTGCAATTGCAACACCTAGCATGAAAAGCACCACTTAACTGCAAAAAACACCCAAGGCCCTTCAGACATCAAAGCACTCACTCCCTGGAGGACTGGTGCTTATGTGGTCTGCTCACAGTTACCTTCAACTAGGGAGGGAGCAAGATCACGTGGTACAAATGACCTTGTCCCAAAGAAAAAAGACAACATCAAAAACATGCTATAATCGGGTGCAGTGGCAATGCCTATAATCTCAGCAGCTCTAGAGGCTGAGACCCAAGGATCAGAAGTTCAAAGCCAGCCTCAGCAATGGTGAGGCACTAAGGACTCAGTGAGACCCTGTCTCTAAATAAAATACAAAAGAGGGCTGGGGATGTGGATCATTGGTTGAGTGCCCCTGAGTTCAATCCCTGGTATCCCCCAAACAAACAAACAAACAAAACACCATGTCATAAACAATGCCACATTATCTAAGTGCATTTATTATTCAACAAATATTTATTGAGTACTTTTTATATGCTAAGCACCGAAAGAGTGACCAAGATAGATCTAATTTCTATCCTAAAAGTTTACAATCTAGCAAAAAATGTAGCTTAAATAGACAATTAGATTAAATTGTGATATGAAATATTAAAAATGGGAAATGATTAGTGTATAGGCTTGTGATAGAAGCACCTAATCTATCAGAGAAGGTAGGTCAAGGGAGACCTATCAGAGAATTGATCTTTCATCTGAAACCTCCAAATTAGCAGGCCAAGTATGTGCTTTGTGGGGAGTCAGATTGGGGTGGAGAGTTGGTAGGATGAAAAAAAAAATGGCCCAGGCACAAAAAACATCATGTGCAAGGGTCTAGAGGTGAGCAATCACAGTTGAGTTGGAGAGAATGAAAAAACTTTCACTTGGAAAGCAGAACACAAGGGTCAAGAGCAAGGTGAAAGGTTAATCTAGAAGGCAAGCTTGTGGCAATATATAGTATTTTGTACTAAAGGTAATATATGATCATTTTGAATCCCATATTCAAAAGAAACACAGCTCTGACAAGGATGTGTCTTCCCATTATAATTCACAGCTGCCCTAAAGCAAAAACTCCTTCAGCTTCCAGGCAGCTTAGAGACCTCTGTGCAAACAAGTCAGAGTTGGACAGGAAGACGGAAGGACAAGAGAACAGAGAGCATGTGCAACTCTGGAGGTATGATACGATCAAAATATTCCTGCAAAGAACTGCCATCTAAAAGGATTCGAAGGCCAGCTAAAAAGTTTTCTGACCTGGCAGGATGCACCAAAACCTCTAAGTTTCATGGACACCTTGTCCATTCACAAGGCTACTATTTTTGTCTATCTGCAGAAAAATGACCTTTAAAAAAAAAACTACTCAAAGATCAATTTGGCCTCTTTTTGTTTTCTAAGTAAAGTTCACTGAAAAAAAAAAATTATATATATATATACCAATGTTCCCTAACAGTTACAACTGTTATTTGTTGATATATGTTTCTAAAACTCCAAAGTTTGCTTCAATCAACCTTTTATTTGGAGGCAAGATGAATGGCCAAATGCTGTTGAAAACAATTCCACCAACCAAACACCAATCAAAGTGTTCCTACAGGGGATATTTTTGTGAAAGTATTCAAACTACTAAAGCAGAACTCACATTTCTGAGAAGAATAGCACAAATTTCTGCCTTTATTTGGCAATACACCCAAGAAAATATGTGAGATTTTTGTCTATGGGTGCAAACAGGTTAAAATAACCCACAGAATGGATTTTACAAAGTTTAATACTGGGAAGGATCTCAGGTCCTGTCTTTCATAAAAAGAAGTCTCCAAGTACTTGTGAATATTACTTAAGTGTGAATGATTCTTCTGGCTGGGCAAGACCACAGAAATGTGCATTCTCTCTCATTGCTGCTGATTTGATTTTCATTCCACTTCCACAACCCTCTGTTGACTGATGCCATCATTCCTCACCCAGTCCCCTAGACCTTCTCTTCTTATCACAGCACCTCCTCGCCCATTGGTAGCCACACTCTCAACAGGAAGATGGAATTGGAGGTGACAGGGCAGAAGAGGAAAAGAGGAGAGGGACAAGAGGAGTGGCAATTCTGTTCTCCTTTCCTTTGGGCTCCCTCCATCGGTTCTCATCTCCCCCCAGGACCATCCTCCCATCTGTTGCCTTAAATGATCTCTTCCCTAATCCTCAGAACCTCAGCCTGGTTTTCTGTAGCTCCTCACCCCTTCCCAGCACTGCCCATTGGGATCATTCCCCAGTCACAAGTCCCACCCTGAGAACCTGGAGTTAAGAGGAGAGAGATAAAGAGTGTGCCCTCGACTAGGAAGAAGGAAGCACATGGGAGAAGAGGGAGACACCTAGGCTGAGGCAGAGTTTGTGGAGGCCCAAGTTGGCAGATCAGGCCCCATCAAAATGTTACAGGTGTAGTCATTCTCTCCTCCAGCTATAACACTCAAAAAGTAGTTTTTTAAAAGAAGAGGGCTGGGGGTGTAGCTCGTTGGTAGAATGTTGCCTGACATGTGCAAAGCTCTGGGTTTGATCCCCAGCACCACAAAAAAGAAAAAGGAAAAGAATAGGGCTAGTCTTGGAATCTGCCTAAAAAACCCAGCCTAAAAAATATTGTTTCTAAAAAAGCCATACATGATTGCATACATTATTAGTACCAGCTCCTCTGGAAACTGAGGCAGAAGGATCACTTGAGCCCAGGAGTACAAGGTCAACCTGGGCAACACAATGAAACTCCATATCAATAATAATAATAATAATAACAAAATATTAAAACATTGTTTCCATTAGAAAATACTTAAATGAACACTGGAAAAAGAATCTATTTATTTATTTAAAAATAATATTAGGAACCAGGTACAGTGGCACAGGCCTGTAATCCTAGTGGCTTGGGAGGCTGAGGCAGGAGAATCACAAGTTCAAAGGCAGCCTCAGCAACTTAGTGAGGCCCTAAGCAACTCAGTAAGACCCTATTTCTAAGTAAGATATAAACAAGGACTGAGGAGGGCCAGTGTTGTGGCTCAGCGGTAGAGCGCTCACCTAGCATACGTGAGGCCCTGGGTTCGATCCTCAGCACCACATATAAATGAATAAAATAAAGGTATTGTGTCCACCTTTAACTAAAAAATAAATACTAAAAATAAAAAGGCTGAGGATGTGACTCAGTGGTTAAGCACCCCTGGGTTCAATACCCAGTACCATTGAATAATAATAATAGGAGTAGAATGCTATTTCAGCCTCATCTTCTCTTAAATTATCAGCGATAGCTAAAATTTTCTTCTAATTAAAAGGAAAATGTTTAATTCATGTTGTTTCACTTGAAGTAGTTAAAGCCTTAGATACAGACAATAACCCTCCAGGATGGAAATGGGACACTAAGGGAAGAGGAGGCCTAAGAAAGATTTGTTGGGAGAAGACCAAGGGGAGGATGGGCTCTCGCGGCCAACCAGAGCCCTCTGTGCTGAGGATGCTGGGCGTGGTGACAGGATCTGTTTGCATCATCCTCAGGACTTTCACTAGTGAACTGCTGACAGCAAGAGCCTTCCTAGTAACTGGAATGCCTTCCCATCTTACCATGCTGAGCAAACCACACCTGCAAACCAAAACAATCTTCACCTTGAAAACAGTAGAAATTTTCATTCCATGGTGACTGGTGTTCTATATGTTTAATTGTCACAACTACCCCTTTAAGTTACATATTGCTCTTTTACAGAGAACAGGCTAATTAATAATTCAACTTTTATCAATCTCACTGGCAGCTTCTGGTGGAAACAAGAACTGTATAGTTTCTGTTTTCTTGTCAGAGGTTCCCTGAAGTTATCAGACCATTAAGATTTATGCAGCCACTCTTACCTATCCCACTAAAATCCAACCTCTAAAACCTTAGTGTTTAATTTTTCTGCCTCCTTAATGGAAGCATTCATGGAAACCTTGTCTTGTTCATTAAATAAAATGTACTATTGTAGGGGATAACGACTTTCACTTTAGTTAGAATTTGTTTTAAAAGTTTACATAAAATTTTTGATTTGAAAACTGATTGTCATTCTCTAGGCATATCTTTTGGCCTTTTGTTGAGATAAAACAAAGTTGTCAAGGCTAAAATCATACACACCAGCTTTGTTTTAACTTGCAGGAAGTTGTCAGCATACAATGGAGTGTCAGCATGTTCTGGCTGTGGTTGGCTTCTACCTGCTGACTGTGCCCCGTGACCCAAGAACCATGTGGTGTTTATATTTTTAATTCTCCTTCCAACTCCTGTAGAGGAAATAATGAAAATACCTATGTACTCAAAACACAGAGAAAACAAAACACAGAAACAAAACATAGAGAGTTCTGAGATGAAGTTTTAACTAGCAGCCAGCCTAGAAATCCAGCATTAGAACTTCAGCAACCTTCATTTGAAAGTCTAGAAATCTATAGAAATATTTGCATGTGTACACAAAGATACATTGATGGAGATGTTCTCTACAGCACTGTGGAAATGAGAAAATTTGGAAACAATGTAAACATCCATTAATAGAAGAATAGCTAAGCACATTGACAAATACTGTGCTGTGTTTAAATATGTACACACACACACACACATACACACACACAGGAGATTGGAAGTAGATAGATTGATTCACATGGAGAAGTCTCTAAAAACAGCTATGTTAAAAAATGCTCTACATATTGATGTTATATAAATATGGCACAATAAAAGTATATCTGAGTTATTTTTGTAGAAAGACTATAATACCAAATGTTAATAAAAATATGGAGCAACTGGAACACTCAGATATTGCTTTGTGTTGGTGTAAAATAGGTACTCTTTGGAAAATTACTTAGGGCTTACCACACACTTGCCCTATAACCCAGTAATTCCACTCCTAGATATTTATCCAAGAGAAATTAGTGTTTATGTTCACAACATGAGTTATATAAAAATGCTCATAGCAGCTATATTCATAACAGCCAAAACCTGAAAACAACTCAATGACCATCATCAGAACAGGTAAATAAACTGTGGAATATTCACACAGTGGGATACTACTTTGCAAAAAAGAATAAACCCATATGCACATGAATAAATCTCAGAAACATTCTGTTGAAGAGAGACCAAGAGTCCATATCGATTGTACGAAGTTCCATAACTGCAAAACTAATCTATTATGACAGCAGTCAGAATAACGATGAGCTCCAGGGAGAAGTTCTGACAGTAAAGAAAACTTTCTAGAACAATGGAAACGTTTATATCTCTATCTGGGAGGTGGTCACACAGACATACAGGTACGTTAAAGCCCCCCAGTTGTCACATTTAAGATGAGTGCATTTTATGTATGTAAATCATAAATTGATAAAGTACTGAGAAGGAAAGAAGAAAAATGAAAGGGGGAGGGAGGAAAGAAGGAAGGAAGACAATGAATAAAGGGGCTCACACAAAAAGTTATCAGGAAGGAAAAATTAAAGGGGGTATGATTTTAAAGAAATTTATTAAAATGCAGTTAAGGGACAGGGGATGTAGCTAGGTAGTAGAGTGCTTGCCTGGCATATGCAAGGCACTACATTCAATCCCCAGCATCAAAATTAATTTTAAAAATTTTATTGTAAAGTAATAAAATAAAGTGTAGTTAGATAAGTTTCTATAACTATTTAAGTACCCCAGCATACTTGTCATTTTTGATTTATAATAAACAGTCCCTTAATTCCAGCCCTACCATAGTGTTGGTTTAATTAAGTATAAATATGTGCTACTAGATACATTTTAGTAAAGCTCCTATTGTGTGAAGAAAAACTTTATTTTCCCATAACACATTTACATCATAATGTCAACAATGTAAGGAGGAGACCCCAGATGAGAATTTTGGTAATGTATAAATTACTTTATCAAAGCCATTTGTCTCCAGTGAGACTTACTCTCTGGATGTTAAGACCACTCTCTTCCTGTCCTCTCTCTCACATAAAAACTGGATAATAAAATTAAATGGTGGAACTCAAAGACTCCAAACCTGAGAAGCCATCTGTTATAATCACCTAACCTATAATGTACCACTGACAAACCAGAAAAGCAAGCAATGAACTTGGAAACACAGGGGAAATAAATATGAATAAATGTAGCAGAAATTATAGGATTTCTGTAGGGTGTAATGGTTTATAACGTGAAAAAATTAGATCTACAATAGCTATGTCAATATGTTAAGATTCTCGGGTGATGGTAAAACTTGAAATTTATCTTATTTTTCCTATATTTAAAATGATTAAAAATTGTTTAGGTATTACATTTATGAAATCAAGTAAAAATGGTATCTTAATAGCTTGCTTTGGAATTTCTCTTGGGGAAAGAATTGTCATTGTTTGGGAAAATAACTTGTTTTGCTGTGTGTGGGTATTGGTGAAAATCTAAACGACTAAACAAATAGCTAAACTGCTTTTTCTTGTGTCAAGGAGTGTTATGCTCTACAGAGGATAAAGGGGAAAGTGGCAAGGAGAAAGCATAAGCCCAGGAACTAGAGCCGGTGGAGCCTGAGGATACACTCCGATAATGGGGGTAGCTGAGGGTGCTTAGGAACAGGAATGCCTAATGCTCAAGTTGAAATCATTTGCACAACTGCAATATAAACCCCTCCTCCATCTCTCTGTGCCCCTTAAATCTCCAGTGATGTCTTCTACACTCAGAAACTTCATGTTGAGTAGCTTTTTGTAAAAACTGAGGAAGATGATATAGGTAGGCCAGGGTTTCTCAATCTCAGCATAATTGACAATTTGGACTGAGTAATTTTTTGCTGGGGAGTAGGGCCTGTCCTCTGTATTGTGGGAGATTTAGCAGCATACTTAGCCTCTACCCACTAGATGCCAGTAGAACCCTCCCCAGTGTTAACAACCAAATCATCTCCAGATGTTGTCAAAAGTTGCCAGAGGGGTAAAATCACCCCATTTGGCAGCCTCTGGTTTAGTCCTACCCAACCCAAGACAGAGAGCACACATAGAACCCGGGAGCTGGAAGAAAAGGTGACCTTGAGAATCATGCTCCTTGAGAATTACCTGGATCTTGAGAAAAACTATGGGCTACCACAGGAAGATCTCATCTAGAGATCAAAAGGCCTGGACAGCCCACCTAACATCTCAGTTGTACCCAGGATAAATTTCAAATATTTCCACCATTTTTCTTTTAAATTTTAGAAAACAAAAGAGAAGGGCAAAGAATTAACTTTTCCTTTTTTCCAATTTATAATTAATGCAAAAATAATATTCTTACACACATACAGAAAACCAAATGAAGGAAAGAAGCACATCTCTCTCCTGACATATGCTCAGTCCTATAAGAACAGACTAAGAAGAATTTCAAGTGCCACCTCAAAGAAGAATTCTATTACAAAACAAATTTCAATTGAAATATTAGAATAGAAAAAGTATATGTTTGGGACTTTTTAAAAGCAAAGGAAATTCAGTTAATTGCAGGCAAGGTAACAACAAAAGCAATGAAGCTATCTTTGTCTTTCCTTCCTCCATAAAGTGTCTCATAGAAATGATCACTAGACTCTAAAGGAAAGAAATGGAGGAGACCTTAAAAGAGTCTTTACAACTCTCCCCTAATGTTCAAAAGCAAGGATGGACCAACAATGTAAGAAAATGCCGGGTCAAGGTTACCAGTGGCAGGCATCAAGAGGACTTCTAGATTTAAAGATATTTTAAATTTTTATTTATCATACACTCATATGGTATTTAATATGTGCCAAATATTGTTCTAAGTCCTTTTCAAATATTCATTGCTTTATTTTTCATATGAATTTTATGCGATGGGTACTAATATTAGTCCCCTTTTAATAGATGAAGAAACTGAAGCCCAGGATCAAACAGGCAATAAGAAAATGGCAGTCAGGATTTGAAAGAAGGCAAACTGCACACAGAGAAAATACATAGGACCATTAGAAAACAAGAAAATTCAAAAAGAAGACTTGGAGATGTAGCTCCAAGGTAGAGCACTGGTCTAGCATGTGCAAGGCCCTGGGTTCAATTCACAGACAGACACACACACACACACACACACACATACACACACACACATACACACACACAGCCACTTGAAGAACTAGAGAAAATGTCTCTGCCTGTAGCCGATTTACTATTAAATAACAGAATGTGAAAAAAATTTCTTAACAACATTCAAAAAGTTATTACATGTATGAACCAAAGTTTATAGGTGTAATGAAAAGGACACAAAAATGATGAGGAAAAAATACATGTAAACTTTAAAAAAAAGAAATAGTGAATGTAAAACCACAATGAGCAGATCAGGGGTCTGACATAGGTATGATATAAACCCCAGACAGAGGAGAAGCATAATAATAGAAGAAAACCTCCCCAAGTCAAAGGAAGACCTAAGTCCACAGATTAAGAGGGTTCAGTTATTATTTTCCAGATAATTATTACCAGAACTTCATATGCTGTCCAATACAGTAATCACTGTGTTGTAGCTGAAAATGTAACTAGTGCAACTGAGGAATTAAATTTTTGTGTTTTATTTCACTTTGGTTTATTTAAATCTAAATAGCCATATGAACTAGTGGCTCTTATATTATACAGCACAGTCTAAACATTTGAAACAAAATAAAGAGTTCAAGAATGAAAAGGCTGCAGTACAAAAAGTAAGCAATTAACAAGTTAGAAAGGAAAATGTTATTATAACTATGGTTTTAAAATATGTGAATGTGCAAACATCAAAAATATTCTTGTAATATAATACGCATAATAAAACACTAATAATTCTCTGGGTCTAAAATCTCATATCAGAAAGTTTACATTTTACATTCAGAGAAAGAAAAAGATGGTGCTTCATTATTAATTGTTCAATTATTTTTTAAGCCATTAAGGGTAAAACTACCATTGGAATAAAAATAGAATTTGACTTCTAAATCACTCAAAGGTGGGGGAGGCACATTTAATGATTGTTTAGTCCATTCAGGATGCTATAACACTACAAACTGGGTAGTTTATAAGCAAATTTATTTTTCATAATTTTAGAGAGTGGGAAGTCCAAAGCTCAAGGTGCTTGCAGATTTGACGTCTGGTAAAGGCCTACTTATAGATTCACAGGTGGCACTTCTGGCTGAGTTCTCTGATGGTGGAAGGCACGGGGCAGTTCTTGGGGGCTCTTTTATAAAGCTACTCATCCTATTCATGAGAGTTCAATACCTCTCAAAGGCCCCACCTTCTAATACCAGCAAATCGGTGATCAACATTCAGACCATCCATAGCAATGACCTAAGAAAATGCTCAAGAGATAATAGTGAAAAATTGTGAGTGGAAAAATCAGTATATAAAGGTATACACACTGTATGTCCCAATTTTTGCCAGGCATGGTTGTGAAATCCCGGTAACACATGGGAAGCTGAAGCAGGAGGACCGAAAATTCAAGGCCAGCTGGAGTAATTTAGCAGACCTCATCTCCAAATAAAAATTAAGGGATGGGGACCACTGGGTTCAATCCTGGCACCACATAAAAATAAACAAAATAAAGGTATTGTGTCCATCTACAACTAAATAAACAAATAAGGGATGGGAATGTAGCTTAGTGGTAGAGCACCCTGAGTTCAATCCCCAGCTCAATGCAAAACAACAACAACAACATCTAAGTCCCAAGTTTTAAAGAATGTACATATAATAAAAATTGAAAGAAATGCATGGAAATTTAGAAATTGCTAACTATGGGTGATTGTATGTACTACTGTGTTTTCTAGATTTTCTATAATGAACATTACCTCTTTTATAAAGAAAAATTAACATTAAAAAAGAAGAAAACTATAGGCATATCTAGACTTTCAGAATTCAACCAACCAATAATCTCAAATATCTGGAAGATAACTCAGTATTAAAAATTAAGCAAAAAAGATGAAATGTTCAAAATGCATGTCACAAAGCCCAGCCCTGAAGTTTTGGGTACTTTGTCCCATCAAGAATGCCATTTATACCTTCTTTTACACATAACTTACTTCCAACAAACTTGGTTATCTGAGGTTGCAGAAAGCTGGGGTTGCAGATAAGATAACAGGGGAAAGTGATAGGTCTCCGCCTAACAGCAGGGAATAAAGGACAAAAAACATAAAACATGTTGGGATACATCTCTGTGGTAGAGCACATGTATAGCATCCAGGAGGCCCTGTCTTCAATCCCCAGCACTAAGAAAATAAATAAATAAAGCAGACATAGTCACAAAGCTATCCAGAGTCAACTGGACAGCATTCCTGAACAACTCCACACTTCTCTCTAAAATCTGAGAAAACAAACTACTCTGAATTAAAAAGTGTTCAGACAAAGTCCATTTTAATAATAGACTGGTTGGGGGGCTGGGGATGTGGCTTAAGCGGTAGCCCGCTCGCCTGGCATGCACACGGCGCTGGGTTCGGTCCTTAGCACCACATACAAATAAAGATGTTGTGTCTGCCGAAAACTAAAAAAAAAAAAAAAAAAAAAAAATTAATAAAAATAGACTGGTTGGTTGAAGAAGTAAGAAAAGTTCCTAATGCATTTTTAGAGAATTAGTTACAAATATTTCCAAGAAAAAGTTAAGGTGCTTAAAGAGAATCTTAGCTACCCAGAGTGACTTACTCCTGCAGGTTCCCCGTAGTTGGAGTTTTATTATATTGAAAAGGATTTTATGGCTGACTGTGTCGACCAGTGCAAATCTGGAGAACAATCTGGAAGGAAATGATTAATGACTGCTTCTTTCCAAGGAAGTTTAAAAATAAGTAACCATAGGCATATCAGAATCAGTGTTAGCGCAGCGCTTGCTACTATATGCAGCCAAGTTGATACTATTTTGGCTCAAATCCATATTTCAAGTAGGATGTAGGTATTAGGTAAGCAGTTGGGATCTATCAGTTATCAAGGTAAAGTCAGCAGGAATATCTATTCCACTTCCTTCATACTTTCCTTCTGACTTCAAAACATAGGACTAGAAAGACCAGGAAGAAGAAACTGATTATGTTTATATCCATGGAACAAAGATTAGCAAGTTGGCAGTGTTCCACTGTTTTTGTTTGCAGGGTGGCTATCACAAAACAAAAACAAAAAGATAACTTCTACATCTGTAGCCTGATTATTTGAAAACAGACCTCAATATTTCCTCCTCTTTCAATAAAGCAGAAGATGTCTTTTATTTTGCTTATCTATAAGGTGCTTGTTTGCTGATATGGGACTAGTTCCTATTTCTATATGAGAGCTTGACAAAGTCTATCTGAAGATGCTGTTTCCTGAGTTGCTCTAGAAGTGCTCACTGCTTTGAAATTTGCCAAAAATCCAAGAGAGAATTCCCAGGGTTAAACAGAAAGACACAATTGCAAAGTGGCTAATCATTTTTAGCATTCTCACATCTCTGAATCCCTAGGTGTTTTTTGTTTGTTCCTTTTTTAAAAATTACCTTACTGGCTAAATACCTTACTGGTTGCTTTTTCCATGGATTGCAAAATTAATACATGGTCATTGTCACAATTCAAACAACATGAAGATGTATGAAATAAAAATTAATAAAAATCCACCCCCAAAACTCTCACTCTCCTCCTAAAGAAAACAATGAACAGCTTGAGATATATGTGTGTGTACACATATACATGCATATATACATATATATAGACGTATACATATGTATACATGTGTGTGTATTATATAGATAGATAGATAGATAGATACTTCTTCCTAGGCATATACAAACATACTATATGGGACTTCGGGGGTTTTTCCTAATATTTTTAAACATTTATTTATTTATTTATTTATTATGTGGTGATGAAGATCGAACCAAGTGCCTCGCATGTGCTAGGCAAGTTCTCTACTACTGAGCTACAACCCCAGCCCCTTTTTTTCTAATTTAAATATAGAAACTTTGTTTGTTTGGTACTGGGATGGAACCCAGGAGCACTGTACAAATGAGCTACATCCCCAGTCCTTTTTATTTTTTATTTTGACATAAGGTCTTACTAAATTACTGAGAATCTCACTAAGTTACTGAGGCTGGCCTTGAATTTGCAATCCTTCTGCCTCAAACCCTAGAGCTGCTGGGATTTTAGGCCTGCACTATCACACCCAACTTCTTTGGTTTTTGCCTTTTGTTTTCAAACAAAAAATGGAATATTATATATACTACATGCATCTTGCTTTTTAGTCTTTAAAACATGCTATGGACATTATCTATAAACAAATAGGTAAATAAATCCACTGCATTATTTTTAATGGCTGTAAAGTATTCCAAAAGATACATGTCTCATAATTCATTCAACCATCACCCTGCCTTTCCCAACTCATGGATACTTGGGATAGACCCTTGAGCATATACTTTGTATCATCTAATTTCAGTAAGAGAATTCCTAGAAGTGTGGTTTCTAGGTCAAATGAGACATTGTCACGTGTTAAAAAATTTTTAAACAAAATTAATGTTAGACCTTCAGAATTTCTGTTCCCTTCTTAATTATACAAAATTTCGGTGTAAACCTTTTACAGGGCTTTACATATTTTATTTTTAAAAGCACACACATTATGTCAAAAAACGCCCCTGTCATTTATGCTTGTGTAGTTATAAATAAATAAATGCTTAAGTTATGGCTATGATGGCCAGTGTTAAATCATTGTGCAAATGCTTATGCCTTGGTTTATGAAAGTAGTAATTCATTGCGGAAACTCCACCCCCACAGCCATGTGCCCGCAGCAGAGCTGCAGCTCTCACATCCTGTGACTCCCGGCCACTGAGTGACTATACAACAATCAAGACCTACATATTTTCTAATCATCAATAGTTAACCTTAAAATGTGTATGGTGGGGGAAACAAGTAAACAACAACAGACATCAAATTAATGACCTTTTGGGGTTTCTTTTTTTTTTCTTTTTTTTTTAAAGAGAGAGAGAGAGAGAAAGAAAGAATTTTTTAATATTTATTTTTTAGTTCTCGGCGGACACAACATCTTTGTTTGTATGTGGTGCTGAGGATCGAACCTGGGCTGCATGCATGCCAGACAAGCACGCTACCGCTTGAGCCACATCCCCAGCCCCCTTTTGGGGTTTCTAGTATCCACAAATTATTTGTAACATAATGAATAATTCTGCTGGCCTGCACCACAGACTGTGTCCCAAAAAAACAAACAAACAAAAACACACACACACACACACAAAAAAAAAAAAAAAAAAAACCCTGTAACTAATATGTTGCTATTATTACAAAAACCTTTCAAAAACATGTTCTTCTAACATTTTTCAACAGAATCATTGATTGAATCTCATTGTATATTTTGCTCTTCTTCAGATTCAAGACTATAATTGAGAGCTTAAAAAAAACAGTCTTAAAGAAATACATGAACCAATGAAGTTCCTTAAAATTTAATCTCAGACTCCTCCATATAATCTAAAGACCTAAGCACCAACAGAGATTGTTAAAACACAGCAAGTTTGATACAGAAGTATGTGACATGCAATTAATCTCCATTCATACCCTGCTCTACTTGTCAGCAAACAAAGGTTCTGCTTTAGAAGGAGATCTGAAGACTTCAATTAAAAACAGTCAGCTAACAAGAAAATAATCTAAACTAAAGGAAGGTGGCAGGTGCAGAAATGAGTTGTTTACCAAAGTGTCAGTTTTGAACAATAAGGAACTTCACATCAAAAATGTTGAAGGAGTGGCTATCATTGCAAGCCTCTGAAAACATAAAGAAATTTTCTACCAAAGCTGCAAGTATTTTTCATGCCTTTATTTTATTTATTTTTAATGTAGTGCTGAGGATCGAACTCAGGGCCTTGCACATGCCAGGCAAGCACTCTACCGCTGAGCCACAACCCCAGCCCCTGAAGTATTATTTAACAAGCTTGTAAAATAGGTTTCTTCTCACTGAATGACAGATACCAATAAAAAGGATCACTTTATATCTTTAAAATGCAAGGGCAGAATTGAACTTCTTGCCACCATTCCTTCTCTCCTGAAAACCAAAAACAATTACAGCCTTCCTTTACAAGTCTAATACTGAACTAACAGCAGAGGGAACAGCTGGATTTCTTCTTCTCAGATACCCAGATGATGTTATTTTGCCCTACAAATAGTTTTCTACTCCTGAAGTTTAGAATTTACCCCAGTTACAAGCAAAATGGATGTTAGAAACCTCCCGTCAAAAGAAATACCTAGTTGACAGCTCTTACAGAGAAGCAATCCAGAATAGAAACAGTGCTTCAAACAGAAACCAAAAGGACTTGCCAAATATTTGATTAGGAGGCATTTATACTAAGATAACAAGATAATGGAGATATAAAACCAATTAAATTGAGAGAAACTGAGAAAAAAAAAAGTACAGTTTGCCAAAAGTATGACCTGCCCAAAGTAGGCCATCTGTTAAATATGTGTCAAGTGTATCACTGAGATGCCAAAAGGCTTAATTCTGAACAGTTTCCTCCTGGGACCCTTATGCAATTGCAGATTCCAGGCCTCTGTCCTCCCTAAAAGGTCAGTTACAGGAAAGCAAGAAAAAAATTACTTTCATTGTGTGAACCAAACAGATGATACTGCCCATCAGGGTGCATCTCTTTGGAGTGTTAGAAGTATGTGCTTACAGTATGGCTTTAACTCTTTAAAGAACTGCTTAGACATTATGGCTGAAGGTAACCCCATCACAGACACTTCTAGGAAAGAAAGGAATGTAACACTGAGTATGAGCCTGTCTTGGGTAGGACAATGACACCCCTATAAGTGGCAGGCTGGCAAAGGGAAGCCCTAGGTTTTGCACTGACAAACACCCACGTAACACCAGGCTTGGTCCACAGGAAGCATGAGCCCTTCACAGGCCCCTTGAAAGCCTCAGGGACCTCCATGCAGGAAGGTGCAGTTCTTCTGTGACAAGCAATGAGGTAAGGGCTGGGAAGGAAGGAGGAGGGCGAAACCCTACAAATGTTGGGGGAGTCCTGAGGAGAACGGGATAAGGTGAAAACCAGGCAAGGTCACAGGGGAGACCAGGAACCTGGCCTTCAGGAGCTTAGAGGCCTGGGAGGCCGAGTGGAGGGATGGAGACCTCCTGAGGAGAAAGAAAGTGTGGAACTCAAGGGAGCGACAGGGCCCCCCAGAAGTGGGCCAATGGAAAACAGACTTTGGGGGGTTAAGAAGGTTCTAGAAGGTGATGGAGTTGATAAGAAAGCCTGGCACTGGGCGGTACTGGTGTCTCCTTCCCTGTCTTCAGCCCAGCACTGGACCTCCAGAGGGGTCAGTCAGGGGACCTGGGGCTGAGCCAGGGCGTTACCTTCCAGGAGCCAACGGATCTCCTCAGGGAGGGCGGCGGCCTGCATTTGGCAGGGCGGGAAGGAGGCCTGCGGGAGGCGGGAGAGGGGCGTGGGGCCTGCTCGGACAGCGCCGGCTGGAGGGCGGCGGGCAGCGCTCAGAGGCACCTGTACTTCTGCGGCAGCTGCTGCTGCCGCGGGGCCCAGCCGCAGGGCGGGGCCGCGGGCCGGGCGCGCTCAGGAAGTGGCGCGCGCAGCGGGCCGGGGGGGCGCGGGTGCACGTGGCGCTCACACCGGGAACCCTAGATGGAAAGACCCGGGCGCCCGGGGCTCCGCACCACTCAGGGCCAAAGGTGTGCCGCTCCCGGTCCCCGCCAAAACAGAAGACTTTGACTCCAAGGAGCCGTGACTCTTGGAGACGCCAGCCTAAGTACTGAGCAGTTGGTCTCCAGGTGGCAGGTTTAAAAGGCCACCGTAGTGCCTGAAATGGGGAAGGAGAATCCAAGAATGAGATTAATCCCCACCAAGCATAGCGCCCCTCCGTTGCCGATCCGGTTCTCGTGGTCATGCCCAGAAAAGAGCGCAGGACGTTCTCTGTCTCAAGGAAACCATGATGTTTAAAGGGAATGATCCAAAGTCCCAAAAAATAATAGAGGACACCAGCAGTTGGGAGGGTAGGAGCGGCAAGGCAGCAATGGACACAGAGAGCCAGAGTGTCCTTTTCTCCCTGAAGCTGAAAGGCAATGAGGAAAAAAAGGGGCAACCTGAGGAGCAACTGAGGGAGTGGGAAACAGAGCCCTTTCCCTCTGAGAGCTGAACAAGGGAGAAAGTGAAGGACAAGATCACAGAGACGTGCCTTTTCCCTCTCAAAATGCAGTCAAAGTCCATGTCCCTGTTGTGGTAGATACTGAAGATACTATCACTGTGGGAACTTGGGTACAGGTACACAGGATTCCTCAGGGTTACTTCTTACCATTGTCTGTGAAGCTACAATTATCTCAGAATAGTTATTTAAAAAGAAAGTACCATAGACCAAAAGAGTGACATGAGTGATTAAAGAAAACAAATGACTACATGGAAAAGATGGAAGTGGCAGTCTCTCCGTGTATGTGCTTACTTTACAGTTTGGGTAGCATTTGAGATGGATGCTGAACACCATACCAAGACTTTAAAGAGTTGGGAGGACTTTCCAGGTGGAAGGACCAAAGTAAACAAAAATGGAAAAGTACTCTCCTGTAGAGGAACAGTGAGTAGACCTTCTTTACTGAATAGTGTAGAGAAACTACAGTTGTCAAAATTAATTTAATCTATTATAAAGAGACTTCGGCCCCATGCAGTGGCACCCACCTGTAATCCCAGCTATTTGGAAGGCTGAGGCAGGAGGGAAACTGAGGCAGAATCGTCACAGATTTCAGGCAAGAGCCTGTCTCAGAATTTTAAAAGAAATTAAAAAGGAGGACTGGGGATGCAGTTCAGTTGTAGAACACCCCTGTGTTCAATCCCAGGACCAAAATAAATAAATGAAGGAACTTGGATGTCTGAATGGGGGTTTTTAAACTGAGTGGATATGGGGAGTCCTTGACGATTTTTAAGCTGGAGAGACCTAACATGGGCTCTCTTCACCTCTACCACCCCCACCCCCCACCCCCCACCATCAAGGTGTTTCTATTCTCCAACTTGACCTAAGAATATGTAGGAAGAATTGGAAGCAGTAAAAGGGGACATAAGAGAAATGTCTGAAGTAATTTTTACAACAGCCTCTGTGGAAATAATGACAGGCTGAACCTGGAAGATGGGGAGAAAGCGGAAAGAAGAAACTGTCCAGAAGGATGCATGGTAGAAGCACCTGCCTCTTGGAATAGATTCCCTCTCCAGAGATACAGCCCCAAGGTCGAGGGTTTCACCTTTTAATGGGAGCAGTGACTTTGATCACATCCTGCCATCTGAAAAAGAATGATGCCTTGGTTTTGGGATTTCATGACCCTCCTACAAGTTGCAACAAATTGAGCTGAAGGGTCAGAGCAGCCATAAGTTTCCGGGAATCTGGCTCCTTCTGGCTCATCCTCCTTGTCCTGAGAAAGCAAAGCATTGGGTAGGTTATCTCCTCCAGGCTCCAAGCAAGTACCAGGTACCCCATGGGGCATTTTACCAACCTCACAACTCCCTTATAAAATTGTAGCTGCCCTGGTATCATTTTGGAGTACTTATGATATATGTTTAAAAGTAAAGGAGTGTAGATCAAAACTCTCTGTACTATTGTTGCAATTTTTGTGGATCTAAAACTGTTAGAAAGAAAAAGCAGCAAGGGAAACAAAGTCTCCCCTATATATCATCCAAACTGCTTTGCTTTCCCTTTCAGCAATGAGAAAAAAAAATGACAACCTCCTCCTTTTCTTCAAGGACATTGTGTCATATACTCATTTAGGCTTGAAGCTAATGAGTTATTTGATAAAGGACAAAACTCCAGACTTCACAGAGATTACTCATACCTTGGAACATGGCAGAAACTCATGAGGTAGTTATTCCACAGCCATGCTTCCCCACAGGAATCTCTGGGTTTTATAGGGATTAGGGTAGAGGGAGGTGCAAGTTGGGTAGTGTGTGCTAGTGACTGGCAGATTCCAATACCATATTGTCATGTTGCATCAAGGTTCCTTACTGCAGACAGAAACCTGCCTGCACACATGAGTGCAGCCCCTCCTTAATCATCTGAGGACCCTGGTTCAGCAGTCAGCCTCACTCCTAATGACATTCTGTTAAATGGACAAATTCCTTTGAAGCCTTGTCCTTCTTTGAAATCCAATTTCGCAAGAAGCCAAATCTGATTGGGGGTAGCCATGGAAACCACACTGAGGAGTCTTAGAGGAGGTGGAGAGAGGCAAAGACAAAACGTGATAGTCAAGAGTCCTTTACTGCTCTGTCGGAAATATCAAAGAGATCTGGAGAGGTTGGCAGCAGACGAGTCCCTGCCTGGGTCCTGTTCTGTGTGGCTGGATACCATGTGGCTGTCATGCAAGAAAGCAGCCAGCTGTCAGCACACAGGCAGGGGGATGGAGCAGAATACACAAATCCCAGGTCTGTCTGCCTCCTTCCTCTCCCCCTCCCCCCAACCCCAATTCCAGCAAGATCTTAGTATCCCTTCTTAGCTGCCCACCCCTTAAAGGCAAACAACAGAAGAATGACAAGGTTAAAATACAAGGCCCTCACAGATAAGAGGTCCTTGGGAGCAGAGGCCATGAAATTAATCTGAAATTCCTTGTAATTAGATAAGATAAGTGTATCTAAAGAGAGCCAGGAATGGAGTCCAACAGCACAACATGCAGAAAATGTACCACCTTGTCCACTGGGACACCTCACACACTGTCAGCAAACAGGAGATGCAGAAAATAGGGCCCATGTCGGTCTCTGGGCTGCTTGGAGATGCTGTCTACATGTTCTGATGCCAGGTGGGCACTCACTAAATATGCATCCAAGGGGTGTCCAGAGGGCTCAATCAAGAAGAAACAGAAGCATCTGGCACCCAGAATGGCATGGGGTGGGAACAACTGCAAGCAAAGCAGGAGCCGGCTGGCACTGTTCCACCCTGGGTGCAGTGGGTCTGGAGAGGAGGCTGAGGAGGGCAGGCTCTGAGGCTTTATCCTGAGCAGGTTATTGATCCCTGGATGCTGGGTCACGACATGTGGCAGAGCTCATGTCTGCCCTATGGATGTGTGGCTGCTGCATCTCAGCCTCTCGGTCCCAACCCCATCAACCGGGTTTATTGACTCTTTTATTGACAATGCTGGAGCCTAATGAGGACAAGAACTGCACACTTCATTAAGGGATGTGAAAGGAGAGATGATGCATCCAGTCAGTGCCAAGAAATGGGCTCACTGTGTCCTTTGTGAGGCCCCAGAAACTAGGCTTCATCCCACCACAGAGGCAGAGAAAATGGACATAAGATGCTAACTTAGGTGCATCACTTTGGTGGCCTTAAAATGCAGGATTTCCATGGCCTACCAGAAGACTTGCTCTCACTAATTAGCCAACCCTTTGACTTAGCAGGGTCCTATTCTGTGTGCACTCCCATAAATGTACCTTTAATGATCTCCCCTTCTGGTTCACACTTCTAGATTCTTTGCCATAATGAACACAACAAGATAAACAGGTTCTCACATCATATAAGACAACATGCCCATAAGCAGTTTCTCCATGAAGCATAGGCTGGAAACACATGAGGAATAATTAAAACTCAAAAGAATCTTCAAAGAGGTCAAATTCAAGATGAGGAACAGACTCTTATGCTCTGCCCGGGGTCCCCAGCCAGGAGCTTTGCTGGCATTAGAATCCTGGTGCTGGTTTAAAACTCTTGTAGAGTTGAACAATACCCAAAATAGTTAGTTATAGTTAAGGATCACTGAACCGTTCTGTAAAGTAGTCACTGTTCCCTCCAAATAGTAACCTTCCTTTCTTTGTTCTTTATCTTATCTTTCTATCATTCCCTTTATTATTTTCCCCTATCTCCCCCAGCCCCCCTCCTTTTGGTATCATCTTTACCTATCCCTGAGACCACATTAGACATCCCCCTTGGGCACTGCTGAGCCCAGCAGAGGCCCTGAAGACCAAAGAGGTTGCTGACTCTGACATTTTCTGTCTTTGATTGGTTCTCTTGGGAATCTGAAGGGGGTGGGGGGACTCAGAATGTGTCAGCCGTAGCCAGATGAGGCTGTGCACTCTCTGAGTGAGATGTGGAGGCAGTCTATGTGCTTAATCTGCACAAGAGGCAGATGGGGCCAAGGCCAATTTTGTAGGCTGGATATTTGCAAGCATGGTAACTTTGAAAAACTAGACGAAGCTGTATCTATTGGGGGGGGGGGGTGGTTAAGGAGACAGAAAGTAAATAATAGAAGAACAGCAATTTTCTGAAGTTGAATTGAGTTTCTTTGGTTTTCTTTCATCCGTTATTTCAAAAGATATTTTTAAGTTAAAGCTTCCCTAAACTCCCTTCCTTTTTTTCCTGCCACACTTCTTTCTCCTTCACTTTATCACAGGTCTTTGAATTCAAGATTGGAATGGCAGAATTCAAGGTGAGAGAAGGGGCAGTTATTTAGAATCTGGTAGAAAGCTCTGACCTGCACTGGGCACTTAGACATGTGCTCACACTAAGAGAAACTGATATTATCTGACCAGAATCGTGATATTCACAAATACAAACAGAAGCCCTATGTGGAGTCAGAGATGAAATAAGAAAGGACTGATTATTTCCATGCCAGAAAGTGGGTAAAAATACCATTGCCCTAGTGAACATCCTGCAGAACAACCTTGAAGTCTTCAAAAGTATTCTTTCCTTGACTTCAGAATTGTGTCAGTGTCCCTTTTATTTTGTTGTGTTTTCTTTCTAAATATCTATTCTTACAAGTCCTTGGGCTTTCCTAGAAATATTTTCTGCCAGTGTAAACTTCCCTCTCTTTCTTATACAAGACAGCACTCCTAGTGTGTATTGTCTTGCTTTTCAGATTTCACCTTTACTTTTCTTCTCTTTCTCTCATTCCTCCACCAGCACTCATGATCCCACCCTCTTCCACTGCCTTCTAGATCTTCAGTCTCACGTTCTCTCTCATCTTCAGTCATCCTAGTCTCCTTTATCCTAAAAGAACAAAATGAAAACTATTCCATCTACCCCATGACCTTCTCCAACTCTCATCTTTTCTTCTCTTTCCTGTCGCCATCAACTTCCTCCACCAAAGCTCTCGTTCCCTCCTTCTCAGTCCAATAGCCCTGCCTACCAGCCATCACGCCACTGAGTGACTTCAGAGCATCTACAACCTTCTCATCTCTCTTCTCAGTCTTCACCAAGCCCCTTTCTGCAGCATTGGATGCTACTGGCCCCTGCTCTTGCTGTAAGCATCCAGCCTCCTGAGCACCACCCTATCCTGGTCTTCTTCACAATCTTCTTATTTCCTTGCCTCTTTCTTTGATTCTTTTCCTTTCAACTTTTAGTCATGGGTATTTGACAGAGTTTTATATTTTTCTTCCTCCTCTCCGTCTCCTTTCATTTCTGTCTCTGTCTCTGTGTTCCTCCTCCAGCTCTACAACTGCCTTTTCTAATTTGTACCTCTGCCCCACAATCCTACCTGGACATCTGAACTATTTTGTTGCTAACTCTACTTTTAATTCTTGAAATAGCAACAAAGATCCAGATTTCCTCCCTGCCCTATCTATTCTAGAACATGACTGGTATTCTCCAACCTCCTGGGGAAAACACTGATCCAGAAAACATAATATTAACTCCTTTTTTTCACTCATTGTGGCAGAAACCAAGTTTACACTGTCAATACAGAACCTGAAAAGAACCCATCAGAAAACAGATTATGCCCAGGAGTCAGTAGCCTCCTTAGTCTGGAGGGCTGCCTGCAGGACTAAGCACTACAAAAAGGTAGAGGGGGTAGGGGGAGACTGACAAGGAAGGATGGTAGCTCAAGGATAAAGCTCATGAGAAAGGAAAAAAAATAAAGAGAGTGAGAAGTCAGAAGATAAATGATTAAATGGACAAAAGAAAGAAAACATAAAACAGGTGCAGTGGTGCACACATGTAATCCCAGTGGTTTAAGAGGTTGAGGCAGGAGGATCATGAGTTCAAACCCAGACTCAGCAACTTAGTGAGGTTCTAAGCAACCTAGGGAGAGCCTGTCTCTGAATAAAATATAAAAGAAGTAGGGATGTGGCTCAGTGGTTAAGCACCCCTGAGTTCAATCCCCAGTAACCCCCCCCCAAAAAAAAAGAAAGAAAGAAAAAATAAGAGCTCCTCATATTTTAGAGAATTAGAAATGAAATCAAATAGATCCACTTTATTTCCTGAGTTGTAATTTCAAGATATACCATGTTGCATCCCCAAGGACATTGAGAAGCTTCAGGGAGTGACTGTAAATTCCTAAAGAAAAGTGTCTTGTGAGGATTAAAGCCATTCTGATCTGCTGCTGTACTTTTTAGCATACACACAATCAACACAATGACATGTCTTATTGAGTAATATGTAATATTCCGCATCATGAGACTATTGATGCAGAATTTCCTTTTTCAGAGCTCAATATTCCAATCAAAGCCTGTTGCATCACGTCATTGAGGCCATCTACTTAATGACAAGTTGTAAGATGCATATTGCAGAATGTTCGTGTTCATTTTATGCTCACAGTGCTTAAAATCTCCTCTAAACAGCTTCTGCTTCCGGCCTATTAATGTGCCTGTGTTATCTACACTCCATTCAATGGTGTGGAAATAATTGTCTTGAGACTAAAGAAAAAAATTGATGGTCACAAGCCGAGTCAGCACTTGTGTTCTTTTCTTACTCTCTTGAATCAGGTGTTATTTACTTCTTCCAACACCTGGGACTCCTGATAAGTCACTCCCCTGGTAGCTTTTTCCAGGACAGTGCTATGGGGTCTTTGGAAGAAGTAGGAATCCTTCATAAACCATATTGTTATCAGCACAATTCACACTGCTACCAGATGTGCAAAAATGAAACCACCAAGGGCATTCAGGCAAAGGGGGCTTCCCTGGCTCCTTCTGGCCCCTCTGACGAGTACTTATAAATTGGAGAAGGTAACAGACAGAAAAAGAGCTCCACTTAACACAGTGACTGAGAGAAGATGCCTGTATTCCAACAAAGTTGGGGTCCTTTTCAGGTTCCCCTCACCTGCTACCCAATATCTCAGTCACTGGACCTCCTCCCTACAAACCTGGTTCTACTAAAAAGGCCCATTTGTCAGACACAAGTGTCCCCTTTTCTTCATCTCTTCCTTCTTCCTCTTATCTCTGGGATGAAGCACCAGGGCACAGGCTGGTGGAGGAAAGCAATTGCCCGATTTTGCCTTTAAATATCAACCACACACACAGACAACACCCTGGCAGCCTGAGAGGTTTCCATGGTGACAGAATGCAGGCCATGACCTCTGTAAATGTAATCAGAGCACTGGGATTGGTGTGTGAGACAGGTTTAATTTCTCCTCCGGTGGAAGCTCTGTGGTCCAGGCCATATATAGGCTTCATACGTTGACAGACAACCTGTTATCTTCGCCAGGGCAGCTCTGCATATGGCAATTTCCTCTGCCCCAGAGATGCTTCCTCCATCGTCTGAGCAGGCTACAGGGTGTAAAAAGTCGCTAGGGACTGAAACAGTACTCACATCAATGCCTGGCATCCCAGAGGTGATGCCAGCATCCTCCAGAGGTGAGACTGTCCCTTAAGTGAGAAGCAATCAGTCATTGCAGGAGAGTCACACCAAAGACTTAAAATATTGGCCAAGGTTTTCATCTCTGCTACTAATGGTGTGACCTTGGGCAGGTCAATTAACTTTCAACTTTCAAGTGCCAGGGAAGGGAAAGCTGCAGGCTTCCAAAGACCCAGGAGAAGATGAGACCCAAGTATGCTTAATGGAGGGATTCTGCTGCCTCTGGTGGAGACTTTTGTCAGCTTCATGCAGTACTACTGCCAACAGAGTATGGGCATGGCCATTGGAGGACCTCAGCAGGGTTTCCTTACTTCTATCCTGATTTTGAAATAAAACCCAGATACAATTTACTCTACACTGGCCCAAAGTAGGAGACCACAGTTCTGCACTAAACTGATGGGAAACAGAGGCTCAGACACCAATGCTGCAGCATCAAAGGAGAACCCCATGGCCTGTTTCCTTAAACTCCACTCAGCCTTAGTGAAGAGCTCCTCTGGCTACTTAGGTGCTGGCATCTTCCAATTCCATTTCTGCTTCACATAAGGGGCTGGCAAACTTCAGTTACCAGACATCCTGTTTCTCTGAGTTTTTCACTGTTCTTGTAAAGCACTCTGACAAAAAGAAAGTCTGGACTAAGAAGAGATTCACAGGGCTGGATGACAAATTTTTCTTCCCAGAGGGAGCTGGTCCATAATAGAAATCCCGTGACCTGCCTGGCATGGTGGTGCACACTTGTAATCCTAGTGACACTGGAGGCTGAGGCAGGAGGATCACAAGTTCAAGGCCAGTCTCAGCAACTTAGCAAGGCCTAACTCAGAGAGACCTTGTCTCAAAATAAAAAATAAAAACGTCTGGGGATGTGGCTTAGTGATTAAGCACCTCTGGGTTCAACCCACAGTACCAAAAACAGAAAGAAAAAAAGAAATCCCATCACCTACAGGGAAAATCCCAAGGCCCAACCTAGAGAAGTGATGTGCCTGGGTTGTACAGCAAATTAACAGAACCACAAGGGTGTCAAAGCCCCACTCAACTTAGTTGAGTACTAATTTGCCTCCTGAGTTCTTTGAACTTCAAAATGAAATAGGAGAGAAGGGGGCAGGAGGGGGGAAGAATTCAAAAGTGGTTGTTGAACATTAGAATCAGGAAACGGTGTTTTGATTGAATCTACAGATAACAGCTTTACCACTTTCTGTTGCAGCTGATGTCAAAGGAGAGAAGATTTGGAAGAGAAAATAGTTAACTCCCAGGACTTTAAGCTCCCCAACGATTGTCCCAACACAATTTACACTCTTTTGGGCCACTGAGGAGAGGGCAAACCTGATTGTTCAAAGGTTTTATTGGCTGATGTCCAACACAGAATCATGAAATAAAAGAATAATGGAATTTATAGGAACCCCAAAGGATCATCTGGTCTAGCATCACATTTTCCACTTGATGTGGAACGAAAGCATGTAGGACAGGTGATTTGATTCTTTCCTTTTTATTGAAGGACTCAGTTCCTTGACTATAAATGAAGAAATAGGGTTCCCTCCAGCTCTAACATGCTAGAATCCCATGATCTGTAAAAGTGGGGACACTTCGGCCTTTTCCAGTATCCCTTTACAGCATTTAGCTATACAAGGGGTAATGAATGATCATTTAGCATCACGAGTGTGGCAAACAGTAAGGGTATACCCAACTCTCCGGGATTACCATGGACCCCAGGCCAGAAGCAGTGGAGTTCTCGCTATTGTTTTAAGAAGAAGGAGGCAGCCAGTTATGTTTCACTCATGTTGGTGCAAGATGTAAATACTTTAGCCAAAAGGATAGCTTCAGGCAGGCCAATCCTATTGTTTGCAGTCAAGATTATAGGTTTGGTCCTCAGTGGACCCATCAGCTTTATTCAAGAAAAGAGAAAAAAAGGAAACAACAAAACAAAGCATTTGTATTCCTTGAGTACTCCCGTAGTCATAAAAGGCCTTGAGTGCTCCCGTAGTCATAAAAGGAAGCAAGAACACTAGTGCAGATTCCTTCCTTCCTTACCATGAGGGCCCTAACTAATTTCCTTCCTTCCTTCCTTCTTTCCTTGCTTCAACTCTTATAGCCATTACTATGCACAGAGCACAAGGACTCAAACACACAGAGACAATATGATGCCCTCAAGAAATGCACAACTTGACAATTGTTGGATATTCCCATTCCTGCGACTGGACCCAACCACAAAACCTAAAAATGCTGTTAATAGTATCTTTGTGTCAGATGGGAAGACAACACTCTTTAGAGATAAAAATCTTTACCTGTTTTATGCCTCAGTATTAACTGAGTGCCCAGAGATTTCTAGTGCCAAAACAGTGGTTCCCAAAGTGATTCAATTAGTGATTCTTGTGAACTGAGACTCAGGCCACCATCCATCCTTTATATAGCCATTCCCCTCTATGAGAAGTGACAGAAGGTTATCTGCACCCAAATATCTCCCCACTTCTAGTCCACTACAATGCTTGAAATTCTTACCACAAGGGCTCTAACTTCAATTCTCTCCAAAAGTCTGAGTACAAGGGAGAAAAACTCCACTTATTCCATTCAGTTGACATTGACTGAGTATATGGTATGTGCCAGAAACTGTGTCAGGTAGTAGGAATTCATAATAAATAAGATATTAATTACCTAGAGTTCTAACGTTGCTATCTTCGTGCTCCTTATCCCACTAGTACTCATCAGTTTATCAGATTAGTAACTGTCCTGAGGAGCATATATAGGACACAGGCAGGTACATTTTGATAGGACATGGAAGCAAGCAATGTTTGGGACACTGACCATTACCCAGGAGGATTCAGGACTGCATGAATATTAAAATTATCTTGAAGGAGGCTGGGGCTGTAACTCAGTGGCAGAGCATTTGCCTACCACATGTGAGACACTGGGTTCGATCCTTAGTACCACATAAAGATAAACAAATAAAATAAAGACATGCTGTCCATCTACAACCACACACAAAAAAATTTAAATTAATTCGAAGGACTGGATATCAACAAAGGATGGAGAACAAAAGGGGTTTGGAAGACCAGCAAAGTTTATTTCCCTAGGAGTTCTGATCATTGTCTCTAGAATCTTACCATCTTTAGCTGACCTTATTAAATTCCTGGCTCGGGTCTGAGCTTCCTCAGTGGCTTTTCTTTGTACTAATAAAAGTTTTAGCATGGTCTACATTGTCTCCCAGGTACTATTAGGCAAGATCACTTTAACAATTTGCCCCTAAGTCTACTGGATCAATAGCTTTCATCTGTCAAATGCAATTATTTTAGTCTTTCTCCTTTTGTATCTTCCTGAGATTTCCAGGGTTATTTCAGATTTGCATCACTTCTTCTACCTCTGTCAACCCATTTGGCTCTTATTTATTCTCTTGGCTCATTTTAAAAGTGCCTGCTCTTACTATGCTGTGGATGAGATGGGATTGCTTCCTCTTTACTTGACAAAGAGAGCCCAGTACCCCAGGGGCTGGTCAGGAAGGCTTAAGAAGAGCTACATACTGCCCTCCACTCATATTTTGTCTTGAGTCTGGCCCATTAACAAACTCCAGCTTTGCTTATGTAATTTTCTTTTTCTCGATGGTCTCATTGCCTTTCCAGCAACCTAGCTTCTTTAGGGCTCCTGCAGTAATTAAGTCTTGCTCATAAGAGACGGAAACTCAAATCCAATAGCCTTGGGCAAAAAGGGAAACTGTCACCAAGATTTTAAGGACGGGTTGAATGATTGAACATGAAAGGCAGAAATATAACCAGGATTTAAATGTAACTGATCCAAATTCAATAGTCTCCTAGGCCATAGGGCAGGCCCTCATTGGCCCAATGTGGATCAGTTATGGCCATAAGAATATTGCAGCTTCTATGGAAGCCAAATGAGTGAAATGGGGGAAGAGAAGAAATGCCTATATAATACACGTTGCTATTTCTAGAAAAAGTGGGTAGGTTTGCTAAACAGAAAATACAATCTACCCATCACATCCCCCATTCTTCTGATCTGCTTGAATATGCCAGAATTACTATAGACAAGTTTCAAATTCTCTCACACAGGACACAGGGGCCCTTGGAAATCAGAGATGTGGTTAGATAAGAGGTTTAGATCCTTACTCCACTCAGGGGAGCCTTAGCTCCAGCTGACTGGAACTCTGCTGTGCTCGGTGTGACGTTGTTGGTTGTGAAGGAGGCAGGATGAATCCAGACTCCACAGAAATAACAACTCACTTCAGTTTGACCAAGCCTTTCCCTCTTTCCCTCTTCCTGAGGCCAGTAATGGTACCATGGATAGTCCAACTGCACAATCTGGGCAGCTGGGGGTCACTCTTCATTCTTCTTTCTCCCCCTCCCTGCTAATTTTCTTCCAAACTGCCTGCACTTCCAGCACTGCTCCCACCATCCTGGTCTAAGCCACCATCACCTCTCACCTCAGAACTCTCTAGTCTTATGCCCCACCAAACCATCTTCTATCCTAGAGCCAGGGATCGATCGATATCTCTCTCTCTCTCTCTCTCTCTCTCTCTCTCTCTAATCTGCTCTTGTCTCTCCCCCTTTTAAAACTTTAGTCACATTCTAATATTGTGCTTTTTAACTCCTTAGTATGGCTAACAAGCCTCCATACCACTACCACCATATCTGACCTCCTGCTTCTCTCCTGTGTCCCCCTCTTCACGTGATCCCTTTACTCTCCAGGGACTTCAGGAACAAACTTCTTCCATTTTCTCAGATGAGCTGCATTGTACCACTTTCATTTTCTCGCATATGCTGATTCCTCTGTCTACAACACTCCTCCCCCTACCCTTCACTCAGCTAACCCCCTACGCATGCTTCAAGTCACAACTTACACATCATTTCCTCTGGTAACCAACCTTGGGTCCCCCAGGCTGGCTTACGTTTCCCTCTCATATATTCCTGTTGCATTTAGTGTCTCCCATTCCAAACTCACAGCCCATCCATAATTACTGTGTACCTATCTCCTATCTTCCCTTCCCAATTGTAAGCTCCCTGGGTGTCCAGATATTTCCTATTTTATTTGCCATTATATCTCCCAGCACCTATGCCTGATGCATAGCGGGCCCTCAATAAATGCTTATCACGTAAGTGCTGCAAGGTAAGCCCATTGTGGTTTTTTTAAAATACTTTCTATTTTGAAATAATTTCAAACTTACAGAAACATTAATGTAGTACCTAGAGCTCCTGGACACCACTCCCATTCAATTGTTAACTTTTGCCACATTTATTCTTTTCTGTTTATATAAAGTTACACATTTTTTTCCTGCACCCATATGAGAGTAAATGGCAGACATCTTGTTCCTTTTCCCCTAAAACTTCAGTGTATATCCTAGGAACCAGTACAGTCCCTTTAAAATCACACACAATACAATGCTCAACACGAGGAAAGTTAACAATGACCAGTGAGTTCTCATTCAAATGTGGGTTGTTCCTTTTTAGAGAAGTAGAAAGGGGGGAAAGGTGTTAGTTGGGGATTAAGTGCATGTATTCATAAGGTCACCTCCATTTCTCCTTCCTCTCTCTCTCTGCCCTTGTTCAGGGTTTCTTCAAAAACGGAAGCTGTATAGGAAAGACAGTAGAATAAATCTAACAATTTTCCTGTGTACACATGTCAAATTACCTATCATGAACCCCACCATCGTGGATGGGGGTGTTCCTTTAGAATAAGATATATCCTAGGCTTGAATAATTTTTATCAAAATGGATTCTACTAACATGTATAACTAAGAAGAACCAATAAAATAAAATTTAAAATAACAACACTGAAGCTGTGGGGTAGGCCTGTGGCTCAGGGGTGCACCTCTTGCTGAGCATGCCCAAGGCTCTGGGTTCCATCCCCAGCACCACAGCTTGCACAGTGACTTCTCTGTCACCATCTTTACTGGCCTTGCCCATAACCCTCTGCTGGGGCTAGTCCATCCGGAGCAGAATGTCTTTGTTTCAGAAGGTTCCAGGGAAGGGAAGAAGCTTAGTCTACCGGAAGTAAAAGTTGGAGGGAAAGGTGAGGGACAGGAAGTGGGAAGGTGTCTCCTGAGACCCACAGTCATGCATGAGCAGTTCAGAGCTTCCGAGCAGGGAGGAAGACAAGCTGTGGGGCAGTAGGATTTGCACACCTCGGGTCCTGGGACCATCCTGCTCAGCTGAGTGGAATACCAAACAAGGGTGTCTCGGAGCTGTGCTTCACCTCCGCCAGGCAATCGACAGGAGAAGCAGCGAGCGAGACCGACAGACTGTCACTGGCAAAATGAACTGTCACCTCCCATTTTTCAGAGGCACGGAGGGATGAATTGCAGCCTTGAACCGTGCGGCCCGCTGCTGATTGAGTTCCGCTGTCTTAGAACCCCGTCGAACAAGGCGAGTTCATTTCAGACTGACGTCCCACCGCTTATCAATTTAGGAGCCAGTAAAATTAACCGCTTCGGAGCTGATTTTCGCCCTCCCCCTGCTTGGATTCTGCATCCGGAAAAGGTCATGAAAATAAATCTCTCTGGGTCCAGCTAGCATAACACACAGCTTAGAGATGAGGTCTCAGAAGAGAAGGCTAAGCCAAACATAACCCAGGCCCAAGGCTTTCTAAGGCCCCTTTACAAAATCACCAGCCCGTAGCAGTGGTGTAACCAGTCAGGCTTTTGCTAACTCTTTGCTAACCTCTGCTCCGGAGAGACTATGGTTGGGAAGGGTGGCTTGACCGAGAAGCCCCCCCGCCCCCCATGTCTTTCTACAGAGAACTCTGGTTATTAATTAGCTTTATATCCTCGGGGCCTCCCTGACACATAGTAGGTGCCCAGTAAATGTCGACTAAACAAAGATTACATTTCATATTTGCTTTAGCATCAGTGGTGAGTTTGAAAAGTTTAAACAAGTTAGCATGGACAGGACCTTAGTGAGGGAAGAGGAGAAGGATGTTTATCCAGGGATATCTTTACTGTCAGCAGCCATTCTCGGGCTGATTGGTGCTAGAAACAGCTCTTTGGAACAAAGCTGGACACACACCAGAACAGAGACCTCTGTCTCCAGAAGAAAAAGTGCTTTGTGCTACACCACTCCTCTGCTCATAATGGCCTGTTCAGTGGGTCTAATGAGCAAACCTTAGAGCTTCTCTCTCCTCTGCATCTTGGCTATGGATGGTTTTCTCAATACCCTTTTGTACCCAGGGCAGACTGTGCTGGTATTCGTTTCTGGAGATAAAACTGAACCGTTCTCAGGCTTGGACTTCCATATACTCTCTACCTCTATCTGGAAGCATCCCTATCTCACAAAAGTTGTCTCAGCTCAGAGGGACAGGGGACATCTGGTTCTCTTGGGAAACAATATAGAAAAGAAATGTGTCATCCCCTCTAAGTTTAGCACTCTGTCCTAAACCTTTGACTTGTGAAAAGTGATTTCAGAGAGGGAAGCTGGTGCTCTTTCCAACAAGGAGAAGGTGAAGGCCAGATGGTGTCTGTGCTCCAGCTAATATCTACCAATTGCACAAAGCAGCTGCCTCTGCTGCCTGAAGAGAAGGCATCCACATTCTTATTCTTATCCTAAGAACTTTTAACCCTATATCGAAATGAGAAAACCTAAAAAGTTAAGCAGATAGATAGCATGCAGATAGATAGATAGCATGATTTTAACCCTAACCCATAAAGGGGCTGTAGCTCAGTGGCAGAGCACTTGCCTAGCATGGGTGAAGCACTGGGTTTGAGCCTCAGCACCACATTAAAAAAAGAAATAAAATGAAGTCATGCTGTAATAAAATTAATAAAAAAATTAAATGTATATCCCACATATACAAAAGGAAGTATGTATAAGGAATTTTATTGCAGCTTTTTGAAAACCTGATGATAACTTCAATGTTGTCAATAAGGGATTAAAATTAAATAAATTTATGATTCATATATACTATGAAATACTTGCAGTAGTCAGAATAAGATAAAATAAATTAAAAACTCTTATGGTTAATTCACCTTCTATGAATTAACACATGTGGATATCACATCATTAAAGACTTGAGTGTTTATTAGATAAATTAAGGCAAGAGTGATCATGGAAAAATACATCCAGCTGAACCTCAGGGAAATATCCAAAGCTTTAAACAAAATGAGACCATCCTTCAAATATTAGTTGCATTTCCATTTAGTGTGTCATGAACAGCTTTTCATGTCAGTACTTTTTAATTTGCATAATTAAAGAAATGTACATGTACATACAATAAAACAAAGACCTTGGATCATAAAGACACTTCTCTGGGTTAACTATTCAGAAAGTGTGTTCTCAGGAACACAAATCTATCATATGCTAGCTGTGTAAGAACAGTCTCCTGTTGTAAGTTGAAACAGCCCCTAAACCAGGAATCAGGTGTCCAGCACTCCTTCCCAGCTCTACCATTAACTCACTACATGACATCAACCAAATGACTTATCTGGGCCCCAGTTTCCACATCCAGAAAATGAGAGTGTTAAAGTACATGTTCTCTAAGGCCCCTTCAAGCTGAAAATTCTATGGTTCTATGAAATCACTTTTCAAAGATTCAATAAAGGATGTTTATATATAATTATAGTCTCTGGTCGTCTCTGGCACTAACAGGAAGATTTTAACAAGGCCTTAAATACTCACATGCAGAGAAAGTACACTAAGAATTTTTTTTAAACAAAAACGTTCCTGCCCTCCAGAAACCTATCATTTAAAGAAAATAAGACAGCTGAATCAATAGAAATACAGGAGTGCCAGTTTTACAAAAGGAATGTACAAAATCAGATTGTTGAGGAGAATCAGTGGAACTCAAAACTTATGTTTCTAGACACCTAGGATTCCTCAGTGGGGGGTCAGAAGCTACTTCAGGGACAGGACAAGAGGACCAAAGGGCAAGGGCACCACCCCTTCATCCCTGGTTTAATCATAGTAGGTCTGTTTTTATCTGCATCATGCACCTTAAAATCTAAGACTTTTAAAGAAGTAGAACTGCTACAATAAAAATTTGAAAACCACTGTCCTAGATGATTCCTTTTTCTTTCTTTCTCTCTCTCTTTTTTAAACATACTAAGGATTGAACCCAAAGGACTTAACCACTGAGCCACATCCCCAGTCCTTTGTATTCATTATTTTGAGACAGGTTCTCTCTAAATCGCTTAGGGTCTTACTAAGTTGCTGAGGCTGACCTCGAACTTGAAATTCTCCTTATCCAGCCTTCCGAGTCATTGGGAATACAAATGTGCACCAATGCACCTTGCCTGGCCTAGATTATTCCTAAGGCTAGTTCCATTTTTAAGGTTTCATAACTCTACGAATACAGATGTATGTATTCTGCATTTAGTTTGCATGTACATAGGAAATTAATTCCATAAAGGTTAATTCTCCTTTAAAACAAATAATTATTTGTTCATTGAACAAATATAGAACCCAGATGCATCTCTTTAACACAGTCAACTTTTCCCATCCTGTATTTTGTGAACGTGAGGCATGGTTGTAATTACAAACAAATTGGATGGGAACGTGAGGCAGGCAAAGGGTTATTAAAAAGATTTGCAGGGTCCCTGGAACACCCTAGAGTAGCTGTTGGTTTTCATCAGTGAGGTAAAAGATACTGAACTAGAGTTAGAATTACTCTGCCCTTGAATTGGGCAATTTCTGTTTCACAGAACTCCTCTCAGAAAATACATGGTCATTGCCACAATTACTAAGCCCTTCCCAGGCATTATTTCATTTCGCCCTCCCAACTTCATGAGTCAGGTATTATTTTCTCCTCATTTTACAAATAAGAAAACTAGAAACAGAGATGATATGTATTTTACCCAACATGACAGCCAGGGTTTAAACTCAGGGAGTGTGACAGCAGAGCCCAGGCTCTCAGCCACCACAGGCGATTTTCCATGTTGCTACTGTGACCATGTTGCTGGGTGGGTACCTCACCCTCCAAGGATTCCAATGCAACTTCACCTCTGGTTTATCTATAAACTTATTTTGCTTCATTATCTGATTACAGTAAAATGTTTTTCACCTTCTTATCAAGAAATAGGGCTTTTTTTCCAACCCCCACCCACCAAGGTTGGCCTTATGTAAAAACCACCATGTAGCTGCAGTTTGTTTCAATCCACACTCTGACATACTCATCTACTAGCAGCATCTCTTTTTTTTAACAGATACAACATTTTTTATACCTTTATTTTATCTATTCATTCTTATGTGTGGTGCTGAGGATCGAACCCAGTGCCTCACACATGCTAGGCAAGTACTCTATCACAGAGCCACAACCCCAGCCCCTTAGCAGCATCTTTTAAAGAAAATGATACTGCCTCCTTGGATTTGTTCTCCAAGAATAATTGACTGCTTCTTCCTTGGTTCATGCACTGGAGGTGTGTGCATGAGTGTGTGTGTATGTGTGGTGTGTGTGTGTAGCACTTTCTTGTCCTGGCTCACCCATCCCCCACCAACTAGATTGTATCTGCCTTAGGAACCAGGACTAATTTTTATTCATTTCTGTATCCCCAACACCTAATATAGTGCCCAGCATTTAAAGGAGGTTTAATAAATGTTCGAGTGAATGAATGAAGTACTCTCATGCTGCCCCCAAGCTTACCAGTGGGCTTTGTGGTGGCACCTCATCTAGTCTTGCCTTCCTTGGGAACCCTTTCTCCCAGTCAGGCTCCCAGGTGAGCGTTGAGAGGCAGGAGAGTTTTAAGGACTTGACTTCTAAGTTCATGTCTAAACTCATGCACTTGCATAGGAGAATCATAGAACTCAGTTTATTTCTTGGGGAAATAGAAGGGCACACGGTACACTTAGAGTATGTATGGTCTCTACCATGATCGAATGAGTTGACCAAAGAATGAACTTTGATCTACCATAGGAGTCTGGGTTTCCCAGATGGCCTTTAAGGCAGGTTAGGTCACCTGCATGTCCAACTCTCCTAAGGAGAAAGGATCCAGTGCTCTTTGATTGGCATGGGACTAGGCTACTGAAAGTGGCAGGAGTCATCCAATAAATTTCATTTCTTTTTCAGTATAGATAAGGAAACTGAGACTCAGAGAGATAGGTAACCAGTTCCAGACCATGAAGCTAGAGCCAGAGATGGAACTAAGTACTTTATTTCATCAAGCTGGTATACAAGAAACTTGCCTTTTAACTTATCTAAAGCACCATACACACACTATTGTGAAACCTACTATGTGCCACATGGCTTAGCAATTTAAAGGATCTATCCAGAGGAATTATGGTTAAGCCTTCTGTACAGCAGACAACATCACCCAAATCTCAAAAAACAGCATTTAATTTGTGAATTGTTAGAGTCTGTAAACAAGTCAAAATAACACCTGGCATTTTGCCAGGGGAGTGTTAGAGTTCCTAAACAAGTCTGGATGGTGCCTGGCAAAATGCCAGAGGGAGTGGTTTGAGAAGTAACAAAAGCGAGCAATTAAGTGTGGAGATTCCTGATTGGTTGACTGCTGTATCTAGTTTATGCTAATTAGATAAGCTGTGTGGAATGTATAAATACTGCTCCTGTCCTGCAATAAAGGGCTTCCACTCCTGCTGTATCAATCTACACAAGTTGTTTGTCACCCCCCGGTTATTTTGCCCAGGCAGTCATACTCCGGCAGCCAGGTGTTATTTTGACTTGTTTACAGACTCTAACAGTGAATCCTAATTCATATCCAGAATCACAAGGCAGTCTATAAATATGTAGTATTTAACTGTCCAAACTCTGCTGTGTAGAAAAGCATACCAGAAACAGTGGAAAGGATAGTAAGTGCTAAGTAATTTTATCCAGTACATTAGATATTATATTTATATTTATAACCCTTTTTTAAAGAGAGAGAGATATATAGAGAGAGAATTTTTAATATTTTTTTTTAGATTTTGGCAGACACAACATCTTTGTTTGTATGTGGTGCTGAGGATCGAACCCGGCCCGCACGCATGCCAGGCGAGCGCACTACCGCTTGAGCCACATCCCCAGCCCTTTATATTTATAACCCTTTTAAGCCTTGTCAAGTTGACAGAATTGGTGTATGTTTTAGTTAATACTTATTTGATAATTGGTAAGGATGGACTTTCACAAAAATGCCTCAAAAGGCCTTCATATTACTTCACTTATAAATTACTCGTTCTACTTCTTACCTTCTTTTTTTGGGAGCAGAGGCAGTTGCCCTTTTTAAAGATTTTTCTTACAGATTTGTAAGAACTCTTTATGTATTAGGAGAACTCACCCATTGACCAAAGGCCATCGTTTTAAATATCAAATATCATCTTTTTCCAGGCACCAGTCCCAGTGTGATTAACCTAGGTGATGGTTCCTTCGCTTGGCATCCCCCTCAGTACTTACCCATAGACATCAGCTTTATAACTACACTCATGCTACTCTCTCTCTCTTTCTCTCTCTCCCAGCATCAAAACTCAGTTTATCTCTTGGGGAAATAGATTCACTAGAGAGTTCTGCAGATATCAAGGACAGAAAAACACCAGTGGTCTGAGGATTTGAAGAGAAAGGCAAATACCATAGAGTGGGTGGTCTCTTTTGTTCAAGGGTATGATGAAGGTCTACACCTTCAGATTAGTTAGCAAGATGGAATGGAAGAATCAGACTCCAGGTGACAGCAGTCTACTGTTGGAAGTACATTTCTAGTCACAGCAAAGTTAACAAAACACGTCTGAATGGGCTCAATCTTCTTTTATACTTCCTTCCTAGGTAGGAGGATGTGGTCCCAGGAGCTAGAACCACAGATGAGAAGAAAACGGCTTTAGCTGGTAACAGAAATAGTATATAAAAGAGCACATGCATTTAAATTCTTAGCTATTGTTTTGGGTGTTTAATTGTGTTCCACGTCTTATCTGTTGTATGAACCTTTTACCAAATATACTTCTGGAAGAGCTGCCACTTGTGACAAAAGCTGAAAATACAAGATTCTTGCATTACCAACTTCCTTTGCAACTAAAGATAGCCACATGACCCTGTTCTGGGCAATGAGAGGTAAGAAGACTGCTGGGGACATTTTTTCTTCTAGTTAGAAGGATACATATGCATGAGACTTCCATCCTTTTTTTCATGTCTATGTACATAGCTGTGTCCAGACAAGATTTCTTCAACTACAGCAATCATGTCCTAAAAGGCCAAAGACCAAAAACCAACACTGAGGGTATTAAAAAAAAAATACAAAAAGACAAAGAGAGCCTGGTGAGTCATAGTATTGTTCAGCTTATGAACCTAAATAGGACCTCTATACTCCTTATTTCATACAATATATAACTATTGAGGCTCTAAGTAGTCTGTTACTGACCTCTGCACTTTAATTTATTCACACTAAAAAATTATACTGAATCTGGGATTATAAGTACATAAAATACATTAGTGTGTGGATAAGGATTGTACAGTATAATGATTGAGACCAGGATGTTCTATAGAAAATTGGTAGGAAAGGGGGGGAGCAGGGTGCACTCCTATATATTCTGATTTAATTGGCCTAGGGTAGGACCCAGACATTAGTATTTAAGGGAGGAAAAAAACTTCCTTGGTGAATCTAATGTGTAGAATAGGCATGAAAACCCCTGGTCTAGTCTAATTTTTCATTTTATATACAAGAAACTGAGGATCAATCAGTGTGCCTGGTAGAAACCATGTCATGCCCAGGTAAGAATTGTGCAAAAAATGTCCTTAGGGTCACTTCTTCTCTTTAGCTTTATCCCTCTGAGTTCCTTCTGCTGGATATCCAGTGACTTCATTCTCATTCCTGTTTGCATTGAACCCCCAAACATTGCCTCCCTCCAGGGCAGGACCCTGTGTCCTTTTGTAGGCCCCTATTCCAGTCAAAACTCTTATTCCCGTAGGGACCTGCTGGGCAACTAGCAGGCTAATCTTAAATACACTCTAGCCAAGGTGTTAATTACAGATAATGGCTTAATGCATTACTCCAACCAGATAACATTTCCATTTTAATGGAGCCAAAGAAATAGCCTGAAAATTGCTGGAATAGCAAATACCTGGCACCTTTACTCCTTCCCTATTCCTGTAAGACATCTCCAAATGGTTACTGAGGTCTTTCTTGCTAAGCCAGGAAACAGGCCAAGAGGCCCATAAGGACTTGGGCAACCCCAACCAAACAATGATGGGAGTTAGCAGCCAAGAAGAAATATATTTGCCAACCCTATCTTGGAACAAATATTTGCTCAGGAGGCAGGAGACCTGAGTCCTACTTTGGGGCTTTGATATTACTTAGATATACAACCTTATACAAACTGTTAAATATTTGCAGGTCTCAGTTTTCTTATCCATAAAATGTGAGGACTGGCCTTAGAATTGGACATCTGCAAAGAATAGTTCCTGATCTGCCAGGGACTCAAAGCCTGACTTAGCTCTACAAGCTGATTGAGGCTACCACAACATACTTTTCCCATTTTTTGCCTTTTTTTTTTTTTTTTCCAACCAGGGAAGGAAATTCACTCCCAGCAAGGACAGCTAGCTCTATCCAGGAACTTTCCCTTTCTTGAAAAGCCCTAGGGAAATAATGTAAATCAACATTTGGGGTAACTGCAAAGAAGTCAAATCTTGTGATGCTTAGAGCCCAGTTCCATGGTTGGAGGATCCCAAGAGAGACTTGTAGGGAATATTCAGTCATCCACCAGAGTCAGAGAGAGAGAGAGCCTCTGTGTAGAGAAATTTCAGAAATGGGTGTGACTGGTCGAGAAGGCACATCAAATAGGGAAAAATCAGGTGTGCAGATAACATTTTGTAAATGCCTTTCTAATTCTCAATGCTCCAGGAAGGAATCTCAGAGATTAAATTAAGCTGTTAACCCTCTAGGCGCTCCTGTCGTTTATTGTTAAGGAATTAATAGGAATGCGGGAATGCAGATGGCCTGGCTGTCAGCTCAGAGAGGCGATTTTTCTGATCTCCACGGACGTTTCCAGCATCTTTCATTAAGCGCTCATGTACCAATTTGTCATTTTAACGGAGCAGGAAAGAAACTCCCACTGAACTCTTACTTCAGGTGCTGGATTTGAAGCTCGCTCCGGCAAAGGCCTCCTGGGTCACACATGCAGGGGAGGCTCCAGGGGGAATGGATGCAATACCATTCCAGAAAGGAACTCAAGATCCCCAAACCTGGCTGTCCTGAACAGGAGTTTCAGGGGATCGTACGAGGCTCGCTCTAATCCTGAATAGAGCTGAGATGTAAAAGAAACTTCTGCTTCGTAAAGCGCTCCAGGACGCAGGTAGCCCGCTCAACGAGGGGAGGCGCCACCTACAGGAGAAAGAGAGACCTGCAATCGGGGCTAGAGAATCCAACCTCTGGTCTGCGTCAGGGACAGAACGCATCTTCTTCCTCCTCCCTCTCCTATTTTTTTTTTTTTTTTTTAAATTCTTGTCCTCCCCTTCCTCCTCCATTTTCCGAATGCTTTTCTCATGCCAGATACTGCCCTAACCGCTCGACGTGTATTTACTCTTTGAAACCCCACAATATCTGCATCTGGTAGATTTTATTGTCATCTTCATTTAATGGGATTGAGTTACAATTCCAAGAGAGCAACTTCCCCAAAGTCACATAGGAAGTGGAAGGAGGAGATTCCAGCCCTGAAGTCTGGCTCAGCGCGGAGATGCTCAACCTTACACAGAGGGGCACATGTGGGATGGATGGGGTCAAGCTAACTCTACTCGTGGTTCCTAGCACAGCTGAGGACCAAGTACTTAAGTTTATGGGCCCCTAATTTTGCATCTTTGTGATCTCATGTTTTTGAGACTCCATTACTCACCTGGAGAGAAAATCATTGCTAAGGTAAGCATAACCTTGCATAGTTATAAAAGGGCTCCTAAAGATTTCATAGCTCTCATCTTCTTTAGTTTATAGGTGAGAATCAGAGAGATAAGGGACTCAATCATGATCACATGATCAGTGACAGAGCAAGACCTAAAGGTCTCCTGACTTCCAGCCTAGTGCTTTTCCCTCCATTCCACACCCCCTCTTTAATAATCCATAGCCAGGGCTGGGTCTACATATAAGAAGAAAAACAACCTCAGAGTGTGGCTTCAGAGGCTCCGGGTTCACCCTCTGATAAATATGCTTTAAAAACAAAACAAACAAACAACAACAACAACAAAAAATGGTGGCTATTGCCTGAAATTCCACCATTAGTGACTCTTTCACTAAGACATCAGTCCTATCCACGGAGGACCAGCAGGCCTGCTTAACTGTTGGCCATCATTGTGTGTGTGTGTGGGGGGGGAGATTGAGTTCTAAAGCAGTGTTACTCAAAGTGTAGTCTGCAGAAAACAGCAGCATTATCATCGGCATCCTGGTTGGAAATACAAATCATGGGTTCCATCCCAGACCTGCTGAGGCAGAATCATAGTCTTCTCAAACTTCAGTGTATGTGGATAAATTATCATATGAACTTATGAAAACATAGTCACCTGGGACAAAAGTTCCTCATCCCATCAGAAGAGATTCTATTTCAGCACATCTGGGGGAGGGGCCCCAAAATGTGCATTTCCCATAGACCAGATGTATCACCTGAGGCCAGGTGCTGCTGTTCTGGGGAAGACACTCTGATTGGCACCTAAGGAGTCCTGGATAGCAGATATTGGGGGAGGGGCGTGCATGAAGAAGGATGACCCTGCAGTAAAGGACAGGGAAAGGTTATCTATCATCAAGGATGAAAAGGTACAGAATGAGAAACCTCACATTCAAAACTGCTGAAGGTTTGACTTCATAATTATGCCTATGCCTTTCCCTTTGAATATACTCAAATGCTAAGACCATTAAATAATTCAATACAATGTATAAATGTTTGTTAACGGAATTTATCTAGCCAATGGTAAAAATCTGTTTTGATCTCACCTTTCACTATACCCTGCCTGTCTCGGTTACAAATGAAAATCTTCCCAGTCCCCTCTGACCATCAGTTAGCTTTCCAATTTCATTCCAGAGTTAACTGCACTGCTGCGGCAGACAAAGCTGGCCCGATGGCAGGAATACTGTTCCCAGATGGTATCAGAGCCTCTTCTGTATTTATGTTTGCTGTGTGACTGTCACTTGTATACAATCACACAGAGACTCTGATATTAAGCCTTGGCCTGGAAATCACCCCCATGGCACAGCTCTGGTGAAAAAGGAAAAAGGGGCTTCAGTGGTGACCAGATATCAAACACAAATTACATTGCTCTTGTACCAAAATAGGCATCTTTAAGATATCATGTCTTCTGGCCTCCTTTGCTATACTTCAGGTAATATGATACCCAGAGGAGGCCAGACAGATAACAATCTTTCCTATTATAAAGACCACTTGTGGAGGAAACTCCATAACCTCCCTCCTGTGGAGTATATTATTGTTCAGCAAACATTCCCTCTCCTCCATGCCCCTCCACCGAGGGAGTAAACTTCCCAGCTCTGTTGATGATAGGCCTGGCCATGTGACGGCTTTGGCCAATGAAATGTAAGCAGAGGTTTTAACTCTCTTTACTTGGTCTTAACTCTCTTTACTTCGGCCTCTTACACATCTCCTCTCTGCCATGAGAAACGCCTGCCCCTATCACTTCAGCCTGGGTTCTAGAATGAGAAGTTACATGGAACAGACCTGAAGGAGATCTTGGCTGGTACAAAGTCACTTCAGTCAGTCCACAAACCTGTGAGCAAGAAACCAGTGCTGTCAACCTCTGAGAGTTATACTGCATTAGTTATGCAGCATTATTTTAATAAAATTGACTAATACCCTTCCCTAGGTATCTGTTCCATTGGTCTTTTGCCAGGAAGTTCTTCACTGTGTCTAACCTAAATCCCTCATAAGTTATAGTTCAAATGAAGGGTCACTAGATGACATTCTTGATTCTAAGTGTCCAAAAAATGTAGCTTGATTTAATATCTATTCCGGCCAATAAATTAGAGATGCCCTTGGAATTAGTTGTAGTTACAAAGTGTCATTTCCTTTAGAAGCTATTCCAAGATGGGTCCCTGAGAAGTACTCATCTTTAGGAAACAGAAGTAGCAGTGGGAGAGATGCATTTGGAAACCTGCCTCAAACCGTGGAATTTTCTTATTGTCTCCTCCTAGCTTTCTTTCCTAGCACTTATTGAAGTTGGCAATTATTTTCTATATTTGCCAGTCCTTTTGTTGTTGTTGATGTTGATGATGATGATGTCTGTTTTTCTCACTAGAAAAGGGACTATTTTATCATCTTCATCTTTCTCCTCCAATTCTCAATATGACAGATCCTGGCATATAGTGGCTAAAAAAAATGATTAAGGCATGTCACTAAATTAGGAAAGAAGAAATGAAGAAAAAGAGATGGAATTTACAATCCAAAAATCTTAGGTAGTTCAATGGTGTCTTTGTCCATTCCAGCTATTGTAACAAAATACCATCAACCGGGTGGCTTATAAACAAAAGAAATTTATTTTTCACAGTTCTAGAAGCTGGGAGGTTCAAGATCAAGATGCCTGCAGACACGGTGTCTAATAATAGCCTGCTTCTTCACAAATGGCACCTTACATGCTATAAGGGATGAGCTAGCTCTCTGAGATCTTTAGTTGGGGGTGCACTAACCCCACCCATGAGAGCTGTGCTCTCATGACCAAAGTACACCCCAAAGGTCCTACTGCCTAATATGATCACTGTGGGGGCTAGCATTTAAATACATGAATTTGGGTAGGACATATATATTTGGCCCACTACAAATGGCACCTAATTGGGAAAAAAACTTTGAAGGATAATAATGTTAGTATAATAATGATAATAATGTACTGTTGAAGACGTTAGAGTTAGGGAAGAGCATGATCAAGACAGCATCTTGGGTT
Source organism: Marmota flaviventris (assembly GCF_047511675.1). Taxonomy (NCBI): domain Eukaryota; kingdom Metazoa; phylum Chordata; class Mammalia; order Rodentia; family Sciuridae; genus Marmota; species Marmota flaviventris. The sequence continues at coordinate 53,791,288 of NC_092514.1, read as the reverse complement.
GGATGGTGAATATGATTGCCATGTCATGGTTGATTCAGCAGAGAGAGACCAACTAGAAAGCAATTTCAAAGTGAGAGGGGATAAGGACCTGAAGTGTGGGGTGACAGTGGGAGTTCAAATGAGAGACTAAGGAGTGGGGGATGCAACTCAGTGGCAGAGTGCTTGGCTAGCATGCACCAGGCCCTGGGTTAGATCCCCAGCACATGATAGAGATCAGAGAGAAATCACATCTGGATGTAGAGATGATAGCTATTGGAAGAGAGAAGCCAAAAACCGGCCAGCCGTGCAGACTGCTTCGTTAGAAGGTGCAGGCAGGGGAAACAGGCAGGCAAAACAGAGCGAACAAGATCTGCACAGGGTCTCAGATGCCAAGAAAAGGGAGAATGTTGATGTCCAGCCCTGTCTCTTAAGGGACCAGCACCAGCTGTCAGACTTCTTAGGGAGGCCTTCTTCAGGAGTAGAGGGTAACTTCCTTGAACCAGACTCCACCTGGGTGGCTTGGGAGCCTTTGAAGAAAAATCCAGGGAAGAGAAAATTGAGAAACGCAATCAATAACAACAAACCCTGTTTTGTTCCCCCCCACTTCATACGCAGGAAGTCATCCAGGGCTGTAGCTGGTGCTATGATGGGTGTATTCTGGATGTTCAAAAGGTCATCTGGCATGGAGACAGGCTAAATTATGGCTGGAGTATATGAATCTGAGGAGGCTCTCCATTAACATTTATTAGGAATTGTCATCACTTCAACCCGAATGGGCCCCAGATGTGGAAACCCTGGCTGCCCCAGACTTCTCTTCCGGGCTGCAATCTCTTCTCTGATTTATTGTTATTAAACATGACCAGATTTTGTAGAGGGGAAAATTGAAGAAAGTAACACACACATGGGGAACTGTTGGGTGGAGGCTGCCAAGAGAAACAAACCATTTTATGATTTCTAGCGGCAGTGGGAACACGTGGAGATGCAAACCATTGTTACAAGACTCCACAGCGCCTATTTCCTAAATCAAAAAGATGTACCCCGGGACGCCTGGGCAAATGTCTTAACCCTGAGGATAAGAGAGGGGCGGTTGAAGGCAATGGGCAGTGCTAAGTGTAAAAATCAGTGCTTAGAATTCTGGAAGCCATGGTGGGTCAATGGACCCTCTTCCTCAAAATATATTACCTTCCAGGGTGCTGACCACCCGGGAATCACCTTGCCCCTGAATATCCAACCATTTTTCTTATCAGTTATATTTGCTCTCCCATTGTGTAACTATGGGGAGGGATACCCAGAAGTCAAAGTTAGAGCCCCACCTTCTGGTAGCATATAATCTGTTTAATTTATTCAGTCATTCAACGTAATTTTATTAAGCAGGTACTATGTATGGGTCATTGTTCTAGGGGTTGGGGGAGATGTTAGCAAACAGGAGAAATAAAGTTTATGGCTGGGGGGGCGCTTACATATCTGTCATGGGACAAAATTTTAAAACAGTGAAAACTTAGCTACTAGACAAAGAAGTACGTGGAAATGAAGGCTTCTTCAGGAAGGGGCATTTTTTTTAAGGAGTCAGGAAACCTAAACTCCAGTCCTGGCTCCGTTATCTAAAAGTCTTATGACCTTAGGTAAATTATTTAACTTCGTTGAACAAACATTTCTTGTTTGTAAAATGGTGATAAAACTGCCTCACTTTATCTCACAGGTTTGTTGTAAAAATTAAATATGGTAATGCAGTTGAAAAATCCCTTGTAAACTGTAAATTTCTCCATGGCCTCAGTGTTTTTATGATAAGTACCAAATAAATGGTACAGTGAATGTCATGGGATGTACATTCACCAGCCTGGAATCTGGAGACTCATTCTCTTCTACTTTCTCTCAGGACAAGGAGCAAGTGGGAGCATCCTCTGGCCCCTGGACACATGCCCTCTGGGCAGAATGTTTTTACTAAGAAGGTTCTGTTGCTATCCGTACTGACAAGCCATCCCCAGGAAATTCCCTCTTCACTCTGCCTCTTTTTCCTAGATCTGTGCATAGGAATGATGCCATATGGGGATTATAGTGAATGATTATCACTAACACTGGAAGTCTCAAAAGTGCCAGGCCTAATTACTATTGTTGAATTGCCCTTCTTTTAGAAGAGTATCTAAATTCCTGGAAAGAAGGAATTATGTGTAAGCCATGTTGATCTTCCAGCTGGGCATGCCTTGCCTACCCTAATGCACATAATCATATAATGATACCCACTAGCACACACAGCCACATCATCTCTGGAATAAAGGGGGAGAGTCCTAGGGCCAATCTTTCTTATACCATGCAACATGACCAGGCATCCAGATGTTATAACCACGCCGCTTCCTCCTGCTTTGAAACAGAGCTGACCATATGATCTCCTTCCTAAACCTCATGAGTGAGTTCATGCATCTTTGCCCTGCAAGAAATGAAAGCGAAGCCTGCTTTCTGGCTCTCATCACTAGCTGAGTGAGGGTTTCTATTAATCAGAAACGGGAGCATCTCTGGTTTCTACATGTCCAGGAATGGGAATACTGCCCATGACTTTTCCCCTGGCCTTTATTGTTTGTGATAGAAACCCAACTCATCACTTATCTAACGTTCAGGGGTTGTGAATAGTTCCCAGAGCTGTGCCTTCTAAAGGGCTTGTATGAGGCACTGAGGATGAAGCAGGGCCCTCAGTTAAGGACAGAGTCCATTAGTAATGAGGCCCTTGCTGCACTAAAAGGGGCACAAGTGGAATGGGCCATGGAGCTGTTATTTCACCCTAGGAAAAATTCTAATGCAGAATGGGGGCAACATCTTCTCCCATGGCTTGACACAATATTTTCTTTTTGAGAGATTACTGGCTTTCTCCAGAAGCCTAGGGTGGAGAAGAAGAGAGAAAGAAATAGACAGGGGAGGTTGTGGGAAATTAGAAACATTCCCTAAGGATTTCCTCTCATCAAAAGCTCTGCCTTGGGCTGGGGTTGTGGCTCGGTGGTAGAGCACTTGCCTGGCGTGTGTGAGACACTGGGTTCAGTTCTCAGCACTGCATACAAATAAATAAAACATAGGTCCATCAGCAACTAAAAAAAAAATTAAAAAGAAAAAGAGCTATACCTTAAAGTGTTGCGCTACCACTGAGCCACTGCCCCAGCCCCAGAACTTACCTTTTACCTTAGATGATTCATGTGTCTGTTAGTTTCAGATGCTGCAATGGGAATTACTTCCTACAATGAGCTGCCAAGGAACTAAGCTGGACAGTCTCTCTGCTTTTCCAAATCCACTTTCCAGCCTTTCCCCCACCTACTCTGCTCTTAGTGTAAAGAAGTAAATTGTTAAACTAACTACCTCGGTGAATTGCCTCAACAGTCTCCCTGGTTGGATTTACCTGGCTTCTAGTTAGACTCAACCAATGGTCAGTGCACAAGAAATAGTGATTTTAGCTGAGTGCCGTGGCACATGCTCCAGTGGCTTGGGAGGCTGAGGCAGGAGGATCTCGAGTTCAAAGCCAGCCTCAGCAATGGTGAGGCACTAAGCAACTCAGAGAGACCCTGTCTCTAAATAAAATACAAAAGAGGACTGGGGATTTGGCTCAGTGGTTGAGTGCCCCTGGGTTCAATCTCTGGTTTAAAAAAAAATTAAAAAAAAGAAAGAAAAGAAATAGTGATTTTACCATCATTGTGATTTACCTGAAGTATTTTGGGGGGAGGATTTATATCATGTAGCAAGTCAGTGAAAGAGAATGAGGGTAGAGAAGATGTGAGCTCAGGGTCTTTATTCTCCCAGCTCTGTGCCACCTGGGCCGCAGACTGAGAGTGGCTATGTTTCTCAACTAAAGGCCATAGCTTCTAGTTCTTCTACAGCTCTCAAAGTTCTAGGAGTGGCTCCTTCCCCAACCCTTGAGGCCTAAAATGGTAATGGTTCCCCACTCTGGCTAACTTCATCATCCTCATGCATGTCAGGCTTGCTCATAGGTTTGTAAATATGACTTTATTAAACTCTTTGCAGATATATTCTGTTCAAATGTGCCAAAAGGACACTGACTTAACTCCACATCCTGAAGAACAGACTCAGAATGACTCTGCTCATGGTTACAAAATTAGCCTAATTGAGCATTTCCAATTCAGGAATCTCAGAGGCAGAAAAAATTATTTTCAGTCCAGCACACTGTATATTGCACAGTTCTTGTTTCTGGAATAGAAAAAACACATCACAAGAGCACTTAGCACTTTCTCCAGCATACCTCAGCATCTAAACTGCAATCTGCCATGTGCACAAGCGTGGGTCACCAGGGTAGACTAGAGCTGTCCCATTCTGAATTGTGAGCACCTACTGTTGAATTCTCAAGAACTGCCAGGTGTGGTAGCTCATGTCCGTAATCCCAGTAAATCAGGAAGCTGAGATTACAAATTCAAGGCCAGCCTGGATGAAAAAATAGGGCTGGGGATCTAGCTCAGTGGTAGAGCATCACTGGTTTCAATTCCCACTACACTCAAAAAGATAAATTCTCAAGAATTTTTTTTTAAAAAATGAAACTTATGTGAATTTATAATTAAATTTAAAAATATATAATACTATACACACATACACACAATAAATGTCATCACTTTCTAGTTATTTCATTAAGTTTTGCTACGGTCTAAACTTTGGGGACTATTTGTGTTTTATTTCTATATGGTAGAGATACTATTTAACAGTATGTATATCTCTTCCCAATTCCTCCTTCAGTGAGGCCATGAAAATAGCTTGACATCAAGCATAGTAGGAGCATTGATAGTGAAGAAGTTGGAAAGTGCTACAAATCAGGACAGGACTATTTTTCTGGAGAGCTCTTACATATTTGCCAGCACATCACTTGGGTTAGTCCCTATCTTTGGCAGGGGCTGGAGGGACAGATGGGAGGAGTCAAATCCTTTGAGACGATCATAGTATTTAGACTTGAAAGTTTTTAGGGAGATCCATATGCTTGGTTTCTGTTGAGAGAATGCAAAGTAGAATAGACATGGCACTTGGCTAGATGTATAAACTAAACAGGGGAAGTGGGGAGTTCTCTCTGACAGTTTAGGTCAGAATGGATTAAGCAGGGCTTTTAGCATGTGGGATGTGGTATTAATAATAGCTTACTTTCAAAATGGGATTGTTTGTTTAAAAGTTCTCAGAGTACTTTACATCTGTTACCTCTTTCGTCCATCAAGTATCTGAAAGACCAAGGAGACTAGCTATAGAGACACTACTCAAAGCTAGAAAAACTAGGGGCCCAGAGTTAAGTTACCTTTTTACCTTCAAAACTGAAGCCCTGGGCTGGGGATAGAACTCAGTGGTAGAGCACTTGTCTGGCATGCACAAGGCCCTGGGTTCAATGCCCAGTGCTGCAAACAACAACCAACCAACCAACCAACTAAACAAATGAAAAAAACCACACACACACACACACACACACACACACACACACACACACACAAAAATGAAGCTCACGCAAGATACTCCAGTATTCAGAATTAAGCCCTGATTGAAATCCCTTCTCCACAAGCTACTGCCTATGTGATGAGTACACTATCTAAGTTTTCTGAGCTCCCACTTCTTCATCTACATATAAGAGGAATAAATGAAAGAATATGTGCCAACCTCCAGATTATGTGCCTGGTATTCTAGCACAAACAAACTTAATGGGCACAGTGGGCTTCATTGTTCTTAAAATGCCCACTGGCCAGTCTAAAAGTATGGAGTTTCATTGTCCCCTCACTATTTCTCTGGTCTCTTGACCTCTCACTTCTTTTATTTCTTTTCTTCTTCCTCCTCTTCTTCTCCTTCTCCTCCTCCTTCTTCCTCCTCCTCCTCCTCCTCCTCCTCCTCCTCCTCCTCCTCCTCCTCCTCCTCCTCTCTCCTCCTCCTCCTTCCTTCTCCTCCTCCTCCTCCTCTCTCCTCCTCCTCCTTCTCTCTCCTCCTCCTCCTCTTCCTTCTCCTTCTTCTTCCTCCTTCTCCTTCTCCTCCTCCTCCTCCTCCTTCTTCTCTTTCTCTCTCTCTCTCTCAGAGCAATATTCTCTAAAGTGTTGATAACAGCTGTTTTGTGATAAACATGTATCAAGGCATTCTTCTAAGGAGATTTCCCTTTCCAAGAGAAATTCTGTTGGTAAAATTGTTACCATTTCATTGTGCATGTGGAGTCATTTTCAAAGGGGCTTCCAATCCACTATTTCCCTTGAATCTCAGAGCCACCCTGTGGCAAGAATTACTTGGTGGCAAGAATTGTAACCACTTTTCTAGTTATACTGAGGATTCTGAGGCCCAGGGATTTGCCCAGGGTCAGAACTTGTAAGTAACTGAGTCAGGACGTGAAGCTGGCAGTGGACTCGGCACTACTGTGCTATTGGGCTTCCTTCCCTGAGTTGGGCAAGTCCTAGAGAAAACCACTAATTCTGTTCTCTCTGCTATTCAGAAGCTACCTAGATGGAGACCCATGAGTAGGTTGATTCCTGAGCCAAATACCAGGAATTAGGAGACCCAGGATAAGGTTATGATTCCTTTCACAGCTTGATGGACAGCCTTAAGCCAAGATGTCTGAAAGGTAGGAAGCTCTCGTGTTGTGAACAAATGCTATGTTCCAGACACTGTGTGCCAGGACCTCGACTCAGATTACTTCATTTAATCTAGAACTAGATTAAACTAGAACTCTAAGATAATATCATTATTTTCATTTCAAATCAAATTAAACTGGAAGCTGAGGCTCAAGGAGCTAAAGAAATTTGCTCAAAGTCATATAGGTGATGTAAATAGTAAGTGACAGAGATGGGATTTGAACCTGTGTCTCTCTGACTTTAAATTCTGCCTTCATTTCCCTATACCACATTATTCCTCTGGGCCTTGTTTGTGTTGCTGTTTTGGGGGAGGTTGTTTTTGGGTACCAGGAATTGAACTCAGGGGCACATGACCACTGAGCCACATCCCCAGCCCTATTTTGTATTTTATTTAGAGACAGAATCCCACTGAATTGCTTAGTGCCTCCCTTTTGCTGAGGCTGGCTTTGAACTTATGATCCTCCTGCCTCTGCCTCCTGAGCCACTGGGATGACAGGCGTGCGCCACCATGCCTGGCTTGTTTTTGTTTTTTAATGTGAATCCAGGCACCTAACTTCTCTGAATTCCGCCTCATACTTCCATCAATTTCTGGATTATGTTCCTAATCTGGCAGAGAAAAAAAGTGCTATAAATCAAGTCAGGACTATTTTTCTGGAGAGCCGTTACACATTTTCCAGCACATCACTGGGGTGAGTCCCTATCTTTGAAAGGTGCTGGAGAGATGGATGAATCCTTGGAGATGATCACAGTATTATCCATCTTCTCCCCAGTTCAGAAGTCAGAGGTCAAAGGTTCTCTTTACTCCAGCCCCTCCTCCACCTTTGGGATGATGCCACCTTTCACCTGGGGCTTAGCAGCCACACCTCTCCACTTCTGTAAGGAGGGGAGAGATCAGCTATGAAGAATGGTTTCTCCCCACCCACAACTCATACCTACCCTGGGGCGGACTATTCATTAAGGGGCAGGCAAGGAGGAGGTGAACCTGGACAGCACAGAGATCCATCAGGGTGCCAAGCTGACAGGTGCACACACCTGCTTCTAACCAGAGGAGCTAGAGGCCAATGGGCACTTGCCTCCTAGGAAAGGAAGAGAAGGATGGAAAAAAAAAAAAAAAAAGCCCTCTAAGATCGGATCACTCAATTATACGGCTTTAAATCACTGAGAAGAACCTTGGCTCAAACATCCAAGTGGTGAAGGATGGATCTTTACTTTGACTCCTACTAATTTTCATTGATTTATGTGGCTTGAAAGCATTTATTTTCTGCTCCGAGGCAGTCCAGCTCCTGCTAAGGAGGTGCAGGACTCCCCTAAATGCTCCCACTGGGGAGAGGCCAGAGGCAGAGGTGGGTTTCGGGGCATGGGCTAAGTTTCCTGCTTGGTTTCAGTTGGGAGCTGCCGGCCCTGCTACAGCAGCCTCCTCCTCGTGTCCCCAGAGCCCACCTGCTTCTGGTCACAGCTCCTTGAGTTTAACACTCCTGGCAGCTTAGCACTCTGATTTTTATGTGCGAGGCCGTAATACTTGGTGAGCTGTGAGATGAGGTGGGAGCATTTGCAACTGGCACTTACCTTCCAGCCCTGCCCTGAGATTCTCGGGCCAGTGGTGTGACAAAGTGAGGCCACCCCTCCTCCCCACCATGGCTCCCCACCTGTGGCTATTTGGCACTGTGCCCTTCCTTCACTCTGCTCTCTCCCCTGATCTGGACTCCCATAACTCCTGGCTTTTGAAAGGAGGTATTCAGTCCCCACATTCCAAACCATCTGCTCAGTTAAACATTTTAAACAGCAATTCTGAGTCTTCCCAGAACCACATTCCAAAAGGGGAGAGGGTGAGTGTGAGGAGGGAGGCTTTTCTAAATGCTGTGAAACTCTTCACTAATGATGACAAACTGATGAGGAAGCCAACGGGTCACCAAGTGAGGGTTTTTCTTGGGGATCAGAAGCATAAGAAAGGAGTGTCCATACCTTAAAAACGCCTCATCCCGAGGCAAGGCTCATGACAAGTCATTTGAACACCTCTAGACCATTTCTCCAGTCTGTGGTCTCTGAGCCCTCACCAAACTGAGTTCCAGGTTGGCTCTCCTACATGCTATTAGCTAGTGACCCAAGTTCCTTCTGTCTTTTTTTACCTCCATTCCCTGGCATGTGGTCTTTCTCTGCAAGGTCTAAGCAGATTGTGGGAACACCGGTGTTCTGATTCTCAAGAAAAATACAAACTGTGGGCAAGGTATGCCCATTTCTTAAGGTCTTAACCCATAAGTGGCCCACATCATTTCTTCTTGCATAAATTCTATTACCAAGAACTTAGTCGCTTGCCACTTCTAACAGCAAAGGGGGCCAGGAAATATCTATATCCATCTATCCATCTATCTACCTACCTATCTATCTATATCAATCAATCTATCTATCTATCTATATATATATATTTGTGATATATATCACAAATATAATGATATATAATATATATCATTATATAATATATATAATGGATATATATATGGATAATATATAATAGATATATATTAATGGATATTGGACAGTGTCATACATTAACATACATGTGACCTAAACACAACCAAGGGAGAATTTTTTTTTAATTTATTATAAGTAGGTAGGCTAGAATTTTTGTTTAAGCAAGAAACAGAAAAGTACAATCCATAGAACACATAAGGACATGGGATCTCTTCAAGTAATGGAGCATGTCCTAAAGAACCTATTTTATTTGTTTTTCCAGACAGGGGACTTCAGGGGGCAGTCAGAAGCAGCCATGAGTGCCTGATCCCAGGACACTGCTTACAAAATCCTTTATATTTAAACCATGCTTATGTTTTACAATGATCATTTATGCCTATGATCTGATCCATGCTGAACACATTCTTCATTAGGAAAAGTGAGGCTCAGGGAATAAAAGAGACCTGTACAAAGTCAGAAAATTGATAAACTGAGAAGGTGGAATCTGAACAGTCTTTTAAGTTCAGGCTCAGTTTTATTTACCAAATGAAATGCTGTCTATTCATTTTATATCCTGGGAGAATGGCTAACTAGACCTGCTGTAGGAAAGCATGAATTCATTTTTTTTTTGGTACTGGGGATTTAACCCAGGGACACTTAACCACTGAGCCAAATCCCCAGCCTTTTTTTTTTTTTAACAGAGTCTCACTAAGTTGTATAGGTCCTTTCTGATTTGCTGAGACTTGCCTCAAACTTGTGATCCTCCTGCCTCAGCCTCCCAAATTGCTGGGATTATAGGCATGCATCACTGCACCCAACTGTGGATTTACTTTTTTACTTTATCCTTTAGTCTCATGTAATTTAGATGCCATTATTAAGAAATCAAGAATCATGTGCGGGGCTAGGATGTAGCTCTTGGTAAAGCACCTGCCTAGCATGCACAAAGCCTGGGTTCAATCCCCACTAGCAAAGAAGAAGAAGAAGAAGACGAAGAAGAAGAAGAAGAAGAAGAAGAAGAAGAAGAAGAAGAAGAAGAAGAAGAAGAAGAAGAAGAAGAAGAAGTCATCATTTGCAAGCTACTTGAGAGGCTGAAGTAGGAGGATTGCAAATTGAAGGCTAGCTTGGGCAACTTAGGGAGACCCTGTCTCAAAATGAAATAATACAGACTGGGGATGTAGCTCAGTGGTAGAGCACTTGCCTAGCATGCATGAGGCCTGGAGTTCCATCCCCAGCACAGAAGGAAAGAAAGAAAAAGTCATGTGAACAATAATAATAATGGTTATTATTTGTTGACCACCAATTATGTGCCCTGCACTGAGCTGTGCACTTTACATGTAGCTTATATTATCTATTCTTTATGATTGTTCAGCTAGGTAGGCATTATGATAGCTCTCTTGCAAAAGAGGAAGCTAAAGGGGCTCAGTAACTTTCCCCAAATACCTGGCTAATCAGTGGTTGAGCCAAGATATGAACCCAAGTAGATCTTTTGTCTCTACACTGCTTTGGGAGGGTATCTGCTGCTCAGGTCTCAGGAAAGGACACCTAGGTAAGGCTTGGTAATTCCAAGCCTGAGGCGGGAACAAATTACTTAAGCTGATTACAAACTCTTGACTCTCACTAGAAGTCCTAGAAACTGAACTTACATCAGGTCTTCCCCCGCCATGACACATCCCCCAAATCTTCGTCCATTTAGCTCAGACATTTATGATATCAGAACTGGAAGGAAATTCAAAGTGCCTGTTGTCCATCCGTCCCTTTTAAAAATGGTGAAACTGAGATCTAGAGGGAAAAAATAACTTGCCAGTGGTATCAGGGCTAATTCCTGGTAAAACCAATATATTCGGTTGGTTTTCCAGGTTCCAGGCCCTAGACTAAGAGCAGTATCATCTGCCACCTGTCAGAGCCTTCTTCAAGTGAGTAAACAGAGGGACAGAAGTCACCTGGCTCTGTGCTGCCATGGCTAGAGCCGTCCCTTCTTTCTACTCTATTCCCACCTAGCTGGGAGAGCTTGCCGTTTTTCCAAGGCAGGGCCGGCCTGTCCTGAGCTACAAGATGTATTAATCAATTTGATGAGGATGTTAAAGCTTTCTCTTTGCAACTAATTATGGCCTGATTTATAGGCCTGGCCTTGGTTTGATAGAGCTCTCCTCATGACAGGGATGAATGTGGTACTGGCATGGACCCCTTCATCTCTTCCATTTCTCTCTCTTCCTCCCTCCCCCTCCCTCCCACCTCTCCTGCCTCCTGCCTCTGCTCTGGGTTCCCACAGGAACACCCTAATGACATGTTGACAAGCTGGTGAAGCATGGCTCCCTCTCTGTTGTATCTGCCTCTGGCACCTCCATTCCTCCTGTATCCTCTGACGTGGGCAGATGGGTGCCACACTAGATGAAGCTCTGTGCACGCCTTCCTTCTGGAAACAAAGAATAATAAAAATATTTAGGGTTGACCCTGCATCTTCCATTCCCAAACACTTCAAAAGCATGTTGAAATGAACTTATTCCTGATTGAACTGGGGCTAGATGGCGAGTTTCAGTTAAGGTTTATTCTAGAAATTTCACAGATGGGAAAACTAAGGCAGGGAGATGAACTTGTCTGCAATTCTACACATGGTAAGACAATGAAGGTGAAACTAAATTGATGTTCTGACTTCCAGCTTCCAGATCTTCCCATGGTCGGGGTCCTTGGGTCAGTTTTCTATACTATCCCTAGGAACCTCTTCTTCTAGGTGAGCTTTCCTGTACCTGCACACCTCAACAGGAGAGCCCTCACATATGAATTGCTTTCCTAACCTTAGGCATGAGGGACTCTGTGGCCATGATATGCAAGTAGGATGTGAAATAAGCTGTAAATCATCAGTTGACACAGAGTATGTATTTGCATGCACGCACACACCCAGGCCAGGTTTCCAGTGGTCATTATGTTACATACAGAATAGAGATAAGGAAGCCCAAATGATCACCTTCCTTAGCCCCAAAGGCCATTATAGAGTCACTCTTCACAGACTTCAGGGTTCTCCAAGAAGCTCCCCTGTGCTACAACAGCTACTTTCCCAGAGTACTAACAAAAATAGCAGCAGTGTGACAGCCCCACCATTGTCCCAAAGTAGACCTGAAATTTATTGTGTTATATTTTTGCAATACATTCATCTCTGCAAGGTGCTCACATAAACTTAAGCAAGTACAAACACTAAACCTTGCCTGAACCTGGAACTTGACCCTCCTTCTAGCCTTAATCTGAATATTTCCCAATCCCAGCTCTAATCCTAAAGTTGAACCCAATTCAAAAATCTAAACATGGGCTGGGGTGATGGCTCCATGGTAGAGCACTTGCCTGGCACATGTGAGGCACTGAGTTTGATTCTCAGCACCACATATAAATAAATTAATTAAATAAAGATTCATTGACAATCATATATATTTTTTAAAAAATCTAAACATAATCTAATCCCAAACCCTTTCCTAACTTGAATGTAATTCTAACATTAATCTTAATCCTTATGGTATTTATTTATTTATTTATTTATTTTGCATTTTGAGAGATGGAACCAGGGTGTTTTACCACTGAGCTACATCCCCAGCTTACCCTCCCCTCACACACACACTTTTTTTGAAACACATTCTCACTAAATTGCCAAGGCTACCCTCAAACTTGAGCTCCTCTTGTCTCAGTCTTCTGAGGCTAATCCTTACTTTAACTCAGGGGTTCTCAAACGAGGATCGTCCTCTACCTCAAGAAAAAGTTGGCAAAGAATGTAGATATTTCTAGTTCCTACATGCAAAAAAGAGGCCAAATGTTATTAAAACTTAATGGATATAGGCTAAAGATCTGCTAAACATCCTAAAATATGTAGAATACCCCTTCTCACAACAGAATTATCCAGGCTAAAATGTCAATATTGTCAAGATTAAAAAATGTAGTCTGAGCCTTAATCTGACCAACTGAACTAACATTAACCCTAATTTAAAAATTCAATTGAGCCTAGTTTCTCAGCCATAACTCTAACCCAACTGAAACTTGGATCCCAATTTAAAATCTGTCCTCCCTCTACATGTCTAACTGGAACCCCAACCCTAACCCTAGTCCTAACCTAGACCCTAATTACAGACTAAACCTAATCTGAACCCAACTCTACCAAGGTTCAGGCGGCTGAGGGATGTTGAGAAGAGTGAGCTATTGCTACTTCCCCCTTCCTGTCCACCCCCCTTCACAGTAGAAATGAGATTATTCAGACCTTTCTGAGCTGTGTAGGTCCTCAGATTCTCACCACAACCATTATGATACTGCTTATCAGCTCCCTTTCCCCAAAAGATATTAAAGAATATGAAAGGAAAAAAAATTGAGGCTTGGTTTAGCAATTAACTGTTTGCTGAAATATCTCAGAGGGCACGTGATTTAAACTGTATGTGTGTTGCAATATTATTATTTTTCAATATTTTTTAAGTAAAGAAAAAGCTTAAATCTGCTCTCTCACTCGATCTTAAAGGCTGGTGAGTCAAGCAATATTATCTTATAGTAAAGGTTTTGTCTACTACTATATTGTCTAATATTTTATTATATTGTCTAATATTATATTATAGTAAAGGTTTTGCCCCAGATATACACAGCAAGGCAGCAGGAGAGCCTAGCCAAATGGCTACATTCAAGTCTATCTTCTAATCTTTGGCCCTGCCTGTGTTCTCCATTCCAGCTGCCTCCAATATCCCCTGTTGAGTGCAAATCTCCAAGAGTTCTCAACCTTTTCTTCTAATTCAAAATGGCATCATGACTCAGGGTTTGAGAAGGGGAAGCAAAGCTAATAACAAGTGTAGAATGAGGAGGATTAATACATATGCCCAAGTGCTCAGTGTCAAATAGCTTTTAGACCTCCAGTCCTTGCATGGAGGTAGGAGTGGGAGATGGAGGGAGATAACCAAGTGGTCAAGACTGGTGGAAACTCTGGAGGATGGAACTTGGTGTCAGGTTGAAGAGCTGACAGTAGACAAAGCCTCAGGAAGAACTATGAACTCCTGATTACCCTACATATTTCCTTACAGAAATTCAGAACCTTCTTCTCTGGACAAAAGTAACTTCATTCCCTGGACATTCTTTATTTTTGTGGAACCTGGAGCCTTACAGAGATCCATGACACTGCAAGAATTTGCTAGTTTAAAAAAAAAAAGACGGGGTCAGGGGAGCCAGGAATGGTGGTACACACCTATAACCCCAGCAACTTGGGAGACTGAGGCAGGAGGATCACAAGTTCAAAGCCAGCCTCAGCAACTCAGCAACTTAGTGAGGCCGTAATAACCTAGTGAGGTCCTGCCTCAATATAAATAAATAAATAAATAAAGGGAGCTGGGGTTGCAGCTCAGTGGTTAAGCCCCCTGGGTACTATCATCTCTAGCACGAAAAAAGGGTAAGGAACACTGGAGGTGGAACTCAGTACTAAAGCACTCAGCATATGCCCCAGGCCAAGGGTTTAATCCCTTCAAGTGCTCACACACACAAAGAAAAGGAAAGAAAGGAAGCTGTGGACAGAGAGAGAAAAGATGAGGGGAACCCAGTATAAAAAGTGTGAAGTGGGGCTAATTGGAATCTTGGAGCCCTAAAATGTTGGGCAAACTGGACATTTTAGTGATCAAATGTAAAGTGCTGGGTGAGGGTCAAAGGACCCATTTGTGAATCTTGTCTTTGATGTAGACTTTAGACAAGTCACTTCCCATGATTTCTCCATCTGGGAAATGAGAGGGTTGGGCCAGAATTTAAACTCCTCCTCATCTTTACATTCTAGAATTCTTGACATCCACAATCAAAACCACCTTGTGCACATCTTTTTCTAATTCTTCCTCCCTCTGTGCATCTGAACCAGCCTGGGCCTCTCCACTTGGAGTAGCTATTTTCTGTGCCATTGGTCTTGTTTTCTGGTAGAGACAAGTCCCTGCTTTCTTCCATTAGACACATGAACTTCTGGTACAGTGCTTTGCTGGCTAACAAGCTTCCCCGAGGTCTGTTGCAGGAATGTCTGTACTGCAGTGTTCTGGAAGCTGCCTCTGCCCTGTCTTGTCTCTCTCCTGTCCCAGCCTCAGGGTTAACTAGCCCTGTACATAGGATACGAGGAGCCATCCACAGTGACACATTACTCTCGCTGGATTGGAGGCCCCTCCATCCTGAGGAGTTGATGTTTCTTCATGAGAAGCCCAGCTGCACCTAGTAGATAAAAAGCTATTCTCACCATGGAGTGAATTCCTCCACACCCAAAGCAGCAGCTTCTCCAAATCTCCAAAACTCAAAATACATCATGAATAAATATGAGGGAAGAAATGGGGTTTCCCATGAACAAAAGCAGACTCAAGGAAGTTATCTGAAAGAGGTTGGGATCTTTCATCTCATGAAATATGTCATTTATGTGTCACTCCAGACTCTCCTTGCCAACTCCCCTCCTGTTCTGCTGGTCCAGGGCCATACCCTGCTTCTCCCTCACATGGAAACAGGCGGCACCTAGGGATCATCGGCTCAGACTTTCCTTCTCAGGGAAAAACCACAAACAGCTGCCCATGAGCCCTCCTACCAGACTCCAGAATCCAGCCCATACCAGCAGTCTTGATGACCTCACCCTATCTGAGCTAGAACTCACTTTTCCACAGACAGCAGGCTGCTAGCATCCCTGCAGAGTCCCTGGAAAAAGAGGAGGCTGCATTGTGGGTTCATGCCTGGGCCACACATGGAGAGGTGTACGAATTTCCACCCACAAGCTGAGCTGGGGCAGGGCCCTCTTCCTAACCGGCAGCTTGGAGACAGTCTCTTCCCACACCTCCCCGCTACCACATCAACAAGCCCCTTCCTTGCTCACTGAATCAAAAGACATTTCCAAGTTAGTTAGAATCTCATTCCCTTTTGTCTGAGTCCAAGTGGAAATGCAAACGTCTTGGGAAAATATGTGCCTTTGGTGAATGAATTTATCAGAACTGTCCAGGGCAGTTTTGCGACAGAAAAGGTGTGAGAGAGCCAGAGGATCCTGAGGAGGCAGTGGAGTTAGGGCGTCAAAAGGTTCAAAACTTCTGCAGTGTCATTGCTGGAGGGAAAGCCTTAGAGACCACGTAGAACAGACCTCTCATATAGCAGATGAAGAAACCAAAGTGCACAGAACACTGTCTCTCACAGTGTCCCATGGCAACTTTGTAGTAGAAATTAGAACTCAGGTGTCCTGACTCTTACCCCTGGGTCAGCTGCAGAAAAGGAAAGCCCAAGACCTGAGAGAGAAACTTTGCCTGCTTCACAAGTTTGCCAAGGGCTGGCCTTCCTGCATTTGGAATATTTGGTTCCACCCAAAGTGAATCAGTTTTTGGCTGTGAGCAGCTGCAAGGCAGCATGAATGGACCACAGCAGGAGTGGGTAAAAAGAAAAAGAGGCAGAGATCTTCCTGAACAAAGGCTTAGGGAGGAGAAGTCGGAATCCAACTGTATTAACTTAACTGTTGGCTTTCACCTCTCTTTCCAGCCATAGGTACCCAAAATAAAATAGTTATGTTGTTGTCCTCAAATGCAAAGGATAACACACTTATAAATTATCTCTTGCTTGTTTTTCACTAATGTTTCACTCTCTTCCCCTTAGCTTACAGTTATTACTGTAATGGAAAAATCAAATGGCACCCTAGAACTAGACCAGGGTCACATATCTTAAACTTTTTTTAACTTAATTGTGGTAAAATATACCCAACATAAAATTTACCATCTTAACCATTTTTAAGTGTACAGTTCAGTTGTGTTAAGTACATTCACATTATGGTGCAACCGATATTCAAGACTCTTTATCTTGAAAAACGGAAACTCACCAGGTGTGATGGTGCACATTTGTCATACCATTGTCTCAAGAGGTGGAGGCAGGACTGCAAGTTTGAGGCCAGCCTGGGCAACTTAGCGGGACCCTGTCTCCAAATAAAACATAATGCCAGGAGTGATGGCACATATCTATAATCCCAGCCACTTGGAAGGCTTAGACAGGAGAATAGTGAGTCACAGGCCAACCTGGGCAAATTAGCAAGACTTAATGTTAAGAGTTAAAGGGCTGGAGGTGTATCCCAGTGAGTGGTACAGTGTTCTTGTGCAAAGCCCTGTGCTCAATCCCCAATACAGGAGAAAGAAAGAGAAAGACGGAAGAAAAAAGAAAAACTAAAACTCTATACGAATTCCTTATTCCCCTGGCCCCTGGAAACCATTCTACCTTACTACTCATATGAGTGTAACTACCTGTATTTGTCTTTTTGTGACCAGCTTGTTTCACTTAACATAATACCCTTAAGATTCACCTACACTATGGCATGTATATTAATTGCCTTCCTTTATGAGGCTGAATAATATTACAGCATATGTACACACCACATTTTGCTTATCTATTCATCTACTATAGACTCTTGGGTTGCTTCCTCTCTGGCTATTGTGAATAATGCTGCTTTGAATAGGAGTGTACAAATATCTTTTCTGAGACCCTACTTTCAACTCTTTAGGGTACAGAAGTGGAATTGATGGATCATATGTCAATTCTACTTTTAATTTTAATTTTTGAAGAAACCACCATACTGTTAAACTTTTTTTTTGGGGGGGGCAGTTCTGGTGATTGAACCCAGGGAATTACACATGCTAGGTGCTGAGAGCCACAGCCGAGTCGGAATGGCCCCTGGCATTTTGCCAATAGTATTGGTTGAGAGGCAAGCCATTAAGATGATGCTGGATTGATTCGGTTGTATATTAGACCTTTACTGTCCGCCTCGGCCTGCTACTTTGGAGTTCTCGTCGGGATTCCCGGAGAGTTCCCATTGGTTGGGGAAGTGCGGGAGGAGGGATTTGGGCCCCGAGTCGGGGCCATTCCGACTCGGCTGTGGCTCTCAGCAGCTAGGCAAGTGCTATCCCACTGAGCCAAATCCCTGGCCCTCCTGCTAAATTTTTGGAGTCTTTGGTTTTCTCATCTATCAAATAATCTTGCAATTATTGTGAGTATTGCAGAAATCATGTACATAAAGCTCTTGGCTTGGACTGGGGATGTAGCTCAGTGGTAGAGCACTTGCTTAACATTTCTGAGTTCAACCCTGGCACCAGGAAGAAAAAAAGAGAAAGAAAGGGAAAAAAAAAAAAAAAACAACTCTTGCTTTGTTTCCTAATACATGATAGAAATTTAAGAGTACATGATGAGCTACAACCCTAGCCCTCCTATGTCCTCTGTGTTCCAGCTCTTTTTTTTTCCTTCTCCTTTTTGTAGTGCTGGGGATTGAACCCAGGGCCTTGTGCACCCAAGGCAAGCACTCTACCAACTTAGCTATATCCCCAGCCCCTCCTATGGACTCTTGAAGAGAGGAATTGTTTCATTTCTGTATCCCAAGAATTTAGCAGACACCTAGTAGGTGTACAATATATGACTGCTAACGAATGATAAATCCTTATGACTTTGGAGTACCTACAACAATTCCTGAATATTGTAGGTACTTGATTAATGTTAGTTAAATGAGAGATCCAAAGAGAGACGATTTCCATAAGAAAGTAACCAGAGCACATCCAGGCTTTGCTGGGCTTGCTAGGTTTTCTCTCTTTCTTCCAAGTTCACACTCAATGTAAGCTCCATTGAAAATTGCAAAGCAAGGCTGTCCATGCTAAATCCTTGTTCACGCAACTCAGAGAATTTCAATTACCTGACCCGAATCCAATGGCAGATACCCGGTCTCACCTCCCAGCAGCATCTCCATTCTGTGACTGCCTTCTTGACCCTGGGCGGCTTACCTGCTCTTATAGTAGATTCCAAGTCATCTTTTTCCTCCCATGAATTTGCCTTCTACTTTTCTAAGCACTATCCATAGTATCCCCAATGTAGTAATTACTCAACTCTCTAAAATCTTTTTATCTTGCCTTTCTTTGTCTAGAGTGTCCTTCACATTCACAAGTATATTGGGCAAAACTTGGTAACTGAAAACGAACTGAGGTGAAGGGAAACTCCCTTCACATGAATATGTGACTCTTTAGTGCATCCTTTGCACCTTATGTGGGACTTGGGATACAACAGGAACTAAATAAATACATGTTGAATGGATATATATGTATTTTAATATATAGTTATATATATATATATATATACAGGTTTAATGTGATACATTAAAATATTATGTGATTCTCTTTATACTGCAAACTCTTCAGCATGGCGTTAAGAACTATCTTTCAGATAAGATGCCTCCAGATCCACAGCCATCTTTTCCTAATATATAGAAGCTTTCTGAGCCACTTCCATGTTCTGTGAGTCCTCAAAACTTCACCAAAGACCTTGTTTAATGATGACTTGGATCATGGTTTCTCAACTGCAGCATTATTGACATCCTGGGCCAGATAATTCTTTGATGTGGGGGCTGTCTGGCGCATTGTAAGATGTTTAGTCATCCCTGGCCTCAAACCACCAGATGCTAGTAGCATTCCCATCCATCCCAGTTGTGACAACCAAAAATGTCTCCAGGCAAAACCAAATATCCCCTGTGTTTGGGAACAGATGGGAGAGCACAAAATCAATGCCAGTTGAGAATCACTGGCTTACAACGAAGCCAAAGAAGAAGCAATTTTTGTACTTTTTATTGCCCGTGAGAATGAAAAATATTTTTCTAGTAGAGAAGTTGAATATTTATTAGATTAAGTATTGATGAGTAATGTACTTCCAACCCCTAGTGGTTTCTCAGAATGGAAATTCCATGTGACAGAATTCCTGCTTGGGAAAAAATTTCCACGTCAAATCTTTGGGGTACAGAACATAATGATGAAGAAGGAAATAGTGGAGTGTGAGGCCATGGCTCATTAGAAGTTACTGGACATGGCAATTATTCTCCATTCCTTAGTCAGGATCTGCCAGTATTGTGAACCTATAGTAAAACACATGAAGGTCCATTCTGGGGAATCCTACCTGCCTGCAGAAATGGGAACCCAAAGAGGCTGAGTGGCTTTCCTGATGCTGCACAGCATGTCAAAGACAAAACCAGGACTTGAACTCCCTTGGAGCAGGACATCTGAAACACAAGGGAACATGGGACACCCAGCCTGCACAGAGCCTTTTTTTTTTTTTTTTTTTTTTGTCTTCCCTAGTCCAGTGACCTCTCTGTAGGATCAGATTAGAGACAGAGAGAGAGAGGCCAGAAGTAACTCTGGGTGACCTTTACTTGGGGTGAGGTGGGGAAGATAGAACTGTTCACAGCTGCAGGGTGTTTCCCAAGATGCTCTGCAGTTGCTGGCTTCCGAGCCCTCTATCTGGCTTTCTTGTTGCTGCATGGAGATAAGCTATCGACTTCTGCACAGGATCAACTGAGGAAGTCAGGAGGGAGGGAGGCCCTATGGCTGGCAGGAAAAGACTGGCAGAAAAAAAAAAAAAAAAAAGCAAAGCAAAGCATCCTGGGGATAAAACTGCTGACTGGATGACTGGACAACTAAGAAGTCAAAGAGAAGAAGGGGCAGAATCAAGTCAAGGAGAAAACAGGAGAGGGAAGAACAGGAAAGGCAAAGGAAATCACCAACCCAGCAAAAGATAACAAAATACAACTCCTTTTTCCATTAAAAATTTATTTCCTCATTGATGTATAGGAATGACAGTCCCCCCACCACCAATTTTTTTTTCTTTTTTGATGCTGGGAACTGAACCCAAGGCCTCATGCATGCTAAGCACATGCTCTACCACTGAACCATACCCACAGTCCCAGGTATACTACTTTAAAATGTACTTTTTTTTGGGGGGGGGGTCCATGGATTGAGCTCAGAAGGCTTAACTGCTGAGCCATATCCTGAGCTCTTTTTATTTTTTATTTTGAGACAAGGTCTCCCTTAAGTTGCATAGGGCCTCACTAAATTTCTGAAGCTGGCTTTGAACTTGTGATCTTCCTGCCTCAGTCTCCTGAGCCACTGGGATACAGGCATGTACACCATGCTGGTAAAAATGTACTTTTCCTCTGTCTTGGCCTCCAAAGAGTTAAAGCAAACCAAATATTCTTAAAATGTATTTGTGATCCAATAACCAAAGAATCAACTCTTCAAGAGTGATTTACTGTGTGACTTCGGGAAAATCACTCAACTGTACTGAGGCTTGATGTCTCCCTTTTATTTAAAAGGGAAAAAAAATGTAGAGATTACCCCAGCCAGCTCTAAAGAGCAGCCTCATTGTCTAACTCACTACAAGTGCTAAAGAGCTGTTCTTTCATCTGGAACTACCTGGGGAGAGATTTTCTTACCATGAGCTTTTACATCCTCATTCATTTGAATTGGTGCTTTGGGAACTAGGCAGGGAACAGGTATTTTTATCTTACTTTAATGGATAAGCCATAGTGTAACTAGTAAAAAAATGGATCTTTCCTTTGTTATGCTCCTCTGTGAAGATGGGAAACACTCTGCCTTTCTCCTTTAAGTGGGACTCAGAAAGCAGGCTGAACAGAGTAGATTTTGGGTAGGGGGGATCCTGCTTTTTGGAGAGGAGAGGGACTTACAGACTGACAGAAAGGCTGCTGGGGTATTATTAAAAAGCTTGAGTCAAGAGCCTGAACCCAGCTGCCCAAGCCCCTCATGGTTATGTGGATCTGTGGCAATTTGCTGCTCTGGTTTTCATGCTGGAAGCAGAAGGGACTACATTCCCTAACCTTCTGATAAACCAAGTCAGGGTTGATGAGGAAGCAAAATTAGAATTGAGACTGGGACCAGGCTGCAGCTCAGTGGTAGAGCACTTGCCTACTCTGTTTAAGGTCCTGGGTTCCATCACTAGCACCACAAAAAATAAATTCCCAGCCTGTGTACTCTCAGTGAACAAGGAGATGTACTTCCTCTCTGATCTATCTTCTCTGCTCATCCCATTTCTCTTTCCTCAAGGTCTTCTCTGCATTCCCATTCAATTTGTAGGTGGCAACAATTATTTATACCCTTTCCCACAGCCCACATCCTCCAGGCGGCAGCTCCGATTACACCTACCCTTGAGGACTCCTTCCTTGACTTTGTTATTAGATCCCCAAATTTGTCTACAAGAACAAGACCCTGCACACATAGAAAGACAGCAGTAAATTAGGAGTGAGTTATCTGTCTAGTGTAATATATACGACAGTGTGTAAGTTAACACCACGTGGGTAAAATCAAGAGCTGCCCCTCTGATGCATTGCCTTGGGAACTGGTTTTTGCAGAATTGAAGAGACTATGATTCCATTTGTCCTTGTACTAATTCTCCTGGTTGTTAGAAAAACTAGTTTCTTTATCTGTGCCAAACACAGCTTTGGCCCTAAGTTCCATCTCTCCAGAACAAAGATGAAGTTGGAGAGGGTGCTCCAATGGGTTAGACCTTTATCCAGAACCACTCTGGGGCATCACAGTCCTGCTTTCTTTTCAAGCATCTGTCTTTCTCCTTTGAAAACCAGGACAGAAGAGTCTCCAAAGGTAGGAGGCTTCCCATATTCCAAAGAGGGAGGAAGGTTCCAAGTTCAAGCACAAGAGCAGAATTAGAGAAAGGAAGGATTATAACGCAGGAGTGGCCTTTCTCTCCCCCTGAGAGAAATCACCAGGGAACAAAAGGAATGTCCTTCTTTCTCTATATCATATGATAACCAAGATTTTCTGTTGCCTTTCCTGATCTTGACAACCCTAGGGAGAGAGTTCCCTTTTTCTTGCATGAGACTGGACCAGGCTGGACTAGAAAGCTCCCAGGACAGGAAAAGAATGAAACACCCAGTTCCTGCGGCAACCTGGATGGGTGCAGCAGGTGCAGTTTCTCAGCAAGTTGGAGATGCTGCCTCTGCTCTGGACTGAAATTATTTTCGGGGGTGTGCCTGTGTGAGATCCTGAGAGGAGTCGGGGAGAGAGGAGAGAGGGCCGAAGGGGCCCTGCAGAGAAGCAGGACAACCAGCCCTTGGGCGCTCCGCCGCAGCCGCTAGGGTGCAGCTGTGGGCTGACTCGGCGCCCGCTCCAGGGGCGGAGCCGCGCAGAAGATGGACTGGCGGCGACGGCGAGGAGGTTCGGTGTTGTGTTTCCACTGTAACTATAATTAGGCGGATTCCGTGTTTATTTAGGCTGAGAGCTGTAAGATAAATGACAGCTTCGAAGATGCTTTTCAGCACTTCATAAATCACCCACCGGCCCGGGCAGTTTGCTTCTGCCACGTCTCAGGTCTCCCTCCGCACCCTCCCCCGCCCCCACTCACCTCGGAAGAGGGCACACCACGCAACGACCCGGGAGCTTGCGCCACAAAGGGCAGGGGGCAAAGGGGAAATGGCGTCTGTCCTTCCCGAAGCTCGAGGCAGCCCACGATGTGTGCGGGGCTGCTGCCGGGAAAGCTGTCAGGGGATGCATCCTCCCCAGGTAGTCGTGCGGTCCCGTGGGGCTCGGTTGATGGGCAGGCTTGCCCTCCTCTGGGAGAATATGGTCTCTAATCGGCTCTAACTCAAGCTCTGTTCCTTGTGCCTCGCTGACACAACTGGAGATTTACAGGAGACGTTTGAGAAATATTTATAGTACAGAGGACCTTTCTTCCCCCTCCGTTGACTGTCTGCTGCTCTCCTGGGGCTCCGGGTGGAAGGGCCTATGTCCTCTCCGGTGCGGGAGGGGCAGCGTGGACAAGAGGCCATCTCCCAAAACGAGTTTGGAAGTCCCTGGCCATTAGGAAGGGCAAAGACCTGGAGGACAAACCACCCTCCCTAGGCAGGCCTGGGCCAGATCAGTCCCCTTAGCAAGAAGAGGGAGCAGGGTGTGGGAGTGGAGCATTGATTGAGTCCGTCCTACTTAGGCTAGACTCAAGGCTAGCAGACTGAATGCAGAGGTGATAGCCCAACAGGGAAGTGAACTTGGCTCTGGACCAGTCACCTTCCCATGCAGACGTTTCCTATCAGAAGTGGCACTGCAGGTTCTCAAATCAGACATCAGGGTCAACATCATGAGCATGGTTTCTAAGCATCTGGTTGTGAACTGGAAGACTTAAGTTTTAATCCCAGCTCTTTCTTTAGCTGGGAATATGTCCTTGCCCAAGTCTCTGGGCTTCAGTTTCTCTTTATAAAAAGAAGGGGCACACTTCCTTCTAAAATAGTTATGCTTGTGATGTTTAATGTTCTGTTCCAGAATGTATACAAACTTTTGGAAGAGTGGCTATGTTTATGGCATTGATTGTGGCGATAGTTTCACAGGTGTATGTGTAGCCCCAAACTCATCAAGTACTATATATTAAATACTTATAGCTTTTTGTATATCAAACACACCTCATAAAGATTTCAGTGCACAAAATTACAAACACTGAGAGTACATTAATAAATTTACAAATCTATTTAGAAAACATATCGTTGCAGGAGTTTCTAAGCAGTCCTCTATCACTGATAAATGAACTATGTGGTACTCAGAATGATGACATGTTATCAACTGTCCTCACTCCTAACAGATGTCTTTGTGACACTGTTAACAGCACAGCAACCCCACTGTAAGACTATAGCAAAGTTAAGGTTAAAGAGGTCAAATCTCCAAATCCAGGATCATTTTTATCACTTACCCAAGGTCTAGGCTAATCAGAAGAACTTAGATCTGCTGTTTTCCTTTATGGGACCTGGATGTCTCTGATTAATTCATCCCCTCCTCCCACCCCTCACGTTCATGACATTCAGTCATCATATGCTGAGTATTTCCCATGTGCCAGACACCCTGGCTAGATGCTTAGGATAAGAACAAATACTAGTTATGACTCCTTCCCTCAAGATGTTTATTGCCTTTTAAATGGAGATACATGAACATATATCAAATAAACGCAATGAAATGACAGAGTTTGTGTAGGGGACAATAGGGCAGCAGGGGGAAGTGGTCAGTTCTCATGCCAAATGCTCCACACACTACTGTTGTCCATACGTGTAAGATGAATGAATGAACCAGCAAATAGCCTCTAATAGAGTTTATATAAAATATATTTATAATGAGTGGGAGAGGAAGTTGGAGGGGAAAGAAACTTGCCTACTGCCCAACTATGCTATGAGACAAACCAACTAAATTAAAGGAAATAGAAATGGGACTACACAGACCCATAAATGACCCCCTTGAACCTGGAGATAGATATGCTCTGAAGCTGGTACTACCTTTCCTTCTGAACTAGTTTTTAGAAAATCTCAAGGCTAAAGAGCTCCTTGTCAAAATAAGTTGAGCCGAGTAAGGGAAAAGGGAGGGATTTCTTTCACCCAGACCAAAAGAACTAAATCTGTTCCTCTGGGATTGTTATGTGGAAGGAAAATAGTCACTGTGGCTTCTAAAGAAGTTGGACAAGGATGAACCAAGCCTCTCCACTCTTCATATGATCAAAGGCCATATTGCATCTTGTCGCATGTGGGGCTCTTTTGCTCTGTAGCTTAGGATCTAACGCATGCAAAGAAGACACAGTTATAAGATTCTCTTTGATGGTTCACAGATTTCACCAGATACAAAGAGAACTGGATGAGAATTGGATGGGTCAAGCTGCACAACCAATCCTACCAAGGTAGAAACCTCCCAAATCTGTGGCTGCTTAGAGAGGGTAAGGATTGACAGCTTCCTTGTAAAAGATAGTGTATTCCTTCCATTTGTATTTTGGTGTGAAATGCTAAAATGCAAGGAGGCATGGAATAGCTGTCAAATTTACTAATGAGCTCCATCTTCATGGCCCAGATCTTCAGAAAACTTCTTGCACTATAATAATTCAACTCCCTTCAGAGCTTTGCTTCATTTCTGCTTTCTTGGGAAAGCAAGCAAAGAAACCTAAGCATTTCCTGTTGAGTTGTGTGTCCCTTTAGATCCACCAAAACCCCCTGCCTGGTTAACTTCGGGTTTTCCCCATTGTAAACAATCTCAGAGAAAACCCAATTTGGGGCCAACATTTATAAGCAGAACCCAGTTACTATCACCCAGTAATCTCCTTCTGCTGACCCCTGGCTTCCAGTTTGGTTCAGTCAACACTCTTGACTTTTCCCACACTCTGTGCTTATAGTCAAAGAAAATGCAGCAGAGCCTGTTTTCCAGTGTAAGCATCCAAATCCCATACTCACCAAGCTCAGGCTTCTGTGGCTCCAGGCTTGAGCCCTACTCAGAAAACAGGCACAGACAGTGGAATTTGTTTTGAAAAATCTGCCCTTCATGTTACAAGATGGTGGTGTTGTTCTTATCTGGAATACCTGTCATTTGAAGGTTTCTCTAGGATTAGAGAGAAGACTCATAAAGACCCACTACACTTCTTTTTTTTTTTTAATTTTTATTGTTGGTTGTTCCACTACACTTCTTTACCAGTGTGCTTTGGCAATTCACAGCTGAAAACTTGTGTTAATGCTAGGTAATTCTATTTGGCTCAACAAATATTTGTTGAGTGCCTATTAAATGCCAGGCACTGTGATAGTGTGACAATTACTGCCAACAGCCTGTGCTGTGAACCTTGGCCAGGGCTAGAGATACTGTTAGGAGGCCAGGGTGGGGAAGACTAAAGGGAGAACTGAGCTCCTCATTACAACTGTCTTTTCAAAGAGCATCTTATGTGGCATCCTGTGAGAAAGATGGTCAGAAGCACCAAGGGATCCTATCTCAGGGTAACTCATTTGTATCATGTTAGTTGCTTGCCTCTTCTTCTGAATCCTGGCAAAGTAGACAGAGTTTGGGATCTGGAGTCAAAAGGCCTGGGTTCAAATTCCAACTCCTCCACTTAGTTATGTAAACATGGGCAAGTTACCTGAACTCTCAGTCTCAGCTTCCACTGAAACAGAAATACTACTTGTTCTGCCTATCTCATAGGTAGAAGAGAGATAGGCAGGTAATATAAAATAATATGAACCAATGTAATATGAACCGGTGCTTTTCAAGTACGAAAGTGCATGTGAATCATCTAGGCATGTTAAACATGTTAGACTGCATCTGCATATCTGTATTGGCCTGATATTCCGTACTTCTAACAAGCTCTCAAGCAGCTGCTGGAGATGGTCCATGGAACACACTTTGAGTAGAAAGCTACAAACTGTTTACTAGTCAAATGGAAAGCATGATGATACCGATGAGAAATGTCAGCTAAGTAAACATCTAAAACTCATTCGGAATTCAACAGGGCCCTACTCAGTGATTAGAGCCATGTTAAGCAGCCTTATGTGGTCGGTCAATAGATGAAATTTATGACACAGTCTTTGTTTACTTAGGTGAAACCATTAGAGAATACCACTTCATCCAAACACAGAAGCTAGGTTGAAAACTGAAATAAAAATTTGGAATTCTTCTATCTTCTTCAGTTAAAAATATTTATCCCAGGGCTGGGGTTGTAGCTCAGTGGTAGATCACTTGCCTAGCATGTGTGAGGCACTGGGTTTGATCCTCAGCATTGCATATAAATAATTGAATAAAATAAAGGTCCATCAAAATCTAAAAATATATATTAAAAAATATTTGTCACAGATATAAAACTTTGAGATAAAAATCAGAAGGTACCTGATTCTATAAGATCATATCCTGCACATTACAACTACCTCCTGCCGCATTCCATGGAATCTTGAGACTGTCAAAACAGACATACTGGAAGGTGGAGAATTCCTATCCTCCACTGGCTTGAGCATGATACTAGTGTTTGAAGATGCCTTTAAGGTCATTTCAACCTACTTCTAGGCACTAACATTATTCCAGATGAGAAACATCATTCTTTCAAGTGCCTTCAGTTTATGTCCTCACTTCCCTAATAAAAGAGACTCCTTGTTCACACTCTTAGGAATATTAATTAACACTTATGTAACTCTTGAGCTTATGGAACTATCCTAGAAATCTGTGCAACCTGAAAGAAATGAGCTTGAATCTGCTTGTCCTGGTTAGAATGAGACAATCCATTTCCTAGGACCTAGTTGATCAAGTTGGCAAGGGCCAAAACGAAGCATAAAATTAAGGCAGCTATTGAGATACATGTGAGGGGAAAATATTATAATGAAATATTCCTGGGTGGGAATCAGGGCTCCCAGATTTTACTCTTGTCTTTTTCATTGTCCTGTTGATCTGGAATGGGGATCTCTGCATCCCTTAACAGAATTTACTTCCCTATAATATACACACCTCCTTATGATATACACAGCAGCTGTGGATAAAATGAATGTATGATTCATCCCCTGCACCCAAAAAAAAAAATGAATGTATGATTCATCCCCTGCACCAAAAAAAAAAAAAAAAAATGAATGTGTGATTCAAAGGCAACATGAAATGAAGAAGAGTAATAAAAAGCATTAAAGTAAAATACATTGTATTTCAAGTTAGCATCACCCAGTTGTTTTTATTTGTGTTTTTTTAAATAATTGCTAGTTTCCTGCTTCTTCTCTCAACTTGCTGTGTTGGATTCAGTTGGAGTTAAGAGGCATCAAACAAGGTTCTAACCAGAACTTTCCTGCAGAGCATGGGGCCCCAGTTCTGTCTGCTCCAAGGCCCCATGATGCAGAACCAAGTCTCTCCTCCAGAAGGGAGTTCTGGGAGGAGTAAGTGGCGACAGTTTATCTGAAGCTGGCGCTGGGTTCATTAAGAGGCCTGGTGCAGTTTATCTGCTTCTTGTCCACAGTCAGATGCTCCAAAAGCTGAGTCAGGGCCTGTCACCATCCCAGTCCCTGCGGCGTCAGGTTAGAAGGGTGTGAAACCGAGTGTCCCCTCCCGCCCCCCCCCCCAATCTCCCCTTGTCTCCAACTGTCTGTCCTCAAGGGGTCAGATAGGAGCTGCAATTGCAGGAAAAAAAAAGCTTGAAGCCCTTCTGTCAATGTTTTTTCCCCCTGAGACAGTGAGGTCCTGCAAGTTGATTTGACTGCTCCAATAAAGGAGCCCAGAGTTCAGTGGAGAAGAGACATGGACTTACCTTTGTCAAAGCCATCTTGCCTTCAATGTAGGTGACATCAATTGTAAGTGGTCCCATTTGTCCTTGTCCAGTCACTTTCTTGTTATGGGGAATAGAATAACTTTGGTGTTCCAGAAATGAAGTCCTAGGGATGCTGAGTCTCCTTACTAATATCCCACAGCAACTCAGTTGAAGAATCAAGAATGAAATACAGACTTCCTGAGTCCTGGACTAGTCCTTCCTGAGCCTTGAAGTAAGGGCTTCTTCAGTTCTTCTTCACTTAGCTGCCATTATTGTGCCTAGCTTTAAAACATGAAGATGTTGGCCCAGAACAGTAGTGCACATCTATAACCCCAACAATTTAGGAGGTTGAAACAAGTTCAAAGCCAGTCTCAGTAACACAGCAAGGGTCTAAGTAACTTAGGGAGAACCTTCTCAAACTAAGAAATAAAAAGGGCTGGGGATGTGGAATGTGGCTCAGTGGTTAAGCACCCCTAGAGTCAATCCCCAGTACCAATAAATAAATAAATAAAGATGTTGGGCTGGGGGTATAGCTCAAGGGTAGAACATTTCCCTAGCATGTGAGCCCACAGCCTTGGGTTTAATCTCTAGCAGTGAAAAAAAAAAATTGAAGATGTTCCATAGCCCTTGACAGGATTGACTGATGTACCACTCTTCACCATCCCATGCTCTTGTCTGATTTCCCAGGATGATCTGCACATCATGTGTATCTGTGTGGGTTTAAAGGCCCAGCCTGTGAACAGGGGAAGATCCTTTCTCTGGACAACTCCAATGTTCCTTCAGGGCTAGAAACCAGCAACTTGTCCTAGTCTTAAGGATTGTCCTAGGAGGGAGTAAACACCTTCCTCCTCTAACATCAGGGCATTATTCAACCATTTCGTGTGTTGGGGAGTATACAGGGGATGGAGCCCAAGACGTTGTACCTTGTATATGCTAGGTAAGTACTCTACCACAGAGATGTACCCCAGCCCCAACAATGTGGAGTAATCTCTCCAAACTGAGGTGATCAACTACTCTGTCCAAACAGTACTACAGCCATGTCTTCTATTAGAATTTGTTTCCAATGCATTCCCCCCCCCCCCCCGCAAGGAGGTAGAAAATACATGTATCTAAGTGAAAAGGGAAACAGAAATCTCCCTCTTAAAAAACTGCAAAAGCAGCCAGGGCCCTGTAGTCTCCTAATTCAGCTTCTCCGGGGGGCCAATACCCACATACCCTTTGCTATCTGCTTTCCCTAACCACCATCTAGAGTTGCTGCTTCACCCCAGGTTCAAGTACCAGAGTTATCACCAGGTAAAACTAAGCAACAATGAGAAATCTCACACTGATCTCCAAGACCCTGCAATCCTCTTTCCCAATAACAGAGAAATCAGTCAGTGTTGGCCTAGAATGGAGGTCAGCATTGTGTTAGCAAGAATTGCCAATTTGGCCAAGAGGTAGCAAGGTTAGAAAGTGGCAATGATAAGAATCTAGGAAGGGAAGGCAGTGAAAGAGGTCACTATACCACTTTGGTGTTTCTTGGCTGGATGTGGTAAAAATGCTTATTGTTGCTAACTCATTGGTAAGGAAATTATAGAAGAAGCCAAGGAAGCCCCCTTCAGAAGGTGCTAGTCTCTTGCTTCAAACCCACAATTATTTGCCCCTTAAGGGTAGAAGAGGAGAAAGTGGATATATCAAGATCCTAGACCTCTGCAAGCTTCAGGGTCTGATGTTGTGGGTCTGCCTGGAGCTGATTTGACATTGGACTGCTAAGCAACACATCAGCATCCACATATTGTACTCTCAAACCCTGCTGCACATGTATGTCTCTGCCACAGTGTGACTGTTAAGAACGTAGGGCCCTCCAGCCAAGCTGTCCTATGTTTAAATCTCAGCTCTTCTTGTTATTAGCTGTTTACTTATCTCTCTAAGCCTCTATTTCCTTATAGTTAAATGGATGTAACAAGAGTATTTACCTCTTGGGATTAAATGAGATCAAGTGCTTAGTACAGGGCTTGGGTACATAGTAAGCACCCTATAAATGTTAGTTATTATCACTTCTCTTTATCTTTAGGGGCTTCTAGAGAGTGTGTTTTCTCACTCTCCACTGCTAACAGTATCCTTTCAGAAGTCTATGTCCCAGGGGCCTTTCTCTCCCTTTTCTGTATATCTTTTCTCATAAAACAAGTTTTGTCCTTGATGCCCTCTGCCTAGAAGAAGATGCCCTTTCTCTCTTACCTTCCTGGAGGCAGAAAAGACAGATGGGTTGTTTGACCACCTATTCCAAAATCTGTAAATAAAAAACAAAAAAAAAAAAGCCTTGCCCACCAAATAGCTGGACTGCAAAGCCCACTTGACCTATCTGTATCAACCCTCAGCAATCCCTACCCCAACCAGCCTGCTGCCTCTAGCAACCGGGGCGAGGGCTCCAAGAGAGGGATGTAAAGTCTGTAAGTGGCTCTCCCCAGCTCCTCAGAAAGCTGCTTATCAAGGAATGAAACACTGGCCCAAGCTTGCCATGACAGCAGGAGCTGCCTGAGAAGAGAGGCTGAGATAAATGAAGTATCCCTCATCCCCATCAGCATGGGCCAGACAGAAACCAGGTGCAAGGCAGTGAGCCTTCATCTTCTGTAAACAATCTTCCATTGCCCACTGTAGCAGCTTGAGGCTGAGATGGGGATTACAGGAATAGCTTCTGCAGGCCTGGGGCCTCTCAGCTGGACAGAGAGTTAAAGGGCGCGAAAGATATCTTGCTGCTGGGAAAGATGCGTGAGGAAACACAGCCATTCGTCAACAGGGGGTTCGCTTGACCTGGCAGGAGAGAATCTGATATCTAAACAGTTCCCTACATCCCTGAAGCGCTCTGAAAGTTCTCCAGCTAAATATTTGATTCCACATCAGATAACAATTTGAGAAGGCTGCCTCTGCAGAAGAGAGAGACCTAGCCAACACTAGACTTGGCTAAAATCAAACAGGACTTGAGATGGGGGAATCCCAGCCCAATTAGGGGCAAACATCATGCCCACCAAATGTTGGTCCTCTGTGAATCCATGAAGAGAAATAGAATCTAAATCTCTTTCAAAAGGCGATTCTCCCACTCACTTCACCTGCCTCCCAGCTTCTTTAATAGAAGTTTTTGTTTGCAGGAACTCAAAAAGTAACCATGACCGTTGTGCTCAGATGGTAGAAGGATGCCAGTCTCATCAACCTGAAATTACAAAACAAAGTTAAGTGCTTGAATCCCCTCGGGGAGGTAGGGACAGATAGGCCTGGCAGTGAAAGAGCTATTCTGTTTACAAATCCTGTTTTCTTTTTTTTTCCCCCCCCAGTAGTAGAGATAAGTGTGTCTCTAATTCCATGTTTGGAGTTTCTTGTAAAATAAGAGAATGAAAGCACATTTCAAATAGTGTTACCTCCAAATGAAGGACATTTCCCCTCTGGTTGTAAGGCAGGAATGCAGTCAAAATAAAAATAGAACTCTTGGGCCAAAAGGACCTGAGTTCAAGACTCAACTCTGAGTAAACTAAGGGTGTGATCTTAGGCAAGTTATGTGACCTCTCTTAAGTTTCCATTTTTCCTTGTCTGCAGAACAGAGATAGTAGTACCCAGTCCAGAGCAGTTGTGAGGATTAAATGGTAAGATGTGTAAAGAAAGCTCTTAATAGAGGGCCCAATAAAATAAACACTCAAACAAATGTCAGCCATTGTCAGTAATGAAACCTCAACCATTAAAGTGAAACTTGGAGACAAGATTTATTTAAGAAAGTTTCAAAGGGATAGGATTTCAGCACAGGACATAGGTTTAAAAACAACAACAACAACAACAACAATTTTTATCATAGAAAATTTCAAATGCATACCTACATAAAAGAAAATAATGAGGGTTGGGGGTTGTGGCTCAGTGGTAAAGCGCTCACCTAGCATGCATGAGGCACTGGTTTGATCCTCAGCACCACATAAAAATAAAATAGAGATATTGTGTTCACCTAAAACTAAGAAAAGAAACATACCTTATATATAATCAGAGATATGATAAATTATTGTATAATGGTATATTAAGAATTATAATGCAAAAAATAAATACATAAGATAAATGGGGAAAAAACTAAATAAATAAATAAGAAAATAATGAACTCCCATATATACTAATACCCAAAAACTTCAACAATAATCACTCAGGGCAAATTTTATATCATTCATACCTCACACATAGGTGTAATCTATTTTAACCTAATTATTGTGGCCACAAGTATCAGTACTTTCTTATAGGAGAGGAAATATGGGATTGAGAGTCTGAAAATGTATTCTGAACTTAGATAGCTATATAATTTGGGTTGGTCATTTAATTCTTTTTTTTTTTTTTTGAGGTGGTGGGGATTAAACCCAGGGCCTTAAACATGTTAGGCAAGTGCTCTACCATTGAACTACTTCCCCCAAACCACTTAATTCTTTTGATTCTCAGTCTGTTCAACTGCAAATGAAGTTGATAATGATAATACTTGTCATACGTACCTCACATACTCCAGAAGTGAGATGTTTGTGACAGGGCTTTGAAGTATTATGTAAACATCACTTGTTAGACCCCATTTCCAGCTATGTGTGTATGGTACCAAGTATTTGCTCAATAAGCATTTATTGAGGTTAGTAAATACAGAAAAAAAAAGAAAAGAAAAAGAAAAATCTTTTCAATCTTATATTGCACCTCTGAACCCAGCTTACCACTTTGCAAATGTGGTCACTAAAGTAACTAGGCCAGAGACAATGAATTACTCAGTGAGTAAGCAAGTCCCAGCCCCTCAGCATGCACATTCTGTTGGACCAAGAGAACCTCCCATCTCATCCCACACAACCTTGTTCAAAAGAAAACATAAAATCGTGTCAAAAGTCTCCAGACCTATAGGGACTGGGGGTGTGGCTCAGTGGTAGAGCACTTGCTTAACAGGTGCAAGGACCTGGATTTGATCCCCAACACCACAAAAAAAGAAATAAATAAATAACAAAAGAAAATTTAAAAGTATCTAGGCTATCCTTTGTTAAAGTTCAAAATGAAAATTATAGAGCCAGTGGGAGAGTCCTCAAAATTGCATTAGAAAAAAAAAGCTATTGTGAACACACTCCAAATCACCCTTTAAAAAAGTATTTGGAGGTAAGTCTTAGATACAGAATCTGAAGCTGCCAGAGGAGAGGATAAGGCAATGCCTGCCCCAAGGGTTAGCCTTAATGCTATTTTGGCTGCAGCAGAAAAGATGCTATTTCTTTCTCTTTTTTTCCATCCTTGCCCCAACCTCTGCCTTGTGGTGGCCCATGAAAACAATATGTTCCTGCTCAGCAGGGCAAAACCTCCTATTTCCGGCTGTCCTTTTCCCATTTCTTAACCCCACACTGTGGTCTCCACTATAGATAGATTTCTCCAGCCAGTGATTTTCTCACCACTGAGCCCTGACCGTTTTGCATCCCTGGAGAACATCAGAGTGAGAGCAGAAATGAGAGGATCAAGACAGAGTTAGCTGCACTAGGGCCCAGGTCAGGTGATCTGATTTTTTAATGAACATGGAGGCCAGGGATTTGAAAAGAAGGTCAAGGTTCACAGAAGGGCTAGTACAATATGCATCAGGACTATTAAATCCTGAAAGTGCAGACATCAGTGTTCCTTAATACCCATTCTTTCGGAGAAAAGATCAATGTTGCACTAAGCAGTCAGGCTCCCAATCTTTTAGAAGCTTTTGACTTCAAGCTGTCATAGGGGTAGGAGGACATTTGACACATAGGTCATGTCCCGAGAATTTGGTTCCCACACTGATTCCTCAGGTTCTTGACTTTCCTTATCCCTAGAAAGAATGTAAAGCCAAATTTTCAAAGTGGTTCCAAGAGAAGGATGTTGTCTGCAGGTAGAAAGTGTTGCTCAGTGATTCCCTCTGATACACCTGTGCCCCTAATTTCCTTTTGGTCATACCTTTGAGGTTTGGAAATCTGATTTCCTTACTTAGCCTTATAGTCTTAAGAATCACTGGAAGGAACACGTTTCCTGGTAGAAACCAGTCTTTATTTCCTATAGTTCAAGGTTGTCTTCTTTATTTGCTTCTAGGAGCAAATAGAAATCGTGACTGTCTTTAGTGGTAGTTTTGTAGTTAAGCCAAGTGTGCAGATGTTCACATGATGAGGTGTAGGGAAGACTCAAAAGGAATCTTAGGGGCATTGAGAAATCTCAGGGTGATCTTGTCCAAGTTTTCACATGTATTGGTCAGCTTCCCACTAGTATAACAAGTATCTGAGATAATTAACTTATAAAGAGAAGAGGTTTATTGTGGCTCACAGCTCTGGAGGTTTCAGTCCAAGTCCTGCTGCTTTGCGCCTCTGGCAAGGACAGTACATCATGATGGGAGTACATGGCAGAACAAACAGCTTACCTCATGAACCAGGAAATGAAGAGAAAAAAAGAAGAAGTAGTAGTCCCATAATCCCCTATAATAACGTAAGGACTTCCCACCAGGTTGACTTCATGAACCTACTTAGAGAAAATAAAACCAGACCACCATATGTTCTGAAAAAATATATATATGTTTCAGATTAAGCCAACTCTTGGTATGATTGCAAAAAAGAAAAAAAAAATTTTAAAGTCAACAACAGGGCTGGGGTTGTAGCATAATGGTAGAGCGCTTGCCTAGCATGTGTGAGGCACTGGGTTCGATCCTCGGCACCACATAAAAATAAATAAATAAAATAAAGGTCCATTAACAATTTAAATTTTTTTATTAAATAAAAAAATCAAAGGCAATAACAAAAGTATCTGTGTGCTGTGCTAATAGAAATACAGTATTTGGATAAGACTAAGGACAATTACTTACCCTCTGTACATCTCAGTTCTACCAGATGTAAAATGGAAGTTATAACAAAAATACTTTGCCTCTCAGGATATGGCAATATAAAATGAGACAATATACATGAAGGCTTGAAACAAAAGCCAGTGCTCAACAAGTAGCTGGTAGGACTAGAAAAATGAGGAAAATATTACAGTCCCAATCAAATCTGCTGCTGACACCATGCAGCACATTCCATATTCTGTTCCAGGTGTTCTCAGAGGATGTTGCTTGGGTTCCTGGGTGACAGTCACAGCCATGTCACATAATGAGCAATTGAAGGATAAGGAGGTTATTTCACCTGGGGTGGAAAGACTGGGGTGGGGAGGGCACCGTGACTGACTACTGATAGCTGGAGGAATAGCACAAGAAGCAGAGGGCAAATGTTCCAGCAAATAAATCTCATTTTGAGTAAAGAAAAGCAGTCAGAGTAGTTTGAAGAGAAAATTGACTGTCTCAGGAAGACATGAGCTCCCTGTCTCTGGTGATGGGTGGGTTGCAGTCAGAGACTGGGAAATCACTGGGTGAAAACACAGTTTCAGTCATGATAAGACTAGGCCAGATGATCTTCTATTTGTGTGTGTGTGTGTGTGTGTTGCTGGGGATTGAACCTAGGGCCTTGTGCATGCAAAGCAAGCACTCTACCAACTGAGTATATCCCCAGCTCCAGATGATCTTTATGGTCCCTTCCAACACAGAGAATAAGATGCTCTTAAAATATGGCAACTGGGGGCTGGCAATTCAGTTGTTAGAGTGCTTGCCTTGCATTTATTCACAAGGCCTTGGGTTCAATTCCCAGTACAACATTAAAAAAAAATGGCACCTGGATGTGAAGGTAATTCTATGTATTGAAGTTAGTGAGGTAAATGTCCCCTTATCATAATTATCATAATTATTTAAATCTTGAAAATCTTCATCTTAGATGAAGAAGAGAGCAAACCAATCATTGAATAGATTTGCTTTACCTATCAGCTATTAATATCATACCACCTATGCCAGTGTTGGATCTGTCTCATCATTTATCTTCTCAATACTTCATAAATACTTACAAGATATATATTTTCCTAGGCAATAAAGACACCAAAATGAATAGACAGAGAAATAAGTGATAACAGCAGTGTAATAAGTACCCAGAAGTGCAACGAACAAGGCATTGTGGAGCAAAGAAGAATGGAGTGTCACTCTGTCTAGGGTGGTGGGGAAGGCTCCTTGAGGAAGTGGAATTTTAATATTTCACAATTTTTTGGTACTGAGGATCCAGGGCCTACTAGGGCATGCTAAGCAACTGCTTTATTACTGAGTTACATCCCCAGGATCTGGCAGTGGCATTTGAATTGCATCTTGGAAGATATGGATTTTCCATGTATAGAATGAGTAGAAAACCATTCAGACAGAAGAAGAGATTATTAAAAGTCAATCCAGACACAGTGGCACATGCCTATAATTCCAACAAATTGGGAGGTTGAGGAAGGAGGATTGCAAGTTCCAAGCCAGTCTGGGCAACTTAGAAAGACACTGTCTCAAATTAAAAAGTAAAAAGGTAGGCACAGTGGTGCACAACTCTAATCCCAGCAACTTGGAGGCTGAGACAGGAGGATTGCAAGCTTTAGGCCAACCTCAGAAATTTAGCAAGGCCCAAAGCAACTTAGTGAGACTGTCTCAAAATAAAAAACAGAAAGGGCTGGGGATGTAGCTCAGTGATGAAGCACCCCTCGGTTCCATCCCCCAAACCACAAAAATAAGTAAATAAAGTTACAGTGCCATGATTTAAAGGAACAAATAACCAGGTAAGACAGGCTTTCAAAGAAGCAGGAAAATCCAGGAGCATTAGGAGCCTGTTACAATTCTATAGAAGGGGAAACTCTTGGGCAATCAACCTATTTCTTCTCTTCTTCCCACTTTGAGAGCCTTTCTCCTAAAACCCAAATTTCTTCTTATTCTTTAAGCTGGTGACCCCATTTACACTCTAAATATTTACAGTTTTTTCCCCCCAGGCATTCTTGATTTTAAAAAGATTTGCAGATATAGCAACCTGGAATTGGTCTCTTCCTGGTTGTAGATTTAAGATGTTTTAACCTCTTAAAATTCATCCTATCTGCCCACTCTGTTCTTTGATAAGCTTGTCTTAGATCTCCCACCATGACACTCCTGGAAAACTTGTCTTGAGTGGAGAGCTCTTGGGTTTCTCCGAAATCAGCTCCAGTGGGTTGAAATGCCTTTGGTCTCCATTTCTTTAGCTGACAATCAAAGCTGGTGATGGGAGAGATGAAAGTGAGATTAGAGAAACAGACTTATGAAATCTGAACTTGACCTTATAAAAAGTAACTCTAAATCCCACCTCACCCCCTTATATTTTCACCATTTAATGATTTTTACTGATTCCCAGAAAAAAAAAATTGATATTCCCTCTGGTCAAGGGGCTGAGTAACCACTGCAAAGTGATATATTGTGTGCTTGAAGTCTTTTAGCTTGTGAAAATCACCAAGACTCATTATTTCAGTGTGGTTGCCTCCAGGCCAGCTCCAACAGGTGGAAAAAAAAAAAAAAAGACTGGTAAGATACCTGGCTCCTGCCTTCTTATAAACTATTTATTTAATCTCTTTGTCACCCCTTCTAAAAGCTGGTAAAAGCTCAGGTGACGGAATACTGAAGCTGGATGAACACGGGGATCTCTACCTATGTTGAAACTGTTATCTGTTCTTTCTCAAATATGTCTCTCCCATTCAAGTATTTGCTCTGTGATAGCCTTTTACCTTGGCAGCTGCTGAGTCTCTGTGCTTTGTATTTCGAAACTGATAAGGAAAGTCAAAATCCTCCCACTTTGCTTATTTGGAACAGGGGGTAAAGAAAGGCCACAGGCAATGTGGACTGCAGTGGCCTCTCAACCAGCGACTCACTATCCTTGTTCTTCTTGTGCATGCCTTGCTAATCCAGAGAGCAGAAAGTAATAGGAAGAAGAAAATAAATGGGCTTTCTCTGAGGGACTCATATAAGCACTCTCTCTAGTGATCTCCTTATCTGCAGAGTTGGCAAATTCTTTACAACATCTGATCAAGGAAGGGTTTTTTTGATGTTGCGGCATGTTCTCGATTTACTGCCCTGCTGCTGGGATCTGACTAGATGCCCTTATCAGGAGCCCTTTCAGAGCTTTCCAGGCGGGTTGCAAAGTCTGCGTGTTTTTAAATAAACAGCAAGCTGATCCCAGAACGTGGTTTCTTTGGGGATAAAGCAACATTTGCATAAAGCAGGAGAGCAGATGCCAGACCCAAATAATCTATTGCCCCTAATCTGGCTTTGCATCCCTCCCCTCTCTTTTTGCTGTCACCCCCTGAGACTGCCCACCATATGAACTCTGCTGTAAGGAGTATTCTACCTGGCCCCAGAACCTGCAGTAAGTTATGGGATCAAAAGCTTCTGTGGCCCCCAGGCTTCTGGCTTCCATCTTCTTTGTTCCTGGTTCTGCAGATCAGTGATGGGAGACCCACAGGTAGAAGAGGTTGAATATTTGGACTATTTATTTATTTATTTATTTATTAGTACTGGGGATTGAACTCAGGGGTGCTTAACCATTGAACCACATCCCCATCCCTTTTTATTTCTTTTTTGTTTGTTTGTTTGTTTTTGAAACAGGGTCTCACTAAATTGTTTAGGGCCTTGCTAAATTGCTGAGGCTGGCTTTGAATTTGAAATCCACCTGCCTCAGCCTCATAAACCACTGGGATTACAGTGGTGCACCACCTCACCTGGCTGATATTTGCACTTTTGATCTGCTTATTTCCCAGTCTTCAAAGTTCTGATCTATATGTCTACAATGACATCTCAGTATCATGACTTTTTGTATCCCTCTCTATATCATGATTTCTATTACTTGGGAAGTCATAGCATCCCCATGTCTATCAGAAGAATTTGGAAAGAGGTGTTCTTAAAGAGAATGCTTCCCAAATTCATTCATTCATTCATTCATTCATTCATGATACAGGGTCTGAATACTGAGACTCACCACATGCTAAGTAAGGGCTCCAACACGGCTCTGCACCTCCAGTTCCTCAAATTCACTTTAATAACCCTCTTTCAATTTTCTTTAGCTTTTTATAATTATACAAACAAGAGCACTTCAACTTCAAGATCAGCCATATTCAAAGTGGCTACATCTTTACAAACTTAGAGAAGACCACTCCATATGTGTGTAAAACCTTTCATCATGGCCAAACTCTAGCCCATTAGATATTTTCACAAAATCCATGAATCATCTAATATGTGACTTGGACTATAGAAGTTTTCAATCTCTAAGGGTTACACATAGATAGTTCCTTTTGAACCTGGTGATCTTGGCTACTTGTGTAGTATGCTTGATTCCTCTTTTCTGAAAGAAAAAAAGGAGGAGACAGTGACCAAAAAACCCAGAATAACACGTGATTGTCTGATAACTAGGGATGGAATTGAGCGTAGGATGAGGGGGGAAGAGAAGCTATCATCTCAAATATATATTCCACATATATGGATTTATATAAAAACTTGAGTACCAGAGGCAGAAAAAGAAAATGATATGTTGCTTTTCAGATATGTGATCTTGGGGACATTACTTATTTTCTCTGAGCCTCAGGCTCCTCATGTATATAGTGAGAATAATGATCACACCAACCTCCCAGAGATGTGGTGAGAAATAAGGGCTAATAGCAAAGTGCTATATAAATGTCAATAACAGCAACAATGATAACACAAATAATAACAGCTGCCACCAAGGAAGGAGGTCAGGGTAAAGCATCACGAAAGAAGTTGAATTACCTGGCCAGCAGTCATAAAGAGTGAAACTGAAGCAGCCAGCCTAGCTAGGTCACCTGCACTTCCTTCCCTTGAGATAATGGGGCCTCTCCTTCTCACCCATCACATTGTTTCTCTACACCAATGCTCATTTCCTTTCTCACAAATTACACAGATCCACTCAGCAAATGTTTGCTCCCTACAAATGGCTGCTGATGTGGCAGCTCCCTTCCTGATCTTGGGGATTTGTATGGATTAAGGTATCAGTGACTGATGCAGCCCTAGAGGTCAAGTAGAAGGAAACAATTTGCAAGAGAAAGAAAAGTCCTCCCATTTTTCACTACCAACCTGCCCCTTAGTCCTTCCCTGCCTAGGCTATCCTGCCTGTGTCAATAGAAATACAGTGCCTAGATCAAGGGATATAGAATTCACCCTCTGCTTTCAACCAATCTGATTATACTTTGTATCTTCTATTAGGTCCTAGACATCTTGTTTTATGAAAGATATTAACTAAATAAGGAAAGGCACAATAGGGAAAGATGTGGAAACCAGGTCTAACGACAACCAAATGAAACAATGGGGATGTTTTTACTCTACAGAAGGAAAGACCTAGGAACACAAAGGACAGACGTCTTCAAATACTTGGAGGGGAGGGGTAGTATGTGGAAAAGGGGTTAAGAGTTAGTTGTACATGTCTGTAATCCCAGTGACTCTGGAGGCTGAGGTGGGAGGATCACAAATTTGAGGCCAGCCTCAGCAATTTAGCAAGGCTCTAAACAACTTAATGAGATGCTGTCTCAAAAATAAAAAATAAAAAGGGCTGGAGATGTGACTCAGTAGTAGAGCACCTCTGGGTTCCTTTCCCAGTGCCAAAAAAAAAAAAAAAAGTTATTGTGTTTCCTTCAGTAGTCCACAAAGAAGGATCAATGGGTGAAAGTCCCAAGAAGGCAAATTCCTATTCAATATAAAAACTGTTTTCTATCATTTAGTACAGTCCAACATCAAGGGAGTCTTCCTTACACATAGTGATCTTCTCATTGATAAAGGTGTCTGAGCCCAGGATGTTGTAGCAAAGATTGAGTGAAGGTATAAAGGATAAGATCTTCATGGTTTTTTCCCCCTTCTCCAAGCATTTAGTTGTAGGGTTTTTGTTTGTTTAATTTCAGGAATCCTTTCCATCTCTTTTTTTAAATAATTATTTGATTTATCTTTATGCAGTGCTAAGGATCAAACCCAGAGCCTCATACATGTTAAGCAAGTGCTCTGCCACTGAGCTACAGCCTCAGCCCCTATTTGTTTTTGCCTTGGATTTGCACAGCTGTCCCCCACTCCACTCAATCCATCTCAGGTAAACACTAGTGAGACTGAAAAAAGCAGGAAATTTCCAGTAGTTGTCACTTGAGCACTGATGTCTTGGTAAAATCATTTACCCCAAATAAAAGGCTTTGGGCCTATGTTCTGAGGGGTGCAGAGAAAGGGGGAAGGAAGGAAGCCCAGTACAATGGCACACACCTGTAATCCCAGCAGCTCAGGACTCTGAGGCAGAAGAATCACAAGTTCAAAGCCATCCTCAGCAATTAAGCAAGCCCCTAAGCAACTTAGGGAGACCCCATCTCAAAACAAAACATATAAAGGGCTAGGGATGTGGCTCAGAGGTTAGTCATCCCTGAGTTTAATCCCTGGTACCAAAAGAAAGAAAAAGAGAGAAAGGAAGGAAAGAAGGAAAAGAAAAGAAAAGAAGGGGGAAGAGATGGGAGTTCAGTAGTATGGCTTCCTCAGTTTTCTCTCTCTCTCTCTGAACTAAGAGGGAGCTACATGATCACAATAACCAAAGGTAATGTTGATCTGAAAGATGGATAAGTATCTGCACTTAAGGCAGGAATTTCTCTCCATATCAGCCAAAGACCATTAGAAAAACACCTTTTGCTATTGCTGGAAGCAGATTGGCAAGTAACTTACCCCTCTTCTGTCTCCATTCCCTTGAACAACAAAATTCTCCTATAAAACTTACAGGTGCAGGGGCTGGGGCTGTAACTCCGTGGTAAAGTGCTTGCCTTGTATGTGTAAGGCACTGGGTTCAATCCTCAGCACCACATAAAATAAATAAAGATACTGTGTGTTCATCTACAACTAAATAAATATTTAAAAAACCTTACAGGTGCATGTGTGTATGTGTGGGGGCAGGAAGCAGGAGGAGGGGAGTCCTTTCTTTCCAGGCATACCTAATGTAGAAAGACTATTCATACCCACCAGGGACCTCTGGACTTTTCTGTCTCACTCCACTACTAATGGGGGGGCAGGGAGAGCACCAGGCACCAGTGCCAGGCTAGAGGGGATTCCAGGGGTGCTGAGTTAGACCCTGGGTAAATGCAGGAAGACAATCTGAGTCCTGAAATCTGCCTGAGTTGTAAGGAGAGGCTGGAAAATACTTCCTCCAGGTTTCCACGAGGCTTGAGACAAGAATCTGAGTTATTTCTCAGTGATCAGGCAAATATTTACACTTGTCACAGAAAATAATATTGAGAATTAAACTAAAGGTTCAGGGAAGGGAGAGAGAGAGAGAGAGAGAGAGAGAGAGAGAGAGAGAGAGAGAGAGAGAGAACCAGGTATTTTCTTGTTTTCTAAGGAAGGAACCTGGT
Organism: Marmota flaviventris; assembly: GCF_047511675.1. Taxonomy (NCBI): domain Eukaryota; kingdom Metazoa; phylum Chordata; class Mammalia; order Rodentia; family Sciuridae; genus Marmota; species Marmota flaviventris. The sequence goes on along the minus strand of NC_092514.1, from coordinate 53,748,248 downwards.
ATTGGGAGCAGCTTCACATCTGTCCAATATGGAGGAAATGCTAAGCAAGAGGTTTATTAGACTTATTTTATGAAATTCAAACTTATGACCCTAAAGCTTTTTGACCATAAAGCTGGAGGGCTAGAGGAAGAGAAAGGGTAAAGTAAGATTTGCTTTTAATATTCTTTAGTCTCCCCATATCCCATTGATACAAAGAGAAAGAAGGAGCCAAATTTAGGACTGGCAGTAGGCACTGCTAACAAGGTACTATTTTTCTTTTGCTTTTGTGTTTGTATCTTTGTTCTTTATGGTTAAATTCTAGAGATAAAGACAAGCTCTTTTTCTTTTTTCCTACTCAAGGCAGGAGGACTCAGTTAAATCTTCCTAAATTATGCATCCAAAACACTCAAAGGAAAATCAGGGGGAAAATATCAGGTACATGTATCTTTAGTATTTTGTGAAGAAAATGTAAAAAGACCAAACATATTTGTCATCATTTTAATTTTGCTTTAGCTTAATTTTTTTCAGTACTGGGGGTGAAACCCAGGCACACTCTACCACTGAGCCATGACACCAGCCTCTTTTATTTTTATTTTGAGACAGGGTCTCACTAAGTTGCTTAGAGTCTTGCTAAGCTGTTGAGGCCAGCCCTGAACATGTGATCCTCCTGCCTCATCCTCCAGAGTCACCATAATTATAGGTGGCACAACTGTACCCAGATGCTTTATCTCAATTTTTGCTTTGCCCCTAAGTCTTCAGCTACATATCATGGACCATGGAGAGCTATCTTGCCTCTTCTTTTCATTTCCATTCTGGGAATCTTGTAGAGGTGGATTAGGCTGAGGGTTTTAGCAAAAGGCCCTTGTCTTTTTTCACATCTTGTATCGAGAATTCTGTTTTCCACTCATACTTCTCTAAAGTTTCCTTTTGCAGCACATACAGTCAAAATACAAACTCCCAAAAAAAAAAAAGAAAAAAAGGAACAAAAAGAGACCCTCTGTACACAAACAATATCGGTCCCTTAGCCTGTTTTCTCTGTGTGGAGGCCATGTCTGCAAAGCTGAGCACAGGTCAGTTCATTTCCAGTTGAAAACAGAAGGGAATGATGCTTATTTACAGTACAGATAGGTTTGTGCAAGTGTAAGGGAGGCCAGGGTCTGTGGGGATGTGTCAAGATGTGGATTTCAATGGGCTTTCTTTCTTTCTTTCTGTGCACACATACCCTGGGTGGGCCCTGGTTCAGTGTAGAATTCAGGAGCTCTACACTGAACCATACTCCCAGTCCTTTTTTAATTTTTATTTTGAGACAGGGTCTCGCTACGTGGCCCACACTGGCCTTAAGCTTCCAAGCCTTCAGCCTCAGCCTCCAGAGCTGCTGGGATTACAGGTGTGGCCCAGAATACCCAGCTTCAATAGGTTTACAGTGAATTTTGAAATGTTTACTCTGTAGGTGGGAGACTGCAGGCATCAACCCTTTCAAAGTTGTTTTAGCAATTCTCCATTTCCAATGTACCCAAATTATTGAATTTGAATGTTCTGAATTAAGACCCAAATGCTGGAATCCTGCCTTTCCCCATCCCACTTCACCCGTCCTCCAGGGAAGAGGATAGCTTTGGCCTTCCTCAGGTTCTTTCTAGTCAACTTCAGCAACTTGAGTAGAATCTCTCCTGACACATGTGGGGACTGAAAATTGAGTTGTGGAAAAACAAAACAAAACAAAAAAACAACGAGTGTAAAGAAGAATAAGTGGAGGCAATGCATAGAGAGAAGTTCAGGGCCAGAGAAGAATCGAGATAGTTCTTCCCATCAGTGTGTATCCAGGAACATACATTCTTACAGGCTCTTCTCCTTGTTGTCTGAATTTGCCTCTTTAGACCCCTCATCTCAAAAAGGAACAACTTCTGCTGGATGCAGTGGGGCACGCTTGTAATCCCAGCAGCTTAAGGGGGCTGAGGCAGGAGGATCACAGGTTCAAAGCCAGCCTCAGCAACAGTGAGACGCTAAGCTCACTCAGTGAGACCCTGTCTCTAAATAAAATACAAAACTGGGCTGGGAATGTGGCTCAGTGGTCAGTGCCCCTGAGTTCAATCCCTGGTACCCAAAAAAGGAATAGTTTCTGACAGAGCCTTTAGGCTTGACTGAAATAGAGAAAAATCAGTGGAGAAAAATCAGTGAACTCTGTCAAAAATCATTAATTAGATCCATGCCCTGGCCCCTCCAATCTTGCTTTTCTTCAAGTCCTTGCTGAGGAATTTCTTCCCCCCAGGCTCATTGCCCCTAGGGAGCCCTTACTGTAAAAATCTAACCCTGGAGTGGTACAGGGAGTGGACAGGTGAACTTTCCTTTTCATTTTCCTTGACAACTTTGCCCTTCTCTCTGCTTGACTCAAGTCAGCTTTCAAGTCCTACCTCTGTGGTATCACAATACCCTGTGTGTAGATCTGTGGGAGGAAGAAGCAGGAGAAAGTCACCAGTTCCCAATAATTTCCAGTGACAGTAAATGGCCACACATGCCAGATTGGGTGATCTTCCCACGGGCGCTGCGAAACTTCCAAGGGATGGTCATCCTTGCTCTCAAGGTATGTTAGGCATAGAAAATAATGCTTCCCCTTGCTGTCTCTTTTTTGATCCCCAACAAACTGCATGCATGTCCTTATGTGCTTCCACCTTATGGGCCCTCTGAGGGGGGAAGAAAACTCAAATGTCTTTTGGAAAGAGAAAATGAAACCTGGGTACTTTGGTGTGTGAGGCTACATGACACTGGAGGATGGAGAACAGAGGAAGGCTTGCCTGGGACTGATGCCTCTCTCCTGGGCTCCCTGCAGGAAAGCTCTATTCATTTTCTATCTACAAAAGCATCCAGCGGGGGCCTTGGAATCTTTTACATTTCTAAAGTTTGGCCTTTCCTTGTGTTTATACTTGCTAACATAGTAAAGGAAGTCTTAATCAAGCAAACAAATGAACTGACAAGGGTGTTGTCCCTCTGTGGGAGAATCCTTGGATCAAACTTGCCCTAAAACTATATAGTAAGCAGTGTCATTTGCTTGAGACAGGTACCTTTAATGGAAGATAGGGATAAAGAAAATGCCTCCTAAATCCCTTTCCATCTCTAACTCCACTTTTATTATCTTCATATTATTCATCGCTTATGATAATATTATTGGTCAAACATCTGAAGCAAACATAATTTCAGAACACCATTCTTGGATATCTGTCTCGTAAGTGGAAGGATTTTTGCTCCAATTCATTTATTCAACAAATATTTCCTGAGCATTTGCTTTGTGCCAGGTATTGTTCTGGGTGCTAGAAATGGAATAATGAAAAAAATCAGATAAAAATCCCTGCCTTCATGGATCTTACATTCTAGAATGTTTGGAAGTGAAAGATTAGTTTACACATATGACTTCTGGGTATACAAATGTCACTTCTTTAGTATTAGCCCTTTTACTATCTATCTTAAGGAACAAATTAACATTTACAAATTTACCAAGCTTCTCTACTAGAAAGTATGGTTTATAATAGTAATAACTAAAGAACACGCAGCTACGTGACCCCTTTGCAGTCCTGGATCATCTCCCCAACCCAGAAGTTCCATTTTTAGTCCATCTCCATGCTCTCCTTTCCCCCAAAGACAATCATTCACTGAGTAGTCTGTCCTCTAGGAGGCCCAGGCCGCTAGTCCAGCAAGAGTGGAGAGACCAGGGCATGACCTCAGGACTGGGGCCCTTCCCCTGCCCTTCTGGCCTCAGCAATCCCTTGGACAGGCAGCTCCAACAGAGCCAGGCCAGAGAGTGGGGGGCTGCAAACCATTCCAGGGCTGAACTCTCCATGAACCGGGAAGGAAAGGGGGCGGGGGCGACAGAGCAGAGCCAGCAAGGACAGGCTGGGGAGGCCAGGCTTCTGGGCAAACCTTCTGGCTGAGTAAATACTGAGCTGCCCCATCTCCAAGGTGGGGGTTGAAATGGAACTGTCAGGCCAGAATAAACTGGAGGGAGGAGTTGGCCTCTAAGGAGCATGCTTTCTGGATCTCCCTCCCTCCTCATTTCCCCTTCAGGCCCAAAGGGCTCCAGGGCTCTGAATAATCTGGACCCAGGCCAGTGATCTTAAGAGCCTGAAGGAAATGTAGAGAGTGATTTTAATTAGTTCTCACTAGGCCAGTAGAGTATATTCAACAGGGTGTTTCCCTGCCCCCCCCCCCCAATATCCTACCAAGTTTCCGTTCTTTCTTACCTATCTCTTCTATTTTCAGAGGAAAGGATGAGTTGAGCTTCAGTGGGATAATTCAGTTTCTATTAAATACAGGGGAAACGGGCTCAGAGAGGTCAGGTGATTCACCTAAGTGCTCAAAGGAGGTCCTTGGTAGAGTAAACTCAAGCATCCTGACTTCCTGTGAAATTCTTTTCTCAAGTAATCTGATCTATTTCTTTTCCAAAGAAGAGAAAGACAGTGGATGAGGTTCTGATGGTCAGTCTTTGAGCTAAAGTTTGCAGTTATTTGAGCCTCCCTCTTATTCAGTGACTGAACATTAAATATTTTGTATCTTTAATTCCTGTCCCACCCAGGTCATGCTCTGATTATATAAAGCATTTTGAGAGCCAGGGAAATATCAAAACCTGAAGCATCTGGGATACTGTGGTTGAGTCATACTATGGAAGTCGTGCAAAGAAGTCCTTGGAGCCAGAATTGAGTTACCAAGGAAAAAAAAATCATCTGGTACAACTGCAGGAGGTGCCAGTCTCTTGGACTACAATGAGAATGTGCTCCCAGAGTTATGCAATGAGGCTGTCCTGTCAAAAACAAACTTCATTTTGATACCACATGTACTCTGAGGGTCTTCCCAGAATACTTTGATTCATAATAGTTTTATTCCCTGGCAGCAAGACCTATGTTCTTGATGTCAGGTGGGTCTGCTGGTGCAATATAGGGGAATGGATGCTGCAGGATGTCTGCTTCTGTCACATCAAGATAAAAAAAAATAAGAAGATAAGAAGGTAATCAAAAAATGTCTTTTCTGGATGGGCATGGTGACACACACTTGTAATCCCAGTGACTTGGGAGGCTAAGGCAGGTGGATCACAAGTTCAAAGCCAGCCTCAGCAATTTAGCAAGGCCCTAAGTAACTTAGTGAGACCCTGTGTCAAAATAAAAAATTACAAGGGCTGGGGATGTAGCTCAGTGGCTAAGTACCTCTGGGCTCGATCCTCAGTAACAAACACACAAATGCAAACAAAAAAGGTCTTGTGTGAATATATAAAGCAGGAATTTTTAAATTGAATCTTTAGCCATGTGCCAGGTAGCATTCTAAGTACTTTTAATATTTGTCATTCAGTATTCAACATCTTCCATTTTATACTTGGAGAAATGAAAGCACAGCAGTGGAATTCTTTTCTCAAGACTAGCGTGAAATCACCCAGGTAATACAAGGGGACCATGCTGAAAGTTAAATCATAGTTCAGACCTTTTCCCTTCACAGGGTTACATCAGGAACTTGAAATATTTGCCTTCAAGACTTCTTGTCCATCTTCCCTTAGCACAAAAGGAGGAGAAGACTTTGAGTCCAACACAGCTCTCCTCTTCCACAGGTGAGGAAAGTGAGACCAGAAAAAGGGAGGGTCTCTGCCAGATGACCTAAAGTGTTCTCAGCAGTCAAAGGGAATCTCTACCTATCTCTAGCCCCATACACCAACAGGGATCAAGCAAGATAGGAGTATAAGATATGGTTAGATTGGGGACTTTTGAAAGGAAAGGAAACATATGTATGCAAATAATGATAATAAATGGCTGGGCGTGGTGATGCACACCTGTAATCCCAGTGACTCCAGAGGCTGAGGCAAGAGTATTGCAAGTTCAAGGTGGGCCTCAGCAATTTAGTGAAGCCCTAAGCAACTTAGTTGGGACCCTGTGTCAAAATAAAAAATAAAAAGGGCTGGGGATGTAGCTCGGTGGAAGAGTGCCCCTGGTTCAATCCCCAGTACCAATAATAACAATAATAACAATGTTAATAATTGGGATAAGGACATAAATCAGTGACAGAGTGCTTGCCAAGCACATGTGAGGCCCTAGGATGGATCCCTAACACCAATAATAACAATAATAATTGTTGCTATTACAGCTCACATTTACTTATTAAGGTACATTCCAAGTATTTTACACATATGAACTTATTTAATCATAGCATTAGCCCTGTGAAATGGATACCAACATTATCCTCATTTTTACAGATAATTAAACTGGGCACAGGGAATTAAGTAACTTGCCTATGACCATAAGGCTAATAAGAGGGCTTAGATTTGAACTATAGGTATTCTAAACATTTTCCCCAATTCCTTGGTCCTCCTCTCTGGTTAGTCTTGATACCTTTCATCTCAGTCATCAGAAGTCTCTGAGCCTCTGCATCTGCACTCTTTCTTCTACCCCATCCCACTAACTCCTGACCAGCAGCCCATGACACAGACACAAGGAATGTGTCTAGGAACTTCTGGGTTTAAGAAATCTCTTTCTCTCTGGTTAAGGAGATCAAAGGACCTCACATTGAGAGAACAAACGCTGAGGGAAAAGGCAAATGAAAGAGAAGTTCACACTTGGGGCTGAGAAACAGATGGTGTGGTGAGTTGGGAGAAGTAGAGCCTGATTATCCCCCAAACCTGGCATCCAGGGGTTAAGGGCAGTGTTCCTTAGGAAACCTGACAAACGTTCAACCAGCCCTAAGAATTCTCCTTCTCATGAAGAACTAAGACAGAAAAGAAAAATCCTCTAAAGATTTTTATTTTCAAACTGGAGATTTTTTTTTTCAGATCTGGTAATGGAAGTATGGGAGTGGAGGCTTTGAATTTTTACAAATATAAAGTATATATCTGAAAAGGCAGGGAAGAGTGTATGAGTGAAGCATTCTGGCATCTGTTCTGGAAAGTTCAATGAAGATCTTCTATTTGGGTCAATAGGAGCAAATGGTGTTTTTGTTTGTTTATCATCCTCTTCTTTGTCATTTATGGTAGAAAAATATGCAGTGAGCTTTTCTTGCTCCAAATAAAAGTCTTCCTGTAGATCTACTGGGGGGGGGGGGGGTGTACCAGATTGGAAGTGTGATTCAAGCAGGAGAGTGCAAAATCAGGAAGACACCTGAATCTCTACATGTAAAGAGATGGAAGGCTGATTCATTGTGGGTTGTGTCCAGCTTGTCTCTGGGATAATGAAGAATTGATTTGCCCCTCAACCTTCCCTGGAGGAATCTGATGTTTCCTTCTGCTATGACCAAAATTCAAATGCACCAGCCTTCTCCTTTTTCTACTGACCCCTCCATTTGCCCCCTCACTCAGGACCTGTCATCCCCAGTCTGTGACCCGAGATCACCATCCTTATGATCCAGTTTTGCTCTAACCACTGCTCCTTCCTCCACCTGCCTTTCTGCCCACCTGTCCAAAGTGGATGAAGTTTATAGGATCTACAAACACCCCAACCAGAAGGTTCTACCAGCTCATATTACTGGCTCCAAGCAAGGGAAGTTTTGCTTCCAAAGACACTTGCTCTGCCCCTCTGCCAAGGTGACCCTTTTAGGGAAGCCAAGCTTGGTGGCTACTTCTATTAAATGCAGAAAAAAAAAGTTAATAGAGGCTTTTTTTTTTTTTTAAGACAGAGGGCAAGAAAGCAGCCTCCGAGAAAACTAAACTTCCTCTTGCAAAACTCTTCTCTTCCTCTCCAGCTGGGCTGTGCAATTATTGATAATGCTGACACCAATTTCATGAGGAAGTAAATGCTTGGCGTTGCTTATATACACTCCACATACACGTTTCTCTCTGCCACTCTGCCTCTCTTCCTTTCAAAGGTCGCGAATTTAAACAGATGGTGGGGGGCACTAGATAAGACGCCTGAGCCTTAGTCACTCCTGCAGCCCAGCAGTGCTATCCTGGCCCTGGGTAGTACAGAGGCTCCCAGGGTGACCGGAATCAATAAACCCGGGCCTGGAGCCCAGAGGCCCGCGTCATCTCCAAGGCACCGCCAGGCGAGTGAGCGATGGCGGTTTGTTGGCCGCTGCAGAGTTTCCTGAGGCTCCCCGCCTCCGCCCACCAAAGGTTTGCGGGTGGGACCAGCCCAGAGACAATAGCAGCCCCCGCGGGCGCGCTGCTGGCTTGTTTGGCCAGCCCAGAGGCGCATCGAGGTAAAAAGGTCAGCGCCGGTCCGGCTTACCTCGGCGACCTTCCCCCACCTCATCTCGGGCCACCTCCCCTTGGCCCGCACCCCACCCCACGCGGCCCTTTCGTGGCCACCTCCTTCCTGCTCTCCAACGCCTGAGACGGAGGGCGTTCACCTTGAGCCCCGACAGAAAGGCATTTGAAGGCTTGAAGGCGAGCCGGCTGTGACCCGTCTCTAGTGACCGCTGGGACTCCCAAAATCCGGTTGAATCGCTGTTAGGAAAGGCACTGGTTTGAGGGGAGGATATTTATTTGTGTGCCAGTCGGGAATTGTTCAGCGACCCATCCTGTCGCTGAGCAAGAATAAGAGGGAAGGCATCACACCACCCCATCCCTATCCTGCTTCACTTCTTCAGCTAAGATCTCCTGGGGGTCCACTGTCTGCCAGGCCCAAGTCTGGACAGGAGGGAGTTCAGGAAAGGGAAAAGGTACTGTTTCCTCTGCTTTCCCCCACATTTCCCCCTCCTCTTACTCCATCTTTTTGTCCTCTGCAAACAGATCTGTTCTCTATTCCTCCCCTTCTCTCAAGAACATCTCAGTACTGTCTCACCTCTCGGCTTCCTCCATTTTTCCTGGTTCTCCCAATCACCAGTGCACTAACCATTGCTCTAGGTGCCTGAGGCCCAATTCACCTTAAGCTCACCTCCAGTAAGTCCTTCTCTGTATCCAACTGAGATAAACCTCAACTCTTTCCAACCCAACCAGCTAACCCAACTCTTTCCTCACCTTTTAAGTGTAAGGGAAGCCAGAAGGAAGCAGAGAAAACACAGACTTTATTGAAATGAGGTAGTTGGAGGTACAGAGAGAACCTGGCTTGTTTGGGGCTCAGTTTTCCAGAAACTTAAATGGTGTCTCCACTGTCTCCAAGGTTCAGAGAAATGAATGTCTCCAAAGTTCAGAGAAATGTTTGAAGTTGCTGGGAGCTCTCACTATACCTGAGCCTCCCTGGGGTAAAGAGGTATGCCTCCAAGTGGGGGAAGGCCCCCAGGGGTAGGAATGGAGATGGGGTCGAGATTCCTGGGTTTTCCAGGAGACAATAAATAGGGGGAATGTAGTAGGGGCATGCCTGTGCCTTCCTAGTTGAGGCTTGCTGAGAGCAGGCCTTGCACAGTATTCCAGAAGTCTCTGGCATACCAAGTTTCAAAACACTTTGGTGATTTAGTAATGAGGTCATTAATAGGAGGAGGCAGGTCTCAGAAAACAACCTCTGGAGGCTGTGTTAGTGCAATACAAATGTGCCAGGAAAGGGTTAATAGGGTTAGATGGGGAGCTTTTTGGTCTTTCACAAGGGAGCTGATGCTATTGTAGTTTTGGGGTAACTGTATTAAGGACTGAGATTTAGGGTTGCTGATAATAATACATCTGCACTCAAATACCACCTACTTAAGAAAATCCAAGGCCTTCTCTCTATCCCAGGCCTAGAAAGAGGAGTCAGGATAAGAGTGCATGAGGAGCATCCTCAAAGCTTAAAGGCACTGAACTGAATAGCCAAAAGTTGGAAGGGAAAGGAGAACCCAGGAGGATGGGCTCTCATCCTCATTCTTGCCATTGCGTGGATCCCCAGGTCAAAGGCAGGGGAAAGCCCATCCAGTCCCTCCACCTTTGACAGGTTGGGTATTTCTCAGGCCCCCAGTCCTGTAGGATCCCCAAGCCATCAATCTACTCTCTTCCCAGATCTGAGAAAAATCTTCCCCCAGTCCCCATCCCCATCTAAACTGGTGTCCCAGACTTGGCAAGGATCACCAGGGCAGTGAAGTTGGGGAAGGACAGAGGAGGACTGGACTAGGGCTCTACAGTGCTGGAAGCCCCGCGGGTTGAAAAGTTCAGTTCAGGAGGTGATGGAGCTGGGTGAGGCTTCCGGGGAGGTGCCTGTCGACTGGTCCGAGGCATCTCCCGCTGCCTCCTTGGGGCAACCTGGAGGAGCTGGCGGCACTCGGCTTCCCTCCCGTTCGCGCTTCTTCTGCTTCATGCGCCGGTTCTGGAACCAAATCTTGACTTGCGTTTCATTGAGCTCCAGGGTGGCAGCGATTTCCACCCTCCGGGCCCGGCTCAGGTACTTGTTGAAATGGAACTCCTTCTCCAGCTCAGTCAGCTGCCGCGTGGTGAAGTTGGTGCGGAGGCCGCCGGTTGCGCCCAGTCCCAGCTCCGACACCTTCGCTAGGGGCGGGGCGGGAAGAAAGGCCACGTCAGTTCTCTCACCTCTCTCCCTCCCCTCCGCTCCTCCCAAAGTAGCTGTACACCCTCAGTCAGCATTCTGTCCCTAGTTCTCAAAGTCCCTACGGATCACCAGGCAGCCTGGTGGTGATCTTCAAATGCGGAGCAACCTTTCCCATACTTCCACCCCCAGCCCAACGCAGCGGATCCTGGGCCCCCATATTGGGCGAACAGATCAGCAAGTGGGATGTGTATGAAGACCTACTCTTGGGGGTGGCCCTGCACTTGCTAGATGGAAAGATCTCACCTGATCTGGCGGAGTACGCTTACCTGCCTCTACCAGAACGGCTGAGAGAAAAGAACCCATCCCAGGAACAAGACACCTCAGTGCAGGGACAACTAAGCTGCCTCAGCCCGGGAAAGGGGGGTGGCCACGTCTGAGCCCTACCTGTCTTGGGTGGGTTCCTCTTAACCTTCATCCAGTCGAAGGTCCGGGCCGTGGGGGTACTGGGTTCTGACGCGCAAGATGATGATTCCTTGTCCTCGGAGAGGAGATCAGCGTAGGCCGGTGCAAAGCTCGCGGTCTGCTCGTTCCCATAAGGGGGCTGTGGCGGAGGGTATGGCCCAGGGCCGGCTCCACCCGCTCCGTAGCTGTCGGGCAAGCCCCCTAGCTGGGCAACGTAGTTGGATGGATGAAAATAGCCTCCATCTCCTTCCGATTGACCCAAAGGGTAATATTGAGAAGGCCCATAGCTGGGACTGCAGGAGGCCGGGGCATACCCTGAGGGCGCGGAGCTGGGAAAGGACACCCCCAGCGCTGAAGGCGGTTGCTGGGCGGGATAGCCCGAGTTCTGCTGCAGCACAGGGCTGGGCAGCCCCCCACCATAGCGGCCCTCGCCTGCGTAGCTGTCAATGGCAGGAGCCGAACTGGTGGGGAAGGAGGTTAGGGCGTTGTGGGCGCTGTAGGCGTTGGGTCCCCGGTTACAGAGTGGGTACTCTAGGAAGGAGTTCATCCTATTATAGTCCATGCGTGGAGGCCGCAGGAGGGTCGGCCCTTTTCGGGGAGACACCCTCTTGCCCTACAACCTTTCGGCAGTATGTCACAGCGATGAGGCTTGCATCCATGGCCTGGGCCAGATCGCCTGGGCCAGAGCTCCCCTAGGAAAGGGGTAGGGAGTGGGGGTAGGGGGGCACATGTGATCTCTCCCAGGCCAATGGGCAAAGAGGGCCAGAGTTTGGCAGCCCCAGCGCCCATCCATCAGCCCCCAAGCATTAGCATGACAAAGACACTTCAATCACCGGCAGCCCATCCATCTGAGAGCGACATGGAAGCGTCAAAAACATCTTTCTTCAAAGACTTTTGGAAAGAAGGGACCAGAGGGAGTGGGGGGGGAAAGTTTGAAGAATATTCAAGACTTTTCTCCCCTCCCAACCCCCAAGGCCTTCAATAGGCTCTGGGTTATTAGATTTGGACAAATTCAACCCAGCTGCCCCTCGATCTTCCCACCCCTAAAAGAAGCCTCCCCCAAGGCTGTAGACCTGGAGGTGGAGAACCTAGCTTCTTTACTTTGCCCAGAATTCCCACTCTGGTTTTGTTTCTCCTAATTTGTCTTGGGGTGATGAGCTAGGACAGTGGGGTGAGGTATGTTATCTTGGGCCAAATGGATGACTGTGAAGAGGGGGTGGGGTGGGGCGGAAAAACACCTAAGGGTGTGAGGCAGGGTCTAGAATCCAGAGAAATAATTCATTAAGCGAGGGGTGGGAAAATGGCATTTCAAGGGAGCAAGCCAGGGATATAGAAATGTGGGGAGGAGGATGAAAAACGCCCCATGCCTCTCTCCATCTCTCTGCATAAATGCTCTCTCCTCATTCACGCATCCATTTCTCTCCCTCAGCCTCTCTTTATATTCTCTCTGTCTCAATCCATCTCTCTGTTCGTCCATCTCTCTCCATATTTATATTCGTTCCCTACCTATCCATCAACTCATCTTGCTAGATGTATTTATCCTCTCTCTAGCCATCCATAGCTGTAGCTGGCTCACTCACTCAGACTTAAATAACTCCCTATATCTCTCCAGAGAACCAGAATGAGCAGAGCTAGGTGATGTTTACAGGGGGGTGAAAAGGAGGGGGATTTTTATTTTCTTTCCAAAATGTTTAAAACTAGTGGAGGCCCTGAACTCTGGTTCCCTCCTACCCCTTCTCTCCTTCACCACCCTCCATGTCCTTTAAAAAAAAAAATCCCTAGCCACAAATCTATAAATTCAGTACCAATTAAGTGTTGAAGATTACTCAAATTTCCATGAATGTTCTAGAATACATAAAGGAAGTTTCCTCAGAGAATGAGAAAATCAGTGCAGAGTTCCTGAGACTACTTTGACTTCTTTTTTTTTTAATACCAGAGATTGAACCCAGGGGCACTCTATCCTTGAGCTAAATCTCCAGCCCTTTTAATTTTTATTTTGAAACAGGATCTCACTAAGTTGATTAGGGCCTTGCTAAATTGCTGAGGCTGGCCTCAAACTCATGATCCTCTTTCTTCAGTCTCCTGGGTTGTTGGGATTACAGGCATGCCACTGTGCCCAGCTGGGACTCTCAATTCTGAGGGTAAGGAGTGGAGCCTCACCTCTTTCTGCTCGGCATGTCTGCTGCATTAGAGTTGGCGAAAAACAACAGGAAGTGTCTTGCTTGCTCTCTAGGACCCTGGATGAAACTAGAAGAGCTCTTAAGTAGACATTAAGTAGACACACGTTGATTCTCCTCCTCCTCCTCCAGACTCTGAGGACAAGAGCTTAGAGCAATCCAACACCCACACTCATTTGTAACCTGTCAGGGTGTCTGCCTGACCAGAGTCCTGGGGCCAGAGCTAGGGCAAGTCCAGGAGGGCAAGAGTTCAGGGAGGGATCTCTGTAAACAAGTGAGCTCAGGAGAGGAAGGGGAAGCAGGTGGTACAGGCCCACAGAGGACCTTCAAAATGTCTCAGGTTTCCCCACCCCCTAAAGGGCAGGTATGCACTCATTCCTTCACAAAGGACTCCAAAATTGTCTCTCTCAATCTCTGTGTCTCCATCTTCTGGCTCCCATTCCTCCTTCTTGTCCTTACACTGTCCCTATAGTTGCCCCTCCTGCTTTCTACTCGGTATCTCCAGAATCACACTGTGAGCTCCCTTAGCCCCCAACTAGGAAGGAGCTCAAAGCACTTCACAGAATTCCAGTCCCCCTTCCCATTTCACAGGTGTTCTTCCTCAGACACAGACAAGTTGTGGGCAGGGGATCCCACTCATAACTTCTTTAAGAGAGATGCAGTGGGGGAAGGTGAGAGAATGTTCACGTGTCAAAGGGATGAGGGCAGACAAAAGAAAGAATTGAGATGGGGAGAGTGGTGTACAGAAGAATTGAAGAGAAAAGGATTACTGAGGTAGGAGCAAGCAGATTTCTTTCTATTCCACCTCTCTGGGAGATAGTTTGTAGTTAATCCTGAAGTTTTCTTATTTATTTATTTATTCACTTACTTAATTACTTTTGTAAATACTGGTGATAGAACCCAGAGGCATTTTTACGACCGAGCTATATCCTTTTTATTTCTTGTTTTCTAATTTTGAGACAGGGTCCCAGACTCACTAAATTGCTCAAGGCCTCACTAAATTGTTGAGGCTGCCCTCAAACTTGGAATCCTTCTGCCTCCGCCTCTGGAATCTCTGGAATTACAGGATTGTGATATACCACCCAGTCTTTCTCTCTCTCTCCTGAGACCTCAGGTGTAGGGAACTAAGGTTTGTCTTCTAACCCCAAATCTGAGCAAGGCCTATATCTGACCTGGTTGCCCTGTTTCTGAGAGATGAAACTTCCCTCTCCATCTTTCCTTCATCCCAGGGAGAACCTTCTCACCCCATCCCTTGCCCTCCTAATTAAGGGACCAATTTGAGTCTAAAGGAAAAAATAAATTGCAAATCTGTTTGATAAAACTATGCAAATCTGTCTGGGAGTTGAGGAAATGCACTCCTCCTATAGCAGCTGAAGTCACCAACAATCTGTCATTATTAACAGGAAGAAAAGAGGGGGGCTGGGGTATAGTTCTGTGGACAGTATCCACCTAGCATGCATGAGGCCCTGAATTTGATCCCTAGTACTAAAGAATGAAAAGAGAAAGGAAGAAACGGGGAAAGAAAGGAAGAAAGGAAAGGAGGGAGGAAGGGAGGGGAGAAAGAAAATAAAAGTACCTCAAATTATAGTGGCAGTGATTACTTTGGTCTCCGTTCTCCAAATTCCCTATGCCCTCCAATTTATCCCTGAGTCTCACCACCTTCCTTCTTATTGCAGGTATTAAAACTTTCCAAAATCTCTATTGACTTTCCCAGCACCATCTCAAGGGACTGAGAGGACTGAGGATATAGCTCAGGTGGTAGAGTACCTGCTTAGCATGAATGAGGTCCTGGGTTCAATCCCTACTGCCCCCCCCAAAAAAAAAAAAAAACTGTGAGAACCAAACAGATCAGGTCCCCAAGTCTCCTAAAGTTGATTTCCTTGTTTGTATGATAAGTTTACACATATACATAGAGAATATAGGCATATTTATTTATTTTTTAGATGTAGATGGACACAACACAATGCCTTTATTTTTATGTAGTGCTGAGGATCGAACCCAGGTCCTGCCTGTGCTAGGTGAGCGCTCTACGCTGAGTCACAATCCCAGCCCAACATAGGCATATTTAGAACTGAAATTATCTTGGAGAATTATTGGTCCTTATGCTAAAAATAGAGACAGAGGAAACCATTCCGATCAAAATAGGGATATGTTAGAAGTTTGCACCTAGATT
Source organism: Marmota flaviventris (assembly GCF_047511675.1). Taxonomy (NCBI): domain Eukaryota; kingdom Metazoa; phylum Chordata; class Mammalia; order Rodentia; family Sciuridae; genus Marmota; species Marmota flaviventris. Next base: position 53,733,111 of record NC_092514.1, on the reverse strand, counting down.
TTGCCAGCTACTCTTCCAGGTGAATGAGGCAGGAGGACTGCAAGTTCAAGGCCAGCCTGGAGACCCAGTCTCAAAATAAAAAACAAAAAACAACTGGGGACCTGGGGATGTAGTTCAGTGGTAAAGCCCCCCTGGATTCAATCCTCAGTACAGAGGGAGTGGAGGAAGAAGTTTACACCTTTTTGCTCCTTTCTGTGGAGGCAGCTCTTAGGTTGGGAGGTTGGCAGGAACAATCTAACAGTTCTTTCATTAGGCCTCAAGATTCTCTATCTGCTCTCCCTAGTTTAAATTTGGGGAGGCCAAACCCAAGATCAAAAGTTGGAGTTTCAAAACTAGAAGGATATCCAGAGTTACAATTTTTCCCAAGAGATGGCTTATTGTTGCTGTTGGGGAGAAAATGGGATCTGAATTCACTATTGTTTCTTTTCATGTCAGACAATTGAACTGTCATGAATCTGGTTTAGGATCTCAGAATATGAATAGCGCATATTGTAATGACATGACTACTAGGTTTGTGGACAGAATACTTGGGTTCAAGTCCTTGCTTGGCCATTTCTTAACATTATGACCCTCGAAAAGTTCCTTCCTTCCCTTTCCTTCTCTTTTCTCTCTCTCCCTCTTCCTCCACCCCGACTCTCTGACTGAACCCAGGGAAGCTCACATAAACTAGGCAAATGTTCTTCCACTGATCTATGCCCTCAATGCTAAATAAGCTTACTTTTTAAAAAAAAAATTTTTTTTAGTTATAGGTGGACACAATATCTTTATTATTTTTTAAAATTTTTATGTGGTGCTGAAGATCGAACTTCGTGCCTCACGCATGCTAGGCAAGCACTCTACCTCTGAGCCACAACCCCAGCCCTAAACAAATTTCTTGACTTCTCTGAGTCTTAGCCTCTTAGAAGAAGAATGGATTTAATACTACTTACTTTCCTGCATTGTTAGTAGAATTAAAGCAAACAAGAAAATATAAACCATAGAAAACTCTATAGATGTATGATACTAACATTATATGCACATTCCAAAATAGTGTGAGTCAGTCTTCTGTTTTTTAATATAACTAGTGTATTAAAATATGGTAATATGCAATAGGAGAATAGTATATATTGCTATTCTTTTATGCAACATATCGCCATATACTATACAACATGTACTTTATCATATGCAAATTTCATTGAGGATGGAGTGGATTGGCTTATTTGGGCAAAGAATTTTCTTCTAAGCTGAAGAATTTTTTTGAAAACTTAAGCCTAATATTTATGCCTATAAAGACACCCAAATTATTAAAACTATACCAGAAAGGTTTACAGTTGAATATATTAGAAATAACTGCCGGGCTAATATATTAGAAATAACTTTCCTTTTTTTCCTAATATTTGGGTAAAGTTGGCTAGGAAAGAAGTTGTCTCTTTTTCCTGAGGCTTAATGTCTGTTCCAGAGGGGGAAAGGGTTGAACCTGACTTCTAAGACCTGAAAAAACGATTGGAGGCATTATTAAATAATGATTGGAATTTTTTTTTTTTTCAGTGCTAAGGATTGAACTCAGAACCTCCCTCACACATGCAAGGCAAGTGCTGTACCACTTTGAGCTACATTCACTACCCTGATTGGGATCTAAAAGAAAAGATTAGAGTGACATGAAGATTTGAAATAATTTTCCACTTACCCAGGTTTATCCAAATGTGATAGTTTGGACCAAAATATCCACTTTGGAAACCTTATCAAACACTGGTCAAGCTGAATTTGGATCTGAATGATTGTCTATACTGTGACTTTTCTGTGGTAGTTGGGGGTTAGGGAAGGTGTTGTTGTATTAGTAGTTGTTGTTGTTTTGCCCAGGGCCTCTAACATGCTACAGATAGGCAGGAGCTCTATCACTGAGCTACACCCCCCAACCTCTATCAGAAGGTTTTAAGGGGACTCCTTTCACTGAGGAGAGTAGTTTATTAGTTTTCCTTCAAGCATTAACTACCTTTCTTAGCACTGAGAGTGGAAAGAGTATATGGGCAGGAAAGCAGAGCTTGGCTGGAGAAGTCAATGTAGGATCTGGACTAAAGCAGCCACAGCAAACAAAGGAGACATAGAGACACCCTAGAAGCCACCTTCTGCCCTTAACTGAAAGCAAGGAATTATGCAGTGGGGCCAGTTCTTGTCAGTGACCTGAAGGAAAAGTGGTTAGGAGAAGTCAGTAGGGCTGAATTAGGAATTCAGGGAAAAACAGAATTTGTGACTATGCTCCTGATGCCTAGTAACCAGATAAAATCTACTATACCATGTCAAATAAGAAGTTTAGTGGCTCTTTTTATTCAAAATGGCCTCCTCTCTTTTAAAAAAGAATAAGTATAGCCTTACATTGAGGAAGGTGGCAGAGGATGAAAGCCAGAGAGAGACTTGGCTACAATACTTCTGTATACTCATATTTATTGAATTCCTGACACATCACACTGCACCCAATGACATGCATGTTGAAAAGATTTCTCTCTCTACTCTTTTAATGATTGGGGGCATGATTTGGGGTATAAAGATACAAATTAAAATCTGTTAAAATGGTCCCAATCAGGAAAGTAGTAGGTAGGTTATTATCAAACACAAAGAGTCACTTAAGAGCCTATAACTCCAAGCATTATAAATATTTAATGGACTGATTGTGAAAACTAACAAATATACTCTGGGCATATATCAATGCAGAATACATTAGAAATATTTAATTCTTCAATTTCCATCACAGAAGAGAAACTGAGATCCAGAGAGGGGAAGGGACTTGACCAGGCATAAATTAATTTTTTAAAAAATGACTCCAGGTTGTCACAATTGCAAGTCATTCTTTGAGCTAATGGTCCTTTCTTTTACCATAATATTAATGAACCATTCTTCTTATATGAATGATTCACCAACAGTAGGGCAGATTGACCAGCAGCTTTCTTGTCTCTACTGAAACCTTCCCAGTCCAACCACAGTCAATTCATAAACTGTCTATGCTACAGACCACTTATAATTTTGTCCTAACTCAGGAGATGTCCTGCCCCAATATGGATGGGAGAAGTGGGTATAGCTGCCTGGCACTGTCCTGTAGCCTGCTGCCATGGGCAGGTTTACTGCTCCATCTAGGAACTACTCCTCTTTCCCTTCCTTCTCCATAGCCAACTGTTAAAGTTGTAGCTAAAAAGGATGACCCCAGAGAGAAAACAGCAAAAAGTAAACCATCTGGAACACAAACATCCCAAGTCCCATCTCTTTATGAATCCCACATTGGCAAGCATTCCCTTGGATTTGACATTAGCTTGGGTGGAGAGATTGAAGATGGGAGTCATTTCCTTCTGGAAATACATTGCCTCTTTATTCTTTGATGGTATCACCAGAGATGGTGAGTTTGTGAAAGAATAGAAGCAGAGGGGCTGGGATTGTAGCTCAGTGGTAGAGTACTTGCCTAGCATGTGTGAGGCCCTGGGTTCAATCCCTAGCACCACATAAAGCTAAATAAACAAAATAAAGCATTATGTTTATCTACAATTTTAAAATATTTTTAAAAAAGAAATAAAGAACAGAAATAGAAAACCTTATCTGTTTCCTGTAAAAAGAATCCCAACTCCTCTCTAATAATTAGCCAAGGGAAATGCTGAATCTCCCTATTTCTTCTCACCCCCAGGAAAGTGGGAATGCATAAATCTAAACCTATAGAGCCTTTGGCTGGACTCTCTTGGATCTCCAGTCATTTGGCAGGAGGAATCAGGACTGATGCAGGCAGCAGCTGAGATTCCCTGCCCTTTGGGCTCCTGGTTTGGATTTAAAAGATTGGAAGGTAGTAGCCACATAAAATAGATTAAAAATTCTTAAGCATGGAAGAAGGCAAGAAGCAAAGTGATACTGTGGTCTAGCATTTCTTCTCAAACTTTAATATGCCTATAAATCACTTAGGGACCTGATAATTTAAAGATTCTGATTTAGTAGGTCTGCATTTCTAACTATCTCAGAGGTAATGCTTATGCTGCTGGCCTATGGAGCAGCCAGTCTCTAGAGCATGGGAGCCTCAGAGCCCCCTGAGTAGCACAGACCATGATCCCTGGATGGGGTTTCTTTCCAGCACAGCAGCTCCTGCATTTTTTGGCATTGATAAAGGGTGCTCTCCTTTTGACCAAAGAAAGCTGGAAGGAGGTTAATTAGTGAGATCTTTCTGGTATTCTTGATCTTTGTAACAACCTGCTATAGCTGCAAGAGCATTTTTAATTAGACCAAATTATCTAGTTTGGCTGTCCATAGAAATCAAAGCTCCAGCTGAAATGTCTCTTTCATTTTGCTGGTGTAGAGACAGCTTATGTGCTGTGATTTTTAAGATGTTAAACACTGCCTGTGGGCATATTTTATGGAGAAATAAACACGCAGCCCAATGAGATGTATAGTGTGGTTTTAATATATTGTATATTCACTTATTTATGGGGAAAATAAACACACAAGCCAATAAGCTGTGTATTATTACTTTAATATATTGAATTTATTTCATACCTATATATTTTATGAGGGAAAATAAACTAATAAGATACACGATATTATTACAATAACACATCTAATTGTTCTATATTAATTTATTTATGAAAGAAATAACTGCAATTTAACATGACATAAGATTATTTAATGCACGAGATGAATTCTATATTAAGACAGTTTAAGGGATTAAATTTCAGCTGAATAAAATATGTGTACTTCCTGCACTGAGGGGCCAGTTAAAGAAATACTCGTTGGGCCTGCCTAGTCCTATATGTCACCACCTATGCTGGCTCTTGGCTTATTCTGTCAGTTGCTGCCTCTCGGTGCCTGATACTCTAAGTCCCCATCCTGCTGGTGCAGGGGAAAGTCTAAGAGGCCCAGGAAATAAACTGCTTTCAAAGAACTGCAGCATCTGCCAGGGAGGTAGCCCTGCGGTGTCTGTTTCTGAGCCGGAGAAATATTAAATAAACCGAAGGACGATGAATGGCTTTCCAGGGTCCTTTAAATCTCTATGTTCGCGAGAACAAACCAGGAAGCAGATGGGGGGAGATCGATCCTTGCAGGGAGCTTACCAGCTATACCAGGAGCCAGGAAGGGCGCGGTGTGGGGGGTGGGGGTGTAGGAACTGGTGTTGAGAAGGCAAATGAAGTTGTTGGCCAAGACAGGTGGGTCTGCATTTGGAGAAAGCTCTGGCCGGGCTTCAAATCCCAGAGCGCATGATAAAAAGTCATACTTGGCGAGGCCAAGCCAGGCCCCAAGACCCCCACTTGCCATCCTCCTTCCCACACCCCACGCGGATTCTCCTTCCATCTCGGGTCCTCAGCATCCATTGGGATCATTAAAAAAAAAAAAAAAATCCGGCTCCCAGGCTCTCTTTTCTTCCCTCTGATCTGGAACATCCCGCAGGGAGAAGGGGGGGGGGGGCGGACCGGGACTGGACCCGTCCAGCAGCGCGTCCAGCAGCGGCTGTCATGGCCGCCACAATCTCTTCCCTCGCCCTCCCGGCTGCCTGGCCCCAGCGCCATTTTGAGCATCTTCCTTGCATTCCCATCTCCCTCCCACGCTCCTCGCTATTCCTTCCTTCCCTGAACGCCTTCCGATTGCCTCGTCCTGTTGCCCCGCCGCTCCTGGGATGCTCTCCCATTCCCAGGACCCCGGGTTGACAGCACAGACCTAGGAACGTCGGTATTCGGCCTCGCCACTTTTCTCATCCGGCCTCTTTTCTTGTCCACTTGGAGGCCAGTTGTTACCATTTCTGGACAAGGGGCCCAGCTTTTCAAGAAAACCCTTCTCCACTCCGTGGCCACCGACAGCCCCTAGGAAGTCTGGCTCCACATCCCAGGCCTCGCGTCCCCAGGCTTTTGAAGTTCCTAAAAAAGCCCCTCCACCGGCTTAGGGAATGGAAGTCTGGGAAGCCCTTGGACCCCCTCCTAATTAAGCAAAAACTCTGCTTTCCCGAGGCCTGTCCCTGAGGCTTCCTCTCCTTGCGTCCTCTTCTGCTCACAGCACACCCTCTCTTTCCACCGTCCACCTTTATTTCTAAGCAGAGTCACTGGGAACCTCGTGCAGGACCTTGTCGGTTTGGAGACAAGGTGACCAAGCATCTAGGAAACCCCCACTCGTCCTGGAGCCGTGGGTCAAGAAATGGCCAACAAACGGAGCTACCTTTGTACCACCCGGACTTTGCCAGCCCCTGGTCTTTGCCACGGCTTGGGCCACTGAACCAGATCAACCTCATATGGGTCCTGGAGAAGTGAGAAGGGGCCCTGGGGACCGGGAAGGGCTGGGTCCCAACACAAACACTCGTTTTCATATTATAAAGACATTTTATTTAATCTATGAAAATAATGTACAATAAATACTTTCCCCTTTTCCTATTATTAAAGAATTTTAATAAATAAACTACAGTCTAAAACGTAAAAAAAAAAGAGGAAAATAGGTCCCTCTAATTCCTTTTAAGAAACCCCCCCTAGAGTTTAATTATTCCTGAGATTTCGTTGGAAGTAGTCTAACAAACGGAGTTTTTCTGTGTGATTTTAAAAAAGAGAAACAAAAAGGGAAGTAGATTAAACACTAATTCAATAATACCTGAATTTTAGCAAAACACATAAGTAAATGCAATTGGGGTGGAGGAAGCTCGATTTTCCCAACAGAGGCAGTGGAGGACGGGGGTGGAAAGGGTCGGGGGATGAAACGGGTTAGGGAAACTGCAGGTCTATGGCACAAAGCGTGCTCGTGAAGAAGTCCAACTCTTCCTCTGAAAAGGGGACTGGACTGTCGAGCGAGCCCTGTAGACTGGGGGAAAGGCCTCCGGACAGCTGGAGACAAGAGTCGGCGGCAAAGAAGTTGAGGTCGGGCAGGAAAGGCGAATCCTGCCGCTCCGGAAAAGCGTCTTCTGGCAATGACTCCGGCTCCAGGCCGCCGGCTCTGCGCAGGGCGCAGTCAGGGCTCTGAGCACCCGCACCCTCCAAGTGAGCTGCCAAAGGCTCAGGGCCTGGGGGGCCCGGCGCGACTTCGGCGGGATAAAGGCAGGCTTCCCGCACCACGTGAGAAACAGAGGGGCCTCCCGGGCTGGCCGCTGGTTCCTCAGCTGGGTCTCCAATTTCCTCTAGGACACCGGGGCAGGTTGGCTCCCCGTCGGGCTGTTCTCGATGCTGCGTCTGCCTCTTGTGTTTCATGCGCCGGTTCTGGAACCAGACTTTGACCTGCCTTTCGGTGAGGTCCAGCAAGGCCGCGATCTCCACACGACGAGGCCGGCACAGGTACTTGTTAAAATGAAATTCCTTCTCCAGCTCCAGCAGCTGCGTGTTGGTGTAGGCGGTGCGCAGCCTGCGCGCCCCGCCGCCGCCCGCGTCGGGCAGTCCCGGGCCATCTATTGAAAAGCAGGCTGGGCGTCACAGCGGGTCCTGTCTTCATCCCAACTTCAGTTCAGCAGAGATCAAGACTACCCCATCCTCCAAAAACAATATCAGGAGCCTCCCTTTCCCACCCGCACCCCCAGCAAAACGGTTTGCTCTCACTACTCTTCGGTTCTTTTCGCTCCCTCCCTCGCTGGCAGACCTGGCCAGGGTCAGGGCAAAGCATTCAGAGCCGGCTGCGGGCCACAGAGAGGGCGGGGAGCTGTTCCTTTTCTCTCCCAGAATCTCAGATACCCTTTCCCAATGAACTTTCCAACTCAACCCCGGGAGAGCTTTCACAGATTGTTCTTCACCTCTTTTCCTTTCTAGCTCTCAAATTTGCCCTCCTCGGGTTGCGAGAGGGAGGAGGATCGCATCTATACCTGCCCCAGATTCATTCCCAACAACACTCATTCCTCTACACAGATTCCTCAATCGAATCCTTTTCTTCTACCATGGGGGGGGGGGGGGGACTCTTCACCAACCAGTTTCCAAATCTACTGTAGGAAAAAATAATCTGGCAGCGGCCAGGCCTGAGCCTCAGCGGGACATTCTGCTTCCCCATCCCGAGAATTGACTGAGAATTGACCGAGCAAGGGAACCCCAACAGGCTTGCTGCTTTTTTTTTTTTTTGGCCTCCCCCGCTGCTCTTTCTCCCTCTGTCTTCTAGCTACACTCTACCCCCACCCCCAACACGCTTACCGACCTGCAGGCGATCCGACCCCCGAGGCCGGGACGGAGGAGGCAGCCGGGGAAGGAGACGCGGCGGATTGGCTGGGTTTCTTGGCGGATTTCTTCTCTTTCATCCAGGGGAACTCGGGGGCTGGGGGGGCGGTGGGGAGCGGCGGCGGTGGCAGCAGAGCAGGCCCATCTTCGGCTTGCTTTTGGCTCCCGGGTCTCTGAAGGGTGGAGGCGCCGGGCTGGAGGCTGGGGAAGATTTGCTCGAAAGGAGGAGGAGGAGGAATTAATGTCGACTCCTTGATTGATGAAGTTTGAAATGTCTCCAAGACAGCGGGGAAGGAAGTCAGACACTCGGCGAGCGATGGCTGGCTGTTTATAAACCCAATCTCCCTCTCAAATTCAAAATTCATGGCTTTCAATGGTGGGGGAGGGGGCCTGCTGGGGGGGGCGTCAGGAGGGAGGATCGGAAGGGACCCCCCCTCCTGCCCCCCCCAGGTTTATGCGATGGAACGATTTTGGGAGGGGGAGATTTCGCTCTCTTTCTTTTTTTAAAATTTGGGCCTTTATAATTGTATATTGCTGATAAATACAAGCGTATGGGGACTCTCTCTATTAAACCCAGGACTCCGACGAAATTGCAGGGAATTCGTGGTCACGGGACCGGCCTTGGCCAATCGCTCGGCTGGGCCTGGTGGAAAACAGAGCATTATTTGCTTTAATTGATTCAAAAACTCCAGAGGACCACGACCTGGACACCATAAGTCCCCCATTCCTAAACCGGTGTCTCCCCAATGACTCCCTTTCTCCAGAAAATCTAGAGGGACCTTTCCTCCTTCCACCCTTGTAAGGTTGCAGGAACAGATCAAATCAGAAGGAGAAATTTTCCTCCCTTCTAAAGATTTTAATGAAGTAAATTAATACTTTTTTTATTACATAGCAAGCACTATCTTACACACACACACAGAGAGAGAGAGAGAGAGAGAGAGAGAGAGAGAGAGAGAGAGAGAGAGAGATGAGAGAGTATCTCTATGGGAGGAAGAAGGAATAGAAAGATGTTTCCTCCATTTAGGAAAGGACAGTGTTGAGGTGTGATTAAGAAACAGAAGAGATTTATAATCATCAGCACCACCACTCCCATCCCAACCCCTAAAGCAACTGTTAAATCTTGGGAAATGGACCTCCACAGCATTTTTGCCCACTGACCTCCATAACTGTAGGGCTTGGGTTCCCTTCTCTGCCCAGTGTTTACAGCACAACTCTTTATGTCCATCTGCCTTCCTCTTGGGGATCTATACTTATCTATTAAGTCCTTCACTCCTGCAACAGGAGGGTTGAAGGTGCATATATGCCCACTTAACCCCAAGCCTTTTCTGTATCCATATCTAGGGGCATGAACAAGAACCAATCATATAACTCTCAAAGTTCAGGTCATTGCCTATGGGGGGGAGGGGTAGCAGTCCCTAGTGGAACAAAAAGACTTTCCTTTCCACTTTTGCCATGTGCTAGCATAAGAAAAAAAAAAAAATCTAGGCAAGAAAGATGGAGTTCTTGAAGATGGAGGGAGTGGAAATATGACCACTGAGATGATTCTGGCCCCTGGAGTGGGACTTTATTTATTTATTTATTTATTTATTTAGAGGGGACCAAGATAGTCTGAACTTTAGAGAATGCTACAATTTACTAGAGGAAGGAGGTACAAGAGCCACAAGCAGTTGGTGGGAAACTAGGCCTCAAAGCAGAAAATGAAAAGTCGATCTGGGGGAAGATTTTTAAATGAGTGGGTCAGAGGGACCAAGAGGAGATGAGGCGATCAATCTTAGCCCCCTGACAGCTCCCTCCGATTGCATCAAAGAATTTGTCTCTTTGGGAAAGCAGAGGGAACAGCCGAAATTCCACATCCCTTAAAAAGGCCTGAGGGGAGGGGGTGGCAATAGAGAAAGGTGATTCTGGGAGAGCCAGGAAACAGATGGGAAATGGGGACAGAGGGAAGGCGCTGAGTTGGGTGGAAAGTTTGCCTGGAGAACTCCCACGACTCTGGCCTCCCCTCCCCCTACTGGTTCACTGCAACCCAGCCCTAAGGAGAAGGCTGGTTAGCAGAGAAATGGCAACTCAGCTGGGAGCTGGAGCTAGAAACTTTGTCAATGTAACATCCGCGTGGGAGGTGGTGAGTATTTAAAAAGAAGGGCCCAGAAGTCTGAGTAGAAGGGTGGGGGTGGAGAAGAGAAGGTTGGAAAGGGGGGAGCTGAAGGTGGGGGCTGCAGAGACAGACTGTAGAGCTCTCAGAACATGGAGAGCTGCTCTGAACTAGGCCAACTGGGCAGAGAGGGTGGTGTGCAATTCAGCACCAAAGAAAACCATTTTGCCATTTGGAGATGTGGATAAGGGTAGGCCGGGAAAAATCCAAACAGTAGCTGTGCAGCAAGGCCTGAGAAAGGATTCACTCTCTGGTCAGCCCCTTGGGCATCACTGCAGGTTTTCTAACAGCCCCTCTAGCTGGCTGCAGGACTCAGGGCTTCCCTAGGCAACCCAGGCCAAGACTGTCCCTGAGCAGGAAATACAACTCTCTAACCCTCGATGACAGATTTTATGGCCAGATTAGTGAACAACGGAAAACTTGGGTGTTAAAAGGGGCCAAGAGAGCCCTCCTTCTGGGAGACATCCCTCCCCCACTCCCCTGCATGCTGAATGGTAAAGCAAAGATATTTTACCCATGTCTTTGACTGTTTTAGCTGAGCCACCGGAATCTTGAAAACAGAAGGATAGGGGACACTAAGCCAGGTCCTTCTTATTTACCATCCCAGCTTCAAACCAAAGCTCTGCTTTTTCATACTCTAGTTAAATTCTCTCTCTTGGCCTGCTTTTCTCTCTGGCTAGCAAAATAAGCAATCCACCCCACCCCCAGAGGCAAACATGGCGTTTCATCTAGTTACATCATTCAGAACATGTTATTCAGAGAAGAGGAAGACAGAGAGAAAGAAAGACCCTTGAGCGTTATTTGATCCCAATCAAACTTTGCACGCTCTTCTGCCTTTAAATTATAGCCTGACCCAATGCTAAATTGCTTGCTGCCTGGATGAGCCGTCCAGTTAAAATCCTACTTGGGGGGGGGGGGGATGTGGAATTCAGGTTGCTTTTTTATTGTTATTTATTGTTGCATAAAGACTGTAATTACTAACCTTGGACTGCCAGGATGCAACATAAAAATGAAAATCAGCCCTGCTTTAAGGCTGAGGGCCTGGAATGATTCTCACCCCCACAACCACCACTACCACCAAATATATGCTCCTAATTAAGCAATGCGGGCGCATCGCTTACAATTAGAATTATGCAACTCTTCAGCAAGCAAGCATCGCTTCTCTTTCAACGAATTAGCTCCATATTTCAGCCACCCTGTCTCCTCGCTCTTATCGGCTCCAGCGACGCGGCGGTGACATTTCATCTTTGACAGACCCTCTCTATCCTCGCTCCAGTGTGATAAAACTTTTATGGAACCCCGACTAAGAAATGAAGTTTTCCCAAGGATCCTGGAAACAGCCGCACATTAGCCTGGGGACCATTTTATTTACGCTTGGATCCAACAGCTTCTTCCACCTTCTTTTCCTCTTTCCCTGGCAAGAGGATTTGTCCCCTCTCCCTCTGCCCCAAGTTTTATTTAGTGATTTAATTTCACTTTAGTTTTAAGGTTTGACCTGAGAAGTCTAGGCCTCAGGTTTTTTTTTTTTTTTTTTTTTTTTAGATTAATCATTTTCCTTTGTTTTCATTTTAGACCCAATGGTTGTTGGGCTTCGGGTCACGTGATGACTTCTTTGTAGCTCCGGAAGACGACTGTGAAGTTTAGGTTCTGTGGAAGAAGCAGTAATCGGCCAGATTTTTTTTTTCCTGGGGGTGGGGGGAGGGATTGAAGAGAGATTGCGGCCAAAGGGGGGAGCAGACAAAAGGTCAATGGATGAGAAAAACTGAGAGGCAAAGAGGTTAAACAAAAAGACCCACAGAGAGCACCCAAGAGCCCCCTTTCTTCCACAACTTGTTACTTAACCTTAGCTAAAGAAGTTGACAGAATGTGTTCCGGGTTCTTATGAGTGAGAAAAACTATATTTAAACCTGAAAAATTTCAAGGGGGAGATAGGATCCTGAGCAGTGGACTAGGAAAGGATCTTCAATGTCCTTCTTCCCATGGGGGAAATTTGGCAGTCAGAAGCCTTGCTCTGCTATCTAAATTGGACCACCAGGACAAGATAAAATTGATAACAGAAAGTTTATTCAAGAATTGTTTGACAGACAACTCTTTTAAGGAAAAAAAGTAACTACAGAAGAACAAAGAAAGTTCCAAGAGGGAATTAACTCTAACTCTACAAATTCAAGACTATACAGTGACGATTAGGAGCTGAGTTCATGCCTTTTAGAACTAATTACAATTGCTCATAAGTACGAGTTTAACATAAATCTACAGCTCTTTCCTAGAGTACGATAAAAACTAAAATAGCTGGTTTTACATGACAGAAAACACAATGTCCCTTATAACAAGTAAATACTAAAAAAGTACAATTTTTCCTTTTTTCCTCATATAAATACAGAAGGTAGGGGGGGATAAATAATACAAAAAGAAAATATTTTAACAGGCTATAACCAATAAATATATATGAAAATGTTCACTAGAACACACACTTTTTTGAGCGATGCTGGACTTCTGCAGGCCTAGGCATCTCTCACAGTTGTTTTTATATCCATTAAAATGTAAACTCTAAGTGCAACAAAAGTGTCCTGTCAGGAGGTTGAGCAAAGCACACAGGCCAAGCTGCAGCCCCTGCCTGGGACAGACAGTTTGTTCAAATATACCCTGTTTTCACGTTAAGTAAGAGAGCAACAGAAGAAAAGTAAAGTGGAGAACCTTATGTGGCCGATTGTTTTCTGTGGAGAGAGGGGGATGGACCTGGAGCTGAGAGGAGAGGCTGTGGAACAGGCAAATGTTCAGTCCTTGCCTGCCTTAGCCTCCTAACTTTTCCTAAAAAGAAAAAATATATATATTTATACTATAGGCAGCTCTGACTTTCAGGATCTCTCACCATCCCTGAGCCCTCTAAAAATTGTAACTGATGGAGAAGGGGTATAGATACGAAAGTCCTAGAGCAGAAAATCATGGGGCTAGAAACGGAGGGCATACCCCAAGAAACCTCAAATAGATGGAAGGAAATTTGAGGTTTCAGGGAAGTGGGAGGAGAACGTGCTTTCTGTCCTTGGGCTTAAATGTGTCTTATTATTTTCTTAAGGAGAAAGAGAGGGGGGAAATCAAGATCTGGGGGAATTATCCACAGAGGTGGAAGGTAAGTGGGTTGGTTGGTCATGGCCTAGCCATCTTGTCTGCTTGTTTTTGTTTTTTAACTTTTTAAAAATGTGCTTCTCTGCCTTGTTTTCCTATCTCAACTTCTTCTACCACACTCCCTCTCCAGCATGGAATTCCAACTTGGTAGTGCTGGAGCCTGGGGTTGAAGGGGTCATCTCCAATCTGCCGTGGATTCCTTTCCTTTCCGATGGGTTGGCAGGCAGATGGAACAAGGAATGAAGGACTTTAAAACAACCCCTCAAGCCAGGGAGCAGGGAAGGAGCTCCAAGTCCCTTGTCCTGGGAGCCTAGCAACTACTTCCCTAACCCCTCTTTCAGACCTCCAGGCCGCCCCTCTGAGCTCCACAGCCCCCCTCTTGCCCTTGACCTCGCCCCTCCGCCCTTCCTCTCCCATCACAGGTGTGTTAATTTGGGAGCTTCTTGGATTCTACCCTGAGGAGGAGGCGCGTGGTGAGAGGAGAGGTCTGTGTAGGTGGGATGGGGGTCGCATGGTCCATGATGCTGGTTGGGGGCCATAGGGGGCGCCCCGTTATAGTCCAGGTTCCCAGAGGGATGGTGGGAAAGGTGGTTGAGGCCATAGAGGGAGGGGCCGGCAGGGGGCGGCAGCGGATCCGCGTAGCCGCCCCCGCCCACATACACTGGGCTGCCCTGCATGGTGGGCGTCCCGTAGGCGCCCCCGTTGGCTTGGAGAACGTGGGACTCGTAATCGGGCGCCGGGGTCGGGGGATACTTCTGCGGGGCGCCACAGCCCTTGAGAGGGGGCTGGTAGTTGGAGGGCAGCGTGTAGGCATTCTGGTGGGCTTTGCCGAAGGCGGGCGGGGACGGGCTCTCATAGCTGGGGGTCATGGAGTGTAAGGCGTTCATGAAGCCAGCGGTGGACTGCATGGGCTGCGGGGGGCTGCCGGCTGGAGACGGGCCCCCAGACGACGAGGCCAGGCCCTTGGCCTTTTGGTCCTTCTTGTACTTCATGCGCCGGTTCTGGAACCAGATCTTGATCTGTCGCTCGCTGAGGTTCAGCAGATTGGCCATCTCCACGCGGCGCGGCCGGCACAGGTAGCGGTTGAAGTGGAACTCCTTTTCCAGCTCCACCAGCTGCGCGCTGGTGTACGCGGTCCGCGCCCGCTTGGACGCCGCCGACCCCGGGGGGCTCTTGTCCCCTCCCCCGCCGCCGCCGCCGCCCCCACTGCCTCCACTACTGCCGCCGCCGCCGCCACCGCCGCCGCCACCACAGCCTTCTGCTGGATCCGAGGAGGAGGGGTGGGAAGGGGAGAAAATGAAATAAAAGATAATTACTGAACACGCCGAAATTGAATGCATCGTTTCTTAATAAATCTAGGCCTGGACTCAGAGCCCCCGCCGCCCTCCCCTTCGCGTCCCCGCCTCCTCCTGCCCCCCCCACACACACCGCCCGTCGCATTAGCGGACACTCTATAATAGTGGCATTTATTAAGAGACCTGTTCTCCTCTCACTGCCCCAGCTTATGAAAATTTGATCATGTCACGCAGACAGAGCTGCATGGCCATTTATTTAGGACTGGATTTTTGTGTGCGGGCTTTCTCCCCCTTATTCCCAATTCCTGGTCTGGGGAACACATCCCCTCCCTCTGTCTTTTGGACAGGATGGGTGACTGGGGAGAACCTGTAGGGAAACTGGACGGGCACTCATGGGCAGACCCCCGAAGTATGGTGTGAAGAGACAGCGGTGCCTGGAGGCCGGGAATCTGGGCCGCCAGAGCGATTGTGATTAATACCCACAGTAATCATACTTAATAATAATCATTGACGACTCCTGGCAGTGCCTCTTGGCTTTGCGGCCTAGGGAAGAGTTCTGAGGCCAAGCGCCCCACCTCCCAGAGCTCTCAGAGCCCGGTGAAGGTTAGCTGAAGGGACAGGATGTTGGCAGGGTCAGGGGTCATCAGGTGGGGGATACCAAAAATGCACGGCCTGCGACCTAATATTGTTCCCAGGCCGTCTCGTGGGCGCCTAGGGGCTGGGTGCTAGAATAACAGTGACATTCCTGGACCTGACAAAAGCTGATGACGAGGAAGGTAGAGAGCTGGTACCTGTGCCGGGGGAGCTGTTTTTCAGCTTGGACGTTTGCCTTGACTCTTTCATCCAGGGGAATATCTGTTTGGTGAGGGTGGAGTTGGAGCCGGGACCGCACTTGGGGGGGCCGCTTTTGCTGGGCCCGCCCCCATTATTGCTGTTGCTAGTGGTACTGGTAGGTGCGGCGCTGGGTGGGGGTGAGCCCGGAGGGGCGGGCAGGGGCTCAGGGGCCAGGCCGGGCCTCATGCAGCTGCCGTTGAGCTCCTTGCTCTTGGCATGTGGGGCGGCGTTGCCCAGGGACTGAAGAGAACACGCTGAGCGCTGGTAGTCACCCTCCAGGTGCGTGGCGGCCTGAAAGGGGGGTTGGGGGGGCCCGTCGTAGCCGAAGCCATTGCTGCCAGAGTACGAGGAGTAGCCTCCGAAGAGCGCAGCCGCGGCGTTGTCGTAGTAGGTGGCTTTCTGCATCGCTGGGCGAGGCCCGGGCAGTGGATGGCAACTTGCAAGGGCCTGATACCCTCACGACCGGACATTGGCACCCCCGGGGGTCTCGTGACGCGCCGGACCCCCCCTCCCCTTTCTGCCCCCCTCCTCCCGGGACTGTTGCAAGCGGCTGACCTGCGGGGGGGAGAGAAGAGACACAAGGGGGAGAAGAGGACTGGGGCTCGAATCCATCTTAGGAACTGAAAAGGGAACTGACATCAATAGGGTTTTTTTTTTCTTCTCCCCTTCTCAACATCTCCAAAGCAGATGCTGAGGCATGTCTCTGACCTGAAATAGGTTTTTCCGTATATCAGCACTTTAAATTTAAAAAATAAATTCCACTATTTTTCATTTCCACTTAAAAAATCAAGATTATACTCCTTTAGGGAGTGCCAAGAAGTAGAATCCTACTGCTACATGGGCTCTTGCTTCTCTCCTGCCTGTGCACTAGCCCCTGACCTCTCCTCCTCTCTCTCTCTCTCTCTCTCTCTCTCTCTCACTCTCTCTCTCTCCCTTCCTCCCTCCCCCCCAGCCTCCCCCAACTCTGAGATAGAGTGGCTCTAGAAATGGGGCATTAGCAGACTCCAAAAAGCTCATGAATGCCTTCCTTGGAGCTGAGAGGCCTCTCTGCCTTCTGCCTTACCTCCATCTATATCCTTTCACTTAGGCAAAGTCTAGTCCAGAGGAAACCAAGGGATCTCCGACAAAGACCAGAGTAAGAAGCAAGTTGAGCAGGGAACCCTCTGTGAGATACCATATTCTTCCCACCCTGCCCTTCACAAAGAGGACAACAGCCTGACCTAGAAAATCCTTGAAGATTTTAATCCCAAGAGCCAGCATAACTGAGTTCTTGCCATCCATGATCCTGTTGCAGGTACCACCACCTCCAGTTTTTGTCATTGCTCAATCAGGCCTAGGACCAGTGGCCAGCGGCCCCTGCGGAGCCTCCAAATGGAACAGGATTGTTTCAGTTTCCCAGACAGGGCCCTTTGGAGCTGTGACCATTTGGCCCAGGTCTCTCTCCCCACCCCTCTTTTTAAATCATCAGACAATTTTCCCCACCTTTTTCTTGAAAGTCTGTTTTCTTTGATTTCTCCAAAAGAAAATAAGGGGAAAAAAACTAAATTGTGCAACTGCCGGACTTTGCTACTTAGCTGGAAAACATGCTTTCTAAAAGAGAAAAATGTTTTGGAGAAAAAAAATACAAAGAGCAATTTGAACAATATTATTCTCTGGGTTGGAAACAGAGGGTACTCCTGTTACTGGGGTTCTTTGAAGCAAAAATAAAAATACAATCACTATTTAAATACAGCCTTTTAAAAATGTTCCAGGAAACTAAAGCCTAAAAGTGTGATAGGATTTTGTGTATTTGTTCTAAAGCTTCGGGCTTCTTTTTTCCCCCTTTCTGTCCAAATCCCTCACCACCACTTTTTATAAAACCTCCAGACTGATTCTCTCTTCTGTCACGTGTGTTTTGAAAACTTAAATCTCATTCAGCCTAGCTGATCAACTCCAAAGAAAACTAAAATTAGGAAAGTAAAATGAAAGGAGTGAAGGTGAAGGAAGTCCCTCCCACACATAAATCCCATTCTTAACGGTACAGATTTATACTCAAAAGAAAGCCGGTGTAGTCGTGAGTTCCGATTGGTTTCTGGGAAGAATCTGTTTCTGGAAATGCACATGGGTCTGCAAAGCAGCAGGTCCTTCCAAGGAGAACTGGAGTTCAATTGACCAGGCTGACCCAATCCCTTTATTATTATTACCATTATCCTCTGATGATTTAACCAAAATTAGCTTCGGAGCAGCCCTGGCTGAAGGGGGAATTAATTAACAGGCGTCAGTTGAGTTTGTTATTAATAGATAGAGAAGAGAATGAAATAAAAACGTTGGCGGGGGTTAGCTGGGTGGGCCCTGGCTTTATTTAGTCTAAATGATTGTTACAGCAATAATGATGATGATGATGATGATAATAATAATAAACAATAATTTGACTAGACGCCTGAGGCCGAAATTTCTGTTGCTCCCCCTGCAATAAACCCCAAACCATCGCAGGACGGAGGCCAGGCGAGTGTGGGAAGCGAAGGAGCCAGAGACGTAATAGGAAAGAATGGAGACTCCGCCGGCGGTGATACAAGGCCGGGAAGGTTTGTGCACCGGGATAGCCCCCGGCTGTCTCCGCCGCTGCTGCCACAACGGCTGGCGATGAGCTACACGCCGCCTACGCTGGCCCAAGGAAGCGAAGAGAAAGCGATCGGGACACGAAAACGGTTAGCAGCCGACAGGTTCCAAGCACACCGGGCCGGCTCGGCCGAGCCCTGCAGCGGCAAGTTTGGGCGCTGGAGGTAACCGAATTAAAAGGCGCCTTAGCAACTCTGCACCGGGACTTTGCCCAGCTGGGCTCCCAGCTGGAGGGCGCCGAGGCCTGGCTGACGGGACTGTGGGAAGAGGGAAGGTGCTGCGGGGATCTGAGATCTGGGATCCAGGAGAAGAGGGGGTGGGGAACAGCTCTACCCAGCCAAACACGTCTATTTCCCTTGCCTCCATGTTGGAAAAATTCAGGCTCCATATGGCTCCACGGAGGGGTGGGAGGGAGACGGTGGCTCCAGGCTTTCCCCCAGGGTCTCGCTGGAGAAGGGAGGTGAGCCCCACCAAAAAAAAAAAAAAAAAAAAAAAAAAATCATCTTGCCAGGCGTACCCCAGGGAGAGCCAAGAAGGGTAACAATAGCTTGGTGAAGCCCCAGGAGAAACGACAGGCCACCTTTCAGGATTTAAAAAATAATAATAATGGAAGTAAAGAAAATAAAATAAGAAAAGGCGAGAGAGAAAGGTTAGGCTCTTCTTAGCAACCGGGGGAAATTTCAGCCCTGGATCTGGCTGCTGGAAGAAAAGAGAGCAGAAAAAGAGAGAAGCAGGAAAGAAGAGGGAGAGGGAGAGAGAGAGAGAGAGGGAGGGAGGGAGAGAGAGAGGGGGAGAGAGGGAGAGAGAGAGAGAGAGTCAGTCGCTGCGTGGAAGGAAGCTTAAAGCTTGTGAACTCTTCTTGAACCGAGATTGGAGTCATATGGGCCATAAATCATTGAGACATACTCTCCGCCATTCACAAACTGATAGCCTATTTCAGTCCAGCTTACCTTAGCCACCGACGAGGGGAGAACAGGCAGACATAATATATATTCACATCGAGCCCCAGCGCGAGCGGCAGGCGAGAAATCTCCCCTCCTTGAAGGCAAAGGAAAAAAAGACCACTGTTTAAAGCTGCGTCGCCCCCCCTCCCCAAAGCCACCCGGCTGGGGAGCCCGAGGGGCAGACCGGCCAGAGGAGCCGCGCGGCGTCCGCTTCAATTCACTCGGCTTAGGAGCGGGGGTGCGCAGGAGGGAGGGGGTGGGGGAGCGGGGGAAAAAAATAGAAGACCGAAAGGTGCCGGGGCGGCTCGCCTCGCGGAGAATCCAGCTCCAGGCTCCGGCACGGCCAAGCCGCCACAGTGTGGTTGCCCTATAAGACTGGTACGCCCTACTCTCGGTAACAATGGCCTCTGCTTTTGCACAGGGAAAAAAAACCACACAGACACACACACACTCTCTCACTCACACACAAGCTCACACACACCCCCACCTCTCCCCCTTTAGCAAGCTTAGATGCCTGATAAGGAGAGAAGGTGATGGGGGAGGGGGGAATTTTAAATACCCCCCCAAAAAAAGAGTGAGAAGGAAAGAAGGTAGAAGTGTTTTGTTCTTGTTTTTTTAAGAATAGGTAGATTTTTAAATTGAGAAGGGGAGAGGAAGAAGAGATGAAGGAGAGCTGGTGGAGTTCAAAGCTACCCCCCAAACCCCAAGAGTGAACCATTATGCTAATTTGAGAAGTGGCCTCTGGAGGCTTAGTGAAAGACTGGCCTGGCCTGAGGGTGCTGGGTGCCCCTCCATACTCATTCACAGTTGGAACACCAGGACTTTTTTTTTTTTAAGTAGTTTTACTTCTCCTGGACTGAGGCTAGGTCTCCTGCCCTCTCTCCCTCTGACTCCCTCCTTAGTCTCCCACTTTTCGCTTCTCCCTTCCACAACCTCTCTATTCCTTTCCCCTCAAATTTCTAAGCCCAGTCTCTAACAGGGGAGGGGGTAAAGCCAGACCTTCTTTTTAAAAATTACCCCTCCCCACTCCTTTTTTTTTTTTAGAACAGACAATAAGCGGTGAGTGACAATTTTAAAAACCCAGAACATCTTGCAGGGGGTGTGGGTTTGAGGAGAGAGTGACAAAAGAAGGACCCTGAAGTTTAGTTTGAATTCCAGACAGTGCCGCTGGCAGTAGAGGGGCTGTAAGAACTTCACAGAGAAGTTTCTGTTAGTATTCTCACCTCCAGAGAGGCAGAAGAGCTAAGAGGTGATAAGGACATTTGTACTTCTGAGAATATGAAAACTAGCAGGGCTTCATTTTAAATGTGCATGCAGAAGAGATGGAAGATGGTTTTTGTTATTATTCTGAGCAAACCTGTTTGTTTCTCTCCTCTCTCAGCTGTGCAAGATTTACGACTCTTGGCACAAGTGAGGAAGGCTACAAAAGCTAAAGTTTTCTTAGGGCGTGTTTGAGCAGGCCAGGAAAAGGCAAGGGGGGAGGCCTGTAGGAGGAAGACAGGAGCCAAAAATGTAGGTGTCTGCAGATTTGAGGCGGGGGTGGGGATGAACCATTCTCAGCCAAGGAAAAAGACTGAAAGCACTAGGACATTTCCCCAAGCAGGAGTGTTTGCAACTCTCTTTAACTGCTGACTCGGGGGTTATGGGATAAAATAGAGGGCAGGCAGTCTCTTCTACAAAGGCAGCCTCGGAAGCGGGTTCTCTCAACTTCGTGTAGACAGAGCCTGCCACCCTCCTGTGATTTCCTGGTTAAATACTTTTCTTTTGCCTTCTCTCATCTGGATGCACCAGGACAGGCGATGAGACTGGGAAAAACAAAGGTGAGAGATGACTTCCAGCTATTGTCTCCCCTCCAGGAGAGGGTAGCTATATCTGACTCTGCCAGTGCTTCCCTCATACCCTCTTACTCCACACTCACAAGTTCTGCTTTATGGATGAGAAAGGGGTGGTCCCTAGACTCTGGTCCCCACTCTTTTTCAGGCCCTCCAAGTCAGGCCAGGTGGGATGGAGCAGCTAGTTTCCTAGGGCCCTGTGGAACAGGGAGAACCTGTGGGCCTCCCTACCCTCCAGCAACAGAGTCACTTTCAGAGCCCTCACTGTTTTGTCCTGAGGATCCTATAGCCTTCCTAGAGAGCTGGCGGCTTTCTAGAGCATTGGCAACTGGGAGTTAGGGTAAAATTGAGGGTGGGAGCCATTTTCTGTGTTCATATGGAGAAAATGCCCAAGCCTGATGAAGTACTGGGGTTCAAGCCAGGATGCCTCTAAGGAGACCTATTAGGGCTATCTGAGTATGTGGCTGCAAGAAACTGCTCTTAGATCTACAGATCGTGACTGGAGATCAGCACAGTTAGACAGCAAGTAACTTTGGGCCCTGGTGGGTCAGGGACTCAGGCCAAGGAGTAAGGGAACAAGTACTCTGGGATCTTTTCTCTTGCTCCCCCCCCCCCCCAAAAAAAAGAATGTACTTCAGATCTTTCAGCTCTTCTAACAGGTATTACCACTGGCTAAAAAAAATCACCTTGGACTTGTGCTCCTGATTGTTCTCTGGACGGCACAGTTTTGCCTCAAGGAATAACAAGAGAGCCTGGAAGGCACCCAGCCAGCTGCGGCCAAGGAGAGGAGATGGGGCTTGGTGAAGAGCAAGCAGTAGGGCCTGGAGTTGCTCTGAGGGTGGAAACTGCAACAGTAGGAACCCTTCCCTTTCCAGCCTCCTCAACCCTTTGTGGTCCCTCTGGCAATGGGACATCCTAGGATGGGAGTGAAAAGGAGGACTGGGGAACAAGAAACAAACCCGGGGAAACTTTCAGAGGACAGACACCCCTAAATGCGGTAGGAGCTGGAGCAAGGGCTTCTAAATCAATTCTGCAGAATAGCACCCATTTGGAATGCTTGGGAGGCAATGAGATCCCAGTCTGGTTTCTTTCTTGCCTTTTTTCTTTCTTTCTCTGAGGTTTCCAACCAGCAGTTCAGTTGCCTCTGATTGGGGCTCGGAAGTTGGAGGGTGGATAGAGGAGGGAACACACAGCCCTCAGGGTACCCATTTCGTTGGAAGTGTGACTGCAGGTTAGGGACAAAGGTAGTAATGAGGAGCTTGGGGAGGGAAATTGGGGTAGGGAAACTCTACCCCAATTTGAGATCTGAGGAAAGACAGTGGGGTCTGGGAAAAGAGGGGGAGGGAGGAGAGATTAGGGCAAAATAGAGACAGAGAAAAGGAGAATTATTTCTTTTTGGATTCAGGGAGGGAAACTTGGTAACTGTGTGTGTGTGAGAGAGAGAGAGAAAGTGGGGGGGATAGAAAGAGAGAGATTGGAAAAGAGAATTTGAGAGAAAGAATAATATAAACTAATAAAGGCACAAAATAATTAATGTAAAGATTAGGAAATGTGTCCACCATCATAGACATGCTTTCCTCTCCACAGAGCTTAGAGCGCTGGCTCTGGCACTCATGGGCCACTCAGTACCCAGTATTGGGAGACAGGCAGCTCTATGAACCCCTGTGAGCAATTGCTGGCTGCCAATCCTTATGAACCTGGATGGGATCATGCCTTTTTCCCTTATCCGCCCCCCCCCAAAAAAAATCCATCAAAAAGCTAACGAAAATTTTCTCAATAAGGGGTGGGGGACTGGCTTCTTTAAAACTAGTTTCTGGTTTTATCCTTGGAGCGGCCAATGATTCTGCCCCTAGCTCAACAGCAGAAAACTCCTCAGGTCCATCCCCCAGCCTCCCAGCTCTCTGAAGCTGGACCTTGGAAGGCATTTAGCGATTTGTTTCTTGCTGACCCTATCCTGGTTCCTGTCCCACATTCTCTTCCAACTTCACTGGCCAACGTTGTGGCTATTGTGGAGTGGTATAAAGTTAACATACTCACCTAGTGATTTCTCTCTCTTAAATCTGAATAAAGATTTCAACACTGGGGATTGTAAAGGTAGGGGGATAGTGTTTGTCTCCCCAATCAACAGCTCCCTAAAATGAGAGTGGGAAGGAAAAAAGGGGCATCCGAAGGAGAAGATCTGGCACCTCCACCCAGGCCTCTGAGAGCTGCGCAGCAGTAGCGCACATCCAAGGCGGTAATGGGGGAAGGCCTCCAAGGAGAAGAAAAAGTCAAGCTGTACCCCCCACCCTACCCCAAATATGGGTACGCTGCTCTCAGGCGAAGGCTGCAAGTTGGATCCAGGAAGAAATGGGATGGTGCAAAGGTCTGCCAGGTCTACTCAGTGACCACAGAGGACGCCTGAACATGTTAATGGCGGGGGAAGCACTGCCAGAGTGACATAGGAGCAGGCTGTCTCTTTGGTGGTGAAAGATCCCATTCTGAATCAGGGATCCCGCCTCATCTAGAAGCTCTGTCCAGGCCTGGCAAACCCCACCCCTCGGGAGTGAAGAAACAAAGCTGGGCGGGATTTTGAAGAGGGCAGAGGAGGAGAGACTGTGAATCTTGGACAGCTGAGAGTGGGGTGCTGGAGAGGGAGGGAGAAGCAAGCAAGAGAGGAGTAGGAGCCCCGTACCCTGGGAGTGGCTGCACACTCTCTCCTGACAGATTGGATGTCTCTCTCCCAGTGACCTCTGTTTAGCAGACAATAACTCATTGGATTAATGACCAATCAGTGGAAGACCTCCAAATATAAAACTCCAAAGTCAGGATGGGACAGAACCAGAGTCTGGGCCTGCCGGCCCTTTTGTTATTTTCTCAAAAAAGGGTTTAGGGTGAGGCTTTGGGAAAGTGGATAATGTGGCCAAAGATAAATTTCTAAACATGACATTGTTGCTCATCTCCTTCTCTTCCCACTTCCTCTCCCAGAATTTATGTCCCAAATCACATTTCCCAAGACAGCCTGAAATCCTCCTGTCCCGTGCTGGCTTCCTTATATCCCTGATCCCATAAGAAATTTCCCTTCTTACAACCACGCAACTGAGAAAACAGTACTCTTTCAAATCTTGCCCCCCCCCCCGCCAAAGTTGGAGAATGAAATGGAAAATAAGGATAAGAATAAGGCTGAGGTTGTAGCTCAGTGGTAGAGTAACTGCCTAGTATGTGCAAAGCCCTGGGTTAAATTCTCAGCACAAATAATAATAATAATAATAATATAGAGTAGGGGTCTTTCACTTGCATGCTTTCTGTCCTGGTTGCCCTGAAAGGACACCTAGAATAGTGCTATAGCATCCTACATATACACCCCCTCCTACAAAGAGAAAGTCCAGAGGTCCAGAAGTCAAGGGAAAAGCTGTGGAGAGTGCACCTGCTGTCACAGAATCTAAACTCCGAAACCACAGTTCAGGCCCTAGGCTCTGGTAAGATAGGAGATACTCTAGCCTTCACCTAGTACCTAGCAGGGAGAGGGCCCTATTTGGTGAAGCTGAGCCCCTTCTTCATTAGACCCTTTCCAAATGTCAATCTCAGCACAACCCAGCTAGCTAGACTCTTTCTCCACTCCTTTCTATCACCGTTGCTCTTAGCCTTGACTCCTGTTGAAAATGAAGATACCTTCAGGAGGAGGGGCAGTCTAGATTTCAGTGGACTAGAGTCAGTCTGAGTAACCACTCACTGCTCTGGGATATAAGACTCTGAATGATGGAAAAAACATGCAGTAACTTCTATACCCAGATGCTTCCAGAACTCCAAGACATACAAGGAGTTTGCTCCTGAGCACTGTCACACAAAGGATGGATACATAGAGGTATTCAAGATCAGAACTGGAGAGAACTCAGGGAGTATCCAGTCCAACTCTGCCATTGCTACAGATAGGGAAACTGAGGCCCAGAGTGGGGAAGAAATTTGTCTAAAGTCACACTTGGGATAGCTCCGAGTTCTAGGCATTCCAACTTAGCTGTGTGATAGAAGACAGAACACTCCTAGAGCTTCATTGACCCCTTCTGTAAAGCCAAGGTATGCATATGGAATGAAGGGGTTGGGTTAAATGATCTCTAAGGTCCCCTTTGAACAGAATGTTAGTGATTCTCTATGTGATGATGTAAAAATGAATGACAATGAGCAGTAACAAACTGAATTCAGATAATAACCAGCACCATCATGATCAAATTCAGGATATTTCTCTTGGGATTTAAATGCTTACATCCCTACCACTGAGTACAAATGCCACTCCTGGTCCTCTCACCCCTACAGCGGTTCATGCAGTGGGTTTTTACTGCTCTTCTGAGTAGGGGATGGGTTGTTTTCTATTCTCATTACCAAATCAAAAGTGTTATTTCTGGACACAGCAACGTGAGCAGTAAATAATTAATTTGTATATTAGAGAAGGAAGCCTTCAACCTGGCAATTTTTAACCAGGCATCAATACATCCATTGTACCAGCCTGGCCTTCTCACCCGACCCCCACATCTGTCCACACACCTATCAGCCTCTCCAACCCCACCCCCACAAGTTGGAGACCAGCATTTCTAGGATGGTCACAGGGTCCACAGAGCCAGAGTCTGCTCCCATTCCCAACAAAGTTCCTTCCGTTCTCTGCTGTGCTTTATCAGAAATTTGTCTGTGGGCAGCTGCCCCTTGCAGCTTGCTTTCTCTACCCCACCCCCAAAGATGTGCTGGGCTACTGGTCCCAGTTCTTAGCTCTTGGGAAACTGTAATCCACCGTCCCCAGCTCAAGATGCCCCAACAATGCAGCGAGTTTGCATTTCAAGAAACCCCCATTAATATCAATTTACTTCACTGAAACCTCGGGTTCTTCATCAAGTTGATGATTTATGATAAAATCAATTAAATTACAGCCACTTAGGGCCCAGCCGCTTCCTCTCAGATTTCATTGGTGCGGGGCCCAAGTGTCTGGTGGAAAAATGCAAGTTTAGCTGGAGGCGAGGAAAGATAATTCTGCGGCTGAGAAAATTTAATGCAAAACAATTTCCAGGCAAAGCCGGGCGTCTGGACAGAAATGCAGGAGCCTTTAGCTGGCCTGCGGAAATAACTATAATAACTATCTGGGGGTCAAAATGCTTTTCTCCCCACCCACACCATTCAGTATCGCTTCCTTATTTTGTTCCTCATTTCTGCCCTCCTCCCAAGCATAGACTTTGGGGGAATTGGGGTAGTAACGGTGGGACCGGGAACTGCCAGGGCCCAGCCTCAAATCAACACTCTCCCAATCTCCCTTAACACACTAGGCCTTTTTCTCCTCTTCCTCCCTCCTCCCACCCAATCTTGTTCACTAAGGCCTCAGTCTCCCACTGCAAAGTCACAGATCCAAAGGGAAGATCATTCTGTGTGGGCAGATAGCACCTACTAAAGGCAGAGGAGCAGGGGTCAGGGGCCAGGACAAGTGGGCTCTGCTACACGTGGCTTTGGGAGGATAGAAAACTCAGGCAGGAATGCGCAGTACCTCATGGACAAGGAAAGAGGCAGCAAATTATGCCTACAGCTACCCCCTCCCAGAGTACCAGGACCTGAGAACAGCCAGGCTCCCTCCTGGTTCCTGAAGTGTGTTGAGTCACAAATGTAGTCTCTAAATGCATCCAACAAACCCTAACCTTAAAGCACACATACACATCCCAACGTGTAGATACACTCCTACAATACACAAACACACAAAACCACATCCTCAATCTACAAAGGGACCGTTCCCCCTATCTTGCCGCATCTGGAAAAATAAATTCCAGTGTATCATCCTGGCATCGCCTCCCACTCCAAGAAGGAATTCTCCCGCTTCTGCTCCGTTTGGTTTTGAGTTTCTAGAGCAGGCGATAGTAAACACAGCTTCTCTGAAGTCATAAATCACCCCCTCTCCTACCTTCCCAGCTTAACACCTTGCATCAGCGCAACGCCTTGTAATTTCAGCTTCAAATAACCCCTGGGTGCTAAAGGGCTGGGCCATGGTAGCAGCTGGACCATGGGAATAGAGCCCAGCCTTCCCTCTCAACAACCACAGCTCCCAATGCCTCTAGAATCTCCCACACCTTTCCTGAACAGGAGAGCTCCTCCACCCCAACCTGATCCAGTCCACACAGCCACAAGTACAGGGTCACATTCCTCCACACTAGCTCCACTCTGCCCGCCTCTACCTCTTCTCAGCCTCCATCTCCTTGTAAGTTGCTCTCATCTTTGTCTTCCATTCAGATCTCGGCCTGATTTCAGAGAGTCCTGGAAGTGAACACCTCTCTCTCCATCCCAGCCTGGCCACACGCTCCCACCTGGGCACCTCACACTTACCTGTGTGGTCTCCGGCTAGGGCGCCTGCATCGGCAGACAGCCGGGCGCTGGGGGCGCGCGGGAGCCGACGGTCAGGCCCCAGTCCCCCGGCCCTGGCTGGGGCTCCGCTGCCTTAGCCGACCGCATCCTGGTCACTCCAGCCCTGGTCACTCCAGCCCTGGCAACCCCGAGAGCGTCCGGCCCAGCTGGGGGAGAGGCCCGGATGCGAGTGCCCCTACCCCACCTCCGCCCCGCCCCCGCCCCCGGCTTTGTTTGGCCTCTGCGGCCGCAGGGCCCGCAGGATCCTGCGCTCGGGCTGCGGCCACTAGGCGCCCTTTTCTTCAGAAGCCTGAGATTATACTCCGCCAGGGCCCGCGTCAGGCTGCGGGAGCCTGGACCAGTCTGGCACCGAGCTGGGCTCCAGCTATGAGAGCCCGCCAAGTTGCCAGGCGAGAGGATCGGCAACTGACAGGGGCATGGCGAGCGCAGGGGCGCGGGGGGCGCCATGGCGGAAGGCGGGCGCACCGGCGGCTCTTCAATGTCACCAGCAAAATGGGTTCCATATGTCCGACCCAGCAGAGAAGTGAGGGAAAGACAGACAGTTGGGGCAGGGCAGGAGGGGGTGGGGGCCTCGACGGAGGGTGCAGAGAAATGGTGAGGAGGTAATGGGAAGGATCGGAGAGCAAGAAAGGATTGTATATTCCATTTCCCTCGAGTTTTCTAAAGCTGCTTAAGCCGGTAGGAACTTTGTCTTTTTCCTTCTCTTTCCTGAAATACCGGGGAGGAAGGAGATTAGTAAAGGAAGCATCCGTTTGTTAATCTGGGGATTTGAGCGGGGAAATGTGAATTGTAGGTGAAAGTTCTTAGGCGGCAGTAAGAGCAACTCCTTTTCCCAGGTCCCCAAAGAGAGAAAGAAGAGACCAAGCCTACAAGGAAGGGTTCCACAGTTCTCCAGGTGTGAGAGACTGACCCCAATCCTCACCCCAGGATGGCATTTGTGTTGGGAGGTCCCAGTGATAAAGTTACTGGTGGTGGAGGAGGAGACTGAAGTGTCCAAAACATCTTGGTCATTCCCTAGCACTTCAGTTCCTACCCCAGCTGATTTAGCACCCACTAAGGCCTATTCTAAAGACAGTTGCTTCTGAGATAGCCTCAACTTTCCGCAGCTTCCTGTAAAGAAAGCTATATGTACTAGGAGGAAAAAAAAATTGCACTTGGATTCTGGAGGAGCTTCCCTGTACCTTTGCGCCCAGAAGGGACTGGGCTCTTTCTCTGAGTTTACACCTCCATTTCTGTTCTCTCCTTCTCTCCCCTTTTTCTAACCCTCTCTGTTGTCTCTGTCCCTCACAGCCCCTTTGTCTTTTCACACCGCCTCTCTCTGCATCTTAAATGAATTTGAATTGAGCCTCAGGAAAGACTCACAAATGTCTCCAGAAATCACTTCTGGGTTCACTCATCAGATGAGGCTACCTTTTTCCTTCTCCTTGCCTTGAGTCCCTTTCCTCTGTGGGATCTTATTCTAGAGAGAAGGGGCAAATCATCGAACAGCTGCCTTTCTGTTCCTCTTCTTTCACTTAACTCTGTGTGCATGTGGATGTGTGTGTGTGTGTTTGTGTGTGTATGTGTGTGTGTACCAAGCGCGCGTGCTTATGCCCATCAGAGTTGTGGGTCCTTCTCCAGCATGGCCTCCCTTCCCCTCTGAATGCCCTTTGTCTTCACTCCCCTATCACCCTCTCCTTGAGCTCAGCCTTGACTTCCCACCCCAGAAAGGGAGCCTGCTGCTTGTTCTCTCTCTGGGTCCCTCTCCTCCCCCCCCCCCCCCCCCCCCGCATCCAACACCTCTGGTCATTAAAGCCTTAGCAGACTGACTTCTTAAATGAATAAGGATAGTCACAACAATTATACAGATAAAGAGGACCCCAGCAGAGACTGAGGAGAAGATGGGGTCAGCAGCTTTCCTACAGCCCCATCTACCAAAGGCATTCTACACCATTCCCTGAACAACAAAAACGCAGAGGGGTGGGGGTGCAGAACTGCCAAGAGTCAGAGTTCTTCATGGCTAAATAAACCCAGTGCATGAACATACACACACAGCAACAAAGTCTTTCAAACTTGCTGATTTGGGAAGTAGGCCTAGGTGCCTGGATGGAGGGTATCAGGCCTCACATAGCGGGATTTAGCAGAGATCAGTGACTGAAAGATAATGGTGGCAAGGGATGGTCTCCCTGCTTTGTCTCCTGGGGAAGTCCAGTTGGGGGAAAGGAGGGGGAAGGGTATCAATGCCACCTCCCTTCCCCAGGGCCAGAAGAGACAAAGACCTGAAGGGAGCTGAGAGAATAAAGAGGATAAACTGTGTGGAGAGGAGGGTGACAGACCTTCACATCACTGGTAAAGGTAGCAGAGGAGGGGAGGTAGGAAAGGGGTTGGGGAGGAGGAGTTAGAATCATGCATGTAAGGGCCTCCAGCACTGGCTCCCAACAATCTCCTAGCTATACCCTGGCCCAAAGAGTTGTTCCTCCAGCTCCCCTTTTGTTCCCCATCTTCTAAAGCAGACTGAATTCAGAAACCAATACAAGGAATTCTATTCCCTCCCTTCTTCATGTCCCTCCTTCTTTCCAAGGAAGAGGTGATATTTCCCCTTTTCTCAGAGACTCCAAGGTTTTGACCTAAATTCTGAAACACTAGTTGGGGGTAACATACCCTCTTCACTTTTGTACATATGCACACACCACACTTCCCAGGTGAGGGAGTAGAAATGCCTCCCACACTGAGTGTATGGGAGATTCTCCAATATTCAATGGTGAGTGGGGAATGAGACCAAAAGGCTTGGAGCCCCTACTCCCAGGTCTCTTAGATGCCTTACCCAGCACCTCCCATCTTACAACCTCTAGCACTGTCAAGGCTGCCCCTGAATCAAAACTCTCCCCAATTATTTTAATCCAGGATAGGCAGTGCCCCTATCCATCTAGCCTGGGCTCTTTGCCTTCTCATTCTTCTTCTCAAATCCTTTTCAACCCAGACTCCTAAATTAAGAGGCTTCACCCACCATCCACCTGAAAATCTCCTGTTAACCACTTTGGGGCTCAGCACCACCTTTGAGCAGAGTTAGAAGTGAGCTCCTGCATACTGTAAGGACTGGGGCCTAAGCTGCCACTCTAGGAGGCTGATGCCCTGAATAATTAACACCTAGGTATAATGACACTCTTAATTTTTCCTGCTCAAAGGTTTACACTAGTAGGCAGAGTTAAATATCACAGATAATAGTAGCTATAAAGTCAGCTGGCCTAGCTCCAGGCAGGGATGAACAGCCAGTAACTTGGATGGGTCTTGGCAAAGGCCCTGGTCCTCTATCCCCCATCCATCACAACTTTAGGGCACAGACACGATGTCCCCAGGAGTCACTTCTAACTTTGCTATTGACCAGCAGCCTCTTCCCTAATGGAGCAGGACTGTGACCTCCATGAAATCCTAGGGGAAAGTTACTAGTTTTCCCTTTCTCAATCTGTACCTCATTTGCTCTTTGGAAATGGGTTTAGATAGAGAAACAAACCCCATGTCCTCAAACATGCTCCAACTTTTCAGGACTACCTGATTCCTAGAACATTTCTTTCCTAAAAAAACTTAAGAGAACTTCAGCCCCAAACACACACACACACACACACACACACACACACACACACAGTCTAACTGCTGAGGAAACTTTCTTTGTTTCAGGAGGTTGAAGGAAGGTTCCTGGGGTGTGAATTCATTTCCTTGTTTTGTTAGCCAGGAGGGTGGGGAGCCAAGCTTTCAGCTTCACTCCCTGCCCTTCATCCTTTGCCTGCCTTCATTGTCTCCTCCAATTTGAGTAGCTTATTCTCCAGCCTCAGCACCTCCAATACATATCAGACCCATAAATGCAGCTTTAATACTGTAGCTGAATCATTTCCATCCCCTTACAGTTGCAGAGGATTTCCATTGGGTCCCCATCGATTTCAAAAATCTTTGCCTTCAACTCCAGTAATTTCTTTCTCAGCCTCCACCTCTCTTGCCCCCAGGCTACTTCTGTTTAAGAGTTGGGCTTGTTCACCCAGGGTCGGAGTTGGAGAAGCCAAACTCCTGAAGGGGAACTGCCTAAAAAAATAGAGCTCTGTTTGCTCCAGGAATGTTGCCACTATCAGGCTTACAAATGTAATTTTTATATTAGGTGGTGGTCTTTGACTGGGTTTATATGCCAATGAGGCATTTCTGGTTTACCAAATTTATACAAATCTTGCCTTAATTGATAATCACAGATGCTGTAATTTAAGACCTCCAGCTATAGAGCTTTCATATTAACTGCTGATCTATTACTGTAAATTGTCTGAAATAACCAACTCCTGGGAGCAGAGCAGAGAGGGAGGAAGTACCTCCGAGAGCGACTCTCTCCTGGCCCCAGAATCAGCCCAGCTTCCACATCATTTTCCATGAGAAATGATTTATCGAAGACATGGCCATAAACAACACAACTTGCTCACAAATACACACAGACGCACGCAAACACACACGCGCGCGCACACACACACACACACACACAAACGGCTGGCATGCCGGCTGAGAAGCTGACACCCATATTGCTATAAATCAAGAAAAAGGTTGGAGGAGAGGGAGAGAGGGAGCAAGGGAGAGAGAGAGAGAAAGAGAGAGAGAGAGATTCCTAAAATCTCTATGCAATGCCTCAATGGGTATAAACACAGAGCACCGTGTGAAGAGAAATGGCAGGAAATGAAGATGGCTATTTGTCACATTTTACGACAATAACATTAATAACAAACAATAAATTTACATGGACATATAAGACGCGGTAGGTAGTGAGAAATCCCTTCTACTTACAATACCCCAGCCCGCGATGTGGCTCCGGCTGCGGGGCTGTTTTATTGCTGCCTCCCTTTCTCTCTCTCTCTCTTTCTCTCTCTCTCTCTCTCTCTCTCTCTCTCTCTCTCTCTCTCTCCCTCTCTCTCACCCTCTCTTTTTTTTTCTCGGGGTACAGGCTTGTTTTTCAAAGGACAGTTGAATTGCACGTCAGAAACAGGGAGACCGATCCTGCGATTTTCCTGACGAATACATATCTATTCTGCAACCTCGGCATTAATTATTTAATGAATCACGTGACCAGGAGGGGGAAGGGGGTCTTTCGATTTCAGGCTCAAAGGACCACTATGACCTTCCCCTTCAGGAGGAGAAATTTTCCTGCAAAATAGGTTCCCCCCAACCCACCAATGGAATAGTAGTGAGGTTTCTCTCCCACACACACATCTATACCTACTCTATCTACAGCTCTCTACATCCCCCCTACACTTACCCACAGCCCACCTCTCCTCTCTCCCTTCTTCTCCTGCTACTGCTTAGTTCGTTGAGGTACAGAAATAGTCTGCAGGGGCGCCAGGGGTGGGGGTGGGGTGGGCACAAAGCCCTTCTCCAAGCCCCTATTTTTTTCAGCTTCCAATTCTTCTTTCTGTATCCTTTAGGATTAAGATTCCCCTCTAACTTCACTCTGCCCTTTCCAGAGCTATTTATAAGTGAAATGTGCTCCCCCTCTTCCTAAATAATCAACAAGATTTCTAAAGGGACCAGCTTAAAAAGAAACACTTTGTAAGTCCTTGTTACATAGGTATCAAGAGTGGGACTCCTGGCTTTAATTCTCTTTTTGATCTTTTGTGGTACCTTTGAAAGGGCAGGAAAGAGACTAGGTAAAGAGATGACTCTGGAGCTTCCAGAGTTGAGAATAACCGCAAGGGGGATGGTTTTCCCTTGTGTTGTTGCTACCACGGTGCACCAAATTCTACTCACTATTTGAAAATAGGCTTTAGAGACAAAGACCCAGGACTAAGGTTTCTACACAAAAGAAGTGGACAAGAAGCCTCTCCATATATAATGTTGAACCCTGTCTCAGTACCCCCCAACACAACAGTGAAGACAGCTGGAGATCTGAACAAGACAGGAAAGAGGGGGAAGGAAGGCTTTGAAGTTTCCTGGCAGCCCCAGGTCCCTATTTCCCAGGTGTTAGTACCCTGTGTTTCCAATCAGCAGACAATGGAGACTGAAAAATGAAGCGGGGCCTGGTGGGGGTTTAGGTGAATGTTAAAGGGTTGAACATGGGGTTGGGAGAAATCCATCCCCTAGGCCTAGGGAAAGAGGTATACAGACTCTTTTGTCTCAAATATAAACAAAATCAAAATTCTCCCAAAACTTCACAAGTTACAACCAGAATCCGAGCACAGGGTGGGTGTGAGTGTGAAGGGAAGCAGAAAAGGCATTCCTAAGGAGCCCCGCACTGCACATTCCCAGCCTTATCTAGCTTCAGCAGCTCTGGGGTTGCAGGACGGCAACCAGGGCCAGCAGGGCAGGCAGGGAATGGGAAGAACAAGCTCTAGGGTAGGGGAGCATGGGGCTGAGGGGCCTACACTGGTTTGTTTGGATGGGTCTGAACCAAAGGCAACTCCTTGTAGGAGAAAGTACAGGACCTTGTTGGTGTAATAAACCCCAAAGAAACTGCCACCCGGGTGCTGGCATCAGAGGTTCCAGCTGTAGCGGCAGGGGGAGGGGGGCTCTGGAAAGACACTGGAATCCTGAGCAACCCCATGGGGTGGGGCGCCAGCAGGGCCCAGACTCTGTAGGGGGGTGGTCAGCTTTGATTGTCCAGATACAAAACAGACTGGTATTGAATTCGGCCCGTGGTCGGCCCTGCTCCTGATTCCTGCAAGGGCAACTCCCTGAAAGGCCTGGACTACAAACCCAATAAAAGTGGTTCCCCAAAGACGAACACTAAAGTCTAAAATAAAATAAAAATATGGTGGGAGAGGGGGAAGAGAGAGAATACAAATATGCCCGAGCATGGGAAGATAGCATTTTTAGACACTGAGAAATTATTTTTAAAGACAAGAAAAAGAACAGCAAAATAACACAGACACGAAGGCAGGCGGGGCAGGTTCTATTAAAATGCCCAAACTCTGTTCAGATCCTGGGAATGTCCACGTTCAAATAAACAAGCGCCCGAGCGCGAGCTGAGCGCTTTCTTGCTGCCGATAAAGCGAACGTTTAGACTGTGAGAAAGGCGAGATTGATTTACGAATCTGAACGCGCCGGTTTTATGGCTGATCACAAATCCGTCAGCGCTCAACTCACGCTGGGAAACTTCCCAACTCCGTTTTTTAACCAGACCCCCTCCCCAGCAGCTGCTTCTCAGGGAGACCCACCACTGGCGCTGTGGCCACCTCAGAGGGCTCTGGCAAGACCAAGCTGACCCTCTGCACAGGCTGGCAAGTAGGTAGGAGAAGGAGTGGGGGCGTCCCAGGGAACTGGGAAAAGAGGTCAAAAGATTAGGAGACCTCACTCTGGGTGGCCTCTAAAATTGTAGAAAGTGAACCCAGGCTGCTCTCAGCTCTGAAAAGGCCGAATGAGGGAAAGGGGGAATTTTGCAGTTTGGACCTGGGGGCTGAAACCCTTTAGCAACGGTTTTCCCCTGCCTTTTCATTTTGGTGAACCCCTAACCCTCACAGAGTAGAGAGCAGTTTGTAAAGTCCTAGTCCAAGGTTTCTTTGTCACTTAGGCCTATAGCGAGCCCACAATTGGTTATCTCCTCTTATGGGTAATAAGTATAAATCTCTGAGCCCCCAAATATTTTCAGTCCAGGAGTGACCCATCTTGCCTTTCTGCTCACCCTTTTCTTCCAGAGGCTTCCAGTCTCTCCATTTTTGCTGCCCAGGTACAACGAAGAGAATATCAACCACTCTAGTTATTTCTTGCCTGAGACAACAGTCCCCCAAGTTACAAGAAATAATTTACAAAATGGAAACCAACATCCCAAGCACATCCCGGCAAGGTTCTCTCTCTCCTTTCTTAACCCAAAGAGCATTTCTTCTTCCCAGCCAGAATCAAGCTCAGTAAGTACCCCCTTCTACTCTCTCTCTTTTTCTTCCTCCCTCCCTCCCTAAGAGAATGACTTTAAAAGTAAAGCAAAGATACAGCAAATAGAATACAGATTTAGAAAGGCTCTATGTTCCAGGTTCACCTATTAGCAAATCTTCCACCACCTCTTAAAATTAAGTTTCTGCAGACTCTGGTTAATATAGCAAGCTGGCCTTGGAAAGTGGTCAAAGTGGGTGGGAAAGGGACCCTGCATAGCTGCAGTGGCATTGAGAATTAGGGGTAAAGGGTAAAAATGAGTAAAGATATAACTTCCTAAGCAAAAGAACCTCAACTTCAGAAAATGGGTTGAGAGGTTGTGGATTTGGATGTCAACCAGAAGAGGGGGGGGGTAAAAACAATGTGTGTGGTGGGAGCCTTCTCTTTCTCCTTATTACCCAAGGGCTTATTCCTCTGCCCTTTGGAGCACCAGAGTTTGAGTCTGTCCAAACTCTCATACTGTATCCCTTTGTGTTTCTTCCCTCAGCTCCCTCCAAATGAAGTTGGAAAGGAGGAATGAACTGGACATGAGAAGGGGGTTGGATCCTAGTTTAGGGAAGGGGCTGTGTATAGACCAGTACCCTAGTCCTCACCACTGCACTCTTGGAATGACATTTTTATTCCTTCTCTCTTTAATGGACAGCAATAGAAAAATAATCCAGAAATTCCAAGGTAGCAAAGAAGGTTTTGGGGCTAGAGGGGAATGGAGAGGATGGGTTATATGACAGCTCAAGTACCACTCTCTGTGGAGGTGTGACTTTCCTTCCTGGGCAGGAGGCAAGAGCCAACACAATGTCCAGTCTCAGAGAGGTCAAGGGGCTTCCGAGGTCATTTTGTGGTTCTAATACTGAGCTAATCGCCTAGAAAACGTGGCCTCTCCATGAACTCTCTCTCCTGCCAGCCTCCCGCCTCCAAACCCTAAGTGAGGCCTCAGGGAAAAAGGGCCAGAACATTCAGGTCTGATGCAAAGCCCACTGATTCTCTCAGCCTGAGAAGCAGAGTCCCAGAGGAGAGAACAGAGCCCCCAAACCGAAAGAGCAAAAGGAAATCAAATTGAACACTGAGCTTCCAGGAAGAAGACCAGAGGAACAGAGCAGAAGAGGAATATTTCTGTCAGTGCATCTCACCTGTGAACTGAGCAATTTTTGACTCCAGAGAAAAGCACAGATTTGTCTAAAAATCCCAAACTAGACACAAGAAGAAAACCAAGCACATCCACCTACACTAGCCCCAGGGCTGGGACATTCCATCCAAGAACTGGATTCCATTTTTCCAGGAGGCAGCAGTGACATCTTCGCTGGTAAACAGGCATGTAGAACAACAAGCCTCCAGTATAGACAGAATCCCAGGAATAGACTGCCACATGTGTACTTTGCTAGACACACAGGCACACATGCAGTCCTCCCCATGTCTGCCTGCATTTTCGGAAACCAGAAAAGCACTTCTGAGCCGCCTCAAACAATCTCCTTCCCTGTAGTTTTTCAGGGGCCCTGACGTGTCTGCCAGCAAACACTCTCCAGGTGTCCAGCACACACCACACATCCACCCCTGCAAGCATCAGTCATCATAAAAGGCAGCAAACCTGCCCAAAGTGACCACCATAAAAATCCCCAGAAGATAGTTGAAAAAGAAAAAGGAGGCGAGAGAATATTTCTTCTTTTGCTTGTGAAAGGAGCTCATAAAACGATCAAAATACGCCAGACCAGGCCGGGGCTTTGTTACCTTTGCGACTCTCGCCTCCTCTCGCCTGAGCTTCGCTGGTCCCATTCATGCCGAACGGCTTCTTCCAAACAGAGAAAAAAGTTTTCAACTTTATGGTTCCAAAATTTTTCCCCCTTGCAGATCCGGGAGAGATGGCTAACACTTTTTTCCCCCAACAGCCGGTCTGCGGAGATTTGCTGTTGAATAATAACAAAGGAGAGAGGATACGTATTTAAAGAAAAGAAGTGATTAATGGTTTTCTGTATAATTCTCACATTTTTCTTAGCTCTTGTCTACACAGAATGGCTGTGAACTTTAAGCTCCATAGAAATCTTTTTTTTTTTTAATTCTATTCATACCTTCCAAGGAGAAGCTTTGATTTGGTTCTTTAGAGACATTCCTGGGGGGGCGTAGGCTTTTTTAACAACTATTTCCCCCCTCAACTATGGGCCTCCCCATCCTCTTGTGGCTACAACATCACACCGCGGTGGACCGAAACAAAGCTGGCTCCCTCATACTCCTCCAGGTCCCGGGCGATTTTTTATAAATCTCCCGGCTGCATTTAAACCAGCAATTCACCGCCCTTTCCCTTTCCCAAACTGGGTACACCAGCCCTGTCCTTCCCGGCCCTACCCATTCTCCAACTACCCGAGCTGCAAGGAATGCAAAATAAATAACAATAAAACATATGGGTGGGGTTGGCGTTTTTTATTATTATTATTATTTTCTGAAAGGAGATGGGACCAAAAAAAAAAAAAAAACGACTTTTAACTGCATATACTCTTGGTGCGTAGCCCTGAGCCTTTGGGAGGCAGAGTGGCTGTACCCTGGACCATCTTCGAACCAGAGACTAAAAGATTGGAGACCGAGACCCAGACCTTAGAACTTATCGACGGTACTGCACAAAAGTGGCTCAAGACTGACAGAGCTTTCTGAGGATCACCTGCACCCCTTCCCCTTCCCCCACTCCATTCTAGGGGTGACTGGGACCTAAGAGACGGAAAGCTATTTGGTCCCCAGTCATACTTTCGATACTTTCTATGAGAAAGAAAATGAAAATTAATACAGGAGCAGGGCTTCACAAAAGAGGCCATTTGTCTTCTTGATTATCTATTTGCTTGTCAGAGTTTGAGCTATGGCACCAGCTAGCTCCTTTGTAATATAAAAATACTCTGAAAACCTGCAAACACCCAGAAACATCTGTGCAAAAAATTAGACTCATTAAAGCCTTAAACACCTCAGAGGAAAGTGATACCTTCTTATGTGGGGGAAAGAGGCCGGCCTCTTGGAATCCTCTCTCTCGGAACTTTAATAACCAAAGAGCTGTCTGTCTAGAAGGAGACAGCTTAACCGCATTTTATTTGCTTATGACAAATAAATCATGATATGAAAGGCTTTGCCATACTTAAGTCTCTTGTGTCCTACAATGAAACATTTTCCCCCATTAGGGACTGGAATCAGCCCTCTCAGTCCTTCCGAACCATTTTTGGACTGGAGGAAAAAACATTAAAAGCCCCAAACAAAACACACCCACCTCAAAAGGGTAACAAACCAACTACTGCAATTTGGGATCCTCTGAGACAAAAATTCCCATTGGACTCCTTGGAAAAAAGATTTCAACCACATACAACAGGAGGCCAAACCCACGAGGGTGCTTAACATATACACTGGGTGGCATTTGTCCATATCTTTACATTGAGGTTCCAACAAAAACACGATGTGATGGTCACAAGAAACCGAACATTTATTTCTATTGTCACTCTGTACAGGACACAAATTTTCACGCCAACGAAGGGTTCTAGACTCAGGCAGCCCCAAAGGTAGGAAGGTGCCTGGTTTGGAATGTCAGAAAGAGAACAGGAGAGAAGGACACACATGATATAAAATAATAATAATAATAATAATAATAATAATAATAATAATAATAATAATAAACAATGCAACAATGATAAACTATGGAAGAGGGCTCTGCAACATCATCCTTTCAGAGTGGGAGGGCCACAACATTTTATTTCCTAGTTTCACATTCATTTTCAGTCTAAGAGAGGGCCTCTGCTGTACAACTCAGGATTGGCCAGAGAGTCCTGCCCAGCTCCCAGAACTCAACTGGCCCCTCACCCTGCCAGGCATGGCAGGGTCTTCTAGTGGAAGGCCCTCCCAGGTGTCCGGGTCACTCTTTTTTCTTCCCCCTTGGACTCAATTTCCCTGCCCGCTCCTGTGTTGTCAAGGCAGGTCCCTCCCCCACGTGTCCCTTTCCTTCTGTTCCCTTCATCCCATGGTGGAAGGGGATGAGCAGTCATTGTCCCCCAGAACCGGCACTGAGAGAGAGGGAGGTTGTGTATGTGTTTGTTACCGTAGCCAAAACACTGTGCTATCTGGCAGTCACAGGGTGCTTTCGCTGGGTGTCAGGAGTGGGGGACAAAGAAATAAAATCCAGGCTGTCTTCCAGCAGCGGCAGCAGCAGAGGCGGCGGCAGCCAAGCCGGGCCTCATTTGTTAGCCGAGTGTCGAGGTAATGGTCGCCACCGAGGCCCGTCCTCTCCTCGGCAGAGTAAACAAGACAGATGGGCCTGGGCCTGGCGTGATTAAAGATGAAACGTGGATCCATCTTCGCCAAAGCTGAAATGAGGAGCTTCAGCCTCCTCCTATTTCTCTTTCTGTCTTTTTCTTTTCTTACTTCTTCTTTCTCTTTTCTTTTTCTTTCTTTCTTTTTTTTTAAGGAATAAAGCAAGAGACTTGAACCTTGCTTCTGGGGGGGGGGCCTCTCACCGGGCTCCCTATTGTCATATTTATAAATAAAGCTCCCCTACCCCTCCTTCTTTGCTTTTATTCACATATAGCTAAAGTGGGGGGAGGGCAGGTGGGATTTTCCAGGCCCAGGCCCAAGGGAGGGGGGTCCTCACGCACCCCCCAGTCTCCCCTCCCTTGCACTCTCTGCCCACCCTCGACCCCCACCCCAAGTTCGCAGCTCCAGTTTAGGGAGGCACTAGAGCGCAGGGGGGCCTCCGTTGGGTCGGCCAAGGGGCCCTCCGGCTGCTGCTGCTGCTGCTGCGGTGCTACCCGAGCGGATCTTGGTATTGGGCAACTTGTGGTCTTTTTTCCACTTCATGCGCCGGTTCTGGAACCAGATCTTGATCTGGCGTTCTGACAGGCAGAGAGCGTGGGCGATCTCCACCCTCCGGCGCCTAGTCAGGTAGCGGTTGTAGTGAAATTCTTTCTCTAACTCCAAGACCTGCTGGCGAGTGTAGGCGGTCCGAGAGCGTTTGGGCTCCCCACCGGCGTAATTGGGGTTTACTGGACACACACAGAGAGAGGGAAAAAGAGAAAGTTTTATTGCCCCCGAAAGGGAGGAAGGAGAGCCCTTTCTTCCTACTTACAGTGTCTCCTTCCCTCCCTCCTTCCCAGACACCTCCTCTACCTCCTAGAGGGGAAAAGCCCCAAAGGGAAGAAGTGGAGCTCAGGAAGAGAAAGATCTTAAAATGTGGAAGGTTGTGCTGTCCTGGTTGTTGTTGTTTGGGTATCTAGTGGGGGGCAATTAGGAATCTTTGTAAGGTTTTAGTCGCTCCTCTCTCCCCCTAGGCCTGGGGCCCCCGGGTAGGAGAATAAGGGGTAAAAGAGGGAGGGGAGTTGCCCTAAACCTTTCCTCTGTTTAGTTCCCACCCTTGCTGCTCAGATTCCAAGCAGTGCCTGCCCCCAGTAAAAACTTTTCCCTACTTCTCCAGCCAAGGAGGCCGACTGGAATAAAG
The DNA here is from genome assembly GCF_047511675.1 of Marmota flaviventris. Lineage (NCBI taxonomy): Eukaryota > Metazoa > Chordata > Mammalia > Rodentia > Sciuridae > Marmota > Marmota flaviventris. The sequence continues at coordinate 53,692,556 of NC_092514.1, read as the reverse complement.
GAAAAAATAAATACTGGGAGTTGACTCAACTCGGCTTAAATACGGATTACTACCTCCTCCTCCTTCTCCTCCCCCACATCCCACACCCCTCCCCAATTCCAACTTCACTGAGAATGCATCTCCCTGGCGAAAAAGTCGCTGGTGAGAATGGGGAAGAGGATGGGGAACCGACTTCAAAGGCGCAAGGCCCACCAGGCCATAAAAATTTATGGGGGATGTAATTATGTGGCTCTGAAAACAGGCGACCGTAAATCTCTGGCAATGGCGAGTTTATAGCGGGGACAATTGGCTTCCCCCAGCTCCCTCCCCCCATGCCTCCGAGGTCCCTTCGGTGTAAAGCGCCAGGGGTGGGAGGGGAAGGGGTGCCCACGCACTCACCCGTGCTCACGTGAACTTTGCGCATCCAGGGGTAGACGACGGGCTCTTTGCACGCGGAGTGGGACGGGCTGGGATGCAGGGGGTTCTGGGCGCAGGGAGGCGGCGGGGGGCTGTTGCTGACCGCCTCACAGCGTTGGCCAGGCTCTGGGAGGAGGGCCCCGGCGGGTGGCTGCACAGGAGCCCGAGGGGACAGCCCCGGTGGTGGCGGGGGCGGCGGGGGTGGTGGCGGTGGCGGAGGCGGCGGGGGCCCGGGGTCCCGGCAGGCCGCGTAGCGCTGCACGGTGCACGCCGCGCGCCGCCCGAAGCCCGCCTCGGGTTGGAAGCTGCTCTCTCGCCTCTGGCCGCCGGCGTAGTACCCCGGCGAGTGGTCGCTGGGTAGGTAATCGCTCTGTGAATATTCCTCGCACGGAGGGAACTTGGGGTCGACATAGTTTGAGTTGATCAAAAAAGAACTCATAGCCATTAATTTCTGGGAATTGCCCACAAAATATACTAAAATTTATTCCGACCCCTGACTCGTTTTCCTGTTTCCGAAAGCCCTCCTACTTACTGTCAAGTGAACAAAGTTAGGGGCCCACGTGATCCTCCGAGCCAATGGCCACCCCGCCTGCGATTCCCGGATAAGGAAATCTGCTCACCCGGACCCTACTCCAGCCAAAGAGGTTTATTTCCCCTTCTTCTCTTTCCCCTCCCCACCCACCCACCCAACACTAGGATTTACATAGGGCTCCTGTGGGGCGACCCCCTCCTCTCCTTGCTCTCTCCGACATCAGAGAGACTGAGAGCCAAGGAGAGAGCGCGCGCGAGAGCTAGCAGGTTGCGACTGGAAGGCCTGTTGTTGCACTGGACAGAGAACAATCCCTGGATCCCCTCAGAAGTTGGGGTTCCTGATGTCGCCCCTCCTATTCTTCCTCACCTCTGTCCAGCATTCTCTGCTTTCCATAGGGCCCCATCTCCTCCCCAGGACGACCCCCTGCACCCTGCATCTGTGTGGGAATGGAGTAGCGGGCGGACTGGGGGCTCCGCCTCCAAAGGGGAACCCACTGGGGGCGAGGGGCACTGAGCTTGGGGCATTTCTCTTCTGCCAGATGGGGAGGGGTATGGGGTGAGAGAGGAGGCGTGGGGAGTTGGAGGGCGGGTGCACAGAGTGACTTGTCAGAGATGAATGGAACCTAGGGCGGATCGATAGGAAATTCATGCACTAATTCGGGGAGACCTCGCCTTCCAAATCGCATTTAGCTGCGCTATTAGCCTGGCGGTGTCAGTCCGTCTGTCCCCATTCTCCTATCTACTCCTTTTGCCTCACAGGGCCCAACCTCAGAAAAACGACTTGGTTTCCTACACTAAAGATGAACGCTGGAGTAAAAAATCTGCAACTTTGGAAAGCAAATTGAATAGCAATTTGCCAATTCCAGAATCAACCGAGCAATACAAACCGTGGCGCCAGAGACGTTCTAATTGCCGCTAATGCCGCAGCCTCCGCGGCGAATAGAAATCTCACACCCTTACACCCTTGTAGTACTGGGGATAGAAACCCAAGCGGTTGGATAACACCCGCCCCCCTACACACACACACACACACACACACACATACACACAACACCACCCTTAGTAATCGCATATTTCCAGGGCATCTTGTTCTGAACCCTAACGGAAAGGCAACCTCAGCATCCGTTTGAAAAGCGAATTTCCTTTGCCTTGGCATTGTATGCAAGAGTCATTTTTTTTTTTTTTTAGAATTTCCAATAAAGCTTCTCTGAGCCTAGAATGGAAAATGGGTGGGCTTGACACCAGAGGATAAATTTTAAAACATCGCCAACATTCATTAACTTCTTTAGACTAGTGGAAAAGGACCACAGCTCCCAAGGTCAGGCATGATGTTCAGGTAGAAGATTCCTCCATTTATAACCAGTGGTGGAGGGGAAAGAAAGACGAAGAAACAAAAAGGAAGGAGTCTTCTTATGGTCAGTCAGTGGATTGTCCTCATTTAGAAAAATGTTTATTTTTTTTCTTCTGGAAAAAATGAGCGGAGTGTTTATGTCAACTACATATTCCCCTAGATACGAATTTGTGACCACAAAATTCCTTACACAAATTCGGATCTACAGGGTATATACAGAAGACAGACAGATCTTCTTGGCCCAGAAATTTTCCGGTTCTCCTACTTTCCGCACGTTCTTCATTTGAGGTGTGGTTTGAGTGCTTTCATTTTATTTCGTTTTGTTCTAGTTTTGAGCTCTGGGAGCAGAAAAAGGCATTGCAGTACCATTCTTGGGATTACAAGGTTTTCAACTATCCTCATATTAGAGAGAAATAGAAGCAGCCGGTCAGCCAGGGGACGCGAACCTCGCGGTCGACTCGCAACTCTCAGTGGCGGCGCATGAATTATGAGATGTAAACATTAGCTAAGCACAAAAGGAGAAAGGGTCATCCTGAGGCTGCCTGAAGTCGGAATCAGGCCCTTCTGGGTGCACTCGCGCCCCTCTCCGCCCCTCCCCCTAGGACTTTTATTTTTTAAAGGAAAAAACAAAACCCCAATCGGCTCCTCCAGTGCCCCTCACGGTCTTTAGGATGTGATCAAACGAATATCTAGATATTTTCCAAAGCGCCTCTCAGTAAAGGGAGGAGGGTGAGGCGGCTGGGTGTGAAGAGGGTGTAATAAAAGTCCTTTTGGAAAAATTCAATGGTAAAGAGAGGGAAACAGCTGTAAAGAAAAATGCTGGGAGACCAAGCAGATGGGGTCCTGGATATTTAATGATGGGCAATTCTGTTTACAACCTGAGAAAAAGATCAAAGGCGTTTCATTTCCGAATGAAGGGCAATGAGGAGCCATAAAAGATGCAGCCAGATGATGTGCCTGCTCCTCCTAGTCCCCACAAACCTCCTGGGGGCCAGAAAAAGAGGATAATCCCCTAGAGATATGGAGAAGAACCCCAGTCCCTAACTCCCTAGCCCCAGGTGGATTTCCTATGTCTAAGCCAATGTACTTACTTGCCCAGCCACCTGCTTGGATAACTGGCTGTGAGGCCAAAATGTGGATCTGGGATTTCTGAACCAACTTCCTGAGGCTTCTAATAATTGCTAAATTTACTAAACTGGGAGAGTGGAGATTGTGCTGGGAGGAACCGGGCTTTGACTGTGAAAGCTGTGGCCAGGTGAGGGATGGTGTGGCCAGAAGAAGCCTCCTCCCTTCAGAATCCTACCTATCTCCCTAGCTTTGAAAGATACTTGTAGCCCTCCTGAACAAGTCTAACACTATGAATTTCATTACCAACAAATCAATTCTCTAACCACCACACTCCAGAGGTGTCTGCCCACCCCCAGTCCTGGGATCCTAGCAGGTAGATGGAAATGGAACTCTCAACTTCAGACAACTAGGTCTAAAGACCCTCATTTTTTTTTTTATCCCAAATCTAGTCTTTGACACAGTTGGCCTTGGTTTTTAATTGCTAACACCAACATTCTCCTGGCCAGACCAGGCCCATACATAATTGAAGCAAAACAATTACATTGTACTTGCTATTTTTTGCCATGAGAAGGCCCAACGGGTAATTTCAGACCCCATCTAGGCTGGAGACTTGCCCTGGGCCCACAGAGAGCCCCTGGTAGGATCCCCACCAGCTCTTTACCATCAAACAAGGACCTTTTTAAATAATCTCAAATGCCACTTAAGGGTTCCACGACCCATTCCAACCTGCCAGGACCCTCTCCCGTCCCGTACCTCCTGTCCTTTTCTCGCCGGATCTCTTAAAACCCGTTAGCGTTTTGAAAGTTTTCTCGAAACCCGTTGGCTGGCCGCCGGGCCTCTCTGCTTCTCTATACTTCACAAGGAATGAGGCCCAGGTGCCCACAGCACCTCAAGAGAGTGGGATGGGAGGCAGAGTCACCTCGGGGTTGGGTATGGTTGGTCTTGGGGCCAGAGTTCAGAGATTTTCTTCCCTGCGCTCTGGGAGCCGCCACCTGCGCATCCCAACAAGGCATCGCATACACACCCCTCCCCGCCCCCACCATCACTCCAGCCGGGTGCAGCCACCAGGGGTGGAGGACAGGGTTTATCGGCGAATCCCAGAATGGGTTTCACCACAGCTGGAGACTGCCTTTCTCCCCTTCACCCGGAAGAATACCAACAGCAATGTGCATAGTAGAAATAAGAACAGCAAGGGACTCGCGCGCGTTCAGAGCAACCTCTCCTGCGCTCCGCGGTCGTTTGGAGGCTTCCCCGTCGCCTTCTCCTGGCAGCCACAGGTTGCTAGCGTGACCTCTCGCTGCCCAGCCCCCCTCCGCCGTGTCAGGCGTGCCCAGGCCGTGAGGAATCGTCTACCTTTTGTTGACACGGAGAAAGGGACGCAGGAAGGAGGGAAACCGAAGGGCCAAGCAGAAGCGAGTCCCCAGGCAGTCTGCACCAGCGTCCACGCAGAGGAGAGGAAGGCCCAGAGGGTGAGCCGGCAAGAGTACTCACCAGGCCGCTCCCCGCGCCCTCCCGACGGACCCGTAGATCCGCTGAGCAATAGCTGAGCTCTCTCTGGTCCACTATTGTGTGTCCGGAAAACCGAACCTCGGCTGCGGGCAGAAGAGCCACCAGCCCCCTCCGAGGCCGGAACAAGACTTTTTGACTTTTTTTTTTTTGGTGTGTTTTTGTTTTGAAGCTCAAGTTTTCGTATTAATCTCATACTTTGGCAGTCTTTGTTAAACAGTGAGGCGCGTCATGAGGCTCTCGAACATTTTAATAATTTTTAGACGCCGTGACCTGCGGTTCACCCCTCTACGGGCCTCCCCAACGAGCAGGCAGTTACTATAATATGCTCCGCAGTTCGCTCGGTCATATTGTATTTTGCTCAGGTCATTACTTGGGAGAAAAATGACAGAGCAGGAATTTGATTCAGCTCATCCTCTCCAGCTCGACTTTTCGCCAGAACCTCCTCTTCCCCTCACCCAACCCCCACCCCCAAAAAAGTCCCATTCGGGTAGGATTCAGGCGGGCCCGCCCCTGCTTTGATTTTCCATCATTCCTATATTTTTGTCAGATCTGATTCCCTGGGCAAACAGTGAACGAATGAGATTCCGTGGGGATTCCTTTTGAGGTCTGAGTACAAGATTGGTATGGAGAGAACTGAAAGTTCAGCATTGGGTATCTGGACCCGAAAGCAGGCCTGAGCTAGAAAGGCCCCTTTCCCTCAGCCTTTCCCCTAAATGCATGCACTGGCAGAGCCTGTATCCCCACCCCATTATACACTCCATTGGCTTCATTTACTCTCCCATGTGCCAAAGATACACCAATTATTGTAAAAACTTTGGAAGCTTATGTCCCCAGAAATGACTCTTCCACCTCTTGCAGTGGAGAGTTTGGTCCACAGCCCAACACATTTGAAAAAAAAAAAAAAAAAAAGACAGAAAGAACTCAGAGATAGGGACTGGACTACACTAGTCAAAGCCCAGACTTGGGGATTTGGCTTTCAGAGGCTTAAGTTGTTCTTTAAGAACAAAACAACATCTTTCCACCCCAAAATATTTTTTGAATGAAACATTTCTCATCTATAAGCAACTCCTTTGCCTACCCCCACCATCACCACAAGGAGGTTCAGGAGCAAATCAGCAAGGTTTTTAAATAGCCAGAAATTTTCGGGATTTGTTTCTCCATAGTTAAGATCTGGTGGAATGCCTACAACACATTTTTTACTTTCTCCAGGTAGGTCAGGTGACTCCTCTTCCACCCAGTTTAGGGTTCAGGCCTAGGGAGAGTCTGAAAAGGTAGTATTCCCCTAGTACAGACGGAAGAAAGGAAAGTTGCTTCCCAAGGTGCCCAGCTTGGTCTGAAATGATAGAGGTCACTCCTTCCTCATCCTGAGGGCCCTCCAGCACAGGACCTTATCTTATTGGAGTCTATTCCAGAGATCCCTAAGTTCATTAGCATTCTATCTTGGAGGCAAAAGAGATTGACGGGGAAAAGAAAGAGATGGATTCTTCAGTTCAGGCTTTGACTTCTTCCTCCTCAGGACCCAGGAATTCCTCCCTGGCCTGTCATTCCAGAGAAACTTGTTTGAGAACTAAGTATCAATAGGGACCTACACCAGCTGGTTTAGTTTAAAAACAATGGGGTCAAATCAATTTAAATTTTGATAGTAAACTTTTTCCTCCATTGGTCATATTTCAAAGGGCATCTTTACAAAAACTCTCAGGTTATCTACATTCTGGAAGGGCAGTGCATCTCTTATATTAAATGCTTGGAAGAGACTATGATGACATCTCATAATACAACAGTCATTTAAAGACCAAAAATAAGCATATGCCCTGGTGTTATAATTACAGTCTCTCTAAGCATTTTACTTATGAGCTAAGCTTAATGCATGAATTCAAGGTTCATTTCAGGTCACCTGTCTCAACTCCAGTTAAAAAAGATCTCTGTGAGGCCATTCAGTATTTTTCCTTTGCATTTCACCTCCCTCCTCCTAATAGGAAAGAGAGGGAGCCAGAATGAACATCCAAAGGAGATTTGGGAGAGTGAAAGAACTAACAAACTAACCACCTTTTTTTTTTTTTTTAAATATAACTTTATTTTATTTTTATGTGGTGATGAGGTTTGAACCCATGGCCTTGCACATGCTAGGCAAGCGCTCTACCACTGAGCCACAACCCCAGCCCCCTAACCACCTTTCAATATTCTAGTTCTTAAGCCTAGGAATTGTAGTTTAGAAAGCCTCTAGTGCTTGTCCGTGGTCTTGAACTCCAGCTGCCTGGACTCAGCCTGGGGGTTTGGTAGTTCTTTAAAACAAGCCAAGAGATGGGAGGTGGGGTGGAAGAGCCAGCAATTTGGCCCATTTAGGGCAAGTGGGGTGGGGTCGATTTAGTGAGAATCACCTTCGAAGCTTTCTTTGGCCCTGCTGAACGTCCTGCAAGGACGTGTGGGTAATTGGATTTTTAAAATGTATGCGGCTGGGTAAGTTTTAATTACATTTTATATGGTGACTCAAAGGTTATCTTTTGGAGAGAAAACTGCACAGAGGATTCGCCACGCCCCTAGATGCTCTCTTTTGTGCAGCCCCCACCACCACCCTTGAAGTTTTTAACTGAAGGGGTTTTTTTTCCTTCTCAGTTTCTCCTTCCCTAGATACCTGCCTCTCTTCTGCCCATGTCTGCTCCCGCCCCCAGTTCTCACAACCCATACGCCTGCCTTCCTTACCTCCAGCATCCCTTGCTCCCTCTTTTCTCTTCACACACACCGCCCCCTCCCCCCTTTCCCACCCCGCCCCCACCGCTAGACGCCTCAGCCTCCTGGCTCACGCATGCTGTAAACTTTTGACCCTCCAACTTTGCGACCCCTCGGGCAATAACACTGGCCTCACAGCCCAGAGTCTCGTTCTGCTATGCAGACTGCAGAAACCCAGGCGCAAAAAACGCTTTCCTTGCTCCTCCCATTTCGCCACCTTGCCCCCACCCTCACCCCCGCCACCCGCGGTCACCGCTTAAGGGCCTTACTAAGACCTGGGGAATAGGAGTCTTTGATTATTAAATAATTACTTGGGGGGAAAAAACGCCGATCCTGCTGCCTGCAGTCTCACTGGTCATTTCAGTTAGGACTCCTGGAAGAACTTTGACCATCCACCCTTCTTCATTCTTGTCCCCTAGAGTGAGACCAAGGTTGCTAGGCGAGGTGTCTATGAGGAGCCGCAGAATGGGTGGGCTGACCCGGAGAAGGGTATTTCTGGGGTGAAGAATGAAAGGAGTCTGGGGCAGGGTTTCCTTGGGAGCGGAGAGGACCACTATGCTTTTAGGACTGATGCGAGACCTGTGTCCCAATAATACCAAGCCCGGCGAGGCCTGGGGCCACCTTGCACGGCCGCTCGCTGGCAGCTCTTAGGTCCCAGCCTGGCTGTGAACTTGGTCTAAGGCGGACTCTACTGGCAGCTCCGGGATGTTACAGCCTCTGCCTTTCGGCCAGTGTGAAAGACCCTGCGCGCTTTCGGTTTCCCTTCCGCCCAAATAGCACCTCCTAGGCCCCCAACTGTGGGGAGGAAGGATTTCATTTCTCCTTCCTTTGGGGGCTCTTGGGAGTCAGAAAACAAAAAAAGAGAGAACGAGCACAAATTAAAGAGCTGGAGAGAGAGAGAGAGAGAGAGAGAGAGAGAGAGAGAGAGAGAGAGAGAAAGAACACAAGTAAAAGAGTAGAAATCCGGATATAGGGATTAATCCCCTTAGTGCTTCCAAATCCCCAACAAGGAGACTCCCCCCTCCCACGCTGTCACTTTTCCTGCACCTGCCCTCTAGGTACCTCTTATAAGGTTAACTGCCCACCCCTCCATGGGGTTAGCTCATGGTTAGGCCAGCGGGCCTGGGGCCTGCGGTACTTTCTACCCTCCTAGACGGATTCATCTCTACCCCACCGGTCCCGGAGGTCAGGGCTCGCGGCAACCAAAGCCAGCGCAGCCCAGGCAGCAGCAGCTTGGGCTCAGCCCAGTCCACTAGGAGAGCAAAGCCAGGGCGCGGCCCCGCGGGCCTGGGAGCGATTCCAGGGAGAGGAAATTGCAGGATGCTGCACCTTCCTCTTCCAGAGGAAATTTAGGAAGAGAAGAGACAGGGAGGGAGATGCCTAAACCATAAAAAAAAGGGAAAAAAAGAGGGAAAGAGAGAATGATTAAAACTTGAAAAGGAGATACTCTTAGGGATCCTACAGGTTCCCGAATTGTTCGAAATCCTAACCTCTCCAGTGCCCTAAATACCCCGACTCTTTGAAACCCGCGATTTGGATTTCATGAATTCGCCAACAGAACGGAGGAAAGATTCGCCAAAACCTGTCTGCATGCCCTGCCCGGCCTGCTGCTGTAGAGGTGGCGGAGGTGGCAGCGGTGTGGCCGGCAGTGCATAATGTATGCTGCAGCGACTCTGAGCCCCAAGTAGGCCAGCGCTGCGGCCCCCAGTCTGCTGACCTCTGCGTGATCCCGGACTCTATGAATTATTGATGAGATATGAGCGTTGATTTCCCCTTTCAGGATGCAAACTCCATTATATTGTTAAAATGGCGATTTAATCGTTGAGAATAGCTTTGGTGTGGGTTTTTCCCCCAACTCATTTGCGCCTCCTTCCTTTTCATTTAACTCTCTTAATTAAATCCTTTAACAGATTTTAATCACTTTTTGGAGGGAGGGGTAGGAGGAAGGGGAAGGCCATTACATTATTACTACCAAACAACAACAAACAGGACCCTAAAACAAGGCAAAATAAAACAAACGCGAAACCCATCAAAGGCTTCTACCTTTGAAAAGTTGAAAGGAAGGTGGGGAGGAGACGTTTAACTCCTCTTTAAAGGTTGCTTTGGGAACTTTCATCAGAGACAGCGAGAAAATGACCAAGACGGACCTCTGGCAGGCAAGAGAGGGTGAGGGCCGGCCGGCCAGAACGGCCAGAACCGACCTGGGAGGTGTCTAATTCCACCCCAGGAGACTTGTGTGGAGTCCAGACTCAATTGTCATTCTTCCCCTTTCTGAGAAGTCCAGAGACCTCAATCTTGGGGATCTTGGGAAGGACCACAGGATTCCTGTGAGGGTGACTCTCCAATCTGCGTCTTAGAAGCACTTAGGGAGAAATGTCTATTCTCCTTAAGGGGCCCCCATTTCTCCCCTCCCCCTCCCCAAACAGCTCAGTTTCCAGGCGGTGTCTGGGCTAATTAATATGGATGTATAACAGCGCTGCAGTAATCAATAAATCCCCGCTCTGAGCAGATCCCATCCTCAAAATTCGATTACCCTGAGAAACTCCAAAATAGGGTGAGGGACCAATGAGCTCCCTTCTAAAAGAGGGAGCTTGTTCTTGCTAGCCCTGTCTTCCAAGGTTGGCCAGGGAAGCCCATATAGAGAAAAAGGTACTGAGGAAAAGTCCTGGAAAGGGACTAAGTGTGGGGGATTGTGCTGAGTAGTCTGTCTTCCCCTTTGCTCTGAATCCTTGGCTTCCGCCCTAACATCCAGATTCCAAGGATAAAGGAACCAGGCAGAGAAAAGAGCTTCCTCTTTGGTCTCCTGCGTCCTGCCCTTCCAGGCCTCAGTAAATAACTTCTCACAGCCAGGGAAGGGTTAAGTGTCCCTACCACAGTTATGGAGAGGAAGCCAATGAAATATGGGCACTTGGAACTCCAGGCCCGGCTGGCTTTCCTGTTTACACTTCTTTATACTTCCTCCCACCCTGTGGCCTCAGAGAAACATAACAAAATAAAACAAACAACCAAATAAAACAAAAAATCAAATTGTCCACTGAGTGGTGGCCAGGCTGGACACAGAGCAAAAGGGAAACTGCAGCCTTAGTCTCTGGCTGCCACCTCCTGGGGCTTTCTCCAGGGTAAGGATTTGGTCAGAGGGTGCCAGCTTATAGCCCAGAAGGTTAAGGCCTGGACTGGCAGGGGAGAAAAAAGTAGTGGGAGAGGAAGGAAAAGAGATATATGGAGAGAGAGGAGCAGTGTTTCCTAATAGGGACTCTTGGGGAAAAGTGGGAAGAGAGGACTCAGGTCTGGGGCAGGGAGAGTTCTTTTGCCCCCAACCACCTCCCCAACTCTCATTCCCTCTCTTAGTTTGTCTCTGTTGGGGTTCAGGGAGAATTGTTGCCCAGGTAGCCCAAAGTGGGGAAGAGGAAAGGCCAGTCAGGGCTTCTTCTCCAGGATCCACTTAAATCCAGAGGAGACCCTCCAGTGGTTTGGCTTCTGAGGCCTAAGTGGGCACCCCAATCTAGGGCTGCTCTTTGCTATTCAGGAAAATCTGCCCAGCTATGTCTCTGGGCTGCTAACATCATTCATTCTTTATCAGAATTTACAGAACTGATATGTGATGGGGGCGGGAATCTTTAGGGGCTTGTCTGGGGCTTCAAGTTACTAACGAAGTATCCAGGACAGAGAAGCCAGAGTAAGGCCAGGAGCTCAGTAAGAATGGGGCTCCCCTGGATGCCCCATATTGGACTCCGCCGCCGTTACACTCTTCCCCTGCACCTCTATCAATCTCTTGCCTTGTATAGAGTGAAAACCTGTGGAGGCCATACCTCCAAAATGTTTTCATATTTTAAATGGTGCTGACCAATATCACCAAGGGACACACATCATTCTTGGGGAAATGTTTCTTTAAATCAGGGTGAGGACCCCAAACCCTCTATACTCTAACTCTGCTCTAAAAGCCTGTTAAGGGTCTCTTGTAAGTGAGGCATGGGTAGAGAATGGCAGGTCAGAAAACAGAAGGGCTTCAGAAAAGAGAAGACGGGACAGTCCCACTGCCCCTTAATGAAAAACAGGAAATCTTGTAACCCTTTTTTATCCCAAATGTCAGGAGCCCCTCAAGATGCCACATTTCCAATCCCAGGCATTATCTACCCGGGAGTTGGTGAGCTGAATCAAGAGATGGTGGGACAGAGAAAGCAAGAGGGAGAGTGGTTGGCCCCAGTGATCTTAAATTGTGGGGAGGTGTCAATTTGGTACAGAAGAGGTCTCTGGATTTTAGAATAAGGGTAACTTTTCTTTAGAAAAGGGTCAGATCTTGAAGTTCCTCTGGTTTGTGGGGCCACAAAACAAAGAGGCCTTTGAGGGTATAATAGGGAGAGAGGAGGAAAAAGAGGAGAGAGAAAAGAGCACCTTCCCAATTTCCTTTCCCAGCTCCTGGGTCTTTTTGCTGCTTCCCCACAGTTGGGGGTCTGTATTCCTGAGGTGTTATTTGTGGAGGGCTTGCCAGGGATCTACTTAAACACCTAATTCCTCCAGGCTAGGGCAGAAGCTCCTTTGCTCTCCACCTCCTGGTCAGGAATTAGGTTTGGTATTGAGGAGATTACCCTCTCTGTCCGCTCCCCATTCTGACCTCAAGATCCTTCTTAGAACCTAGAAGAAGAGATCAGTTGGAGCCAATGGGCTCAATTTTGGTGCAATAGTTATGTATTTCCCATTCCGCATAAGCCTGATGAGGTCATAGAGAAAGAGAAGTTCTCTTTTGTGGGACTTACAGATCCAAAAGCCAGAGAGTACTCCATGGCAAAGCAGCCCACAGCAGCTTCTTTCCCTAGTGCTTTTTCTCAGCTCAGATGTATTCAGATAAAAGTGACCAGCAGTGCGCCCCCCACATACCTCTGACAAATGAAACTCAGTTTTTTTTTTTTCCTGGGGGTGTGAAGATAATCTGAAGATAGCCAGTAGTGAAATACCCCCCAACAACAGGCCCTTCTTCCAGCAATGCACATCCCCACTTCTTGCTCCCCAAATTTCCAAGGGAACAGAAGGAACATGGGTCTCCTGCAACCCTATTTGCCCCAAAGAATCCGACACTTCAGCAAACATAAACCAGGCAGCCTCAAGCACTGAAAGCTTTTGGAACTGAGTGCTCCCACCTCAGGCACCCAATATCTCAGATCTGAGTATATAAAAACAAGCTAAATTTTCCCTATATCACTCCACAGCCCTTCTGGAAGCAAGATTTCCTTCCCCTAGTCCCAAAACCCAAAATTGCAAGGGAAGAAAGCGAAAGCTGGAAGCGACTTACTGCGGGAATGCTGGGCCTGGGCTGCCGCCACCGCCTCCTGGGCTGGTCAGGCTGCTCTAGGCTGAGAGAGCGCTCACCTACCTCTGCCCCCTTCCCCACCACAGCGAGCAGTTAAAGTGTCACTTAACATTCTGGAGAATGTGAAATATACCGCGCGGTGTCAACTCCCCAAAACCATAAAACTAACTTTATGGACCTCACGTGACTTTCTCGAGCCAGTGAGGGGTATCTGTCTGACTTCTCGGCGATTTTTACGATCTAACTTCGAGATAAAACCCCTATCCATTTGACATCTAAATGTCATAGCGACTTTTGGGATAGTTTGCTATCGGCAAAGGGGGACAAATTCAAGGGGTGAAGGGGAACAAGGGCCCAGTACAGCCTCCAGGACCCTCTGCTGCCTCCTCACCAGCCCCCCTCCCCCCAGGTCCTGTAAGAAGTTGGGCCCAGCTGGAAGGGAATTGATCGGGTAAGTGTCCAGACTTGACTGTTGGGCTCAGGGTGGAAGCTGACTTGGATGGAAGAAGACTGGGCCCTGGCTGGAGGGAGAACCAGAGGTTCTTTCAGGAAGGACCCCAACTCTTAACCTGACCAAAGGGGGAAGATCATTTGGGCCTCTGGAGAAAAGTAGCCCCTGAAAAGTGTGGAAAAGGCTGAGGGTAAAAGGACATCTTTGAAACTGAGCTGATGATTTTTTTTTTCTTAGTGGGTGGCAAAACTGAATTGGGATTTGGAACAGGGGACATGGCAGCTGGGCAGGCCTCTATAATTCCCAAAAGGCCAGGAGTCTCCTGCTCAGCACTTAGGCCTACATTACTTTCCCTGGAGAGTTTTTCAGAGTTTTTTTCTGGCCAGCTGGTGGAAGGCCAAGATGGAGCCCATCTCGGCCCCACCTGAGGTTTCTGGCCCTCTTAGTCCTCCAGTCATGAAGGCCTGTTTCTTGGCCCAAGCAGCATTGACCAAGCCAGGAACTTAGGTGATTAAGAAAGCCTGCTGGTAAGCATCCTATTTGCCCTTCCCTAAACCCTAGATTTATTGAGAATGATCCTAGGGTATGCCAGGTGATGGGAGAGGCAGACCCCCTGGAGAAAAGACAAGTGGAAGGGCAATGGAGTAGGGGAAACATTTATTTGACTTCAAGGAAAGCTACAAACAAATACCAAAAGCAAACCACTGAGACAGGCCTGGCAAAGACAGATTTCACACATAGCACAGCATCCACTCACTCACTACAAATGGCCTTGGAAGCGAAATGGATAGGGAGGAAGAGATGGGTCTGACCCAGACTATCCCCATATTTACAAGCTTTGGGTCCTCTAGCTAGACCCACAGAGAAATACACAAGACATTTTACACTGAGTATTATTTGTTTCCGCACACTCCCAGACCAGGCCTTGTGGGGCCTACCAGGCAGAAGGAACTTAAAATCTCACTATTTTCCTTCCCTCTTCTCAACATCATCCTGTGGTACTCCCTGGCCCCTTCTCAGCCCAGGACCAAGTCACTGGGAGACATGGGCCCTGAGAGTGAGGAAGGAGGAGAAGGAGGAGGGGGGTGAAAATAGACACAGTCATGGACTCCATCTCAGAGGCCAGCTCAGCTGGGCCTGGGGATGTGGCACCCCACCTCAATTGCTGCCTCTTAGCGAAGTTTCCAGCTGAAACTAAAAAAATACAGCTATCATTCTTTTATAAATAAGTTAGAACACAGGTGGGAAGGGGAAAGTTCACATTAAACATGCGAATTTCTTTTTTTTTTTCCCCTGGGGGAAGGAGCGCAACCACAGACACGAACATTCAGAAACACTGGCGGATTTGGGGCGAGCAGAGGGGAGTGGGGAGCATGGAGGGAAAATAATAAGGATTATTATTATTATTATTAACAATAATAACAAGATAACAAGTCCAGGAGAGAGGGAGCCACGGGAAGACATAAGACCGAACGAAAAATTGTAACACAAGGCCAGGGTGAGGCAGGCTCATGGGAACCGGTCCCCAGCGGTCAGCGGCAGCGCAGGGAGGATCAGAGGGGTCGGGGCTGGGGGTGGCCCGGGCTGTGGGGCTGCCCAGAGCTCCTCCGTGCGGGTTCAGGGCTGGAAGGCGCTGCCGGCTGTAGCCAGGCTCATACTTTTCAGTTTGTTGTCTTTCTTCCACTTCATGCGCCGGTTCTGGAACCAGATCTTGATCTGGCGCTCAGACAGGCAGAGCGCGTGGGCGATCTCGATACGCCGCCGCCGGGTCAGGTAGCGGTTGAAGTGGAACTCCTTCTCCAGCTCCAGGGTCTGGTAGCGGGTATACGCGGTCCGGGCCCTTTTCCCGTCCGGCCCGGTCATATCTGGAGTAGAGAGAGTAGAGCCACAAGGCAACAGTTATTCTGGTTACAGGAGGGGGGCACTGGGTGGGAGGGGGCGGGGAGCAGGACCCGGGCATCCCCAGCACCCAGCTCACGCAGCTCCCATCCTCCCCACTCCAGATGCCCGCGTCCAGGCTCGATTTCTGCGCCCGTTTCTCCTTCAGCTCCTACTTTTGCTGGCAGCGAATGCGCCCGGCTTTGTCTCTTGCTCCCTCCCAGTGCCTCACCCTTCGCTGGGCTCAGGCGGCCGCTCGCCCCGGGAGGGAGGAGAGCGGCTGCACTTTTGCCCTAGAAAGCTCCTTTTACTGCTCACCCCTCCTTTGCCAGCGGTAGTCTCGAATTTTCGGGGGTAAGCAGGACCCTTCCCCACATTACATAAACCCCAACCTTCAGAGTAAAGCTGGCTTACTGGCTGGATGAATAAAACCTACGACAAACCTGGGAACAAATTATTTAAAATATCCCCCCCTCCCAGCAAAAGACCCTGTTTGGCTCTGTCCACGGAGCTGTGAGAATCCTCTTAGGGACTTCTTCCCCTTTAGAAAAATAAATCTATATTTGAGGAAAAGCCTTCCTCAAGCTCTCCTCGTCCCCCCTCCCAAACGCAGAGAAGGAAAGCCGAGAAGACAAAAAAAGAGAGACAGAATTACCATGGCTGATGTGAAGCTTCCTCATCCAGGGGAATATCTGAGGAGTCTGCCCCTCGGGCGCGGCTGTGGAGGTGGCCATGGGTTCTGGCTGCGCCCGAGCTAGGCTAGGGCTGCTTAGCTGGCTCGCGGCTTCCTCAGGCTCCGAGGACGCGCTGGCCTCGTCTATTTCGGTGAAATTGGCGCTGGAGCTGGCGGGGGTCGCTTGGTCGGAGGGGGACGAAGCAGAGGGCTTTGCGCCGTGGTTATCACCGTTGGTGCAGGGAAGGGACTCGGGCGAGGACAGGGAGCAGCTCGACGCCGCTTGCCTGAAGCGGGGCTCCTGAGAGGGCGCAGGGAAGGCGCGGGAGCTCTCGCCCACCGCCCCAAAGTGGCTGGAGGAGGCCGAGGAGCGGTTGACGCTGAGGTCCATCCCATTGTAATTGTAGCCGTAAGAGCCGGTGTGCATGGCAGCGGGATCCCTGTAAGAGCCGCTCAGAGAGCTGCCACTGCCATAATTTAGCAACTGATAGTCCGGGCCATTTGGATAACGCCCCGAGAAGGAGTTTACAAAGTACGAGCTCATTTGGGTGATTTTGGAGGGCTTGATTTGTGGATCGTGGTCGTTATAACCCTGTGCTTCACGATTTATGATGTATTAATGAATTATAGCGATGCACTGTACTTCGTTTTGCTATGTATGCGGCCAAATATGGGGGGGGGGGCTGAAAGGGGGATGGGGGGGCGTTAGGGAATCACGTGCTTTTGTTGACCAGTCGTAAATTCTCGCTGATGACCTCAAGAGGTAATTCATGCTCTATGGTTACAAATAATGACGATCCGAGAATCGTTAGGGCCGATTCAATGCGAGCCTCCGAGAGGGGGGAAAAAGGAGAAGGGGGAGAAACCGAGAAGGTTGGCGTTGGCCTCTGAGCAGAGCGCGCCACCTCCCGGCGATCTGCGGGAGCGCGGACCGCAGGCCGCCATGGCGTCGGCGGCTGCCTCCCTGCTGGCTCCCTGCAACCGCCAAGCGAGAAAGAAATCCGGTCGGCCGTGGCTCACTCACGGGGTTGAGCCTTCTAGAAGAGGGGTTTGAGCCTTTTACCCACTTTCTTGGGTGGCGTTAGTTTCTCTATTTGTGCCTTGTCTATCAAATTACCGTCATTATTATTTTGGCTGTGGATGAAATGATCAAAGATTGAGTTGCTTGTCCCTTAATGGGTCATTGCTAGTTGGGGGCATAAGTGGGGATAAAGGGTTGGAAGTTGTGTGTGAAAAACAATTATTACAAGGAGTCTCCCCCACCATGTTCAGTCCAGCCTGCTTCCTAGTGGGGTTGCAGTGGCCGATCCACAGCCCCCAGGCTGAGCAGCGAAGCTGGGCTGGAAGCTCCAAGACACAGAAAAGCTTACTTCTCCTAGGTCCCTTGGAAATTTGGAATCATCTTCCTGACCTCATCATCCTTATCCCAGGCCTGAGAATGGCAGATCAGGACAGGAATCCTAGAAGGCTAACACAGCTGGAATTAAGTGGCCTAGTTGCCGAAAACACTGCTGCATCAGCCGCCCAGGGTTGCTGTAGTTTGGTTATTAATATGTGCCTGAGAGTTTGGGGTTAAAGCAGACCCTTCACCTTGTCTCCATATGCCAACTTGCACCACTCCAGGCCCCTTTCTGACAGCTGGGCAGTTTGAATTTGCCCATGGACCTACCGCCTTCCCTGGGAAGGGGTTCCCTGGACTGGTGGCGTCTTGCTGAGCAAGCTGGGCAGCCAGAAACCGCTGCAGCTGGGCTCCTTCTGCCAGGAGCTGTTTTCTTTAAAAATAAAAAAAAAATTTAAAAAAAGGGAGAGAGGGAGGAGGAAGAAGGAAAGGAAAACAATGTCTGCAGCTAGCTGCATGGGTAAGGGTGGAGGTGGAGAGAGAAGGGCCGTTTTGGGATAAGAGAATGAGATCAAGTGCCTCATCACCTGCCCTCCTGCCCTTGAGTCTCCAAGGAGCAGGGGAAAGTTGTGCCCTTGGCCTCACACCTACCCCAGACTTCACATTCTCTTCCTTATCACTGAGCTCCTATTTGAGATGGAAAGAGGTACCTGGAGCCTTCAGCTGCATAGTGGAGAGATGCCCAGTGGCCCCATTTTTTCAGTTTCCAGAGCCACAGGCCAGGAGCAAGAGCCACGGCCAGAGACCAGGGGCCTCACCTCACCAAGGACACAAAAGCTCTGCTGAGGCACTCAGACCGGCCCAACTCAGTCACTGCAGGGGCTTTGGGCAAGGGGCCCTCAGTGGTGTCCTTCCTGTCCTGGACAAACTAAGAAAGTCTACAGACTAAGAGGGAAAGGGCCCCTCTCCATTCTGGATATGCACCAGGAGAGGCAGTTGTGAGGCTTAGCATCAGGCAGGCACAGTTCTGGGGCCTGAGCAGACCGATGGTTCTAGCCTTTATCTCAACAGTACTTCCATGGAGTCCAGGTGGCTGGCAAGGCCCTGGGGCAGCCTAGAGCTCCTGAGTTCAGGCTCAGGAAGGATGGGGTAGCTGGGATGTGGGATGGGGAGGGGAAAAAAATACGGGGGAAGATTGGAGGTGACTGAGCGGCGAGTTTTCATGTCTTTATTATTATTATCATTATTAATAATATTAATATAATTACCGAAGTATTTCACGTCCAGAACTAAGACAAGACTACAAACACAACACATAGAAAATTAATAAAATAGAACTTTGTTTTCTTCTGAGGCTTCTCTTCTTACGTCTAGGTAGTATGTGCTCCTTCCAGTGGCTTTGGGGAGAGGGGAGGAGGGACGACAAGTCTGGGGTTAGGGATTCTTCAAGGCCCCTGCTGAGGGGACAGCGAATCTACCATTGAACCGTGCACAGGGGACATGGACGAAATGAGACGAGACACGGACAAGAGCATTTTGCTCTGCTTCCAGGAAACATCAAGTGAGTCCGATCCTCATTTCTCACAGGGAGCCTGATCGGGCCAAGGCTGGTTCCTCTGGGAGGGAGGAGGCGCTGAGGTGCCGGGTGGGCTCAGGCAGCTGGGCCTCGGAGCACTAGGCTAGAGCTCTGCGGACGGGGGCGAGCAGGAGAACACTGGGCCCCGCCTGTCGCACGCTGGAGAGCAGGTCCCTAGGCTCCCCCGCCCGCAGAGCCTTCTCCGGGCTCTCCGACGCCCTCAGCTCCCCACAGGCCTCTCCCTTCGCGTCCCCCCTCCCTTTCCAGCACCTTCACTCGGCTGGTTTTTCTTCCTCCTCCTCCGCACTGAGCTGAGACGCACTGAGCAGTTTGCTCTCCTTTTTCCACTTCATGCGCCGGTTCTGGAACCAGATCTTGATCTGCCGCTCGGTCAGGCACAGGGCGTGCGCGATTTCGATGCGCCGCCGCCGGGTCAGGTACCGATTGTAGTGAAATTCCTTCTCCAACTCCAGCGTCTGGTAGCGCGTGTAGGTCTGGCGGCCTCGCCGGCCGCTGGGCCCGAAAGAGGAACCTGTTACGCAGAATGAAGACGCTGAGGCCTGGGGTCACCGGGCCCAAAGTCCCCTCCCCCATTCGACCCTTAAACGTGGACTACAGCCTGTCCCGGAATGCCCTCTCTCCCCCCATTTCCTTCCCCACTCCTCCAGCGCCCCCTCCAGATTCCCTCCCGGACTCCTAGGCCTTTGCCTTCTGTCTAGACTTCTGGTGGGGGAGGGGAGGAGCACTTTGAACTCCCACCTGAGTTTAGGGGAGGGGCTGGCCAGGTGTGTCCCTTCCTAGCTGAATCCCCCCACCTCTTTTCATTTCCATCCATCTAGCTCCCCCCAACTCAATCCACCCAATGATAGATTTGGGCCTTTAATCCATAATGACGTGGATCGATCCATAGTCCGCATCAAGGGCTCCTCACTTTCGTGTCCCTCTAATGGATATCTACTGGGACTTAAGGCCTACAAATAATCTAACCTGAGACCCAGGAGCCTACTTCAACGTCTCTCCCTGCTCCATCTGCTCCTATTCTTTTTAATTCTCATTCTTCCTCCTTCCCCGGGACTGCCACCCTTTTTCTGGTACCCCATCATTTCCCAGCCCTACCCGCCCCCCACCCCACCCCGGGAAACAGCCCCGGACAGACTCAACTCTCCGCGTCACAACGCCCCCACCCCTTGCATGACGCACTCAGTTTTTAATGGAGCGGTCTTTGGATAGGGGACCCGATCAAGACTGGGGGGTTGGGGAATGAGTGAGGGGCGCAAAGAAAAACAAATCCATTGACTGTGGCCCCTGTTCCCTTCAGGAACCCTGGCTCTGGCCTGGCTCTCCAGGAGAGCCCATTCACTCCCCCTGGCTCCCAGTACAGCTGGGACTTCGCAAACTTTGCAACTACTGCGGAGAAGAGGACAGTGAGCAAGACCCCGTGCAACGCCCTATCTGGCTCTGTCTTCTGAGATGCCCACCCAGCAGTCCTGGGGAGATTGGGGGTGGTGCTCGCTAATTCATCTTCCAGGGTTGTGGCCCGCGAGGGAAGAGACTGAAAGTCTCACTCACTGTTGCACGAATTCATCCGCTGCATCCACGGGTAGACCGGAGTGGAGCACTTCTGCTCTTCTGTCTCGCCAAACACGCTCTTGTCCTGCGCGCAGTCCGACTTCCGAGTCTCAGGGTGGAACGGGGGCGGCTCATCAGCGCCCGAGAGCGCGCAGGCCGACTCTTTCTCGCGGTAGAAGGCCGGGGCGGGCCCGTAGTCGCAGGGCGCCGCTCGGCCGTAGCCGCCGCTGGCTGGTGGGTAATAGGAGGAAGTCGCAAAGCTCTTGTCCTGGCCGGGCCCGGGCCCATAGGGTGCCGGGTAGTGCCTCAGCGGGTCCGCATAGCCCGATGAGTAGAGCGGTAGCTGGCCCAGGAAGGACTCCTGCCCGCTGGCCAGAGTGACGGGGAAGGTGGAGTTCACGAAATAGGAACTCATTGGGAGGGGAGGCGCGCGAGGCCGCTGCTGCTCCGCCGGGTTTATGATTTGTTGTGTTTTATAGTCCGAGCGCCGCGCCTATTAGTAGTATATCCGAGATTGGGTTTTAGCTGAGGGGGGATGGCGAGGTGCCAGTGAGGGCCAGAAGGAAATACAACCATCTGATCCAACACTGACCAATGGCAGAGGCAGGAATTGTCAAATAGCACCCAGGAGGAGCGCAGCTCGCACGAGGGACCCGCGCACAAACCTATCAACCTTTTTTTTTCCTCCTTCTCTTTCTCTTTTCTCTCTCTCTCTCTCTCTCCCCTACAACACAACACGTCCTGTTCCACCTACGTAAGATCTGCGAAAGAGGCGTCTGTGCCTTTGAGGGAGGAGGGAGCATTTGGTTTGAGACCACCCCATTCCTCAGTGATTAAATAAATACATCCCTCCCCCACTCCACGCAGGATAGGAAAAAGTTAATTGTGTTTTCAGAAAAGTTAACCCCTGCGTTGCTTGGACCTATTCCCTCAAGGGAGGGCTGGGCAAATGTCTCTGAACCTCCTCAAGAGAAAATTAAGGGAGGTTGGTTTCTAGGGTTTTGTGTTGGCAGAAAGAAAGCAGAGTTATCCACTAATTTGCATCGTTTCAGAATTCGAAAGGGAAGACAAAAACACCCTCCAACCCAGGTTTTGAAAATCGTTTTTCCTGTTTATCAGGTCTGCTCTCTCTTCTCCAAGTCTGGGTTTGTTATCCCTGCTTCCCCCACAACTCTCATGGTCTGAGAGAGCAGGCCAGATCCTCTGCCTAGAAGACACAGAAGAGGGGGAAATGGCAGCAGGGCATGAGCTCAGGCTTCCTCCTCTGCTCTGCAGCTAGGCTAGTAGCTATTTCAAAGCGTGAGGCTCCTTCCCAAGACATCCCACCTAGTTAAGGAGAAACCCCCAGCTTAGATAGCTTTATTTGTCTGATCCCTATCCTACCTATAATCCTCACTCTGACCCTGCCTCCCACCCAAAATGATACAAGAATGTCCTGGGCTATGGGTCTTTAAGAATCAAGGATGTTCCAGTGAATCTGGGGACAAGGAAGAGATTGTACTGATACTGACAGCGATCAGAGGCCACCGGGAAGAGCCCTGGTTTCTTTTTAAGATCTCTCTAAAAGCTGACACTTCTTAAAATTATTTCCCAAGACTTGGTTTGGGTTTAGTTTTATAAGGAGGGAGGGATGTTCAGGTCCTCCTGGGGACTTAGCAGCCCATCTTCCAGTCATCAGCCCATATCTCCTCTCCAGGCACTCAACCCTTCTATTTCTAAGCCTCTCTACAATCCCCTCTCTTGCTTCATGTTTGTATCATTAGCTTTGCTTCTGTACAAGCTTGGGTGTGAGAGACTATGTACATCTCTGTGCCTTCTCTATTACTCAAAGAAAATAAGCATTGAACCCAGACTAGGAGAGAGGGCCCCAGTGTGTTTCCAACATTCTAATAAGCACTCACAGGCTAAGCAGTGAAGGGTGACAACCTTCCCACCTGGGGACAAGAAGGGGTCAGGGTGTGAGACAAATCTGATATCAGGCCAGACTGATGCACTTTTGCCTCATTCTTTGGACTCCTTTTTGTCGGCCTGCTCTGCCCACTAATGATGGAAGGTGGTAGAAGGCTGAAGTTGACTGAGGGTGGGGACTTATTTCATTGCAAAATGTTATTTGAGGCTCTCTGAACTCAGGTAAACTTCTAGGCTGCACCTTCATGGCAAAGTGGCCATCCCTGGATGTCCCTCCAATCATTTCCTAGCCTGACTATCTGGGGGTTATGATGAGCATTTTAAGACTGAAACTCAATCCCCCAAACATGCCCTAATCTCTCTCTGGTTGGGCACATAGGTAGGGGCTGTTTGAGCAGGGGTGAAAGGTAGAGAAGAGTGCTTATATGCACTGACCTCTCCACTGAACTGAGGCTAGGCCCTGAGCCTCAACCCTCCTCCCTGGTCACAGTGTCCCTACCTTAGGACTATACAGTGTGGTCTTCCCTATAGAGTAAGGGCAGAGAAAGAGGCAGTGAAAGAGGGGGGCCCTTCCCCTGTGATAGAAGCAGGAAAATATTTGCCTTATCCTTAGAGTCACAGTTCCCAAATTAACCTCACCTCTGCAGGTTGCCTGTTGGGAGATGGAGCCACTACAGGCAGGGCCGGCGCCTGGAGTCGGGCATGAAAGGAAATAGCGCCTCATCGCTCTTATCTAAGCCCAGAGGTATTTATGAGCGTTTATTCGTCTGATCCGTTTGTTTGGGAAAAAGAGCAGGCAGGCATGGCCTGGCCAGAGACTGCCTGGTTTCTGGAGCCAGATCTCCACGAATCTGTCTGTGGTTCGGTCCATGTTCCTCTGTCTCCATGGGGGAATATGTAAATACACAGCAGTCTGCCATTCTGTGGTCTCCCCCCTCCCTTTCTCTCTCTCTCTCTGCCTCAATTAAGAAGTGTATACAGAGATGTGGGTATAAATGTGTACCAAGTCTCGAGTACACAACAGAGGGGTGGTATGGATCCCTACAGGCGGAATTTATAATTGTGATTTTCTGTGCTTTGAGTGCGTCTGCAGTCCTGTGGGTAAGCATGTACATTCCAGTTCCCAGGAAAATGTTTCCTAAGTTGTGTTCAGCTCAGGAGTAAAATTCCCCTCCTGGGTAACCTCTAGGACAGGCATCTGCCTGTAAGGAAGGGGGGATTGAGACATTGTCCAGGCTTCTCATTTTCTAGACTCTATTCAAAGCCCCCTTCCCAGCTCTTTAGATTATGGGCACCATCCTCCACCCAACCCCCAACTTTGCCTGGGGTGGGGCAGATAAAAACACCTCAATTCTCCGCATGGATTCTGATTGCCTGGGGTTGGGAAACAAATGTTCGCAGAGGTTCGGTGTGGTTGCTCCCATAGGTAGAGAGAGGCCCTTTACATTGGACATTTTGCCTTAAAATCGGCTGGTCCAAATCCAGGTACAAAGACCTCATTTCCATTATGCAAATGAGCGACATCCTCTTTGATCTCTAAGGGGAGTGGGCGGTGACGATCAGCGGCTCTCCTTGTTCCTTTCCCCTGTGTCCACAGGCACCCTTAAATCCCCTGGTGTTTCAAGCCTCTGTACCAGCCTGAGTTCCCTCCCTATTTGTTATTCCCATTGCCCGAAAGAAAAAAAAAAAATCTCTAAGGGGCCCAAGACTTTCCCGCCCGCTCCCTCTGGGCCTCCCGCAGAGCGACTCACTGAGCCAGGCCATCCAGCCGCCAGAAAGTCACTCTCGCTGCCGAAAAGCTGAAAGAGCTGCCCCAGAGGCCCAGACTCAAGAGGCGCCAAGGGGGCCGGAGAGGTGGTGTTTGCCCCAGCACTGCCGGGCGCCTAGACCTCCCCAGCTCCTCCAGCTCTTGGTCAGACTCTAGTAACACCTCGGCTTGCCTGGCACCACAGGCAATTTCCTGAAGCCCCCGCCCAGGAATTGGAGCCGCGCACCTTGAAAGGAGCGGCCAGAGCTTCCTCCTGCGGCTTGAAAGCCCGAGCTAATCAGTAACCCGTGAGACAGGGGCCAATACTCAAACGCGGCAGCAGCAGAGGAACGCACCCCGGCCTCCTACCCCCTTCTGGGAAAGCAATCGCATTAAGCGGGTGTGTGTGGGTCCCGCAGAAACAGAAATTCCTTCATGATTTATCCCCACTCCCACTCTCAATTTTCCCCCAAAGCATACTTGCGTCGATTTCTCTTGAAGGGATCAACACTCGCAGACACCAACAATTTCCAGAAAACTCGGTTCAATTCCTTCACCACGGACCCATCAGCTAAGGAACTGGCAAGACCTACCAGCCAACTGTAAGAACACAGACTCGGTTTGTCTTTTGACAACCAAGTGGAACTGCCGGGCTGGCGACTCTCCTGACCGGCCCCCTCCCTTGGCTGAGAAGAAAACCAAATAAACCTCCAACAGCCTTGACTTCAGATCTCTTCCACGGCCCAGATCCTCTCTGGTGCCTTAGGTATAGGGTGGGGGTCACGGCTCTGATCCCCCGACCCTTTGGTTCAATACCCGGGTCCCAGGATTGCAGTATCAGTCCTCTCTAATATGCCTTCAGAGAAGCCGCTTCCTCTGCCAGCCTCCAGGTTTGGGATTGGGATGGGTGAGGGTTGGAAGAGATTGGAGAGGGATTGAGGATAGTGTATGGGGAGGAGGAGATTTATTATGTTTTCAAATCACATCTCTGAACCAAGATCCAGCCGACAGCGTCGGTATGGGCCCGAAATCCCCTGAATCCTGCGGAACCCCGCTGCGAGAAATTCCAACGGGCACTGCAGGGGCAGCGTCGTCTGGCTTGCAGCACCTAAGCCGCGCGCTTGTCTCTGAACGGACGGTAGATGGCAGCAAACTGCATAATTTGGGTCAGAGCAAACTGTCTAAGGGACGATTTATAACCCGCCAAGACTACGGGAGAAAAAGACCTTTAGTCTGGGTGGGTTTGGGGAATTTTCCTGTTAATAATAGGCCCTGAGTACCGTGGGCGCTAACGAAGAACTTCTTTTGCCCCAAAGCCAAGGAGTCTCTCTGGGATCCCAGCCCAGGCTTGTGCCTAGGGCATCTACTTGGGCCCCCAGGGACACCCCCTCCCGTGCCACAAGTGGCTGTGTCTCCCTCTCCTTCCAGTTCAGGACTGAGAAGGCCAATACACACATACACACATGCACACAACTAGACCCCCCAAGCAAACAGGCCTGAGTCTGAACGCCCTGCATCTAGTCATAAGAAAGAAAAAACAATAACCTATGGGTGCAAACCAAACTAAATCAGTGTCTCCCCAACCTCTGTGCCCAACAGCTTGCAGCTTCTCCAGAAGCCTTCTCACCCCATTTTTTAGTCCTTACCTCCATGCCTGTTCCTTCTTCCACCTCACCAGCTACTTTAGGAACCTGTCTCCCACCCAGCAGTTCTTCTCTGCCATCCCCCAACCCAGAAGGCCTGACTGAGGGATGAAACCATGCACCAGAGCAACAAGGCTAGCTGTCTGGGCTCAGCACCAGACGGCTTTCCAGTCCTGACACCACTCTTTTAATTTTCTCCTTTCTTTGTTTTCTTTTTGTGTACAAGACTAAAACAACATGCTAAATAGCTCTTCACAATCATCACGTTTGGATCCAGGAAAGTTTGAAATATTTTCATATCAGACATATATGACAATTTTCTTCTCCACTGAAAACCATATGCCCCATACCAATAAAACACAAGTATTAGAATCAATATTGCCCAGAAACCAACATGCTATAAACCACATTAAAACCACAAAACTCACTCCCTGCAGAACGAGGTTCCCTCTTGCGGAGTGGCGAGAGACCTGAACATTCTCAAGCAGACTTCTTGGGGAGTCTCCCTCCTCTGGGGTGCCTCCACCCACAGCCCTTTAATTCCGGAAATGTCTCCGAAGGGAGATAGTGAACATTTCTCTGTGAATTGTTCTTTCTGTGTCTCTCTAGCCGCCTCCTCGCCCTCTCTGGCCTCTGCGGAGATTCCAGGCCCTACGGAGACCAGGACGTCCCTCAGCGCCACCGCCCCTCGTGCCAATGCTGCTGGGAAATCGCCGATACCCGCACTGGGCAAGAGAACTGCGCGGGGGCAATTGGGGGAGGCCCGGATCAGGGAGGGATGGTGAAAGGGGGAGGGAGCACAAACCCACAGGGGTTGTAGCGACTGGCTTCTTCCGGCCAGAGCCGCTGAAGCCCAGACACCCCCATCCTCTCTTTCGCAGCCCCCATGCTTGAGCTCTCCTCCCAGCTTAAAAAGGAGACTAGAAGCTGGGCTTCAGTGGCCCCTTTCGGTTTCCCCTCCCATAATCTCTGATTTTGGATCCCCCTTCAGAGAGCGGCCACCCCTCTCTCCACCACCGAATTTCCTAGGAAACCTCTCCCTGCAGCCCCAGAGGTGGGGTTCAGCCCCTTCTTGGAGTGTGGGGGGGAGAAAAACCCAAGCCCCACCCCCTACAAAAGCGATGCAGAAGAATATGAAGAGTATTGTAGAATCTCCCTTACCTTTGAAGACCTTGGCAGATTTTTCCTCCGGATTGAAAAGAGTGGGAAAGGAGGGGGGAAAAGCGTTCGGTTTCTTCTTTCAGCTTCCAGATAATATTGTCCCAACCTGAGAGCCGTTGCTTCCCCTTCTCTGACTTGGGAGAGAGGGTGTTTCTTTTTTTCTGACATTTACTTAGAAAATGGAGTATGTTCTGGCTTTGAAAAAGGGTATCAGGCTGCAGTCCTGAGTAGATTGTCCATTTACCCTTCATGATGACTAAAATCCCAGATCAGCAAGCAAATTAACTTAAGAATCAAAATTATTTTTGTTTCTCTCTTTTGTGTGTAATTCCCACCCCTCCTTCCCTCTCTCACTCTCTTCTCTCCTCTCCCCCCTCTCTCCCTCTCTCTTTTGCTCTATTGAGCTGATATTGAAGTATAAAAATATCAAGAGGCTGGAGCCCTGAAGGACGACAGTGCTCCGACCTAGGTGTGGTGTCCAAAAGAATGCTGCATTATAACCACCAGGGAAATGATAAAAAGTTCATGTTCACGATCGCCCGGCCACATGACCGGCGCTGGCCAATCGCTGGATTCAACCACTCATAAACTTCTATCACAAAGTTGTAAATTTTCATAAAACAACAAGGAATTTATTGCATTTCTTCATGGCTGCTCCACCAGCAACCCTTTTCTCAGTCGCCATCTTCTTTTCTTCTCCTTCTCTCTTTTTGGGAAACCCCAGTCTGAGAAAGGGTGAGATTTGGAGTTCAGGAATTCAGGATGGAGAAGTCACAAGGGTCCAGCTAGGAAGGGGGTTCTTTTTGGAACCTCCCTATTTTCCGAAGGAGCTCTGCCTCTCTTTTCTAGTAAAGAATAACCCCAAATCCTCCTCATGGGACTATTCTAAGGCAATTTGGAGGTGAGACAGGAGTTGCCATCAGCATCAAGGCAAAAATGAAAGCTTCAGTAGTTCCTTTCCCCCTCTGACCTGACCCCCTCGATCTTAGTCCTAAAGATAGTAGGAATCCCCCACCTGTGAGGCTTGCAGGGTTTCCGGTGTGGGGCCCTAAATTCCCTAGGGCCTAGTGTTTGCCCAGAGGGGAAGGTGGCCTGCAAGGGAGCCAAGACCCAGTAGTTCTTCAACTGGATTCTCCCATTCGGCACCCCAGAAATTGGGGGAGGGTAAAGCCGGATCCCAGCCTTTCCCGCCCAAACGCCTGCTGGTCCAAGTTTCCAAGCACCGGTCCAGGCGCTCTCCAGGGGGTTCTCTGGTCTTTAATGAAGGAAACTACAGGTTTAGGGACCTTTTACTTTCAATTCAATTTAAACAGATTTTCTGAAAACCAATCCTCCAATCCCCTTTCTGTTCGCCATGTCTATTCTTTAAATTTAAACAATGCAGGGTTTGCAATCAAATAAATGCTTTTTACATTTATTCAGCTCTGAGAATCTAGCTGTAGAGGTACCGTCCTTCAGAGTTTTGGCCTATTATTGAGGCTCTGCTGAGCAAAATAATAACAACAATAATTCATCCCGTGTTTTCCAGGTTCCCTAAAATATTCCTGAATTTTGAATTGAGCTATCAGAACTCAAATACAAGAAACGAAATAACCTTCCCCCAAATGTTTCTCTCTTTCTCTGTGCTCTTGAGAAGATTCCAGGTTGCCGGCGGCGCCGAACAGGCAGAAAAGCGAAGAGGAAGCACCCGGCGGTCGGCGCGGCCAGGCTCACGGCGGCCGGGATACACTCACACCAGCCTGGTAAATTCTCACCGCTCTCGCAATCGGGAGTCCTTTTGCCCATTTTTAAGGTTTATACGGGTCGCCTGTGTCAATTTAGAGTGAGACAAATTAAATCAAATGAAAGTAAAATAAACGGAAATAAAAATAAAGGAATAGCTCTTGACAAAAAAAAAAAAAAATGTTTGCCAAATGAGCAGAAAGCTGGGTGCGGGTAGTTCCTCTGGGCGGGCCGGGAGGCCTCTGCACGCGGGCCTGGCCTCTTCCCAACACAGCCCAAGAGGCAGGACTGGATTTGGGTGTTCACCTTCCCTTACCATCCGCCCTTCTTTCTCATAAGGCCTAGCATTTTGGATTTCACCTCTGTATTTGTAGCCAGGGGGCTGCTCAGACCCCTCAGCCTTTTTCGAAGGCCTGCATAAGGAAGAAAGTTTGTGGAATTGCAAGATTTTTCAATTTTGTTTTGTTATATTTTGTGAGTGTGTGACTGAGAGTATGGGGTCATGGATATATTTACTTGGGGGCAAATGTGAATCTCTGTTTATAAGCCAATGTGTGAATGTGCATTGGTATCTATCAGTGTGTCTGAGTGACTGTGAATGTGTGTTTACTTGTGAGTGTGTGTGAACTTGAATGCATTTGTTCTGGGCATGGAGCCCTGATTGTATGAATGCCTGTATGTTCATTTGTGAACATATGAATATGGTTGTGTTTATTTGTGACTGTATATGACAGTGTATATATGTGTGATGTCAGCCTGTGTGTGTGTGTGTGTGTGTGTGTGTGCGCGCGCGCGCGCATGCACTGGTATATATCAATATGTGTAAAAGAGTGTAAAGGGAATATATGTGCATATGTAATATTGGGGTTCCCAAGTTGGCAGTCCTAGAGCAAGGGGTCTGGGGGGCAGAGAGCAAGCCCATACAGAAAGGGTCTGCTACAGAAGGATGAAGGGAAGGATTCTGGGTCACCCACCCATTACTAACCCTAATCCCCTCCCAACCCCTGGGAGACACAGAAAACAGGACACCTGCTTATTTTTAATTGTTTTATTTTTTCATCCTTCAGATACACATAGAATGTAAAGAGGAGCACCCGTGGGGCGCAGGGAAGTGTTGGTGGGAGCAAGGAGCAGTAATCAGGCAAAGGTGGGACACTCCAGCTACTGAGCTACTGGTAGGGTCCTTAGGGCTCCCTAATGCCCTTTTGGTGTTGCTACTAGGAAGGCCGAGGCTCAGGTACACGGGTGGGAAACAGGCTGCACTCCTCCAGACCCACAGTCCACAAAGACAGCATCCAAGGGGGTTTACAAAACAGCAAAATTTTGCAAAGACCTTACAATAGCCACATAGAAAAGGGGAGGCAAATTTTGAAAAGCTACAGTAGATATTGTACAAAAAACGAACCCAACAGTTTCCTATAGGTAGTATTTTTTTTTTACAGTGTTGAGAAACCAAAATTTCACCTTTTTCTCTCCATGTTTTTTTTTTTTTAAACTCCTTTCATTTAAATAGTTTTTTTTTTTTCACCCTATTGACTTGAGTTTCCGAGTTCAGTTCCCAGAACTGGAATTCTTCTTTCCCTTGCTCTTCTCTACCTTCTTCTGTCCTTCACTCTTCCTCATCCTCCTCTGCTTCAGCCTTGTCCTGGCCGGTGATTCCTGGGCCTGCGGTCTTATTTTCCTTTTTCCACTTCATGCGCCGGTTCTGGAACCAAATCTTTATCTGTCTTTCGGTGAGGCAGAGCGCGTGCGCGATCTCGATGCGCCGCCGGCGGGTCAGGTAGCGATTGTAGTGAAATTCCTTCTCCAGCTCCAAGGTCTGGTAGCGGGTGTAGGTCTGGCGGCCTCGCTTACGGTCGGTTCCTGTGCACGGTATTTAGAGAAATATCAGTGAGTGCGGGAAACCTTGTTGAGTAACCATCTCGCTCAAACCTAGCAGGGTATTTGAAATCTATAGACAGAAAAAGTCCATTTCCCCACTAAAGCAAATACTTGCTTTCCATATCCTAACCCATACTTCATGCTGTCCCTCAATGTGAAGAACTTTCCTCAGCCCTCCAAAGGTAAACACTTCCATTCTTTTTTCATCCTGGAGCTTCTGAAACTAGGAAGACCTCACCTGCTGGCTCTCCGAGGCGCTGTTCCTAAGGGGTTTTTATACGGAATGAGGGGAGGTTAATCCTCGGTCTTCTCTGGGTCCAGGGGCTCCAAGCATTCCCTTTTGAATGTTGACACTAATGGTCTTTGGGGTAAGATTGGAAACTATACAAGTGACCTTGCAATAGGGTTCCAGGCCTTGCCTATTTCCCAGGAAGTTAGGAGACAAAGAGGCCTCACAGGCTGGGGGAGGTGAGAGGGTGTTGCACAGTCTGTTGTGGAATGAGGAGGAGGTGAAAATTGGCAGATATCTTGGAGCATGGAGTTGGTCTGGAAATAGCTGCCCTCTGATGATTTTTTTTTTTTCCAGTAAGTGGCCAGGGTTCAGCTAAGGCCTGGCTGCAGTCCCTGCCTGCCTGTCTGCCTTCCTGCCCACCCACCTGCCCAGACAACCTGTTCTCCAAAGCAATCTTTGGGCCTCCAGGACAGCAAAGGGGGTGAAAATAGCAGCCTGCGATAGAATGAAACATGGTGTATATATGTGGTGGGGACTGAAGGGTAGATGGGAATCTCCTAACTTAGGCCCAGAATCCTGAGGATACTTGGGGGAGGAGCTGGCATCAGCCCTTCTGGAAAGGAGACAAGGAGAAAAAGTAACTAAGGGCCCTAATTTCAAGTCAAATAAAAGCCAAGTTGAAATGTTTATGAGCAGAAAAATTAGGGCTTTGATAAATCAAGTAGAAAGACAGTTGAATTAGGGAGCAGGTAATGGGGACCATGACCACCAATACTGATGATGTAAGAACTGGGCTCCTCTTGGCCCCCAACAATGGCTAGGTTAAGAGCTTCTGACTACAGGCTTGTAGGGTCTTCTGGATTGTAGGGTTGGCGTTCAAGTCCATCTGTCCTGGGGTAGTGTAAAATATATATATATAAACCAGGCTTGGCAGGAAACCTAATAGAAGTCCTGGTCTCTTGGGGGTCCTGAAGTAGCTATTAGGTGGCTCTGCACTGAGGCTTATTTGGCTCCTTGGAGTCCAAGCCCCTCCCCCAAGAGGAGACTCACCCTTCTAATGACACCTCCAAACTTGTTGGCCAATTCTCTAGGTGCCTAGGAGCCCTAGGAAGGAACCTGGGAAAGCTAGCTATATTTCCATGAAGGCTCTGTCTTTTCTTTAGTTTTCCTGCCCCCCCCCCTCCCCGCCAAGTTCACTGGAGGATTAGGAGCCTCATGTCTCTTGATTTCTGCCCCCCCCCCCCCCGCATCTCTGGCTCTGTGTCCCTGGCTGGGTCCTCAAGTCTCCTACCCACTCCTCCCACC
The DNA here is from genome assembly GCF_047511675.1 of Marmota flaviventris. Classification (NCBI taxonomy): domain Eukaryota; kingdom Metazoa; phylum Chordata; class Mammalia; order Rodentia; family Sciuridae; genus Marmota; species Marmota flaviventris. The sequence continues at coordinate 53,660,584 of NC_092514.1, read as the reverse complement.
AGGCCTCTAGAGCCCACCTCTAATTGTTCTAATGGGAATAATAGGGGAACGGGGTTGGCTGGGAAGGAAGGGGGAGGGGAGAACTGCTTAACGCTATGGCCCCCTCCCCCATACCTTATCCAAGCTGGGATGGGGATGGGGGACACACCCAGAGCTGAGATCCCAGGCGGAGAAGGGGGTGGGGAGAGGGGGAAGACCCTAATGGCTATTCTCTGCAAACCCCAGCCTTCCTTTTCAAGACAAACGGCCGCGTCTCCAACCCGTGCCGGCGCTGCTGATAAATATTTAAAGCTAAAAGGCCTGAAGGAAGGGTAGGGGGCGGGCTGGGGGCTCTGCGCGCCGCGGCGTCGGCGAAGAGAGATCCGCGGGGAAACAGAGCAAGCCTAGAAGCACCGAGGAAAAATGGGGGTGGGGGCAGCGCGCCAGGTCGCAGCCAAGCGGGGTGCCGCTTTTCCAGGGCCGATCCCGGGCGCGCGGAGCACTCTGGACGCGGAAAGGGGAGCCTAGCCCGGAATGGGGCACCTTCAGGGGAATGTGCCCGGGCCGCTGCCGCTAGGGATGGCTCGGTGCGCTGCGTTACCTGAGCTTCGCATCCAGGGGTAGATCCGGAAGTTACTCTCGGCCGCCAAGTCCAAGTCCCTCTGCTCCTTGGCGCCTGCCGCTTTGGCGGAGTCGCCGGGACACACCCCGGAGAGGTTCTGCTCAAAAGGCGCGCAGTGCATGTTGAAGGAACTCGGCTCGAGCCCGTAGCTGGCCGCATAGACGCCGGCCGCGCTCTGGCCCGCCATGCCCCCCCCGCCGGGGTACAAGCCCTGCATCGAGGCGGCGAAGGAAGTGCCCGAACCCGCTCCATAGCCCGGGCGCTGGGGGTTGGAAGCAAACGCACAAGAAGTTTGTTCGGGGAAGGCTCCGGCAGCGAAAACCGAACTTGCCGCTGGATATTTAGAAAATAAAGCATTCGCATAATACAATGAACTCATAATTTGGCCGGATGATTTGTAGGCAGGGACGTTTTAGTGTCGGTTTTACGAGATTCCTTGATATATTACAGAATTAGAGTCCAGATTTACACCAAAAAGGACCCCCTTTTTCCTCTCCAGACCACGTGACTCACACCCACGTGACATCCCCTCTGCCAATGGCCTGACGGCCTCCCCACGGCTCCCGGTAATGTGGAAAAAATTGTGTGGCGTTAGATTTATAAAATATGATCAATAATGAATGGGAAAGCCGAACTCTGTGGATTGGCGTTGGGGGCTCAAGGGCCGCTGTCGACCCCCGCGGGCTGGAGGCAGCTTGCAGGCGAGATTTGGGGAGGAAGGAATTGAGTTCAAGGGAAAATAAATAACCTCTGAGCAATCCGTGTTGTCACCCCCCACCCGTTTCCCCCAGTCCGTTACCGAGCGAAAGACAAACGCAGAGATTGAATGCGCGCAACTTGGTGGGTGGGTAAGGGCACATCAGGTCTTTATTAATTCGAGCTAATTCATCTCCGCTAAGCCTTTAGGAGAAGTTGGTCCGATTCTCCCAAGGTGAAGAACGAGGTGAGCATGGCCTCACGGCTCTCTCTCTCTCTCTCTCTCTCTCTCTCTCTCTCTCTCTCTCGGTGACCCACATATACTGTCGGAGATGGACCAAGGCTTCGTAGGTGCTCTGAGGCACGGGATCCAGCCCACGGGCGGACACTGTGCTTTCTGATGGCTAAATAAAACGGATTGGAAAGTTTGAAGAAAAAAGAAAAAAAAAAAAAAAGGAACGGGGTGGGGGTGGGGTGAGGAGAGAAAGGAAGGGAGGAAGGAGGCCTGGGGCTCGGGCTCTCTGCTTTCTTGGTTCCGGGAGGCGGATGCTTCAGCCGAGCGTGGCTGCCAGAGAAGCAGAGGCAGAGAAGGAAGGAAGGCGGCGAGCCACCGCCTCGGAACTGGGCAAAGAAGGTCACATCTCAGAGAGGCAGAGGTGGGGAGGAGGATCTCACCTCCCCTCCGGCTCCCGCCCTCCACCAAAGTCTGAGAAAAATAAAAATATAAGCGTGCTCAGCAGCCCTGCACTTTCATCTTTATCCGCCCCCCTCCCACGGGAGGACACACACTGAAACAAAGAGAGAAGTGGCAGGGGATACAGTCACCAACTGGGCGCATCTCTTCTTCAGCGCGGCCTGGGCGCTGGGGTCTCTGGGGCCGGCAACCTCGGAACGCGAGGGGAGGGGGTTTCTCTGGGCTCCCTCCCTCGTCCCTCTCTCCTCCAATCACATGCAGCCGCTCCCTCACCCCCTGCGCCCCTGGGCCGAGGGACTCGCACCACCTGCCTCCAGCCCCCGCCCCCTCCTCTCTGCGCCTAGCCTCAGCGGGCCCAGAAGCCTGCTGACCCGCAACCCCCAGCACTGCAAGGCGCCTGGGAGCAAATGAGGAGCGCGGGCCGGGCGGGTCTCAGATTCTCGCTTGTAAACTTTATTGTAACTCTTCCGCCCTTTTCAGGCGCAGACAACAGAACAAAGTATAGAGGAACAACAAAATATATAATTAGCCCTCCCTCCCCCCCATAAAGCAATTCACGGATACAGGATACATTCTCTTCACAGTAAACCTAAGAACACTTTTAACAATTGCCCACAGCGCGCATGCTAACTAAAGTAATCTCTTTTGAGAAACACTTAAGACAAAATTGTCAAACCAAAGGGGGTGGGGAGGAAAAGAGAGAAGCAAGAGAGAAAGCCAGCGAGCTAGGCAGGGCAGCAGGGAGAGAGGGGTTGGGAGGGGAAATGAGGACGCGGCGAGAGAGGGAGAGAGAAAGAGAGAGAGAGAGAGAGACAGAGAGAGAGGGAGACAGAAAGAATTACGGCGTGAATAGGCAGTTTCATGTTGTTGGGAGAACTTAGCAGAAATCAGTACCTTCGGTCATTACAAAGAAGCACGTTCAAAGGAAATAAAGACCATTGCACAAGGAGGCTTTTTACACGGGGCGGGGGTGTGGGGGTTCAGTCGGGCCACGGCCGCTCACCCTCGCAGGGCGAGGGAGTCCTTGCTTAAAATCCTTTTCTTTTTTTTCCCCCCCGGCCCTCAAGAGAAGGGAAGGAGATCCACGGTAGCTCACACACAGAAGCTATTACGAGATACTACCACTAGCGGGGACTGGCGCGGCAGGGGACGCTGCGGTGGGAGGCCTGGCTCCTGGCCCCGCTCGCAGGGCCAGAGCTCTCTGAGGCGGGGGCGGGCGGGCGGCGGCGGCGGCGTGGGGAGACCCGCGGACTTGCGGGCGGCCGCGGCCCTGGTAGTCCCAGCTGGAGCCTACTTCTTGTCACCCTTCTGCGCGTCGCCCTCGTCCGCCGCCTCTGGGGCCCTCTCCAGCTTCTGTTTCTCCAGCTCCTCCTGCTCGCATTTGCTGCTGGGGAACTTGTCTTTGTTATTCTCCTTTTTCCACTTCATCCTCCTGTTCTGGAACCAGATTTTGACCTGTCTCTCTGTCAGTCCCAGCGCATGCGATACCTCGATCCGCCTCTTGCGAGTCAGATAGGGATTAAATAGGAACTCCTTCTCCAGCTCCAGGGTCTGGTAGCGGCTGTAGGTCTGTCGGCCTCGCCTGCGTCCGGCGGCTGCTGGGAATGGGGGAAAGGGCGAGACGGAGGGGAGGGGAGGGGAGAGTGGGGGAGGGGGCAGAGGCAGAGAAGGTTGGAAGATTCGTGAATCAGCCTAGTAGACCAGTATAATAAGAGCAGGGGACCTTCTACCCCGGGCGGGGTGGGGGGTGAGCATGGAGGCAGCGGTGGGAGGGGGGGCGAGGAGAATTAGACACCACTGAATCTAAGGGAGTCAGAAAAGGGGAGCCCCCTCCTCTAATAGCCAGCCCCAGAGTTGGGTGGGGGGTGGTTGAAATCTATTAAAAGTACCATAAAGTTTAGAAGGAAGGATGTGAAGGGAGGATAAAAATTAAAAAGCTGTGGTGGGGACTAATGGACCCACCTTGAAAAGCCCCCAGAGCCTCTGCCCCAGAAGAAAAGTTTCTTCAGGGTAATTAAACTATAAAGCAATTGAGAAGTGCAAAAGTTGAGAGCGCCCCCACTCCCACCACCCTTTTCTGCACTACCCCCCAATAAAACAGTAAAAGGGGAAAAAAAGGAGGGGAAGAAGAAGAAAAGTAAAGTAGGGTGAGGGGTTTATGGCTTCAGGAAATGTCGCTTAGCGACCCCCCTTCAAAGGAAACAAAAAGGGAAGAAAGGAAGGAAGGAAGAAAGAGAGAGAGAGAAAAAGAAAGAGGCGTAGGAAATTGGAATAGAGCCGACAAGTCTTGCAAGAGCTGGAGGAAATGCTCCCCTGGCCTGCCCAGCCCCCTGACCGGCCCTGGGCCCTCCCGGCCCCTTCCTGCCCTGGCCAGCCCCTACGGGAGCTCACCTTGCGGGCGCATCCAGGGGAAGAGCTGTGTGGGCGACGGGCTCTGCTCCGAGCCCTCGGCCTCCTCTCCCAGGCCGCTGGCGGCGGCGAGCTTGCAGTCTGCGTACTGCACCAGGTCTGGATCTTGCGCACCGAATAGGCTCTGGCGCTGCAGCGGGTCGTAGCCGTAGAAGTTGCCCGGGTCCCCGTGGCATGCCACGGCGCACGGGTTCTGCTGGTAGGGAGCCGTGGACAGCGACGATGGCCCGTGGTAGAACTCCTGGATTTGCGACGGGTGCTGGAAGCTGCCGCCGCTGCTGGGACCGTACACCACGGTGGGTCGGCCGCCCAGGTCCTGGGCGAAGCCGCAGTCATAATAATTGGGGCGCAGGGACTCCCCGGTTTTGTATTTGGAGAACAGTGAGTTGACGAAATAAGAGCTCATTTTATTGAATTTTGAGGCGGCGGCGGCGGCGGAGGCTGTAGTTGGGGGCTGGTGGGGAGGGGGTGGGGAGGGGGAAAGGGAGGGAGAGAGAGAGAAAAAAACGCGGATTCGCCGGCTCCTAGTCACCCTCGCCAGGAAAGGAGAGGGAAAGGGAGGAGGAAAAAAAAGAAAAGAAAGAAAAGGCGAAGAAGATCTCGAAGCCGCCACACTTTTTGTGATTTCCAGGAATAGAAAAGGACAGAGAAGCCTCCAAAAGTCTAAGCTTGCACGGCAGCCGCGGCTCGCTCGCCCTCCCCCCACCCCCCACCCCCCAAACAAAAATATACCGCCACTTAAAGAGGTCCTCGCTTTACATTTCGAAGAAGGGATGCCAGTTCATAAACAGTTTTCGGTGATTTACTTCCCTGCAAATGAGTTGTTTCATATTTTGCACTGTCTTTTCATGATCATTTGCATCCATTAGAGACCCCGCATCCTATTGGCTTCTCCGTACTCCTCCCGGACAGAACGCAGAGCGAGGGTGAGAGCGAGAGAGAGCGAGCGAGAGAGAGAGCTAGAGCGAGAGAGCGCCAGGGAGTGAGGAGAGAGCGAAAAAAAAAAAAAAAAGGAGGGGAAGAAAAAAAAAACACCCAGGGAGAGAGAGGGGAGAGGGGGAGAGAGAGGGGGAGAGGGAGAGGGGGTGAGAGAATGAATACGGATTAAATCTGTTTAACTACCTACATTAATGAGATATCTCTCGCCTCACAACAAATCAAATACCTTCGCAGACCACCCCCAAAGACTGATGTGGGGGAGTCACGGAAAAAACCACACACACACACACACACACACAACGCGCCAGGCGTAGGCACGCTGTTAATTTCGCGATTTTAACGAGGCAATTGGAGTCTTTCTAAATGTCAGGGTCGCTTCGGAAAAATGTAAAAGAACACGGTTTAATTGCGCCGAGTTTTAAAAGGTCCTATAAATGTAATTGGTATTTTAATACAAGTTATCAAATCATACAGCTTCCTCTCCTAAACATATTTTCAAACAAACGAGGTAGTCATATTTAAAGCTTTAATGATCAATTTCCTTATTATTGATAAAGGTTTAACTATCGTGTGGAGGGAATTGGCTGGGTTACCGGCCCCCAAAAAACGGCTGTAAACTCTTTAACAAACTATAAAACGCAATAAAGCCGGAGTCTGTTGTTGTTTATGCCGCAGCGCATAAAAGCTGTTAGCATTTTACGAGTTCTTTCCTCTACAGCTATAAAACTGCAGCTTCGATCGCCCCCGCCGCCCAACTGCAGCACGGTGGGGGTGACGAAGCCGAAATGAGAACGATTATGGTTTTTTTTTTTTCTTTTTCTTTTTTTCGGTGCAAACGGTTGACTTTTCCTAGACTTTCACCTCTTCAGCCGTGATAGGCACCTGCCCCCACCCGCTCTCTGGATACCCCAAACTTGTCCCCCTCTCTGCCACACCCAGGCCACTCGCAGAACTTTCCCTCATTAAACAAACAAGAAAGGATTTTCTGTGGAGGAGTCTGGAAGGTCTTGGAAAGGGACTGATAGTAGAAACTTTCTGGTTAATGGGCAGTGGTGAAGCCCAGAGCAAAGTTCACCCTGCAACTGCTAATTCTGCAGTTTTGCAATCTACTTGTTGGGGGGATGCTAGGGCAGAAAGGGGTCTCCTGAAGGCACTTTTGCCCAGTCAGCTCTTTGCAGGGAAGACAAAATGAGGGGAAAGGGTCCTGATACCACCAAAGGGGTGGCACCTCACAGGGCTGCCCCACACCTGCGACTAGGCCTTGGAACCTAGTAACCAATCCCAATGGGCATCCAACCTTCCTGGGCCAATCCCTCACACCTTCTATGTGACCTTCCCTTGAGAGGAAGTCAATCCCATCAACCCACCAAAAGAGGGAAAGGCAATGGAGGCTGATGCTAGCCACCCAAACCCTGGTGACTGGTCTTGGTTACTATTGTTCTATGCCCTCCACTGCCCCAGGCAGTGGTTGTAAGATATTTGCTCTGGAGAAGCACTTATTATTCCTCAGGATCCTCATGGCCCTTTGAGTTACTATCACTACCCCCACTGACCTTGGAGTGGAGGGAAGTGGGATAGAGCAAGACCACTGAGGTTTCCATCTTCTCTCTTTGTCCCTTGGGCAGCCTGTAGTTAAACCTGTCCTCCCTGCAGATCTGGGCACCTGAGCCCTGAAACCCAGAATGCAGAACCAAGCTGATGGTGTGCCACACTCTCAGACCCACTGCCTCCCTACATACCTGGCCTAGCTGTGGTGGTACCCAGACTTTAGAAGGCCCCTGTCTGTCAGAATCAATGGTTTCCTGAGGTGTCTGATAGGGGAAGGAAAAGAAAGGAAGGAAAGAGAAAGAGAAAAAAAATTCTGAAAGCAAAGGCAGAAGTGGCCTGACAAATACATATAATCCATTGTTATTCAGGAAAGAGTGATTTGCTTTTACAGACCTTTTGGGGATCCCAATCTTTATAAAAATGAAACTAGCACCTTTTCTGAAGGAAAGTTACCACTGGGGTCACCCAGTTTTTCAAAAGTGAATCCAGAGAATGGGAGAAGAGCAAAAGGGGAGAAGGGAGAGAGAAGAAAAAGAGGAGAGAAGGGACTGGAAGAGGATCTGGAATTTTCGGGAGGCTGAGGGGGCGGTAAGGCAGCAGAAGGCAGAGTCAAGTTGTTGAGGGAGCGAACATTTTTATCAAGTGCGGGGGATTTTATGGTCATGATTTGAGGACTTACCAGGGAGGTAGAAATTCAATGGCTTGTTCTAAATCATCCCTACACCGTGCCAGAAATTTCTGACGGAAGGAAAATGTTTCTATTATAAGAAGAAAAAAACAAAACAAGAAAAAGAGAGAAGATAATTTATAAACACCCAATGGAGCATAGATTTATTTGTGAAGCTCAAGTTGAGAAGAAACTCCACTTTTCTCTTTGCACCCGGTTCTGGGGAGGAAAAAAAAAAGAGGCTGGGGTAATTTTGCGGGGTTGGTTATCTATTTCTCCTGCAGGTTTATCCGAGGGGAGGCAGGGATCTGGCGGCTTCGGGAGGAATTTGGAAATTTGGATTTGAAGGTGCTGTGGGCAGATACAGCGCTGATGCCAGAACGAAAAGTGCTTGAGTCCAGGCCTTCATCTGCTAAATTACATAAAGACCTGCGCCCCTAAGGTTTGCCTGGGCAGGGGGGCAGCAGAGCTGGATCCCCCCGCGCGCGGGAGCCACAGCTCTCACCTGGAAGCCGCGGAACGCGGGAGGGAACCGAGCTCCTGCCCCCTGCCGCAGTGCCTGCGCCCACAGCTATCCCGAAAACGCGCTTTTCCCGACCCCCCGACCCCGATCAATACGGGGAGTGTGGAGCATCCAGAGGAGATATCCGAACCTTCCCGCACCCGCCGCCCTGGGGAACTCATACCCTGCGCCTGGGTCGCCAGGCGCGCGCCCAGCCCAGACCCGGACTGGTACAAAGGCTCTGGAGCCTGAGCTCCAGCGGAGCGACCCCGGGGGCCCAACCGCTTGGGGAACCTCTGAATCCCCATAAAAGCCAAGACTGCATTCCTCCCCAAACTGCCCCATCTCTGGACTGGCTCACCAGGTTCCCTCTCCAGCCAGTGTGGGCAGCCCTCCTCCTGGCAGCTTCCTTTCCATCCGTCCCTCTTCTGCCGGTTTGTCCCTCTCACCTGACCTGATCACCCGCATCCGTCGACATTCCGCTTGCTCCCCTGGACGGAAAATGTCATTTTCCCAAGTCAATTCTCTTTGATTTGGACCCATTATTCCTATTATTACTCTTATTCCCCGTTTTTACGCATTTGTTGCCCAACCGAACAGAGCCACTGGGCGAGAAACACTGAGCCCCCATGAGGGAAATTCAGAAAATTGACCATTTGAGGGGAGGGGAACACTACTATATCTGAAATCTATAAAATGGGGTGGAAATACCATAACGAACCCTATATTTTTATTACGTGCAAATTATTCATGACTTTTGGTAGCGCTCAGTTCATAGATTGAGACCCGAACAAGGTGCGGTGTTGGAATAAACCAGAGTCGGTAGGCGCCGCACCAGAAATTTTCACGTGGAGCAAGGGTGCCATCTAGCGGCAGATTTGCAAAAAGGTTCCCACCACTGGTTCTGCCAGGTTCTCTGAGAGCCAGCCACCACAGTGACAAGCGAGAGAAACTTTCATTATTAATAGAAAAGGGGGAGGGAAAGAGCGGGCTAGAGAAAAGTCATTGGAATCACGAAACGGTTCATGAAATTGTGCAGATAAAGTAAAAGAAAAAAAAAAAAACACGGGAGGAAGAAAAAAGGAAGTTAAAGCTTTTTTCTTTCTACTTTCAGCGCCCCCCGCCTGCAACCAGCCCCTTCTACAGAAGACCGCCAAGCAGTGCGCCTTTATGGTCCGTAAAAGGGGGAGTCGAGCACTTTTCAACCCCCACACTATTGTTTCAAATTCAGACGAGTAACAATTGGGCTATTTGTGGGGGGAGAAGAGGCCTGAGAGGAGGGGATAGGACTGTAAAAGGATCAAGAGGCTGCCCTCTCGCCCAGACGTCTGGCCTTGCCAGACCTGTGTGGGGTGTGTGTGGGTGGGTGGGTGTGTGTGCGCGCGCGCGCGCGCGTGCGTGAGCACGAGGGCGAGTGTGTGTGCAGGGCCTTCTTGCTTAAGACGCCGGATTCTGGGGGGGGGGGGAGGGTGTGAAGAACAAAGACAAGAGTCCAAATTGCAATCTACGAAGCATTTTCAACAACAAAATGTTACTCTCCTTCTCTTTTCTCCCCTCTTTGTCTCGGGGGTGGGCTTCCCCGAAAGTCCCAAACCTGGAGTCCTGGGCGACTGAGGGTGGGGGCTGCTGGAGAGGGGGCCCACCAATTCCCCTTCCCCGCCAGGCAGGGAGCCCAGGCCCAGCTGCGGCTTTCTCAGCTCCGGAAAGTTTCCCCTCACTGTTTGCTTTGCTGCTGTTTAGTTTCTTAACCTTCAGAAATTTATACGCTATAAACTTTTATAGCGGTCATATTCTTTTATTGCTGCGCACACGGCATTGAATTCCTCTCCCGGCTTTTCTCTGCCTCGCACTCTCTCGGTCTCCCTCTCTGAATTTCTCTTTTATGACAACTGATTTCCTCATCTCCGGCTTACTACCATGCGCATCTTCGCCTTTGTTTGTCTTGAAAGAAGCCACCGGGCTGGGGACCCAGGAGCTGCCGCCCGAGGCCACTCAAGGCTCCCTTGCCCCCTTTTCCTGCAGCACTCCGATCGGCCCCAGCCTCGCCTTTTGCGTTTCCTTTGAAGAAACAAGCTGACTCCTTGGCTCAATCTCAGCGCCGGCTGAGCCAACGGAGCCTAGGATGGCCAGGCAACCTAGTCTACACCAGCTATAAAGCCAGATTCATTTCCATCCCTAACGGAACCCTCCTCGGAAGGCGTAAGGGAACCTCGCTATCTCTGCCTCTCTAAGAGGATCACTTCATCCTTTCGTTAGAGAGGGGTAGGCCTGGCATTTTGCAGGCTCTCTTCACTGGGGCCAGTCTTTGTCTCCTCCTCTACCCCAATCCACAGGGTCTCCGCGGGTTGCAGTGTGGCAGGGGTGGGCCTGTGAAAAGCTCCAGCAGGAGGCAGCCCAGCCCGGGAGCGCCGGCCCCACAGCAGTGGAATCCTAAGGCTTGGAGAAGAAAGGCAGGGATCCCCCAAAATGGGATGTTTGTAAAGAGCCCTGACTGGGACACTGCAGTCTGAGAGGCCCAGAAAGGGCCTCTTGAAACCAAGCTTAATTCTGGGGTCTGTTTGGGAAGATAATTCTTTTCTTTTTTTTTTTTCCAACGGAGACATTTGTATTCCACATTCAGCCCCTACCCAACCAGCGAGCCTCAGAACAAGGCTGCTATTCCATGGCTCTAAATACCCGGGTGGTGGTGGGGGGTGCAAAGAACCCTATGTGGCTGCTCAAATAAGTTCTCAAGCCTGGAACCTGTCTAGACCAGTCTACTCTGCTGCAGGGAATAGCAGAGAGGGTATTGCCTTCCTCCCTTGCATGGTATTTTAAAGTGCCCAAGCCAAAGTGGTGATCTCAGTTGCCTGAGAGAAGAGCCACTTCCAGGAGTTATAGAGCAGGCCTTGCCTTCCCTCTTGCTCTCCAGACAGTGGAGAGGTCTCCAGAGCAACTGTCTGGTGGAAGACCCCCTGCTCTAGGAAGACCCAGTCCCCTCTCCAAACCACAGATATTTCTTTTCTTCCTCTTCCAGTCTCCTAGTGCTCCTGTTGAATGGCTCTTACTCAATTTAAACACCTTGGGTAGTAATCAGCTAGCTGTCAGCTCCACCAGTGAGTGCCCAGAGGTCTGTAGGGTCTAAGAAGAAACTTAGGGAACACAGCAATCTTTTTTCCCAAGCTATGCTTTTAGCAACTGAGATTTCTACCTATGGTAGACGACAGCCAACACAGAATGAGACTCAGGAGAGATTTATTTTCTAGAGTGATATATATTTTTTGTTCTTTTTCTTTTTTCTTCCAAAACAAACAATTAGAGCTCTAGGCCCCCTGCCCTCCCCACTCCCACCCACAACCCTCCCATATAAGCAACAACTTAAAACAGTCAAGACAATATCCCCCAAAGAAATCACAAAACACAAGCACAATTTCACAATAGCCACAACAATGCAAAAAAAAAAAAAAGTCTACTGGAATGCCCCCTTGCAGGGTCAGGAGAAGCAGAAGCAAGAGTCCTGGAATTGAGGGGATTGAGTAGTGGGCAAGCCGGGTAGGGGGGTAGGGGAGAGGAAGCAGAGAGTGAGCTTCGCCTGATGCTTAGTTGAGATTTTGCCTCTTTCCTTTGCACGCGGGAACTGTTCCCCAGAAGGATGCACAGAACCAGCCACACAGAGCAAATCACCACCCAGGCTGGTGCAGTGGGAAATGAAGCCCAGTGCTGGAGTGGGCAGTCTAACGGTTCTTCCTTGTGTGTCAGGAAACCCAGTAGGATGAAGAGAGATGCGACAGCTCAGTGCCCTGGGGCCATAGCTCCTCCCTGTCCCCTATAGCTTACTCCAGAAGAAAGCTGGGAAGTCGATTCACAATAAATTCTCAATCCAACTCTCCAAACCTGGCCTTCCTGTCTACAATGGGGTTGACATGGGAAGGGGGGGTGAAGGGTTGAGGGAGTGTTCTAGAAGGGGCAGCTTGACTCCCTGGTGCAAGGTGGATTTAGCTGAACAGAGTTGATTTCAGAGCTGAAGGGGATGCAGAAGAATGCAGGGGCTGTGCAGAGCAAGAAAAGCTACAGTCTCTGTCAAGTGGGGCACAGATGAATGGGGGAGGACATTATCAAGGCTCTACAACCCACAGTTTGACCTTCTTTTGTTGGAAGGTGAGGAAAACATCATGCAGAATTAACATTTCCTGCAACAAAATGTATATGGAAGGGGCTCCATCTAAGATAACTTCATAAAACCACTTACTGCCTTTTCTTGCCCTTTCTAGCCTACCACCTTGGGGACTAGGTTGTCCCCATCTGCCACAGGCGTGTCCTGGGGTATAGTTGGCAATTCCATGTGGGATGGTATTGGGATGCTGAGACTTTGGGCTGCAGCACCTCGCTCAGGCTTCTGTCTCTAGTCATCTTCCCGGTATGTATTTGTATCTGGGGTAGAAACCCAAGCTTGCCTGATGATTTGAGAGCTGTTCTGCCAGATTTGGTGTGTAATGTTTGCACTTAGAGTGTCATTTCATTTGACTTAATTTCACCAATTTACTGTGAACTCCAAACTTTATGCCTGTGGGCGTCTGCTAGGCTGTGTGCAGTTGGCGTGTCCCTGGGTGACTTCTGCATAGGTGCAGAGAAGGAAAAGGCGGACTGGAAGTGAGGGGTTAGGACTTCTCAGAAAAATTACAGGGGATTCTAGGAGTTTGACTAACATCTCTCTTTCCTGGTGGCCCATCTCTTTCTTAGGAACCAACTACTTCTATCTTCTAACTTAACAAAACTTTCTTCTGACATCCAGGAAGAAGGGAGGGACAGGTATGGGCAAAGGAAAGGAGGCAGGCTCTAGGTGCAGTTGAGGGATTGTGGAGAGGAAGCCCTTCCCCATTCACTTGAATACATCTCAGACAGCACTGGCTTTGCAGCCATCACATAAATAAGAGCGAGATGGGGAAGGGCTGGGAAAGGCTGGGAAGGGCAGGGGTGATCTTTACTCCTTGCCCTGCTCCTTATTCATTTTCTTCATTTTCATCCGCCGGTTCTGAAACCAGATTTTGACTTGTCTCTCACTCAGATTGAGGAGTCTGGCCACTTCGTGCCTGCGGTCCCTGGTGAGGTACATATTGAACAGAAACTCCTTCTCTAGCTCCAGCGTCTGGTATTTGGTGTAGGGACAGCGCTTTTTCCGGGAAGAGCGGGCGTGCAGCCAGTTGGCAGAGGGGTTGGCTGAAAGAGAAGCAGGGATAGAATCAAAGGAAGGAAGGGGGTGAAGGGCCCCAGACCAAGAGGGGCACCCTTGGTCTCCTCTCTCCATCTGACATTGGAGAAGAACACCTGGGCCTTCAAGCTTCCAGACAAGGTCCCAGAAATGGGCCAGCAGCCACTATAGACACTTTAGAAAGGATGAGGCCAAACTTGTGCCTAGGCTTCCTCACATACTTTCAGAGCTTCAAGAATGCCTCAAGTTCTCTCAATCTATTTCCACTTGGATCCAAACTGGTAGGACTCAGGTCAGAGCCCAGCATGTCTAGAGCCCCACCATCAGCACACTAGAATGGCTAGGTGAGGTCAACCTGAAGGATCCCTGGCTCTAGGTCTGAGAGGAGAGATGAGGAATTGGGAGAGGGAGAATGGCTTCTCTTCAGTCATATCCAAGAGATCTCCTAGTACACCCTGCCTTGATCATGAGAGAGCTTGCATCTCTAGGCCACATGGCAGCAGGCATGTGTAGCTACATAGATATTCCCCCTCCCTGCCACCACACACCACAAATATGGGTCCACACTTAGAGCCGCAAACATTCAGCACACTCCAATTCATGAGCAACCCAATTGCAACCATTTATCAACTCCAGCCTCTGGACAGGGAAGCACCAGGGCTCACAGATTACTTATGGCTGCAATAGCCTCTTCTTTTCTGCTGCTCAGCTTGCAGTTTGGTTAACACAAGTTCAGGGAAACTGGGGAGCAAAATTGCTCCAGTCCCAAGGTGGAGAGCCAGAGATAAGGTAGGGGTAACAGAGAGCCCTTCACAGCAATCTAGCCTTTTAATTGGTCCTGTATATGTGGAAGGGGACAGATAAAGGGGGCAGATAAACTGAGTTAAAGAAGGGCAAAAAGAGGAAACAAAAATATATACAGGGTTCTTTTTCTCCTTACTATCTTTCCCCAGACACTAGAACTCAGAAAAGTTGCCAAATAAAGCTGAACTAATTAAAAATAATATCCACCCTCTCCCAGCTTCCTTCTCCCCAAATGAAAAGCATTGAATTAAAAAAAAATATTCAGTTCATCCTACACTAAGTACCATGTCTTACCAATTTGCAGCACTATTTTCTTAATGTGATTGTCTGGGATGGGACCCACAGCCGCATTAAATATGAAAGAGGGAAAAAAACTGTTAATAATTGATCCTAGCCAAATGGCCGCCTTGCAATAATGGGCTTTCCAGGCAGTTTGGGGGTATGGGGCGGTGGTGTCTGGGTATGTAAGGGAGGGTTTGGGAAGAGCTGTTTCCCCAAATGCCAGCTCTTATGATTCGACCTGGCTGGTTGGAGGTGTGGGACCCACAGGAGCCTGGGGAGAGTGGGGCAGCTTTTTACTTTTTGCAGGCAAGGAGCTCCAAAGGTTCAGTGGACCACTCTATTGGTGGGATCTGGTGCGGCGCACAGAAACTAAAAATCCAACTCCTTACTCCCCCAAAAGAGTAAGAGGTGAGGACTCAACCCACCGGCATGCATGTAGGTTATTGTTTGGGGCTAAGAGCCCCTCAATTGACTTGCCCTTCTCTGCTTAAAAAATTCGAGAACCCTCTCCTCCCAGCCAGCAGCACCTTCTGGAAATTAGCCAGACTTGGGGTTCTGACAGGGGTGCTATTGAGGAGAGGGAGGCGAGGAGAAATTCCCCACGAAGGGTAAAGTTCTCCGCCTCTCCTCACCCGTCTTTGCCCCCACCACTCTTCTCCCTGGGGTCTCTTCGGGATGTCACCTTCTCTGCTCTGGCGGTGGGCCCCGAAATTCGGAAGTGATTCCCCGACTCCCCGCGAGGCGGATAGCCTTGGCTGGGGCTAAGGAGCCCCGCGGAGAGCAGCGGGAGCCGCAGAAAAGGAAGCGGCAACCCAAGCGAGGATGCCGAAGAGGGGAGGGGGCCACCGGAGGGAAGGCTCCCGGGGAGGGGCTGGCGCATCCGGGGAGGGGGCTCAGTCACCGCATCCTGGGCTTCCCCCGCCCCTCCCGGCGCCGGCTGCGGACCCTGCGCGGCTACTGCGCGAGATCTGCTAGGAACAATCCTCCGCCAAGCTGTTGCATCGCAAATAAAATCCTAATGAGCCCCCTCCCCCTTCCCCTTGGCCGGCTTTTACGGTCTGCGCGTGGCTGGGGAGCTCTGCCAGCCGCGCGGTCCGGGGCAGCCCCGTACGCTCCGGTCGGTGCCGGCGCAGGGTCTTGGCCTCGCTGGCCATCAGCCCCGAGCTCCTCCAGCTCCTCTCCCGGCTGTTGCGGGTCTTATCCGGCTTTCAACCGGGGCCTCGGGGAAAGAGGGGGAAGGGAGGGTGAGAGACCAGCGAGTTGGTCCCTGAGCCCCAGTTCCCCACAGGACTTGGGAGCAGTGGGGGCGGCGTTGCTCAGCAGTTTCAGTCTTCCCTTCTAGGGCATTCGGCATTTTCCTCTCCCTTCTTCCTTCCTGCTTCCCTTCCTTCATCTTTCCTCCACCCCGAGCTCTCTCCGGCCATCGCCGCGTTTTCCCTTCACATTGTCCCAGTTTATTGCCTCTCCCCTCCCCTCCCCCTCGCCTGGCCTTCGGCCTGGGTATTTCCTCACTTTTTATAACTTACTTTGATCCGGCCTCTCTTTGTCCTCGCTTCCTTCGCAAATTTTATTGTCCCCGTAGCCGGGTCTTTGATTAGACAGGACGGCCTCCCTGCCCGCCGAAGTTTCCAAACTGTACTCGGGCGTGCCCTGTTTGAGCAGCTCCCCAGGCGCGCCCAGCAGCGGCTCCGCCTTCACCGCCGCCTGGCCCTGCCCCGGGGCAGCTTCGCCGCGAGGCGCGGGCTCCAGCCAGGTGCGGAGGTACCTGCTCTCGGCCGGCGGGACGCCCTGGGGCTGGATGTAGGGGTGGTAGACAGACGGCAGGCTTCCGGACGCGTGCGGGCTCAGCGGCGCCCAGGAGGCGCCGAACACCGGCGCTTTGGGCTGGAAGCTGCACGAGGGGAACTCCAGGTGCTCCGCGTGGCCCGGCTGCCGCGGGCTCGCGTACTGGCCGGAAGGAAACTTGGCTGGAGGCGCGTCCTCACTCTCGTGACTTATGATCGAGTCGACATAATAGCTGCTAAGCGTCCCAGAAATGGACATTCTCAGACATTATCCGGGCGCTCGCAGGGGGAAGGGAAGCGCTCGCGCGGCGGCGCCCAAGCAGGGAGAGGTGGCACCCGGACCGGTGTGAGGGCTTTCGGACGCGACCCCCCCCAACCCCCCACCCTCCCACCCCCACCCCCTGCTCAACTTCTCAGCCAACAAAGTACAGTGGAGCAGCCCGGCTCAGCGCTCCTTGCAAAATGATTGGTCAAAGTTTTTCCGACTGCCTGATAAAGCGTCAGCTCCGACATAAATCAATCGGGCGAGGGGGCTGCGCTCTCGCTGTCATCCGTCCGCACTGCATTCCATATCGAGGATGGATTGTTTTATGCTGATGCAATGTGCTATCACGTCAGGGCTCCGGCGGCCACGTAACCCCAGCCTGAGCTGCTGGCCGCCCGGCCTCCTCCCGCCTTTGCAGGAAGGGGGGGGGGGTATTCTCGACATGGGGCGGCGGGGGCGGAGGAGAGGCGGAGGCAAGCAGCGGGCTGCCGCGCAAGGGGGACGGCAGCAGTGGAGCCCTCTCCCTAGGCGGGTCGGAGAGGGAGGGAGGGAGAGCACGCAGAGGGAGAGAGAGAGCGCGCCCCAGCCCCGGGAGCAGCCAGAGAGGTCCCACAGGATAATTAAAGAGGAGGTAGTTCTGCCCCCCCCAACACCTCCACCTCCACCCCGCAGGCCCTCATTTCCTCTTCTCTGTCCCCTTGACAGAAGATGTTTATTAAACAACAGCAGCAGCAGCAATCCACAGGAGATGAAGTGCAAGGGATGGGGGAGAATTTGGGGATTTTATAGGGCGTTATCAGCTTTGGAGGGGGTTCAGGTGCACTATTTGGGGGAGATTTATATGACTGGGAGCTTCCCCTTCTTCCACAGTGGCACAGAGAGGAGAGAAGGGAATAAAATGGGATGAATGTTCAAGGACCCACTCACTATGTGTACTGAAATTAGAACCTGCCAGAGGTCAAAGGGATTCATTAGGCCCTGGAAACTCCAAAAGAGTTTAATACAACTAACCAAAGTCTGTAACTCCTTTAAATTTCTTGGGTCTTTTTGGATGTGTGGGGGCCTGATATTTCTACTTTCCTTAAATGAGAAACTTCCCAGGCCCCTAAAATTGGGCAGATGAGGGAGCTAAATAAAAGAGGTTGTTAGTTCCCTTGAGGTGTCACAGAGTGGAGGCTTGGGAAAGAGTCCACCCAGAAAAGGAGGAGCAGAGGCTAAATTTTCCACCCTCCTGTCCAGCTCTTCTAATTCGGATTGTCCTTCTGGACGACTTACAAACACTGATATAGGGCATCAACAAGAGCAGCAAGCCCCCAGGGTCAGTCTCTCCCCCACCCATTGCTTTCCCTCCCGCTGATCCCCTCGCTGGAGCTTCCAAATAGTCCGTTTTATTAGAATCTACTCCGCGGCCCAGAGAAGGAACTCCCCCGGGGCTGCTGGCTGGCTTCCTGGCTCTTCTCCCGGCCACTGCTCCTTCAGTTTCTGCCCTGGGTACAATCGCCTCTCCTGGCGTGTGTCTCCGGTATTCGCAGACCCTAGACAGACCCAAATCCCTCGGGTTGGGTTTAGGGGCAGATTTCCTGGCAATTTTCTGACCCTGGACCATTATAAGGCAGGCTGCCCTCAGAGCCATGGCCTCAGCCCCCGCCCAGTCCTTTTAACAAAAGCGGGCCGTTCTAACTTGGGGTTTTATCATTTTGGCCACTACCCCTCTGCCCTGCGGAAGGCTGCGGATAACCTCCGCACACGCACAGACACACTCCCGCCCGCTTTTCTTTCCAAATGAAGCCATCTCGTGTCATTACGTGTGAAATACGAGGGCGAAGCGCCATATTTCTTCACATTATGGCGATTTCAAAATGATTTTTTAAAGATCAATGCTGGCGCCCAGCCGGCCCCCTCCTACGCTACCCCCGCTCTCTGAGGGCGACAGCCGGGCAGATCCGGAACCAAACAGCGTGAAGATCTGCTTTTTCCATAGGACCCAAGTGGGGAAACAAAAATCCGATGCATATTCTTTTAAGTAGCGGTTGGACGCTTGGGAAAGTCGAAGGAGCTCCCTGGACTTGCCAGCTAGAAACCTGGGCGCAGTTAAGGCAAAGCACCTGTTCTCGATTTCCCAGACTTTTGGAGTCTGCTGTTGGCTTTACCTGTAATAAATATATTCTGCAGGAAAAAAAAAAAAAAACTCCCTGCCATAAATAACGGCGTTATGAAGCATGGCGGGCTGAGTATATGATTTCTGTAGTATATAAATTAGGGCCCAAAAGGACATGTGAACTGTGGGCTGGGGCTTTTTTTTTTTTTTTTTTTTTTTAAATTTATGGAAAAGTCACAGCCCTGGGCTGTTCTTAAGATCCAAGCTGTGCAGACACTGGGCTCTGACTGCCGCCCTCCTGGTTCCTACTCTCTGGCCCTGGCTTTGCCGGAATGCCTCTCTGCAACAAGAGAGGAACCCAGAGAGCCGCTTAGTTTAGGGGGAAAGTTAGAGGAAGAAGAACGTTTGGGCTCATAGCTCGCGTCCTGCAGCAAGGGTGAGATGTTCCAGCAGACAAAGTTTCAGGTTTGTGGGTTGCTGTCTGGGGAGTTTTCTCTAATCTCTGGTGACTCCTAGATGC
Source organism: Marmota flaviventris (assembly GCF_047511675.1). Lineage (NCBI taxonomy): Eukaryota > Metazoa > Chordata > Mammalia > Rodentia > Sciuridae > Marmota > Marmota flaviventris. Next base: position 53,641,587 of record NC_092514.1, on the reverse strand, counting down.
TGGGTAAGGAGGGGACTCAGGGCTCTTTTCTGAGGCTTAAGCTTCCTTTTTGCTCACAAAGAAGCTGGAAAGTGGGAACAATTTCAGAATGACGTGTTTTGGAGGTCTTAGTCTTCTTGAGACAGGAAATTCTTGAGGGAAGAGAGTGAACTTGCCCTCAATTCCTGGAGTCTGCATCCCAGCTCATCTTCCTCCAGTTGGAGATATGGATGCACCAAGCAATGTGTCTCACCCCAGCCAAGCTTTCTAGAAAGTATTGTTGCCCCAAATTGGAGTCCAACTCCAGCTCAAGCATATGATTAAAGGGTTATTGCAAAGGGCACCCCTTGCTTATGTGCTCTGAGAATATATGAATTCTCCAAACTTTGTTTTCTCCCCAGACAATGGTACCCACCATGACAGGATAGCAAACAGGATTGTGGCCCCTGGAACCCAGCTTCTAAAGACACCTAATAGAGGGACCACTCTGTTGGGGGGGGGTCACTTTGTCCTGAGAGAGCAAAACTGCTCCAACACCCCACCCCCAATCCTAAAAAGAAAAAAATAAAACCCTGCCTTCCCTCACAGCCTCTTGCCATTCCTTGCACTGAAGCCTCCCCTGAACACAGCTGGGGCTGGGGCTGGGGCTGGGGCTGGAGTTGGTTGCTGGTAGCTTGGGAAGAGCAGGCAGGAAAAAGCAGGCAGCCCCAGTCTACAGGGGAGCCAGAGCAGCCAAGAGCAAAGAGGCCGAGGTTTGAAGAGCAGAGGCCGATGGTGTCTTGAATCAGCTGGTAAGTGCCTGTGCTTTGGGGGCAACTTTTGGAAGGGTACTTGCCCAAAAAAGAGAGAAAATCTGGAGGGAGGAAAGTAAATGGTAGACATATTAGAAAGTAAAAATAAAAACAATGAGAAAAGGGAAATTGTTTTTAATTAATAAGCTAAGCTGAAACTGACACATATTGTATTTGAATAGATATGTGCACCCTGTATGTTTATTTCAAATAAATATTTATGTATGGGAAACTAGTACTCAAATGTTATGTGCTCTATACTGTGTAAATATATAATAAATAAGTATACCCAGCTACAATACTGGATGTGCCTGGGCGTTCATGTATAAGATCTAATTACATATGTGGATATGTGGATACCTGCATAACCTTTGTGAAAGATGTGGGCTAATGATTCTGCTCATATAAGATGATCAGTGAACCAAAAGCTTGTGTGTACATTTTCTATAAACATCAACACTCTTATGGAGAGAGCAAAAACCTGGGGATTTGTGTATTTGAAATGTGGCTATAAAATATTAGCTGATTTAGAAGTCTCACTTGAAAATCTGCCCTGAATTGATATTCAAGAAAAATATATGCCATATCTTCAAACTAATGCATGTACCTTAAAGCTGGATTCTATTACAATTTCCTTCCAGAATATTTGTCTAAAAGATGAAGGAAATGCCTCAAATTGACCCAGGAAAGGTCATGAAATTTGGTGACTTTTTGTCTGACCATGAAATCCTTTACTGCGTATCTTACCCCAAATTGCAAGAACAGTGTGCATTGTGTGATGCTTATTTCATGGTAGTGATGGGCATAGGAGTAAAGGCACCGTTACTTCTCTGTAACATGGTTACATATGCATACATATAACCACCACAAGTGTGAAGCAAAGGTAGACAGAAATGAGCTGAGTGGGAAAGTCCTCAGGTAACTGTAGAGGTCATGCAGAAGCATTGCTGTGTACAACAAAATTAGAAAAATCCCCAATCCATGTTCTCAAGCACTGGAGGTATTTCTTCTGATCCAGGATCAGAGACCCACTCTGGGAAAGAGTGAAGTGTGAGGACCCTTAGATCTCCAGTGGAAACAGGATCCCCAAACCTGTCCCTTTATCCAAATGGCCTCCAAAATAGATATCACATCGAAACTGCACACTCTGGGTCAAACCTCAATGTTTCCATATCCCCCAAGTGGGAATCTTAATTGTAAAGTAACGAAATCTTCTGCCAAACCTCCCTCCTAAGATGTTAGAGGTGAAAGGAAGGATGGAGAGGTCAGTGGCCCCATCCGACCTCCGGAATCTTCTTAGGAACTCTCAGCCATCAAGGATATCCAAGGCAGTGGGGGTGGTTGACTTCTTGGGGAGGGGGTATCCAGAAGGCCAAACGGGGTGGGTGGCAGGCGGGGCGGAAAGGAGGCGAGCAGGTAGAAGGTTATTACGGAATTGCTTCCATAAAACCTGTGGCTGTTGTAAAACTCTACTTTCCAAAGACTTTATTTCCCCTTTCTCTCTAACATCCCCCCCCCTTTTTTTTTTCTTTTTACAGCACTTTTCCTGGGAGGGGGTGGCCAAGGGAAGCTAGAGATGGAAGACAGTCAGGCTCCATCCTGGGAGTTGACTGGACAGGTTTGTGAGAGGCCGAGAGAGAAGCAAGGTAAGGCTGCAGGGGTATTACAGACCTTCTTCACCCAGACGCTCTTCACTCAGACCCCAGGATCAAAAAATATCAAGGGACAGCTTTGCTGGCCTTTGCTTATCAAGACAGTGGGTTGAAAGCTACATTTCCCCTGTACTGGGTTGGGTCTTCCCAGTGCCCTCTGCTGTAGCAGAGGCCCCTTGTTCAGAGAGCCCCCTGGCCCAGCCTGGCGCCGGAGCCTCATCCGGTCGGGCCTCTTTCCCGGGCCCCTTTGCATATTTCCTCTGCCTGAAGCAGGGGGGAAATTTTAGGAACAAAAGTTAGCTTATGTTTTGGCAAATCCCCCTCCTTCCACCAGCACTTCTAGTTATTCCTTTACTGGGCACAGAGCCAACAGCCTTAAGAGGGCTGGGGTCAGAAAGGGTAGCAATCTCACCCAGCCCCAACCCTCTGCCCCAGCCCCTCACTACATCAGACAATACTGAATTACTGAGCAGCCTGGGTTCGCCAGTAGCTGGGATATCAGGCCCTTCTCCTAGGGGGAAGCCCTCAGGACCTACCTGAACCCACAGCCCAGCTCAAGAGCCCTTGGCCACTCAGTGGAGAAGGAGCCCATTGAAGTTTAGGAGTGAAAGGACTTTTTTTTTTTTTAAAACCTTCCTCTGGAGGTCCTATCCCACTAGGGGGCCCTAGGAAGGGCACCGAAGACCAGTAAACGGAGATTACAAGAGATTATGATGTTTCCTTTCAGAATGGGGCCTATTAAACCCTCTTCAAGGACCTGAAACTTCCTGGTAAGGTGGAGCCCTGTTCCTAAAAGTTACAAAGACTTCAAGGACCTCCTGTGTCTCTGTTGAAACCAAGCTTTTGTGTAGTTGGGGAGACTTTTTCTGTCTGGAAGGTTCTGAATGTAGAAAGGAGCCCAAGATGTTAAGGCAGAAAGCTGGAAGACCTAACTGGCATCCTTGGTTCTGCAGAACAGCTCAACCACTGCCATTAAGGTGCCTTTGGAGAGCTGAGGGCTCCCCACTCCCCCTATACCCTCTAAACATACACTAAAAGCATCCAGAAGTGGGAAGATGTCCCAGAATTCCCCAGATTTCTTCTCTGGGGAACATTCTTGCCGCTCTTGGATGAAGGAACTCAAACATTTTCACCATTTTGCAAGAGTTACACATCAGTCCTAAGATCCCCCACCCCACTCCTCCAGCTAAGCGAGGAGCAGTAACTGCCGTGAATCTGGTGGTTTAATGTCGTTGTGTTCAGAAACCCAGGCCCAACAACATGAAACTACCTAATTCACTCAGCAGTCTCAATTCAAGCTCCAGGTCAAGGGCTCACTGGGGCAGGCCCCTGTGGCCATCCTGTGGGCCAAAATGGCCACTTAACTTACTTTCTTCTACTTATTTTCCTCCATTTCTTCTCACAGAATCCAGTTGCTAGTAAGCAATGTATCTAAGGTACTGGATCCAGAATTCCAAATGAAAGGGTCCTGAAGCTGGTCCTGGCAGCTCAGATTCCAGGAACTTCTCTCTTCCAGGAGCACCGGCCAGAGAAGACCCTGGGCCAAGCTCTAGGCCTAGGCATGGCCCTTTGATATACCTGCTTGGTGTCTGCTTCCTCAGCCTGTCTGTGCAGTTGCAAGTCTCCACAGATGAAAAGGATTCTCAACTTCAAACCGTTATGAAGGTGTGTCAACACTCACCATCTGGCTAGACCCTATATTCCAGGGTCACCCAGCCTCCCAGGACAGCTCTGAGGACCCAAATCTTCTACAACCACCCTCAGTTTTGAGACTGGGGTGTGCACAGACAGGAGAAGGGGCCAAGAAGAGCAAGAAAGAAAGTGACAGGGACAAAGTGCAAGAAAGAAAGTGACGGTTTACCGAGCATCAGTATCAAGAATTCTAGATAGCAACAGAGGAAGAATGTGATTTGGAGGGAGCAGCCAACTGACAGGAATAATCTCTATGAAGTCACCCTGCTGAAATGGTCCAAGGCCCAGGCTCCAGAGAGGCTGAGCTGCCCCAGGTAAGAATTCATTTCGCCTTTACAATGGAACCGGGAGGCTATGGACCTGGATTGGCACGCAGAAAACAAATTTGCTTCTTCCTCCCTGACCTTCTGTCTGGGCCCTTCACCCCCGCCCCGACGTCCCCCACTGCCCAGCCCTACCTCCCCAGACATTCGTGTACTCACAGGTGCTCACACCCGCGCTGCACTCATCCCACAACCACCCGCGGCCTCTCCCAGCGGGCTTACCTGGGCTGCGGCGGCCGCGGGGCTGGGTGGAAGCATCCAAGCATCCGTCGGGAGGTACTGTCCCCGTCTAGATGAGGACTGGTTCCCTCCCGGCCTCAACCCGGAGACCAGTGTCCGAGTGGCCACGTGTCCAGCGAGGAAGCCCGAGGCAACGCAGGAGTCTGCCGGGCGGCCGGCTCCCCCTCCTGGGTATAAATCTTGGGGACCGGAAATACAATAAAACTTCACCGTGTTGATGAACTTCAAACGGTTTACATCCCTTCCTGCCCTGAAAAGAAAGACGGCCGGGGGCGGGTTAAAAGGAAGGGGAAACAAATTTACGAGCTGAAGAAGTACCCTCCTCGTCTTCTTTCTTTTGCTTGCACAGACTTTGTCCGCGTGGAGAGAAGCAGCCTTGGTCCCGAGCCTTTGCCTCAGCCACGATGCCCGCCAGGCATGCTTTTCTCCTCTCCCGGGAGCGCGGCGCGCTGACCCGACCATCGCGAGGCCCGAACGCCTCACCGCCAGGACTGTCAGCCACCGCCTAGAGAATACACGGAACCCGGAGCACTGTCAAGGGCTGCTGGGATGCTGCTCCCAGTCTCTCTCCAAGGCTCTTAAAGGCGCTTCTTGCTAAAGCCCCGACTCTCCCAGTTTTGCCCCGTGGCCTCCATTCTTTGCATCTTTCCGCTGAATCCGGGTTTTTTTTTTTTTTTTGGTGTGTTTTTGGTTTTTTTTTTTTTTTTCCATCTCTCTAGCGGCCAGACCTTTGCCCTGTCCCGCCCGTTTATTATTGCCAGGTGCTTGCAAGACCAGAGATAAGATTCAGCAAAACTCTCAAGACTCAAAGGGGGCTGAGGGGACCAGAGGTTCTTTAGGAGAAGCCCAAGGGACCGGTCGACAAAGTGGAAGTGACAGCCAGAGAGGAGTGGTGTTCAAATCTGCCTCAACCATGGACTTCTGTCTGGGTCTTTAAAAGCTTCAAGTCAAACAAAAACAACCACTACCCAAGTTTCAACTCTCCTCCGTATAGTTCTTTTCTGCTCTGAACCCGTTTGCTTTTTCCAAAACTTTGTGAAATCCGGATTTGCTACCAGGCTACTGTGAACCAAAACTAAGGAAAATCTCTTTTCCTCTTTGAGCTCCAGGTAACTGGGAGCAAAGATACTGACTTCCTGCTCCCTTTGTCTGGGGCACCTGTGAAGTGCTTTTTTTGGGGGGTGAGAGAAGTTATTCTCTCCAACTGCCCCTAAACACCAAGGCTTCAGATCTTAGACATACTGGAGGGCTGAGATTAGCTCAGGTTTTGCTCAGGTACAGGGTGGAGACACAGCTGCAGGCCCAGGAGAGGTACCCCATCCCCCAAACACACAGGTGCAGCCTAAACCAGCCAACTCCATTCCTCTCCCCAAGAATAGGTGCCAAAGCATTGCTGGAGGTTTTTTTTTTTTTTTAATGAAAAAGAAAATGGAATGGACTCAGAAAATAATCAGGCTGTCTTCTATCATTTAAAAAAAATTTTTTTTTCTGACAGGCTAACTGTTGCAGGCAGTCCCACTCTGCCCTGACCTGACCGGGGTTAAAAGTGACATAATGGTGATGATGGGGTGCCCTCTGGCCCCTTCCTGGCACCAAAAGGGAGGAAGGAAGGGGGAGCTGTTTAACAGCTGGAAGACAGGAAGAATCTTATTTCTATCCAACATTCACATTTCGGGATTTGCTTGGGGAGGCCCCCTCCAGTTCCTCTCCTCATTATGTGCCCCAATTCTCTAATTTTGCTCTTTATCACGCTATATTTTTATTTAAAATACTGTGATGGCACCTACTGGCTTTCACCCCTTCTATTAGAATTTGCCTCTGAGAACCATAGAGAAGGGCTGAGGGCATAAATGAGGGACCAGCAGTTTCTAAGCTATTTTAGGACTGCTATTTTTCTGTCCCCTTCCAGGGACCTGCCACCAGGGTAGGTCAGTGTGCTGGCTCCCAGCCAATTTCTGGCCAGATCTCTGTAGCTATCTGGATGAGGAAACAGGTTCTTTAGAAAACCTGAAGAGGCTACAGCCTTAGAACAACACACCTGTGCACAGGCATGTTTTGTATTCACTTTCAGGGGCTTTGCAGCTTCCTCCACTCTCCCCAGGCCACTGATCTCAGTTTAAAAAATAAAACTCTACCAAAGGACACCTCACACCCATTCTGCAGATTCCTTCCAAGGTCACCTTGCCTGAAAGAAACAAGTCATCTTTCAAATGCTCAGTACAGACTCCCATGGTCACATGGACAGAGATACCCTCCTAAACACCGCTTAGACCCCTGGCTGAGCTGGTGGTTACTGTGTAGAGACCTTTTAGGTAGTTTTTGTTTGGTTTGGTTTGGTTTGGATGGTGCTGGGGGGGGGGGCGGCTTATTCATGCAAGGCAAGCACTCTACCAACTGAGCTATATCCCCAGCCCTATGTAATTCTTTTTACACTCCGAAATATTTTCCAAATACTTTTCCAAAAAGCAGGTCAGTCTCAAAAATTGATGGCCAAGCTGGTTCAGGGACAACTTCCCCTTTTCCTTTTCTTCCTAGAAGGTAAAGCAGGGTATTAGCATTAAGGGGAGGGGCTGGATAATTTGGGTGGTGAGAGATAAAGTGTAGAAACAAATGCAGAACAGAAGACCCTTAAAGAAAAAAAAAATTGAGACCCTCTTCCATTTAGTGAGAGTTACAAGAATAAGTATTTCTGAGAATTTCTGGCTCCTCTCCCTTCCTGAGGTTTATTATGGGGAGGAGGGGAGGTAGTTTCAGAGAACCGTAGCCCAGTCCCTGATCCAAGCTAAAATTTGTTTTGTTTTGTTTTTGCCATTTCTGGCGGCGGCTTGGGAAGCAGCTCTGTTGTGGCGGGCGAGTGAGGCTGAGGCCGCGACCGACCTCTAGGCGGCGCCCTGGCGTTGAGTCCTCCAGGCACAAATCCTCCGGCAGCTCTGTGTTCGGTGCTGGGTGAAAGGGCCGGTTTCTGCCGACGCACTGGGCTTGGCCTGGAGTTGGCCGCCGGCGCGTCGCCTTTGGCGCCCTCTGCCAAGCAAGAGAAACAAGATTAAAAGAGTGCGGGCTGGAAAAGGAATCACAACTAATCAAGGACCCACCGGCCCCTACCCACCCCCCCACCCAGCCCCATCCCCGACGCTAGGGAGCCTTCCAGAGCCCGAATCTTCTTTGATCTCCCCAGCAGCCGGCTGCAGGGCAGCGCCAGCGACTTTAACTCCCTCCCTCAACTTGCAGAAGACGACACTGGGGTTCGAAGAAATTAAGTGTTTAGCCCAAGATCAGAGCAGCTTTTAATAAAGTGGTGAAGCAGAGGATGTGACCTCCACTTCGAATGGAATTTTCTTCCTCCAAATTATGACAACCAGCCACCCCAACAAACTTGTTTTTCTGATAATTCATTTCTGGAAAGACAGCCTTTGGGGGTTGTCTTTGTTGGAAGTGTGGGGGCTTGGGGGGCATATTGTGGGCACTGCATAAGAAAAGTGGAGGCCGATACAGGGGCAGCTCAGCCAGGACTCGGAACCATGACAAATCCAGTCCCCTCCCTTCCAGGAAATGGCCAGTTTATAACTTTCCTAACTGTGTGATATTGGATGAGTGTTTTCAGCCTTTCAAAGGCCCTAATGAAAAAGACCTATTGGACAGGGATATTGTGAGCTTTGAATAAGAGGTCCTGATAATTAAAATAAAATGTTGGCTATAGGACTGCTTCATAAACTCAAAAAAACAGGGACAATTAGGGTTGGTGGCAGGTCACTATTCTTCTTGGCCTAAATGAGACCTCTGTTAAGTCCTAGGTGGAGCAAAACAAGAGAGCCCTTCCCTGGGACTCAACAACTCTGGGTCTGTGCTCAGAGTCATCCAGGACCTGGGAAACACTGCATGGGAGAAATCAAGGTCCCCTGGATCCCTTCACCCAAGGCACAGGCGCCATTTTACATGGCGGAGCCCTAAAGCTCTCTGCTTAAATTATTCCTAGGGGAGAGGATCCAGAGAATCCCCAGTAGGGGAGGAAAAGGAGAGAGGCCGAGCGGGACGCTGGGGCGGGGCAGCAAAGAGCATGTCTACTATAGGCCAACTACAGCGATGGGCTTGCCGGGGTCTTCAGTCCCAGGAGATGCTCCCTTCCCAGCCGGGCAGCAGTTCTCATGGACGCCTAATTACTGCCTGCACATCTGGAGCAGCTGTGCCCCACCCGGCCTTGGGCCCATTATTTCCCTCCAAACCCTATTTTCATTCCCAAGGCTGAGTCATAAAAGACTCTGGAGGCAGAATAAAGTCGGGTCTGTGTGTGTCAGCATTCCTGTGTGTGCGTGTGCGCGCGACCGCGCGGCGTCTGTGCGTCTCACTGTGATTGCCCAATGGATTCGCAAAAGTTGGGAGGAAAATGGAGTAACATCAGGCGAATTCAACTGCGAACATACTGTCAGCCTCATTATCCGCCCATTTCAAGGGAAAGCATTTGGGTCTAGGAATTAGCCAGTTAATTGCCTCACTTCTTTGTTCACTTTAGGGCAGGAGAAACTATTTGCCTTCTATTAAAACATTCTATATTTCAAAACTTTTTAAGATCTTCTCATTCTCCATTTTATTTCCATCTCGTTATACCCTTGAACATTTAGATCTGCCAGTATCACATCAATCTTACCGAACACACACACACACACACACACACACACCCGGGTGACTGGAAAACTGTTTCTGTGCCTGAAAAATCTGGATATCTTAACTCTTAAGTCTTTTTGTAATGATTGATTAGTGTACTGTGTGCCTAGGATCTAGTACAATTCCTGGTGCACAGAGAGCATTTAGTAAATGGTAGCTATTAAGGAGGAGGAGGAGGAGGAGAGGAGGAGGAGGAGGAGGAGGAGGAGGAGGAGGAGGAGGAGGAGGAGGAGGAGGCGGCAGCGGCAGAAGGGGGAGGAGGAGGAAGCCTGCTTTGTTCTCAGAGAACCAGTCTAGGTTGGAGGGTGTGAGTCTCAGCCTGCATGTGTATAGTGTATTCTTTTGACTTAGAGCAATGTCTATAAAAGTGAGGCCCCTTGAACCCCTTGGCCTGTAACTACCTCTTCAATAAGGAACAGAGAATTGGGGCAATTATCTGGCTCATTTCAGGTTCAAACTCCTTTTAGCTTGAAGAATCTGGGTCTCATGGGGAAAAGTCTGGGAAGCCAGCCACAGCATATATTCAATTGACTTCTAGGTGAGCCCTTTCCCTTTGCTGGAGTGAGCAGGATAGGATCCTGCCTTAGAAAATGGATAAAAAATAAAAATAAAAACAGGGGTAAGGGGACTGGAATTAAAGAGAACAAATGAGAAATGCTTGAGATAAATCAGGTCTTATCCACTTCCTGGGGCAGTCAGGAGGTCTTGGGGCTCTCCATGCTCCCACCCAGAAAATCTTCAAACCAGTCAGGATTTTACCTGACGGGGACTTTCATTCCATATTCAGTGAACATTTATTGAGCACCTACTGTGTGCCCAGCATTGGGCTGAGATGTGCAGCTCCAGTGGGAGCCACACCCCACCAATCAGCAGTGCTGACTTGGCAGACATTGAGAGGTCTAGCTCCCAGAAACAAGCCCAGGGACAGGAGAAGAGGGGAAACCCTGCTGAGCAAGAACTTTTGGCCAATGGAAAGCAGCTTTTCAGGGCCAAAGTCCTGGTGCAGGGGTGGAGCCCAAGGGTCAGGGGAGCCCCCCACATTGTCTGTCAGAAAGAGGCCAACTCCACAGTGGAGACAGCCCTGTGGAAGTAAGGATGGGGTGTAGGGGAGCAAGGATGGATGAAAAGATGACTAGAGGCTCCTGACCCTCAGTTGGAAGTTCCTGAAAACATTAATTAGCTTTCTTTAATTAGTAAAGTAGAGAGCAAATGGGCATATATTCCTTCTGCTCTGATTAAAAGCATTTAGGTCAGGTTTTCACAGCCAGGATTATTCAGTTTAAGCTGCCCCAAGCAGAAAATTGTTTATTTTTTTCTCTTTATCTTCAGGCAGGGGTTTGAATACTATTAGCCAGTCATTGGCTTCTTGTCACAGACCAGGGCTATAGGTGGGCTGGTAGGTGGTCTTTGTGCCAGCTCAAAGAGGGGCAATCGGAAATGGTTGGAGCCTTATCTGCTCCAAGTCACCTTTATTCAAAATGTGTAGGTAATTGAGGAACAGCCAGGAGAGCCGGGGCATGGTGTGTATATGTGTGTGCAGGGGAAGGTAAAATTGACCAGATAATTCTGGTTTCCTTAATATGTCTGAACATAGTCCTAGAAAAAAAAAATTTGTTTACTTCCCAGACTCCAAAAAAGCCTAGCTTTTCTTCTGGAAGATCTGGCTTGGTCAACTCATATCATTTTACTAGGCTAGGCAAGAAAAGCTAACTCAACTTCTATATGGAAATAAACTACAACACTTGAAGCTGGGTAAAACTGGGAGATCTCCAGGACTGTCAGAGATTACATACTGTTTGGCTGTTATAAATATACTGTTTGGCTGTTTATAAAGATTATAAAAGTATTTAGGAGCAAATCCTCCCCCTTCCAGCACAGAGTTTGATATTCCCCAGCCTCAAACCTTGGTTTAATTCCTCAGTTCCCATGCCTAGTTGGAATACCTGAGGAAACTGAACAGATAGATCAATAAGGACACAAAAGAACATTCTATTGCCTCATCTGATCCCCATTTTGCTTTCTTGGCTCAGAACATTAGCTATGGGGTTGTCTCTGGATACCCGTCTCTCTCCAGTAGAGTCCCAATAGAGTTTTTTAGCAGCTGGGAGGCTGCCCAAACCTGGTCCCACCCATAGCCAGTCCAAGATCAACTTTCCCCAGTAAAACTCTTCCTACTGTCACCAGCTCCCTGGTGTCTGGAAAGAAACACTGACCGCCCCCCCCCCCCAAGTCTGGACCTTACTGGCAATAGTGGGTATCATTGCCACCTGAATGTTTTGAAAGGTGAAGGTTGGCCTGGAGAACACAGAGGCAACAGTCAAAGGGAAAAAGTGACACTGTGGCATTTTCTGAACACCAGCTCCTTTGATCATTCCAAATAGGAATTCTTAACTTAGGCTCTGAGGAGACTAAAACCCTCTGAAATGGTGGGTTTGGCAAGTATAATAAAGTGCATCTTTCCCCTGGATAGATCAGCATTTTTCATCAAATTTCAAAATATCAGTGGGTGATATTTAAAATGATAAGAACTTCTCATCAACCATTCACATATAAGCACTCAAAAATGTGAATCAGAGGGAGGAGAGTGAACTGGACTTGGTGCCTAAAAAGACAAATTAAAAGACAGGACAATCATGTGCACAAAGGTCAGGTAGATACTGTCACCTGGTCTTGCCTGAAATATCAGGCATCTGATCAAATATGCTGAAATCTCTAGGACTAAGGCAAGGCAGCCCACAATATCCAATGCCCACTTCATGCACAGTTGCTTCATGGAGAAGGAGTATGTAAGCTGTGTCTCTAATCAAAATGATACAGAATTTGCTCCACTAGGGCCTGTACCTTCTCCTGCAATGTGCTGCCGTGTCTTAAGCTAGTCCATACTGAATGTTTCAGGAAACATTTCCCTCCTCAAAAAGGCCCTCCCCTTCAAGAGGAAATATTTTTTCCGGTGTCCAGCTACCACAGTTACAGCCAAGTCTAAGGAGCTCACTCTGGACTAAGGAGCGGAGACCGCCAGTGGGGCCGCCTCCTGTAAACTTTGAGTTCTTTTGGCCCTCCTCCCCTCGTTGGGGCCTGAAAAGGGCACAAGAGACAGCTGGACAGGTAGATAGAAGTAGGTACAAAGAAAGTGATCCTCGACGACCGGCAGAGAAAAGATGGAGAAATACAAAGAGAAATTAAATAGCTGGTCAGGAAGAGAGAGCTGGAGCGCTATGAGCAGGTGGAGCAGTCAAAACCCGGGTGCTGAGAAGGGCTCAGAGGGGCGGCAGAGGCGGCCAGGCGCGCCTCTGTTTCCCATCCTTACCGGGAGGTTAAAGACACCTCCTCAGCGCCCCCTCGTTCCAAACCGCCCCATTACAACTTCTCGGGCTCCTTAATGTTCTGATTAATTGGCTGGCTCGGGGATAAAGGTACCCCTCTGCCAGGGACCTGGCGGTGTTTCGTTAGATCGTTTGTTAATGATGAGGAGGAAGGTAGAATCCGGAGAGGAAAAAAACACACAACTGGAGAATGGGGCGAGCGACGCTGGCGCCGGCGGCCTGGAGAGAGCAAGTGAACTGTTCTTTGGGGGCAGCAGATATATTTTGGAGCGCTGAGATCCAGGCACTAGGACCCACTCCCCTCTGGGCAGATGATCGTGAAGATCTTGCTCACTCGTTACAGGCGAGGGAGCCCCGCGTGGCGCTCCGCCCTAGGGTTAAGTCGGATCTCTCTCTATTGCTCTGTCCGCGCGGTCAAGATCCCGCTTGCGGCGAGGCGCTAGGTCGCATTTACAGGCTCTCCTTGAGCTGATGTCTGGACTGAGCCTTCCGATCCCAGTTCATTTCCTCTCATCCCAGACAGTAGAAGTTGTGGGTCTTTCAGGCTTTTGGCTTTGTGGGATTTGAGGGCGCATCTGTGTTAACTGCGGCCTCCCTTTGCCCCTTAGGTGCTGCTTTGAGACCAAGGCCGGATTTGAAAACCTCTTTTCTAATCCTTCTGTTAGGCATCCTCCCCTAAATTCTGGGACTCAGGGCCTCCAGATTCCGCCGCTGCGGCAACTGCGTTATGGAGGCCTGGGCCGGAGGAACACAGAATTCCAGAGAGCCCCTGACCCTTCTCCAGCTCCAACACTGCAGCTTCTGCACCTCCCTGTCCTTTGCAGTCATGATGCCCACAGTAGAGATGCAGTTTGAAAGGGGGCCAGCGGCTTGCACAGAGATCACTCTGTGCCCAGCCCAGCCAGAGGCGAAAGTACAGAGCCCCAGAGGGGAGCACTGCGGGTGCGCGCCGTCGGGGTGCGCCATGGAAGCCTGCGCAGGGGAATCTAGACTAAGGACTTGCGTTGGTTCTGCACAGTACCAAGCCGTTCCGAAGACTGCTGTGGAGGGGTGCAGAGGTCTCCAATACCTCATTAAGACTTCCGACTTCCCCGACTACTCTACCTGGACTACTCTACCTGCGTGAGACCTGGTCCCACAGCAGTGACGCTGTCAGGAACAGCAAAGCAGGGGCCTCTTAGCTCTCAGGGGAAGACCAGCAGGGAGAAGGTTGCTGCAGGACCTATGTTTCCTCTGGTTCACCTCGGAGTCGTATTGAAGAAGAGGTAAGAGTTTTAACGAGTAGAAATTTGGGCCCGCTCCCTTTTATTGTTTTTAAGGAGTGAGGTATCTGGCCATTGATTTCTCTCTTCATAGGGAAGTTTTCTGCGTTCTGGCCTTGCTGGTCTGCACCTCAGCGCCCTCCCTGAGGACCATTCAAGGGTAACTTTTCTGGGTGGGTGAGGCTTGCCAGTTCATGGATTTTTGTTGTTTGTTCGTTTTGTGGTGCTGGGAATGAACCCAGGGCCTCCTGCAGTATGGGCAACTGAGCTATACCCCTAGCCTCTCCTGGTCATGTTTTGTCATTATTATTACTAATATCCAGATTATTGTGAATTAAGGTCCCCTCCTCCACTCTGGCTGAGATTATACCTTAAACAGTAGTCTAGAAATACTTCAAAAGAGAAGGGTGATAAGTTCAAAGCCAGTCTCAGCAATGGCCAAGGCTCTAAGCAACTCAGTGAGACCCGGTCTCTAAATAAAATACAGAGAGAGAGAGAGAGAGAGAGAGAGAGAGAGAAGGGTGAGAATGGAAGAGACTCAGAGGGCCCCAAGATGGGTGACCAGCTAGTGGGGATGCTTTGGCATTAATTATCCCTGCAAGGTAAAGGCTGTTCTCATAGCCTGTGGAGAGGTAAGGATGGAAAATAGGATCAGGGTGGCAACTTGGTATCTTCCCAAGAAAGAAGGCATTGTATTTCAGACCCAACTTTTAGGCTCTGGGTATTTTTTCCCTTTGATTTACAGTCAAAGGTAGGGAGGGACACATTGCCACCTGGGTGTTTTTAAGCTAAAGGTTGACCTGGTTAGGATGAAGATATCAACTGAGGAGGGGAAAAGGGAAGATCTACACTCTACTGACCATATTTGGTTTTACCCTCTTCCAGGCACATATTTCTCTGATCAATCCTAATAGATCTTAACCTAAGGTTTAAGGAATCTGAGTCCCTCTGAAATTGTGTGATTTCACAATTCTACCAAAAAAAAAAAAAAAAGAGCTAGATGTCACTTTCTGAGAAGCCCTGGGGAGGGGGTGTGAGCAAAATCGGGCATGGGGAAAGGAGGTTAGCCCTGCTGTCTAACTCCATTGAGTTCAGGACCCCCAAACTCTGAAACTCAAGCTGATCCTATCCACATTGCCACACTGATGGATAAAGATTTTCTTTATTGCTTTCAGAATGAGTCTGAGTGCTTAATCAGGGCTTCTGCCCTTTTCTTTAAAATATTCTTTATTTTTGGCCCAGAGTGGATTTGGGGCGGGGGGGGGGGTGGTGGCTTGGAGCAGTTAGATAGGAGAGGGACCTGGGCTTCTAGTATCTGATTTCACCTCTAGCGGTGAAGAGCTCAAGGTTCCCCACCAGCAAGTTCAGAACAAAGCCTGCCTTACATAGTTGCTCAGTTGGTGTCAGGCCTTGCCTCAACCCTCCTTCACTCTACCCCCAGACTCCTTTCTCTGTGAGCCCAGACCTCCTGACCAAACTACAGACTCCCTCTACTTCTAGCCACCTAAATAACTAGTGATTTTTTTCTTCTCTCATTTTTGAAAACTAAAGAAGCCCCAAACCTTTAGTTCCTCTTGAGGAATAAGATGCTTTTGGATCTTGGAGTGGAAAGAGGTATTGTGGAATTAAATAGCCTGTAAATCTCAGAGAGCAGGCTCCAATATGATAATTTGGTTCCAATCATTGTTTGGGTACTGCCTGAATGGACCAAATATCTCCTCCTTTCCCTTGCCATCCCTTTCCTTCAAGCCAAGAAGTCATGCATTTTCTGACTTCCAGAGTTTGGAGAAAAAGAGAAGACAAAACCTGTGAGTAAGAGAGAGATGAGGAAGGTGAAAATGAGAGAGAATTCTAATAGATTAAAATAATGAAACACTCTTTCTAACCCAAAAGCATTTGAAGGCTTATGTTTGTTTTAATACAACCAGGAAGAACAGAAGTTGGAGGTGGGCTGAGTAGGAGACAAAGTTCCCATCCCAAAGGACACTCCCTAAGGATGCTTCTTACATGGGTTCATTGCCTTTTGAGGTGATGCAAAGGTAGAACTGACAGCCATTTGTAGTAGTGGGTCTTTCAAATTGTACTGTGGTAGAGCAAGGATCCAAAGAGATCCTCAGAGATCTTCCCACAATACCCTACCTGGGGCTTGTTAAGTTTTTCCTTGCATTTGTTCTTGGGGCAGTGTGTGTGTGTGTGTGTGTGTGTGTTGTGTTAGGGTAGTGGTTCTAAATTATAGCACAGGGCAGGCGCTCTCCTCCTGGGGAGTAAAGGGCTATCTGGTTAGGAGTGGAGGTTGTTTCATCCCAATTAGGCTGGAGGGGGTAGGGGTGTATCTGGACTTGGATCCAAGCGGACCGGTTCAGACTCTAGGGAAAGGAAGGAGCAGCAGCCCCAAAGTGTGCAGGAAAAGCTTCAGCATCTTTTCCTCAAAGGGTCAGGGAAGTTCACTGAGAAACAGGAACTTTCACTCAGAGAACCCACCTTCTCCATTATGAGTCTTTGTACTTCTATTTATCCTGAGCACAGCCCTATGCAGTACATTGCCAAATTTAGCATGTATGGAGTACCTGAAAGGTACTATGTATTGTCTTACTTTGGAGAGGGGGTGCACTTCTTACCTATTACCTTTATTATAGAGCACAACACAATTGGAAGCACACAATTTTGTCTCTTTTGCATGTTTGGGTCAATCTTTTTTTTTAAATATGTTTTGGTTGTAGATGGACACAATACCTTTATTTATTTATCTTTATGTGGTGCTGAGGACCGAACCCAGTGCCTCACCCATGCTAGGTGAGTGCTCTACCACAGAGCCACAACCCCAGCCGTGAATCATCAATCTTTACACGATGAGAGGAGTTGCTGTCATATAAGATTCCTCACCGACTCCTGCAGCTAATTCCTCTGAGACCACACAATACTCACAAGATCCACACCTTTCTTCAAAAGGGAATAATTTTTGTATTGACCCAATAGCTGGTTCATAAAGATTGAGACCCTTTTCCTGCCTTCTGCCCACTCCCATAAACAACAGGCCACTCTACAAAAATGCACACACGGTGTTTTTGTGAGTGTGAGTTTCAAGTAAGATGGCGGCGCCTGGCACCCCTAGAGAATCAGATGCACGCTTTCCCGGGCAGGAGGCCACCGGAGGCCCATCGCAGTTCAGAAGAGGAAGGAAACCTAGGTCCCCTTGCCGCCCCCAAAAGTGAAGCAAAAACTTCCCTGAGAATTCTTCCCCTGTTCCAGAGGGCAGCTAGAGAGAGCTGATTTTACACCTCGGGACCTGGGGGCTCATGTCTGGGCCCAGAGTTCCAAACAGAAATTTCTAATTTTTATCCAGAAAACCGCCTTTTTTCCTCTTCAAGCGTCTCCACCCCCCCACCCCCACCCCCCGGGCCGCTGGACCCTGCCTCTCCCACTACCGCGGTTGGGGGCGGGAAGAACCGGCGCAGAAGGCCTGAGACTGAGCAGCACCGGGCCCTGGGGAGCCAGAGTAGCGGGTAGAGAGAGGAGGGACGCCCCGCTCGCCCCCACGCACACACCTCCGCTTGGAGTGAGAGAGGAAGGCGTGAGCGAGTGGAGAGGCCAAGGCGTTCTGGGTGGGCGATCGAGGCCCCACCCAGGAACCTGGTCGGTCTGGAGCTCAAGGTTAGGTTGTGGCCCGGAGTAGCCCACGCTCGCCACGGTCAGTCCTGGAAGCCTGGTCGGGGGCCACCCAGCCTGGAGAGTTTTTTTTTTTTTTAACACCGCAGCTCTGATCTGCGTGGTTGCGGCCCCCAGCGGCGAAAGCAAGAGCGGGGAGCGGCTCACCTACCTCTCACAACCGCGCCGTCCTCCTGCGTCTTCCCAAGAGGAATCCTGGGCCTCTGGGGACGAAGGTGAGGGCGCTCAGGGCAAGGGGCTAGGTGGCCCCGGGTGGCCGCCCGGACCGCCGCCCCTTTGAGGCCTCTGAAGCCGTGTCTGTGGCGGGGCGGCGCCGACGGCGCTGGGGGCGCGAAGGGACTCAAGCGTCCTGCGTCCCCCTGGCGCCGGCGAGTTTGGGGGAGAGGACTGGGCCGGCGAGGTGGATTGGCACCGGCACCTCCTTCCTTCGCGTCTGCCCGGGCGGGGCTCCAGCCAATCTCACCTGCCCCCGCCTTGGGGCGCCGTCGGATCACCGCGTGGCGGTTACTGGGATGGGCCTTGCGCGTTTGTGAAAGGCCAGAGCAGTGGCGGAAAGGCGCCGCGATGGCTGGGAGGGAGGAGGTTGGAGAGGGTGAGGGTGTGTATGTGTGTGCGTGCGCGTGTGTGGAGAGAGAGAGAGAGAGAGAGAGAGAGAGAAGGGGGGGATATGAATGAATATAACAGACAAGAGAGAAGAAGATCCAGGAAACGCTCCCGGAGAAACCGTCAAATGCAGGAATAGACAAAAGAAGGGCAGAAAGCAGAGGCAGGGGACGGAGGGAAGCCCCTGGCGTCTGAAGCGAGCGACAAGTTGTCCTTGGGAGTTGGAAATGTGAGAGGGAGGGGAGAGGCGGAGGAGCCTGAGAAGGGGAGGGGGCGCCCAGACCCTCAGCGAGAGGCGACACATCCAGGTTTAGGACACAGATGGGTGGAGGGAGAGTAGGGCCCTCCTCCACACCCCTCCTCCGCCCGGTTGCAGCCCATCTTCAGCTCTGTGGCTGGCTTCCCGCCCTTCACCAAGACCGAGCAGCTTCTGTCTGGAGGGCGGCACCAGACAGCAGGCTGCTCCTCTACCTGCCTCCCTTCTTCCCAGGGCGTTAAGTGGGATTCTTCCCTGTTGAAGGAACAAGTGAGCTCAGAAGGAACGACCTTGGCCAAGGTCACAATAAGAGCTTGGAATTTTCACTTTCCATACCAGCCCCTTGGAACTTCTTTGCGATTTGACCTGCGGGTTCTTAGGGTGTCATCCTGAAACTGCAGGTTCCTCTTACTTCTTTCTGAGATCCAACTTACCTACAATCAGTGAACTACAATTTTCCTGGCTATCCCTGTCTGGTTTCCAAGCAGTTGCCCCACTCTCCTGGCCTCATATCCCAGAGTTTCCTGCTCCTCCAGCCGTGGACTGCGGACCCACTCAGTCCAGCCCCTTCCTGAAAACAGTTGTCCAGGAGTCAGCAGGGGTCTGTCTGAAATCTGTGTTTTGTTTTGTTTGGAACAGGGTCTAAGTTACCAAGGGTCTTGCTAAGTTGCTGAGACTGGTCTCAAACTTTCAAACCTCCCGCTTCAGCCACCTGAGTTGCTGGGATTACAGGCCTGCACCTAGTGAGATCTGTGTTCTAGACCTAGTTTTACCGCTAACTTATTGTGGAACTTCAGCCCCTCTCCTCTCTCCTCTTTTGGTCTCAAGTTTTGCCTCCATAAAATGAGAGTAGGTTGAGTGACTTATGTTTTGCTTTTGTAGCCTCCTCCCATTTGCACATGTTGGTCACCTTAAAATACTGAAGGAAAAAAAAAAAAAAACACACACACATCCAAATGGAAATTTTATTCTATGTGCATAGAAACATAGGAAGAGAAATATGACAAATTAAACTTTGTCTCTGATGGATCTGCTTTTAAATTTTTATTTTCTGTACTTTTGATTTATGGTGCACAGGCAATAAAGGACACTAAAATTAAGTGTGTGGCTCAATGTATTTTGGCATATGTACATAACTATGTAACCACCACCTAGAACAGGATATCTGCCATCTACTGAAAGACTCCTTGTACTCCTTCCCATCAGCAACCTTCTAGTCAATACTTAGCCCCCGAAGTAACAATGATTCTGTCTTCTCACCATGGGTTAGTTTTGCCTACCCTTGAACTTCACATAAACAAAATCAGTGGTTTATATTCTTTTGCATTTATCTTCATCTGCTCGATATTATTGGGGGTGGATGGACAATACATGTTGCTGTGTCCGTAGTTAATTCTACTTTTTTGTCATATTCCATAATATGAATATATCACAATGCACTTGCCCATTCAGCTCTTGGTGGATTTTTTTTATTTGTTTTCAGTATAGGGCTATTGTGAAAATCTGCTATGAACATTCCTGAGATGTCTTTTGATAGACACCTGCATTTGGAGACCCTGGAGTGGAAACATCAGGTAGTAAGGTAAGGATATGTTTATCTCTGTTACATACTGAGACTTTTCCAAAGTAGTTGACCAGTTTAACACTCTCAACCAGTAATGTTTGAGAGCAATAGTTGCCCCATATCTAGTCTAACACCTGGAATTATCTTAATCATTTTAGTCACTGTCATGCATTTATAGTGACCTTATCAGTGTGACTTTGTTTTGGGAGATTTTTGTGCATTTAATAAATTGTAAGCACATACAACAAATTAATCATCTTAACTATTTTTAATTATACAGTTCCATAGTGTTAGGAACATTCACATTGTTTTGCCTCAGATCTCTTGAACTTTTTGCAAAACAGAGATTCTATGTCCATTAAGCAACAGGTTTCCACTGCCCCATTTTTCTAGCTCCTGGGGACCACCATTCTGTTTTCTGTTTCTATGAGTTTGAATACTTTAGATACCTCATATTAGTGGAATCATACAATATTTATCATTTTTGTGACTGCTTTATTTCATTTTACATAATATCTTTAAGGTTCGTCTATGATATAGCATGTGACAAGATTTTCTTCTTTTTATAAAGTTAAATAATATTCCACTGAATTTATATACCTCATTTTGTTTTTCTGTTCATCCACAGGTGAGTATTTGGGTTGCCTCCACATGTTGGTTTTTGTGAATAGTGCTGTAATGAGTGAGTATACAAATATCCCTTCAAGATCCTCATTTCAATTCTGTTGGATATATACCCAGAAGTGGTACTGTTGAATTATATGGTAGTTATATTTTTAATTTTTTTTTTTTTATTTTTCTGGTACTGAGGTCTAGACCTAGGGGTGATTTACCATTGGGCTACATCCCCAGCCTTTTTTATTTTTCATTTTGAGACAGGGTCCCACTGAATTACTGAGGCTGGCAAGAGTTTGTCGTCCTCCTGCCTTAGCCTCCAGAGTCACTGGGATTACAGGTGTGTGCCACTGCGCTCAGTGACTGTATTATATTGTATGGAAGCACCACAATTTGTTTATTGATTTGCCAAGTATTGGACACTGAGATAGTTTATAGTTTTGGCCTATTATGCATAAAGCTACCATAAAGATTTACTTTAAGTCTTTGGTATGGACACATGTTTTAATTTCCCTTGGAAAAAACACCAAGCAGTGAATCAGATAGTTGGCATATATTTGACTTATAACCTGTGGCCTTGTTAATATTTCTTATTACCTCTCCTTGCTTTTTTTTAAAATTCCTTAGGATTTTTTTTTTTTTTTTTTGGTACCAGGGATGGAATATAGGGGTGCTTGACCACTGAGCCACATCCCCATCCATTTTTTATTTTGAGACAGTTGCTTAGGGCCTCTCTAAGTTGCTGAGGCTGGCTTTGAACTTGTGATCCTCCTGCCTCAGCCTCTTGAGCTGCTAGGATTACAGGCATGTACCATTGCACCTGGCATTCCTATTTGTTTTTATGATTGATTAATTGCAGTATTGAAAACTGAACCCAAGGGCTCTCCACCACTGAATTACATCTCTAGCCTTTTTTATTTCTTGTTTTGAGACACAGTCTCACTAAGTTACCCAGACTATGCTCAAACTTTTGAACCTTCTGCCTCAGCCTCCCAAATTACTAGGATTACAGGCATATGCCACCATGTCCAGCCCCCCTATTTGTCCCACTTTTTGTCTGTTTTGTTTTTCCTTTTGGATTGAACATTTTTAAATATTTCTCTTATTTCAACTGTTGAAATTGTAAATTTTTTTAATATTTAGTGGTTCCTGTTACCCTAAAAATAAAAACATATTTTTATCAGAGTTCTAGGCCAGAGGTCCAGCTCTGTGGATCCAACAAATTAGGTCCATCCACTTGGACCCACAGAAAAAGTAATGGTGAAAAGCATGAAAGGAATTTTAATCAGTGCAGCTCTATGGGAAGTAAATGGGATCCATGTCTTTAGCTATGTCTTTGAGGGGCTGACAATGACTTGGAAGTTTTATAGAAGGGGGAATGTGGGCAGGGATTAGGGATTTGCACAGCTGGAGGCTTTTCATAGCTGCCAGTGGAGGTGATCTTGATCAGGTGTGGTCTGTCCATCATTATCCCAGGTCCTAATAAGAAAGTTATTGTTGCATGGCGGGGGTGGAGGGTGGTGGTGGTAAGCTTCAACTCACCGCAAGATGTTTATCAAACCAGACTTTGTTCCTAGTTCCAAGGTGACTAGGAGCAAAGAAAATGAATGCAAAATGGAAGCAGAGATGCCAAGTCTTTAATCCTGCTTGTAGTCAGCCATTGCACATTCACAGGCAAAAGTGAAGAGTCTAAGCACTTGCTAGAATATCAGCCAGAGTTCTCTAAAACACAGAATCAATAAGAGATATGTATATATAGAGAGAGTTAAAGAGCTTTATTGTAAGAAATTAGCTCACCCAATTATGGAGGCCAAGAAGTCCCAAGATAAGCAGGTAACAGGTTGGAGATTCAGGAAAGTTTATGGTTCCAGTCTGTGTCTGAGCCTGAAATGCTGAAGATTGGTGTCCCAGCTCAAAGACAATCAGGCAGAGAGAATCTTCCTCTACCAATAGAAGGGCCTTTTGGTTCTGTTCAGATCTTCAAATGATTGGATATGGCCACTTCACATTGAGAGGACAATTTGCTATATTCAGTCTATCAGTTTAAGTGTTAATCTCATCCAAAAATATCCTTCTAGACACACTCAGAATGTCATTTAACCAAATAGCTGAGTACCCCATGGCCCACTCAGGTTCACACATAAAATAAACTATCACATCAAAGATTTGCAGTTTGCATCTTTAACTTATCACAGTCTATATTTAAATAATATTCTATCACCTTATGTACAGTGACACAATAGTGTACCTTCATTGTCCCCTCGTTTTTGGATATTGCCTGAGTATAACTTATTTATAGCTATGAACTCTTTAATACATTGTTATATTTTGCTTAAAGAGTAAAGTTATCTTTTATTTAAAATGAAAAAATATTATCTATTTATTACTGGTGATTGAGCACAGGACTATTCTCTGAGCTACATCCCCAGCCCTTTTTATCTTATTTTGAGACAGGATGTTGCTAAGTTGCCCAGGACTCAGCCTCTTAAGTAGCTGGAATTATAGGCACATGCCATGATGCCCAGTTTTTCTATGCATTTTTATCTTATCTGGTGCCCCTTGTCCCTTTTATAGACCCAAATATTCATCTTTGTCATATTTCTTCTTCCTCGTGTTTATTATTTCTTCCTTTATACCTTCCTTCCCTCTTCCTTTTTTCCTTCCTTTATTTTTTGAGATGGGGTCTCAGTGTGTTTCCCAAGCTCGTTTGAATTCCTGGGCTCAAGTGATCTTCCCTCAACCTCCCCTGTAGCTGGAACTATATGCATGTGCAACCATACCCAACTTCTGATCTATTTTTTAAAAAATATTTTATATTGTGTAGGTCTGCTGATGACAGTTTCTTTCAGCTTTTATTTGTCTAAAAAAAAAACAGACATTTCATCTTTAATTTAAAGTTTATATTTTCAAAATTGCTCCTGGAATTTCCATAAACTCTGTTCCCAGTTTCCCTATATGGTAGCATCCTACATAGCTACAAATTACTATCAAAACTAGGAGATGAACATTGTTACAATACTATTAACTCATCTAGAGACCTTATTCAATTTTTGTCCTTTATCCTTTTTCTGGTCCAGTATCTAATCCTGTATGACTTATGGCCTTGAATTGTCTTTTCTCCCTGGTCTCCTTCACTCTGGGACAGTTCCACAGTCTTTCTTTCTTGACATTTGTACTAGTTGTTTGTGGTTGCCCTGCAGAGCAGGGATCAGCTCCTTATCCACAATTTGGTTTGGATGTGGAGACTGATGATGTATACCATGAAGACGTGAAAAAGTTAATCACTTACAAGATGAGACTTTCTGGGCAGAGCAGAACAGGCCTTCAAATGCCTGTTGAGAGAAAGGAAGGGGCAAATGGCCCTGGATTTTATTAGGGCTAAAGGATGAGGCTTAAATGAGGTTCCCATGCACAGGCCAGTGTTTTTATGATTTGGACTTCCTGCCAGAGCCAAGGGAAGAAGCATCTAGGCTTTTTTTTATCTACCAAATGTAGGGCTAAAGGGAAAGGGGGAATTGTGAGGCTTCAAATCTGTCAGTGGGCAAACATCAGTCATGGAATCAGACTCTGTTGCAATTCACCCTGACAGTGGATGTGAAATGGAAATGTGTCATATTTCATTTGATAAAACTTAACCTTGGGGAAGTAAACTGATATTATGCTCTATGAGGCCTGCAGGGCCAGGGCTAGTAAGGGAGCTGAGCATTTTGTTGGATGCTTTGTTCAAGAACCCAGTCTGATGCATTTTTTTTTTAATATTTAGTTTTTAGATGTAGTTGGACACAATACCTTTATTTAGTTTATTTATTTTTATATGGTGCTTAGAATTGAACCCAGTGCTTCGCACATGCTAGGCAAGCGCTCTACTGCTGAACTATGACCCCAGCCCCGAGTCTGATGCATTTTTAGAAGTGAAATGAATGTCTTGGTCACTCTCAGTAATGTCCAAAACTCTGAAGAGAACAAAGCATGTCTTGGTGAGACCTTGTATTGTGGCTCTAGTATGTCTGACCCTGATTTATATTTTTGCATATCTTGAAACAAGACATTCCCAGAGTTCTTTACCTCAAAGAGGGTAACCTTGGAAAAGGCATCATTGCCATTGATTTGACCAGATGGCCAGATGATTAGCAATTACCTAACCATCTGAAAAATGTTAAGTGGGGTCATTTGTTGTCCAGGACACAAATTTTAGAGCTAATATGAATGCCTTAAAAGTTGGGCACAGTGGCACATGCCTATAATCTCAGCTACTCCGGAGGCTGATATAGGAGGATCACAAGTTTGAGGCCAGCCTTGGAAACTTAGTAAGAACCTGTCTCAAAAAAATAAAATAAGAAGGACTGGGCTGTAGCTCAGCAGCAAAGAACCATTGGGTTCAATTCCCAGTATTAAAAACAAATACTTTTTAAAAAATTGTGTGGGAGTTAGGGATATTGCTCAGTGGTAGAGCACTTGCCTAGCATGTGCAAGGCCTCAGCTTTAATCCCCAGCACCACACACACACACACACACACACACACACACACACACACAACAACAACAACAACAAAATACCAATGATAAAATTTAAAAATATGTATGGATATTTGGGTCCTGTCTTTCATCAGCGAAGTCTGTTAAGGGATGAAAGGTGCAAGTAGAAAGCAAGCACTGTGGCTTGGGGTGTGGCTCAGTGGTAGAATGCTTGCCTACCATGAGCAAGGCACTGGGTTGGATCCCTAGCATCACATACATATGCATGTGTACATACACACACACACACACACACACACACACACACAAGCAGAGGCACTGCCACCCTTATAGTATATGAACTCCCTTTACTGTTCACCCAGTTAATCCCAAGAGGATCCCTAAGTAGCCAAGAAGTCAGGAAGAACATTGTGGCATCTGGTCAGGAGATGAGGACAGTGGAATCTACCTGTGCTGCAGGTAGGATATGCTACAGGACTCTATTGTAGCATATCTATACTGTGGATACCAATTTCATATTAGCAAGAAGGCCTCAATAGCCATGCCAAGATTGTATGATGCTGCTCCCATGGCCCAAGACATAATGGACAGCTGGGTAGCATGGTCTCAAGTGCTATGAGAGCCTCCTTTATGGAAGAATCCTGTATGAAGCTAGTAGTTCTCAGTCTAATGGTATATAGCATGGAGCTGGAGGAGAGCAATTTCTTGCATCAGAAGTCTGTAGATAAATTATAGGCATCATGGATGATTTAGAGACTAAGGAAACATGAGAGGAGGTTGTTAAAGCCTCTATGGTGAAGAAGTCTTTTGTGGGGGCATTAATAAAGGATCTCTTGTATTGCAATTTTTTTTTTTTTGTACTAGTGATTAAACTACCAGGGATGATTTGCCACTGAGCTACATCCCCAGCTCTTCTTATTTTTTTAAAAATATTTATTGTTTAGTTGTAGAAAGACACAATATATTTATTTTATTTATTTATTTTTATGTGATGTTGAGGATAGAACCCAGGGCTTCGCACATGCAAGGCGAGTGCTCTACCGCTGAGCCATAACCCCAGCCCTTATTTTTTTTTATTTATATATGTTTTTAATTGTAGGAGGACACAATATTTTTATTTCATTTTTATGTGGTACTGAAGATCGAACCCAGTGCTCCATGCATGCTAGGTGAGTGCTCTACCACTGAGCCACAACCCCAGCCCCCCATTTCTTTTTTTTTTTTTTTTAGAATTTTTTAATGTTTATTTTTCAGTTTTCAATGAACACAACATCTTTATTTTATTTTTATGTAGTGCTGAGGATCGAACCCAGCACCCTGTGCATGCCAGGCAAGCGCTTTACCGCTTGAGCCACATCCCCAGCCCCCCCCCCCCTTCTTATTTTTTATTTTGATACAGGGTTTGCTAAGTTGCTCAAGTTGGCCTTGAATTAAGGATCCTCCTAACTCAGCATCCTGAGTCACTGGGATTACAGACATGTGCCACCATGCCCAGTCTTCGACTTGTTTTATCATTAACTATATTGAGGGTCAATAGATGTTTCTTTTTTCTTTTTTTTTTTAAGAGGGAGAGAATTTTAATATTTATTTTTTAGTTTTCGGCGGACACAGCATCTTTGTTTGTATGTGGTGCTGAGGATCGAACCCGGGCCGCTCGCATGCCAGGTGAGCGCGCTACCGCTTGAGCCACATCCCCAGCCCCCAATAGGTGTTTCTTGACAGCATCAGGGATGTACAATCATCAACTTAACAAATAATGTTCAGAAATTTTATGAGGTGATTTGTATTTATATTTTCTATTTTGTGTGAAGCAATGACTCATCCTTTTTTCTGAACTTCTTTTTTAATGTTTATGTCTTAGAGTGTCCAATGAGAAGAATGTCATTGACCTAATGTATGTCACATCTAATGAACATCATCAATTTAATGTCATACCTGTGTTCCTGAAGAAAGTTGGATGTAATAAAGATCTTGCTGGTGAAGATTGTATGCAGTGGCAAGTCTCTCCAGGTGCCATGTGGGTAGCTGGGTAAAGATATATTGTGTTGCTTCAAAGGTGAGGGTATGCCTGTAATCCCAGCTGCTTGGGAGGCTGGGGCAGGAGGATCACAGGTTCAAAGCTAGCTTAGGAAAACCCTATCTCTAAATAAATTTTATATATATATATATATATATATGTATATAAAGGAAGGCTGGGGATGTGGCTCAGTGGTAAGTGCCCCTGGGTTCAATCCCCAGTACCAAAATAATAAAAACAATAAAAAATGGTTGGAGGGGCCGGGGTTGGGGCTTAGTGGTAGAGCGCTCGCCTAGCACATGCGAGGCCCTGGGTTCAATCCTCAGCACCACATAAAATTAAACAAATAAAATAAAGGTTAAAAAATGGTTGGAGAGATGGCTCAGTAATTAAGTGCCCCTGGATTCAATTCCAGGTGCCAGGAAGAAAAAAAAAAAAAAAAAACTAGAGGGCAAACTGGCTGAAATAGGCATTTGACAGAACATACTAACCAAATATGATTGTGAAGTATTTGCCAGTTGCTGATTAAATAGAAGCAGTAATTTTAGTAATATAGGATAAGGAGGCTTGTCTGTTCTTTTTATTTTTATTTTATTTTACTCATAACACTTTTATTTGGGGTGGTGCTGGGGATTGAACCTAGGGTTTCACACTTGAGTGCTCCACCATTGAGCTACATCCCCAACCTTTTTTTAAAAAAATTTTTTATTTATTTTTTTTTAAAGAGAGAGGTGAGAGAGAGAGAGAGAGAGAGAGAATTTTTAATATTTATTTTTTAGTTTTTGGCGGACACAACATCTTTGTATGTGGTGCTGAGGATCGAACCTGGGCCGCACGCATGCCAGGCCAGCGCACTACCGCTTGAGCCACATCCCCAGCCCCCAAACCCTTTTTTAATTTTTATTTTGAGCAAGGTCTCACTAAGTTGCCAAGGGCTGGCCTTGAATTCGTAATCTTCCTGCTTCAGCCTCTTAAATTGATGGGATTACAGGCATATGCCACAATGCCTGATTTGCTCACAACATCTCTGATGGCAAAAGTGTGAGTTTTTCTTATACCAACTCAATTTAATTCTGATACTATCTCCCTTGGGTATCCATCAAATCCTACAAGATTGCCTCTACTTCAGATACCAAGTCCCAGGGCTCCTGTACTTCTCATTAGGAATTCCCATGGTCAACTCAAATTTGACGTTTTATTAGAACTGCTCACAGAACTCAGGAAAATGCTTTATTTTGTTTACCAGTTTGTTATAAACATACAACTCAGAAACAGTCAAATAAAAAACATGCTTAGGGCAAGGTATTAGGCCTAAATAGCTATCAACCAAGTAGCACTCTGAACCCCAAAGGTTGGGGGTTTCACAGAAGTTTCATTACATAGACATAACTAATTAAATCATTGGCCATTGGTAACCAATCACAATCACAAATCACCAGTCACAGCCCCTTTGCTCACCCTAGAGATAGGGAATAAGGAGCATTCCAAAGCTATATAGCCTTTGTCTTTCAGGTAACCAGACCCATCCTGAAGCTACTTAGGGGCCCCAGCCACCAGGCATCTCATTAGCATGCAAAAGATACTCCTCACTGGAGAGTTCCAGGTTTTAGGTTGCCAGGAATGGGAGACAAAAAACAATATATATATATATATATATATATATATATATATATATATATATATATATATATATATATTTAAAACAGTACAAAAGTCTTAGTGCATGGAACTACAGCACTTTGATTGTGGTAATCCACCATCAGGCATCATTCACTAATTTTATGTTTAAGACTAAGACAAATCGGAGTGGGAAAAAATGGGATAATCAACCCTTCTTTTTATCTTTTATTTATTTATTTTTTAATTTGTTCTAATTGGGCTAGGGATATAGCTCAGTTAGTAGAGTGTTTGCCTTGCATGCTCTGGGTTCAATCCCCAGCACCAAAAAATGAAGAAAAAAAGAAAAAGAAATTTTGTTCTAATTTGTTATACAAAACAGTAGAATGCATTTTGACACATTGTACACAAATGGAGCACAACTTCTCATTCATCTGGCTGTACATGGTGCAGAGTCATACCGGTAGTGTTGTCATACATGTATGTAGGGTAATGTAGGGTCTGTCTCATTCCACCATTCTTCCTACCCCCACACCCCCTCCCCTCCCCTCACTCCCCTCTGCCCAATCCAAAGTTCCTTCATTCTTTCCTGCCACCCCTGCCATTATGGAGCAGCATCCACTTATCAGAGAAAACATTTGTCTTTTGGTTTTTTGGGTTTGGCTTATTTCACTTAGCATGATATTTTCCAACTCCATCCATTTACCTGCAAATGTGATAATTTCATTCTTCTTTAAGGCTGAGTAATAGTTCATTGTAATCACCCCTTATTTAAATAAATCTTATATATAATGGGTTTTCAAAATGCTTTTTTTTTTTTGTACTTTTGTTCCACCCAGGATTGAATCCATGGGTGCTTAACCACGTAGTTACATCCCCAGTCTCCTCTTTTTAAAATTATACTTTATGTTTAAAAATTTTTTAATACTTATTTTTTAGTTGTAGTTGGACACAGTACCTTTATTTTATTTATTTATTTATTTATTTATATGTGGAGCTGAGGATTGAATCCAGGCCTCACGCGTGCTAGGTGAGCCCTCTACCACAAGCCACAACCCCAGCCCCCCAAAAATTATATTTTATTTTTGAGACAGGGTCTGGTTAAGTTGCTGAGGCTGGCTCTGAACTTGAATCCTCCTGCCTCAGCCTCCTGAGACACTGGGATTACAGGTGTGCACCACCATGCCTGGCCTAAAAATGTTTTGTTTTGCTTTTATTCTTTGTAGTCCTGGGGATGAAAGCCAGGGTCTTGCACATGCAGGTGAGTGCCCTACCACTGAGTTATACCCCCGACCCTATACAATGGGTTTTCAGTTGCTAAAGCCCTTATATTAATCTATATTGGTCTGTGTAAACAATTTTAATAGATGTGGCAAATCTGTATGTTCCCATTTTGCTAAGCCAGTTGAAGATTTAACCTTGTTTTCATTTAGTTCTCTCTAGATCAGGGTATATGCCCATTATGAGATATTTTAGGGCAATGAACATTATGACCAGAGGAGTTTTGCACACCTATTTGCCCTCTATTTTGTGTTTGGCAACATGTCTAAGAGTATGGGGAATACTTTGTTTAAATTTAGTATAACTGTGATTTGAACCCCTGCATCCATTAAGACCATGAAGGCTTGCTAATTGGTGCATTGAAGCAGAAGTTAAAGTTAATTTAGAATTTATGCTTTTAGAAGGTCAAAAAACAATCAGGACTGTCTCTCCTGCTGGAGAATGATAGCCCTCATTCTCCCTTGAATGTATATTTTTTTCTTTACCCCAAAGGCATCTCTCACTTTTGAGATTGTCCCCATTCTCCCTTTAATATGCATCTACTTTCCTAAATAAACCTGTATATGCCTTGTATATGCCAAATCAGCCTCTGTGTGTGTGGGCGGGGGTGGTACTGGGGATTGAACCCAGGGCCTCATGCATGCAGGTAAGCACTCTACCACTGAACTACATCCTCAATCCCTTAAATACTTTTATCTTACAGTTTTAAAAGTAAATTTTAGACTTCCAATTGGGTTAAATCATGAACTTCTGTTTCAGTTTTTGCTCTTTCTCCCTGATTCAAGGGCATGTGGGTTGTGTGTGTGTGTGTGTGTGTGTGTGTAACTGGCTATGCCTTCGGGAAAGGATCCTCTTTTCTCTGCTTATATTTTTAAGTTGATTCCTCTAGAATTCCAAATCAGTACTCTTAGGATCAGGGGCATCCTTCATGGCAACTGCTATTTCGCTTGATTTAGGGACCCTGGGCTTAAGCTGGGTTTGAATGAATCCCTTGGTATGTTGATAAGCTATAGCATTTAATCAAACCCACATTCTTCCTGGGTCTGGTTTATAGTTATCTGGTTGGGTGATGGCATCTTCTAAGAGGAATGAGGTAAAACATTCTGGGCTACTTTTTATAATGGTTTATTCCATGAGTACTTGGACATATTTCTGTTTAATCCTGGTGACTGCTCTTCCTCACAGGAGCAAGAACATGATGGGCCTGTACATTTCACAGGGCATCTGTCTTTCCCTTGAAGGCTCTATATAGAACATAGGCATTAGCTG
This sequence comes from Marmota flaviventris, assembly GCF_047511675.1. NCBI lineage: Eukaryota > Metazoa > Chordata > Mammalia > Rodentia > Sciuridae > Marmota > Marmota flaviventris. Next base: position 53,610,302 of record NC_092514.1, on the reverse strand, counting down.
GTGCCTGGTTGAGACATACCACCAATGATCACAAAGTGATGACTTACTGTCATTTCTTTGAGTCTCAGCCATGGTTCCTGCTGGAATGAAGAAGACATATGATTTAATCTAGCTGCACAATAGGTCCATGTGGGTACACAGATCAGGGTAACTTTAGGACAGCCTCAACCTCGTACTCCTATGGGTAAATCTATAACAGGTATATTAGGGCTTAACAAATGTAAAACAATACTGCACAGCTCAAATTATTAGTCTTCTAATAGGCAGCAGAATCAGTTAGCAAGCCAGGCTGAGAAAGCCCCTTGGAGTTGGGGATCACCATCTAAGCCACTTGGTTTGCTATGTTAGTTGTCTTGTGATTGTCACTCAGGAGACAAGATCAAACCTCTACCCAAAATCTGGTTTAGATGTCAGGATTGATGAACACACACACACACACACACACACACACCTTTTGGAAAGGTTTATTAATCATATAATGGGGCTTTATGTGCAGAGGAGGGCAATTTCTCACACACGCCTCATAATGGCTTTCAAGGAGGAGTGAATGATCCTGGGGTTTTATTGTTAGGGAGTAGGACCAGAGTGAGGATCCTGATGCAAGGGTCAGGGTTTTCATGGTTTGAATTTCCCTGATGGTGCCAAGGGTGGGGAGTGCCCCAACTTTTTTTTTTTTTTTTTTTTTTTTGACATAAGAGAAAGCAATAGGGGGAAAATCTTAAAAAATGTCAGCAGTAAAATATCAAAAATGGAGTCAAATACTTTATTATACTGATCAGTAAAAGGAAATAATAATTTTGTAATTTTTTTCTCAATTTTAGTTTGATATTTCTCATGACTAAATAGAAGGTATAAATTTTGGCATGAGCTGGGAATGGTAGTTCAGGCCTCTAATCTCACAGCTTGAGAGGCCAAGGCAGGAGGATCAAAAGTTCTAGGCCAGCCTCAGTAATTTAGAGAGTCGCCGAGCAACTTAGCAAGACTGTGTCTCAAAACCAAAAATAAAAAGAGCTAGGGAATGTAGCTCAGTGGTAAAGTGTCCCTGGGTTCCAATCCCCAGTACCAAAACCAAAAACGAAACAACAACAAATATTTTGGTATAAATATTCCAGAAGTGATGTTGAACCCTTCTCAGTGATGACACCAGGAGTTGTAGACATTTTCACTAGGGAGGGTGTGTGTGTGTGTGTTCATCAATCTCTAAGTACTCTTGTTAAGATTTTCTTTTTTTTTTTTTTAATTTTTATTTTTTGATGGACATTTATTTTATTTATACATGGTGCTGAGAATCGAACCCTGTGCCTCATGCATGCTAGGCAAGCGCGCTACCACTGAGCCACAATCCCAGCCCTTGTTAAGATTTTCAACAATTTGATTGTGGTACATCTTGGTTTGGATATTATCCAATAAGGCACTGTTACTTTTGTGTGTTTTTCTTTGTGCTTTATTTTGAATAGTATCTATTGCTATGTTTTTGTTTTGAGGTTTGTTTGTTTTTGTTTTGGGTACCAAGGATTGAACCCAGGGATGCTTAGCCACTGAGCCATATCCCAAACCCTTTTCATTTTTTATTTTGAGAGAAAGTCCCACTAAGTTACTGAGGCTGGCTTTAAATTTGAGTCCTCCTGCCTCAGCGTCCCGAACCACTGGTATTATGGGTGTGCACCACTACATCTGGCTATTGCTATGTTTTCAAGTTCACTAACCTTTTTGTCTGCAGCGTCTAATCCGCTGTTAATTTCATCAAGTGTGTCTTTCAAATTTGATCATGTTTTTTTCATGTCCTGAAGTTCCATTTTGGGTCTTTTTCATACCTTCCTTCATCATATTTGTTTTTCTTTATATTCTTGAGCATATTTCTGAGATTTATAATGGCTGTTTTAAGGTCCTTGTCTACTAATGCCAACATCTCTGAATTTGGGGGTCTGTTTCTGTTGCTTGATTTCTCTCCTGATTATGGGTATTTTTTTTATTTGACTACCTGGCACTTTTTTATAGGATGCTGAACATTGTGTATTTTTGTTGTTGTTGTTTTTAATTTTAATATTTATTTTTTAGTCTTTGGCAAACACAACATCTTTGTTTGTATGTGGTGCTGAGGATCGAACCCGGGCCACACACATGCCAGGCGAGCGCGCTACCGCTTGAGCCACATCCCCAGCCCAACATTGTGTATTTTGGTTTGTTGCATGCTTGACATTGTTTATTCCTTTAAGAGTGTTACATTTTTTTTCTGGCATACCATTAAGTTTCTTGTGATTTCTTCTCTTATGAAGTCTTGTTCTTAATCTTTGTTAGGGCAGATCCAGATCAGCCTCTATTTCGGAGCTAATTTAACATCACAAACTCTTTACCCTTCTAAAGACTACCTAATACATTTGTGTTATGAGGTCTGGCTACTAGAAGCATGAACCATTCCTATCCCTGTGTAAGTTCCAAGAATTGTTTGGTTTACTGCTTTCTGGTTAGCTTTGGGAGTTTCTTGTGATACACATTTATGTAGATCAGTGCCAGCCAACAGTTTGAGGAGATCCCTCTGAAAGTCTGTAGGGCTAGGTGTTTTTGTTTTTTTTTTCTCTCTCTCCCTTATTTTTTTAAAACTGGGTATTGATCCCAGGGGCATTGTACCCTGGGCCACATCCCCAGCGTTTTTTGTTGTTGTTGTTGTTTTATTGGTGCTGGGGATTGAACTCAGGGCCTTGTGCATGTGAGGCAAGCACTCTACCAACTGAGCTATATCCCCAACTCCCAAATCCCCAGCTTTTTTATTTTTTATTTTGAGACAGGGTCTCACTAAGTTGCTGAGGGCCTCCCTAAATTGCTGAGGTTGGTTTTGAACTTACAATCCTCCTGGCTCAACTTCCCAAGTCATGGGGATTAAAGGTATGCACCACCACACCTGGCTTTCTCTCCCTTACCTTGCACTCTGTTACAAATTCTGGCAGCCTTAGCTGCTTTGAATTCCAACTTTGTCTCCTAAACTTAGTGAGGCCCGTGGGCTCTGCTTTAGCAGCCTATGCAGCACCCTTTGAGCTGTCTCCAGGCAATCACCTGGGGCACTTGTGAGGCTCAACTCATTTGTTTCTCTTCCTTAGAGATCTTCCTTTTATGCTACCTGCTGTCCAATGTGTAACAACAGTTGTTTCATGTATCTTGTTCAATTTTCTAGTTACTTTGTGTGCAGAGAGGGGAATTCCTATAGCAGTTCATCCTTCCTGGGCAGAAGCAGAAGTCCCTCATTGATCCTTTTAAAACACAGGGCTAAAATTCACTCCTATGCTTAACATTTCAAATATTGATTTGGCTTCATAATTCAAATGATTAGCTGTATCTAGCTTTATATTTAGAATTAACAGGCTTCTAATATTTGAGTGTACAACTTGAAGACCAAATAAAGAAACTCTCACTTCTTGACTTAATTAGATTGAAAGAGATTGGGTCTGTGGAAGGGGATTTTCTCAGGAATCTTTTGCCGAACAAGGGAGAAAGGACCTTGGAGCATTGAAAGAACAGGAAGCAGGTCAGATGTAGCTGGAGCAGAGGGAGAGAGGAGAACAGTGGTTATGGACTGAGATTGGAGAGCCAGGCAGAGCCCAGATCATGCAGGGTCATGGAGGCCAGAGTGAGGAATTAGGATCTTATTCTGAGTTTAATGAGGGTCACTGAAAGGTTTGAAGCAAGGGAGTGGCACAATCTGATATGTGTGTGTGTGTGTGTGTGTGTGTGTGTGTGTGATGCTAGGGACTGAGCCCAGTGGCACTCTATCATTAAGCTGTATCCCCATTTCCTTTTCTTTTTATTTTGAGCTAGGATCTGGTTAAGTCCTGAAGGCTGACCTCCAATTTGCAATCCTCCTGTCTCAAACTCCCAAGTCATTGGGATTACCAGTGTGCGCCACTGTGCCTGGCTACCATCTGACTTTGAAGAGCACTCTGCTGGGTGAGCAATGGATTTCACGGGCAAAAGGCAGAAGTTGACCATTGGGAAGCTGCTGTTGTAGTCAGGGTAACCTGAACAAAGGTAGTGAAAGTTGAAGGAGACAGGAGTAGACAGGCTCTAGCTATATTCTGCTAGGAGCTGGGAAAATAACAAATGCATAAAAGTGATAAGTTCCTGCCATGTGGGGTCTACAGACGAATGCAGTGGCTGGTTGTTAACATTTTGGGTTCACAGACTCCTTTGAGAATTGCATGAAAGCCACAGGCCCTCACCAACAAGGAAAACCATTTTTGTGTCATTTTATGACTATTTTACATTCATAATGATAAATTCACCTGATCTAGTAGATACTAAAGGAAGAGCAGAGATTCCGCTGTGTGTAGAGAAGTAGCGCAGACAGAATTATGGAGAAATGAGGGTGGACCATCAGGACAAGCAGGGAGCCACCTGCGCTGTAGTAGAGTATGCTTGTGGGGAAAAGTGACAGGATGTGAGGCTGGTATCCCCTCAACCCACCCATCAGAACTGTGCTGGGGTTAGAAGCCTGGTTCTTCTCTGAAAGAGAAAATACAAGAGACAGAGTGGTTAATCAGTGCTAAGGACTGAATGTTGGTACCCCAGGAAATAATACATCTGTTGAAACGTAATCATCCATATGATGGTATTCAGGTGGTTATTGTTTAATTCTGGCCCTGCCTCCAGCTGGATGTTCCTCCTGCCTCAGTTTTTTCACCTGTATTTCAAATATCATCATCTTGATGTCCCCCTCCTGGGAAAGCCAGGTAAGTCAATTAACACAGGGCCTGCACACAAAAAGAACTGGGAACTGTTTTTTTTTAAACTGGCAATATTGTTTTGCAGCGGAAACCTGAAAGCAGCTTAGCATAAGCAACATTAGACTAAGGTTGGTGGGAGACAGAATTCTTGGCAATAAGTAGGGATTTTTAGGTTACGCTTTGGCCTGCCTTACCGCGAATAGACACTAGAGGGTGCTCTGCGCTCAGAAAGCGGCTTGTTTCCAGGTGCAGAGACCTGCAGAGAACGTTGGTCCTACCCGCCCAGAAGCTTTCTCTATGGGTCTGATGATTCACGGTGGAGAAGTAGCTACTGCCTTGGCTCAAAAGTAAGGACTTGGGGAAAAACAGGAGAGAACAGCAAGCAGCTGTATCGAACAGAAACGTGGCTCCCTCAAACTTTTGTCAATTAACTTTCTGCTGGTCTTGTGACCTGGAGGACTGGGGCAGTGTCTTATCCATCCATGAGCCTCAGAGCCTAAACACATAGTGTCTGGCAGCCCATCAGCGGTTTGTAGATATTTATGGAAGGGAATATCCAATGGGAACGTCTGAGACCTAAATAATTATAATTACAAACTGGCAAATGCTGGCATGGATGGCTACTGAGCATTATAGGTACATCCAGAAGAAAGGGGGTTGGGGAGGGTTGACCAGAACGGCTTATTTAAATACAGGGTTTGGGGTTCTTTGGGGAGTACCAAGAAAAGATCTTTTCTTCCACATCTGGTTTTTGGATATTTAGAAACAGCTTCATGCTCCATTTCCTCCAGGTTTTTCCTGTGGAATAATTTCTAGGCTTTTCACCAAGTTGATGGTTCTCTGCAGAATTGTAGAAAGGCAAATGATAGTTTATACCTACTGAGTTCATCTCTTCCTATCATCTTAATTACCTCAACTAATTTTATCATTTTATCTCATTTAATCCTCATAACAACCCTGTGAGGCTAAGGCTAGTACTTACATTTTACAGATAGGATGTGACAGGGAGTGGCAGGATAAGTATTTGAACCTAGACAGTCTGCCTTCAGAAGATGCCTTCACAACTTTTTGCTTGTGGGGCATGGTGGTCCATGCCTGTAATCCCTGTGACTCAGGAAGCTGAGAGGAGGGGATTGCAAGTTTGAGGCCAGCCTCAGCAACTTATCAAGGGTTTCAGCCTCTTGATAGAGACCCTATCTCAAAATTTAAAAAATAAAAAAAAACTTTTTTGCTTAAAGAATAACAACTGACAGTTAAATGGCACCAGAGAATCTGTGTTTTACATTTATTAATTCATTTAAGTCGTTTAATTTTGACACCTCTTTGGACTCCTATCTCCCATCTATAAAAATTGACACAAAAATGGATCAAGGTTCTAACTATAAGAACCAAAAGCATGAAACACTTAGAAAAAAATGGAGGTGTGCCGCAGTCTGGCTGGGCACACAATCACGAGCCACCACACAGCTTGTAGATTCAAACAGCAACTCTTTATTCCCGAACTCACACCAGCCGTCTACAATCACGTTCTGGGGAAATCCATGTTCTCTGCCCAAATCCACTCCCACTGGGCTTCTGTCTCCCAAAAATACTGTCTGAATCCCGTGAGAACTCAAGGGGAACTCAGGCAGCAGGATACGCCCTATTCCCAGCAGGAATAATCTTAAACCTGGAACGCCCTAAACCCGATTATCCTAAACAGGGAACACCCTAATCCCGGATCCGCCCTGGTCCTTGAGCAAGGTCACCTAACTGCAATGTCACTGCAAAATGTCCTATTTCCACAAGTCCTTCCACTAAGCAACATGGGGTACGCTGGCAAGGAAATTGTCATACCTACTTGGCTAATGGCTCCCAGCAGAGGTGTACCTGGGATACATCTATCTCAGGCTCTTTTTATTATTTTATTTTATTTTGACACAGGGTTTCACTAAGTTGCCCAGGCTAGACTCAACTTGCCATCCTCCTGCCTCAGTCTCCTAAGTAGCTGGGATTACAGCTGTGCACCACTGTATCTGGCTTATTTTTATTCTCTTCACAATTATTGAGAGTTCCAAAGAACTTTTGTTTATGTATTTGACTTTATTTTTATGTCTACTACCCATTGACATTTACTATGTTAAAAATTAAAACTAAGGCTGAGGATATACCTCAGTGGTAGGACATGTGCTCAGCATGTGTTGGGCCCTGGGTTAAATCCCAGCACCTCAAGAAAATATTACAAATAAAAACTGAAAAACTCAAGAGGGCTGGGGATAAAGCTCAGAGGTAGAGCACTTGACTCAGATATGCAAGGTCCTGGGTTAGACTCCCAGCATCACAAAAAGAAAAAAAAAAAAGCCTGAGAAAATTTTTTTCTAAATATTTATTAATTCATTTAAAGTATCATCACAAATCATAAATATGTTAACATAAGTAACTGTTTATGCAAAATATATCTTCCAAAGCAAAAACTAATAGAGTGACATTGTTTTGCATTTTCACAAATGCAAATTTGTGAAGATGGGTAGATTATCATATCTGTTTCTTCCTATACTCAACCTGTTGAAATCTATTGTTTTGATTGAAATAATATGAAAATACTCTGACTTCACAGAGATATGTAATTGGAAGGGGAAATATTTTAATAGACTTTTCAAATGTGTTTATTTTTCTTAGACAACACACCAAAACTGGACAGGTGGTAATTTGGTTTTGTTTTGCTTTGTTTTGCAGTTCTGGGGTGGAGCCCATGGCCTTGTGCCTGCTAAGCAAGCATTCTACCTGTGAGGCATGGTGGCAGACAACTGTAACCCCAGAGACCCAGGAGGCTAAGGCAGGAGGATTGCAAGTTCAATCCCTGGCACACACAGACACACACACATGGGGCATGAATAATAGTATACTGGGTTGGAGAGGTTCAAAAACCTGCTTCTGAAAAAATCCTCCCAGCCGAGCTTCAAGTCCCAAGTTACTTATCTGAAAATGAGAAAGGGACTAGTTTCCACATCCACCTCAGAAAGTTAGGGTGAGTTCAGGTGACCCAATGAGGCACTGGAAGATTCTTCATACATTATAAATGTGTTGCCTACTCCTGTCAGGCTCAGCTGCCCTCACTAGCAGGTTACCTCTGCAGGCTCCTCACATGCAAGTCACTTCCCCCTCACTTTCCACAAAAATCTCATGCCAGATTTTTTTTTCTTTTTCTTTTTTTCTTTTTACTGGGGATTGAACCCCACAGGCACTTTACCACTGAGTACATACCCAGTCCTTCCTATCTATCTATCTATCTATCTATCTATCTATCTATCTATTGGTACTGGGCATTGAACTCAGGGGCACTTAACCCCTGAACCACATCCCTTTCCCTTTTTATGTATTTTGTTTAGAGACAGGATCTCATTGAGTTGCTTGGGGCCTTGCTAAGTTGCTGAGGCTGGCTTTGAACTCCAGACCTTCATGCCTCAGTCTCCCAAGCTGGGTGGATTACAGGCATGCACAACCACACCCAGCTTTTATTTTTTATTTTGAGACAGGGTTCTCACTAAGTTGCTGAGGCTGGCCTTGAACTTGCAATCTTCCCACCTCAGCCTTCCATGTCACTGGGATTATAGGCATGTGTCACCATGCCTGGCAATCAGATTTCTTCCATACCAAATGGATATTCTTGATTGGGGGAGATAATAAAGGATTGGACATCAATCTTTATTTTTGAAAGTATGTTGTTTTTGAAGATTATTAAAATCTTTTCAAGTTACCTCCTAAATCAATATATTTTAATTGCTAACAAGCTTGTCTTTTTCTGTTTTTATCCAAGTTACAGAAAAAAAATGTTGAGCTCTGTACAAAATGCTAGAGACCTTCTCTCCAACACACACCTCCGGCTGGTTGCTGTTGAGCTGTTCTCTGTTGTTTTACCAACTTGGCATTACTATGTGGGCCATATGTCATATCTCCAGCCTGTTTTCTGGCTGTTCAGAGACTCTAGCATGTGTGGGCTGAACTGTACACAGGGTTTCCTGCAGAATGCTCCTCCACAATTTTATATTAAGAAATGCGCATGGTCTTATTTAGAAATGCTCTGTTTTCTTTCAATCTAGGTGTTTAGCTAATGTCATTCAGCCCATGGAGGTGACAAAGCTATGCATGGAGTCTAAAGGCTGAGACTACTGGCTTTCTACTTTGGGTCCCCCTCCCCTTCTTTTTCTTAAGCAGTTCCGGTCAAGAGCAGAGAGGGAAGGGGGGAGGAAGACGCTTTGGTGACCTCAGTTCTGCAGTTAACCCTCCGTCAGGACCCGGATCCTGACCAGATGCGGGGGGGAGTGGGGGTGACTTTGGTGACAGCGTCTGCTCTGTCGGAGAGCAGGTAGTTCTTTGGTCTAGCATTGGTTCATCTGCCCCACGCAAGGCTCGGATTCAGCCATAAAGCACATCCTGGGTGACTAAGACAGGGAGTCAAGGTCGCAAGACCCGGGAAAGGGCCCCTGGTGCGATGGCCATCGCTGGCTGGTTGCAGCTCCACCATCCTCCACACTCTGGGAGAAGCGCCGGCCCCTCGTCCCCTCTGGCGGCCAGCAGGGGTCAGTGTTTGGCCGCAGGTGAGCTGGCAGAAGCCAGATGCTCAAAGTTTCCTGATTGGATCTTATGCCCAACAACCTGTCAGGTATCCTTCCCCAGCCACATCTTTCCTGATCTCTTCGGGTTGTCTTTTCCAAACACCATGCCTGCACCCCTCCTTTGTAAGCATTTGTAGCTGGACCTATGGATAATTGCTTCTTAGGTTCATACCAGATAGAGGTGCCACATTGAAAAGAGAAGTTGGCATACAGTCAAAAGGTCTGGCTTCAGCTTTCTGTTCTGCTAATTACTGCTGTGTGATCTTGGGCAAATCACTTTACTGCTCTGTGCCAAGTTTCAGTTCTTCAAAAATGAACTATTGACAGTAAGAATGGCTGTTTTACCATATGCCAAGGATTTATATGCTGTATACTATGAGTATTATCATCTAAGGGTTGAAGATGAGGAAACTAGGGGCTCTGGGAGATCAATCGTAGCAGAAAATACAGAGTTGGCATCTGAACCCAGATGTCTCTCTTACCAAGTTATCCTACCTTGAAGGGCCACAGTGAGATTTAAATATGAAAATTATATTGTTATTCTCTCTGGCTGTTTGGCCTGGGTCCTGGTGAGTACCCTCTCCAACTGAGAGGGGTACTGGGGGAGCTCATTTTTCAATTAGTGAGCTGTGGAAAGAGGCCAGTACCTTAAGACACCAAGACCAGAAGGGCAGGTGTCTCTTCTGTCTTGCTTATTGCTCTGAGTCTCTTACACAGCATAGTTCCTGATGCATAGTAGATGCACAACAAATAGGAAAAAAATATAAATCTCTATGCTTCCTCCATCATTCTAAGATAAATCTTAGTTCAGAGCCATTTTTCATATCAACCATCCAATTAACAAGCAAGTGACACTAATTACTTGTCTAATGGCCATTGTCAAGTTTAATTAAAGGTTTTATTGGGTCTCCTAAAACTCCTACCACACTTTCATTATCTAAATCACAGAGATTCAATAACAATCTTTTTATTAGTATGCTCATAAGATAAATTGAGTAAATGATCTTAATGACTCATCTTTATGACTTATGACATTGAGAATAAGATACAGGGAAATGACAAATGACATAACACTGAAGTATCTGAGAAAATGCAGTGGGCATGTGACTCTGAATGTCCCCCCCAAAAAAAAACTCTTCTATGTGTACCTAGGGACTTCAGAAACCCTCTGTGTCATATCACTCCTCATTCTACTTCGATAATTTATTATTGAAGCAATTTTGAGGACCTTGATTCTCTTGATGTTCAGAAGCCTAAAAACCGAGTCCTAAGCAGATGTGTGAATATTGACCACTAAGACAGCAGCATGAGGGCAGAAACAGGGGAGCCCGCAGTTTAGAAATGGGCATAAGCTTAGAGAGGGAATCTGGAAAAATAAAAACAGCTTGCGAATACAAATCCTAGAAGTCTATTTAAGAATGACAGCAAGTTGGGTGTGGTGGCACACACCTGTCATCCCAGAGACTCCTGAGGCTGAGGCAGGAGTATCACAAGTTCAAAGCCAGCCTCAGCAACTTAACCGAGTTCTAAACAGCTTACTGAGACCCTGTCTCAAAATAAAAAAGACTGGGGATGTAAATTAGTGGCTAAGTGCCCCTGGGTTCAATCCCTGGTACCAAAAATAAATAGATAAATGAAAATGAAAATGACAACACAGTACAATCAAAAAGCATGGATCTTTTTAAAAAAAATTTTTTAGTTGTAGATGGACACAATACCTTTATTTTGTTTACTTATTTTCATGTGGTGCTGAGGATCAAACCCAGTGCCTCACATGTGCAAGGCAAGTGTTCTACCGCTGAGCCCCAGCCCCAGCCCCTCATGGATCTTTTTTTATTTTGATTTTTTCCCCCAGTAGTGCAGGGCAAAGAGCAAAAGACCAGGGTTTGAGTCTTGGAGGAGACCACTTCTTAGTCTAGTCCTTCAGCTCCAGTTTCCTGAATTCTAAATGGGGGCTAGTATTCTCCAGTTTCTCTTGACACTCCTTTTATTTTGGTTGTAAATTCTTCTGCTGCCTCTCCTTCCCCCAGTAGACTCTAACCTCTGACTTTTATTTTTCTCCCACTCCCCTGTCTTGTTGGTCTCACACATTTATGGACCAAACTGCTGCCTGTATGGGGTAATTCCCAGATGTACAGGTTTACTATTCTTCTTTACAACAACTTTAGATCAGGCCTCCATCCTTGACCAATCAACTGTAGCTAGGGAGGCGAAGTCTGTATGAACAGAAACCACCATTAGGATCCCAGAGATCAGGAAGGAAAAGGAGAATTTACCAGCAAAAGTCAGGGGAGCAACACTGGACAGACCACACTTGATGGTTGACAGCTGAGGTCATTTCTCCTTGGACGTGCCCACAGTGATATTGTACAGTCTTTGCCTAAACTTATCATCTTCCTCTGAAAATTGAAATCTCCTCCCAACGAATGAGGCCACTATCTACCAAGTCACCCCAGCTAGAGATTTGAGAAACATTCCAGAATCTTCCATCTGTATCATAACACCAGTACATCTAATTAATCAAGTCTTTCTAATTTTGCCCCTGAATACTTTTCCTGTCCATTCCTACCGCCATTTTCTGAGACCAGGACTTCCATATTGTTGCTTCACACATACGAGGATTTTTTTTCCTCATCTGCTTGACAGAGACTGACACATCTGTGTTCCAGCTTGTAGGAAAGAGGAAGAGGCTGTGGAAAAATATATGCTCAGTGTCTGAAAGCTCAGACTAAAAATGGCCTTCATCCTTTCTGCTCATATTCTGTGGTGAAAACTTAGTCACATAGTCACCCTTAGTTGAAACGGAGGCTGGAAATGTGTCTCCAGTTGAGCGGCCATGTGCTATAACTCTATTATAGTTCCACTACCCCTTATCTCCAAGTTTTGAAATTCCAGACATTCTGAAAAGCTTTTTGTTAAGTTAGGCACAAACTCATGTGGTGGCAAAGTCTGTCTTGAAAAGACATGAGGAATTTATAGAGGCATCTATAAAGACTATTTATAGTCTTTATTCCACCCACTTAAAATGACTATTACTGTATTTTAGTTGCAGAAGTGCCAATATATTTGTGAAGCTCTCTCCAGACCTCACTAGGGTAATTAATACTATGCAGTGGATGTAGCATATTACCTTTCCAAAACTGAATAAATCTAAAATTGAAAAACCCCATACTTTGGAGGACACTGATTTGCCAGTCTTTTAAATGGTTCTTGCCCCCTAGGTGAGGAGTCTGTGGGTCCCCTGCCACAGGAGCATCCCCCATCCCTAGATCATGTCCCACGTACCTGGAACACTGGGATTTGCTGCCCAAATCCAAAAAGCTGTGAGGGCCACTGTAATAGGTCTACCTTCTGGACAGAAGAGCGTGCCACTATCATATACCTAAAATGTGACCAAAGAGCAGCTATTTGCTGCAGGAATGGATATAAGCTGGTTGTGCAAATTAAGATGTCTATACATGTGTTTGGGAGGACAAAATTGAGTGTGTAAAGAGAAAGGTACTGGATGGAATCATCAAAAATTGTGAACTTGTCCCTGATCAGATGTGTCAAGGTAGGACTGAACGAACACACAGTTATTTTACAGCTGATACCTTGGTTATTTTACAGCTGATACATTTTAATATTTTAGGCACAGATATGCAGCCTTCCATTTGTACTCTTACACCAGGCCCTGCAATTTCAGGTGAATCTGTACATCAACAGCAGAGGTTTGGAGAGGGTTGGTGCACCTGTGCTACGAAGGAAAAGGAGAATGGAAACCACATCTCCTTTCCTGGCACCTAGGAGATATGCAATACGCATCGAACCGAAACCGGGATCACAACTAGCCCACAGAGCTTTTGGGGAGACCAAGGGATGTGGTATGTGAACGCACTGTGTAATTTATGAAAGACTCTACAAATGTGGATGATGGTAATCATGATGATTCTAGAGTACAATCTGAGAAAAGAGGAAGGGCAGGAAAATCTTAGATCTAGGGTAGATGATACAGGGAAAGTAGAATTTTATTAAACCCGTACATCAAATTTAAGAGACTGAACATCTTTGCTGTGTTGAGTCTTGAGTTGAACTTGAGTCCATGAACATGACAAGTCTCTCCATTCATTTAGATCTTGCTTGATTTCTTTCATCAATATATAATTTTCAGCACACAAGTTTTGTTCATGTTTTGCTAGATTTACATGTAAATATTTCTTTTTCTTAGTGATTTAAGATTATATATTCTAAGTTTTGGTGTTCATTGCTAGTAGACAGTATATAGAAATACAATTGATTGTGGTTGTGACCTTGCTGAACTCATTATTTCTAGGATGTAGTGTGTGTGTGTGTGTGTGTGTCCCTTGAGATATTCTATGTAAATAATCACGTCAACTGCAGAGACAGTTTTACCTCATTTTCAATTAATGTGCCTTTTATTTCCTCCTCCTCCTCCTCCTCCTTCTCCTCCTCCTTCTTTGTAGTAGTTTGCATTTTTTGAGACTAAAATTAAGGAGTTGGCAGGGTTGCTTAACCACTGAACTACATTCCCAGTCATTTATTTTAAACTTTTTTATTTTGAGAAAGGGCCTTGCTACATTGCTGAGGTTGCCTTCCAACTTGCAATCTTCCTGCCTCAGCCTCAGGAGATGCTGGGATTTGGGATTATAGGCATGCCTCTCTGTGCCTGGTTTCTTTATACTCTTAATATGGTAGATTACACTGATTGATTTTTGAATGTTGAGTCTTCCTTGCATCCATAAAATAAATCCTACCTGGTTATGGCATATAATTCTCCTTATGTGTTATTGAATTCTATTTGAAAATCTTTTTAAGTTTTTATTTATTTACTTATTTATTTTGCAGCCCTGGGATTGAACCCAAGAATACTCTACCACTGAACTACATCCCCAGTGCCCCCCCCCCTTTTTTTTAAGAAAAGGGATCTCAATAAATTGCAGAGGCTAGCCTTGAAATTGCAATCCTCCAATCCCAAGCTCCTGAGTAGCTGGGATTATAGGCAATGCACCACTGCTCCTAACTATTTGCTAATATTTTGTCAAGGATTCTTTTTTCATCAAAATACTGGTCTTTAGGGGTGTTTTTGTACTGTTTTTAACTGTTATTTTTTATTAGGGTAATATTAACTTCATAAAATTAATTGGGAAGTAGTCCCTCCTTTTTGTTTTCTGGAAGAAATTGTGCAGAATTTAATTCTTTAAATGTTTGGTAGATTTCTCCAGTGAAACCATCTGGACCTGGAAATATTACAAGGGTAAGGAACACGTTTTTTTTTTATATTTTTTAGTGTTGGCAGACCTTTATTTTATTCATTTATTTATATGTGGTGCTGAGAAATGAACCCAGTGCTTCACACATGTGAGGCAAGCACTCTACCACTGAGCCACAACCCCAGCCCCAGGAACATGTTTTTTATTACAAGTTCAATTTCCTTAATAGTTGCAGAACTATTAAACTACCTATTTCATATGGGATGAGTTGTGGTAGTTTATGTTTTTTGAGGAATTGATCCATTTCGTTTAAGTTGCCAATTTATGTGTGTAGAGTTGTTCATAGGGTATTAATTTCCTGTGGTTGTAGTAACAAATTAACACTATTTAATGACTTAAAACAACAACAAAAAATTTACTCTCGAACAGTTCTGGAAGCCAGAAGCTCAAAGTTAATATCAAAAGACTAAAATTAAGGAGTTGGCAGGTTGGAACACCTTCCAAAGTCGCCTGGGGATAATTTATTTCATGTCTTTTCCAGTTTCTGGTAACAACTAACATTCCTTGGTTTATGGCCACATCATTTCAACCTCTGCCTCCATGGTCACATTACCTTTGTCTTATCTATGTGTCTGTCAAATCTTTTGTCTTTTTTTTTTTTTATTGGTACCAGGGATTGAATTCAGGGACACTCCACCACTGAGCCACATCCCCAGCCCTATTCTGTATTTTATTTAGAGACAGGGTCTCACTGAGTTGCTTAGCACCTTGCTTTTTCTGAGGCTGGCTTTGAACTTGGGATCCTTCCACCTCAGCCTCCTGAGTCACTGGGATTACAGGCATAAACCACCGTGCCCTGCTTCTGTCTCTCTCTTGTAGGGATACTAGTAATTGTACTTAGAGCCAACAGGGTTGATTTCTTTATCTCAAAATCCTTAGTAAGGGGGCCTGGGGTTGTGACTCAGCAGTAGAGCACCTTGCATGTGTGCGGCCCTTAGCACCACATAAAAATAAAATGAAGGTATTTTTTTTTTAAATTCATTTTTCTTAAAAAAAAAAAAAAATCCTTAGTAAGGGGCTGGGATTGTGGCTCAGTAGCAGACCTCAGTAGCAGCATGTGTGAGGCACTGGGTTCCATTATCAGCACCGCATATAAATAAATGAATAAAATAAAGGTCCATCAACATCTAAAGACAATTTTTTTTTTTACAAAAATCCTTAGTAAGGTGGCTCAATGGTAGAGTGTTTGCTTGGCATGCATGAGGTGCTGGGTTCAGTTCCCAGCAGTACACACACAAAAAAATCCTTAGTAAATCACATCAGTAAAGACCTTTGTTTTTTACTTTTTATAATACTCAACTCCACACCTGCTCCTTTTTCTCTCTCTCCGAGCTACATTCCCAGCCTTTTAAAAAGTTGTTGTTGTTGTTGTTTTGAGATAGGGTGTTACTAAGTTTCCTAGTGGGGAGTCAACTTGCAATCTTCCTGAGTTGACTGGGATTACAAGCATGTGCCACTACACCTGGCAAAGATTCTTTGTCCAAATAAAATAATATTTACA
This sequence comes from Marmota flaviventris, assembly GCF_047511675.1. Classification (NCBI taxonomy): domain Eukaryota; kingdom Metazoa; phylum Chordata; class Mammalia; order Rodentia; family Sciuridae; genus Marmota; species Marmota flaviventris. The sequence continues at coordinate 53,594,221 of NC_092514.1, read as the reverse complement.
GGTTCCAAGGATTTGGGGAACTACCAAAGTTAAATAATGGCCTCCAAAGATATTTCCCTATTGTTGTTTCCCATAGTGTTTTTCCATCATCCTTTTGATGTCTGCAGTGATATCTCTGATTTCATTCCTAATGTTTCTCCTTTCTTTTTAAATGTGTCAGTTGTATGGGAGATTTATTGATTTTTTTTCAAACAATCAGATAGGTCCCTGTTCATCATTTTTCTCTTGTTCTTTTCAGTTTTCTGTTGGTTTCTTTTTCTGATTTTAATTTCATGGATTTCTGTTCTTGTTATTTCCTGACTTCTGATTGCTTTGGATCATTTATTTTTCCTAGGTTCTTAAGGTGGGAGCTTTTCTACTTTTCTAATGTGTGCATTTAGTGCTACAGATTTCCTTCTCAGCACTCCTTTAGTTATGTCCCACAAATGCCAATACATTATATATGTATATGTTCACTGTCACTCGGTTCAGTGATATTTTTGCTGTTTTCCTTTCAGTACTGGGGACTGAACCCAGGACCTCACGTGTGCTAGGCAAGTGCTCTACCATTGAGCTACATCAGCCCCAGTTCAGTGTTATTTTTAAACTTTTCTTAAGACTTCCCTTTTTGGTTCATGGAATATCTAGAAGTTCACTGTTTAGTTTCTAAGGATTTGGAAATTTTTCTGGAATCCTTTCGTTATTAATTTCTAGTTTGATTCCATTTGGTTAGAGAATATACTAAATATGATTTTAATTGTTTTGATTTCATTGAAGTTTTTTTAATGGCTCTGGTTCTTGGTGTGATGAGTGATTTCCAGTTCATACCTAGACATTTTACATTAGATTATGAAAACTCTATCTTCAGTTGTTTTCTCTGACATTGCTTCTGCAGAAGAAGGAGACATGTGTCATCTCTTTACTGCCAAATGCCATGTTACCCACTTGACCTCTGTTAATACCTGAAGGAGGGCATATTCCTCATTCCTGCTGGTCGGGGTGAGTTCTGCCTCCCCACATGGTCTCAGCTGACTCTACAGTAGGAATAGATTTTAACCACTGAGTAGTGGTAAAAGTCCTCCTTTCCACTTGGCCACTTCTGCAAATTAGTGGAAAGCAGGGAGGACAGCTCCTTACTGCCAGATAAAGGTAAGGAGAAGCCTTTGCATGCAATTTTCATTGACATGGGGAAGCTGTAACTCACCTGCAGAAATTAAAGTCCCTGATCTCCACGTGTCTTCTCTAGCAGCGCACCAGTGGTGGTGTCAGGGGACTTTTATGTAGCCTCACCTTCAAAAGAGTGGAGGTCTAGGCTCCTCACTCAACCTTCACTGATGTGGATGAGGCTACAATATTTCCTGTAGTGAGTGGCAGGAGTGGAGCAGTTATTGTCTGAAAACTCTCTGCCTTGCTGCCCTGCCCCTGTCCTGATCCTTTGGTTAGTGAGAACAGGCCTTGTTGAGACTTTTTTTTCTTTTAATACTATTTAGTTGTTGATAGACCTTTATTTTATTTGTTTATTTATATATGGTGCTGGGAATCGAACCCAGTGCCTCACACGTGCTAGGCGAGCACTCTACCTCTGAGCTACAACTCTAGCCCCAAGACTTTTTTTTTTTTTATTTATTTTTTGTCTGCATCCATTGTTGTTTCTGGATTGCAATTGCTGCTCCAAGTCTTGGTTTTAGGAAACAAAAAAGAAAGCTGAGAGAGCTCACCACCATGCTTTTCATTAGGTACCAAGGTCCAAAACCAATCTGCCTTAATTTCTGTACCTTTGCTAGTGGTTGTTGTTGTTGTTTGTTTTGTTTTGTTTTGTTTTTAGTACTGGGTGTTGAACTCAGGGCACTCAACCACTAATCCACATCCCCAGCCCTTTTTTAATATTTTATTTAGAGACAGAGTCTCACTGAATTGCTTAGGGCCTTGATAAGTTGCTGAGGCTGGCTTTGAACTCATGATCCTCCTGCCTCAGCCTCTGAGCCCCTGGGATTATAGACCTGTGCCACTGTGCCTGGCTTCCTAGACTTTTTATGATTTTTTTTTTCACAGGGGGCAGGTACTGGGGATTGAGCCCAGGGGCATTAACCACTAAGCCATATTCCCAGTCCTTTTTATTTGTTATTTTGAGACAGGGTCTCAATAAGTTCTTTAAGGCCTCACTAAGTTGCTGAAGCTGGCTTTGAACTTGCAATTCTCCTGCCTCAGCCTCCCAGGTCACTGGGATTTACAAGTATGCCCCACCACATCTGGCTTATACTTTTTTAAAAAATAAATAATATCCAGAATTCTTGGCTGTATTTAGAAGAGGAATAGAAAATAGTACGGATCCTTATCCTCTTAGATATTGAATTCTCTGTCTCCTTGGTTTTAAACAGTCCAAACTCAAGAGAGGTCAAGCAGAAAGCAATTTGATTTTTTTCTCATACCAAATCCTTTCAGTTTAGCTGTGGCCTCATTCTTCCTCTGAATAAAATCTCAGGCAGATCCACAGCCTTTTGAGTCACTTTCAGCTATAAACATGAGGAGGGGATGTGTTTTTATTAACATCAATATTCTAAACTCGGGGCTGGGGATGTGGCTCAAGCGTTAGCGCACTCGCCTGGCATGCGTGCGGCCCGGGTTCGATCCTCAGCACCACATACAAAGAAAGATGTTGTGTCCGCCAAAAACTAAAAAATAAATATTTAAAAAATTCTCTTTAAAAAAATATTCTAAACTCTTTTTCCAATTTAATTTTTTTACCTTCTCAAAACTTGGACCTACTTCAGGGCCTTCTTACGATGGAAAAGTGAGGGGGGGTCTTTATTTGCTTATTTACTGTTTCCCCCTTCTTATTCTTTTACTCCTACCCTATTTCTTCTTTCTTTCTTTCTTAACCTTCTTTCCTTCCTTCCTTCCTTCCTTCCTTCCTTCCTTCCTTCCTTCCTTCCTTCTTTCTTGAACCTAGGAGCTTAGACAAGTTAGGCAAGCACTCTAACACTGAGCCACATGCCCAGCCTTCTGGTACAGTTTTAATCACATGCTGGAGTTCTCTGGGTATAGTCAAAGGACTCTTCTGTGGTTTTTTTTTTTTTTAACTTACATCTGGTTATTATGTGGATTTAGAATATCAACAATTAGGCATCTTTCCTTATTGAGCTGTGAACTGCCCACACCTATTTCCATGTACACATTTATTTGTTTGTTTGTTTGCTTGCTTGCTTTGTTTTCTCATCTTGGGGGTTGAACCCAGTGTCTGATGCATGCTAAGCACATGTTCTATCACTGACTCCCCCCTCCAATTCTCTGCCTGCATTTTCTCCCCAAAACTCTTCCTGATTAGAAAGCCCCCTTCTTCCTCATTTAGCTAAATTCTGCCCTTTCTTTGAGATCCACATAGCACTTTTTCCTGGAAGCCTTCTATGACTATTCCAACTTGCTTCTCTTTCTGCAAGATCCTCCCACCCACCTTTCACGATAGACTCTTGCTTCATGATGGCTAGTCTTATCTCGATAGTGGGCATTGTGCCCTTTGGAGTGGAATGGAGAACATGTTCAAACCAGACAGTCTGGGTTGAGACCCCAGTTCTGGGGCTAACTAGCTACATGACTTTGGCAGATTATGTGACTTCTCTGAGCCTCAGTCTTTTTGCCTGAAAAAATGAGAAAAATAATTGCAATATCACTAGTCGTTCTGAGGATTCTAATGATAAATACAAAGCAGGAGAGGGAACTGAGCAGTTGCAGGCATGCCATTCCCCCAAACGGAGTCTTTCGGTTGTCATTGAATGATGTTGCCCATCAGAGTCCAGCCTGCTCAGGATCTTCCTGAGGGTTCAACCCTCCCAAAGCCCTTTGTACAGGGTCATGTCTCTCCCATCCTAACTCCTCCTAGGGAAGGTGAAGAATCATGCACATACAGCAGAACTGGAGATTTTAGGAAGTTAATGATTGTGTTCTGCTTCAGGTCAGAGGTGGGTGGGAAAGCCACTCCAAAGCCAAGACAGGCTGTTTCCTGGAAAAAGAAGACCACACTGAGCTCAGGGTGGCCTGGATCCTGCTTCATTTCCTGAACTGGCTCCTTAGCTGCTTATTGAATGGCCAATAAAGCAAAGCTTATAAAAATCGACACACTCAGGCTATATCACTGCCGTGGTATCCAAGCACCAGTCAGTCTGGGCTTCCATTTGCTGATGGACAACATACCCTGAGTGGTGGGGGTGGGGAGAAAATGGGAATAATGTTCTCTAGAGATTTCTCTGTGTCCTCTGATGTAAATAGAGGTCATGTTTTCCCCAACCACACTTGTTATCTGAATCTCTTGGACTCAATGCATATTTTCCCTTTACCCTTTGTGAAGCCTTAGAAGTGTACATTGTCTAAAGAGTGATATAGTATACATGGAGATCTCTTCAAGCTATGCAAGAGTTAAAGATGTGTTTAAGCTCTTCAGCCAATCTATTATGATCATAGACTTCCAAAATTTGAAGAGAAGAAAAAAAAAATCATAGTTCCCAAACCAGATATTTTTCCAATGTCCAGATGTTCAGTGGCATGCAAACCAAATGTCTGGATTATGAGCTCATTTTTAAAATTTTATGTTTTTTCAACATACATCCAGATGCTAGAAACATCACCCAGGGTGCCCATTCCCCACCTTTCCTAGTCTCTTCCTGATTACTTTTCACACTGCTTCCCACATTCTCCCCTAACTCCCCTTCATGCTGCAGTAGGGATGATATAATTCACATCCAGAAACAATGCTACCCTCCACAGGTGGGTTTATGAAGGCAGATCAGGAATATCTTTAAGGAAAAAAAATCTTGATCACTTAAAGCCCTTACTTTCCCCAGCAGACCTTAGAAGAGTGTAAAGTCAGGCCAGGGTACGAAGAAGGAGGTTCCAGGGGCTTCAGGAAATAAGGGCTAGGAAGTCAAGGGGGAGGATAAGGAGACATATACCAGATCAGCATCTAGAGATCTAGAGTAGAGACACCTTCAGGTTCATAACCTTACCAAGGGCGAGAGCATAGAGGATAACTAAAGCATGAGGACAGGACTTTAAATGAGAGAAAGAGAGGATGGAAATCAGGCGCAGGAGGAGGCACCGACTTTCCCAGGTAGTGAGTCAGAGAACTGAGCACCCTCAGCCAGCTGGATTTGATTAGGGAAAACAACTTGATAAAAGACAGAATGCACCTTTCTTCCCCATTATAACAAGATGCTGTTGAATTCCCCTCGTTTGTAGATGTTCTACCAATGGAATGGGGGGCAGTCCAGAGTGGGAACAGAGAGCCCCTTCCTGTCTGGAGCTGGACATCCATCCTCTTCCTTGTCTCAAGACCAAAGTCCTCCTGACAGCTGCTTTAACTGCTGCCCTAGTTCTCTTCCTGCCTTTTCAAAACTCTCCCCACCCAGGTGGGGGAACCTGGATCCAAGGCTGTACCAGCTGCATGGCTCCAAAGTTGGTAAGGAGGTAAGCAGAAGCTGGAGGCTGGCTGTCTCCTAGGGACTGTACCCACTACCAGGAGCTGGACAGATAGACGTGTTCCCACTGGACTACATGGTCCTCTGACGCTGCACATTTCAGGATACCAAGGACAGTTGTCATTGGGAATTTGTCTCCTGGAGGTCAGTGGGCATTTGGGCCTCAGAAAATCCAAAAAAGGCAGAGGACCACTCTCTTCTCTGAAGCTTCCTGTTATAGAGTTGGTACTGAGGAGGGGTGCCCACACTTGAAGGGCCAGCTAACACCAAATCATTATGATCTTTGTTCTAGGAATGAGGAGCTTCCTCATCTCAGTCTAGCAGGTCCCTGGTAGGATGGGCTTGTCCCATCTGGGATGTGAGCCTTTTGGGGAGAGGCCTGACTTTGAGTTTCCCTCTGAGGCTTTCCTAGGCATCTGCTTCTCCCTCTCATTCTGTTTCCTTTTTTGTCTTTTTCAGTCTGCTGTCCTTCTCTTTCCTCTCTTGTCTTCTCCATCTGTTTTCCTGTCTCTCTTCTCCTTGTTTCTCCCCATCTTTCATTTATTCTCTCACCCCTTTCTCCCTCCCCTCTCTGCTGCTGCCTGGCCCTCCATATATCAAGTGGAGTTTACAACCATCTTCAGAGGCAGCCCTGCCACCTGCCATAGGGCTGATGGGATGATGACAGTTCATGGATGTTGTCATTTCATAAATGGAGGGACAGCATCAGGGACAGTCCCTGATGACTAAACCACTTCTGTTACTTTTTTTTTTTTTTTTTAAGAAATACATTCTCGGGCTAGGATTGTGGCTCAGTGGGAGAGCACTCACCTAGCACGGGCGGGACCCGGGTTTGATTCTCAGCACCACAGAAAAATAAAGGCATTGTGTTGTGTCCACCTACAGAAAAAAAGATTAATTCTCTCTCTCTCTCTCTCTCTCTTAAAAAAAAAACCTGTAAAAATGCGGCTGAGAATGTATCTCAGTGGTACAGCACTTGCCTGGATGTGCAAGGCTCTGGGTTCAATCCCCAATACCACAAAGAAAGGAAAAAAGGACTGTAAAAATGTATAAAGTAAACAATCTCCTCCCAAACTGTCTTCATCTCTCCCATTTTCACTATTGTCCCATCCCCTTAAGGGGAAACCAGTGTGATTAGTTTCTTATATACCCTTCCAATGTGCCTTTATGTAAATGGAATTTATTGTGATAACATATTCTTATATTAAGATAGATGATCGTAATCCCACTATATATCTTTTTTTCCTCTTAATGAAATCATGATTTCATTTACAGGTGTTTATTGAGCAATTACCATGTGCCAGACACCAAGCTGGGCACTCTGGAACATATGCAAATGAATAAGAAATGATCCATGGATTAAGGATCTGACAATCCAGTGACAGAGCCTGACAAGCTCATCCACCACGAGTAATCACAGTACACAGGGCCAAATGCTTTAAAATTAGTAAAGTCATGGAACAATGAGATCACAGAAGAGGGAAGAGATCAGGACTCAAGGCAGAAGTGGTGTTTGAGCTAGACTTTGAAAAAATGGATGGGATTTTTTTTTTCTTTTTTTGCAGGGAAGGTACTAAGAATTGAACCAGGGGCACTCTACCACTGACTACATCCTCAGCCCTTTTTATTTTTATTTATTTATTTATTTTTATTTTGAGACAGAGTCTCACTAAGTTGCCCAGGCTGGCCTCAAACTTGTGATCTTCCTGCTTCAGCCTTCCAAGTCACTGGGATTACAGTCTTGTTCCACTTCACCTGGTAGGAACAAATGCAATTCCAAGCACACAGAGTTGGGGAAGTGGGGTTTCATATGGTCATAAACTTAGAGGTAAGAAAGGAGCTCTGGCACATGCAAGGAAGTGAAAGGGCTTAGGAGAGGAGATAACTGGAGAGGCAGTGTGTGTGCAGTAGGAAACAGAGAACTAGGGTTAGCATCTGGATTCAAGTCCTGGTTCTGCCTCCTATTGCTGGTAGGTTCCTTATCTGCACAATGGGGGTGAAAATTATCTCCCACATTATTAGAAGGATTAAATGAAACAACATTAGTAAAAACACTGTAAACAGACTTTGTAGTGTGGATTGTTAAAGCTAAAAATGTAGATAGGAACTTGAACACTGAAGAGTTTTGGATAAAAACAAAAGTGATTTCTATGACTAGGGCCAGAAGGAACAAGGCAGCACCATAGCATTTTACAAAGTGCCAAAAGGTATTACTAAAATCTTATCTCATGATTATCAAAAGTAACACAAATAAACTTTTACTTTATTATAAAAATGATTTATAGTCTTTGATGGTGTCTTTGAATCTATTAATTTATTTACTTCTGTTTATTCTTTTAGCCAACATTTATCCAGTACCTATGGAGTTAACTCACTTTTGTTGGACTTATGACCTTGAAGTGAAATTATTAAACTCCATAATACAAAGGTCCAGTGCATTCCATAACCTCTCTGTTGTACCCCAGTGCTTCTCTAGAACATTATGAGAAGCTGGGCACGGTGGTGCATGCCTGTAATCCTAGTGATCTGAGAGAATGAGATGGGAGGATTGCAAGTTCAAGGCCAGTCTCAACAACTTATTGAGGCATTAAGCAACTTAGTGAGACCCTGTCTCAAAATAAATAAATAAAATTAAAAGGGGCTGGGGAATGTGACAGTGGGGAAAAGTACCCCTGGTTCAATTCCCAGTACAGAAGGAGGAGGAAGAGGAGGAGATCATGACAACACATTCAGTAATCCTTCTCTCACTCCCAGCTCCCTGCAGTCAAAGGAGTCAACCCTGGCAGGGCCAAGGGTGATAGGAGAGTCAGATGGGGAGGTTAAAGTTATGATGTCAACAGCGTGGATTGTAACAGTAGCCAAAGACTGGGGGTGTAACTCAGTGGTAGAGCATGTGCTTTGCATGCAGAAGGCCCTGAGTTCAATCCCCAGGATCAGAGGAAGAAAGGAAGCAAGGGAGGGAGGGAAAAGAAGGAAAGAAGAGAGAAAAAAAAGATCAAGGCAGAAAACTCTCAGTTGGAACTGAGAACTGAAGATATGTCATTACTGCGTTTAGTTCTCCCTTTAAGACTGGCTGTCAACGCCTCATTCCCACTTACCTTTCTCCCTAGATTCTCCTGTAGCCTGATAGTTTCCTGCTCATAGAAAATAAGGGGTATGGATGGAGATATAGCATGAGCTGAGAGGCAAACCTCAACCTTGTTAGTGAACTGAGGCAGTGGAAAAGGCGCACAGCCCAGCCTCTGGAAGACTCCTGCCAAGTGGGAGGCAGACATCTCAGCCCAGAGTCACACTTTCACCCAACAGCTGTGCCCAAAATGATTCCAGGCCATGGAAACATTCAGAATAAAAATAGTATGTGGGGCATATTGAGATGCTTCCAAGAAAACCTTCTCAGGGACAAATAAAATATTTTTATGGGGAGAGGACTTGCATCCATCCTTCAAGTCAGCTCTAAAATGAAACAATGTCTCTGGTTACTCACACCTAGGATGAAGGATCTTCTTCTCTGGGGAAACCCTTGTTGCTTATGTATGAATGAGGAAACCTTTCTGTTGGAACCATGGCTTACTGTCCAGGGAAGAGGCATTGGGAAAGGCAATGCTAATTCAAAGGTCTGAGGCTCAGAAAGTCATTCTGTGAGAAAGCCAAGGGAGCCCTACCTTGGGCCAAGCTGGGAAGGAAAAAAACACTGGTTGGGGTTTTGTTTTTGTTTTCATTTGGGGTACGGGAGATTGAATGCAGGGGTGCTTTACCACTGAGCCACATTTCCAGCCCTTTTTTTTTTTTTTTTTTTTTTGTGAGACAGGGTCTGAACAAGTTGCTTACAGCCTCTCTAAATTGCTGAGGTTGGCCTTGAACTTCTGATTCTACTGCCTCAGCCTCCCAAGCCACTGGGATTATAGGCATGCACCACCATGCCTGGCTACAACACTGGCTTTAATTGTCACCTGTACATACATTCCACAAGGGCCCCTGACACAAAGTTTTTGGTTCCCCCAAGCCTTAGACCACATGGCACCGAACATTAAAATGGAATATTCAATTAGGGGCTGGAGGTGTAGCTTAGACATAAAGACCCTGGGTTGGATCCCTGGTGTCACTACACGCGTGCACACACACACACACACACACGCAAAAGTTTAAAGAGAAAAATTCAATTAGGCACATAGGCACTATACTTCTTGCAAACCACTGAGATAATTTAAACAATTGGCAATTTGGATGAGTTTGTACTGCTTATCCAAATATTTTATAAAAAGGAAAGAAGACAGAAGGAAATAACCTTGAATATTTAGGCAGAGTGTCAAGGTAAGAAAGGACAATAGCATGTGCCCCCCGAATCCCTAGAGGATCAAAATTTTCTTGGTCAGAGGCTAAGGGTGTGGTTCAGTACTACTTACCTGGTATGTGCAAGGCCCTGGGTTCAATCTCTAGCATTGAAAAAGAAAAGGAAAAAAAAAAACATTCTAGGGCAGTTTTATGTAAATGATACAAACTGTCAAAGTACATTAAGTCAGCCACACCATATTGCAAAATGTCTGACATTCCATGGTGACTATATAAAAGGTATGTTGTTCATTAAGATACAAACCAAAATCTGAAATTTATGGACATTTTGCTATGATACAGCTGTATATAACCTCTGACCTCACCTCTTAGGAAGATTCCCAACACTATCATCATCTAAGTAACAGCTTCTCTAATTCCCATGTGCCCACCTTCATTTTTATTATTTATTTATGTATGTATTTATTTATTTTTGTGTGTTTCAGATTAAACCCAGAGCCTAGGCAAGTGCTCTACTACTGAATCACACCTCCTGTCCCCACTCCAAGCATTTTAGATGAGCTATCTACCAACTAGCTGGACAGTACACACTGCAAAATATACCTGGTTTACTCATGTGTCTAATTCTTGACCTGGCCATTCAGATTACTTCCTTATATGTCTCTTTTACTTGACATGATACACCCAGACTTGTGTGACACAAAAAATTAATTGATAATTTGCATAATTCAGCCAGAAAGTTCTCCTTGGGAGACCTGAAGATGATGGAGAAGCTCTGTGGAGGCATCAAATCTGGCTCATCCCTAAAAGAGCTCCATAAACTGTCTCCCCCATTTCTCCTCCTCCTCTAACCCAGACTTCTCAGAACTACTCTCAAATCTTCACAGGAAAGAGCTGAAGACCAAAGTCAGTGAGTGGAGGCTTCTCTCACCTCCAAAAGGACAAGAAACTGCCTCCAAGGTATTACATAAAATGGGAAGATTCTTTTCCTCCTGTTGTACCTCGCCGTACCACATGATATAAAAGACACGAGTGTAGGCAGAGATGTTGAAAACACTTGGAAAATTAAGAAGCACTATACAAACATAAGAGTACCTCCAACATGAAGGAAATACAGAGCTCATTCTATTCTACCACAGTTACTAAGCAATGAGGCAACCTCTGTCTTGGGCCAGGACAGGGCTAGCCTAAGGGAAGAGCCAGTGAGCTGTGTTATCCTGTTGGATCCAGCAGGGAGTGTGACTGGAAAAAATGAAAGCAGATCCCGATGTTCCCTGGGCTCTGGGTGTAGCTGTAGAAACAGCCCTGCATTTCTTTTCTCCTAAATATTAAAATACCTCCTAATGCTCTCTATGTCCTAGATTACGATATGAAACTGGAAATTAGTATTCTGTTCCAATACACTGTAGCACTTTGCTTTGGGGGTTGAAATGATGGTTTTTAATAAGCTGGCTCCAAGCATCTGTCACCAGTAATGGAAATTCTGCCGGGGAAGATAGATCGATTCTTGTTAAAGGATCAGGAGGTAATAAATTTCACAAGACATAACTCAGCTTCCAAATCAGGACTCGGGAGAATCACTTCCATCTCAGGCACTAATCCTTGGGCATGTGGTCCCTGCTGACCCTGACCATTGCCTCAGTCAGTCAGTCCTATACCAGTGCACCTGCATTTAGGGGAGTTTGGGGAGATCCACACAGGCATAACTGGCAAATGTAAAGTGCCCAGGGGAGGGAAACTACAGGAAGGACCAGAACCATGAATCTTGATGCTCTGCCATCAGCAACCCCAAATCTCCACTGTCCCATGGACAATAAGGTTATCAAGTCTTCAAAATAAATTCATTATAGATATCCAAACTAATATAATCATATCCTTTGATGTATTGTGTTTTTTATTTTTCTTAAGTCTGATCATTTGCACCCATTGTTGTGTGGAGTGGAGACTGACACATAATTTGATGCTTAAAACACCATATTACTAATAAAGCTAAACATATGCCTACTCCATAATCTATAAATTATATAGTAAATGAGTCAATTTGTTCACCAAAACACATGTTCAAGAATAATCATAGTAGCTTTATTCATAATAGCCCCAAATGGAAACAACTCAAATGTTCACTAACAAGTAGAATGGATAAACTAATTGTTTAAAAGCAGTTAAAAGAATTAAAAACTGAGTTGGGCTAAGTGGCACATGCCTGTAATCCCATTGGCTCTGGAGACTGAGGCAGGAGGATCATAAGTTCAAAGCCAGCCTTAGCAATGGTGAGACACTAAGCAACTCAGTGAGACCCTGTCTCTAATAAAATATGAAATAGGGCTAGGGATATGGCTCAGTAGTTGAGTGCCCCTGAGTTCAATCCCTGGTACTCACCCACCCCCCCACCCCCCCCCCGCAAAAAAAAAAAATTTAAAATTGATGCACACAACAACATGGATGAACCTATGAATCTGACAGACTTTTTGTTGAATGGAAAAAAACAGACCCCAAAGAGTACACACTATATATATTTTTTCTTTCTTCTTTTCTTCCTGTTTCCCCAACCCCACCTTAGTACTGGTGATTTGAAACCAGGTGTGTTCTACCACTGAACTGCATTCCCAGCTCCCTTTATTTCATATTTTAAAACAGGGTCTTACTAAGTTGACAAGGCTGGCCTCAAACTTATGATCCTTCTTCCTCAGCCTCCTGAGTCACTGGGATTACAGGCTTGTGCCATTGCACCTGGCTTGCGCTATATAATTCTATTAAGCAGGCCAAACAAATCAATATTAATGAAAATCAGAATCACCAAAAATCTAATTTCAAAAATCTGAAAATCTGGAATATTATGCTGAAATGTATAGGGAGTGTGAAGGAATATTCTATTTCTTATTCTGAATTATGGTTACATGGGTAAATATTCATCAAGTTGCACTCTTAAGATTAATGCACAGGGGGCTGTGGCTGTAGCTCAGTGGTAGAGCACTTGCCTAGCATGTGTGAGGCACTGGGTTCGATCCTTAGCACCACATAAAATAAATAAATAAAATAAAGGTATTGTGTTCATCTACAACTAAAATAAAAAGAAAAGATTAATGCATAGTGCTGAATATATGTTACACTTTAGAAAAAGGGGTAACGCTTTTTTATAAAATACCTATTACATAGTTTTCAACATGGAAAGATGGCTCTGATGTCTTTCTTCATAAGATATCACAAATCTCCTGGGTATGGCAGTGCATGCCTGAAATCCTAGTGACTTAGGAAGCTGAGGCAGGATGATTGCAAGTTTGAAGCCAGCCTTAGCAACTTAGCAAGTCCCTAAGTAACTTAGTAAGACCCTGGTTCAAAAATAAATACAAAAAGGACTGGAGATATAACTCAGTGGTAGAGCACCCTGGGGTTCAATCCCCAATACAAAAAAAAAAAAAAATTTAAAAATCCAACTTTGTCTTGATTCTAAACCAAAAGAAAGAAAGAAAGAAAGAAATCATCCAGGAGAGGTGGGACACACTTGCAATTCCAGTTACTTGGGAGGCTGAAGCAGGCAGATCTGTTGAAAGTTCCAGGTCAGCCTTTAGAAAAAACCCTGCCTCAAAATAAAAAATTTAAAAAAGGTCTGGGGAGGAATGGGGATGTAGCTCAGTTGGTAGAGTGCTTGCCTTGCATGCACAGGGCCCTGGGTTCAATCCCTAGCACCACAAAAAAAAAAAAAAAAAAAAAAGGTTTGAGATGTGGCTCAGTAGTAGATCACCCTGGGTTCAATCCTCAGTACCAAAAGAGAGAGGAAAAAGGAGAGAAGAAGAGAAATAACCCCTAAATATGAATGGGTAAAATCTCCTATCCAAAGCACAATCAGGGTGTGAAATCACTAGAAGTGTTTTTTCCTCTCTATATATCCCAGGATTAAGTATGTGTCAGCAAGCAGCCTCAAAAGCCAGTGCCAACACAAGTAGGCTCAGATGCCAGGGCCAGGCTCTGCTCCACTCCTTCTAAGCCCTTGTTTTAATTCTGGAGAACAATTGATCCTTCAGTTTCCAACTTGTGCCTGATATATTTTTAAAGGAAAGTAAATTACAAAATAAATCTACAAGGGTTTTATTTTGTGTGTGTGTGTGTATGTGTGTGTGTTTTTTGTTTTGTTTGTTGCAGTGCTGGGGATCAAACACAGGGCCTCAGGCATCCTAAGCAAGCACTCTACCATTGAGCTAATTCCCCAGCCCAAACCTACAGCATATCTGAATTAAAAAATACACACACACACACACAGTTCTCTTTAGCCTGACAATATTACACTAGTCAACTACTTGTCTGTTAATTTTAATTCTCTTTTTTAAAAATATTTATTCTTAGTTGTAGGTGGACACAATGCCTTTTTTATGTGGTGCTGGGGATCAAACTCAGTGCCTCACGAATGCTAGGCAAGTGCTTTTCCTCTGTGCTACAACCCCAGCCCCTTAATTCTCTTTTTAAAACTCTTCTACCCTATTTTTATTCCTCTTCAACTCACTTTGGAATTCAAAGCACAGGAGTGCAACTATAATAGGAAAACCTCTAACTAACAAGGGTTAGCACTGAAGTGGGGAAGAAAGGACAAGTGCTCCAGTTTGTGCTTGCTCTCTCCCCTCACCCCATCACAAACTGTCAAATGTTTGCTTTTGGTAAATATTTTGGTCTCTATGAACCAAAGATAATACCCTAGCAAGGGGCGAACTGATCCAGTTTGGGTTGGTCTCCACCCACTTCTTCACTTCCTCCACCTATTTCCTGCATGGCCCTCTTTCTGTGTAAACAAATACAGGCTTTGGAGGGAGAGGGAGCAGTGTTCAAAACTAAAAACTAAAGCACACACATTTTAAATGTTCAGGTAAATGAATTTTTACCATACGCACATAGGTAACCACCTCCTTAACCAAAACATGGAATATTTTAAGCACTCTAAAAGCCTCCCTTTTGTTCTCTCCCAACAAATATTGAATAGGGAAATTTTTAACTTAATAACTTTTCAGTGTTCTATGCCAGGGGTATTCAGCTCTCATCTTTCTACTAAACACACTTAGGGAGCATAACAATTTCTCTGGTATGAATTATTTAAAAAAGTAAACATGGAAACCGTCTAAATGACCAATAATTTAAAAAATGCTTTTGATGGTGCATCTGGTGGATTGAATATTATATAATCATTAGGCATGCTTTTTAAGAATACTTAATGACATTGGGAAATGTTCATAATTTGATATTGAAATAAAAAGCAAGATGCAAAAAAAAATGTTCATACAGAATCTTGCTTTTGAAATTACACACATTCAAGGAAAAAGAACTGATGAAAATATAACAAAAGATAAATTTTGGTAAATTTTGGTGGTAAGATATGGGGTGGTTTATTTTCTTCTTTATAGTTTTTAATATTTTAAAAAAATCTTAAAAATAAAAATGTGCTACATTTCCAATCAGGAAAAAAAATGTTTTATTTTTAAGTGTTGGGGCAACCTAAATAACCCACGCTAGGAAAATGCTTTTCTAAATGCCTGACAACTCCTTTCATTGTATAATATGCAATTTTAAAAAGGCATTTAGAAAACTATAATAACTTGAGGAATTGCTTATTACCTAATAATTATATACCATTTTGAAACAAGTTAGAATGTATATAACTATGAATTAGGACCCAGAAAGGGGAAAAAAGTAGACAGTGGTTGCTAATTGTAAAACATAGGCATTGAAAAACGAATAGAAATTTTTTTTCAAACAAGATTATTTTTAAAAGTTTTCATAGTATCTGTGTGTTTAAGCTCATTTTTTGATCTGTATTTTGCTTTTCTTTTTTATATTTTGAGCTTTTATTTTTTTTAAGAGGCAGGAATGCTAGGGGAATTTATTTCAATGCGTAGAATCTGAAACTTGGTGGGAAGCAGTGTAGATGTGGCCTCTTTTGCTCTCAATCAGATTCCGCAGAAACCTTTGTGTGTAATGCTGTAAATCCTTAACTTTGATTAACGCTGGTACTGAACTACCGCAAAATCACTCAAGTGCCCAAGACAGGACATTTCTGGGAATTTCATTACATGAGACCTTCGCATTTATTTTTCCAAATGAAGGCTTCGTTTCGCATGGAATTGTTTCTCTTCTCCAGAGCTGGGGACGGGGAGAAGCGAATGTGCGAATCGAATTGCAGATTAAAATTGAAAAGTGGCTTTCCTGTTTGCCCCACAATGTCACCATTGCTTAGGACTCTCCTAATCCGATGAGACTAGTGGCCTCCCTTGCCTTAAAAGATGCAGGACAGGTCTGTGAATTTGACCCTGGCGACGCCCAAGCCTCTCTTCCCCAAAGGTCAGACAAAGGGAGAAGGCTTGGCTGGATTTTTTCCAGGGCCGGGAAGGCCTAAGAATCCATGGCTGAGGAGGAGGAGGACAAAACAACAAATCCTCTTGGTCCAAAGAAGTCTGTGGCGGGTAAAAGCCAAATTGGGGGGGCGGGGGGGAGGACACGGTCAGCGTTAGTGGGATGACTCCCTCAGGTCTCTTACGACTTGCCTGTGAGGACCTGCCTCGTTGCATTTTCTCTAGCCCCAAAAGAGAAGGCTGGGAGCTTTTCGTAGGTTCCCCAGGCTTTGGGGTCTTAGCGGATCGCTGCGGCCCCGGGGGCTCTGGGAAGGCGCGGAGCCAGGCCGCGTAAGACACAGACGACCCCGCTTCTCCCCGACCTCCCAGAGCGCCAGCTCTTCCTCTGCTGAATAATACTGGGCCTGGAAAAGACTCCGGCATGGACCTTTGACTCTTCCTTTGCTGCAAGATCCCGAATTCTTAAAACAACAGAACAAAATAACTGATACCGTCTCCGCAGGCCGCTCTGAGGCCTCCGCACTCAGCCGATCGCTGGAAAGATCTGCAAGTTTCCCGGGTCCCGCGGTTGCCCCGGCTGGGGCTTCCTCGACCACGGATTCAGGGAGACCAAGTTAAAAGTTTCCAGATCCTGGGAAAGAGACCGAGAACTGCATTGGGGAGGGATGGGGGGCTCGGCAACCGCTCTGGTGGCAGCCTGGAACTCGCAGCGCCCGACGTTACAGCGCACCAGGAGGGGCTCTTTCAAACCGCGGCTGCTGCCTGCGGCTTCCTGCGAACGTTCTCTAATAATGCATCGGCCTTAGCTGTCATCCGATTATTATTACTTATGTATTTTTTTATCTTGATTGTTAAAAGAAATGAAGAGATTTAGTGCCTAATTTAAGGTAAGATAGCATGAATTACGGGTGAAGGAAAACGTTACAATGTTTTGATCCTACCATTGGTCTCAAGGCTATGTAGCCTCAATAATAGAGGGAGTTCTTTGTTTTGTTATTTCGGGTGTTTTTCTTTGTTCGGTTTTGGGTTTTTGTTGTTGTTGTTGTTTGTTTGTTTTTCTGGCGGTGCTGGGATGGAACCTTGTTCGTGCTAGACAAGCGCTTGCACACAAAGCTACATGCCCAGCCACAATAACCGGGTTTTTAAATGTAGCCCAGAGAGTCTTCCCGGGAGGCAAGGATCAGAAAGGCTTTGAAAAAGCAATACCGGCTTGAGTGGAAGAGGCCTGGTCTTTCGCATTCTGGCTCCTTCTATAGGCCCCTCTGCCTTCTTTCCCCCCACAGGCTTGGAGTCCCCGTCTGGCTCACAGAGAGGTGAAGGAATGTTTATAGCCAGACTCAAGTTCAATGACAAAACCTTGCCTGGAGGGGGAGGGGCACTGAACTTCAACCGTGGTCGGACAAAGGCTAGGCGCAGGTCTACCGCGGGGTTGACTGGCTCGGTCCACCTAGGGTCAGAGAGCTGGGAATCCAAGGGATGGGTGCGGACCCTGCTGTTAGAGAGCTGCCTCTCTCTGCCCCTTGCCTGGAGCTTGTGGAATGAGGCCCCTAGCGACCGCGCTCGCTGGCCTCGGTGGAGTTGGACGGTTCTGAGTATAAATTGTTAGATGGTGTCTGATTAGGGCCCAGACTTTTCCTTGGCATCCAGGACCGTGTGAGATGCTCCTAGTGTCTTCCTAACCAGCTCTCTCATCCGGAGCCAGAGCCAGAGCCGAGCCGGGATCCACACAGTTTTCCCATTGTGATCTGCCTTTCCCCTTTTTCTCCCCACCCCCACCCCGAGTTTTCCTCACATTTTTCCTGAGGGTTTGATATTCTGAGCATCTTTCGGAATCCTTCTATACTGATTGCATCTTCTTGGTAGCCTCCAGATGCCACGGGTGTGTGCATAAATCTTTCTTACTCCTTGTTCCCCATTTGTTCTGATTTGTAATCATTTACAAAGGTGTCTTCCCACCTCACAGTGACAGAGCTCATAGAATATAGTCCTCATGCTTCAGGGCTGCAGGCCTAAGATCTTCAAGACCTTAGGAAGAGAGATTCTATTTCCAAGGCATTTCCTGCTGCCTTCCACCCTCCATCGAAGATTTTGTGTACAGCAGGCATTCAGTACATTCAGTAAATGAGTAGCTGGTTGAACTAAATTTCTGCATGTGTTTAATCGCCTGTGTTTACACTTAGATAAAGATGTCTCCTCACAAGCTGGAGCTGGGTCTAGGGGTTTGAGTAAACTAGTATGGCCTCAGCTGGGCAGCCTCAGATGGGAACAGGTGTTTGTCAGTGTCTGTGTAGAGAGGTTTGTTGAAGTGGGAGAGAGGCTGGTCATCCCATTCTGTCAGTTGGTGGAGACCTGGAGCTTAGAGATTAAAAGGATTTTAAAATGCTTTGGGGCCCAGGTTTTGTGACATCCTTCAGGTAACTGACTCTCTTATTCTCAATTTATTTATTTTGTAAAGTATTCACTCAGTTCTAGAAGACAAGGATCAGATACTCTGATAAAGCAATACAAGCTTAGGTAGAAGAGGCCTGGTCTTCTGAGAGGGGCAGTGGCAGGGGAGGAGCACGATGGAGGGTGGGGAGTTAGGTGAGTCTTGGTTGTGTTTGTTGATTCATGTGTCCATTCTAAGACCAAGTTAGTAGTGGCAGTGGCTGGGGATGTGGGCATGTGGCCCATGTCTCTGTGCTAGTCTCAGTTCCCCTGCACCTGCAAGAACCTGGGATGAGTCCCTTCCAGTTGCTCCTCAGATCCCAGCACTCACCAAGCCAAGGAACTTCTGACGGGCACAGGTTTCGGGGAAGGAAAGCAGGGGCCCAGAGGTTAAAGTACACTTTTGTTTTTTAAAGGACTACAGCTTTTCCCTTAAGGGGGATTTAATAAATTGTTATCAAAGTTAAATTTTGTCCAGTTTTTGAAAGTTATTTTATAAAATACTATAGTTTTAAATTAAAATAATACTAATAATATTATCTTTTTTCTGTTCCAGGACTCCATCTCTTCAAACTTAGTTGAGGGCTTACTTGTTGTGCTGGCTCCCACCAGCAAGCCTCTCCCAAGCCAAGGCTGTGCACGTCTGGGTGCTTCGAGGAAGCATTTTCTTTGTCCCTTTTTGTCCCAAGTGATTGCTGGTCTTTCCAGAAACCAGCAGGAGGTGTCCCTGCCCTGATGTCTCTGTGAGAGTCTGCTCCAGGTCCTTCTCTTACTTACAAAGACTTCAAAATCCCCCAAATTCTTAGAAGACCCCCTTCCAGAGCCTCCTGAAGCAAATTCCAGACTGGAAAATCAGTAATGCCCTTGGCCCAGGCATTAGCTAGTTTACCTATTAGAGAGAAACCCTTGGAGATAATAAAAACCGGACCGGTCCTTGGTTTGAAAAAACGGGCGCTTAACATTTCTCCTCATTCTGCCAAGGACTAGACCAGAATCCAGCTTGCTTCTAGGCCAGAGCTCAGCAGGAATCGGCTTGAAGATTTCAGCCTCCCAGTGGTCTAAGGCTCCACCTTAGGGGTGCACCTAAGCTTAGGAGAGGAATTTCCAGAGAGCAGCCCTAACTGCCGGCTCCCTACAGAGTCTGGGGCGGGGCTCAACAAGACTGCCCACACCCGGTGGTTCCCCACTTATAGCTGCAAGTCTGGAGGCGAGGAGCCTGGAGCGAAGACTGGAATGCCGCCCCAGGCTCCTCGCCTCCTCTCCCAAAGCGGCATCTCCCAGCGGGTCTCCCGGTAGCTCTTGCCCTTCCCAGTCCCCCCGCCGTTTGGCTTCCCCGCTCCTTCGGGAAGCCAGAGAAGTCCCCTCTCCCCCTCACCTTCCTCTTTCTTGCCGTAGAGCGTTTAGGAGTGGGGGGGGGGGGCGGGGTGGAGACCACCAGCCTAGATCCTCAAGTTCAATGGCAAAGTCCCTCCCCCTTCCCCCCAGACTGGGTTCCAGCAGTTGCTGCTTTTTTCCCTTCTCATCATGCTAGGGGCGACTGAATTCTTTTGCTACCCCTCTGTCCCCCTCCTATTTCGGAGGCAATTTATACAAAGGGAGGGGGGCAACCATGGCATTCTTTCAAGTCTCCTTTTACCGCTCCAACCCCCCCCCCCCAAACACACACACTTCTACACACTGGAATCGGAGATAGAAAGAAAAGTTGGCATCGATTCTCCTTTGGATGTTTTAAATCTCTCCAGGCCCAGACCAGCGTCTGAAGAGAGGTACCCGGTGTCCTGCCCTTGGGCAGGAGGCCGAGGGTCGATCCAGTAATTTCTCCCCTCGTGAAAACAGAGAGCAACTGTTCAGGTGGGTGAAAATATCATATAAATTTCTTTCAAAAACGACGAAACCTCCTCCTTTCACCCCTTCCACAGCAGTCGCCTCCATGCTTTATGGCACGTTTACGGGAACGAGTTCATTTATTTAATTCGCGATTGTAGCTCTGGGGTTTCTGTTCGACAGGACGGAGGTGGGGCACAGAGCTTTCCCTGAAGGAACCCTAATTAAAGTGCAGCACTTAGGATCTTGAATAAAACTTTAATGAAAGGGAGGAGGGGAGCTGGGGACAGAAAGGGTTGCTCTGGATTGGGGGAGGGGAGCCGGCGTCGCTCCCCAGAACTAAGGGACTCAATTTTTTTTAAAATTTCTTGCTGCTAGGGCAGATTTCCAGCCCAGAACAACACCCAGTAGTGGTACCGGTGGAGGGGATTCAGGGCCGATTCCCGGCCCGCTGTGGCCCCGCTGGGTGGTGGACGGCGGGAAGCGTTTCTCTGCAGCGGAGAGAAAGGCCCTAACCATGGAGCCTCGGAATCGTTCTCCGCTTTGCCGTGGTCGAAATCTAGATTTAAAAAGAGCTCCCGGAGGTCGCGACCACACATTTCACCACCACCGCTATTTATCGTCCTCTGTGAGGGCTAATAAAATCTACCTGATTTGGAATTAGAAATGATTTTGGTCTCGGAGCCCAGGTAGACGCGGTGTTTCGTTCCTTGCTGAAAGTCTCTCCTGGAGGAGCACCGCTGACTCAGAAGGAGGGGAAGAGTGTGGAGCGGCGCTCAAAAGGAATTATGCCTTGTTGGTGAAAAGGCGAATTTTCCAGAGTTCAGGTGTGTGCCTCTGCGTCTACTTGTCCGTGAGAACGTCTGAAGTTACCTATTTTTGAATGCTGTGCTCACGCGTTTGTCTAAGTAATTTAAATAAAACCACGATTGTAGCTTAAATAGTACTTATTTAAAGGAAATAGCTGCAGGCGAGTGATTGAGTAGATTTTGTTGTGATTTATGTAGCTTTTGCGTTGTGTGTGTATGGGGCGGGGTGTTAAATTCAAGGCCTCGTTCATGCTAGGCAAGCAAGCGCTCTGCCACTGAGCCCTGATGTGATTTGGACACAATAAGAGTTTCACCAGTTGGTGGTGGGTGGATATAATTCACTTTGGGAATAAAGTGGGTGTTTGGAAAATGATTCCATAAAAAGGTTTAATAAAAAACGAAATTGATATATTTTTTTTTTGCACAGGTTCTATACAAATCAATCAGAAAAAAAAGGGGGGTCACCGTGAATTACTATGGGAGGAAGGTGAATATATTATTCCCCTGGAAGGAAGACATGGACCAAAGGCAGATGGCGCCGCCGCCTTATTCTGAGTTCTGACCACCCTGTTCTTTTATTCGAATTGCTCCGTGCTGGCTCTCCTTGTTCTCCTCCTGGGCCTCTCAGAGACTGACTTTATACATGAACCGACAGATCTGCGGATTGATTGACTAAATTGCAGGCAACTCCTGGTCCTGGAGCTCTTTACACGCAACCCAGGACCCTCCAACCCTGCAGGCTGGAAGCTACCGCGCGACTGTAAGCCTGTAAGACTGTAAGCTCAGCTGGGCGGCCGGTGGGTTCCCTTGAAATTTCGAACATCTGCCGGAAGGGGGCGCCCTTGTCTTCTTCATAGTCTAAACACACGGGTTAGCAGAATAAATCTCTTAAACCCTCAAATCTTTTGTTTGCTCTGAAATTACTGTGATAAAAAAAAATAGGGCCCCGAAAATTCAAGTCCCTGGCAGAAGAATGGAGGAGTTAGGGTCCTGGAAGTCTAGAAGCCCCTCATCGCCCACAGGCCTCTACCTGGGTCATCTCCATCAACTAAGGAAGCAGTCCATCTTGTGGCCTTTACCCCTCCCCATGTGAGGAGCATTCGCCATGATGTCCCCCTCATTGATCTTACACCCTTTCCTCGTGCCCATCGGCGCTGAAGTCTCGCCACTTCTGAAGTTAGCAAGGGAGAGATTTGCTAGCATTTGGTCTCTTTGGTCAGGTTTGGGTTTATAGTGACAGAAATAAGAACCTGTAACATGAAAAGCTGCCCACACGTTGCTTCACTTGAAGGAGAATGTGGAAGGCAAAAAGTGATCTCCTCTGACCAGGGTGTGTAACCAAGGAGCTTAGACTAGACCACAGAGCTTGGAAGGAATTTTTCAGTCAGGAAGAGGAGGTCTCATTCTCCTCCTATCCACCCCCCTGCACACAAAATCTGAGACCCAGGGAGGGAGGCTGACCTCCAGCCTTCTGCCTTTTCCCTCATTCCTGGCTTTTCTGGTAAATTAATGTAGAAGAATCAGTGCTACTTCCCTTCTCATTCTTTTCCCAGGAGACAAGCCAGGGCTGGGATCCTACCCAACCACGGCCAGACACTTTTGAATCCCTTGGCTGGGGCAGCCACCCTGGAGTTTCCTCAGGAACTGTGAGCCCGCTTGGAAAGAGAAAGCCCCTGAAATGGTGGCTTCTGCCAGCCACTGCTCACCATCCACCCACCCACCATTGGAAATTTAGGTCCAGAGGGCTCTCCCTACTTTAGGGTCTGTGCACTGTATCCAGGGACCCCCACCAAACCAGAACTCAGGAAGGCCCAGGTTGGCGGTCCCGTCAGCCACTGGGCTCATGTACAAGACATCAGGGAACCATTACAGAGGTGGAAACCAATGTCTCTCTCAAGGTGCTGGCTCTGCAAAAAAAGAAAAAAGTCTACTCCAAGTTTCCAGAATTTTGCACTATGTATCCCAACCTGGAAAACAAGGTTGAGATACATAGTGCAAACTTTGGTGCCACTCTGCCTTCCACCCACCCAGGATTCAAAGTATGTGGACTGAGCTAGTGAAAAGGAAAGGAAGTCTGAGGCCAGTGGGATATTGGCCACCTGGAGTTCCTCCACCCTGAGTCCTGGTCTTTACACCTCTACAGTCAGTAGTTCTTTCACCCACATCTTCCCAGCCTGAGGCTCCTAAGTTCCTCTGGGTGTCTCAGAAAGACAAAGGAGAAAATGGGTGGTTTCCGCTCCTGCTGAGCTATCCCAGCATGCTTGGGACTGGCCTATGGGTAGCATAGATTACTACTCTCTCTTCCATAACTACTGTGTCTGATAAGCGCGCTCTACAATGCCACAAATATCTACTTCATGTGGCTCCTAAATGCCCAATAAACTATGGCCAACTTGGGTCGGAACCACCAAGGACTTTGAGGGCAGACTTGGTGAATTTGGGGGAGGAAGTGAGAAGCTTTGAATTACCCAGGCACTTCCTCAAACTCTGTTTCTCTGGAAGAAGGACAGACTAGAGCAGCCTGTGGCTTCATTTTCATGCAACTGAAAAACTGAAGCGTTAGAAATGGAGCTTCCCGATGGGCACGACCTAGAGAGTAGGTAGGGACATCCTGCCCAGCTGTCATCTTAGGAAAATTCTGGATGAGCATCACTTCCACAGAGGAATCTGCCTTTTTCCCTCTCCCCTGCTTTCCTGATGTCACTGGAATATGGGGGAGGGGTGGAATGAAAATAGAAGTGGGTCTGAGAGGAAGCTGCCCTGCAAAAGGATCGCTTTCCAAGTTTATTCATAATCAGTTCAACTCATGAAAGCAGTTTCTAAAGTGCTCTACAGAGCTCTAGATAGAAAATATGAGACTAATTATCATGGCAACTAGTACTGGTTATCATGATTATCACCACTGTTAGAATGAATGATTATGACTGGGATGGATTCTTTAGGAACCCTGGCAGAGAGAACTGTAACTCTAAACCTCACTCTCCTGGCACATACATACAGGATGCCCAGGCTGCACCTGAGGAATAGTCCAGGAGCCAGTGGCCTGCAAAGAATGTCATCTCTGGGGGCCCCTCACGGAGTCCTTTGCCCAGTCAGGCTCTGGCAAGTCTTCTGGTCTCCTCAGGACACCCCACCTTCCCCTTCCCCCACTCAGCCAGGAAAATCCCTCACGGGGTAGCGCTGGTCTTGACCTTGGCGAGAACCTTCTTTTCCTTGACCCTGCGGTTCTGAAACCAGATGGTAATCTGGCGCTCGGATAGACTGGTGGCTGCTGAGATCTTGCGCCTCTTGTCCTTGGTGATGAACTTGTTAGCCGCATACTCGCGCTCCAGCTCTCGCAATTGCCCCTTGCTATAGGGGATGCGTTTCTTGCGGCCGCGGCGGAAGGCACAGCCTTCGGAAGGGTGCTGCGCGCTGGAGTCTGTGTGTCAGGAAAGGGAGGGAGGAAAAGCACTCTCAGACCCCCACCTAGCGCCAACCTAACCGCAGACCCTGGCCCCGAAAGCTCCGAGGCTACGTCATCTTGCAGGCGCATCCAGATCATCCCACTGGCGCATGTGCGCTCATACTCCCCCAAAGCACGCTGGGGCACTCCCTGGATTATGGCTGGGTCTCTGATCACTTCTCAGCCTCTCCTCCCGCAGGCCACCCTCACCCATCACTGCCCTCCCACCCAGGAGTCTACAAACACACCCACCACACACAATCAGGCCTTTTACCCACGATCACATCCATCCACCCCCACAAGAATTTTCACTCTCCGTCACTTAAAGATTCTACAAGCAAATTCTGTACAGGAGTAAACACGTTTCTACACACACACACACACACACACACACACCTTAGGTGGCAGGAAAAGTAAATTTTCTTTTGGAAATTGAAAACTTGCCCAAGAGAAAGTGAGGGTAATATTCTCTAAAGAATACTCAATGCCTCCTTTTCTCCCCTACAACCCTCACACTCACTGAATTGTTAGTCTTTGTGTAGAATTAGGCTGGGATTGTGTTGGGTAGGAAACCATGGCCCTAACTCACAGCAAAGGATTCCAAGGCTCTCTGACATTGAAGAGCTAGTTCCAGGGCTTCCTGGGGGAAGCGAGGGAGGCTGGCTGACCTCAGGCTTCAGATAACATCCAGCTCAGGTCCCTCACATTGACCCTCTGGAGCCTCCATCCAGGCCCTCCAACAGGACCCTCCTTTAGAATCCTAATAAGCAACGAAGCTCCTCCTCATCAGCCCCAAGTATCCCTCCTCTCCTTCCTCCTCCCAGGCAAGTGCCAGCGTAGCCCACTCTCAAGAGCCAAGGGGACACAGGGTAGTGAAAGTTACCTGCAAATGCCGCCTTCCAAAAGGGACCCGGTGGGTTCTGTTCACCCTGGCAACACATCTGGCTGTTCCAGCCACTGGCCAGGGCCCAAGGCTGATAACTGTCCACAGGCAGCAGGGAGTCATGTCGAGGTTCCCCAGGGGCACCGAGGGTCTGCACCACTGACACATCCAGGTAACTGGCCATAGGCTGGTAGGGTCCCGGATACCCCGGATAGAAGGCAAACTCGGTGGGGCGACTAGGGTACTCCTCTCCAGCTGCAGGAGTCTCCGTGGGGTAGGCAGCCAGAGTGGCCGCCTGGGCACAAGGTTTCAGCGAGCTCCGGGACACCCGGCAGGAGTAGTACCCGCCTCCAAAGTAGCCATAAGGCACTGGCGCTGGGGATGCCCCCTGGGGCACCCCAGGACACGGGTGGCATTGCTTTGGTGGCTCTGCAGAGCCTGGCAGATCCAGAGGGCCATAGTTGACAGCGGGCATTAGTGTAGGAGCCGCTGGATGGCTGGGCAGTGGGGAGTGGGCGACTAGATTCCGACCCCCTCCTGCTCCCAGCAAGCCTTCGATATCCTTGGCCCCGTCCAAGGTGGCATAATTGCCAGGCTCCATGGGGCCGAGGGTCCGCTCATGGGGCGCTGGGGGTGGGGGATGTAGAGGGTACTCAGCTCGCTCTCCCCACCCAGGCCCGGGGAATCCAAAGCGTTTTAAACCGCTCCCAGCTCGAACGGCGCCTGCATTCGCCCTGTCCGGCCGTCTTGACGCAGGAGACGCAGGGGCCCAGGCACGCGCGTTGATTGGCTGCGGCTTGGGGGAGAGAAGCTCATAAAATCTTCCCGGCAGAAATTGCTGAGAGAGAGGGGACGAGGAGCAGAGCCCCACCTCCGTCTACTCCTCTCTCTCCCTGGCTCCCTGTCTCCTGCGCTTTGGCAGGTTTAACGAGAGAACAAAAAGCTCTCCCAATAAAGTGTCCATCTCCTGGGGGGGGGCGGGAAGGGGAGTCGGGGGTGGGGCTGGGAGGCCGCTCCCGGCCTCAAAGGAGAACCCGGGAATGCGCCTAAGAGGAAGCTGGGAAATGAGGGTACTTCGGAAGCCCTTTGCTTTGGGGCCTGGGTACCATTCCAGTTCACTCCAGATGCCCCTCCCGACCTGGATGCTCTGAAATGAGCTCCTCTGATGCCCAGAGAAGTGCCTGGGACACCCCTTCCCCAGGGACCCTAACTCCTGCCCAGAAGGCTCTGGTGGCCCCAATCCCGGGTGAGGCGGAGCAAGGGGGCAGGAGACACGAACTCAACGTAGAAAACGTGCGGTCTGGAGCCCAAGACACGCAGCGTCCAGGCCTGAAGGGGAAATGGGGCCTCTACATGTTGCCTGTGAAAGGGGGTCTGGATTTCCGTTTAAGGGTGGAGAGAGACAGACTCACAAGATAATGACAGGAGGGAGGAAAGATGGGGGGAGAGGGAGGGAGGGAGAAGGAGAAAGAGTGAGAGAGAGAGAAAGAGACATTCAGGGATTGCAGCATGAAGGGTGCTATCTTATAAAATCCTGAAGTGCCAGTTGGAAAAGAGAATCTTTTCTCACCCTCCTTCCCCTTTGCTTCTGGGGAAGCAAAGCTTGGCTAACTGGTCATGAACCAAGTTTGGGGATCCTGGATCCCGAGAATTCAAGAGGCTGTCTTGACTGTGTGGAATTGCCAGCCCAGCCGCTCTGCCCCGCGGTCCTCTCCCTGTGATTCAGGAGGGCCAGCAAATTGTCCCTAGTGCCAGCACACTTCCACTTTAGCTGAGTGCCCAAAAAGTCCAGCACCACATCTGCTTTCTCTAGACTTTAAACTTCCTTAGAAGAAGAAGAGGAGCTCCAACCGCTGGCAGTATTGCTTGAGGCCCCTCTCTTGGGGCCTATTGAGCAGTTCATTCCAAAAGATTCAGTTTCATTTACAAATCTGTCTTTAGAGGTTTTATGTTTTCCTTCACTGTCCCTCCCAAATCAAATCCTCTTATCTGCTTTTTCTAGAGCCCCCTTCATCCCCCCAGTTTTTCTGAAGAAAAACAGGAACTTTTCTAGTCTACACTAGGGTCTTGGCAGTTACTACCCTGAGTTCTGATTGAGTTCAGCCACAACCTCTCACCAACCTGAACTTGAACTTGAGCTACCTGGTGGGAAAGGGCCCGTGCAAGATGGAGTTACTTGGGAGTTGTAGGGCTGCAGTGTAATGTAGTTTGCTTTCAATGAATATTACTAATAATTGAGGATTCCAAACATGGAATCCTAGCAAGATTTTACCACATTTGAATTCAACAGGAAAGGAGGGAAATGTCTCCTCAATGATTTTCAATTTCTCATCAAAGAATTTTACTTGTCTATAAAAGACAAAAAATACCAGGATTTTCTCCTAAAGACTGATAAATTTCTAATGATTTTTATTTGATAGTTTAGGGATACATAGGAGGATTCCACAATTTCAGCATCCAGTAAGTAAGCAAACATATATACATGTACATACGTGTACGTGGAGGATAAACATACGTGTACGTGGAGGATAAAGCTTCCGTGTGTAAATTTATTCATGGCTATACTACAGTACAGGCATAAATAGATTCCTAAATTTAAATCATATTTGCACTCTAAAACCCAAACTTCCTGGGCATAAATCCAACAAAAACCGAAAATTATTATCTATCAGAAGGCATGTTTTAGTGCCTGCTTCTGCAGCACATGTGCTAAAATTGGAATGATACAGAGAAAATTAGGATGGTCCCTGTGCAAGGATAACATGCAAATTTGTGAAATGTTTCATATTTAAAAAAGGAAAAGATGAAGGAGGAGGAGAAAGAGTAAGACAAAACAGCAGAGGTGGTGTATATTAGAAGGTACATGAAACTAGAAACAACCCAAATGTCCATCAACAGTAGGATAGGTAAAGAAATCAAGCTGGAATTAAACAATAGAGTATTATACAGGAATTTAAAAACAGAACAAACCACAGCCATACACAGCATGAATGCATTTCATAGATATGTGGGATAAAGAAGCCAGCCACACACAAAAAAATAATTTTTGTATGATTTCATTTTTACACAGTTCAAGAACAACCAGAAAGCCAACCTCAGTGACACATTCCCATAATCCCAGCTACTTTAGAGGCTGAGGCATGAGGATGGGAAAAGTTCAAGGTCATCCTGGGCAACTTAGTGAGTTCTTGTTAAAAACTAAAAAATGAAAAGGGCTGGAAATACAGCTTGGTGGTAAAGTGTGAGAGGCCCTGGATTCAATCCCCTATAGAAGTGGGAGTAAGGAGAGCATGTGAAGGACCAACAAAATTAGTGTGTGATACCAGAGGTCACAATAAAAATTATCCTAGGGGGATTGCTAACATAAAGGGGACACAAACAAGTCTGTGGGGTGCTGGAAATGTTCTCCATCTCAATCTGCATGTGCTAGAGTTACATGGGTATGTCCGTTTTGTGAAAATTGCACAATTTTTATAAAAATTGAAAATTGTATGCTCGGAATTTTAACACTTATGTATATCAGTTTTACCTCATTTTTAAAAGAAAAAATAATTAGAACAAAAAATTTAAAATTCATAGTAGCAGGGTTAGGGTGTAGTTCAGTGGTAAAGCACATGCCTAGTATGTATAAGACCCTGAGTTAGAGCACAAGCACTGAAAAAAAATTATAGAAGAATTGTCTGCAACTAAGCTATTTTGGAGATACGATGC
Source organism: Marmota flaviventris (assembly GCF_047511675.1). NCBI lineage: Eukaryota > Metazoa > Chordata > Mammalia > Rodentia > Sciuridae > Marmota > Marmota flaviventris. The sequence continues at coordinate 53,565,053 of NC_092514.1, read as the reverse complement.
ATATACCCATGTCCATGGAAATAGCATTAAAGTGCATATAACTCTGAATTGTTGTGGGAGGAAGACAAACTTTGTCGCAGAGACACTCACCAGCTGTGCTAGAGACTCACACAAACAGATACATTTCAATACAAATAATACTATGGGTTTTGTCTTGGTTATAATTCATTTAGCATCTACTATAGATTTGGGGGAGCAGTTCTGGATCTCATATTTATTAGCACCTGGTTATGTGCTCCTATTTCCTGCGCTTGTCTATAGAGATATGTGCATCTATCCTATTGTATATGTCAGTTGGAGTCAGATAAGGTAGGATTATGCCTCCTTATCTGTAAAAATTGTGATAATAATTCCCACTTCACAGGAATGTTGTGACAATTTAATGAGATTTTTCACCTGAAAGCATTTCATACACTGAATAAACATGACTTCTGCTTGTATTCCTATATATTTTTCTAACGAAGCCACCTGCTTTTATTTAAAACGGACAGTTGTCCTAGAGAATACCAGTCACTTGTCACTTACTGCTATGTAAGCCTGAATTTTCACATAGAGAAGCTAAGGCTCAGCCCCTCCAAGCCCTCTCTGAGACTACATGAGTTCAGCACCCAAATCCCTGCACAAATCAGGCGTCCTGATCACCCAACCTGCCTGGGCAGAGCCTGCCCTTCCCCCATCCCCAGAGAGGCCTTTGTGTCCTGCTGGGAGCCTTAAGGCAGACCCTCCGGGAGGAACCCAGAACCTCTCAGCCACGTTTACTGACCCATCCAAATGCGCTGAAAGCCTCAGCATGCTCCTTTACATACCCGCCAGACACTTCCAGGAAGGTCAAGGCCAAGTTGAAAGTTAAGAGTCTGTTTACCTCCGGGAGCCCATTCAACGCAGCCGGGCAGACCGCCTGTGAACTTTACAGCCCGGCCTTTGAGCGTGGCCGCCGCGCCCCCAGGGGTTCCGGCCACGGGGACTTGGCACCTCCGTGTCAGCTCCCTCCCCCCGCCCGGGTTTGAGACCCGCCAAGGAGAGGGAGGGGTCGAGAGTCGCCCACCCTCTCCGCTTAGGGGCATTTGTTAAATTATGTTTTATGTTTTGTGAAGTGAGCGCCCGGTGCCTTCCTTCTAACTGGAGCAATGTATGTGGTGGCGACTATGGCGGCCCTCAGGTCGGTCACGATGAATAACGAGGGCTTATTTGCATCGGGGGCGCTTTCTCCTCTGGAAAGAGCCGGGCTCCACTGTCCCGCCAGCCTGAGCGGGCCTGGCCGAACAGCTTGGGGTCGCTTAGCTTCTCCCGCTTTTATGAAAATCATCTAACTGGGGTGCGCGCTTTCCTTTCTTTTCTCTTTGGTCCTTACCTTCCTTCTGTTTTTTAGTATCTTTATTTTCCTTTTGTAATTGTGTTTTTCAGCCTTCAGTATCAGAAATCTTATTTTTGCATGTTCTTTCATGATTTCTTTCTTTTTCTCTTTATCCCTTACTTTCTGGCGCCCCTGTCCCTTGCCTTATTTTTATTTTTTTTTCCTTTGTTTCCTTTCTGGCTGTTGTCACGTATACTCTTTTTCTCTATTTGCTTCTCTTTCTCCCGTTTTTTTTCCCCCTTTATTCGTTTTCTCTTTTTTCCCTTCGTGCCATTTGGATCTTCCTTTCTCATCTGTTTCTTTTTCTTTCTTTCTTTCTTTTTTCTTCTGTTGACTCTGTTTTACTTTACCCCAACACACATGTTTTTCCTTTTCTCGCCTTCTTGCATAATTTCCCATTGTTCTTCTCCAAATTCTGGAAAGGACCTGCTGGGCGATAACCCTCGGAGGCTGGGAGCCTGCACTACCCAGGGGGCAATCTGGTAGGGAAGACTGGAGCAGGGTCGCTGTCGCAGGCCTGCAGAGCTGAGTTAGGCTAGATTGTCAGCGCCTGGCTGGAGATGAGGAAAATCTTTTGGACAATTTGATGGAAGGGTTTGAGAGCCCGGAGAGCCCAGAAGGTGGAAACATGGCGGGTAAGGGAGGAAGCCACTGTAATCTGCACCATTCCCTCCCCAACCTGGGCATCCCTGAAATGTCCACGGTATTAGGACCCTCTCAGGACAGCCCATAAGTGCTTCTGAGGCCAGGGTTGAGGAACCCAGCTATGAAATTAAAGCCAATGATGGCCTCAAAACATGGAATAAGTGGATCTGAGGAGAAATCAACGCATGGGCTGCTGAGGGAAGAGGCTATGGTTGGAATCACACAGCAGCTGCTGCTGCTGAGCACTCTGATGGCGCCTGAAAACAGAGGAGCGCTTAGCCAAGCCTGGGAACGGTGAGTGGGGTTCCCAGCAGGTGGAGGGAGGAAGGGAGACACAAAACTGAGGTCCCCTGAAAAGAGACCAAGAGACTCCTGTTTTCCCGTCCTGTAGCTCCAACCTAACAATCAGCGTTCTTTGCCTGTCACACTGGCTCACTAGAATCCCCAGTCCCCTTCTTCAACCCTGAGCTTTATTGGGGGTCAGACCAGTCACCTATCCTTGATCCCCAAAATAGAGAAATCCAGCCTGGACCTGGATCAAACCATTAGAAATTCTGGGCCTAGGTGGTTTCACCACAGACTGAAAGTCTCATGCAGGGTTGGATTCTAACTAGTATGGACACTTGCATGAAGGATAGGAGGTCATTTCCCCTCCCTGTGCCTCAGTTTTCCTATCTGAACTCTGTAAAAAGAAATGGGCAGGACTCATTTCCCTTTGAGTTCCCAACAGGGTTTACTTTGGGCCCTACAGCAGACACAGGCAAGAGAGAAGGTGGCTTTTCTGGAGGGAGAGGACATCTATGTGGAGGAAAACTGCAGAGGGAGCCATTAAAAAGCCACTGATTTTTCCACGAGGGTTTAGGGAAGGACCCAGTTATTTGGGGCCTTAATGGAAGCCAGCTCTGTCATCTAGCCCTTGTGGAGCAACCATCTTGGGCTGACTCAGTTGGAACAATGAGTCCCAGGGTGTAAATTCTGCAATAGTTCATGAAATGTCACCAAATTGGCAGGGAAAATCTCCTCCATGCTTATCCTAATTCCCTGAAAAGTCCTCCAGCCCAGAGACAGATGGAAGTGGAGTAACAGGAAAATGAGCCACAAATGGGGTTCACGATCAGTGTCTTCAGGGTTTGCTAGAACTTTCAGGGGCCTGGGAGATTGGAATTCCTTTGTTTCAATTCCTGGGATTCCAGATGGAACTCAAGGATGAAGAATATTATCAAAAAACTTGCCTGTAGAACAAAACAAACAAACAAAAAAGCCTACCTGCAAATTCAAGAAAACAATTTGAGTTGCTTACAACCCACCACCCACCATTTTCACCTTGTTTTTCCCTTCAGGGAATGTGGGTATGAGTGATAATTTCTAGGAAAGCGCTGGCTATCTTTACTCCTTAAATCAAGAGGAATGGCCAAATCACAAGCCTTGGCCCTTGAAGTCCTAAGCCCACTCATGTAACCTGAGGTGGAGCTGTAGATTTGAGGTTTAAGAGAAAGTACAATTTGAAAGATTCTATTTGTTGCTCTGATTTGCATGTTTCCTTTGCAGAGAGTCCTGGTACCTTTGCAAATGCCCAGAATTTGACCATTTGTGGCTCACCTCCCTCCTCTTGGTCCCCATCCCATAGCAAAATCTTATCCCTTCTCTTCTCTTAGAATAGTTACCTGTTTAAAGAAACGAAGTTGGACTGGGGTTGTGGCTCAGTGGTAGAGTGCTCGCGGAGCATGCTTGAGGCACTGAGTTCGATCCTCAGCATCACATAAGTGTAAAAATAAAGATAATGTGTTCACTTAAAACTAAAAAATAAATATTTTTAAAAAAAGAAAGTTGAGAAAGGAGAAAGCTGGGCATTTTTTTCTCTCTCACACACACATACACAGTGGAAGAAAGAAAAATGACCCATAAGCCATCCCTATTAAGGTCTGTTCTGTACATGGTACTACTCATGGATCCCTGCCCTTGAGTTCTGAAAAGGACTAACTCCATGGGCTTCAATAAAGACTTGAAAATAAACACCTGCCTCCAATAGTCTGTGTGAATATGAAATACTCCCCACCCCCACTTGCATTTCTGAATTTCAGCCTTAGCTTGAGATGAACATTGGGTAGTTCCTGGTTACTGCCCTGCAGACTCTGACCTGGGAGAAAGTCCATCTTAAATAGGTCCCTAAGGTTCTGAGCCAACCATTTATCCTACACCCTGACCTTCTGAAACCGGAGACAGGCTGATTGTACCCTGTGTGCACTGACCGTACTAGTTCAAAGCTGATCTTAGGCCATACACATGGGATCCTTTCATCAAAATGGAATTTAGGGTTGGATCAGAACTCTTATTCTGCTTTGTCTCTGGATCACATGGGTTTAAACCAGTCCTTCTTCCCCTATACCTCCTGCAGGTGGTTTCAGGAGTTCCAAGAGGGCAGGTAAAATGCTTTTCACTTTAAATTGTAAAATCACATTTTTTTTCTATTTGGTCCTGAATGGTCTCTAGCTTTGTCCATGATTAGAGAGGATTATAGCCACTATGGACCCCTGACTCTAGGAATCTTTCTAAAGAAACCTGCAGATCTTTACTGTCTTTTTGAGTTGCTTATATGACCAATCTTGGGAGCTACTATGCAGAAACTAACACCAGAGGCTAAGGATATAGAAACATAGACGTTTCTTTTAGGAAATCATTATTTAGGGTTATCTCTGACAGTGGAGCTCCCCCTCTTTCCCTTCTTAAAGAAGAGAAAGTTCCAAATTCCTTAGATACCCCAAAGTAGTCAGTTAATATTTGGGGCTGGGAGAATCTTTATGGATTATTCAGTTCTATCCAGCTATTTGCTCCACTGGCTGGATAGCAAATACCTAGAGAAGGAAGCTGCTTTTCCCCATATCAGAGAGAACTGACCTCAGAAACTAGTGACCAACCCTGGTGCAGTGGTGCATGCCTGAGATCCCAGCTACTTGGGAGGCTGAACACAGGAGGCTCACAAGTTCAAGACCAATCTGGATCACTTATGAAGACCCTGTCTCAAAACAAAAATGACCAAGGGCAGGGCTGGGGATGTAACTCAGTGGTAGAGTGTCCCTGAGTTCAATTCCTAATACTGAAAAAAAGAAGAGAAAAAAAATAGTGGCCAGTTCTGTAGTTCCTGGAAGCTCTGAGCTGCCACACTAGGAATAAGAGAAAGAATGAGGAACACAACAGACAAAGGCAGACAGCTCTTGCAACTGGATTCAATTTTTGGAGCTTCCAGTGATGCCCTGGCTGTGTTCCAGGCCTGCCCTAGGGAAGTCCAAAGAGTCAGGAAAAATGGTAGGTGATTATGTAGAAACCCACATGTTTGGGATCACTTTCTGGTCCCAGCTCTATGTCCACCAGGTCCTAAGGAGCCAAAGGTTGGTCACAAGGAGACCTCTTCCCAGGTTGAGAACTGTTGTTCTGTACAGTTCAGCTGTATTAGGAAAAGTCAGGTCTCTTGGTTTCTTACTCTGACATCATCCTGGACACTTTCCAGAGAAACTGGCATAATCGTGAGGGGTGGGTATGGGCAAGAACAATGGGAAGCAGACCTCTATTTCTCCATCCTCAGCATCCACTCAATAACCCCTGGATGGTACAGGGCCAACCCGGATCTTTACCTGCTTGTGTGTGCATATGGGGAGAGCAAATGCAGTTAGACATTGGGGTGCTCTCTGTCCTTGAATTGGAATCCCCCACATCAGCCTACCTGAAGTTTCTGACTTCTTTGTCCTCCATCCTCAGGAATTGCCTGCTTCAGGAGTGCAGGCCAAGCCCTGGACCTGGGAAGACACAGATAAACTGTAGATCAGTCATCCTGGGTCCTGCTTTGTCCAATATCCATGAATGTCAGATGGGCAAGGTGGCTCATTTGCAGGTTGGAGAATTCATAGGAATCAAGGGGAACACTGCTACCTCTCCATCAATACTAGGGGTCAGCCTTAGGATTTGTTCCCCTTTTGAAAACAGATTTGCCTTCCCTCCATGTATGTAAAAACCTGGTCTTAGAGATTTATTTGTTTGTTTATTTATTTATTTATTGTGTGTGTGTGTGTGTGTGTGTGTGTGTGTGTGGTGCTGGGGATTGAACCCAGGGCTAGTGCATGTGAGGCAAGCACTCTACCAACTGAGCTATATCCCCAGCCCCTGGTCTTGGAGACTTTTTAGTAATGAAACTAAAGTCAAGGCATCAGCAGATTTACTCACCTGATCTTGGATGGCAAAGCAGCCTGTTGGCTGGTAAACTCTCTAAACTGAGAAAGCACAGCTGGGAGACAGGAGCCTTCACCCAGTTCCTTCCCTCTACCCACTGAGACATCTTCTCTATGTGGGCAGGTGCACCTGCTCTCTGTGGATCACTCATTCTGATGCCAGTGGTCTACCTTAAGACACTGCCGAGCAAAACCCGTTTAGAGCGTTGAAGCGCTGCACATTGCTGCCTGCCTGACCCAAGATTAAGACACTGCACTCCCTGACACTTTGACCAGCACTTCAAACCCACAGAACTTTACATCCCAAACCCACAGAATTTTATGTCCCTGTCCCACTGCCCTCCTTGGGACAGTCTCTTCAGAATCCTCATCATTGTCACATGCCCTTGTGTCAGTGGGGTGCCTTAAATGCCCGGTAAGTATCTTTCATTTAATCCTCATAACAATAGATGTGGGATGGGTGTTACTCCTGTTTTTCGTAAACAAGAAAACTGAGGTTTAGGAAATTAATTCATCCAATTTCTAGAGGATAAATACCGATGAAGACTGGAATCCAAACAGAGTTTTTATGGCACCAATTCCCGACTGGCAATTTCACTTCTCTCTATTCTTCTAATCATCTATCTATCTTTTCTTCCTTTCCTTTTCTTTCCCCACCCCTCTTTTTTCTTTTCTTTTTTTCTTTTTTTTAAGACAGAGTTCCTATGTTACCTGTATTCAAATTATCCTCCTACCCAGCTTCCCCAGGATCTGGGATTATAAATGCATATCACAGCACTTGGCTTCTTCCCTATTCAAATGCCAAGTCCTTGGCCATTTTAAAAAAGGAAAAAAAAACACCTCATTTGTATCTTGAAATGATACAAAAAATAGACCTAAGTTATATGGGGAAATTACTAAAGGAAAAGGGAAAAAGGGATTTGTAGAATACCAAAACATTGACTCCAAAATAAAGGAACCCCTTCGGTAATTTTTGCCCAGTGATCCTCAGGACTTCTAAAACCACAAAGGTAAGTGATAAATTCTGCTCTCTTATCCCAACCTATTTTCCTGCCATCCTTCAGAAGCTTTCACTTCAGAAACTCAGTCTACATGAGCAACTAATGAACTCTGCCTGGAAATTTTCACCTCTAGTTGAATTGTGGGATACCCAAATTCCAATGGCCCTGTTGCCCATGCCTGCAGTACCACAGAGAAGAAAAGCTTGGTTGGGTCAACCTGGTGCCAAAACAACTTTTAATTTTGTCCTTTCAATTGGGGCAAAAAGACATTTGGTAGGCACCAAGGATTTGAACTTGATTCCACAGATGCTCTCAAAGGTCCACCCCTTGAAACTGAGAAAGAAAGTTAGTATGCTTATGTGGTTTTCCGGGATATGGGTACACTGCTTTAGTGTTGTTTCCTAATGCCAAATTTCATATTTACAAAACAGTACACAGCAAAGTATAATGAAATCTCTTGTATCCAGTGTCCTGCTTCAACAATGATCAACTCATAACCAACTTGAATTTTTTTCCAAACGTGTTTTAAAGCAAATACTAAGATATCATTTCACTTTCAAAATACTTCATTTTGAATCTTTGACAGATAAGGAATTCTTTCTCCTCCTCCTCTTCCACCTTTCATTCTCTTGCTCTTTCTTTTTGCATAGCCTCCATGTAATTATCACACAAAACAAAACAAACAGTACTTCCTTAATAATATTCATGATAGAATTTCCTCAATTGCCCCCAAATGTCTTTTCATTGGTTTGTTCAATCAGAATCTAAACAAGTTCCACATATTACATTTGTTTGATCTCTCTCTCTCTCTCTCTCTCTCTCTCTCTCTGTGTGTGTGTGTGTGTGTGTGTATGTGTATGACAGAGAGAGAGAGAGATAGATAGATATGTGCTGGGGATCCAACCAGGGAAGCCTCCAAAGAACTTTTTCTTACAAGTTTCTGCCCTGCTTGTCCCTGAAAGTGGTGCTGGGCCAGGCAATGTCCTATCCAGCCCATGAAGCTGCTAGCTGACTCCCTCTTGATCTTGTTTTAGATTGGGGGGAACTTCTCTCTCTCCCAGCCAAAAATGGGATCCTTTGATAAGTCTTTGGGTTATGTAGGTTTCAAGGAGTGTTGAAAACTGGAATAACTTCTATGTCTGCTCTGGCTTGGTTGCCAGCTGTGTGTCCTTGAGCTGGTCATCTCTTGTCTCTGACACTCAGTCTTCTCATCTATAAAATGGAAGTGATCATCTCCATCTACCCTTTCTCACAGGGTTGTTTGGAGACAAACAAGATGAGGGAAGTGAAGACTGCAAAGCCTATAAAGGATTGTTTCTCTCATAGTTGATGTTGAGAAGAAAGTATAGATTTCTGCAAGAGGAACCAGCTTACAGAAAATCTTGTTCTAATCACATGTCTATGGAGAAGCCTCACCCCCACACTACCTCTGCTTAATAGTGCCCAGCCTGTGTGACCTGCTAGCTTGGAGAAGACTGCCAAGATGCCCACTCCTCTTTCTCAGGATCTGCTAAGCAGCCTACATCTCAAGGCTGAGAAATCCCCCACTGCCCTTTTCTTCTTTCCAGCTATCTCAGCTTTGGGACATAAGCCACCCTGAAACCCCAACTTCTGTTTCAAAAAACACTGGCTGGCACAATTACAGAGCCGAATGAAGTCCAACTCATTGCAGTAAATTTATTCTACCTTTTGAAGCCAAAATCTCTCCTTACCCCAACTTTGCTCTCCAGGAACTGGTGGGGAGGGTTCCCTGGAGTGCAGAATGCAAAGCAGACATAAGGAGGATCCTTACATTTTTCATTTCCAAACTACACCTCGCTCATAAAAAGCCAGTGAATATAATAAAGTCTCCCCTGCAGGACATGGTTTTAATTAATTATTGAGTTGTTCAAGGTGACTCATGTGTGAAACACAATTTGCAGTCGTAAACCGAATCTCACATAATCCATTCTGAGTAACCGGCTGTTTGCTATCCTCTCTGGAGACTTACACAAAATTTATATTCACCCTTTGAGGGTCTTGGGGTGAAATATAAATGAGATTTTAGCCTGAGGAAAGCTCACTCGGCCAGTTCAGGGTACTAAGAGATTGGGTCTTATTTTTTTAACTCCTGAATTAACAAATTTTCTTTCTTAGAAAATCTGGTTGTGTGTGCGCGCACACACACACACACACATATTCACTTTGTTTCCTAGTATCTGCAAAGGACATGTGGAACCATCTGATTGCAGAATAGAACTTTATGCTGAGTTTTGCTTTAGCTGGTCCAATAGTTGCAGCTCCTCTTACTGTTGAGGCCTCCGAAATTCAGTCTTTATCACCCAAGATCCACATTTACAGCACATCTGGAGGTCTCTACTGTGCAGTGTGCAATTGCTTTGTCTGATATTTTACTCCTTTCTGTCTAACTTTAAAAGTCCTTTACTCCAGGATCCCATCTACAAATCTGGTTGCTGCCAGAATGGGTGTGGAATTCCCTGTAGGGCCGTTAGCACTGTGGGGCCTTGTAGTCCCCAACATTCAGGAATCTACATTTTAATTTAAAAACTCTTGGGGATGGTAGGGTTGGAAAGTTGAAGCTGTTCACTTAAACAGAATCTGGAAATAAAGAGGTAGGTTGCCTATTCTGAGCAGTGCCATCTGTTTGCCAGCTCCACTGGACCAAACAATGCCAAGTGAGTGGGGGTGAGGTGGGGTGGGAGGGTTGGAAAAGGGAAAGGTCCAAGGAAAACTTTGAATTCTCCACCCAGAGTTCAACCAAAGGAGTGGGGGACTCCAGCATTGAACCTGGGGTCTGGCCCCAGAGAAGATGGTTGGTTGTTGGTGGGGGTGGGGGAAGAAAAAGAAGAAGAAATTAAAGGAAAAACAGCAGAATGACTTATTTTCTCTTAGCCTTTGTCTGATTCCTGAGCTGGGGCCCTGAACGGAGCCAATTCTGAGCTGAGGAAAGTTCCATCAACTTTTTCTTGATTTTCTTTTCCCTTTTGCCTCCTTTAATTTCTTTTCTTGACCAGGAGGCCAGATTTTTTTTTTTCTGATGTAAAAAATAGAGGCTGTACCCTGGGTTCTATCTGCAGCATCACAAAAAAAGGGGAGGGCTGAGTTCCAAACACCCCACCGTTCCCTCTAGACCCCAGAACTCTGACCTGGCTGATCTCAGAAGTTCCCGCAGGAATTTCCAAAGATTGGGTAAAGTCTGTGTCTAGCTGAAGTCTTGACTTGGAAATTTTTTCTCCCCACTCACAGCCAGGCCAAGGAGATTCCAAACTGAAACAAAATAAAATCCTCTTTCTCTCTCTAGATTATTTGAATTTTCAGCTTGAGGAAATAAATTTGATGTAGTTTCAAAGGGTGCAGCAATTTAGAAAATACAGTGCAGATGGTGGACTGTCTCCTTCCCCAGGAAGACAAATTTGTCTGTTCTGCAAGGCATCCCCAACAGTGGCAATAAGCACAGGCCTTTCAAAGGACAGACTGATGGAACACGGCACACCTGCTGTGTCCTCACCTGCAGAAGATCTGACCCAGGCTTTGAATAAGCCAATTAACCAGTAACAGTCAATCCCTTCACCAAACCTGGCAACCACAAAACCAGACCGAAGGTACTGAAGAAGTTCCCTAGGGAAATGGATGTTGTCTGTGACACACAGACAGTGAGAGGAACCAAAGGGAGCATGCAGAGAAGAGTGACAGAAAAACTGGAGTTAAAAAGATCAGGGAATTTGCCAAGTGTGGCGATGCACCACCCATAATTCCTGTTACTTGGGAGGCAGGCTGAAGCAGGAGGATGGAAATTCAAAGGGGAGGCCAACCTGGGCAACTTAAGGAGACCCTGCCTTAAAATAAAAAGGATTGGGGATACAGCACCTTAGTATTAAGCAAGCCAAATACTTGCGCAGCATTGCAAGGTCCTGCAAGTAATCCCCAGGACTAAGAGAGAAATACAGAGCATAGAGTGGAGGAAAAGTCTTGAGGAGCTGGACAGAAGGACAGTGGGGGAGTAAGACTGTCCAAAACTCATCTGAGGCAGATATAAACCCACGCAGCTCAGCACCCACTATGTTGGCCAAAAAACCAGTCAGCAGGCCAGTTCCTGAAGAAATCAGCCAAAACCTTTCTGGCTTTTCTTCAACTTGAAAATAGTTGCCTGGAATTTTTACCTTTCCTACGTTGTTAGCTCCAGTGGGAGCTGCTCAGGGGCCCATGCCCTTATCTAGGATAGATTCCCACCTAGCTCTTCTCTCTATCCAAGCAAAAACCTTCCTGTGAAGGTGGAGGGGGGCTGTTCTCTTTCATTTCAAATTGGGTTTTCAAGGGAAAGTGTTGTAACTTATTGCTATAAACAAAACAACCTAGAGTAATACCCAAGGTTTATCAACTCTGATCTTATCTCCTTTCCTTGAGAGAAACCCAGAAAAGGGGAAGGGTGAGTCCCATTGGGGATGAAACTCTGGGCTTCACATATACTAGGCAAGTGTTCTACCCCTCGCCCACAATTTTAAAGTCCTAAAAAGCTAAAAAGTTCTTATTTTTATTATTAGTCTTATTCTTAGTCTTCTCTATCTTGAACAGAGCCCTAGGTTCACTTACGACAAAACTGGAGGATTTGGGCAAATACTTAGATTCCAAGCCCCCTCCTTCACCTTCATTTAGCCACATCAGTCAAATGGGGCCACGGAGTAGGGTGAAGAGAGAAACAGATTCCGAGAGTCCTGACCGGAGCTGACTCTGATTTTCCTTCATTTAGCAGTTTCTTTGGAGGGGACTGACAACAACGGGGAGCAGAATCCACAGAAAGGGAGTGGAGGAGGTAGAGAAGTGCTATTGGAGGAAAGGAGAAAGAAGCAAAGAGTGGAAGCTGCTGGTTTGGGAGAGAATTCGAATGGCCAATCTATAATTCCTGAACTGTTGGATCATTTTAGTTTCAGTGGGGCTGCTTCTTAAGGAGACATCAGGAACCTGGGAGGTTGGCTGGCTGGTTCTCAAGTCACAGTCCCTATTCCCAGGGCTCCTCCTGGCTCTGGGAGGGCGGGATCCCACGTCCAACATGCAGATGCCCTCCTGGCCCTGATGCCCACTCTTCCTAATCGGTATATCATTACCTGTCTGTTTCCCTTCCCAGAATTCATCTTTCAGGATTGCAGAGGATCCTGGTGACCACAAAAGCATCCCCAATGTGCCTTTCTTAATGGATTTCAGCATATCTTTTGAATCTTGCTATGCTTCAGTTTCCCTTTATTTTTAGTGGGGGGGGGGGTGTCAGGAGGCAGCAGAAACAATTGCCTAGGTAGGAAAGGGGAGGATTTGGGCAAAAGTGGGGAGAAGATTAGATCCCACACCCACGTTTCTCCTGCACGGGATGGAATGGTTTCTGGTGGCTCCTGGGAGAACAAGCTCTAAGAGTCGCCTTCCCCAAGCTGGACCCACAGATGCTCCAGCCCTCCCTACTCTCATGCAACATTTTCCCCGGACTCCCAGCTAGGGCAAGGAGCTTGAGAATCTCCCGCTGGCCGCCTGGCTTCCTCACCAAATTCTCCGATAGCAGCCCTTTGTGCCGCCTGCGGTCTTTTGAATAATGAATAGGAGCCAGTCCAACTGGGTGAAATGACCCGAAGCTGGGCCCCCCCGGATCCAGGCGGGTGGAGAGAGCAGGGGCTCCGGGTTTCCTCTCTCTGGCTGCTTGGTTCCGGGAATCGCAGAGAGGAGCTGAGGGAGGCATTGCTCTCAAGGAGTGTTTCTTCCCATCAGGGGTATGCATATAGGATGAGCTCCATATCCGCCCATTCTCCGGCAGCCCCAGATTCCCTGGGTTGACTCCCACACCAAGTTGCCTTCTACTCAAAATAGTATCTCCTTGAGTGGGCTCCAGGGTTCCTGGGTGAAAAACTGAATATCTACACAGCCAAGATGACCTGGAGTACTGGGGAAGCCCAGAAATAACAAACAGATTTAAGCTTGAAAACAAACTGTTAGAATCTGCCTTTTTTTTTTTTTTTTTAATCTTAATGGTACAAATATTTCTTCCCTTCTTTAGTTAGAGGTCTGAGCTGTACAGACCTGGCCTGGGAGGTAAAAAGGAATTAGTATCTACTCCCCTGCACCCAAATAAAATTATTTTACCCAAACTACCAGTTTAAGCATTCTTCTTATTGAAGCAAAGTTGTCTCAGAAAAAAGTTTTGCTTTTATTTTTTTAAAACGAATTATCAAGTAAACGGCCTGATTTTTGTTAGTTCTAATTCTATGACAAAAGTCTACGTTTTCATTGTTATAAGGATTGTGTAGATCAGAACTTTATAAACAGAAATGTAATTAATTATAATTTTTCTATATTTTATAAGTTGTCCATAATATTTTCTATTATGGACATAAACATTAAAAATAAATACTACTAATATAGTAATTTCTTGATTTTAGTTTATCTTTTAAAAATGGGCAATGAATGTATGCTAAAGAAAAAAATTCAAAAGTTACAATGGTTCATACATTTAAAAGGAAAGTAAGCTAGGCAAGGCGGCACTCACCCGTAATCCCAGCAACTCAAGAGGCTAAGGTCGGAGCAGAAGTTCCAGATCAGCCTCAGCAATTTATTAAGACCCTGTTTCCAAAAAAAAAAAAAAAGAAAGAAAGAAAGAAAATAAAAGAAAAAAAAAAGAAACGCTGGGGACATAGTAATAGAGCAGCACTGGGTTCAATCCCCAGTACTGGGTGGGGGCAGGGAATATATCTTCCTCCCATCTCGCCTGTCAGTTCCCCTTCCAAATCATCACCACAGAGGTGTGTGTAAATGTAGCGTTTTAACATGAATGGCAGCATATCATATTTAAAGCTTTATGTTTTTACTTTTACTCCCACCACCACCACCACAATCCTGAGGATTGAACCCAGGGCTGCATCCCTAGCCATTCTTTTTTTTTTTTTTAAGATGTTGATGGACTTTTATTTTATTCATTTTATTTGTATGTGGTGCTGAGAGTCAAACCCAGTGCTTCTCACAAGCTAGGCAAGCACTCCACCACTGAGCCACAACTCCAGCTGCTAACCATTCTTATTCTTATTTATTTTGAGACAAGATCTCTGTTTCCCAAATTGGCCTCCTGCTCCAATTTGTAATCTTCCTGCCCCAGCCTCCTGAGTTTCTGGGATTACCGGGGTGCGGGACCACAACCGGCTTGACTTTTATTATTATTACTGGAGACTGAACCCAGAGGCACTTTGCCACTAAGTTGCTAACCTTGAATTTGCAATCCTCCTGCCTCAGAACTTTTATTTTAAAACTTCACGTGCTTAAAACTTAATTCCTCTTTTTTAATGGCTCCAGTTTATTGTATAGATGTGCCGTTATTTAATTAGATGAGAGATATTTAATTATTGAGAGATGTTTAAATTATTTCCAATTTTCCTTTCCTCTTTTTTTTCTGCTGATGCACACCAAATACATTATTCTGTGTATATGTACACCTCTCTATGATGTATTCTTATTAAATGAGCAAATTTAAAAATTGTGTTTTTGTTTGTTTGTTTGTTGGCAGTACTGGGGATTGAGCCCAGGGCCTCCTGCAGATTAGCCAAGTGCTCTAGCACTGTACCACTGAGCTACCTCCCCAGTCCTTTGTAAAAGAATAATCAAAAACTGTCCAGGCTGACCTCAAACTTTCAGTCCTTCTGCCTCGGCTTCCTGGTAGGTAGGGTTATAGGCATGTCCACTGATCCCAGCTAAGGTTGTACATTTCTAATTTTCATAAAAGTTGAACACATAGTATTTTCATAGTGTTAAAATAAATTTGTGGGCTGGGGATGTAGATCAGTGGTTAGAATGCTTGCCTTGCTGTGTGAGGTCCCGGATTCAAAACCCATTGTGTGTGGGGGGGGAGGTTGTATGTCCTTTTTTGGAGAGCTATTTATGTTCTCCTATTTAAAAAAAAAAAAAATTTTACATTCAAATTGTTACTAATTTGTTTTATGATATTTTGCTAAAATGTGAAATTGTGGTTTGGTTACTAAAGATCCTACTTGCTGTAGATGTAAAATTTTCTCCATGTTACATGTATTGGAGTTTTCCCGACAATTGCTCCAGAGAGGTTAAGGACAGAATGAAAGGAATAGACGACTGCCCGCTTGGATTCTCTTCCTTAGGAGAGGTTTGTTTTTCGTTAACAGTTCTCCTCTTCTCTCTCTTTAAATGAAAAGACACAGAAAAGTCCCACATTGAACTGTGAATGAAAAAGACTTTGTACAGAATCCAGTCTTTAGCTCCCTCACCCACCCCCAGCACCTGTGCTCTAAACCTCCTCATCCCAGGGCAAACTCCCCCCGGCAGGTCTCTAAATTCTCGCCCAGTAGCCTCAGGTTAACCCGCTGGAAGGAAATGAGGATAAGGTCTAAGATATGGCCCCTCAGGAACCAGGCAGAGGGGCTTTTCCAGATTCCACTTCCAGCAGGGGAAGGGGGACGTCTATTGCCTTGGCCTCTAGGTACCAGTGAACTGAAAGCAGCCTGCCTCCCCTCGCCGAACCAGGACCTAGAGATCATCACCAGCCTATTTACATTCTCCAAGGACAGCAAGGACTGGGTCTGGGGGATCTGCGGGGCTGGAGATGCCTGTGAGGTAGGAAATTGAAAGGTCGGAGGGATGCCATCCCAGGGATCCCAGAGGCTCTGCCAGCTTCTGGGACCCGGTGTTCAGCGAACTGTCCCCAGAATTCCAGGAGAGAGATCCGTGTTCCCAGGGTCCACCGCAAAGTCAGGCTTTTTCAAAGGCACCGGATTTTCCACTAACAAGGAGTTGTTCCAGAACTTTTCGGGGGTTTATGCCTCAATCCCGCATTCCCACCACTTTCAGAAATTCTTTGGAAGACAAAATGCTTTGTGTCGTTTATTCTACCCACCTGGCCAACATGAGAAACAGGGCAAACACACACGAAGGCAAGTTTTTAGAAGGCAGGTCAAGGGAGAATTGCAGCCTTACAGTGTTCCGTGGTTCAAAGAGGGTTTCTCCAGGTGAGGAGAGGAGAGGAAGTTGCTTACATTTTCTGAGCAGGTAGAGCAACTTGCTAACACTTTACATCAAATATCTCCTCAACAGTGCTTGAAGTTTGAAACACATTTATACTTTCCCCCAAGATTTTGTTAAATTTTACCCCTTAGAATTGTTGGAAGTGAAATGTGGATCTATTTTTTAATACCTTTATTTTATTTATTTATTTTATGTTGTGCTGAGAATCGAACCCAGTGCCTCAGATGTGCTAGGCAAGCACTTTACCACTGAGCCACAACCTGGAAATGTGGATTTAGTAAATTAAATTCTAAAGTTTTTGTTTAAAAATTATTCAGATGATAATCATCATCGTTATTATTGCCAGAAGACATCTACCAGAAATGGCCTGAAGGGCTAATTTCTGAAAAATGACATTTAATTTTTTTGGTCCTGTTATCAAGTCACTGCAAGTGAGAAAATGTTCCAACCTATCTAAACAATTGTTTGAATTCATATAAACTGCATGGTCTAAAGGCATCTGCTCTTGTCTAGAAAGGGAAGTGGAAGGAGAAGGTCTGCAGGCCCACTCTGGGGACCATTTTTCTCTTCCCTGTGGGTGCCACTGTCCTTGGGTATGCCGTGGATGCCCCTTCCCCATGCGCCTGCCCTGACCCTGGGCAGAGTCTGTCTTCCAGAGAGTCTCTCCAGGACCCTTCCCTTAACCCATCCCTGAAGTATGGGGCCAACGGAGGGTAAGTGGAAAAAGAATCTGCCTGAGAGTAGAACCAGTGAGTGTTACAGGGGTGACAGAGTGGGGACCCCTGAAGCGAGCAGCTGTAGTGAAAGACCAGATTTCTAATGACAGTTCCCTCCACGCTGGACAGATAATCTTAGAACCTGGGACCTTGACCTACACAGGCACTGTCTACATTTCATGATGCCAGGGAAAAACCATGATTATCTTGCTGTTGCCTAGCAACAGTTGCTTCAAGTGTAGACTCTCTCTCTCATCAGTCAGATCCTCATTTGATTGTGAACAAAACCTGAAGAAGCAAAGAAAAATGATTTGAGAACATCATTTGGCTCTTCAGTCTCAATGGGCAGTTCAATCCCCCCCCCCACACACACACACACACATAGTCAGGGTTGGATTGAGAGGGATTTTAAGCTTCAGTTTCTGAAACCTTTGTTGACATTCTCTGACATCAATTTCCCCTTTCTGTCTCTTAGTTTTTACTGTTTCCTCGGGAGACAGTGTCCACATGGGCAAGGTGAGTTATGGTGGAGTAGATGGTGAGGGGGCCCTATTTTAGCACAATTAGGTGACACAGAAATTTGGTTCCCGGGGCAGAAACTGAAGGGGGGGTAAAGTGGAGAGCAGGGGGCCAAAGGCAGAACGTTGTATTGGCGAATGAGAGCACTATAGTATACTGGAGTCCAGCGGCCTAGGAAAGTACAGAGACACCCCAGGCGACCCTCGGCCTAGGGGTCGGGGAAGGGACAAGCAGAGAAGTCTAGAAAGGCAAAGAAGTTAACGATGTTTGGTCGTCTGGGGGCTTATCAGTGCGCCCGGGGTCAGACTGGGGCCGAGCTGACGCGATGCAACAGGCGTAGGCCAGGGTTGGGGTGGTGCGGGCAGGGAGGGGCTGCCCAATCCGCTCAACTGACTCCACCTGGGACCTCAGAGCATCTGGGCTCCGAGTCTCAGGTGGAAGAAAAGGGAAGCGGGTAGCTGTTGAATTATTAATCCTTTCGTGGTTCTGAGGGTGGGGGGGGGACCCTCGCTACAAAATACGGATGGAAAGAGGGGGAAACTGAACTTCCCTTTCTTCCATGCTCACTTCCAAGCCCCTTGAACCCCAACTCCTGGCTGGTGGGACACAGCTTGTACCTTGGTTTTCTCTGTCTCCTGCTTCTTCCTCCTCAAGAGTGGGGTAAAGGGGGCCTGCGGGGGCAGGGAATGCTCCAGAACGGGCTCCTACAAGCCTTATTATGCAAACCACCTTCCCCTCCCCAGCCCTGAAACTCGATCCCGGACAGATGGTGGCGGGGTTGGGTGCCGGAACACCCAGTGTCCCCTCGGAGGAGTTCTACTTGGAGGGGAGCCTTTGGGAGAGAGAGCGCGGTCGCAGTAGGGATGCCTGGGAGGCGGGGGCATTTCTTGGCAGGGCAGGGTAGGGTTTCTGAGCCTCGGTCTCCACCCTCCGCAGAGCTTGGGCCGCTGGGAGCCGGGCTCGGGTGTCTCCCGGTAGTGAATCAGGCTTCTGACCTCAGCGCCATCCCGGCCTCTCTCCGCAGGGTAAACATCCTCCGCACTTTGGAAACTGGTGGGACGGGAAAGTCCAGGGGGTGGCAAAGAGAGGGAGGGAGTAAAGGCGGGATTCTGGAAGGAGGGGAAGTCCCGAAATCCAATCCCTCCACCCCATCCCCCTGGAAACCAGCAGTGGCCTTCCATTAGGCTGCCTTGCTGCCCACTTGAGGCGGAAAAAGGAACATCCCACGGGATGTTGTTTGTGGAAGTCTTACAATGGAAATGGTGAGTAAGTATGAAAGGAGGAGGGGAGCGAAAAGGGCAGGTTCCCATTTTTTAAAGAATCATGTAAAAAAACATTTATCTGAAGGGAGACCAGGCATATTTGGAGGGTTAAGGGTAGGAGCAGTGAGTTTCCCCCAGGACAAGAGTGGAAATCTGCACTCTTTAAGAAGGGGCCTAAACACATGCCTATAATCCCAGAGGCTCACTCAGGAGGCTGAAGCAGGAGGATGGGAAGTTCAAAGTCAGCCTTAGTAATTTAGCAAAACCCAGTCTCAAAATAATAAAAAGGGCTGGGGATGTGGCTTAGTGGTAAAATGTCCCTGGATTCAATCCCCAGTAAATCCACCCCCCACAAATAAGAAACTTAGTTACTAAATTTTAAGAGAATGGCTGCTGCCCCTATCCTCTTGATGTGAAGACATCGTGAGGAACCTGTTTTGACTCCCATTTCCAAACTGTTTTTTGGGTCACTGGCCAGCAGAGCAGACAGAAGGAGCTATGAGGTTGGGTAAACTGAATATAGACCCCTCTGATCCCACATCCTGCCAGTTTCAGGCTCCAGCAAGTGTCTTTATCTCCCTGAGAATAGTATCCCCATGAATATAATAACAACTACGGAGTTGATGCCAGATTCCAATCAATGCAGTGGCATGCCTACCACAACACAGCCTAGCACTTAGTGGAAAAAAAAGTTCTGCCTGCCTCAGCTTCTTCTTAGATCTTGCTAAGACTAAACTGTCTGTTACCCAGAAAAACCATGGTCATTTGACTCGTGCCCAGTCCTAGCCAAGGGACTAGAGTCTGAGAAGTTCATTAAAGGAAAGAATCACACCCAACCAGCTCTTCTCCACAAACCCCTGAGGGGGAAGAATGGGGGTAGGTAGGAGGAAGCAAGGGAGGGAGGGAAGGCGGGAGAAACGGAGAGAGCTCAGTGCCCTTTTCCAGCAAATAGCTCTCCACACGAGGAGATTGAACAGCTCTGAGTAGAGGTAGATCGGAGTGAAGCCTCCTTGTGTGGGCCGCCATGCTCCTAACAACAGCCCATTTCAACATTGCATTTCCTCTGCAGATGGAATTTCAGAGGAAGAGCAGCCTGGCAGAAAACTCAGATGTCCCTGGATTTGCGACTCAGAAGTTGCAAATCTTTGGAGCTGTCTTCTGTATTAGCTATGAGCTGGATTTCACTGAGCCACAGTTTCCTATACTGAAAAGTGATCACTGGAAGTCCTAATGGGAGCAGCGACAGAATGGGGATGACCACGCTGGAATGTGCAGCTCTGCTCCCCTGCATGGCTACACTGATCTACATATTAGAAATGAATTCTGTGTCTTCAGGTTAACTTCAAACAACTGTGGTCAGGGAAGGGCGGGTGGCGAAATCTTAAGAGTCACTGCCGTGTTCCCTCCCGCTTCAAACACATTCTGGCTTACACCATCTCTTGGGGGCAGTTTTTTTCATCTGTAAATGGGGCTGGTGTATCCCTTATAAGGTGTTTGGAGGATAACAAGACTCCCTGAAGCGCTTTGCTCCAGTGCTTAGCACATAATACGCGCCACGTAAGCAGCAGGGGCGCGGGTTCCTAAGCCCATTTTATGCCCTTTGCGGCTTTGGGCATTCCAGTGCGATAATTCTTGGGGACGAGTGGTCAGAGGGAAGCTTCGCTTGCTAACCCATTGTCTGACCCTTCCCTGAGCATTTCTACTGGGACTACTGTCCTACTTCTTCCAGTCTGGCCGACCCGGCTGGGGCAAAAGCGGAGCTCCCTGGGGACTCCCTTTGGCCCCGCGCGATGCCTGCAGCCACCTTACGGTGCCAGACAGTAGGTTTTGGCTGGAAAACTCCAGTAGACGGCCGCCGGGACCCTGCCTGAACGGGACCCTCTGCCAGCAAGGCACAGCGTCCTGTACGTTCTCAGAAAGTAGCTGCCCACGCGGAGTCTTTCTGTAACAGGAGCGCGGAGGCACAGCATCCCGGGTCAGCCGTATTCCTTCAAGTAGCTTGGAACAGCAATGTGGACGCGGGGAGATGTACCCCACTAACCCCTCCATGAAGCCTTTTTTTCCTCTGTGCGTCCTGATCTCCAATTCCGAAAAAATAGTCAGGCTGAGTTTTTCGGAAGCATGCCTTCTCTAACAGAACCTCTGAGGCAACCCCACATAGACCTCTGAGCTGTTTTTTGGGAAGCTCCGACCCACAAATCACCTAAGTCCGCCCCATCTACATTTTCCCACTACTAAGGAATGGCATTTTCCCTAGAAGCAGAGCAAATGAAAACCCTGGGGACGGGGAGGGACTAATTAATTGACACTGAATCCAGTGAATGATTTTTCTTTCCTGTTCTTCAATCTGAATCTCAAATAATCATCTTCGCTTAGCAGGAGCCCAGGCCTTCCACTAGATGTGAATATAGCTACTGTGCATCTCCTCATTAAAGTTCCTAACCAGGTGGCAAGGAGACTTTTCATAGGCTCATTGCACCCTAGAGACAGCGAGGGGCTGCAGGTCATAAAGCGGGCCTGTTCAAGCTATGTCAAAACAGTCAAGTTATGACATGAAAACTGGAGGTATTGATTCAGATCTTTCATGTTTAAATAAACAGGGAGACATACTATTGAAATATCCAAAGAATTTTTTTTAATTGTAAACATTCTTCTCTCTGGGGCTCTATTTGTATTGGAGGTGTGGTAGACAAAATTAGGGATCTCAACTAGCTGTTTCCTGGTTTAAAAACAAAAATAACTGCCCCTCCTTAAGTTTCTGCTTCTCAGCTATGAAATAGAAAAAAAGAACTCAAGTCCCACTCAGACTGGAGGACCTCTGCCTGTGAAGGGACTGTGGGAATTGACAGAGTTTGGGGTGGAGAGGTGAAAGGGTGGAGGGTTGAGAAACGGAGCAGACACTGAGTTAGAGGCCCAAGATCAAGGTCTGCCTCTGTATCCTTATGTTCCCAAGCCTCAGTTTCTGCTTCTGTAAAATGGGATAATATTGATCTCATAGAGCTGCTTGGAAGAATAAATAAAATAACATGTGGAAATGGTTTATCATTATTAGCTTTTCTTTCGCATGGGCCAAACTGAAAGGAGACCTCAGCAAGGAGGGCAGGGGTCCAGCTTGGGCTCCAGCCCTACAATGGGTATGAGAATCCCCATGGCCACTGGATTTCTTGACGTGTGAGTTTAGCTGGCTCATTCTAACTCTTGGCAACATCCAAGGGGAAGTGAGAGTCCACCGCAGCAGGGCTGTCTCAGTCCCTGTTAGCTTTGGCCACATTGTGATGGCCTTGCTGGTCTTGCTGGCTTTGCAAACAGGATTTTGGTGTTTGCTCTCCCGCTTGGCATGACTGCTGAGGCAGCTGGCATTCTGCTCCTGATTACCAGGATTCTGGTCCTGATTACTAGAACCAGAACACCAGGCTGGCTCCAAGCTGGTGTTGCTCCAGGCAAGAAGAACATCTCAGTGCTGCCTGCTTCCTCCAACATCCTGCTACTTCTGCCCCTTTCTCAGATGAACAGGTCCCATTTCATTATCGTAATGACTCCTAGGCTTGTGTAAGTAGGGCAGAGGAGGGGTACCTCAGTCTTTCCTTGTTTTTTTTTTTTTTTTTTTGTTTGTTTGTTTGTTTTCTGCAGTATTAGAAATTGAACCCAGGGCCTCATGCATGCCAGGCAAATATTCTACCACTGAGCTACATCCCCAACTCCAGCCTTTCCCCCTTAAAAATGGCTGCCCAAGGAGTACAGAACCAAGCACTAAGAGGAATCAGGAAGTAAGCCAAGAAAAGAAATGAAATAGAGAATCCAGGCACTGATCCGTGATCTTAAAAGGATTTGCTTTGCTTTCCCACATTTCTTTTCTCATGTTTTCTAGGGTCAATGATAGATATGGGAGCAAAGGGGAAGGGAGGTTCTTACTGAAGTTCACCTCAGACCAGTCAGAATTCTCATGGGGAAGAGCTGTGGTGGGAGCATGATTGGCAGGAAGAACATGTGCTGAGATCATCCCCTCCCACCCTGAGGCAACTCCTGGAGCCACTAGTCCCTCCCCAGCACACAGTGTGCATCCAAGAGACGTGAAATACCCTCCACATGACACATTGCCTGTTTGGCTTTCCCAGGCTGCTAGTTAATAACTTAGAATCATGGCTGGAGAGAGCGAAATAATTGAAAGTAATGCTTAGTCAATTGCAGTTTCAAGGTCTTCATTGCCTTCCTAACAATTTGCAAAACCCATTTTATTGCATTTTTAGATTCCTCAAGTTGAAATACCACTGTGTGCTGTAATTAAGCTAAGTGACATGCCAGCTGTAAAGACAAGGGCTGTGAATGATTACATTTAGCTCATGTAATCATCCAGTATGGGTGGGGGAGGACATTTGGAACAGCTGCCAATCTGCCAGACTTATACTCCCTGCCAGGGTAGAAGGAAAACTGGAATCTGCAATCACCCTTTTAAGGCTAACAGAAGTTACCCGGCCTGTTTGAAGTGGGTTGGGGTTATCCAGTGTGGGGTGAGCCATGCATCAGTATCCCCTAGGGAAGATTTATTTATATTTATTTAGGTGTTGTGGATTGAACCAAAGGACCCACTCAAGCTAAGCACCTCTCTATACTCCCAGTCCAAGTAACTTCCTCTCCTCCAAATTGGTTCATCTGATCTAGGGAGAACCACATGTCTTGAGAGTTGCCCAGCTAGTTCTGAGTCTAGAGATCAGGAAAATCTGTCCAGTCCAAAATAGATAGTTTTAACAACCTGGTCTTCAGGAACATCACTTTTATTCTTGGAAACTTTTCCATCAGTGGTGCTCTTTTAAATCCATCTGGGGATTGGAACTCGTTCAACTGCTTTATGAAACAAATAACCCTGATCTCTATTCCTCAAAAGTTCCTTCTCCCAAAGTTCTTGTTTTCTTTCAGGGGGCTCCATTCTTTTGGAGCCCTTCCTTTCCCTCCACCCTTCCACTCAGCTGCCATGTCCCAGCTCTCTGATGTTTTTGTCATCTGCTTCTTTGTCATTTTCTTTTTATTCTTCTGATTTATTGGGCTGAGGATATAGCTCAGTTGGTAGAGTGCTTGCCTCACATGCACAAGGCCCTGGGTTCAATCCCCAGCACCACCAAAAAAAAAAAAAAGTTGATTTATTGAAACACTTCTGCCTTCTTTCCTTTCTAGTCAGTCATCCTGTTTGGTGCTGCAAGCGCTCAAAGGCAGGATCACCTTATGAACCTCCCAACAGCTCTCTGACCCTGGATCTCTTCCCCTTGCCAATCAGCCATTCCTCCATCTATACAGACTCATCTTCTTAACACAAAATAAAGTCTCTCCATTCAAAATCATTCAGTGGTTTCCTATTTCCTACTGAATTAGGCAGTCACTTCCCAGGGTAACATTTTAGATCTCCACAATATTAACTCATGCAGCAACCATTTACTGAATAATGTCCTAGTTACTGGGTTAAGAGGAATAAAACATATAAAAACATGATGCATTCTAGTAGAGAGAGACACACACACAAACAAGTAATTATCATATGGAGCAGTAATGGTGATTGAAAGAGAGGGTCCCTGGGTCTCTTAAACCATCTTTCCATCTTCATCTCCCAATTTTCCTTTCTAATTTGGCTAAGTTGGACTAGATCTTAGGTCTTTATCACATTGATGGCAGTTTTTATTTTATTTTAGGTCCATATACCAGTCCACACTTCATATCCACTTTTTAAAATCCCCTGCTACCTTGAAGATCACCTCCTCAATGAAGTGAACTTCAGTCATCAGCTGCGTAGGACAGTGTTTCCTTCTCCTGTACTGACACTCTGTTAGTGCCACTTAGCTTAAGCTAGTTATATAAGGACCTGTACATTCCACAGAAGCAAGAACTGCTGCAAGCAGCCTTTGTCTTCCATCAGGAAAAACAGACAGTTGCTCTACATAGCCCTTTGGGTCAGCAGACAGCAGGTAGGTAGGGCTAGGAAGGTAGCCAGACATTTTGCCTTCTCATTGGGTAATCAGAGCTGTTAAGAATCTCCAGGTAGGACCTGCTACATAACTTGGCAGGCCCAGGGAAAAATGAAAGTGCAGAACTTCTTGTTCATAAATTATTCAGAATTTCAAGAATTAAATAGAACATTAAACCAAGTACAAGACTCTTTTATGTGTGAGCCCCTAAGTGACTGCACAGATTGCCTGTCCATGAAACTGGCCCTGTCTCTAGGAGCAAAGATACTGGCACCAAAATGTCCCTTAGAAAACCAAAAAAAATTGTGATTTTACCTTATTAAGTGAGTTCCTTTTCATCAGTTCAGGATGCCTGGCTGGCTAAAACTAGTGATGAGGGAAGAAAGGGGAGAGATGTAGTACTTCCTGCAAGTCTTATATCATTTGTTTAGGCTAAGCTGTGCTCTATGACAACTTTATAGTATCAAATACCTTGGATAATTAAGGTCTTTTGCTTGAGGGGTTCAGTGGAGTTCAAGTATCCCAGACTTTCCCAACATCCTTGATACCAGACATTCATTTCATTGGGAATCCATAGGCAAACCTGGATCACCACTGTGAAGCAAGTGCTGGTCTTCAGATCTCACTTCTACTCTCCCCATATTCCCCCTGCAAAGCTGTCATGTGGGATCAACTCAGAAAGAGCAATGAGGCAAAAATCTTGAATCATACTCCTGGAGAGTCAGAAAGTTAACTGTCAGGTAAGGTGAGATATTATACCTATGCCCTTCTGATGATTAATCTGGATTGTCAACTTTAGTGGGTTTAGAGATGCCTAGGAAACACCTAAGATTAAGAGACTTCCACCTGTATCTGTGAGGGTGTTTCCAAAGATGACTGACATGAGGAACAGCAAATTGAAAGGGCAGACCCACCCTGAATGTAGGAAGCATTGTCAAATAGGCTGGGTACCCGGATGGAACAACAACAACAACAAAACTAGAAAGAAGAATCTGCAGCAGATGCAAGCTTAATTCTTCTTGAGAAGCCCAATTGTTCTTGGGTGGGTGTCTATTGCTGCTACCATCACCTGTAGACATCAGACTATATCTCCTTCAGTCTTCCAACATAGATTCTCACCAGCAACTCTCCAGGGAACTTCCAGGTCTTCATCCTCAAAATAGGGCTCCATTGTTGGTCCCTTTTGCTCTGAGGCTTCTAGCTTCTTGGGCCGAACAGCTACTGGTTTCTCTGGCTCTCCAGCCTGCAGATGGGCCACTGTGGGACTGTCCAGCTTCTGAATGTGTAAGTCAAGCTAATAAATACCATATTATAACTATATATATATATATATATATACACACACACACACACACACACACACACACACACACACACATCTTGTTGGTTCTGTCCCTCTAGTGAATCCTAACTAATATATCTGGACAGAGATGGAGGTGCCATTGTACTCCAAAGTAGGCTGTCTTGGGCTCTGAGCTCCCAGTCCAAGAATTTCTCAGACTCCTGACATATTTTCAATAGATTTGGAGCTTCCTTAGTAAGGAGTGATCAGAAGAACTATCTTCCCACTTCCCATTCCCATCCTCTCTCTGGATCAGGCTCTTTGTGCTGGCATTGAACACAACAATTTATTTTATTAATGTATACATGAGGGGAAGGCATATAATTTCTGCAAGTCAGTGGAAGAAACATCTACGGGCACTTTCACCTCACCTCTGTCTTTGCCAGCAAGATTGAACTGGGTTGGAATGGGAAGTAGCAAGATGATGTCTGGGCACTGAGGTGGTGGGGATTTGGGCTGGCTGGAGTGAGAGGAGGTCTGATCTTTCACTGGTAGCAGCTGCTCCAGTTCTGCCACATGTTCAGTCCTATTCCTGATTTTTATCTTTAGAGATGAAGACCAACTGGCACAGGCCTGTTGGAGGACTGAGGGCTTTGGACTCCTGGAAATCATGAGCCCTCTAAAACACTCCTCCCCCAAGTTGCTCTGCTTGGGGGAAGTGTTCTGGATGAGAATGCAGAGGAGTGCCACTGCTGAGGCAATTGGGATGTGAACTGGGGCAGCACCAATGACATCTAGAAGTCATGGTCCTGTATTTTGGGAGGACACAAAATACAAGGCTATTGGCCTTGGTGGTGCTAATGGGAGGTATTTATCAGACCAGGATTTCTATATGAGGAAATGAAACTTTGGGTTAGTTTTGTGACATTATATACATTGTGGGAAGGACAAATAATTTCCTGGTAGTAAGAGGTGGGAAAGGAAAAAAATGGTAGAGAGATCCAATCTGATTCTGGAAGGAAAAAAAGAAGATGTCTCTTAGATTTTCTTTTATAATGGCCTCCATAATGTTAAAATTAATTAACTCATCATCACCATTCCTACCTAGTGGGTCAGGAGGTGCTTAGATGATTCACATCCACAATCACCAGACATTCCTTTTACCTGTATAACATTCGTCTTCCTTCAGCCTTACCAACCCATATATTTGATATGGATCATTTAAGAGCAGCCAAGATGGCTGGCTGGAGACAGTATGGGATAGTGGTTAAAAAGCTGTGTGCAGTAGGGCACAGGAGTGTAGGCCTGGAATCCCAGCAGCTTGGGAGGCTGAGGTGGGAGGGTTGCAAGTTCAAAGCCAGCCTCAGCAACTGAGCGAAGACCCTAAATAACTTAGCAAGACCCTGTCTCAAAATAAAATAAAAAATAAAAATAAAAAGGGCTGGGGATGTGGCTCCGTGGTTAAGCACCCCTGGGTTCAATTAAAAAAAAAAAGAAAAAAGAAAAAGAAGCTATGTGTGTGCCCTTGGCTAAATTACTTAACCTCTCTAAGTTTTGCTTTCCCTTATTTGAAAAAAAGGGAATAAAAATGCCTTGAGGACTGAAATAATTGTGCAAAGCTTTTAGGACACCAAAAGTAAGTGTGTCTTGGTTCAATCCATGCAAGGCTCAGCAGCAGCAGCAACACAATATCATCATCATCATCATTGTCACCACTACCATCATTAAAGCTACCCTCTCTACCAAGACTTAGTTATCCTCAAAATCTTACAAAATTGGTTATTTAAGCCCTAGAGTTCAACTCTTGTACAGATCTGCATCCTGAGCTCAGTGACCAACCCATTGTAAAAGTGCATCCAAAGGAAGGATAATGAGATTATAGTGACTTCAGCAGAACAATGGAAGAATTTTTCAGGACTCTATTCCTTACATGAGTCAGGACAGACTTTAAGTTTGTGGGAGGGTGATAAAGAGGAGGAAACACTGGGCGATTTGTTCAGAGTCTGTCACACACATGAGGTTGGGCAAATCATGTAATATTCTCAAACTTGAATTTCTTTTTTTTTAATCTTTATTTATTTTTATGTGATGCTGAGGATCAAACCCAGTATCTCTCACTTGCGAGGCAAGTGCTCTGCCACTGAGCCACAACCCCAGCCCAACCTTGATTTTCTTCATCTGCAAATTGGGGATCAGGTAACAACTTCTGCTTTGTCAACCTCATATCACTGAACAGAGGATTCCTGAGCTGTGGTATGTAAACTTGTTACGTGGAAGGCGTTTTTACTACACTCAAGAAAACCCCTAATCCACCACATGGACTCTCTACCGCCCTTTCCTTCTTTCATTCAACCATCATTTATTATGCAATAGCCCCTTTCTCAAGCTTCATCCTGATCCATTTATAAATCAATGCAAACCCAAGATACCTGTTCAAAGGACAAATTCCTAAGGTCATGTTCCAGACCTCTGGTCAGAATTTTCAGGGGTCTGGCTTGGAAACTCTAGGTATAACAAAGTTCCCCACATGATTCTGGTCCTGTGGGATGTTTGGAAAAGAACAGACCCAGTTCTTTTGGCATGGTAAAAGGATTATCAGAGGAGCTTCATTCAAATACAGATTCCTGGGCCTGTTACTTAGGACCTACATATTCAGAATTTCGAGGTAGGCCCAGTGTTATGCAATTTTACAAATACTGAAGGTGATGCCTGTGGGCTACTATTTACTCACAGGCTCCCCCTGCAGTGTGAGCTACTGGTCACCAGGGGGCCAAGTCGGTGTTTGGTGACATGGTGCTTTAGGCTACAGAGGGAGGTGACTCAAATGCATGGCCTTCTTCCATAGACAGCCAAAAGCAGCGCATCCCTCTTCTCCAGGCAACACTATTTAATAGAGTTCTCCTGTGTATGTAGGACCTGCCTTCAGAATCCCTAAAGTTCTGACAAGGAGCCTCTTACTACCTCCTCAGTCTTTTTACACAATGGTATCAAGCCGGTTCCATGGGCCTGTTTTTCTGTCTCCTGCCATTACAAGGTTAGCTTTTCGAGCAAGTGATTTAGGCTGGAGCCAGACTGGCACAGTCTCGAAGGATGTGAAAATCAAGTCCTCAAAGTCAGTCTGATTCTTTCTCTTTCTGGGACCTGAGTTTATGACTTTCTCAATGTTAGCCATAAGTGAAAGGCAAAACAAAGTGCACTTTGTAGTGAGGCAGTTCAGTCTTAACAGAAATACATGACACAAGGGGCTCACATTTTGATAGAGGCAAGTCTTGATGGTTTATTTGCCTGTATGTCTGTATCAATCCATCTACCCTCCTATATACTCAACATTTCAGAAAGAGTGAGAATATACCTGCTAAGATACCAACATATTCTGGGAATATGAATAGCCTACCTAGTTCCTTTCACATCCTTTTTGGCCAGAGATCAGGCAGTGGCTGTATGCTTCTTGCTCCTGTATATGGGGGTTCCTCATAGCACCTGTATGGCTCCTGCAAGGCCTTGGATCCAGTCGGGCTGGAGTGGCAACCACCAGAAGGTCCTTCAGAGAATAGTCAGAGCTGTGAGGGTTCTGCAAGAGGAGGAGGGAGGGCACATCCATCTGCGTCTTCTCACCAGGGCTGTGGCTAAAGGAGAAGCCCTTCCTTGGCAGGAAGGATTTTTCTGGAAAGGCAAAGTCATTGGCATCATCAGTCTGTGCTGCTGGATTTGGCACTAATTCCTGGCAAAATGCACCTCCAACTAGGGTCTTGTGGCCCCAAACTGACTGAACCAGAATCACTTGTTGCTCCTCTCCTCCAAATTGTTCCTCTTCCCTATAATTGGTACAAACTCATCTGAACAAGAATCAGGAAGTGTCAGAGAGGGTCCTCAGATTCAACATTCTATTCGATCCTTTGTCTTCTTAAGCGAGAGATTCCCTAAGAGTACCAACGGATGGATTTCCCTGAGGGCAGAGTCTAAGAACCCTTCTCATGGCTGGGGATCCCCAAAAGTTAGACTTGGTTTCGTTTGTTTCTCTCTCCCCTGAGGCTACAGTTTGGATATTGAGCGTCCCCCAAAGGCCCATGTGTTAAAGTCTTGGTCCCCAGGGTGCTGCTATTGGGAGGTGGTAGAGTCTTTAGGAAGTAGGGCCTAGTGGAAGAGCCTTAGGTCACTGAGAGTATGCCCTTGAAGGGAACTGTACAACTTTAGCCCCTTCTTCTTCCTCTTTTTGCATTCTAGCCACAAGGTGGCCAGTTTTGCTCCACCACATGCCCCCCACCATTGTCATCCAATGCCCATACCCAGAGGTCTAAAAGCAATGTGTCCCCCGATCATGGACTGGAACCTTTAAAAATAAAACTTTTCTCTTTATAAGTCAGTGATTTCAGGTATTTTGTTATAGTAAAGGAAAGCTGATTAACACGCCTAAGCTCCTGACACACCCCTGCATACATTGGCACTCACGTGACATGTCACTCAGCACCTGCTTCGGGCTGCAGTAAGCTGGGAACAAGGAGAGCCTCCCTCTTAACCGAAGCTTTGCCAATAGCTCTGACACCAGATGCTTCTCCTTCGTGTCATTCTTTAGCAAAGCCCAGCTTGGGTTCAAATTGTGCGAGAAGCTCCAGGATTTTGTAGGCACAGAAGGTTTTGATATGTTCTCCTGGATGAGCTTCTGGGGAATCTGCTGCTGCTTATATTTAAAGGATACTATCCTGACAATTTCTGGGCTGCTGCATTCAGAGCTGGTGGTCAGTGTCAGGCTTGGTAGCAACTCTGGAGAGGTTGAGTCCCAGGTGGTAGATTCAGGGGTAGTTTCTACTGAAGTTAAGGGCTGAAAGAGAAAACAGTCTAAATTGAAATTGTAGAAAGCAAAGGCCTCCTTCTTCTGCTATTCTTGAATGAAACAAACAGTAATGATTAAAATAGTAAATTAAGAGTGGGATTCAGCCTCAACAAGAAAGATTTAGGTTAGAAGAGTTTCCTAGCCACAATTGGTTAAACACTAGGGCAAAAGATAAGACGATGGGGAAAATATACAGCTTCCTGTAGAGGTCTTTAAACATGAGAAATTGTAAATACTAGAGATTGCAGATCAGAAAAAATAGGTGTTGTTTTACAGCTATCAGACTTGCAAAAATTAGAAAGCCAAATAATACCACTATTGGTGGGTATGGTGAATGCACAGGAACCCTCTGCTGCTAAGAATATAGACTGATAAGGTCATTTCATACCATTTAGAAATAATTGACATAGTGAGATACAAATATCCTGTTACCTAGCAATTTTGCTGCTAGGCTTATACACTAAATAAGTTATTAGATAACTCTTTAAAAATTATGTACACAATGGGGCTGAGGCTATAGCTCAGTGGTAAAGTGTTTGCCTTGTATGTGTGAGGCACTGGATTCAATCCTCAGCACCACATAAAAATAAATAAAGATATTGTATATTCATCTACAACTAAATAAACATTTTTAAAAATATGTGCACCAATATTCCCAACAGCATTTTCCACCAAAAGGTGGAAACAGTTCAAATGTCTACCAACAAGTGAGCACGTAAATAAAACATATACATAGAATAAAATCTTATTCAGTCTTAAAGAGAATTCTGATGTATGCCACAATCTCAATGAACCTTGAAAAGATCATGGAAAGTGAAATAATTTAGACATAAAAGTACAGATATCATATGATTCCACTTATGTAAGGTAGCTAGAGTAGTCATATTCGTGGAGACAGAAAATAAAGTAGAGGTTATCAGGAGCTGGGGGGAAGGAAAGAATGGAGAGTTATATTTACTGGGGACAGAATTTCTGTTTAGGGTGATGAAAAAGTTCTAGAAATGGACAGTAGTGACAGTTGCACAAATTAATGACTAACCTTAATGTCTTGGAACTATACATTTATAGTGCTTAAAATGGTAATTTGGTTTTGTTTTGTTTAGGGGATGCTAGGGATTGAACCCAGGGGAACTTTATCACTGAGGTATAACACCAGCTCTTATTATGTTTTATTTTAAGACAGGGTCTCACTAAGTTGCTAAGACTGGCCTCAAACTTTTGATCCTCCTGCTTCTGTCTCCCAAGGAGCTGAATTATAAGCATACACCACTGTACCTGGCTTAAAGTAGTAAATTTTATGTTATATATATTTTATCAGAATTTTAAAAACAGAAGGATATTCACTTTAGTATTATTTGTAGTGGGACAGAACTGAAGGCAACCTCCATGTCCTTACTTTGGAAAATTGATATGATGAAATGGATGGTTGGAAATTATTCTTGGGGGGAACAAAGGAACTGCACTTATTTGCAGCTTTGCAGCCTTTTATCCAGGGACACCCTTAATCCACATGGCTTGGGCAACAGAAAGCCACAGCCTTACAATATAGAGAAGCTAGAGAAATGGGGTAAATTGTGAAAAGGGGAAATATTTCATGTGCAATATGACTGTCTAATAAACTACACATACCGAAAGCAGGGGGGCGGGTGATGAAGAGGAAAGGCCTCCAGGGGACTCAACAAATGAGCAGCACCGGAGACTGAACTAATTAAAGAGATTTCAGTTGCTGCTGATCACAGTAGATTCAGAATTGGGATTAATGTACTATCCAAATAAAAATCACTCTTTAGAGGAACAAATAGAATCCAGAGACTCTACAATGAGTCACAGCATCACATATAATTTATAATGTCCAGCATCCAAATGAAACTGCTAGAAATGCAGAGAAACAGAAAAATATAATCCACACTCAACAGAAAAAGTAGTTAATAGAAATTGACTGTGAAATGACCTAAATTCGGTGGTTCATTAATATATAAAGACTTGAAAGGAGGCATTATAAATATTGTCAAGGAGTTAAAGGAACATATGCATGATATTTTTTTTTTAAAAATTGTGAATCTAAGCATAGAAACCAAAACTATAAAAATTATTTGCATTATGTATAATTATAATGTACCAATTAAAAAAATAATTTAGAGTGGTGGTGGACATTTGTAATCTCAGTTACTTGGGAGACTGGGGCAGGATAATCACAAGTTCAAGACCAGCTTGGACAATTTAGGGAGACCCTATCTAAAATTAAAAAGGACTGGGTGTATAGCTCTATGTATCCCTGGGTTTAAATCCTCAGTACTGAGGGGGAAATATATATATATATATATATATATATATATATATATAATCTCCAATCTGAAGAAATAAATAGAAGCAAGACTGAAGAAAAAATAAATAGAACCTAAGAAGTCTATGAGAGAATATTATATGATTTAATATACATGTTCTTTTTTAAAATATACATGTTCTTTTTTAAAATATACATGTTCCTAAAGGAGAAAAGAAACAAAATAAGGTAGAAAAAATGTTTGAATAATAACCATAAACTTTTCAAATTTGGTAAAATACCTGAACTTACAAAACCAACAAGCTCAAGAATCCCAAATAGAATAGCTACAAATAAAAAACATGCCTAGACACATCAAAGACAAATTGTTAAAATTCACAGATAATGACATATTATATACAAAGCATTGCTATGAATACAGTTGATTTCTCATTTCATTTTATGTTTATTTTAATGTTTTTGCTACTGAGGACTGAACCCAGGTATATTTTACCACTGAGCTACATCCCCACCCCACTTTTTAAAAAATATATATTTTATTAGTTGTTGTTGGACCTTTATTTATTTTTATGTGGTGCTGAGAATCAAACCCAGTGCCTCACACATGCTAGGCAAGCGCTCTACCACTGAGCCACAACCCCAGGCTCATCCCCAACCCTTTTCATTTTTAATTTTGAGACAGGGGTCTTGCCCAGGCTGATCTTGAACTTGCCACCAGGTCCAGCTGAGTTCTCATGTTTAAATAAACCAGAAGATAATGAAACAACATCTTTCGAGTGCTGAAAGGAAAAAAAAATGAATCTAGAATTCAATTCTAGGTCCCCCCACCCCACAAATCCTTCAAAATGAAGTCCAAATAAAGACATTTTCAGATAAACAGAAATAGAAAACTTTACCAGCAGGTAAATGTGCACCATAATAAATAATAAAGAGAGATTTTGCAGGCTAAAAAATAACTTTAAAATATACATCCTTTTTAATATTACAACCTTTTAAAGCAAGAATTTTAACACTGTATTGTGTGATTTATAATGTATGATAACAAAATATAGTTTTCTATATTTAAAATTAAGTACAACATTAGATACACATTTTTTTATAATTTCTTTTAAAGAGAGAGAGAATTTTAATATTTATTTTTTAGTTTTCGGCCGACACAACATCTTTGTTTGTATGTGGTGCTGAGGATCGAACCTGGGCCGCAGGCATGCCAGGCGAGTGTGCTACCGCTTGAGCCACATCCCTAGCCCCATTAGATACACATTTTGATAAGCCAAAGATGCTTATTGAAATCCCTAGAACAACCACTGAAAAAAGGCAAAAAGTTATAGCTAAAAGGGCAATCTAGAGTTGAGATTTACAAATATCTAATTTCAATTTAACCCAAAAGAAGACATGAAAGAAAGGATGCAGGGGAAAAACAACAACAAAAAAAAATTAATAAAAAAAAAAAACCCAATAACAAAATTTCAGCCCTAACCATAATCATATTAATGATATTAAATGAAAATGGAATTAAAATTCTAATTAAAAGGCAGAGGGCTGGGGATGTGGCTCAAGTGGTAGCGCGCTCGCCTGGCATGCGTGCGGCCCGGGTTCGATCCTCAGCACCACATACAAACAAAGATGTTGTGTCCGCCGATAACTAAAAAATAAATATTAAAATTTCTCTCTCTCTCTCTCTCTCTCCCTCTCCCTTCCCCCCTCTCATTCTCTCATTCTCTCTTTAAAAAAAAAAAAAAAAGGCAGAGCATGGGATTGGAGTTGTGGCTCAGCGGTAGAGCATTCACCCAGCATGAGCAAAGCCCTGGGTTTGATCCCCAGCACCACATAAGAAAAATAAATAAATAAAATAAAGGTATAAGAATAAAAGACAGAGCTTGTTACACAGAAAGCAAGACTTACTTACACCTGTCTAAAGAGAGAGCCTTTAAATACTCAGTAACTGCAGAATACACTTTTTTTTTTTTTTAGTGCACATAAAACATTCACTAAAACAAATTGGTGGACCATAAATCAAGGCTTTTGTGTGTGTGTGTGTGTGTGTGTGTGTGTGTGTGTATGAAATGCTAGGGATAAAACTCAGGCCTCACATATGCTAAGCGAGTGCTCTACTACTGAGCTACACTCTTAGCCCTATATTTTTCTTTCCAAAATCTGGGCTTGGGATGTAGTTCAGTGGTACTGTGCTTGCCTACCATGTCTGAGGCCCTGGGTTCAATCCAGCACCACATTAAAAACAAAAAACAAAACAAAAACACCACCGGAGGGGTTCCAAGATGGCCAGCAAGAGGGAGGCTGCATTCTGTGTCACTCTGTGACCTGGGATTCGAGTAGTGGGAATATTGTTTCTCTGTGAGTTATTAGAGAAACCCCAACAGCTGCTCCCATGCAGGAATCACGGCTGCCATGCCTGCACAGGAACTCCGGCCACTGCTCTCATGTGGACTCCCATCTACCAAAGTGGAGCTTCCCTCAGTTGCCTCCATCTTGGGACACTACAACCACCACCATAGTCCTCTACACACTGTAGCCTGCACCTGGGGACAACACACAGGGTCTGGAGACAACCACCAGCCACAACATTGCATGCCACAGAGCTACATCTCTGAACATGCCGCCCACTGCCACCACCTAGCCCCACCCAACCCAACACCCCAAAGCTAAAAGCAGCTGCCTCCATTCTGGGACACCTTAGTCACCATCTTTA
Organism: Marmota flaviventris; assembly: GCF_047511675.1. Lineage (NCBI taxonomy): Eukaryota > Metazoa > Chordata > Mammalia > Rodentia > Sciuridae > Marmota > Marmota flaviventris. The sequence continues at coordinate 53,529,263 of NC_092514.1, read as the reverse complement.
GTTGGGGCAACCCCCAGCTTGGAACACCAGCTGGGGCTTAGAAGCAATATCAAGGAGAGATAATAGAACCCTGCAGGGACACTACAATAGAGGGTAAAAACTATAATGCCCCGAATCCACAGTGCTAGAAGGGAAGACATATGAACAACATGAAAAAAACAAGGGAAAAACGTGCCCCAAACAAACCAAGATACAATGTTATTAGAATCCATGGCCAGCACAACAGAAGAAATGGCAAAGAAGAAGCTCAGGATGTACATCATTAAAATTCTCTGTGAATTAAAGGATGATATAAGAGAGTAAATACAGGCAGCAAAATATCATTTTGATAAAGAGCTACATACAAATACAGCAAGAAAAAGATTACTTCAATAAGGAGATAGAGGTTCTGAAAAACACAAACAGAAATCCTTTAAATGAAAGAAACAATAAACCAAATTAAAAACTCACTGAAAATCATCACTAACAGATTAGATCACTTGGAAGACAGGACCTCAGACAATGAAGACAAAAATATAAAATCTTGAAAAGAATGTTAACCACACAGTAAAGATGGTAAGAAACCATGAGCAGAACATTCAAGAATTATGAAATAACATAAAAAGACCAAATTTAAGAATTATTGGAATAGAGGAAAGCATATAGTTCCAAACCTATCAGAAAATTTCCAAACATGAAGAATGAATTGGAAAATCAAATACAAGAGGCTTATAGGACACCAAATGTTCAAAATCACAACAGATCCACACCAAGGCATATTATAATGAAAATATCTAGCATACAGAATAAGGAGAGAATTTTAAAAGCCACAGGAGAAACGAATCAGATTACATATAGGGTGATACCAATTAGGATATCTGCAGATTTTTTCAACCCATATCCTGAAAGCTAGAAGATCCTGGTACAACATATGCCAAGCTCTGAAAGAAAATGGATGCCAACGAAGAATCTCATATCCAGCAAAATTAAGCTTTAGATTTGATGACAAAATTAAAACCTTCTATGATAAACAAAAGTTGAAAGAATTTTCAACTAGGAAGCCTGCACTACAGAACATCCTCAGCAAAATATTCCATGAGGAGGAAATGAAAAACAACAATGAAAATCAGCAAAGGGAGGTATTACACCAAAGGGAAAAACAATCAAAGGAGAAATCAAATAAGTTAAATACCAAAAATAAACAAAAATGACTGGGAAAACAAATCATGTCTCAATTATAACCCTGAATGTTAATGGCCTAAATGTGCCAATCAAAAGACAGACTGGTAGATTGGATTAAAACAAAGACCTGCCAGGCAGAGTAGCTCTCACACCTGTAAGCCCAGTGGCTTGGGAGGCTGAGACAGAAGGATCACGAGTTCAAAGCTAGCCTCCACAAAAGTGAGGTGCTAAGTAAAAGCAAGGTGCTAAGTAGCTCCGTGAGACCCTGTATTTAAATAAAATATGTAAAAAATGGCTGGGGCTGGGGCTCAGGGGTCCAGTGTCTCTGAGTTCAGTCCCTGGTGCCAAAACAAAAACAAAAAAACCAAAACAAAACAAAAAAGCCAACAATATGCTGCCTTCAAGAGACTCATCTCATAGGAAAAGACATCCACAGACTGAAGGTAAACGGTTGGGAAAAAACATACTACTCACATGGACTGTGGAAACAAGCAGGGGTTTCCATTCTCATATCAAATAAAGTAGAATTTAAGCCAAAGTTAATCAAAAGGGATAAAGAAGAACATTTTGTACTGCTTAAGTAAACCATACATCAACAAGACATAACATTTATAAATATATATGCCCCAAACAATGGAGCATTACGTTCATCAAACAAACTCTTCTCAAGTTCAAGAATCAAATAGACCACAACACAATAATCCTGGGTGACTTTAACACACCTCTTTCACCACTGGATAGATCTTCTAAACAAAAGCTAAGCAAAGAAACCATAAAACTCAATAATACAATCAATAACTTAGACTTAACAGACATATATAGAATATTTCATCCATCAATGAGTGAATACACTTTCTTCTCAGCAGCACATGGATCCTTCTCTAAAACAGACCATATATTGTACCACAAAATAACTCTTAGCAAATACAAAAAAGTAGAGATACTGCCCTGCATTCTATCAGATCATAATGGAATGAAATTAGAAATCAATGATAAAATAAAAAATAGAAGCTATTCTAACAACTAGAGACTAAATAATATGCTATTAAATGAACAATGAGTTACAAAAGACATCAAAAAGGATATTTAAAAATTCTTAGAGGTAAATGTGAACACTGATACAACATATCAAAATCTCTGAGACACTATGAAGGCAGTACTAAGCCAAAAGTTTATTGCATGGAATTCATTCCTTCAAAGAAGAAAAAGTGAACAAATAAATGACCAAACATTATATCTCAAAGCCCTAGAAAAAGAAGATCAAATCAATACGAAAAGCAGTAGAAAACAGGAAATAATTAAAATCAGAGCTGAAATCAATGAAATTGAAACAAAAGAAACAATTGAAAAAGTTGACAAAACAAAAGGTTGGTTCTTTGAAAAAAATACATAAAATTGATAAACCCATTAGCCATGCTAACGAAGAGAGGGAGAGAGAAAACTCAAATTACTAACATCATAATGAAAAAAGAAATATTATGATGGACACTACAGAAATGCATAAGATAATTAGAAATTATTATGAAAATTTGTACTTCAATAAAATAGAAAATATTGAAGGCATCAACAAATTTCTAGAGTCATATGATTTGCCCAAACTGAATCAGGATGATATACATAAGTTAAACAGATCAATTTCAAGCAATAGAAAGATGCCATCAGTAGCCTACCAACCAAGAAAAGCCCAGGATCAGATGGATACACAGCTGAGTTCTACAAGACCTTCAAAGAAGAACTAATACCAATATTCCTCAAATTATTTCATGAAATAGACAAATAGAAAACTTCCAAACTCATTCTATGAGGCTCATATCACCCTGATTCCAAAACCAGAAAAATACACATCAAAGAAAGAAAACTTCAGACCAATATCTCTAATGAACATAGATACAAAAAATCTCAATAAAATTCTGGCAAACTGAATACAAAAATATATCAAAAAGATAGTGTACCATGACCAAGTGGGGTTCATCCCAGGGATGCAAGGTTGGTTCAACATATGAAAATCAATAAATGTAATTCATCATATCATAGACTTAAAAATCATATGATCATCTCAATAGATGCAGAAAAAGCATTTGACAAAATACAGCACCACTTCATGTTCAAAATACTAGAAAAACTAGGGATAACAGGAACATATCTCAACATTGTAAAAGTTATCTATGTTGAGCCCCAGGCCAACATCATTCTAAATGGAGAAAAATTGAAAGCATTCTGCCTAAAAACTAGAACAAGACAGGGATGCCCTCTTTCATCACTTTTATTTAATATAGTTCTTGAAACTCTAACAACAGCAATTAGACAAAAGAAATTAAAGGGATAAGAATAGGAAAAGAAGAACTCAAAGTATCACTATTTGCCAACAACAATATGATTCTATACCTAGAAAATCCAAAAAAATTCCACCAGAAAAACTTCTAAAACTAATAAATGAATTCAGAAAAGTAGCAGGATATAAAATCAACACCCATAAATCAAAGGTATTTCTGTACTTCAGTGACAAATCCTCTGAAAGAGAAACTAGGAAAACTACCCCAATTACAATAGCCTCAAAAAAATAAAATACTTTCTCAAGATCTCTACAGTGAAAACTACAACACACTAAAGAAAGAAATTAAAGACCTTAGAAGATGGAAAGATCTCCCTTGTTCTTGGATAGGCAGAATTAATATTGTCAAAATGACCATACTACCAAAAGCACTATACAGATTTAATGAAATTCCAATCAAAATCCCAATGACATTCCTCATAGAAATAGAAAAAGCCGTCATGAAATTCATCTGGAAAAATAAGAGACCCAGAATAGCTTAAGCAATCCTTAGCAAGAAGAGTGAAGCAGGTGGCATCATTATACAAGACCTTAAACTATACTACAGAGCAATAGTAACAAAACCAACATGGTATTGGCACCAAAACAGACTTGTAAACCAATGGTACAGAATAGAGGACACAAAGACAAACCCACATAAATACAGTTATCTCATATCAGACAAAAGTGCCAAAAATATATATTGGAGAAAAGATAGCCTCTGCAACAAATTGTGCTGGGAAAACTGGAAATCCATATGCAGCAAAATAAAATTAAGCCCCTATCTCTCAACATACACAAAACTCAACACAAAGTGAATCAAGGACCTAGGAATTAAACCAAAGACCCTGTGTCTAATAGAAGAAAAAGTAGGCCCAAATCTTCGTCATGTCAGATTAGGCCCTGACTTCCTTAATAAGACTCCTGTACCACAAGAAATAAAATCAAGAATCAATAAATGGATGGACTCAAACTAAAAAGCTTCTTCTCAGCAAAATAAACAACCTGGGCTGGAGATATAGCTCAGTTGATAGAGTGATTGCTTTGCATGCACAAGGCCCTGGGTTCAATCACCAGCACCACCAAAAACTAAAATAAGATAAACAACCAGTGAGGTGAATAGAGAGCCTACAGAATGGGAGCAAATTTTTACCACACGCACAGAGCACTAATCTCTAGGATATATAAAGAACTCAAAAATCTTAACACCAAAAACACAAATAATCCAATAAATAAATGGGCCAAGGAACTGAACAGACACTTCTCAGAAGATGATATACAATCAATCAACAAGCATATGAAAAAATGCTCAACATCTCTAGCAATTAGAGAAATACAAATCAAAACTACTCTAAGGGACTGGCTCAGCAGTAGAGCGCTCGCCTCGCACATGCAAGGCCCTGGGAGCACCACATAAACATAAATAAATAAATAAATGGATAAATAAATAAATAAACAAAATAAAGGTATCGTGTCCAACTACAATTACAAAAAAATAAATATTAAAAAAAACTACTCTAAAATTTCATCTCACTCCAAGTCAGAATGGCAGCTATCAAGAATACAAATGACAATAAGTGTTGGCGAGGATGTGGGGGAAAGACACACATTACTGGTGGGACTGCAAATTGGTGCAGCCAATCTAAAAATGGAGATTCCTTGGAAAACTTGGAATGGAACCACCATTTGACCCAGCTATCTCACTCCTCGGTCTATACCCAAAGGACTTAAAATCAGCATACTACAGTGACGCAGCCACAGCAATGTTTATAGCAGCAAAATTCACAATAGCTAAATTGTGGAGCCAACCTAGATGCCCTTTGGTAGATGAATGGATAAAGAAAATGTGGAATACTACTCCGCATTAAAAGAGAATAAAATCATGGCATTTGCAGGTAAATGGATGGAGTTGGAGAATATGCTTAGTGAAGTAAGCCAATCCCAAAAAAACAAATGCCAAATGTTTTCTCTGATATGCAGATGCTGATCCATAATGGGGATGGTGGAGCAAGCATGGAAGAAACAGAGGAAATTTGGATAGGGCAAAGGGGAGTGAGGGAAAGAGAGAGAGCATGGGGGGAAGAGAGGGGGCATGGGGGTGAGAAAGATGGTGGAATGAGATGGACATCATTATCCTAAGTACATGTATGAAGACATGAATGGTATGACTTTACTTTGTGTACAACCAGAGACGTGAAAAATTGTGCTCTATATGTGTACTACGAATTGAAATGTATTCTGCTGTCACATATAACAAATTAGAATGAATAATTTTTTTAAAACACCACCAAAGAACTAGACTCCTCTTTTTTATTTTATAGTGACCAGCTTAACAAACATATATGAAGTGATAAAGAGATATTTTGTGGGTTTGATATGCATTTCCCTGATGATTAGCGATGTTGAATATGTTTTCATATGTTTATTGGCCATCTTCTTTACAGAAATGTTCATTCAAGCCCTTTGCTTTTTTTAGGGGTGGGGGTTCTGGGGATAGAACCCAGAGCCTAGCACATGCTCGTCAAGCGCTCTACCACTGACTTGCACACCTAGCTCATGTCCATTTTTCAATTCAGCTGTTTTTTGTTGTTGAGTTTTATCATCTGACTGTATGCATATCCCCAAATTCATATCAGAGCCTTCATGAGCCTTATAAATAAGGCCAAGAGAATTAGCTAGCTCTTTCAACCACAGAAGGACACAATGGAAACATGCCTTCTGTTAAAAAGGGGGGGGGGGGCATTGAAAGACATCAAATCTGCCTGCACCTTGAGTTTTGGGTTTCTCAGTTTCCAGAACTCTGAGAAATAAATTTCTTTGTTTATAAGCTACTCAGTCTGATGCGTTTTGTTCCAGCAGCCCAAACAGACTAAGACAAACTCCTTATCAGATATGTGGTTTGCAAATATTTTCTCCCATTTAATAGGCTACCTTTTCTTTCTGTTGATTGTTGCCTTTGCTGTGCAGAAGGTTTAAGTTTGATGTAGTCTTGTCTAATTTTGCTTTTGTTTCTTTGGGCTTTTGTTGTTGTTCCCAAGAAATCATTGCCAAATTCAGTGTTGTAATGCTCCAAAGCATATTCTCTTAAACATGCTTTTCAAACTATGGGTTATAAACCAATTTGTAGATCATGAAATTAATTTAGTGAATTACAATTGGTATGTTTTAAAAGAATAGAATACAACAGAATAGAAAATATCTAATGTGTTACACCATATGTAGTATGGCTAAACATTGTTTTGGAAAGTTTTTTTTCCCCCAGTGTGTGTATATGTGATGGGTTGTAAAATAAAATAGATTTCTTACTGTGGGTTATGGTTTAAAATTTTGAAAAATATTGAACTACTTTCTACAGCACTTGGACCAAACAAAGTCCCAACACTGCTATCTGTCTATATTCTAATAGTTACAGTCAAGCCATTACATGGCCCTCAGTGGGCCTCAGTGTAATAAATACAAAGGGACCTGTACTAGAGTGGCAGGGACCACATCATGTGGCAACTTTGTTTCTGCAAAACTAGAAAAGCAACTGCTACATTAAATTAATATTTTTTAAAGCGAGCGAGCGAGAGAGAGAGAGAGAGGAGAGAGAGAATTTTTTTTAATATTTATTTTTCAGTTTTCGGTGGACACAACATCTTTATTTTATTTTATGTGGTGCTGAGGATTGAACCCAGCGCCCCGCGCATGCCAGGGGAGTGTGTTACCGCTTGAGCCATATCCCCAGCCCTTAAATTAATATTTTTATTTGAATTATACTGATGCTATTATTTCAGCTTCCTTCTGTTATTGCAGAAGATCTGTAAGTGCACTCATCCTTTCTAATCCTAGAAGAATTGGTTCTAGGACCCCCTATGGATACCAAAATCCACGTATGCTTAAGTCTCTTACATAAAATGAAATAGTTGGGCACAGTAGCACATGCCTGTAGCCCCAGCTACTCAGAAGGCTGAGGAAGGAGGATTGCAAGTTTGAGACGAGCCTGGAAAACTTAGTGAGAACTTGTCTCAAAATAAAATAAAAAAGGGCTGGGGATGTAGCCCAATGGTAAAGTGCCCTTGAGTTTAATCCCCAGTACTGCAAATAAATACATAAATAGAGTCAGGATGTAGCTCAGTAGTAGAGTGCCCCTGGGTTCAGTCCCAGAATAGCAATAAATAAATAGAAGTTGAATTTGTATATAACTTACATGCATCCTCCCATATACTTTAAATCATCTCGAGATTACTTATAATACCTAATACAATGAAAATGCTACATAAATAGTTATTACACTGTACTGTTTAAGAAATAATGACAAGGGGCTAGGGTTGTGGTTCAGCCCCTGGGTTCGAGCCTCAGCACCACACAAAAATAAATAAATAAAATAAAGGTATCGTGTCCAACAACAAATAAAAAATAAATATTAAAAAAAGAAATAATGACAAGAAAAAATATGCATGTTGAGTACAGATGCAATTAAATTTTTTTCTTTTGATTTGCAGTTGGTTCAATCTATGGAAGCAAAACATGTGAATACAGAAAGATGATTGTATAAAAATTTTATTCATAGTTTTTTGCTTGCCTATGTTTATAGAAATAACTTTTTTTGGATGGATCAAGCTGATCCTGAACTCCTGGGCCCAAGCAATCCTCTTGCCTTAACCTCCTGAGTAGCTAGGACTATAGGTGCATGCCATGCCTCATGTGTAAAAATAATTTAAGACTACAATGGGGTATAAGAGTATTTATTTTTTTCAAAAGGTCCATGTAGCCAGGTATGGTGGTGAATATCCGTAATCCCAGTGACTTGGAAGTTTGAGGCAAGAGGATTGCAAGTTTGAGGCCAGCTTGAGCAATTCAGTGAGACCCTGTCCTAAAAAATAAAAGGACTAGAGATGTAGCTCATCAGCACCACACACACACACAAGTGTCCATACATTGATGGAATTTGAGAAACACTGTTTAGGTGGTATACTAAATTGAAAAGTGTCCACCAAACTTCATTTCACCTAGAGCCTCAGAATGTGATCTTATTTGAAAACAGAATCGTTATAGATATAGTTAAGTTAAAATGAGGTCATACTGGATTAGGGGAGCCCTAAATCCAGTGACTGGTGTCCTTAAAGAAAATCAAGTACAGCCAGGTATGGTGACGCATCCCTGTAATCCCAGAGACTAAGGAGGCTGAGGCAGGAGAATTCCAAGTTTGAGGCCAGCCTCAGCAACTTGGCGAGACCCTGTTTCTAAAAACTAGAAAGGGCTGGGGATGTAGTTCAGTTGTAAAGCATGCCTGGGTTCAATTCCCAGTACAAACGAAAAAAAAAAATAAAGAGGGCCATGTTTAGATATATAGGAAAAAGACATGTGACAACAGCATAGAGTTATGCTACCACAAACCAACAATTTCCAGCAAGTAGCTAGGACTATAGGTGCATGCCACACCTCACGTGTAAAAATAATTTAAGCCTACAATGGGAGTATAAGAGTATTTATTTTTTTCAAAAGGTCCATGTATGATGGTGAATGCCCATAATCCCAATGACTTGGAAGTTTGAGGCAACTTAGTATACCAACAGAATCTAACAAAGAAGCAACCTCTCTCTTGAGCCTTCAGATGGAACCTATCCTTCAGACACCTTGGTTTCTGCAGGAATAGAGAGAGGTTATTCTGGGCTGGGGATGTGGCTCAAGCGGTAGCGTGCTCGCTTGGCATGCGTGCGGCCCGGGTTCGATCCTCAGCACCACATACAAACAATGATGTTGTGTCCGCAAAAACTGAAAAATAAATATTAAAATTCTCTCTCTCTCTCAAAAAAAAAAAAAAAAAAAGACTCTCAGAGTCATTTCCTTACTTTAAAAAAAAAAGAGAGAGAGGTTATTCTTCTATGAGAAGAAATCATGCAGTTTTAAGCCACCAGGTTTGTAGCAATTTGCCACAGCACCCAAGAAAACTAGTACAGGTGGTAACCTGCTAAGAACAGGAGTACACAGAGTGACCCTCCTTAAAAGCCATCCCAGGCCCATCCTCCCAGCAAGTGTGCCATGCCACAATATGGTCTTCACAAGTTGGGAAAACTGAGGCCCAGAGAGAGCTAATGGCTTACTCAAAGGGCCATAACATGTCAGGGGAAAGAAAGGACCAGAAAGCAAAACTTTAAGAGTTTCCTCCTAGAACTTGGCCCTCTACTTACCATGGTACTAGAAAATATGTTCACTTCATTGACTGACTTGGCCATCTTGATTCTGGAATTGGTTTCACAGCACTGTAACCCAGAGGAATTGAGTCTTAACCGCCTCATGTCAGGTACAGATCTGCAGTGTCTTGCAGAGATAGGCTTGCAGGGAGCAGAATCAGTCTTCTTCTTTGCGGCCTCCTGGTCAAGGCTACTGCCTGTTTCATTCTTCTTTACATCTTTGACACTTAAGAGCAACTCAGGTGTGCAGGACACTAATGCCAATGGCCGGAAGTACTGGGAAGGAGGAAACCAAACACACAGCCAGTGGGAACTCAGCTCTGGCCACTTCCAGATTTGTCTGCACCCAAGGGTAGGTGCAAAGGAGATAAGGAGAAGGAAAAGCGGTTGGTATCAAAGTCTCTCTAATATGAGGATCTTAGACCTGGGGTTCTGGGACTCCTTAGAGGGCCCATGGATGACTTTAGGGTATCTTTGAGCCACTTGAAACCAGTTTTAAAATAGTGCATTGTATATTTTACCACAAGAGATTCCAGAGCTTTTATCAGATTCTCAACAGGTCTGGAACCTTAAAGTTTAAAAAAAAAAAAAAAAAAACTGCTCTAATTCTGTCCTTCCAAGTAAGTCTTTAAGATGAAGCAGATGGGCTGACAGTCAACTGAGGTGGACTGAAAAGTCATCTATCCAGTGAGCTAGAAGAAAGCACTAGGCAGAGAAACCAGAAGCCAGAAACTTAGATCACAGGACAAGAGGGCAGCTACCAACAAGCCTGGAGGTTGGGCCAACCCATGCAGACAGCAGGAAGGACCCCACCATGACCAGTCATCCCTGTTAATGTTCTGAGGATTCTGCCTTCCAGAAGCTCTCCCAGTGGCCCACTGAATTAGGGCATTCCCACCCCAGCTGGAGTTGAGGATGTGGGTCCTGGAAATTGCTCTCTATATGATATCATGCCCAGTCTCCCAGCACAGCCTGCCTGCTCTTATTTCTAAGAAGATAAAAAGGACAGATGAGTGAGAATCCTCTGCTGCCTGAATGAAGTGATGCTCTGATGGACACTCAGCTCTGTGTGGCTGCCACAGTTCCCTTCCTGTGGCCCAGCCCTCCAAGTAGCCTGTCAGTATGTCTGGGCTCGGAGTAGTAGTCTCCGTGGCAACCCCTGAGAGACTGGCCCCAGCCTGGGAAGGGTGCCAGGTATGCACATTCCCCTCCCATCTGGGTTTACTTGTTTGGGGCTGTGGGCGGTGGTCTTGTGTTTCTGTTGTTTTTTCTGCTGGTTCTTGGTGCTCTTGCCCCTTGCTTTCTCGCCGGCTATCTCTGACTCTCCCTGCATCTCCACCTTCTTCTCTTTCATTTGGAAGGATTGCTTCTCCTGTTTCAGTCTCAGCTCCTGGATCAGTTGCCTGCCCAATGAGGAACAAGTGATTGTCATGGAGGTTAGGGACAGGTGGTGAAGGTGGGCATCCTCCTTGGGCGATAGACAAGTTAAAATGGAGAGGCAGAGTGCCCCCACTTCCCTCCCCCAGTGTGTCCAGTCTGCACAAGTGATTGAAGGTCAGAAATCAAGGTGGTAAGAAAGAAGTCATCCCTTTAATCATCCAGGGAATGGCATCATTTCAAATAGAAATGTGCAGTAAAAAGAGCTATGTTCTATTCCATCGCAACCCCATCTCCTCCCTACTTCCCAGTAGACCATCTGCATCCATGGCAGGTGCTGGAAGAGGATCTGGGTGGGAGACTACAGCCAGGGGCTCCCAGTGGGACCATTTCATATGATGAGCTCTTTGGCCAATAGATCAGGAGAGTGCTCTTAAGGTGACACAATATAGTGGAAATAATATGGTCTCGTGAGTCAGGTGACTGGGAGTTCTAATCCCTCTCCTGATATTATCTTGTTATATAATATCCTCTCTGATCCAATTTCCCCTTCCGTAAAATGAGATAGTTGGTGGGGACTAGATTTAATGGGACAATTCCCTTACAGCCCTTAGATTTTATACCTGCGTGAATCTGAGGAGGTGTGCATCCTGGAATGAGGTGAGGGCGTCTGTCTCTATGGTCAGTTTCTCTATGGTCAGTCACCTATCTACTTATCTACTTAATATCCCACACTAGGAAATCTTCCAATTTATGGCCCTTGTGAGACCACAGCAAATGTTCCCCAAGCAACTTCAAGGTTGGGAATTGAAGCTCAGGGACTTTCCCTGCCACCCCAGGACAGCTACCCAGCAGGTCAAGCACAATCCCCAGAACACACCGCCACCTCACCCTGGGAGCCTTCCTACCGGGCATACAACTCCCGAGCCCTGGAAGCAGCAGTATTCTGGAAGAGGGAGCAATTGTGCTGGAAAAACTTGTCATACTTCTCCAAATTCAGAGTGGGATAAATCAGCCGGAACCCGCCACAATTTTCCTTCTCATATTTCTCTGTTTTCTGTAACTGCACTGCTTGGAAACCCTTGGCTTCCTCAATCCTGTTGGGATTCAGAACACAGGGATACAGTTTTTTTGGAAGGGACATGCCCAAGCTGGATGTCATCTAGGGCCAGAGGGAGGCCTTTCACATAATAGTGGTTAAACAGTATTTGTTAAATAAAAGCAAAAATGTTTCCTGGAAAGGAGATTCTAGCCCTCCTGGGACAACCAGTGTCACAATTCACTAAGAGCTGGTTGGAAGAGCCTTTCTGACAGCTCACCAAATTCTCTCCCCTTACGAGTAAAACCCATTTCCCCCTTGGCTTAGTCTGACCAGGCAGACTGTCGCCACCTTCCCATTCATTACCCTTATTACTCTTCTCTGGAGAATGGCAGCTTGTGTTCTGCTAAATTTGAGGGCTTCTTGGATGAGCTTAATGAGCTTTATGAGCTGTAATGATCTCATTCTTCCTCATAGCCCCTTGGGGAAATGGAGGTCAGGTAGGGAGGCATGATAAGCCCCCTCTACAGAAGGGGAACCAAGAGACACTGAGAGATCCAGGACAAAGTAATGAAGGGAGACATATGCAGAGGAGACCCTCGGTGTGATGGGTGTGATGGGGTGATGTGGTCTCCTCCTCAAAGAGTTGAGACAGCAGTACAGTGGAAAGGTATCCTCGCACCCAAGCTGGCACACCCACTGGGCTCTGGGTCCAGAGCTGTCACCAGTAAGGTGATCTCATGAAAGTCAGTTCCCCTTCTGGAGTCTTGGTTTCCTCTGCTTCAAGAACAGCACCACACCACACTGCATTCTACCTTCCTCCCTGCAGGGGAGACAGTACACATGAAAGTGCCAGAGAAACACAGTGCCATCTGGACACTAGTACAACACATTGCCCCTGTTCCAGAAGCTTGGTCCCAAAGGATTTGATTGGCTCTGTTTCTGGAAAGGAAAATAGGCAGAGGTGGGGGAGGGTCCTTAGTGGGATCTGAAAAGCAACCAGGGCACCTCCTTGACCAGGCCCAGAGTCTTAAGATACTAGAACCACTATGCAGAATGAAGGCCCCAGTGACAATGCAAATGACGCCCTTCAGACATTAGCTCCTGCCAACATAGTAACATGGGAAAGGACTGACGAACTTTTCATTTTAGTAAAAATAAAATATTGATTTTATTTTTTTATATTGGTAATTCTTAAATCTTCACATATTAATCAATTCATATCCGTTATATATATAGTTACATGTGTATAACTTAATCTCCTATTTCTAAGAACAAAAATTATCCATAATCCAACTGTTTGAATTACTATATTCTGCAACTAAAAACTCACATTCCAGCCAGGCATGGTGGTGCACACCTGTAATTCCAACAGCACAGGAGGCTGAGGCAGGAAGATCACAAGTTCAAAGCCAGCCTCAGCATTTTAGCAAGGCTCTAAGTAACTTAGTGAGATTCTGTCTCAAAAAAAAAAAAATGTGAAAAAGTGCTGGGGATGTGACTCAGTGGTTAAGCACCCCTGGGTTCAAACCCTGGTACCAAAAAAAAAAAAAAAAAAAACCCACAAAAAACTATCACTTTCTAAATAGGATCATAGTTTGCTAGAAATAACCCACCCCCCAAATCCAGGCAAGATTCTTCTATTTTTAAATTTTTCTTTTCTGTCTTTTTTCTTTTTTACTTGCAACCATTGATCCTCACTCCACCTCACAGGCAAAATTTTTGATAGCCTCTAAAAAGTTATGGTGCTGGGCAATATACTAAGACTCTATATGAATGATCTTATTTAATTCTCCTAACAGGCTGAGTGTGGTGGTGCCCACCTGTAATCCCAGTTAGTGAGGAAGCTGAGGCAGGAGGATTGCAAGTTTGAGGCCAACCTGAGAAAGTGAGACTCTGTCTCAAAATAAAAAGGGCTGGGGATGTGGCTCAATGGTACCCCTGGGTTAAATTCCTAGTACTGGAAAAAAGTAATTATGTGTCACTAGCTCCATTTCACAGAAAGATCACTGAGGCTCACAGAAGTGATGAAAGGCCACATAACTAGCAGGATGTTGAGTTGTAACTTTGACCAAGACAGCTAGTCTCCCTGGGAGCAGGGAAGTGAGAGAATGAGGGCCCTGGGGCCAGAAGGTGCTGCTGTACCTGACCTCCCGGGAGGGACACTGCTGCAGGAACTGCCCCCGCTTTCTCTCCTCCTCCAAGACTTTCTTTTTGTCACAACTTTCCAGATTGATCAGTACCAGGGTGTCATACAGCAGACTGTCTTTCACATCTTTATCCAACCGGGAGTCAGTAGAGAAGCTTGGAGAGTGGTTGACCTGTGAGGGCAAGATGACAGCTGGGGACAGGGCCGTCCAGGGTAAAAGTGAGGGGTAAAGCAGATGCTACCTCCAGATGCTGCCAACATCCACCTCAGGGCCCTGGCTGCCCAGACCACCCAGAGGTGACAAACAGTCTGTCCCTGAGACACAGTAAAGAAAGCAGAAAGCAGAACTCCCTCTGGGTTAGCCTGTTTCATCTTGGTCCTCTCTCCTCTGGAAGCGTGAGGTGTGCCCCCTCTTTGGTTTCCCCCCATCTGATGTGTGTTCTCTTACATGCACCATGTGTGTTACACAGAGCAGAACAGAGGAGGGGTCTGAAGGATTGGCTTGGAGGTAGGAAAAAGAAAGGAGGAACACTTTCTGGAGCCTCATCAGGCTGAGGGGGAGAACAGGTGGGAGGAGAAGGAGAACTTATTCCTGCCCACAGCAAAGTCCATCCTGTTCAGAAGCACTGGGTGACATTTGTAAATTTCCAGCAGTTTTTGAAGGCTTGCTCATGCTGGCTCATTCTGTTCATGGGGTAAGAGCTCTAAGTGGCCGTCTCTCTATTTCCCTCACACCTGAGAACAAGGGTGAAGGAAGGCAAATCCCAGGAATCCAATCTGCAGTTCTGAATTCTCCACGCTAAAGTATGACTCTGGCATCAGTACCTGGCACTAGCACCTCGGATGTCACCTAATGTACACACTTTGCTCCTCATCATTCATGCTGAATGGACACTTGAGAAGGTTCCTGAGCATCACTCCAACCAGGAAAAGAGACAGCAACTTGGAAAGATTCTCTTTCTCCTTCTACCCACCCCCATGGAGGCAGGAAACTCACTGAGTGTCTCTGCCACCCATTCCTAGGGCAGCAGACACCAGTTTGCTCTGCTGGTGCTTAGATCTGAGTCATGCAGATCTGCCAGAAGCCAAGGGAGTCAGCTCCCATCTGATACTTAGCATCACCTACCCAGCTTTGATGAAGAACACTGCCTTTCTGGAAGAGAACTCTGTTACAAAAGGTAGAATTATCTTTAGAATCACTCTGTGTCTGAGATTAGCAGCAAGTCTGTTTGCGAGTCTGGCTGGACCTCAAGAAGACACAAGGAATTCTCTAATTCCCAGCCGTCTACCCCCCTCTGGTGGCCACTTCTCAGCTAAGAGTCAAGCCCCACAGGCAGCAAGCACCATGAGAGGAAGTGGCAGGGGAAGTTGATTAGAACAATCCAGGTGAGCCAGGAGGCAGGGTCCCTGAAACTGGCTGACTCTAGTAACAGGGCACAGTTCTCACCCCTCGCCTGAACTTCCCTACCTCCAGCAGCCAGGGTTTGAGTTTGTGGTCCAATAAGATGTCGAAGCCCAGGATTTCAAAGCAGGCACTGTTAAGTGTGTGGCCAGGGAAGCAGGTGTGGTAGTTATGTTTGATGACTGGGTAAGCCGAGATGATTGTCTTGATGATGACATCCTCGATAGCCCTCCATATCTGTCCCACGTTGAAGCTGTGGTTCTCCATGTACGTGTTGAAGGTAGAGAGCTTCCTGGAAGGGAACCACAGGCCATCAGGCAGGGCAGCTGGCCTCTGGCCATTCAAGGCCACGGCATGCTGAAAACCAGAAACTTCTAGAGAAGATAAAGCTCTAGAGCTGGTGTGGATGAACACCCAGGACCTAGCATGACCACAGGGCTGGGTCAGCTTAGGAGGGAGCCTGTAGGAGTCATAGGCCACACCCCTCAGGTGTCCAGAGCCCTGGGGTAGGTACAAGTATATAGTCAAGTAAGACATGACCTGAGCACTTTCACTGTGGCCTAGAAGACACCTGTGAGCTGGGGAAAGGATGGGATATCTGGGTGGAAAAATTAATGGATGGGAACCAGGTGAGGTGGCACATGCCTATAATCCAGCACCTCCAGAGGTGCTGAGGCCAGTGTGAGGCCAGCCTCAGCAACTTAGCAAGGCTCTAAGCCACCTAATGAGACCCTATCTCAAAATAAAAAGTTAAAACGGCTAGCGATGTGGATCAGTGGTTAATCGCCCCTGGGTTCAATCCCCAGTATGGGAGGAAAAATGGTTAATGGATGAGAAAAAAAGAAAAAGAAAAAACACCCTACATCATAGTTGTGCTTGCGTAGCAATGGTTTCTCTACCTCTGGTGTTATCTACTTGGGGAGTCTTTTAAGAATACTGGTACCTTGGTTCTACCTCAATCATCTGAGGGGAAAATGAAAACACAGAACTCTTGTTTCAGGGTTGCCCACAGGAAAAAGACAATCCCACAACATTTCCACAGACAAGGTTACCAATAGCAGGCAAACTGAACTGTTCCTATTTTTGAACAGAGAGCCCCACGTTCCAGGAAACCTCAGTCAGAGGCAGATCAGTATGGCTGTTGATCCAATTGCTGAGGAAATCAAGAGCCTCTCTACCAGAGACATCCATGAGGAAATATCTGAGTGGACAGATGCTCCATTAACTCTAAGCTGGGCAGCACAGAGAAAGGATGAATCTAAGAGACCGTAGAGGCAGTGGTGGGGGTGGACACTCAACCTCTCACACATATGTACCAAATGTCCCCCAGAGAGTCAAAGTGGAAGTGGAAATACAGGAGAAGATGCAAGAGAATGGAGACCTGAGAAGAGAACAACGAAGACAAGAGACAAGGCTCCCAGGCAGTTCTAAAAGCTCGCTGGAGCCCAAGTGAAGTGGTCAGAAAAGGAGGAAGCAGGTCTACCAGCCAATGAGCATCTGATAAGGGCCTGCTGTGCATGCAAAGCTTGGTGAAATGAGGAGACACAGAGGAACCACCACCTCTGCCATGGGAGGCCTGGGCACCATTTGGGAAATCAACACACATACAAAACAACTAAGGATGCATTTATATAAAGACAGAAAAGGAAAGGTCATTCAATACAGAGACCACCTCCTCTACCTGCCATTGTCAGAGTGCATGTAAGTGGATTTTCTAGATCATTTGAAGTCAATCCTTTCAAGTGGAAAAAAAAAAGTGTATTTAATTTGCCTAACTGGGATGTAAATTTTCCTGAAATAGATCATGTACTTCCCTGACTTCTTATAACAGACGTTACAGAACATAACAAAACCTTCTTTTGATGACTCAGGCTCTATCACAATATACAATATTGTACAATTTCTTGAGGGCCAGCAATTAGTGAACTCACTTTAACAACAGCTGTATGCCAAGCACACAGAAGAGGAAGAGAACTGGTGTCTGCCCCAGAGTGCTGCCAGGTTTGAAGTTCTGTCTTCTCTTTCACTCTGAGGAGCACTTTCCTGGTTGAGTTTGCACCTCAGTTTGGGGGACTAACCAAAGGGTTTAACAGTTGGCCTTAGCTGCCAACTTTGGGGCAGGGGAAACAGCATAAGGAATAGGTTTTCCCAGAAGATGGGGAGGAACTGGGTGCGGTGGTGCACGCCTGTAATTCCAGCAATGTGGGAGGCTGAGGCAAGAGGATTGCAAATTTGAAGCCTGTCTCAAAATACAAATAAAAAGAGCTGGGATGTGGTCAGTGGTAGAGACCCTTGGGTTCCCAGAAAGAAAGAAAGAAAGGAGGGAGGGAGGGACAGATAGAGAAGGAGGAAAGGAAAGGAAGGGAAGGAAGAAGGGAGGCAGGAAGGGAGGGAGGGAGGAAGAGAGAGAAAGACAGGATGAAAGAAGGAAAGAAAGAAATGGAAAAAAAGGAAGGAAGGAAGATAGAAGGATGGAAGATAGGAAGGAGGAACAGGAAGAAAAAAAGCAAAAAAAATAGGGGAGAATGAAAGAACTCTCTACCTGGCCAAATGGAAAGCACACCAAAGACCAGGACATGCTGTGGTTTGTGTCCCCCAAAAGTTCATGTGCATAAACTTGCCCCCCGTACAGCAGTTTGAGAAGCGAGGCCTTGAGAGGTGATTGGGTCATGAGGGTTCTGTCCTCGAGAATGGATCAATCCATCAATTATTACGGGAGTGGCTCTGTTATGAAACAAGCTCTCTCTGGCACACTTGTTGAGGAGATGGGCTGAGCCAAGAGAGGGCACAGCCCCCAGGCCATGGGGGCAGAAGACTGCTCCACAGAGAGGGCACACAGAGAACAGGGGTGCGAGAGAGAGGTGAAGAGAAGGAAAAGGAAGTGGGGGAAGCTAGGGCAGCAGAAGAATATTTGAGGGTTGCGGGTATAGCTTAGTGGGTAGAGCGCTTGCTGAGTATGCATGAGGTCCTGGGTTCCATCCCAGCACCAATAAATAAATGGAAGAAAGCAAAAAAGAGAATAATACTGGAAATCTTCACACCCTTGCTTTAGTTTTGTGCCCAACAACACCACCTCCATCATGGCCTGAGGGGCCTGAGGCCTGTTATTGGGATATCAAGTCTCATAAAAGGGAAATGAGGGCCTTGAGACCAAAGAAAAACAACAGTAACCAGAGCACTGTACTGCCAACAAGTCATCTGAGTCTCACAGAGGCCCCACGAGGTGGGCAGGAGAGGGCAGGTTTTCTCATGGCCCTCATCTTACAGACCCAGAAACGGAGGCTCAGAGAGATGAAGTACCTTGTCCAAGCTTTCTCAGCTGGCAAGCAGCAGAGCAGGGATGAGAAGCCAGGCCTCCCTGAGTGTTGACGTTCCACATGCACCACTGGCGCCCAAAGTTTGGGTGGGGACACAGGCAATACAGAGGGGCTGACGTCCTCTGAAAAGGGGCAGACTACCTCCTCCCAGCCTGACACATCCCCTCCAGCAGGCGTAGCCTAGAGATTTTCTGTGTGCTGAAATGCCACACATTTCTCTGCTGCTCTGACACCAAATGGATTGACTTTTCCTCAGTCCCTTGAGACCTGGTTCAGTAGGAAGAGGGTGAGCCTCAGAGTATGACAGGCCCAGCTTCTTGTCCCATGCTAGCATTCAGAGCTGGATGACCTTGGGCAACTTAGCCCTGCAGAGACTCAGTTTCCTCATCTATAAAATGGAGATGGCACCTAACTCATGGCTCTCCACCTACAAAGAGCAGGTGATAATGGCTTTGCCATTGTATTGTGGTGAAAATTCAAGAACGAAAACTGCACACAGGTGCCAGGCACAGCACCTCTGAGGCCACCAGAAGTACCAGAACACTGTACTGCCAATGAGTCATTTGAGTCTCACAGGGGCCCTATGAGACTGCCTGGCCCTCTGCCTGGCCAAACTAGGTTCCTCAGCCTTCCTCTTTCTTAAAACTCAAGTGAGAGCTATTCAGGCTCAAACTCAAACACAAATGGAAAAGCTGCTCATGATGAGACTCATAAATTCCTTTCGTGTCCCCCCTTCTGGGGAATCTTAAGGGCCAGCTAGCCACACGTCATGTGGCACCAGGGCATCCTCATGACACATAGCTTGAGAATCTCTAATGGAGCAACACCCCAGGGAACCACAGACCAAGAAACCACAGCCTGGCAAGTCCTTCTCAAATGGCAGACTTGTGATCAATAAATGTCTGTTGATTTGGAAATGTCAGAAGGGCAACTGTAACAAGGCTATGTTTTAGTGTGTGTATGTATTCTGCTGGGGAAACGGTTCAAGTTTATCTCTCCTCCTCCCAGCCTCCTAGGGTTTACGATGTGGCCTCCTTTTAATGATTAACAGTCCAGAGAGCTGAGATGAGTTCTGGATTGAGAGGCAAAGTCTCTTCTGAGACCACGTGACCCAAGATGGAAACACTGACGGAGACTGACAGGGTTTGGGTAGAATCCTGGAAAGAAGAGTAAAAACTGTTCCTTTACCTCTTGCTGCCACAGTAAGCATCTTGATTGAAGTTGGAACTGTGCTTATTAATGGAATAATTAGTCAGGTGCATGCAAATATCATCCTGGGAAAAGAGAACATAAGATGTGGGGTCAGGCTGACATGAAGGCCTCTTGCATTCTCTCTGTGCCCTCCCATGGCCCCTGGGGATTAACTGCATGGAAAAGAAAGGGAAGTTTTAAGATGTACTTAAACTGGCAAAATTAAGGCAGTAAAAAGGGGAATCTTAGAGCCTGGGCAACTTAACCCTGTATAAGCTGGAGTATAAGAAACTCTAGCTCCTCCTGAGAGTGAGCGCTGCCTTGCCTGAGGGAAACTTCAGGAGTCCTAGGGGACTTAGAGTGGGGGGATGGCAGGATAGCTCACTCCTGAGCACTGTGGACCTGGTGTTGGAGTCGGGCAGACTTGGCCACAAGTCCCAGACTCACCTCTTGCTAGCTGTGTGACCTTGGACAAGTCCCTTCCACTCTCTGGGTTTTAATCTCCCTCTCTGTAAAAAGGAATAATAACTCCTATGTCTGAGAGTTCCTGGGAGGGCTCAGACTAAAGAATATATGCAACCTGGCATATAGGTAGTGCTCAGCAAATGACAGCCAGATCCATGATGTCTCAAGGAAGGGTATTTAAGCAGGACTTTTTATCATGCTAAGGAGGAGGGGGAGGCATCATGTCCCCTCAGCTCACCAGGTTGTCTGTGCAGGGGTAAGAGTAAGAAGTGGTAGCAAAGCGGACCAGTCCTTCTTTGTACACAAAAATCCTGAGAGGGTCACATGATGTCACCAGCACATAAATCCGTAGGTCAAACTTGAACCCATCAATAATAAAGGGCTGGGAGGAGAAGAGAGAAGTCAAACAAGCAGCAGAGGAGAAGCTCATACAAAAATCGCCAGCCCCCATCTTGTTTTCATGGATGGAATCAGTCCAACACTGTCTAGTGTTGCCAAGTGAAGGCTTGGCCAGGCCTGGGGAGCAGGATAAGGAGAACTTGGGTTTTGTGGCTTGACTTGTGACCTTGAAGAGGTCACCAAACCACACTGTGCCTTGATTTCCTGATTTCTTCATTGGCACAAACAACTACCACCAAGAGATATCTTGGCAACTAAATAAAGTAACAGTAAAAGTCCTTTGATGAAAGGACACATGGTTCTCATCCAGGGCTGTGTTATACTTGTGGTCCTGTAAGAGATTTCCTGCAACCAGTAATCCTGGTCATTTTGCCTTGGGTGGGAGGTGCAGTGTTTCTCCCTCTTCTCACACTTCTAGAAGGTTCCCTCCCTGCAGCAGGTTATACTGTGACCTGTGGCACTCAGGGAGGGAATCTGTTTACCATGAATCCCTCCAGGATGATTCCCTTCTCCCAAATAAGGTAGGGTATCCACAAACTAAGGTGTTCTCCCAGCTCTCATCTATTTGAGCAAAGGGGCTAGCCTGATGAGGTCAGACCAACAGACAAGTGTACATGGCAGCACCTCTGCTTAGGAAATTCGGTCTGACAAAGGCCAAGATAGAAGACAGTCTCAGCTTCATCCACACTTCCACCCCCCATTGACTCATTTCACATTGTATCCAGTGCAGCTAGATCCCGAGGCTGCTATGGGCAATAAATAAATAATCACAATAAGGAAGTACCTTTGAAATATAGAGCTGACAGATCATATCCTCCTCTGGTTTGATTTCTTTCACAGTGCGGGTGATGAATATACCTCTCCCTTGGCAACCTGAGTCCGGCTTACAAATGTATGTCTTATTTTTTCTTGACCTGCTATAGGTCTGCAAATCTCCCCAGCTACCAGACAGGGAAGGAACAAGATACACCATTAGCTGGAGAATAATGAAAAGGAAGACCAGTTCCATATGAAAAAACAAACCAACAAAAAAAACAGAAGAGTAAAGGTATCTGAAGTACAAAGTCCTGGCATTGATAGACAGAGGCCCAGAGGCCAGCAACGAGAGAGATAATAGAACTGATGAAGTGGAGTGTGTGTGTGGGCTTCAGAGGGAATTCAGGTCTGGATTCAAGCCCAGGCAACACCACCCACCAGCTGTGTACCCGCAAGGACATGACCTCTCGGAGTCTACATTTCATCATCTAGGAAATGTGGATAATGAAACCCATCTCATGCAGTGGTTAGTTAAGATGACATAATGCAGCAAAGTGATGATCTGTGCTATCCACCCCACGAAGGTGGCCATGACCCAGGCAGTTTGGCATTCTGGATTTACAGATAGGAGATTTGGAGTTCTTAGTCTGGCTCAAGCCCTGACAAGTGATGTGACATTGAATCAATAGGTCTCTTACCCTCTCTGGGCTTCAGTGTTTCATCTGTGATGTCGCCACCCCCAGCCAGAGGATGGGAGGGCAAATAAAACCTTTAAATGTGCTTTTAAGACAGTATATTCAAAAGAAAGAAACTAAATTAATGGATTATGTATATCAGTCTTGCTATATTTCTTGTTTTTCATCTTAACTCAAAAGAACCTTGTGATTCTTGGGAAAATCACTTAGCCACAATGTTCCTCAGTGGCCATGAAATCTGGAGGCTCCTGTTAACTGGACAGTGCACACATTTCCTCGTAAGTTGCTGCTAAACCTTGGAAGTTGTTCCAGACTAAGGAAAGGCTGGGAGCTCCTGGTTTAAGGAAGTCTTGGGAGGAGAGGGGAGAGTGGGATTCCTTTTCTTTGTGAGTGTAAAAACAGATGGTGGCATGTCACACTACCCCTGCCTTGTCTCAACCACCAGATTATACCCCTGCTTGTGCTCATGCCATCTCAGATTTCTCCAGAGCATTTTGCCTATCAGGAATGGAGGTCCAGCTTTGAATTGGATAAAATGAGAGCAAAAAGGGACAGGGCTGCCCGTCCAGCCCGGCACTACATGGGACAGACGCAGGCAGTCCTCCCTGCTCCTACCCTGGGTGCTAATCAACCCCAACCCCACTATCTCCAGAGGAGCTCCTGGTCCTAAAAAATTCAGAAACAGAACAGTTAAATGGTTGGAAGGAGTTCAAGATCAACATCCTTCAGGGTCAGAACAAACTCTCATCCAACTACAGGTACAGGCTCCAAGGCACCCGGCCCTTAATTGTCATCTCATTTTATAGGCAGAGCCCTGTGTGTTCTCAACCTTGGACACACCCTTTATCCTTTCTCTTCCTGGACAGTATAGAGAGAGATGGGAGATCTTATGGGAAGGGAAAGTAGCAACCAGGGAATCAGGGCAGGAGGGAAATGTAAATAGGGGTGGGGAAGAGAAGGAAATCTGGGCTCACTCACTCAGCAGGAAGACACCAGGTCCTAGGGAAAAAGTGGAAATCTTTAGGGAACATCTTTAACATGCGGCTCATATTCCTAGCCAGCAAGTCCTTGCGGCAGATTTCACTCATCCCAGGGAAGTGATTGATCTTCTACAAGGGAAGCAGTAATTCATGAACAATGGGAGGACATGGGAGCACTCTGAGATTCCCCTCAAGCGTCAGTGATTAAAAATGGGGGCCCTGGATGGGGATATAGTTCAGTTGGTAGAGTGCCTGCTTCTCGCATGCACAAGGCCCTGGGTTCAATCCCCAGCACCACAAAAAGGGAGTTGGGGGGGGGGGGACTGGGCAGATGTCACACTTAAATTGAGGAAAATACCTGGTAGCTCTTCATGTCCATCACCCTCTCCAGTGATACCGAGTAGTCCGTCCAGTACAGAGTCCAGTCATCGTTGTCACCTCCCTCTCGAAGGCCATACTGTTGGGCCACCCTACGCACTGCAATGGAATTGAAGAAAGAAATGTCCTGTTCGCCCAGGAAGCAAAGGAGGAGCAAAGGATGGGGAGGTTCCTTTTCTAGGTAGTTCCAGACCCAAGTACTGGAACAAGAGACCCAGCTCCTTAGGACTGTAAGCCATCTTTCCCTGTCTGGATGTACCACTACCAAGAAAGGAACATGGAGAGTTGGAAGCTGTTGAAGAACACAGCCAGTATGCAGTGATTGCCACAGAAAGTTATCTGGGGTAAATGTTTGACCCGCCTTGGCTTCCCCTTGCCAGGAAGCAAGCCTCTGGCTTTCTCCTAAACACCAAGCCCTGAGTGTTCAGAAAATACAAACTGATCCTTAACACCAAGCAGAGCTAATCTTAACTAGTGAGGTAAATTGGCAGGAAAAAAAAATTTAGACAATGTATTTCAAAACCATATATACCACTATCACATCTTTCTTTCCTGCCCCCTATTAGTATTAATAGCTAAAAAACTGATTTCAACACAGGCCAGATGCCTTCCTTCCTAGGCATAAGAAGGAAGGAGGACCTGCAGTAACCAGGAGAGGACAAGAGCAGGCCAGGACATTAGAATTTGAACTCAAACACAAAGGCAACAACACTGTGCTCTGTAATACAAAGCAAGTCTGTAGACCAGGGTTAGCCTCAGACTGCTGGATTGTGACATATGTTCTAAAACAGGGCCATTGACTGCAGCAACAGCTGCCTCTTCTACAATGAGATCCTCAGTCACTATATATATACATATATATATTTGCACCAGGGATTGAATTCAGGGGCTCAGGGGCACTTGACCACTGAGCCACATCTCCAGCCCTATTTTGTAGACAGGGTCTCATTGAGTTGATTAGTGCCTTGATTTTGCTGAGGCTGGCTTTGAACTTGTGATCCTCCCACCTCAGCCTCCTGAGCCAATGGGCATACAGGCATGCACCACAGCACCCAGCCCCAGTCACTGTAAGCATTACAGATATATGAAAAATATGCCACGGGGATCAAAACCCATGATTCTTGGAATGAGATTCCCAACTCTCTCAAATAGTCTGTGGAGCCAGAGGAACCAAGGAAAGGGGTTTGAAGACACCCTTTTTTCTCAAGAATACCCTCAACATCAAGAGTGACCCTTCCCAACGTCACAGGGGGAAATGGTAGGTCCTTGTCCCCGATCCTTCGCATTGAAATGCTCACCACTCTCATACCGGCAGCTGGATAGATTAATCACCAATCATCTGGAAAAGAGAAAAAGGAAAGCACAAGACAGAGACAGACTGCACCCAGAAACATCCTGTCCCAGGTGGAGCTGCATGAAGCCTAAGCTATCACATTAAGCCTGATTCAACTATTCCCATCACTGAGGACATGAATGGGTACAGAGTGGCAGAAAGCATGGAATCAGTACTGTTACCCTGTCCATGGGATATAGAGTCTATATTGCAATTATAGCTAATTTAGCATGCAGCTTCATATTAACATCATTTTCTTAGTCCTTTTACTCCAGTAGTCCATCGGGAACAGGAATTTAAAATATTTTTGGCCAAAATACTTGCTTCTCTCTTCTTCTGCACAGTAGGGAAGCTGTCAGTGAGAAAGCAGACAATCTTTCAGACACTAATCAGTCTGAATGGAGCAAGACCTGGCAAAATATTAAACAAGAACTGGAATCCGCAAGCTACAGTCAGATCCTAATACAATAGCATGGTTCTATTATATTTAAAGTGTATTAAATTCTCAGAACAAATAAGCACTTTTAAAAAATACCTTTTTTAATTTTTATTTTATGTGGGGCTGAGGATCAAAGCTCACATGGGCAAGGCAAGCACTCTACCACTGAGCCACAACCCCAGCCCTAAATAAGCCCTTTCTTATACTTATGCAAGGAAATTCTCTCTCTTTACTCATTTTTTGAAAGGCATTCTAAACATAAATAGAATGAAAATTAGGACAAGGTGCAGTTTTACAC
Organism: Marmota flaviventris; assembly: GCF_047511675.1. NCBI lineage: Eukaryota > Metazoa > Chordata > Mammalia > Rodentia > Sciuridae > Marmota > Marmota flaviventris. Next base: position 53,503,397 of record NC_092514.1, on the reverse strand, counting down.
ATGATTATTTGATTCTATAAAACAAACCATCAAAAGAGCCTTCTTTTTATGTGAACTGAAAAGCAGAGTGGGTTTGACAGCTTCACAATTTTCCTTTACTCTATCAAGCCTCCTTCCCTCCAGGTCCTTCCTGTTCTTACCAACATGGAGTCCCATTCCCAATTTCCAATCCTAACCTCTTTTTCTTCCTCTTCTTCTTGCTTTGCTGACGGGCCTCCTGAAACCCCTTTTGTGTGTTCTCTCTCACAAAAGCCAGGGTGATGATTTCTTTTAGATCTTCTATGGAACAGTTCTCCCTCTCTTTGGAGTCTGCTCTTTTTTTACCTTCAGAAGTCAGGCACTGTGGCATCTTCCTGACTTGGAAGGAGGCTCTGGGGAAATACCAGCTACCCCTGGAGAAAGAGCAGAAGGAATGGTACTTACACAGACCCACCTGCAGGGGGACCCCCTCCCCTGCGCATGTGGGTAGTGAACTGGAATTCCAAGACAAGGCAACAGGTTGTATAAAATGCCAACCCACCTCCCCAGTTAGTGCAAGCTCTGGGAAGGAGCCCATTTCACCTTTTGCCATTGACTACGTCCTTTGGGGACTTAACCCAGCCAACCCTAGCCTTGGTTTTTGCCTCCTGGGGTTTTCCAGAGCAGGCTGAGATGCTGTGCATGACACTACTTGGTAAACAATCTTATTAAAGTAAGTGTCTGGAGACAGCTTCAGAACCAAGCCTGAAGCCTTCCTAGCTGAGGGAGCTTGTCCCCGAGGGTGCAGTGGAGGTGCATTTAAGCTGTTAACTCTTTCAGTATTACATCCAACTCCCCACATAGTAATCTTCAGGCCTGAAAATAAATGCAATGCTCATTCATGGAGTACAGTGCTGATTTGTAGCTGACTGTAAGATTCAAGTCCAGGGTCAAATGCAGACCTTCAAGTATGCCCACCACAGAAAAGTCTATAACATCTCCCTTACCATCCACTCCAAATTAAAAATAACACCAAATCAAAAAACACATACAAGGAAGTACAGCAAAGTTCTCATCCTCCTGATCCCCAAGAGACATCTTCGATGATTGCTTGAATTTTCAAATATCAAATTTTTAAAAGTGAACTTTAATGTTCCTCCTTCAATACTCTTTAGGAATGTGCTTAGTTCACTTTGGGTAACCCAGATATGCTAGGCCCAATTAATGCGAATTCTCTTACATCCAAGGCTCCTGTGGCCATAAGGCTCCTTTTCTAGTGCTCTCCCTTCCTCTCTTTACCTCCTAAAATCCTACCAAGCTCCTCACCATTTTAGCTCCTCTCTTTTGATACTCATAGTTATTTTGCTATTTACTATCTTTTCCTCCCACACACTCTTATTATTATTGAAAATACATTACAGGATTCTTTAAAAATAGGGAACGGTAGGCTGGGATATAGTTCAGTAGTAGAGGGCTTGCTTAGCATGCTGAAGGCCCTGGGTTCACTGCAAACAAACTCCTTAGAAGTGGGGCAGAGCAACTTTGACTCATCTGTGCCTTCTTTTATTCTTAATTTTCAAGCACAATTATTGTAGTCAATTTTGTATCTGCTTTTTGCCCACATAATATCATAAACTGTAAACATCCTTTAAGTGGTGGCAAAGTTTGCAGGTTCCTAGTTTTTAATGGCTGTGCAATATTCCATAGAAGGAATGCGTCCATATTTAACTAACCATTGTCTTGTTGTTGGAAATGTTAAGTTGCTTCCAATTTTTAATCTTATGTAAATAACTCTAAAATATATATTTTCCAAATGGGCTTGGTGGTACGAATCTGTAGCCCCAACTACTGGGGACGCTAAGGGAGGAGGATTGCTTGAGCTCAGGAGTTTTAAGACCAGCCTGGGCAAAATAGTAAGATGCCAGAGGAAAAATAATACCAACAACCCCCCCATACTTTTAGAGAGGGTCTTTTACTTTTGGGGGATTATTTTCTTAAATTAATAACTGAAGATTATAGTCCTAATTATAGGAAAATTGTGTAGCTTCTAGTATACATATTTTTTTTCTTTTTTACCTTGTTGTTTCCCAGAGGGGTTTCAACAATTTTTACTAACTACTACTAGCAACATGCAATTATAGCAGGCTCACCAGAGGTACACAATATCTCGGGAATCACCTCCCCTCTGCATTTAAACTTGCTAATTCTAGCCAACTCTTATACCCTACAGCCATGTCTTTAACGTTATACCCTTCTACCTCTCTCTGCCCTTTTCCCAAAGCTAATTTGGTGTCAGGGTGGGAGCTCTCACTAGGAAGGCTATCCATGAATAATTTAACAATAAACCCTAATGTGGGATAGTTCTTTGGGCTTTGCAAACAATTTTCATATGCATACTCTCATTGAATGCTTATAATCACCCCTGGGAGAAAGACAGGCAGAATTATTACATGGACCAAGGATTGCCACTTATTTTCTGTCTCTCATTATCATTTGTACCCAAGTCCCTTTTTGGTGACAGCGGAGCAGGGGGAAAAAGAGTTGTACTCCATGCAACTGACAGATAAAACCTGAGCTTTGTAATGTAAAGTTTTTCTCATTGACAGGGCATATACTTGGCAAAGTTCAAGAGAACTAAGGAACATGAATCTTGACCTTGGGCTGCTCCCTTCCTTGCAGGTAAACGGCCAGCTCCACTCCCCTAGCCCTCCACAACGGCTCCTGTTTACCAAGCTCTCAAGGAGGAGTGGCTCGTTTACCTAAAGGTTAATGTTAACTTGGGGAGAAACTGACTCTGAATTTGACCTCTGGAGTCAGAAGTTATCTTTGCCCTTTTTCAAATCCTTACCCAAGTGGTCAGAACTAACAATGGCTGCTTATATTTGTCTGCCTCAAAGAGACTAACCAACCAGACAAACAAAAAGGTCAAATGGCTTGTCCTTTCATGAGAAGGGCTCAGACCCATAGTGCAAGGAGCTAAGCCCATGAACTTTAGGAGGGATGGGTTCACCATGGCATTCTTGCCTACATTCCCCTGTATTCTAGGCTGCCTATGACACAAGTACCTGGGTGGCACCGGAGACAGGTGGGAGATGGCAGACAATAGTCTTTGCCACACGTGATTATTTTTTGCTTTGTCTTTCTCTCTCCCAACCTCCCTATTTAATTTATAAGGCAGAAACCTGCTGGCTTCTCTCCAAAGTCTCCTAAAAGAGAATATCTCATTCAAAGGTTGCCTGCTGGAGACTTACATCCTGAACACAACCTGTAGAAGCATTCACTTGGCCCAGTAATGTGTTGTTATTGCTATAGTTGATAGATGTAGTTGCCAAGCTGTGCCTGCTGGTGAACACCTGTAATCCTAGTGACGCTGGAAGCTGAAGCAGAGGATCACAAGTTTGAGGCCAGCCTAAGCAACTCAAAAAAAAAAAAAAAAAAAAGAAAGAAATGCTGGGGCTGTATAGCTCAGGGGACCTGAGTGTCCCTGGGTTGAATCGCCAATACCACAAAATAAAAATTAAAAATGAAATAAATTCTAGCTCTATCACTTCCCAAATACCTAACTTTTAGGTGGTTTACTTAACCTCCTTCTGCAGTTACTTAACCTCATCTGTAAAATGGCTTACCCCAACTATGGGAAATAAACAAGTTAACTCATTTGACTTAATACAATATAAAGTTCCTAGAACAGTGCCTGGCTCATAGTTGGTACTCACGAAGTGCTGTCTATCACTATCAGCTGTATGACCCTGGACTTCTGATGGCAGACTGAGGCACAGAGAGGAAAGTAAGGGGCACATCTGGGACTTAGAACACATGTCTGTCTGACCCCACAGCCTCTCTCTCCTCTACACTCTGCTGTTTTTTCTTCTCAGCCGATCACCCATAAATGGTGTGATTATAAAGTAATTGATTTCCTAGTTGCAGAAAGGAAATCAGAAACTGCACCCAGATGCAGCCTTGATGACGTTAGTTCCTTAAAATTAATTATTTCAGTCCGGTGGTAGAGCTTTGCAGTAGAACACTTATCTAATGTGCCTGAGTTCAATCCCCAGCATTACCATAAATAAATAAATAAATAAAGTGTCCCCACATCCCTTAAAGCCAACTGCTCCTAAATTTCCAACAAAGTTCACATCTCTCTGGATTCTTCATAACCTGGGAATAGCTCTGTTGTTTCTGCTTTGTATTCGTTTTCACTCTTTCCCTTCTTTTCACCAATATGCACATTATACCAGGGCTCTTATTAGGGGTGTAATTAGAATAATTTTAAGGGCTGGGGATGTGGCTCAAGAGGTAGCGTGCTCACCTGGCGTGCTTGCGGCCCGGGTTCGATCCTCAGCACCACATACAAACAAAGATGTTGTGTCCGCCGAGAACTAAAAAATAAAAATTAAAAAATTCTCTCTCTCTCTCCCACTCTCTCTTAAAAAAAAAAAAAAGAGAGAGAGAGAGGAGATAAAAAAAAGAATAATTTTAAGATATTATGGAATTCCTGAATATTAGCTCTTGGAGGGACTTTGAAGAATGTCTATTTACTTTTTAGAGGAGGTTTTGAAATTTCTCCCCCACCCCCCGTACTGCCACTGGTCTGGACTCTAGGAAAGGGGATGTGCACAGAGCTGGAGGGCAAGTCATTGGAGCCAGGACCAAAACCTCTGCTTCATACCCTGCATAATTCTCTTTGCATTGTTCAAGGACGCTTCTGGGTATGATGGCACATGCCTGTAATTCCAGTGGTTCAGGAGGCTGAGGCAGGAGGACTGTGAATGCAAAGCCAGCCTTAGCAACTTAGTGAGATCCTAAGCAATTCAGCCAGAACCTGTCTCAAAAAAATAAGGAGGGCCAGGGGCTGGAGATGTGGCTCAGTGATTAAGCAACCCTGGGTTTAATCTCTGGTTAAAAAAAAAAAAAAAAATTGCGCAAGAACAGCAGGCAAAGTGGACTAAGTAGTTTGGAGAGTTTGAAAAAGAAGACTAAGAGCTTTGCTACCAATGCAACAAACAAAACACAGTAAATAGCATGTTCAGTTGTTCTCTTTTGTTTTACTTTCTTTCCCCCCTGTATCCCTTTGGTACTAGGAATTGAACCCTAGGGGTGCTCTACCCCTAGGCTACATCAACCATCTCATTTTTTATTTTGTGGCAGGGTCTGCTAAGTTTCCCAGGCTGGCCCAATTTTTCTTAATGATGCAAGAGACGTTCAGTTCACTTTTCCAAATAGGATAGTTAGGATGGTGAAAAAACACTGTTGTTTCCTTCCATTTAAGTATGGGTTTGATCTTGAGATCTTCCAAACCAGAGGCTGTCAACTTCATTCTTAGTTAGGGAGCATGAAAATACTCTTTATTGGCCACCAGGGGGAGTAATTGAGCACTGGGATGGCTGGAGGCAAACTCCCTACAGGTTATTTGGAAAAAACTTGGAGTCCATGTCTGGTTTCCACTTCTGAAGGACTACACATTTGACTACTCTTCTTTTCACTGGGAAATGTTTAATGCTTTCTTTTGCCAAGATTGAATGAATACAAATGTCCATTAGTGGGAGGAAAGAATAATTTTGTGGGTGATTAAAATAAGAATGATAGGAAGCATGGCAGTAGTGCATGCCTGTAATCCCAGTGTCTTGGGATGCTAAGACAGGTCACAAGTTCAAGGCCAGTCTCAGCAGTTTAGAGAGACCTTAAGCAACTTAGTAAGACCTTGTCTCAAAATAAAAATTAAAAAGAGCTGGAGATGTAGCTCAGTGGTAGGGTGTCCCTGGGTTCAATCCCCAGCCCTGGGAGAGAGACAGGGTGGGATGGGGGTAGGAAAGGATGATATAGGAACATGTTTAAAAGGTTAGCCAAATTCTTTCATTCCTTCCATTTATAATCTGGACTTTTCTTCCAGTCTGAAGGACTCTCCTCTTTTGTCTGCCTGAAACTTCCTCCTCTTTTCCCAAATAATAGGTTTTCCTTCACACACCCTCTTTCATGTTTTGGCTCTTGTTTCCCTACTAGAAGGGTCCCTCTGAAGCCTCCAGTGACCAGCTCTTGGAAAATGATGAATGGAGTGGGGACAAAAGAATGTAGAGGAGATACCTCTGGATCTAGCTTTCAGCTTAGCCCTTCTGACTCAATATGGCATGGGAGCCACTTTATTATTTCCTTTCTTCATTCCTTATCTTCTTTATGCTTATAGGACCCACAAGAGATTAAAAACTTCTCATTCAGAGTATTTGAGCTTTGATCCAGACAGGATGAAAGAAGATGCCTTTTGCAGCCTCTTTGCTTTTCCTTTTAGCCACCTTTGGAATTTTAGCAAAATATAAACTAACAACAAAGGGATGGGGAATCAAATTGCTCAACGGCTCTGCCAATGAGAAGTCCTGAAAACAACAGGCCACTTTCACTGGGAAAGATAAGAATCTTGCAAACTCAGGTGCCATCTTTTATTCTGCTAGAAATTTAGGAATTCTGCAAGATTGGAAGATGTAATTTTCAGGTTAGGTTCATGTCTAGTCATTTTCTTCATAATATTCAAGACAATATTAGCAAAAACAGATTCCAGCTCTGTACCTCAGTTTTCTCATAAAAAAAATGAGGATAATAACAGACAAATCATGAGACCATTCTAAAGACTGTGTTAACATTTCTAATGCTCTTAAAGCAGAGCTTCGTTCAAAATATGTGCCATATCATAAAAATTTTTTAAAAAGTAATGGCAGGATTGGTGTAAATATTAAATAACTTTCTGGAGCACCCGGCGCATATCAGTGCTTAATAAACGTTAGCCCCCTTCCCATTTCAACCCCAAATGTAAGTAATATTTTTTTTCCTAGAATTTAAATCCCAGAAATAAATTTCCTCAAACCTGGAAGAATATTCCCTCAGAAGGGGTGAGAAATAACAAGTGGAAGGGAAAGAGGGAGGAAAGGAGGCAGGAAAAATGCGAAGGCCAAGGAAGAAAACTGACGAAAAGAAGAACCCACGATGGTGAAGAAGGAGGTGAAGGGCTGTTGGGAGTCCCAGGGATCGCTTGTAACTAAGGGACATTTCACAGGTGGCACCGAGTTTAGGAAATCGGGGGAAGCTGGAAGCGAGCGTTAACAGGAGGGGGTGAGAAGAGACGAGCTGCGGAGCTGAGGGGCTGTGAGGGTGAGTAGCTGGCAGAGGGCAGCCTGGATCTCAGATGGGGTAAGGGGACGTGTCGAGTCAGGTTTGCCGTGGTGGGGAGGCATTAAGAGCCCGCGGTTTGGGGCCAGCACCGGACTTCGGGGGCGCTCTTACCCGCGAATCCTTCTACGCGGTCTCGCCCGAGCTCTACGGCCCGCACCGCTCACAGCCACACCTGCAGGCTCCCCGGGAGGAGTAAAGAGAGACGCTCCCATTGGCTGCCAGACAACCCCAAATCCAGCCCGCTCTCCTCCTAACTCCGCGTCCGCCAGTCTCTCATATTTACATACAGGACGTCTCGGGACTTCGATTGGCCCCTGCATTAGCGGGCCATGGCCCCTCCCTCCGAATCTAATCAACCGTCCCAGAGCTGGTAGAGGGAAACGCTGAGGTTGTCCCGGGAGACGCTGGGGACGCACCGGCTCCCTACAGCTAAGGGGCGCGACTACCCCTCGCCCTCCGCGGGGCTCCTCCCCAGCCCTCACCCAGCGATCGGAGTTCCCGCGGAGGTTCACCCTGGCCGGCGCCTACCGAGCGCAGCGCACCGACGCTGTCCGAAAGACTAGCTCCCGAGCTCCGGCTGCACCCGCCGCGGGGAGGGAAGGACTTGAACTTAAGCCCTCCAACGACGGTCAATTGCCGAAACCAGAAGCTGGAGAGCAGTGGATGGAGACTCAAGTCAGGATCGCAGTCGCAGGCCTGTTTTGCCTGAGTGACCTTGGGCAGTCCACATTACCTATCTGAGGCTTAGCTTCTTTCACAGTAAAATGGGTGTTGCCAATCAGCCATGTACCGCTCAGACTTTCTGAATCAGGACATCGACCTGATTAATAAGAGTGCCACCCAAACCGACTGAAAAGTCAATGAGGCTTAAGGGGTCAGGGGTCTCGGTTTCTCACCACAACCATTTGACTGTCCTCAGAGTGGGAAACCGTGGTAGTGACTGGATTCAAATATTTGTACTTTTCTCGCCATTCCTCATACCTCGCCCAGACTGCAGCCTGCAAAGGACTGGTAGGCAGAGAGGAGGTCTTTCTGCCTGGATTAATTCAGGATTTGGTGAAAGATCAAAGGGTCGATTTTAAGTGCATAAACTATAGTGTTTTATCTTATGTATTGGGGGACGGCTACGAGGGGTTGAACTCGGGGGCACTCGACCACTGAGCCACATTCCCAGGCCTATTTTGTATTTTATTTCGAGATAGGGTCTCACTGAGTTGCTTACTGCCTTGGCATTGTTGAGACTGGCTTTGAACTCGCGGTCCTCCTGCCACACCGCGCCTGGCAACTATAGTGTTTTTAGACAATGCTTTCTTGTTGTCAATGTCCTTACTTCTTCAGTCATGAGAAACTTTCAGGGGTTTGATGCAATGCCACTGAAATGTGGTCACTTCTATGGGAAAGGTTTAGTCTCTAGGATCATCCTCTCTGCTGAGAATAGAGCCTTTGCTGGTCACTTAATGAGCAACAAAAGGAGGAAGAAAAACTGTACCTTCTCAGGAAAGCTACAGTCCAAAATTCTAAGAGAAGGGGCAGAAGCCACATTTCTGATGGGGACCCTTTGGGGATTAATCCAGGAAAGCTTCCTGGAGGATTTGAGCGAACTCATTGGGAGCATTGTGCCCATGGGTGTGCCCAGCACTTCATGCTGTGCTGTGATAGAATATGGAGGAAATGGCAGTGAAGGGACTTCAAAAATCAAAAACAAAAAACTTGCATAGCATGGAAATGCATGTCTGCAATCCCAGCTACTTGTGCGGCTGAGGCAGGAGAATCAAAAACTTGAACCAACCTGGGAAATGGAAAAAAAAAAAAAGGACTGGGATGCTGGGGTGTAGCTCCAGGGTTAGAACACCCTTAGGTTCAATCTCCAGTACTGCAAAATTAAACTAGTAAAATTAAATTAAAGGTTGTCTAAATATTATTTGAAAGTGAAAACCCATTTGATCTGCAGCACATGCAGAAAGAAATCCTATGTTAATTTCCCTTATCTAAATAAAGCACCTGTCATAAACCCTCTATGGAGGGAGGGTCTCTCTCAAGGAGTTTTTCTCCTTGTACATTCTTAAAAAATTCTGTCAACAGCCTCATAAGAACCTCCCATCCTTTGAAGCCCTAAAACACCCCCTTCCCTATAAAGCTGGTATGTAAGCCTTTATCCCCAGCTGTTTGGGGAGTTACTTACTACTATCTATATGCATATGATGTTGTCAGCATTTGAACCTAGGTTGGTAACCTAAGCTCCTCCGATCCAAAGAAACTGCCCCTTTACCTGCTTATTTGCAAGAGCAGGAGGCTATAGGTAAAGGTGTAGCTTAGCCCCATGGATACCAGAAGTCTGTGACAAGAAGCTTACATGGAGTGTAAATGAACAGAAAAGTGAACAGAGAAGTGGAGTGAACAGAGAAGCCCAAGGTGGAATCAGCAGCCCATCTGCTGCTCCCAGAAACCTCTCTGCCACATAGTCCTCTTCCCTCTACCCTGCAGGTGGCCCAAGCTGTACTGCCCCTCCCCCTCTCCAGAGCCCTAAGGGCCCAGGTGACCACCACCAACTGGTCCCCCAGCAGATGCTTCCCTAAGACAAACAGTCCTAACTCTGTTCCCCTCCCCCACCCCACCTTTTTCTCTCCCCAGTGTCCTACCAATCTGCTCCACCAGGCTCATGCTTCGGTTTCTTGTCCCTCAGGAGTGATATTGTGATGGAAATGAGGGAGAGGATGCAGAAGGGAGCAGCAAAGATTTACAGCTTCCAGAGGGTTTCCATTAAAATCCCTGACAACTGGTTATTTATGAGAGACGGTTGGCTGCAGCGGGAGCTAATAGGCCAGATCCTGGCACCGCTGTCCTTTCAGGGGTAATGACAGGAGCCAACAGGGTAAACGGTAGAGCGGCCCCAATATGTAGGCCAAAGCAGGCTTCCACGGTCAGGCACACTCTCCAGGGCCAGAATGAAGCCAGGAAATCAAAGAACATCAGTGATTTGTACCAGGCAGACCCAAATCAGAAAACCCCACGTGGCAAACACTGAGGGACTTTCTGGACTGGGCATGAAAGGTGGAAGCAGAGTGTTGGAGGGTCTTCCCAGATGTCAAAGAGTGTTGACTGCAGGGTTGTGGCTCCGTGGTACAGCACTTACCTCGCAGGTTTGAGGCACTGGGCTTGAGCCTCAGCACCACATAAAAAATAAATTAATAAACAAAGATATTGTGTGTCCATCTACAACTAAAAAAAAATTTTTTAAACAAAAGTGTTGACTGCATCCCCTTCTCTGAATTCCAACTCAGAGAAAAGCAAGGTGGGGTTGGGAGGTGGGGGGAGTAAAAACAAGCCTGAGATGTTATTTTCATTGTTTTGTCCCTAAAGCACCCAAGTGACTTGATAAATAAAGGGTAAAACAATAATGAAACCCTCAGAAGATTGTTTGCTCTATAGTTGACACACAGAATTTTCTCAGCATGGGATTCTTCTTTCATGAAATTAATTACAGAGAGATCCTGCCTCCGCTTCCCGAACCCAGGTCCCTCCTGAAAAGCCTTTTCTTCCAGTGCCAGTCCTGCGGAAGGAAAGTCTAGATATATGTTCCAGGGATGGGTTAAGGATAGGGAGTGGGAATGAGGCAAGGACGGTAAGGTGAACTTTTGCATACCCCAGATTTTTTTTTTTTCTTCAAGTCTACAGTGCATGAGGGAATGGGTAGAAATATGTACACAACACTTACAGACCCCTCCTCCCCTCCAGCATTTCTCTTTCTTTCGGATAAAGAAACCAAGGCCTAGAGAAGTGAGTTGGCCTGTCCAAGGCCTTGTAGTGGGTTCATAGAGCCCACTGTTCCCTTCTCTACACTCTTACTAGTGATATTACTGAAATAAAAATAGAAATTACAAGCTAGTCACAGTATAGCACATCTGTAATCCCAGCTACTCCAGAGACAAAGGCAGAAGAGTTGCAAGTTCAAGGCCAGCTTGGGCAATTTAGTGAGATCTTGTTTCAAAAGAAAAAATAAAAAGGGGACTAGGGATGTAGGTCAGTATTAGAGTGCCACTATATTCAATTCCCAGTGTATGTGTGTGTGTGTGTGTGTGTGTGTGTGTATACACACACACAGCCAGTGGAGCAGGCTTGTAATCCCAGGAATTTGGGAAGCTAAGGCAGGAAGATTACAAATTTGAGGCCAGCCTTGGCAATTTAGCAAGATCCTATCTCAAAAAAAAAAAAAGCTGTGATGTAGCTCAGTGGTAGTGCACCCCTGGGGTTAATCCCCAGTACCAAAAGAAGAAAAAGAAAAAAATAAGAGAAATAGAAATTGCTGCCCAACACTGTTTTTGAGCTCTCCACACTTTGATGCATAGCTGTATCTGATGGTAAATAGGGCTAGAAATAGGACTGTCTCTGGAAATAGGGCTGTTCAGCCATATGCATGGAAATTTCAGATTTCTGTCTTTCTCTTGCCTGTCTTCTTCTTCTTCCTCCTTCACCTTCTAGGGAAACAGCTTTTCCTAAGAGTAGGTAGCTGTTTATTGCTATTTTAATGCATCCTTTTCTTGGTATGGGGGCACCTAGGAACAAATGCCAGAGAAGTGCCTCCACTGCAAGGGGAATAACAAGCACATTCCTTAAGACTGTCCTATGTGCTAAAGGAGACACAAACTCAGTACTAACACACTACATGGAAGAAAAGGAAGTGGTGCAGTGGCACACACCTGTAATACCAGGGACTCAGGAGGCTGAGGCAAGAGGATCAAAAGTTTAAAGTTAACCTTGGCAAATTAGTGAGACCAGGTCTCAAAAAATAAAAAAGGACTGGGGATGTAGCTCAGCATACAATTCTCCTGGGTTCAATTCTCAGTACCACAAAAATAATAAATAATTTAAAAATATATTTTATTAGTTGTTGGTGGACCTTTATTTTTATGTGGTGCTTAGAATTGAACCCATGCTAGGCAAATGCTCTACCACTGAGCCACAACCCCCAAATAAACAATTTTTAAAAATAAGCAAAACAATGGCTCAAGTGGTAATGCATTTGCCTGGCATGTGCGGGGTGCTGGGTTTGATCCTCAGCACCACATAGAAATGGAATAAAGATGTTGTGTCCACGAAAAATGAAAAATAAATATTAAAAAATTCTCTCTTCTCTCTCTCTTTTAAAAAAAAATAAACAGGGGCTGGGATGTGGCTCAAGCGGTAGCGCGCTCGCCTGGCATGCGTGCGGCCCGGGTTCGATCCTCAGCACCACATACAAACAAAGATGTTGTGTAAGCCAAATACTAAAAAATAAATATTCAAAAAATTCTCTCTCTCTACCTCTATCTCTCACTCTCTCTTTAAAAAAAAAAAATAAATAAATAAACAAAACAAAAGGGCCCTCTGCAAAACCGTCCTTTCATTTTTCTTCAGAGGGCTTGGGACATCCATTTCCCAGTAACACTTATTTTTGGTAGCCACACAATGCACATGCATGTCATGGATATGTAATATGTAGCATGATACACTAATAACATTTCATCTGATAATACCAGTAATATGTAGTCAAATCCAGACTTACAAAGCAGTTAAGTACCTTCAGAATCTTTACTGTTCAATGATCCTGGGTTCAATCACCAGCATCATCAATAATAGCTATTATTATTATTATTTTATTGTTGTTTAATGAGCAATTTAATATGTAATGGTTAGAGAATGGTGAAGTAAATCATGGTAGAGTCACTTGTAACAAAATAGAAACCAGTAAAAATGAGGTTTTATGTGAAAAAGTTTTTTAGCTAATAATGTGAAAAAAGGTTACGATTATGTCAAACACAGACTTATATGCAAAAAAAAAGAAGAAATGCTAAGAGAGAATTTTCCAAAAAGGGGGGTGGATGGGGAGAGAGAGAAAGAGAGAACCACAATTCTCTCATACAGATTTTTAAAAATGAATGTGTGTTAGGGCTGGGGATATGGCTCAAGCGGTAGCGCGCTCACCTGGCATGCGTGCGGCCTGGGTTCCATCCTCAGCACCACATACAAACAAAGATGTGACCGCTGAAAACTGAAAAATAAATATTAAAAATTCTCTCTTAAAAAAATTTAAAAAAATGAATGTGTGTTAGATATTTTATTTGACACATTCAAATGAGGAAAGCATTCAGATGGTTAGATGGTTCCAAAAAGAAGTCAAGAAGCACAAAATTTGAGAAAAAGAATATTGAAAGGAATTGCAAATGGAGGCAAAATTTTTTGTTTTTTTTTTTCCCAGAAGGGAAAGAAGACAATTAAGTTTCTATCAGACCAGACAGAATTTACTTCTCTATTAATTATCTCCAATTTACAGAGTTATAAAATAACCCTCATAGAATCAACTGGAATCAACTAATTCAAGGAAGGCCGTCATATAGACTAATTTTCTCAGTTTTAGCAGGAATCTTGACTAATAAAGTCAAGGGACTTAAAATATTGGTGAGATTATGGAGTTTTTTTATACCAGTTTATTATTTGGTATAATTTTTGAAAAAACAAAACAATGCCAATTTGTAAAAGGGACCATTGCAAAGTGCCTTTAAATGTTAGCACTTTGGGCTGGGAAAAATCAGTCAATATTAGCAATTTCTGAAATGTTTAATAGGTGATTTGGGTTGCCCACATATTTTAGAGACAAGTGGTTAATGTGAGGTACACCTGGACCCTGTTTTTCCTGAAGTTTATAAAACACTATACTTGACCTGCATATAGTAAAAGTTCTGTCATATCTCAGCCTAGTAGTCCTCTTCTTTCTCAAATTTAGGCACTGAAACAATCTGCACTTTGGAAGGATTAGGTGGTTACAGAGACAACAAGATTCAAGGAGGAAATCCCTTTCACCCTCTTTTTACATGCAATTGAAAGTTCAAATGCCAATGTCATTGCCCCTCCACAGGGCTGGGCAGGGCTCATGCTGCAAGTAAAGATGCAAGTAGAAGTTGCTGCTTGGGCACTTTCTTCTCCACTTGCTTCCTGCTCTTTCTCCTTCCCAGGATCCATGCCTGTGTCACCAGATACTGCAGAGGACACTAGTCCACAGCTATTTCAATTTGTTCTAAGAAAATTCAGTTCCTCAGTCTCATTAGCCACATTTCAAATGCTCAATAGCCACATATGAATAGTGGCTACTGGATCTGGTAGTGCAGATATCAAACATTTCCATTGCAGCAGAGAATTCTCCCAGACAGCACTGCTGTGCATAACCACTCATTCCCTTTGTCTTTACTTTAATTTTCTCTCATCCATCCCTTTTTCTGCTTGCCAAGCTTCTTCTTCAAGTAAATCCATTGTCAAATCTTCTAACAAAGACTCTCTCTTCCATCAAGTTTTAGCTAGGCTCCTCTAAGCCCTCTTCGCAATTTGGCCTTGACTGTTTTCCTTGTCTGTTTTTTTTTTTTTTTTTTAAATATTTTTTAGGTCTAGATGGACACAACACAATGTCTTTATTTTTATGTGGTGCTGAGGATCGAACCCGGTCCCGCCCATGCTAGGCGAGTGCTCTACCTCTGAGCCACAATCCCAGCCCCTCCTCCTTGTCTGTTCTTGGGAGTTCAGTTTTAGCAGGAATCTTAAGGTAGTTAAAGAGAACCCCTTACACTTGATATCTGATTATTCTCAATATCTGATGAAATTCTTCCTCTTCTACTCTCAATATCATTCTCTGGCCTGGCCTCCCTTCAGCAAGAATCCTATTGTTAGTTTAGTAAGAATTTCCCTATTCTTTCTGTTTGTTTGTTATATTGGGGGTTGAACCCAGGGGTGCTTTACCACCAAGCTACATCCCCAGCCCTTTTCATTTTTTTATTTTGAGACAAGGTTTGGCTAAATTGCTAAAGCTGGCCTTGAACTTGCAATCCTCTTGCTTCAGCTTCTCAAATTGCTGGGATTACAGAGTGCACACCACAGCTTCCCTACTCTTGATGTCTCCCCTTGGTAATTTTGTGAGTGTGTGTGTGCTGGGATGGAACCCAGGGCCTCACATATTCTAGGCTAGTGTTGGTCACTGATCTACACTCCCAACCTCTTTAGTACTTTTCTGTACACTGACTCCTATCATCACTTTGTTCCTATTGTAATACTCCTAAATAAAGTTTTCCTTTTTTTTTTTCCAAACTGGGGATTGAATACAATAAGGATAAGTGGGAATTTATAGTCAACAAGCAGAGTGAGGGGGCAATGGGTGCAAAATTTCTAAGAGGCAACATCATGGTAGGGAGATTCTTGCTAAACCCAAGTTAACAAGATTCCAGTTGAAGAAAGGCCAGGGAGATCACATTTCAAGGATGATATTCATGCTCACATAAGGAGCTTATTGCTGAGTTTATTTATTATGATACTGGGGAACTGCACACAGGGCCTCATGCATACTAAGCAAGGGGGCTACCACTGAGCTACATCCTCAGTCCTGCTAAGTTTGTTCTTTTTTTTTTTTTAAAGTTACAGAAGGACATAGTATCTTTATTTATTTTTATGTGGTGCTGAGGATCGAACCCAGTGCCTCACATGTGCAAGGTGAGCGCTTTGCCACCGAGCCACAACCCCAGCCCCTAAGTTTGTTCTTAATTAAAGAAAGAGCACTACCTTAAAGAATTATCTCTAAAGAATAATTTGTTCATAGAAAGGAATGATAAAACACAAAGAGGGGCTGGGCTTGTAACTCAGTTGGTAGAGTACTTGCTTTGCATGCACAAGGCCCTGGGTTCCATCCCCAGCACCACATAATTAAAAAAAAAAAACAAACACAAAGAGACTCGGGAATATTGCATGATAAACGCCAGAGTCTCATCTATAGGACTCTTACTATTCTGTGGCAAGAGGAAAAAGGAAAATGAAAAAGACCTCTCAATGAACCTCCAAAGGCATGGAGATTTCTCAGTCAAAATTGAAAAAAAAAAGTTAAAAAAATACATATATAAAAAACATATATGTAAAATAGTTCGTTGGAGGGGATAAAATAGATCTCTTGTCACTACTCCTGACCAGGAAAACCTGAGGGGCATTCCTAACAACTACAACTCCCAGCCAGCCCTGCGGCGGGGCGGGGCTTGCTGACCGTTATGACACCACGGGCGGGGCCGGGCTGGATCGGCGATCCCTGGGGCTTTTAGTCCCGCCCCTGCCCCTTTTCCTGCCTTGTTGCTGTTGCGCGGCTGCCGGCTGCTACCCTGGTGAGTCCCTGAAGTGAAAGGGGGCCGCTGGGCCCTCGGGTTCCCCAGACTCAGACTTCCAGCACCGAGAAAGGACTTGGACGGTAGAGGTGCGGCCGATTTCAGCTTTCACCTCACGCCACCTCCTAAGGTGATCTTCAGTGGGAGTTAGACCCCGGAGGCCCTGGCGCTCCTTCCGAGGCCTTGGAGGGTTCAGGGACAGTTTTCTCCTGAGGAGGGCAGGGGCGCAGTGCTTTTGGTCGCTGACCGGGGAGAGGGTCGTGACGCAGCAGCCTCCCTACGTGTCCTTGGCGTCATGCCCCCTCCCACCGCCACCTGGGGGTTCGTAATCCGCCTCGCCTGGACGTCGCGCGGACTGCTGCCCCGCGCGGGCGGGGCCGCGTCACTCCGGAGAAGTTACTTTTCCTTAGGCCTCAGTTTCCGGCTCTGCGAGTAGGCTTCATACCTGAAGCCCCCTCCCATTTTATTCAGGGCAGCCTAGAAGAAAAAGGCGTAGTGCCGACCTACTTCACCGTTGCTTTTCCCTTGCCCCTCCCCACTGGCATTAGCCCGATTTAGTTTGGGGGCTAAAGTTCCCATTCACATTTGATTTCAGCCCCACCCGGACAGGTTAACTTTTTTCCTGTCGCTTGGATTCTTTGCTGCAGATGCCGGCCAACAAGTGGCCATGGTTGGAGTCGAGTAGAATAATATGGAAGATACATTATAACTCATCTCTTAGGGTTTGCCCAATCCATATGAAACAATGGAACGTGATGCAGTAGGTCTTTGTCGCTTGTGTCGAACACATGATTTATGAATAACTGGATGGCTCATTTGCCCAGATAATTTCAGGGGGCTTTGAAACTCTACCCTTTGGCAGACTTGACAGCTGTGGAGTGGAAAGAACCTTTAAAAGGGTAGTCAGTAATCCTGAGTTAATTGGAACTAACAAGTTGTATGGTTCAAATCACATTGTACATTTAGGCTCTTTGAAAAATGTGCCTGTACTTGCTGACACAGTGTCATGCTCCTGATTTTCTTAGAAAAGAAAGATAAAATGAACACTTTCACTTTCTTTTTCTTTCACTTGGGATTATCATTGTAGCCGTAAATGTCCTTAGAGATTTTCTAACATGATCCATGCATTTTACTGATGAGGTAACAGAAACCTAAATGTAGATAGTGTGACTTGGCCAAGATCTCAGGCTAGTTTGTATAAGAACTAAGACAGAAACCCATGTCCCTTGACTGGTGCCTACTCCCCTTTCCAATACTCTTCAAACACTGCATCTGCGCATATCACTATGACATGACATAGGAAAGTCATCCATTTCAAGAAAAAAGTGTGGGTAGACCAAGATTTTCACAGACTTTCTGGTTGCTTGTGTCCCAGAACTGTTTTCCTATGCTTTCCCTAGTACTGCTGGCACTATGGTTGATGTGATATGTGGAATAAGGGCTTGCTTAGAATAAGCTGAGCAGCCAGTTCAAATAGTTGTCAATGAGTAGTCTTAAAGCCTTTGGGATTATAAAAGTCTTCTAAGGCACTCTAAAACATTTTAGTTAAGGAACTTGAATGAACTTGGGAAATTTGGATAGAGCAAGTGGCTCAGTAATCTGAGCAGCCATTATTTCTGGTTTTGATTTTCCTACCTGTCTCAGGGACACATACTACCAGTGTTCAGTAAGGTTAGTTATATGTATGCATCTACCAGGGTCAGGGAGAAATGGGATTCAAATCAGTTCATTCATTTTGCTAATTGCTATTAGCTTTAGAAAATAAGCATAAGTATGAAGCAATTAGATTTAATGTAGATTTGACTTTTACTAATGTTTGTTTTTACTATTCCCAAATGAAGAATAGATTTGCGTGTGTTGGCTATATAAATGTTGATATCCTTTTGTGAATTAATCCAGAGAAGCTACCTGTGTAGCTATGTCTCTTGAAACATGCCCCCACTCATATAAAAGAATAATTAATGTTGGGCTGGGCACCATGGTGCACGCCTGTAATCCCAGTGACTCAGGAGGCTGAGGCAGGAGGATGGCAAGTTTGAAGCCACCCTTGGCAATTTAGTGAAATCCTGTCTCAAAAAATATAAAGGGCTGGAGATATGGTGCCCTTGGGTTCAATCTCAGTAACACACACACACACAAAAGTGTTGGGCATTTAAAATTATTTTTTCTGGGCTGTGGATGTGGCTCAAGCGGTAGCGCGCTCGCCTGGCATGCGTGCGGCCCGGGTTCGATCCTTAGCACCACATACAAACAAGGATGTTGTGTCTGTCAATAACTAAAAAATAAATAAATATTAAAATATTCTCTCTCTCTCTCTCTTAAAAAAATAAAATAAAATTATTTTTTCTGCTAAAAAGCATATCAATGTAGTTTGCAGATTCACTCAAAACAGAAGTAGAACTGGCTATTGTTGCCTTTTAGGATAAAAGGATCTGTGCCCTTCATGGAACAGTCCTGGGAGTAGTATATTAAGCTTAAAAAGCTCATTAGGTGAAAATATGTCATGTTTTCTTAGGAGTCAGTTCAGGGGACTTGTTTTAAAATACACTCCTATTATTGCCAGCTCCCCTGAGGGCCCTAATCCTTTTGGAAACCAAGCTGGAGAGGAGGGGTGGGGAAGGAAGGTCAAGTAAAGTGCCTATGGTAGTTTGTGGCATCTCTGTATTATGCTTGATGGTTTTGTTTTTTTTAAATCCTTATTTATTTTTCTTGGTCATTTCTTATGAGGCCAGCCTAATTTGGGGGTAGAAATTAAGGAATTAGGTAGAATACCATTCCACAATTTCTAGGGGACCTAAAATATCTACTGCTTTTTCATGTTTAGGTAACTCTCAGGGCTTCTAAATTTAACTGTTTTGCTCTTCATATGTTTCTTCTCCTTTGCCTCTATGATTTATTGCCAGAATTACAAGTGGATGGTAGAAAGGTCCTACAGTGAGAAGAATGGTTAAAGGAGGGGAAGTTAATGTGTAAATCATTCAAATTTTCCTTCCATATCCTTTCTTTAGTACCTTCTCCACAAACAGTCATCTCTAAACTGCTTTGTCAGAAAGGTAATTTCCCAAGCCATTGTTGGAGCCCATTTGTCCCAAGGGATTTTATCACAGGGAGGAAGGAAAGATTTTATACGGATCACTGATCTTAAAAATCAGCAGATGCCTTCCTTCCAGGAAAAGTAGGAGTCCTTCCTCACTGACATAATTCAGATTGGTATAGTTATGCTTGAGGTTTGCTTGGTGCTGTCCTAAACTTTGGTAAAGGAGAGAAGAAAAGCCAGTCTTCGGAGAGGAGAGTTTTAATCTTTATTAGAAGAATGGTTGAAATCTAAACTGGGTACGGTGGTTTGTGCCTGTAATCTCAGCTACTGGGCAGGTGGAGAGCATTACAAGTTAAAGACCAACCTGAGCAACTTAGCAAGACCCTTTCTCAAAATAAAAATTAAAAACGTTAAAAGAATCATTGACTTCTGAATACCCTGAGTCCTGCTGAGAATATTATGAGATCCTGAAATGAGAAACTTCATGGAGTCTTACATTTTTAAAAAATATATTTTTTAGTTATAGTTGAATACAATACCTTTATTTAATTTATTTTTTATGTGGTGCTGAGGATAGAACCCAGGGCCTTGCACATGCTAGGTGAGTACTCTACTGCTGAGCCACAACCCCATTTTTGATAAGCACAGAACCAAAGCTGTAGACTTTTCCAGACAGATTGATTAGGTTTTAAAATGAACGAGACAGTTTTTCCTCCAAATGAGCACTCAAACCTCAAAACATGAGCTCTATAAGGTATTTTGTGTGTATACCTGTGTGCATGCCCTGTCCTTTCTTCAGAGTTCTGCTCATGAGCTACTTTTTTTGGGGGGGAGGGGGGATGTCCCAGGGATTGAACCCAGGGGTGCATAACCACTGAGCTACATCGCCAGCCCTTTTTATTTTGAGATAGGGTCTTGCTGTGTTGCTTAAGGCCTCAATAAGTTACTGAGGCTGACTTTGAATTTGTGATCCTCCTGCTCAGCCTCCTAAGCCACTGGGATTACAGACATGCACCACCATGCCTGGCTCATGAGTTACTTTGGTGGTTTTTTTGGTAAGAAGACAGGCTGTAAAAAGCCACCCCAACCTGGTTTTACTTTTTAGAGTAGCATCCATTTGTATAACACCTTGCAAGAATTTGAGTGTGTGGAAGGTGGGTAATGGAGTGTGAATTGGATGGGTTCTTTTCTTTTTAAATATTTTTTAGTTGTAGATGGACACAATACCTTTAATTATTTTATTTATTTATTTTTATGTAATGCCAGGGATCAAACTCAGTGCCTCATGCATGCTAGGCAAGCACTTTATTATTAAGCCACAACCCCAGCCTCTTGAATGGGTTCTTAAGGAAATCATATTAGTGCCTTTTTTGGCACCATGCTGCTTGAACCAGCCATGCCAGCTGAACCAGCCACAGCAAGAATTGACATTGCATCTGGATATTATATCCTCACCCGATTATAGACAGAAGAAAGCTGAAAAATATCAACTTCCCCACGGGTATTCCATAAATTAAGAGTAGAGTTTAAAAAAAAAAAAAAAAAGACTTAGCCCCACCATCACCTCCATATCATCATCATCATCATCATTATTATTAATTACTTATTATATTTTTTGCAATGCTAGGGATGGAACCCATGACCTTGCAAATGCTTTCTACTAGAGTTATGTCTATCCCCAGTCTACCCTTAACATTATTTACCTGCAGAATTCCTTCTCTTTTTACTGTTTGATATGCATATCAATATGCATATCTTGTTCATTCATTTGTTCAACAAATACCCAATTATTGATTATTTTGCATTAGGCATTGTGTTGCTAGTCATAGGAAAAGAACTAGAAGTGAGATACTTAGGTTAATTGAGGGGCAGTCTCTGGAAATCACTCTTACCTGAATGTTCTTCATGATCCATAGGCAAAGGACAAATTAAATCATTTTATATTCTTAGATAAATTGGTGCTTCTGGCTTAGGACAGAGAGAAGGAAATTTGCTGACCTCAGAATGATTGGAGACTCCTAGGGAGAAAGAGTCTGCAAGCTGATAAACCTCCCTGCCTATCTTCCCATACCATCCAAAAGAAACTCTCATCACAGACAATAGTTTATTATGGGGGAAATAATAGACCAGAATGGGACCCCACCCCCTCCACTTTGAAAAAATGTTCTAAGGTTTGAGGTTGAGGATGTGGCTAGACTATGTCAAAAACCAGAAAGCCAGTGATTTCTTAGTTCTTTAGCTTAATCTCAAGAATAGTTCAGTGCCCCCACAGTCCCCTTGCCTTCTCTCTGAAAAAAAAAAAAGACAAGGGGACTTTGTTTTCATAAGGAATTGCATCCCTTCTTTTGAATACCAGAGTATTTTGCACTTCTTTTTCATTCATTTGGCAGTTACTTATATACTCATTTAGCCTCTCTATGGGACTAGGACCCTTTTGAGGGCAAGGTCAATGCCAGGAAAAAATAAAAATCCCTCCACAAACATACTAGTAATCACTAGCATCTGTTAAACCCTTTCTTTTTGCAGACTGTTAAATTCTACCAACAACTATCTGAAAGCAGAGAACTAGAGTACTAGGGATATAGCTCAGTTGGCAGAGTGCTTGCCTTATATGCACAAAGCCCTGGATTCAATCCCCAGCACTGCCAAAGGAAAAAAAAAACAGATTTCTGGGAATTTGGAAGAAGAGGTCTGGTTGCATATATTTCAAAATAAAACCAGGAAATAGGTAAGGTGGGGCAGAGTTGAAAGAGCAATAGTGTTTTGTTTTGTTTTAATATATTTTTAGTTGTGGTTGGGCATAATATCTTTATTTTGTTTATTTATTTTTATATGTTGCTGAGGATCGAACCCAGCATGTGCTAGGTGAGCACACTACCATTGAGCCCTAGCCCCAGCCCCAGCCCCAGCCCCTGCCCCCAATAGTGACTTTTTGTTTTGTTTTTGTTTTCTTGGTACTGGGGATGGAACTGAGAACCCTGTGCATAGTGTGCCTGTATGTGTGTATTATCTTCCAACATGTCCCAACAGCTGTGCTTGTAAGGTATCATTTAGTATTTGCATATAACAGCTGCAATATTTTTTTCCATTTCCTAGTAAAACAGTAGGTTGAGAATCATAGACTCACTAATGTTAGAATCATTTAAAAGACAGTGCATATGACTTGTTTGAGGAACAGGAAGTATGAGGTCAACAATTCAGAGTACTGGCTTCTTTTAATCACATTTTATCTGTATACTGTCATCTAAAATGGTGAAAATCCATTTTATAAAAAGGGGTTCAAAGTCCCTTGCTTCTTCTAGACCTGGACTGCATTTTCCTGCTTCTTTGCTGTTACAAAGATTTCTTTGCTGTTTCCTTCCCTTGGAATGCCATTCATGACACACCCACTTGACAAATCCAAATCTTCCTTGAGGGGTTATGTAAGATTCTAGTAACTTCCGGAAACTTTTCTTTGTTTTCATAAGGAATTGCATCCCTTCTTTTGAATACCAGAGTATTTTGCACTTCTTTTTCATTCATTTGGCAGTTACTTATATACTCATTTAGCCTCTCTATGGGACTAGGACCCTTTTGAGGGCAAGGTTAATGCCAGGAAAAAATAAAAATCCCTCCACAAACATACTAGTAATCACTAGCATCTGTTAAACCCTTTCTTTTTGCAGACTGTTAAATTCTTTATTCTGTCAGTCAGCATGAGTCTACCTTGAAGTGTCTTGCTTAGTGGCAGGCTGATTTAATGGCTGGACACTTTTTATTATTACACTTAAGCCTCACAAAACAACAGCAGTTGGGGTAGATGTTGTTATAGGCCCCTTTTTACAGATGAAGAAATAATCACAGAGCCTAACTGATTTAAGTAAATTGCCCAAATGTTATCCCTTTATAAGAAGGGGAAAGTGTGATTTGAATATTACTATTCTGACTTCAAAACCCATGTTTCCCACCACCTCATGTCACATAGTCTCTTATTTCTATCTTTGTTCTAATCTCAGCCTAGTTTAGGGTCTTTTGTGTATGTGGTACTGCAAATTGAACTCAGGGGCCTTATACAACTGAGCTACATCCCAACCCTTTTTTAATTTTTTTATTTTGTGACAAATTCTCACAAAGTTGCCCAGTCTGACCTCAAACTTGTGATCCTCCTGCTTTAACTTCCCAAAACATACTGTCTTTTATATGGAAGGGCCCAATAATTATAAATGGAATTTAATGAAGACACTGAACGCTAGAGAGATTAACTTAGGAAAGTCATAGGGCTTATTAGGATGAAAAATCTAAAATCTAGGTCTTCCATATTCCCTAGGCTGTTTTCTCTAGGTTGTCTTGTTTATTAAAGGGAAATAGAATCAGCAGGATACTGTGGCACAACCCTGTAATCCTAGTGACTCAGGAGGCTGAAGCAGGAGGATCATAAATTCCAATTCAGCCTCAGTAATTTAGTGAGGTCCTAAGCAACTTAGCGAGACCCTGTCTCAGAATAAAAAAATGAAAGGAGAGAGGGATGTAGCTCAGTGGTAGAGTACCCCTGAGTTGAATCCCCAGTACCAAAAAAGAAAAAAAAAAAAGGAAACAACTACCACCAACTACCTGTAAGCAGAGAACTAGAATACACCTGTAATCTCAGTGACTTGGAAGGCTGAGACAAGAGGATCCCATGTTCGAGGCCAGCCTCAGCAGTTTAGTGAGGGCCTAAGCAACTTTATGAGACCCTTTTTCAAAATTTAAAAGGGGCTAGAGATGTACCTCATTGGTAAAATGCCCCTGGAAACCCATTCCCCACAAAAAAAAGTATACGAGGGTTTGGGTTGTGTATACCTGAAATCTCAGCTACTCTAGAAGCTGAGGCAGGAAGATCAGAAGTTGAAGGCCACTTTAAGCAAGACCCTGCATCAAAACATAAAAAGGGCTGGAGGTGTAGCTCAGTTGTAAAGTGTGTCTCTGGGATCTATCCCAGACATCAAAAGAGAGAATGTGAGTGTGGTGATGCTTATGGTAAAGAGGTCAAAGATATATTCTCTGAAAATTCTTAAAAGTATGGGAAGTTATGGATGAGAAATGGTACAAAGTGAAACAGAAAGCGAATTGTGTGGTCTCACTACTTGTCAGAATTTTGCTTTTTCTGATTGCCTTGAACAGAATGTTCTTGGGTGAGAGCCCAGAAATCTCTGGCATTTCAGAAAACCTTTCCGAGCCTTACTCTATTCCGTATCTCATAACAGGACACCCATCATGGAAAAAACAATAGAAGATCCCCCCACATCAGCTGTCTTGCTCGATCGTTGTCATTTCTCTCAGGTCATCTTTAATAGTGTGGAGAAGTTCTATGTCCCTGGAGGGGACATCACATGCTATTATACCTTTGCCGAGCATTTCATCCCTCGTCGAAAGGACTGGATTGGCATCTTTAGAGTAAGTGTTTAATTTAGTACCAAGTAATTGGGAACTAGAGGTGAATCTTTGTTACCTGAGGGTGTGACTCTTGTATGTATCATGTCTGGCTAATTTTAAAATCCTAAATTAAATTCCTTATCATTTCCCTTATCACATACCAATGTGTGCTGTGGAACTCAAACTTTAATTTTAATTTCAAATTAAAATAACATAGGAGCTGGGCTGGGGTTGTAGCTCAACAATAGCATGCTTGCCTAGCACACATGGGGCACTGGGTTCGATCCTCAGTACCACATAAAAATTAAATAAAGATTGTGTGTCCACCTATAACTAAAAAATAAATATAAATAAAATAAAAATAACATGGGAGCCAGGCGTGATGGTGCATGCCTGTAATCCCAGCAACTCAGGAGGCTGAGACAAGAGGATTGCAAGTTCAAAGCCATCCTCAGCGACTTAGTGAGGCTCTAAGCCACTCAGTGAGACCTGTCTTAAAATAAAAAATAAAAAGACCTGGGGATGTGGCTCAGTGATTAAACACCCCTGGGTTCAATCCCTGGTACCAAAAAAATAAAAATAACAGGAAACCCGACAATCCTTAAGTTTTATTATGCTTTCAAAGACCAAATATAAATGCTTTTTAGATGATCCAATTTTGAAATATTCATCTATGATTTGATTGATTTGGGTGACCCCCTATATAATTTTTGTGACTTTAAATATTACTTTATCCATCCCTTATTTGGTACAGTGTTTAATTTGTTTTAATATGAATATTAAAAATCTGAAAAGGTTGAGAAATTACCTGATTTGAAATCCTGCATCCAAAAAGTTTGTTCCTGGGGCTGGGGATGTGGCTCAAGTGGTAACACGCTCGCCTAGCATGCATAAGGCACTGGGTTCGATTCTCAGCACCACGTAAAAATAAAAAAAGATATTGTGTCCACCTAAAACTAAAAATGAATATTTAAAAAAAAATTTGTTTCTGAATTAATGTGTCTTATTTCTTCCAAGGACAAAAATTTATGAGCTCCTTCAGTGACCTCTTCCAGTGTCTAATCATCCTGTCAGTTCAAGTATAGAAATTTTAAAGATTTTAATAAACTTAGTCTTTATATATCACCTTCCCCTGCTTTCTTTATCTCTTATGTCTGTATGTGTGTGTCTCTCATACACACGTACACATACATATATATGTATATTCCCCATAATAATAAATCTTCCAATTTCCAGAGATAGGAGATAAAAGTCAAATTTAAGTAATTTACATTACTAACTCCCAACATCAGTGACTTTTGATTTGACATTTTACTATGTGCCTGTTTGCCGATGCTGTTCATCTTGAAATCAAACACCATTTTTTACTGTAGTGTGAAGGAACTATGGCTTATTTACATCCCTCAGTGAATTCCTTTTTCTTAATTGTTTGAAAGACCAAGACAAGACTGATGTTTGGAGATAGAGATAGTAAACAACCAACAGGACATTGTCATCAGACTAAGAGGTATTCCAACACAGAAAATGGACACTCTATAGTGTTTTTTGTCTTGGAAAGAAGGTAGTAGCTACTTGTTTTTCTTTTCCATATATAACAAAGCATACAGAGCAGTGTTATCTAATAGAACTTTCTGCAGTATCTTTGTTATTCATTACAGTAGCTGCTAGCCACATGTGGCTATTAAGCATTTAAAATGTGGCTAGTGTGACTAATTGGATTTTAACTTTAAATTTTAATTAATGTAAATTAATTAAATTTAAACATCCTTTTGTCATTAGTAGTTGTTATAGGATGGTGCAGATATAGATAGTTTTAAAAAAATAATGATTTAATTATTAGCCTTGTTAATGTAACATACAATTTCTTTTTTGTTGTTGTTGTTGCAACATGGTTATATTTCTTAGGCTGATTTCATTCCCCAAGCATTCAGCAACTGCCAATGAGGACTTTATAATAAACCAAATGAAAATCTTACACTGTTTATTTATTTATTTATTTTCAGTGTTGGGGATTGAACCCAGGGGCACACTACCACTGAGCCATATCCCTAGCCCTTTTTATTTTATTTTGAAGCAGGATCTCTCTAAGTTACTTAGAGCCTTGCTAAGTTGCTGAGGCTGGCTTTGAACTTGCAGTCCTTCTGCCTCAGCCTCAATGGGAATACAGGTGTGCACCATGCCCAGCTCTCTGGTTCTCCTTAAGGCAGGCCAGGTCTAAATAATTCACAGGTTATGGGGGTTTTTGGGTTTTTTTATTGTTGTTGTTGTTGTTCTTTTTCCTGGTGCTTTGAATTGAACCCAGGGCCTTGTGCATGCTAGGAAAGTACTTTTATCATTGAGCCACCTCCCCAGCCCTTCTAATGCTTTTTAAAACCAGATGTTTAAAAGCATTTTTAAAAAACACATCTATATTTGGGATGTTTTGTGCACTTCATATGTGTTACCCTACCTCAATAAAGAAGTAATGGTTGCCAGGCAAGGTTGTGTAGGTTTGTAATCCCAGCTAGGAGGCTGAGGTAGAAGGATCACAATTTCAAGGCCAACCTGGGCCACTTATTAAGACCCTGTCTCAAAATAAATAAAAAGGACTAGGGACTTAGTACAGTGGTAAAGTGCCTCTGGATTCAGTCCCTAGTACCAAAAGAAAAACAGTAATAATGGTTAATCCAAAGAAGGGATTCTAATATTTATTGTCCATAAAGCTATTGACTTGAGCACCATCCTGAGGACGCACTTATGAACTAGACCTTTGTGTATGCTTTAATTTGATCCTTACAACACAGGAGCCTTCTTGAGGTGAGTGGTCTTTAATGCACAGATGAGTAAAATGAATATCCTTGAGAGATGGTGACTTTCTCCAGGTCTCAAAGTAACAAAGTGGTAAAGCAAGTTATTTTGACTCCCAAGCCTCTGCTTTTTCTCCTCTATTCTGCTAAATTCCTTTGAATAACAGGCGATGAATTAAAGAATCAAAGAGTTTCTTGTAAATTTTTGACCCTGATATCTCACTTCTAAAGCTCTCCTAGTGTTCCTTCACTGTAGCTTTAATCAGACTGTCACCCCTAATATTGGTAGTTCATGGCACCAAGTAAGCACGCAATAAATTTTTTTTGATGCATGCAGTGTGTTACTTCTTCTAATTATAGTCACAGCTACCACCAGTGATAGAGCCTGAAGGAGGTAGGAGTTAGCTCTCCTTCCTTTAAGAAACAATGGCAGAGGGGATATAATCATCCTGTGCAAGTAGAAGAGCCAAAGATAGGAATTGTAGGTAGATAGAAATTGTTTCCTTGTTCCAAGGCAGCCATAATTCTTAGGCCTGCCTGATGATATTTCGGTCACAGTGCATTAAGAAACTCCAGGATGTGAATGAGGATTCTATAAAATTCCTGTACCACCACAGGCTGCAGTGGCTCTGAGATGTTTACAGCAACGGGGTATATTAGCAAGACTCTAAAATATGCCCTAGTATTTTCTGGTGAGCTTTGGGTATAGCCTTTTCAACCTTGTTCCAGTTCCTTGATATATAAAAATGGAGTTTATTTTTAGTTATTTCTTTTCCCACTGGGCACAGGCAGGGTCAAAATATGACAATAAAAGTGATTTTGCTTCTCATTTGTTGAGTGTTCTCCCTTTAAAAATACAATTGCTCTTTCTATTCTCGAGTGTCCTTTTATCTTCCAGATAAGTTTTGAGCCATCTTTTACACCTTTTCACATTTAGTAAGAGTATTTTATATTTAGCCAGCTTTCTGCTCTAAGGCATCTTTTGCTATATCTTTTTTTTTTTTTTAATCATCATTTTCAAGTCACAAGTTGTTTATTTCAAACTCTAGAGAGGAAGAGAAAGAACTGGACTTTTTTCGGCGGACACAACATCTTTGTTTGTATGTGGTGCTGAGGATCGAACCCGGGCCGCACGCATGCCAGGCGAGCGCACTACCGCTTGAGCCACATCTCCAGCCCATCTTTTGCTATATCTTTATGTCATACAATTTATTGTATTCAACACCTAGTAGAAGCCATTATTACTACCAGATTTTTATTATCTTTATCACCAAAAAGCTTTCACTGAGCATGCATTAAGAAAAACACTGAAGACAAAGCTTTATAGATCTAGACTGTCTCATCTGGTGTCTCATAATCTAAGAACATTCTTACTCTTGCCCCTCTACCCCCAACACACATATTTTTTTAGCATGCATTTAAAAATAACAGGTTGGTATGTGAAGAGGCTGAATTGAACACAGTAGAGGACAAACAAATGGAGAGGGCAAGTTAGCAAGTTAGAAATGCTTTCTGATTTAGAAGTGTTTTCTTTGTTGTTGTTGCTTGTTTGTTTGTTTGTTTTGTGTGTGTTTGTTTATGTGGTGCTGGGGATTGAACCCAGGTTCTTGTGCATGTTAGGCAAGCACTCTACCAACTGAGCTATATCCCCAGCCCCTGATTTAGAAGTTCTAAGAGCACCTTTGCAAGAAGATAGTGGGATCTAGGTTCATAGACCCAGAACCATTTTACCCCATCATTCTCAGCTTTGTGTCTGACTTAGAGATAGAATTTGGAGCTCATGTCCTGGGTGTTCATTGACGAGCCAGTTTTTATCCTTCTAAACTGGTATTTTGAACTCTGGGTATGCATCTCAATTTTTAGTTTTATTAAACATTATTCCATATAAAGTTGTCATAGTCAAAAAAACGTGAATCTTGTCATAACAAACTTATTCTATTTTATTTTTAACATATACAAGTAAAATATAAGTGCATTTTAAGATGACATAGCCCAGGTAAGACTTTTTCTCCAAGCCCTGTCAGGTGTCAAATGAGACTCTCTTTGTCATTGCAGGTGGGATGGAAGACAACCCGTGAATATTATACCTTCATGTGGGTTGCTTTGCCTAGTGACATAAACAACAAATCAGCCAAACAGCAGGAAGTCCAATTTAAAGGTGAGAAAAATACTAGATCAAAGTGTTGAAAACAGGAGCCAAGACTAATTAATTCCCTTGAATTGAGCTTGCCAGGGCAAATAAAATTACTTCTAGATTTAAACATTTGGAATAGACCTTATTTTGGATTGCTGTGTTTTCAGCTTATTACCTGCCTAAGGATGATGAGTATTACCAGTTCTGCTATGTGGATCAGGATGGTGTGGTCCGGGGAGCAAGTATCCCTTTCCAGTTCCGTCCAGAAAGTGAGGAGGACATCCTGGTTGTTACTACTAAGGTCTGTAATCATCTCAAACCCTTTCTGATATAGAGTAATAGTTGAAATAGGGTAGAATTTGAGTCAGGAAGGCCTTATCTTTTTTTTATCCAGACCAGGGATTGAACCCAAGGGTGCTTAACCACTGAGCCACATCCCTAGCCGCCTTCTTTTTTTTCTTTTTAGTTGTAGATGGACACAATACCTTTATTTTATTTCTTTATATTTATGTGGTGCTGAGGATCAAACCCAGTGCCTCACATGTGCGAGGCAAGCCCTCTACAATTGAGCCACAACCCCAGCCCCACCACCCAGCCCTTTTTTATTTTGAGAAAGGAGCTTTCTAAGTTGCTTAGAGCTCCGCTAAGTTACTGAGGCTGCCTTTGAACTTGCGATCCCCCGGCCTTAGCCTCCTGAGCCACTGGGAGTATGCCACTACACCCGGCAAATCAATAGGCTTTATAGAATTATGGAGGGCGGGTATGGGGCATTGAACCCAGGGAAGCTTAACCACTAAGCCACATACCCAGCCTTTTTTTATTTTTTTTTTTATATTTTGTAGTTGTGGATGAGCATAATGCCTTTATTTTATTTGTTAATTTTTATGTGGTGCTGAGGATCAAACCCATTGCCTCATGCGTGCTAGGCAAGCGCTTTGCCACAGAGCTACGGCCTCAGCCCATCAGCCCTTTTTTAATATTTTGTTCAGAGACAGGGTCTCACTGTGTTGCTAGGCTGGCTTTGAATTTGTGATCCTCCTGCCTCAGCCTCCCAACACTGGTGGGATTATAGGCATGCACCACTGCACCCCGAAAGGCTTTATAGAATATTTAACAGATACTGTTGGGAAAAACCTATATAGTACCCACTTTAACCCACCAAGGAATATTAAAAAGAATCATAATAATAAGTGAATTCTCCCATCTCTAGAAGTTTTTGTAACTTAGTTGGCATTCAGTTATTCCCTTAACTTTTCTAGGTACTTAATTTTTGTCATCTGAGCGTACTAAGACAACTGTAAATGTACAGGCTCCACTGAGGAGAGAAGCACCAAGTAGTCTTCTTTGTATCTCTCAATTCTGACCCAGTGCCTATCATACATGATTATTAGATTCATTAACTTACTCACCTGTCAGGACACTTATTTTTCATCTAGCACTATGGTAGACAGTAGGGAGGCTATGAAAAACCAGTTAAAATACTAACTGTGCTGGGTGCTGCGGAGCACACCTGTAATCCCAGTGGCTCGGGAGGCTGAAACTGGAGGATCTCAAGTTCAAAACTAGACTCAGCAATTTAACAAAGCCAAAAGCAACTTAATGAGATTCTATATCAAAATAAAATATAAAAAAGTGCTGGGGATGTGGCTCAGTGGTTAAGTGTCCATGAGTTCAATACCTAGTACCGAAGGACAAAAAAAAAGACTAGCTGGGTCGGGCGTGGTGGCACACGTCTGTAATCCCAGCAGCTTGGGAGGCTAAGACAGGAAGATCGCTAGTTCGGCCAGCCTCAGCAATGGTGAGGCCCTAAACAACTCAGTGAGACCCTGTCTTTAAATAAAATACAAAACATAGGGCTGGGCATGTGGCTCAGTGGTCAAGTGCCCCTGAATTCAATATCTGGTACTCCCCGCCTCCCCCCCCAAAAAAAAAACTATACCAGCTGGGCATTGTGACTCACATATGTAATCCCAGTGGTTAAGAAGACTGAGGCAGGAGGACGGCAGGTTTGAAGCCAGCTTCAGCTCAAGGTCCTAAGCAACCTAGTGAGAC
The DNA here is from genome assembly GCF_047511675.1 of Marmota flaviventris. Classification (NCBI taxonomy): domain Eukaryota; kingdom Metazoa; phylum Chordata; class Mammalia; order Rodentia; family Sciuridae; genus Marmota; species Marmota flaviventris. The sequence goes on along the minus strand of NC_092514.1, from coordinate 53,471,717 downwards.
TTTGTCTCAAAATAAAAAATAGAAAGGGGTGGGAAAGGATGTGGCTCAGTGGTTAAGCACCCTTTGAGTTCAATCCCTGGCACTAAATAAATAAATAAATAAATACTCACTGTACCTGGCCTCAAGTCCTTTAAGAAAGACAAATAATACTATGTATCTACAAGAAGAATCTGCATATACCTTTGCTTGCATACACACTGAGGAGCTGCTGCCATTGGGGTACATAAATGTCATTCCAGTGAGTGGAAATCATACCTTCACCATCCCAACATATGGGGATTTTTTTACTAGAATATAGTTTGTGGAATGTTCTTTTGTAGGGAAAGGTAGAAGAGATTGAACAGCACAACGAGGAACTTTGCAAAGAAAACCAGGAACTGAAGGACAGCTGTGCCAGCCTCCAGAAGCAGAACTCAAGCATGCAGGCTGAGCTCCAAAGGAAGCAGGTGTGGCTGCTAGTTAAAGGTGAACTTGGAACATGGAGATCAGAATTGGATAGTATCTCTTGCCTAGCACTGTTTTCTGTCTTGCTTGTGAATCCCTTATTCCAATATCTTTGAATAGGCACTGTTAAAAGTTTTATATGGATTATTTTGTTTATAATAAAAATGAAAATTAACTTTCCTCAACCTGAGGATTACTCATTATGGAATTGTGGCACTATTATCCCAATTTTATAGATGCGTAATCTGAGATTTAGGAGGGGTAAATAATCAGCGATGGAACCCAGATTCAAACTCAGTCTTTTTCTGCCTTTTGCATATTTATAATTTGAAATGTTTTCTTTGATTGACTACAATGTAAAAATCAAGAGGGAGAAGAGTTAGTATACAGGTGAGGTTATAGATTGTTTAAACTCTTTGCTATTTCTCCTCCTCTGAATCATCCTCCAAATCAGCAGGCAAGGGATGACAGTTGATAATGCTAGAAGCTAAGCAAAAGAAAATTTTCTCTAAAGGCTATAAGCAATAACTTTGGAGCTAAAAGTAGGAAGTTAATGTTGATGTATGGGATTGACTTCAGTGCAAAAGGAAACTAGGAAAGAAAAAACAAATGTCTAGGACCAGTATGGTGGTAGCTAGCCACATTTGACTGTTAAACACTTGAAATTCAGCTGCATTGAGAAGTGTTGTGATCATAAAATATACACCAAATTGCAAAGATTTTGTATGAAAAAATAGAAAATATCTCCTTTTTATTGTTAACAAAATTTTATTATGTTGGGCTTAATATATTATTAAAATTAGTTTCATCTATTTCTTTTTAATTTTTTTAATTGTTGATGTACCTTTATTTTATTTGCTTATTTATATGTGGTGCTGGGAATCGAACACAGTGCCTCAGACGTATAAGGCAAGCGCTGTACCGCTGAGCTACAACTCCAGCCCTCTTTTTAATTTTTTTAGTGACCATTAAAATTTATTAATTATATATGTGGCTCTCATTAATTTATAGGATAGCACCATTTTAGAAGAAAAGCAACTTTATCTATTTTGCCCACTGCAGAACAGTTTATAGTGTGTAACTGACACTTAATAAATATTTGTCTAATGAATTAATGGATAAATATAAGCTCCTGTGGATGTAAAATTAAGGTTTTTTGTTTTGTTTTGTTTTGTTTGTTTTTTAGTTGTAGTTGGGACACAATACCTTTATTTTATTTATTTATTTTTATGTGGTTCTGAGGATCAAACCCAAGGCCTCACACATGCTAGATGAGCACTCTACCACTGAGCTACAACCCCAGCCCTTAAGGTGGTTTTTGTTTTGTTTTGTTTTAGTACCTAGATTAAACCCAGGACACTTTATCACTGAGCTGTACCCACAACCCTTTTTATTTTTTAGAGCAAGTTCTGGCTAAGTTGCCCAAGCAGGCCTAGAATTTATAATCCTCCTGCCTCAGCCTCCTCAGTAGCTGGGATTACAGGCATGTGCCATCACATCCAGCTAGATGCATTTTTAAGCTGGAAAGAACAGAACTGAGGATGTAGCTCAGTGGTAGATCACTTGCTTAACATGTGTGAGGCCCTGAGTTTGATCTTCAGCACCACACACACACAAAAATTAAAATGTACAAATCTACATATACACACACATACATAATTATAGGGAGAGAGAGAGATAGAAAAAACATAACTAAAAATATTTTCATCATGGGTGAAGTAGCACACTCCTATAATCCCAGCAGCTTGGGAGGCTGAGATAGGAAGTTCATGAATTCAAGAGCAACTCGACAAAAGCCTGTCTCTAAAAAAATAAATAAATAAAAAATAAAAGCTGGGGAGGTGACTCAGTGGCTAAGCGTCCCTGGGTTCAATCCCAGTACCAAAAAAAAAATTTTTTTTTTCATATGGAAATGTCTTTTTTTTAAAAAAAAATTTATTTATATATCTTTAGTTTTTTTAGGTGGACACATTTTTTTTTTTTTTTTAATGTGGTGCTGAGGATTGAACCCAGTGCCTCATGCATGCCAGGCGAACACTCTATCACTGAGCCAAATCCCAACCCCACATATGGAAATGTCTTTACTTGGATATTTCTTTACTGCTGTATCATGCTATGCTTAATGTAAGTAAGTTCTCAATAAATATTTGTTGGCTGCCTAAGATAATGAAGTGTCTTAGAAATTATCTGTTCCTTTGATGATGTTTCAATTTATAGGAGGAGCTGGAGACTCTACAGAGTATCAATAAGAAATTGGAACAGAAAGTGAAAGAGCAGAAAACCTGTTGGGAAACTGAGCTGCTTCAGTGAGTGTGTCTTACAATTCTTAGATAGGAGGAACTGCTGTGTTAATAGGCACCCTTATGCAGAGTCAGATCAGATTTCTAGAATTTATTATAGAACATGTCTGTTGACAATGATAGATGTGATCAACTGCAGGCTTAGAGCCAAGCTAGGTTTAAATCATTTAAACCCAGAAGGAGCCAACCTAGAAACAGTGAATATTTTAATTTGTTATCTTCATCTCCACAGACTGAAAGAACATAACCAGAAAGTGTCCTCAGACAATGAGAAGATGGGAATCAGAGTGGATCAGCTTCAGGTAGGTAATGTCACAATTTTGCCAAAGGATGTTTCCTTAGCTTTGCCACCACCCTAATCTGGTGGCCTGGGAAGATGCATTTCATCATAGTAAGTGCCAAATGGCATACCTTTCAAAGCATCAGACTAAAGTTTCAGGTTATGTATTTTCCATTCTTTTTTTTTTTTTTTTAATATACTAGTTTTGACCATTTTTCATCTCTTCATATCTTTTTTTTTTTTTAAGAGAGAGAGAGAGAATTTTTTAATATTTATTTTTCAGTTTTTGGCAGACATAACAACATCTTTGTATGTGGTGCTGAGGATCGAACCCGGGCCGCACTCATGGCAGGCGAGCGCACTCCCGTTTGAGCCACATCCCCAGCCCCTGTATTTTCCATTCTTGAACCAGGTGTCTCACACACACACACACACACACACACACACACATATTTTTAAAATAGTTATAGCCCACAAGTAATTGAGTAGCTCATTCAATTTTTTTGTATCATAAACTCTTAAGATGGATGATGGTCATCTATACCATGGTTTTCAAACCCTTTTATTTTAGCTATAAAATCTTTTTTCTTTTTCTTTCTTTTTAAAAATTTATTTCTTACATACATGACAATAGTGGAGTGCATTACATTCATAATTATCCATTCACAGCACAATTTTTGTAACTCTGTATATAAAGTATGTTCACACCAAATTATGCCATTATACATGAGCTCTCTTATTATTTTTTTGCATACAATTCTTAATACACTTTTATACCACCATTTATCATATCTCTGTTTGTATATAAGGTATGTTGACACCAAATTCACATTTTCATACATGTATATTATATAATGAATGGGGGTCTCTTTCCACCATCCATGCCATAAAATCTTTTCAGGCAAAATCTTACTCAAAAGCTTGTAATGTAAAGCAGATAGCAGAACTGCTGTCATTTTTAGGAATCTGTGCCTTAAAGAAGGGCTTTAATGTAAAGAGTGGTTCATTTTATTTCACTTAGGTGAGTCTTAGATTCTTAGGAATTAAGGTAGAGCTGAAAAGTAAGAGTTCTAAGGGATTTTTTGGCAGTTGAGAGTTACTAGGGAAACACATTCCTTTGTTTTTACATATTAAAGTTTTGGCATTGTTCCTGGTTAGTTTTCCTTTTATATCTTGATGTTGTATTCACTGTTTTTGCTTTAGGCCCAGCTGTCAACTCAAGAGAAGGAAATGGAAAAGCTTGTTCAGGGAGATCAAGATAAAGCAGAACAGTTGGAACATCTGAAAAAGGAAAATGACCAACTCTTTTTCAGTTTGACTGAACAGGTAGAATCATGGAAGAAAATAGCATTTTTAGGCATTTATAAGAAAATATTCATTGTTCTTTCTTTATCACATACATAAATATCTCTGATTATGAGAAATGTCTCAGAAGAAGCCATCTTATGCAAGCTTATCTCATGACTTTATAGACAACTAAGAGATAGCTTTCCCTCTGTATTCTGCTTGTTCATGAGTTTAGCAGGCACGTCCCCAGTATGTGGGGGTGTATGTGTGTGTATTTTTTTTCTTGTCAGTAATATCAAAATCTGTTTTTTTGTGCAGAGGGAGCAACAGAAGAAGCTCCAGCAGATAGTGGAGGATATGAAGCAGAAAGAAACTACTGCAGCGAAGAAACAACAGGAGTTAATGGCATGTCTGTCTTTGCATGACTATGTGGGAGGGAGTCTGAAGAAAGAAGAATGAGGGTCTATTTTCAGATATTGAAGAGGATAAATAAGACAGATTAGAATGGCATTCACTTTTGGTTACTTGCTACCAAAAGGATAGAGAATCTGACATTTACAAAATGTTTAGGAGAGGTGGGCATGTATAACATGTGATGAATGATAAAGGATATTGAGAATTAGACATCCTGACAAGTTACTACTATAGATAGATCCTGGGGCTAGGAATCATACAAAATAACTCCTATTTCCTCCTGTAGGGTTATTGTGGGGCAGACAAATTAATGGTTATAAATAGCTCTATAACAGGTAACTCCAACAATTAAAAGTGAATTTTGTTATAATTAATATATAGCAGTTATTATAATTATAAGTCATTCTGGGTTATAGCAATATAATAGTGAAAATCTGACTGATTAATAATTTCTTATAACTAACTAATAATTTCCTGTAATATATTGTTGGAAAAGAAGCCTCATGATGCCGACAGGTACCTGGAAGCTGTATTTTATGAATTGCTATAAGGTAGTGAGAAGTCGTACTTGAGGGACAACTATTGCAATGTAACCCACATCATATATACATCATTTATAAGTCAAGTATATTTAGTCAGTTTTTGAGTACCTACCATACATAAGATACAGTAGGCTGAGGAGGGAGGATCACTTGAGCCCAGAAGTTCAAGACCAGCCTGAGCAACAAAGCAAGATCCTATCTTAAAAAACAGATAAAGTAAAAAGAAAGGAAAATGCTTTATTTGGCTTAGGTGGTACCTTTTTAGAAATTGAATTAGTTACCAGAATTTGAAGATAATCTGAGAATTTTTCTCATAAAAAAATTACATTTTACCAGGTGAATGTCTATAATTCCAGCAACTTGGAAGGCTGAGGCAGGAGGATTGCAAGTCAAAGCTAGCCTCAGCAATTTAGTAAGGCCCTAAACAACTTTAAAAAAATTTTTTTTTTAAATAAAAAGGACTGGCAAGGGGCTGGGGTTGTGGCTCAGAGGTAGAGTGCTTGCCTGGCATGCGAGAGACACTGGGTTTGATCCTTAGCACCACATAAAATAAAGTAAAGGTATTGTGTCCACCTATAACTAAAAAATAAATATATTTTTAAAAAAGGGCTGGGGATATGGCTCAGTGGTTAAACTCCTGAGTTCAATCCCCAGTACCCCCTCGCAAAAAAAAAAAAATTGTTTCTAGCTTCTTTTGAAAAATTTAGAGTATCAAAACTGAGTCCATGTTCCTTTACAGCAGTGCTGTAACATCTGGTGCTGAGGAGCTACACTCACTTTAGATAGGTTGTGTGTACTCCATTTGACTATAGTCTTCACTGGGTTTTGTTGTTGTTGTTGTTGTTGTTTTTTTTACAGTACTGGAAATTGAACCCATGGCCTGGCACATGCTAAGCAAGTGTTCCACCACTGGGCTACATCCTCAGCCCTTTTTAAATTTTGAGACAGGGACTCAGTAAGTTGGAGTGGCTGGCCTCAAACTTGTGATTGTCCTGCTTCATCCATCCTAGTAGCTGGAATAACACACCCAGCTTCACTATTTTTTTATTTGTTTGCTTGTTTGGTGCTGGATATTGAACCCAGTATCTTGTGTATGCTAAACATGTGTTCTACCACTGAGATACACCCCAGCTCAGTCTTCACTGATAGGTTGCATTCAGTTATTTAATTCATTCCCCCACTTGCCTGGTCCCTTAAGCACATTTGAGTTAGTGATGTCTGATTTGGCAAAGAAGTTATTATTATTTTTTTTTGATGTTGTTAGCACTTATTAATTGTACAAATTAATGAGTATCACTGTGTTGTTTCTACACATGCATATATTATGTTTATCTTACCTTCTACCCTCTGATTCTCCCTCTCTCTTACTTCCTCCAGACCCCCTTCCCCAGTTCCTAATAGTCTCTAAAGAAATTAGTTTTAATCAATAGTCATTCAAAAGTTGGAAGCTCCCTATGACAGGTCTGGGTTTCTTTGTGGTGTTTGTTTGTTTGTTTAATATTTTTTGGTTGTCACTGGACCTTTATTTTATTTATTTATATGCAGTGCTGAGAATCGAACCCAGTGCCTCACACATGCTAAGCAAGCGCTGTACCCCAGCCACAACCCCAAACCCCTTCCTTGATTTTTATGGAATATTTTTCAAGACCCAAGTATTCTCCACCTGTTCATTTGCAATTCTTTATTTCTCATGCATCCAGAAAGGCCTCTAACTGTGAGGACTATGTGTCTTATACTTCAGGAGCCTAGGAACAAGAAAACAACAGTGGAGGAGCAGTTAGTACAAGAGGTGGAACGCCTAAAGGCAAAGGTAGAGGCCGGGAAAGCCTGTTTCTTAGAGAAGTACAAAGAGTGCCAACGACTCCACAAACAGATCAGGCAACTCAGGGCTGCTGCACTGGTAGGTGACAGAGATAAGGGGCCCAGGAAAGCAAGGGGTCTGAAGGTTTGTGATTCTTAGACCAAGTCCCCAAAATGTACACCCTTGATAAGGAGAAAATTTTCCTACTAGAAAGGGAGGGATGGAGTGTGAGACCAGAAGCCAGTCTGGGGTATCCCTGGAAATATAGGCCTTAGCTTAGCCATGGGTTTCAGGGAAATTTTTTAACCATTGAGCCGGTTTTGTGCAGACTCAGTCCTTTCTTATTTCTGCCTTTTGAGGAAGTGAAGCAGGACCAGAAGAGCCAGCAGGAGCCAGTGGGGATGGGGAGCAAGGAGCCTGCAGTCAGCACTGTCATCGGGTAGCCCCCTCTCGCATTACTACCTCAGGGTCGGCTAGAAGCGCACAGCAGTTTGGGCACCAGCATTCAAATAAAAAATCTTGGAACAAAAACCACAACTAGTAGGATTAGCTTAAGTGTGTTTGTGAGGTACGCGCATGTGTGTATATACAAGTAGGAGATGGAAAATACTGAAGTATGAACCTAGTTAGGTCAACCAATCATTCTGGGAAGCTCAAGACCCCAGTCTGGGTTCCTTGCAACCTGGGACAAGTGCCTTCCAGTATTCCTCCTTCTCAGTGGAACTTGAGCCCAGATACCTTTCCTCACCCTGGGAGGGGAATCACAGCAACCTAAACCTGAGTGCTACAGGTTTCATGGAGTGAGATACTTATTCAAAATAAACAGGATTGTTTCATGGTTGGGTGGGATTAAACAAGCTCCATTTTAACCCTAATTCTGATATATCAATCTTAAGGTTTTTCCCCAAGCTTACTTTTTCTCTTTAGTTGCTTACTTACAGCTATACCAAATAAACCCTGGCAATCCTAATGCCAGTTTAGGCCTTCCAGCATTTGGTTAAGTGACTTCTGTAAGTCAATACCCTGTCCATAGTACCACACCTTTCTCTGCAGTCCCTTCTTCTCCACCTCAGTCCCATGCCCTTTGGAAGGTCAGATCCTCTACAGTCTCCCACCAGGGACCCAAGTTGCAATATGTGATCCTAACTCTAATTTTTAAATTATTGGCAGGATGAGAATTTTGACCTGTCAAGAAGACTGAGTGAGAACAAGATTATATGTGATGTTCTGCAGAGAGAGAAAGAGAGAATGGAAAGAGAAAATGATGTAAGTATTTGGAAAAAGGTAGGAAAATCCAGAGTTTTAAGGGGAAAGAGAACAGTGGCTGAAAGATGCAGAAAGTTGAATAAACAGTGGGTGAAACTGTCCCAGATCTAGTTTTCTTATCTACCAGAAAACATCTCTTTGTTCTAAAGGTGAAATTTTTTTGGCATGGCAATAGTCATCTTGAAAGAAGCAGCCATGTTGAAGACCTAACTTACTGCTTTTAACTTCATCATTGTTATAAGTATTGTCTTTGGTGGGGAGGGTGTGATATCCTACATCAAATTTATATTAGTGAGGGGACCCTTTTCCTTAAGCATGACTTTTTCCTTTTTCTCTGTTACCAAACCAGGAGAAGTGGTTGTCTGTGCCAGTGCAGGACCCATGGTAGGCCCCTACAGATGCTGTGCATTTATTTACTTATCAGTTCATAAACTGATCCAACCAATATTGATTATCTTCTGTGTGTTAAACACTGTTGTTAATATTATTGATTGATTTGATTCACTGATTGCAGTGACAGCAAATACAGTGATGATACTTGAAATCATTCCCATGCCCAGTATCAAAGACCTGTGTATTCTCACTGTTATTATTAGATCCACAGTTCCAGCAGTCCTATATCTTTTTTGAGGGGAGGAGATTGAAGCAAGAAGCCCTGTGCCACTGAGCCACACCCCCAGGTTTATTTTGAGATAGGGTCTTACTAGATTGCTGAGGCTAACCTTGAACTTCCTATCCTCTGAGTCCCTGGGAATACAGGCATGTGCCCCAAGTCTACCTCCTACATCTCTGTACTTTTGTAACCCTTTCGAGCTATGCCTCAAAGTGACTACTTTTACTTTTTTTTCTTTTCTTTTTAAAATTGTGGCTAAAAAACTATATAACATAAAATGTACTGTTGTAATAATTTCAGTGTGCTATTTTAAGTATGTTCATACTGTATCACAGATCTCTAGAACTTTTCATCTTGTAACACTGAAACTCCATAAACACTAATTCCTCCTTCATAATTTCAAGTTTTGATTATATTACTTATGCCAATGTGTTTAATGATAGTAGATGAGCTTTGGGGTCTATTTCTGGTCTTGTCATTTTCATTCTCTTGATTTAGATAATTATTCTTTGAATTTGAAATCCTGTTTTTGTGGTTTGTTTGATGGTTAGGGGTCAGATTATATACTGACCAATCCAGAAGAAGAGGAAGATCTGGTATTTGGAAGCTTTGTACAGAACCGTAGTAAAACCCTCTTAAGATTTTAAGGGAGGGGAGGGGGGATAGTAGAGGATAGGAAAGGCAGCAGAATACAACAGACACTAGTATGGCAATATGTAAATCAATGGATGTGTAACTGATGTGATTCTGCAATTTGTATACGGGGTAAAAATGGGAGTTCATAACCCACTTGAATCAAAGTGTGAAATATGATATATCAAGAACTATGTAATGTTTTGAACAACCAATAATAAAAAAATTTTAAAAAAAAGATTTTAAGGGAAATTTATTAATTTTCTTTTTTCTAAAAACTACATGCTGTCTGTGTGTGCCACTTGTATCTTGTTCTCTCCTGTCTCATTCTTGGCCTTTCTCATTACCTTTCTCCCACCTTCCCTTCTTTCCTTTCATTCTCTCTGGTGGTCCATCCATATGATGGGATAAAATATGAAAAAGGGAAAATTATATCAGATGAATTTTACATTTTGTAAATAAATTGTTCTAAAAAGGAAATTGAAAGAAACATTCTGCTCCCAATAAAATATAACAGTTTCAATCTTAATATATAGCTCTTGCTACTCTCATATGTCCAAAGACTTTTTTTGCACCTTCTCTTTTAGTTTTGGGATACATTAGAGATTTAAAATTCTTTTGGTATTAATATAAATGAAATTTAGTAAATATATTTAAATTCATATATAAAGAGTTTAGATCTTTGGACTGTTGAGGCTATTTGTTCCCTTTCTGAAAAATTTTGGATTATTAGTTATTTGGCTTCATAATTCCACATTATTAATTGAGAACTACTTTAATGGATGTATCCTGGCTGGTTCCTGCTAACCATTCTTTGTTGTTGTCTTTCAATATGTTTTAAATCCTCTATCATTAGCTCTTAAAGAAAGAGAACAGCAGATTGCTGAGTTACATGGGTCTGGATTTTGACTCTTTGCCATGTCAAGTGCCTACTTCAGATCAAGGAGGTGCTGGACAAAATCCAGGTCTTGTCTATGGAAACCCATATTCTGGTAAGACAGTTTTGCCATTCTAACTGGAAAATCCTTGCCTGCATCCCCATCACTAATTTTTTTTTTTTTTTTTCGCCTGAGATGCTAATTAAGACCAATCTCATTGTTAAGACTTGCTGGGCAGAAACTGAGGACCCAATAGAAAGATTGCCAGAAAAGAAGTGTTAATTGAGAAATAAATCTGAATTGAGAAGACGCAAATCAGATCATTCGCCTAGAGGCAGCAGACACAAATTGAGTCCCGCGGCTATATTCCAAATGTATAAATCAGAGAAATGTCTTTGTGTAGAAGATATACACGTACAAAGTAGAGGATGCTAATTAAGGTTTGGAAAAGCAGGTTATGCTGCCCAGAAACTGGCAGTTATGACAGCTCATTGATGTTCCAACCAAGGGAAGCAGGAGTATGCTCCACTGAGACTCCTGAATAGTAGGACAGGAAATAGGGGTGAAAACCAGTAGTTATTCAAGAACTTAGGGTAATATACTGCTGCCAAACAGGGAGCTTTTCTCCTTTGTTTCCAAAAGCAATGCAAGACTTTGTTGTACAGTTTAAAGCAGTAATGTTATCTTAAGAGTCACAACCAAATCTTTGCAATAGACAGAGAACAGGTTTATTTTTTGTTTAAAGATATTTTTAAGCATCTTTGCATTATCTCTCCTTCCCCCAATATGGCAACCTCAGCAAAAAAGAATAAAAAAGAAATGAAAGACTATTTCCCTAATAGACTTTCTGGCTGGGGATGAGGGGACTAGTAAAGGAAGCACCTGTATCTCCAAACCAGTCAGCTGGGCTAATGAGACAGATGGCTTGGCAAGAGATGTTTCCACTGGTTGGCATAGTAATGATGATGATGTGTATAAGGCCCCTTAAGTTGAGTGCTCTATCCTTCCCAATGTTCCATTGGCTGCTTGGGAATCCAATATCTACTAGAGCTGTCTTCCTAAATCAGCACCTAACACTATGATGTGATAGAAGATTCCATCAAGGAATCTTTTTGTTTTTTCAGTGCTGGGGATTGAACCCTCAAGGGTTGTATACCACTGAGCTATATCCCCAACCCTTTTTATTTTTAATTCTGAGACAGGGTTTCATTAAGTTGCAGAGACTGGCCTGGAATTTGAGTTCCTCCCACCTTAGCCTGCTGAGTTGCTCGGATTATAGGTGTGCACTACTATGTCCAGCCCCTTAAAGGAATCTTTAGAGGATTAAATATCCATGCAGTTTGTTTACTCCGTGAACCCAGCAATCCAGAGAGGTTAAAGGTTTTGGTTATGTTGGATTTGAGGCCCTGGATTCTCTGCTCAGTGCCTTGAATCTCAATGAAAAGTCTCTAGGTAAAGCAGGAGAATTCAAGTGGGGTGTTGCTGTCAAGCACAGAATAAAGATAGGGCATCATTCTATTGGCTGAGGTAGAAATCAGGATTCTGACAAAACAGAGATTGATGGTTCCATCTTGCCACAAGAAGTTTTTAATGAATACTTGCCTACAAGAGGTGATAATAGCCTATGAAATTAGTTTCTTGTGTGCTCTATAGATGATCACATTAGCAAATAAAGAAGGGTGAATCCCTAATACCAAAAAAAAAAGAGATGTCATTTTTCTCACTCTGAAAATAGGTTTATTGTTTTTTCTGATTATATAACATAAGTTATATAACATAGTTATGAACATATTATTAAAAACAGTTATTGAAAATGCCATTATTTTATTATTTTTTCCTCATATAAATCCCCTCTTTCAGAAGTAAATGGTATATATGAGAAAGAAAGAATCAGAGGCAGTGAGGAGAAAAGAAACAGGGTTTTTACAGAAAATGACTAGTAGGACACAGCTGAGAATCAAGGGATGATTTTTATTTTATTGAAGGAAATTTTTTTATTCTCCTCAGGTATTCAAGAAAGTTCTGCCCCTAGCCTGGTAAGTATTTGAGATGTCCATGTCCATACATGAAATGTCCATATCAAATCCTTAAGAAAATGTCCCTTCCTGGGCTGGGGATGTGGCTCAAGCGGTGGCGCGCTCGCCTGGCATGCGTGCAGCCCGTGTTCGATTCTCAGGCACCACATACAAACAAAAGATGTTGTGTCCGCCGAAAACTAAAAAAAGCTAAATATTTTTAAAAAATTTCTCTCTCTCTCTCTCTCAAAAAAAAAAAAAAAAAAAAAAAGAAGGAAAAGAAAATGTCCCTTCCTGCTCCAATTCATGGAAGAACCATTGGGAGAGTGGGTGGTTCATTTTGATAATTCCAGAGGTCAAACTCCAAAGGTCAGTAGGATCAGTATGTTCTAAGGCAGCCTGTGGAGGCAGGGAAAAGAAAGCACATTTCATCCATCAGTATTCTGTTCATGATCTCTTCCTGTGAGTTAAGTTTGATAGTGTGACTAGGAAGATGTGAACTAAGCAGCTAGCCAAATAAGGCACATATAGTGCACCTTCTTGTCTAGAGCTATGTTGATTGCTTTAGCAGTATTAGGTCCTTCCTTCCTTCCTCCCTCCCTCTTTCTTTCTGTTGTAGATGAACACAATACCTTTATTTTACTTTATCTTTTTATGTGGTGCTAAAGATTGAACCCCCAGAGCCTCACACATGCTAGGCAAGCGCTCTACCACTGAGCCCCAGCCCCAGCTCTGTATTAGGTCTTTTAAATTCTAGGATTAGAGAAAGCCCCAGGGAGTAACTCCAAATTTGAATCTGTTCACGCATTCACTATTTCTTGAACCCCTATCTTTACTAATCATTATGCAAGGCACTGAGGATACATGGAAAACAAGATGGAACTGTCTCTGCCACACAGAACCCAACATTTTTGCTAACCTCTTTGTACTTCCTCCCAGCTCTCCATCAAGAAATGCTTCACCTGCAAATCAAACTTTGCTGATGAAATCTGTGATCACACCTTGGAGCAGCAGCAAATGCAGACCCTTTGTTTGAATTGTCCAATTTGTGACAAAACCTTCCCAGCAAGAGAGAAGCAGATCTTTGAAGACCATGTGTTCTGCCACTCTCTTTAAGCATCCAAGCCTTTTGGATCTATGCTGTACATAGTTTAGTAGAACATACAGCTTCTACTATGAGTTAAATGAGTCAAGATCCTTCCTAACCTGAAATCATTAGGGATTTACTTAGCTCTGCTGCCTGTAAAGGTGGAGCCATGTCCATTATCTACAAGATGATGTTAAGAGCTTCTGCCTCCATTCTTGTGAGTGACTACCTAAGTCACATAGCTCTAGCTGTATCAGCCTCTCACTTATGTGCCCATTCTTCCTTGGGACCTCAGTACAAGGGCGCCAGGATAGAGTTGACCTGCCAGAGTTGTTACTAAGTCATTGTCTTCCAAGTTTTCCCATTGCTATTCAAGGTTAGGCCTCAAGTATATTTGTACTCAGTCTTTAGTTCTAACTCTGAGGGCCTCCTCCTCAGGCCTCTTTCTCCAACTGATTGCATTAAACTAACCCAAAATTCAGATGTCCAATTGAATGCTAGAGGTTTTTTAACTCCCAAAAGAAACATTTTGTTCCTGAAACATGGACAGGAAATACTACTTCAGTCTCAGAAAGACTTCTATCTATATAACTGATTCACATTCCTGCTCTTTAATCTTCCTGTGCACATAACTTTTATTGTTGCCCTTTTTTCTCTTTCTTTTAGGTACTGGAATTGAATGCAGGGGTGCTCTACCACTGAGCTAAGCCCCCAGCCCTTTTTATTTTGAAACAGTTTCTTGCTGAGTTGCCCAGGCTGGCCTTGAACTTGAATTCTTCTGCCTCGTTCTCCTGAGTCACTGGGATTACAGGCATGCGCCACCATACCTGCTTTATTATTGTCTTTCTTTAGTTAGGAGTTGTTAGAAACTGTAGGTTTACAACTTTCTGAACAGTTGAGTTTGGAATATGAATGTCAAAATAATGAGACTACTATTGTTAATCTCCTCAATACTAAGGGATTTAGGTAATTTAAAATAAACCTTTAGTTTACAGTCTTATTTTTAAGTTTTTGAGTTAAACAAAAGGATAATGGAAAACCCCACAAATGATTTCTCTTCACCTGTTTTAACTGTTCAGTGAGAGTGTCCTGGCAGCTATGTTGCGGTGGGGAGGGATGTGATAAGCATCAGTTTGAGAAATCCGGGGCTCTGCCTTTTTGCTGTAATTTTCCATGTGTTTTTGAAAAGCATTGTGGATTTTGGCACCCTTTGTGGACTAAGCTCAATGCCCTCCATCCAGATTTGCCTAATTGAACTATAAGAAAGCAATTCCATTTTCTCTCCCCTCGGGAACTGAACAAATGGAAATGACTCCCAGGCAGTCAACCAGCTGGTCACCATAGAGACTTTTACAAAAACTTTTGAATGATGTGAAACATGATGTAATGCATAAGGTTGAGCCAACTCTACCTCTGCATTCCTACTGGGGTTTTCCTGATATGATTGGAGTTGTGCCCTAGACAAACTATTGTCCTAATCACAGCTACTTGCTTTTATTTCTCCTTGATAAAATGAAAGTGAAGCTATGCCACTTCCCTTGTATCATCATTTCAGCAAGAAGTCTATTGCACTCATAAGCCTTTTGTCTCCTTAAGAATCAGATGTGATGTGAACCCAGCCCCAGCTCCACAATAAAAATATAATGGGGAGATGGAAATTAAGGAGTTTTACTGGAGCATACCCTTCCTCCCTGCAAAATTTCTGATGCTCCCCAGATAGTTCCTGTGAAGAATTGCAGTTTCATTTATTTTGTACTAGTCAGCTCTTAATTAAGCACATGAATGGAGAGGAGCAGTGGTGCACATAATCCAAATCAGTGAATTATCATTTTCTGGTGAATTACCCACCCTTTGCCCCTGCTACCCCGAGGGTTACCATGATTATCAATAGCAGCAGGAGCCCTTCCACAGGCTTGGTGAAAAAAAACAAAAAAACGGTTGAGGTGATAATGATCCTTTTTGCTGGGTGTAAAACAAAGCATCTTTAACCACTGCTCATTATCCCCAGCTGCTCTTACCAAGGCTGTGAAGGGAAATTATGCTTCAGGCAACTACTAGTGGTAAAGGAAACAATCATTCTTACATAATCCACTGCCCATCCCAGCCTTCCTGCTTTCCTCTGCTGTCCTCCCTCCCCCCCACGTTTTATAGTTGTGGAATACCTGCAAAAACAGCAAGAGGGTATGAGAGCAAATAGTATTTATACCTAAACTTGATTTAAAAAAAAAAAATCTTTCTAGTTATTATGGCAACAGGTTTTCCTTCCAAATTCATTGTTCCCCAGTCTATTATAATATTTTTGCATTCCCTCATCATACTTACTTGATGAACAGTGGAAAGTCACCTTGACACATGTGAGTGTGAAAGAGTGGTAAAAGAAAGCTAGCCTACATCAGAAAGAGTTGGCAACATATTTAGTAAACCTAGGCCTAAAGAACACCTACAGCTTTTAACCCCTTTTCTCTGGTCTTGCTAAAAACTGGGATGAAATGTGACTGCCACAATGTCACATTTCAAATATGATTTGATTTTCTGCCATGGCAGTGAGTTACACTAAGCTAAGCATTATCTAACCTGGTCTCCTAGCAACAAGTATAGATGAAATAGGTCAGGGTAAAGAGGTGCAGCTCATTTCCTAGGAAAATAGCAAAGTGGACCCTATTGGAGATGAAACCCAAAGAGATACTCACCTAGTTGCCCTAAGTAAACCAATAATATCCCATAAACTCAGGAAAGTTATACTGACCCCCATGCCCTCCTCAGCTGATTTTATAACTATTCACGTCTTTACATTCATATAATTTATAGTTGACAATGTATTTCATATATTCCCTGTGTACCTCTCATAATCTTCCTAGCCATGCAGCTATTATTTTTCATTTTTATTGATTAATAAATTGAAATATGGAGAAATAATTTGCCAGAATTGGAAACAAGCCAGGCGTGGTGGTGCATACCTACAGTCCCAATGACAGCGTAGGCTGAGGCAAGAGGATAACAAGTTGAAGGTGAACCTAGCAAGGCCCTCAGCAGTTTGGTAAGACCCTATCTCAGAAAGGCCTGGGGATGTACTTCAGTGGTAGAGCACCCCTAGGTTTAGTTCCCAGTATCAAAAGACAAACTCAAATATCCATTGGCTGATAAAATGATGAATAGAATATGGTGTATTTAAACAATGGAATATTCTTTAGCAATAAAAAGAAATGAAATACAGATATACACTACAACATGAATGAACCTTGAAAACAAGCTAAGCAAAAAATGCCAGTCATGTAAGATTTCATATTGTATAATTTATATGAAATGTCCAGAATAGGCAAATCTATAGAAACAAAATAGATTAATGGTATCTTGGGGCTAGGGGGAAATGGGGAGTGATTACTACTAATGGGTATGGAGTTTTCTTTGGGAATAAAGAAAATGTAAAATTGACAACTCTGAGTATACCAAAAAACATTGAATTGTGCATTTTAAATAGATGTATTTTATGTTATGTGGATTATATCTCAAGTTGGTGTGTGTGTGTGTGTGTGTGTAGTGGTGGGGGTCAAACCCAGAGCCTCATGCATGCCAGGCAAGTACTCCTCTGGCAACATCTCCAGCCCATCAAGTTGTTATATTTCTAAATTTTAAAAAATAACTTACTGGGCTGGGGATATGGCTCTGTGGTAGAGTGTCTGCCTGGCATGCATGAAGCCCTGGGTTCGATCCCTAGCACTGCAAATACAGATACACAACAATGCTTCCTGCTTAAGTGGCTGGGGCTGGGCTCAGTGGTAGCGCATTTGCCTGGCGTGTGTGAGGCACTGGGTTCAATTCTTGGCACCATGTATAAATAAGGTCTATCAACAACTAAAAAATTTTTTAAAAATAAATAATAACTTACTAAGAGCTGGCATGCGCCTGTAATCCCAGCAGCTCAGAAGCCTGAGGCAAGAGGATTGTGAGTTCAAAGCCAGCCTCATCAAAATCTAGGCACTAAACAATTCAGTGAGACCCTATCTCTAAATAAAATACAAAATAGGGCTGGGGAATGTGACTCAGTGGTTGAGTGCTCTGAGTTCAATCCCTGGTACCCACCTGAAAAAAAAAAAAAAAAACCTAAGGTTATACATGCACAGCAACACGTTGAACTTGGGCTTATTACTCTTAGTTCAGGATAACCACTGCCACAACCATCTTGGGTTCTCCCCTATTTTGGGCTGGCAGCAGGCTTCAGTTTCAGTTGCAGAGGAATCAAGATTAACAGGACCAGGGCAATCAGTGATAGCCTACCATTTGGCCAGCAGCATTAGTGGTTTCTGTTTAGGAATATCTATTCTGTGGAGATGGATGTACCCAATAAAGTTAGGGGAAGGAATCATCAGCCCACAAATCCCAGGTAATCACATTAAGAGATCCAGCCTGCTCTGCCTAATGTTATTACTTTCTCCCTGTGGAAAGAAAGAATATGACAATACATGGGGCTAAGTTTATTGTTTACTCAGTCAATCAACATTTATTGAGCACCCACAGTGTGCAGAGCTAGTATCAGACCAGGATTTAAAAAAAAAAAAAAAAAAAGTTCTTCCCTTGAGAGATCTATAAGATCAATGAAGACGTTCTCTCTGCCCTTAGGGAACTCTGAAACTGCTGAGGGAATCTGAGGTTTCAGGGGTCTCCTAATCTAATGGGAAAAGGAGATAACCACCATTGAAGTAATTTAAGAATCTAAAAATAAGGGAAGTCATTCTCCAACTGAGGACACAAGGGCTGTGGGACCTCAATTTTATATAGGTTTACCCTAAGTTAATAATACCTTCTTACAGAAGTATGCTTTGGAAGAAGTGCAGGGACAGAGGTGGCAGACAGGGTAAGAATACTCTGATGGTCTCTGCAAAGGGAGAGGGAAAAAAGGAAGCAGACCCAGAATACAAAGGACTTTTAAGGGCTAGAATATTTTAAATACTCCATTTCTGTCCTAAATGAGACTCTTTGTCTAAGTGAGTCATATCTAAGAAGCTCAGGTGAACAAGGGACAGATTGGGGGAGGATGGTGGTGGTGATATAAAGGAGTGAACAGAATCCCAGCTTGCAAGATTCCCAGCTTTAGAGGGCTGGAGCACTAGGTAACACACCCTTTCATCTCTCATCCTGCCTCTCGGCCTTTTGATTCCTTTTGTTTTACAGTAGGCCAACTTTCTCTTTCTCCTGGACCACATAAAGTAAATGATTGCTGCCAGTTTCTGGATTTTTAAGTTAACCCTATCTGTTGTCCAAAGTGCCAGATTTTGAAAGAATGATAATCTCTCAATCCAATTCCAGATTCCCTGAGGAAGGGACTCATTGGCCCAACTAGAGTGGACCAGTGCTCAGTGATTCAGTCAGCTGTGGCCAGGAGGTATACACTGGCCCCCTCTTAGGTCAAGAAAATTGAAGAGAACAGTGTAAAAAGGTACAGGATGGAATACTACTCAGCAATAAAAAGAAACTATTGAGCCAGGCATGGTGGTGCACACCTGTAATTCCAGTGACTTGGGAGGCTGAAGCAGGAGAATCAGGAGCTCAAAGCCAGACTCAGCAACTTAGTGAGGCACTAAGCAATTTAGGGAGACCCTGTATCAAAATAAAAGGAGGCCGGGGATGTAGCTTTGTGGTTAAGTGCCCTGGATTCAATCCCTAGTACCAGTAAAAAAAAAAAAAAAAAAAGGAACTATTGATACATGCTAGAGCTTGGTTGAAATTTCCAGAGAATTATGCTTTAACAAGCATTAAGAATTGCATACCACATATTCCATTTATGTAATACTTTTGAAATTTCAGGACTCTAGAAATAAAGCATTTACTTTTTATTTCCAACAGTAAGTATGAGCCAAGAAGAGAGGTTATAGGAGGCCTGTGCAAGGGATCCTTGTGGAAATGGCGCTGTTCTGTATCTGCATTACACAAACCTATGTGTGTGATTAAATTGCACAGAACTGAACACATGAATAAGAACAAGTAAAACTGGAGAAATCTGAGTAAGAGTTATGAATTGTATCCATGTTGACCTCTTGGTTTTGATATCATAGGCAAGTTTTTGAAGATGTTACCATTGGGGAAAACTGTAAAGGGTACATGAGATCTGTATACCATTTTTTACAATTTCATGTGAATCTACTATTATCTCAAAATTGAAATTTTAAAAATTTTATTTAAAAATATGCTATTCAGGGACTGGGGTTATAGCTCAGCGGTAGAGCACTTACCTCACATGTGAGACATTGGGTGCGATCCTTAGCACCACATATAAATAAGTAAAATAAAGATGTTATGTCCATCTTTAAAAAAAAAAAAAGCATGCTCTTCAAACTGCTTCAAAGAGCATGTTGAGATGAGGGAGTTGTGACTGTGAGATCAGAGTATGGTATTCCTAGTGGGGGACAGTGAAAGAAAGGCTTCCTATTCAGGACAACATGTTCTTTTGGTAGCTTTGGTATTCCCTAATTTGTGACATCATACAAAATTTACTTCTGTGGTCAGAATGTTACCACCTCCTCTTGGTGTGTGCTTCCTTCTTTTTGTGTGTCTCTCTTTAAAAAAATTGTTTTGTGGTGTTTTTTTTTTAATACCTTTATTTTTATATGGTGCTGAGGATCAAACCCAGTGCCTCACACATGGCAGGCAAGCACTCTGCCACTGAGCTACAACCAAAGACACCTACTTGGGTCTCTCTTAAAAGGACACTTGTCACTGACTGTAATAATCATGTGGGTAATCCAGGATTAGTGCTTTTCTTCAAGATCCTGAGTGTGGTGGTGCATGCCTGTAAGCCCAGCTACTTGGAAACCTGAGGAAGAAGGATGGCAAGTTTGAGACCAGCTTTAGCAAGAACCAGTTTCAAACTAAAAAATAAAAAGGGCTGGGGATATAGCTCAGTGGTAGAGTGCCCCTTGGGCTCAATTCCAGTATGGGGATGGCAGATGTATGGGGATGTATACTCTTCCCTGTCACCCCCAGTAGTGGGGATTGAACCCAGAAGCACTCTACCACTGAGCTATATCCCCAGCCCTTTTTATTTTTTATTTTGAGACGGAGTCACTAGGTTGCCCAGGATGTCTTCTAATTTATGATCCTCCTGTCTCAGCCTTTCCAATTGCTGAGATTACAGGCTTGCACCACCATGCCTGGCTTGACATGTACTCTTAGATAATACTCTTTAGCCACATAAGGTAATGATTACAGGTTCTGAAGATTAAGACTGGGATATCACTTTTTGGGGACCACCATTCAGCCCACTACAGAGAGGTAGGGAAGAATAGATGATTACTAACTGGGCATGGTGGCATGCACCTGTAATCACAGCTCTCAGGAAGCTTATACAAGAGGATCAGTTGGGCCCAAGAGTTTGAGACTACCTGGTCAACTCAGCAAGAATCCCACTCAAAAAGAAAAAAAAGATAAGACTAGGATTCTGACTAAGGCAACCAAGGTAGACACAATGGGAAGAGATTTTAGAAGTTTGCAGCATGTCGAATTTGAGGGAATTGCAGGGATGGGATAGTAGGCAACTGGATAAATGTTTCGGCAAAGGGCTGGTCTGGAGCTGCAAGTTTCATTGACAAAGTGGAATAGCTGAAGCCATGGGGCAGGGGAAAACAAAGCAAAACAAAAAAATGGGCTGGGGTTATAGCTCAATGGTAGAGCGCTTGCCTCACATGCATGAGGCACACATAAAAATTTTTAAAAAATGGCATTCAGAAAGCCAAGCAAGAAAATAACTTCAGGGGCTGGGGATGTGGCTCAAGCGGTAGCGCGCTCGCCTGGCATGCGTGCGGCCCGGGTTCGATCTTCAGCACCACATACAGACAAAGATGTTGTGTCTGCCAAATACTAAAAAATAAATATTAAAGAGAAAAAAAAGAAAATAACTTCAGAAAATGAGGTTAGTAGTGTCAAAACTAGCAGGGTAGGGCTACAAAGGAAAAATATCTGGTTTTAGGAAGTTATTGTAGAAAAATTAGTTTATTTTTAAAAACTAATTTATACTCAATAATGAACATTTGAATTACATAAAGTAGAAAAAATTTAGTTATATCAAGGGGGAAAATGACAAAAGAAAAAAAAAATAGGTGAGCTTAAAAAAAAAAAGAATATACAAATCCCCAGCACCCTCAGAGAAAAAACAGAGAGTGAGTGTGAGTGTGTGTGTATGTGTGCGTGTGCGTGCAGGCACACGCCTGCCTTGATTTCCAACACAAACTTTCTTCCCTAAAACCTCCCTGAGGCTCTGTTACCAGTTAGGGAGACTGAGCTGTGGAGAGCAAGCATGTGTGGAGGGCGACCTCTAGACCTAGGGCATGTCCTACGGCACCTCCCTCGGAAGCTGCTGCACCCATTTGGCCTGTGCAAACACCAGGCTCTTTTCACTGGGTCAATATTTCACATCCGTTGTCAGGGTCTGATCCATCTTCCACATCTGCTCCCTGAGATGTGTTCTTTGCCTAAAAAAAAAAAAAGCTCTGCAGGTTCCCGGCGCTTTTTCTGCCTTGACCCTTCTTGGTGCTTTTCCATTTCTCCTTTTTAAATCCTTTAACCTTTACTTGAGCCAATAAATAATCTCAAGTTACAAGTGAAAGCCCCTTTCCGTTGGAATCCTTCTTCCCTGGCTCCTGAACATACAAGAGCCTGGTAAACCTGGCTGTCTTGCCCTAAATTCAGTGCCCCTGGCCTGGTCTTCAGCCACCACAGTCCTGTCCCTGCCATTCCCTTCTGTGCTTTCATAATGAATGGCCAGTTACTCAGGATCTGCCAGTGGGGTCAGAATGTCCTGCTACCACCCTGTGTTACCCAACTCCTGCTTCCTGCTGTCAGCCTGTGGATCCCTGGGGACACACATTTATTTGCATATCATCTCAACAGACCAGGAAGAGAAAACCAATACAAAAGGATGACAAAATATACCACAAAGGGTAACTGAACATTGTTCCCAAGATTGGTGTTTTTACTCATCACCACTGACTGATCAAGGCAACTAACTGCTTATTTTTTACTTATTTTTTTGGTACTGAGAGTTGAACCCAGGAGCACTTTACCACTGAGTTACATCCCCAGTCCTTTATTTTTTATTATTTTTGAGACAGAGTCTTGCTAAGCTGCTCCAGGCTGGCCTCCAACTTTCAATTCTCCTGCCTCAGCCTCCCAAATCACTAGAATTACAGGCATGAGCCACCACACCCAGCAGTATTTTATTTCTTTTTATAATGTTTGCCCGTCTTGCTCCTTTAACCATCTCCCAAAAAATAGGAACAGACTTTGTTCTCTGTTTCATCCCCTCAATATAAATCTCTGGCCCTGGAATTATCAATGATTATTTAAACCCAATATAAATAGCTTACTATAAGTAAGTGCTTCTTATAGTATTACCCCCTTTTATAGATGCGGGAGCCACAGCTGAGCAAGCTAAGGACTCAGTGGAGGTTGCACAGCTACTAGAGGCCAGGCAGGGACCAGCATGCAGTGGGTAGCACTGTACCATTTGGGGAAAGGGCAATCCCAGCTGTGGAAGAATGGAAAGGATGGGTGTGGAGCCTGAGGCTAGCTTCCACCCACTCAGCCATTCTGTCCTGAATGCAGTAAAGTTCATAGTCCAGGAAATTCCCTGCAAGCAACAATGACTCTTACACTTCCCTGAAGATAAGAATTGCTTAGCTAGAGCCTCCCTCATCACTTGCCATCTCTTCCACTGATGTTTAGTAACTCTTTCTTTACCAGTGTCCTGGCCTTCCTACACTCAGGCCAGGGCATATTAAAGAGGACCCAAGACCAACCCTCACCACCCAGTCAAGTCATACATACTGCCACACTCAGCCCCTCCTCTCTTCTTCCTCTTCTTCCTTCTGTCCTTCCAGGGCTTTCTGCAGTTCAGCTCCTGCTCAGCTACAGAAGCAACTGTTTGTGTTAAGCAGTGGGGAGAGTTGAGTCAGGTCCAAGAGATAACTTTTAAAACAAATGTACTCAAGTCTAGGAAACAACTATAAGTGGAGATATTAGAAAGGCAGGCGCTTTTACCTGGCGGTGTTCATCAACTCTCATGATTACAAGAAGGCAGACAGACCACCCTGTGGCCAGGGTGTCTCACCCAGGACTCTCCTCCAGAAATGACCCCCTACCCCAGATGAAAGCCTCTCTTGGGAAGAGAGTGAGACGCTTTCACAGTTTGCTCAAGTTTCCATACCCTTTGTGGTTGGGAAATTCTCCCGTAGCCAATTCAGTCTCTTAATTCATCCTGAACAACAGGATTATTTTTGTGGTTATTCCCCAACTACTGCATAAAATCGCCTTCTATTGTATTATTATTTTTCTGAGTTAACTTTTTTTTTATTGTGATAAGAACATTTAACAAGATCTACTGTCTTAAAATTATAAGCTTAACATATTCTTTAATTTGGATAAAATAATAGACATTAAGTGCTTGGGTAGCTAAGTACTTTGGTCATTTTGGTCCTTGTAACAAACATTAATCACTGAATTGTGAGTAACCATTAAAGGCATCATTAATATTTCCATTATATAGATGGAACACCAAGATTTAGAAGTTCAGTAAATTACTCAATGTCATATAGTTACAGAGTTGTAATTCAATTTCACGCAGTTCAGTTTCAAAGTTCATGTGCTTAGATATAAATGTGTCCCCTTACAGGTTTCCTTTCTCCAAAAGGGCTAATTCTACTTCCACAATCCTGTCCTAGGCTGGTCTGAAAGACCCTAAATTCTTTTAGGAACCAGAGCCATAGAAGGTGACCTTTTCATCACTTAATCTAAATTCTGACCAAGTCTACACTGGACCTCAACCTTGTCTTGCTCATATATTTCTCAAAGTGGTTACAATCCTAACTGGAGGACTGAACAGTCTAGCAGACCAGTGGTGCTGGTCACAGAAAAAAAGGAGGTACTATTATTTGCAAAAACACTTTGACAAAATATCTTTTAAGTTGGCTAGAGTGTCATTCAGTGGTGGAACACTTGCCTAGCATGCGGGAAGCCCTGGGTTCAATCCCTGACACAGACCAAAAAAAAAAAAAAATTTTTTTAAGTGTTCTATTATGCTTTCAGTAATATTGGTAGGGATAAAATTGAATTTCAGTAATATTGAATTTCTACTAAGGAAACATCAGAGGAAATACTATGAACCTCGGTTAGGTTTTCTTCCATGTTCCATCTTGTCTTTTCCATAGAGTAGACAGGCTAGTAATAAGTTATCCTGGTCAAGATCCCAAAGCCTAGAACTAGCCTATCTGATGTTAACCATAGATAAGCTTCTCTTGACCTTGGCTTCCCTCTTTATAAAATCGCAGTGATCATTATAGTCCCCACTTCAGCCAGATGAGTTAAAATATATAAAGCATTTAGAACAATGCCTAACCCTTGGCCACTTAACAACGCTGTGAAATTGGGCAGGCCATTTTCAAAGAGGGTATGATGTTGTAATTAGGAGCACTGAGTTCAAAGTCAGACAGCCTTGCCCTTGAATCCTGACTCTCATTCAATAACTTGCCTAACCTCTCTGAAGCTCAGTCTCCTTGTCTGTAAAATGAGCCTAATAACATTGACTGCTGATTAAGGTTACTAAGAGGATGAAATGAGACAATACACATAAAGGGCTTAGCACAATGTCTGGCCCCATGTGGGCACTCAGTTAGTGGCCCTTGATGTTATTATGATCAACTCTCTGAACGTAAACAGGAGACAGTAATACCCCAGGAATTCTGTAAGGCTGGAAGCACATGCCACCTACTTTCTTTTTCCTTTTTTCCTACTCTTTTAGGATGCGCCACCTATTCTGCCCCCTATGCCACACCAACTCAGTTTACAAGGCTCCCTCAAAATGCTGACTCTTCCCAGGAGTCTCCCTGGGTGTCAGGGACTCTAATGTGTCCCTGACTGGTTGTGATTGAATTCAGACTTCACTGAGTCTGCTGTCATCTCCTCTCCATCCCATCCCCTGAACCAGGAGTTCTAGAAGACATTCAGTGTCTCTCCAGCATAGGAGCTTTAATGAATGAAATACCTCTCCCCTCCCATCTTACCTTGAGATCAAGGAAGACAGCAGCAAGGGTAGCCTCCTGAACTCAGCTCCTGGCCCCCGTCAGGAAGAGAGGGATGACAGCCCTAGACTCACGTGCTTGAGCTAATCCAGAGCGGTGCCTTGAGCCCTCTGGTGGGGAATCTGCGGTTCAACTTAATACTCCATTCTTTTCACTCCCTCTCGAGCCTTTTCAAGGCTTTAGGGGTACCCTCATCATGTCGAAAAATATTAAAATGCACTCACATCCCACATGAAATGTAATTTATACTTAAGCTATATACAAGTTGAGTTGTAGTTGACTGGATGATATTTTGTTCTGTGGTTATTTATTTTAATATTTATATAATTCCATATTGCAATTTTCTTTTTTTTGAAACAAATAACATTTCTACAGGTTTTCACCATTATCCCTAGGTCCTGAAGCTCTGTGTCTAAGAGTTGGGCCAGCAGTGTGCCTCTAACGCTTAAGGCATCTTTGGTAGATGCCACAGTTCCAGAGCTTGCCAACTCCAGAGCCCAACGGGACTGTGCCCACTGTCTGTCCATGCTACTGTCTGTCCATCCATCCAACTTTCCATCCTTCCATCCTTTCATCCATCCAACTAACCGTCCTCCATCCATCCATCCAACCAACCAAACTGCTTGGGTAGAAAAAAAGCAAGTTGGGTGGAGGCTAGAGGAGCCAAGCATGGGGTGAGACTGCCCTCTAGAGATTGCTCTGTGAACATGCAGGCAGGAGGAGGCCCTCTCTCAGGCTAAGATCAACGTCCTACTACTCACCCACATTTCCTTTTTTTTTTTTTTCTTTTGTTCTTTCTTTTTTTGTACCAGAGACTGAACAACACACTGCTGGCCCAGCTCTTAGACACAGAGCTTCAGGACCTAGGGATTATGGTGAAAACCAGGAGTGCTTAACCACTGAACCAAATCCCCAGTCCTTTTTATATTTTGAGACAGGGTCTCACTAAATTGCTTAGAGCCTCGCTAAATTGCTGAAGCTGGCTTTGAACTTGTGATCCTCCTGCCTCAGCCTCCCAAGCCATTAGGATTACAGGTGTGTGCCACTGCACCCAGCTCATTCACATTTCTTGAACATCTACCTATTCTCAGAACCACAAACATGCTCTGGGAACAACAGGTAAATACCTCTAGGAGGTCATCATTTGAGAGAAGCAACAGTGACACTTAAGTACTTGATTACAGCTCAGTTCAATGACCTCTGAAATAGATGTGTGCACCAAGACCTACAGGATCACTGGGGAAAAGAGATTGAATTTGGGAGAATAGGGGAAGCCTCACGGGAAAGTGACATTCAAGCTGGGCTGTGAAGGATGTGTATGCGTTTTCCAGGCAGTGTTGGAGAGGAAAGGCATTCTGAGAGGGGGGGCAGCACTGTAGAAGGGCAGGCTTGTGGAGAGGAGTGGGCAATAAGAGGTATGGTAAATCTGGAGAAGTCATAGTACCCCACAATCAAGACTCATCTAGGGGGCTGGTGGGTCCAGCTGGTGAAAAAAACTTCCAAGTCAAAGCTTCCCCGTGCCCAAGAATAAAGTTAGAGTATTGATCAGAAAGCTGTAAGATCTTAGCTGGTGGAATGAGTTATTGATTCATTCATTCAACAGATATTTACTGAGCAAGCACCCACGTGCCAGGAACTCTTTTAAGCACAGAGAACAAAACAGAAAAGATCCCTCAAGGAATGTATATTGTAGAAGGTATAAAAAGGATAAACAAGAAACATAACAAATACTTATATTTGTTAGTTATAGTGGAATAGAACACTATGCTAAAAAGTGCTAAGTACAGTGCTCTGGAGGAAAACTACAGCAGGGTAAGAAGTTTAGGGAGAGTAGGGAAGTGGTGATTGCAGTTTTAAATATGGGAGGTTGGACGGGCCTTATTGAAAGGGCAAGATTGGATCAAGATGTGAAAGCAACCAGGCAGTGAGCCACACAGATATGAAAAGGAAGAGCAAGAACAGGCCTGGGGTGTTCCATTCACAGTTAACAGGTGAGGGGGGGCAGGAGCAGAGTATCCAGTGGAAAGTTGAAGGAGAGGAGGTCAAGAGGCAATGGGGAGCAAGAAGGATTTTGACTTTTACTCCTAGAGAAATGGGAGGCCATTGCAGGATTTTAAGCACAAGAGTGATATGTATATTTATATCTTAAAGGGAGCTCCCTGCTCTGAGAATGGATGAGAAGGAAATAAGTAAAAGTAATGAAGGCCATGGAAGGTTTCTGCAGTAAGCCAGGTGAGAAAATGAAGGGGCAGCAGGCAGGAGCCATAGGGTTGGAGGTGTGGAAAGGTGGTCAGATCCTGCATGTATTTTGAAAGCAGAACTTGAATGATTTCCTGGGAGTAAAAGTAATGTGTAAGTGGGCTGGGGTTCTGGCTCAGTGGTAGAGTGCTTGTCTAGCACATGTGAGGCACTGGGTTCGACCCTCAGGACAGGATTTAAAAAAAAAAATAAAGGGGTTGTGTCCATCTACAACTAAAAGAACAAAAATTTAAGTAATGTGTTGGGCTGGGATGTGGCTCAGAGGTTAAGTACCCCTGGGTTTGATCCCCAGTACAAAACAAACAAAAAGCAATGTGTAAGGGAAGTGACTTTTTAAAAAACCAAATAACCAAATATCAAGCCAAGTGTGGTAGGGTGTCTCTGAGGATCCCAAGTTCAAGGCCAGATTGGGCAATTTATCAAGACCCTGTTTCAAAATGAAAACGGCTGCGGTTGAAGCTCAGTGCTAGAGTGCTCTGGATTCAATCCCCAGTACTATGATCAAAAAGAAAAAAGAACCAACAAAACAACTAACCTCTGATCTCTTATCTCCCATTGATCGCCCCCTTCTGGACAAACGTGCAATTGCTTCCCCTTTTAAAAGAATCTACCAAAACTTGCAGAATGCAGCAAGGGTGTAGAGTTAACCTCCTAAAACAGCTTAGAGAAGTGAGGTTCCCATTAAATAACTACACCTTCATTATTTGTTATCCACATTCTGAGGCTAAGGCCCTCAGTGGGAGAGAAATTGGTATGAATGAGCAGAAACCCCTATGCAAGCTCAGCTCTGAATTTTTACCAGGCCTAAGAATTAACAAAGAAAATATTCCTAGTTTGGACTTTTTTGGGGATTGGGGGGTTCTCAAGGGCACTCAACCACCGAGCCACATCCCCAGCTCTACTCTGAATTTTATTTATAGACAGGGTCTTACTGAGTTGCTTAGTGCCTCACTTCTGCTGAGGTCGGCTTTGAACTTGCAATCTTCATAGGCTAAGGCCTCTGAGCCACTGGGGTTCTGGGCCTGCGCTACAGTGCCCAGCTAGTTTGGACTTTTTAGCTCAGCCTGTCAAGATCTTTTAGGGATTACAATACCAGAAAAATAAATAAATAATGCTGGCAAACAGAGACCTGAGATTTTCTTGAGCCAATGCTGCAGGATCACTCACTCCCAAACTCACATACAAAAAATACAAGCAAGGATGAGGATATAGCTCAGTTGTTAGAGGGCTTTCCTAGCATTCCAAGGCCCTGGGTTCAATCCCCAGTAACACACACACACACACACACACACACACACACACAAAGATACCAGCAATAGTAGGAAGTACGTGGCTTACCTGAACAGTTCCCTTACCCACTGCTCTCTGTGGAGTTCTGAAGGATGCTTTTTATACAAAGAAAGTGCACCAAGCAGGTAGATCAGGGGACCATGGAGTTCATTGTCCAGGAAGTAAATTACACAGTGATGCCAATGAGATTTGCTGGTGTATTGGTGGCTGGGGATGTGGCTCAAGGGGTAGCGCGCCCGCCTGGCATGCCTGTGGCCCAGGTTCGATCCTCAGCATCACATACAAACAAAGATGTTGTGTCCAAACAAAAACTAAAAAATAAATATTAAAATTATCTCTCTCTCTCTCTCTCTCTTAAAAAAAAAAAAAAAGAGATTTGCTGGTGTGGTCATTTACCTGTGTAGATTTGTTCAGCAAGATACAGCACAGGTCCTGGACCAAGGGCCAAGTAGGTTGCTTTCCTAGAAGTAACATCCATTTTCTTAATGGTAAACATTGTAACTGTCTTTTTGTTTTTCCTTCCCACTATTGTATTTGAATAGTGATTAGTGGTAGGTATTGCTAATCAATTAAAATTGGAAAATTATTATAGTTAGTAAATATACAAGGAAATGTATTTTACAATTGATGCTATCCATATGCATAGGTATTTAGGAACATTTGATGTTAGAAAAAAAAGTTCTTCATTTGCAGACAGAATGAAATGCAATGAACATAGATGCTTGAAAAAGAATGGGCCCTGCCCCTGCATAAAAACACCAGTGTTCACAATTCTGAATCTGTCCTGATCCTTCCACAATTTGAGTCTTTGCTTCATGGGAGGAAGCCCAAACATGCACAAGATAGCAGCAGCTGGCAGTTATATGTATTATTTGGTCCATTGATGACAAAAAACAAAATAAGATTGAGCCTAAACTAGAAAACTATGCATCTTTGGGAGATCTTGTACTTGGAGAATAGCTGTGTCATGATGTTGCCTCTGGATACTAGCTGGACATGACATGTTGTATGCACTCGGGAGACTGAGACAGGAAGATCACAAGTTCTAGGCCGGGCTGGGCAATTTAGACACTGTTTGCACCCGGTGCAATGGCACATGCCTGTAATCCCAGAGGCTTGGCAGGCTGAGGCAGAAGGATTGTGAGTTCAAAGCCAGCCTCAGCAACTTATCAAGGCCCTAGGCAACTCAGAGAGACCCTGTCTCTAAATAAAATACAAAATAGGGCTGGAGATGAGGCTCAGTGTTTGAGTGCCCCTCATTTCAATCCCAGTACCAAAAAAAAAAAAAAAAAAAGGAGCATTCACTTGACCCCTCATCCTCTTATAGTTTTGGCCTCATTCTATTCTCCTTTACTACAAAATTCCTCAAAAGAATAATATTCAGGGCTGGGGCTATAGCTTAGTGGTAGAGAGCTTGCCTAGCATGTATGAGGCACTGGGTTCGATCCTTAGCACCACATAAAAATAAACAAATAAAATGAAGGCATTCTGTCCATCTACATGATGGACAACTACAAAAAAAATTTTTTTTAAAGAATAATATTCAGGGCTGGGGATGTGGCTCAAGTGGTAGCACGCTCGCCTGGCATGCATGCGGCCCGGGTTCGATCCTCAGCACCACATACAAAACAAAGATGTTGTGTCTGCCGATAACTAAAAAATAAATATTAAAATTCTCTCTCTCTCTCTCTCTCTCTCTCTCTCTCTCTCTCCCCCTCTCCCTCTCCCTCTCTCTTAAAAAAAAAGTTTTTAAAAAAAAAAAAAGAATAATATTCAGGGGGCTGTGGTGGCTCAGTGGTAGAGCGCTTGCCTCACACAGGTGAGGCACTGGGTTCAATCCTCAACACCACATAAAAATAAAGAAATAAATAAAGATATTATTTTTTTTATAAAAAAAGAATAATATTCAGTCCTCTGCTCTCATTCTCTGATTTTTCTCTTTCTCAAGTTTTTACTTATGATTTTATATTATATTTTAAAATAACCTGTTATTTTTTCACAAGCACTGTAGAAAATTAGATGAGCAAAAATAATAAAATGAAAGTATCAAATCCTCACCATACTGAGACTATCAATGTTAATAACAATACTTCAGGAATAACTGGACCATTTACATATTGGTGTTTTTAAATGGATAGGATTTGGCAGGGGGTGCTGCTAGAGATCAAACTCAGGGCCTCACACCTGCTAGGTGAGCACTCTACCACTGAACTACAGCCCCAAGCATGCATGGGATTTTTAAAATCAACCTAAGATTATATTATAATAACACTTTATAACCTCTTTTTATCATACAGTCATCTCCCCATTTTCAAATTAAAAATTTTTCATGTGATATAAGATCTAACACTTATACCATATTCAGTTTTTCCCAATGATCCCAGAAATTAGTATTATATATATATATATATATATGTGTGTGTGTGTGTATGTGTATGTATGTATGTATGTATATGTATGTATGTGTGTGTGTGTGTGTATATATATATATTTACTCCCTCATCCCTTAAACACTTTGTGCATTTGTCATTCAAGTCACCACCTTGTCTCCTTCACTAGGTACTCCTTCTCAGATCCCCTACTAGTTCTCATTTATTCCCTTTTTAAAAATATGCCAGGCAAAAGTGCTCCCCCACTGAGCCACAACTCCAGCCCTCATTTCCCTGACTTCTTAATTTGGGGATGCCTGGGCTGAGGATGTAGCTCCATGGTAGAGTGCTTGCTTAACATGTGCAAGGTCCTAGGTTCAAATCCCAATGCCAATACAAATTTAAATATATATATTTAAATTTATATACACACACATATATATACATAGTATATATGTATATATTTATACACACAAACACAAAGATTGCCCAAGTCTCCCACTTTCTTGGAAAAAAAAAATTGGCACTACTGGGGATTGAACCCAGAGGCACTGTATCACTGAGTTAGTGACACCCCCAGTCCTTTTTAAAATTTTGAGGCAGGGTATCATTAAGTTGCCTAGATGGCCTTAAATTTGCAATCTTCCTCCCTCTGCCTCCAGAGTCATGGGCATTACAAACATATGCCACCACATGCAGCAATCCCTCTTTGGACCTTTCTATTACATTGATTCCTCTCCCCATCCTTAAACTTGAACCAAGAGATATGCCTTTATGGTAACTGTATGTTTAATTCTTCAAAGTCAATGAAACATGTATTCACTACATATCATTCAGAAAATGCACAAAGGATAAAAATCATTTCTTACCTTAATCTAAAAACTCAGAGGAAAACCATTCTCAGAAATATTTTTAAGATTTTTTGGTTCCTCTTTCTGCCTTCCATTAGAAAGTATTATATATTTATTATTTTTAATATGTTTTCTTCCATATTATAGTGAAATATATATATTGCACACATATACACATATATAAAATTGTGGTAAAATATAACTAACAAATTTACCATTTTAACCATTTTTTGTAAACAATTTTTATACTTATTTTTAGTTGTAGTTGGACACAATACCTTTATTTTATTTATTTTTTTTATGTGGTACTGAGAATCCAAACCAGGGCCTCACACATGCAAGTCAAGTGCACTACCGCTGAGCCACAGTCCCAGCCCCATTTTAACCATTTTTAAGTGTACAGTTCAATGGCATTAAGTACATTCATATTGTTTTATAACTGAAGATACATACTTTTAAATCTTTTTAAAATACTGAATAATTCACCACACAATTTATACATTGATGTGTTCAATAAAAGTTTTTAGTATATTTACAGAGTTGTGCACTCATCACCACAACTGGTTTAGAACATTTTACTATCCCCCAAAGAAACCCCATCCTCTTTAACATTCCCTCCCGGCCTTTGGCAACCATTAACTGACTTTCTGTCTACAGATCTGCCTATTTGGGACATTTCCTACAAATAGAATCATACCATATGTGACCTTTTGTGTCTGGCATCTATTACTAAGCATGTTTTCAAGGTTCATCTGGGTTGCAGCATCTATCAGTATTTCCTTCCCTTTTATGACCAAATAATATTCCATTATATGAATCTGGCATATTTCATTGATCTATTTTTCAGTTGATGAAAATTTGGATTGTTTCTCCCTAGGGCTATTATAGAATAATGTTGCTATGAAATTTGTACACAAGTTTTTTCATAACATGTTTTTATTTCTCTTACATTTTTAGTCTACATATGTATATTATGGTGGTTTTGTGTTGAATTTTGAGAAATGCTATATTCTTTTCTCAACAGTCAGGATCATTTAACACGCCTACCATAAATGCTTAAGGGTTCTGATATCTCTACATCCTCAGCAACATTTATTACTGTCTTTAAAAAAATTTTTTTTATATTTGTTGGTACCGGGGATTGAACCCACAGGTGCTTTATCACTGAGATACATCCCCAGCCCTTTTTAAAATGATTTTATTTATTTACTAATTTTGCATTACAATAGCCCCAGCCCTTTTTATGATACTTTTTAATATTGTTTTAGACATCAATGGGCCTTTATTTTGTTCATTTATTTATAGGTGCTGAGAATCAAACCCAGTGCCTCACACATGCTAGGCAAGTGCTCTACCACTGATCCACAACCCCAGCTCCTTTACGATGTTTTTATTTTGGGACAAGGTCTTGCGAAGCTACTTAGGGCCTTGCTAAATTAGCCTCAAACTTGCATTCCTCCAGCCTTAGCCTCTTGAGTTGCTGGGACTGCAGACATGTGCCACCAAGTTGACTTAACTGTCTTTTTAAGTACAGTCACCCTAGTGAGTGTGAAGTGGTATCTTATTGAAATTTTGATTGCATTTCCCAGAAGGCTGACTTTGAATATCTTTTCCTGTGCCTATCTATGCAGATTTTTTGCTTTTTATTTTTCAGTTTTGTCAGCAGTGGGGACAGAACATATGCTATGCCAGGCAAATTGTCTACCACTGAGCTACACCCCTAGCCCTTTATCCATTTCTAAAATTTTATTATATGTTTTTTAGTATATTATTGAGTTATGGTGGTTCTTCACATAATCAAGATAAAACTCCCTGTTCAGATACACAATTTGCAAAATATTTCTCATTCTGTTCTCTCTCTCTCTCTCTCTCTCTCAGATCTTTATGGACACAGTAGTTAGGGTCATCCCGACAAACTCAAGACATGCATGCAAATCGATTTCAGTTCATGATTGCCCCTTTTCCCTCTCACCCCACCCTTCCTGTACTCTACTCGGCTTTCTTTTGCTTTGTCTTTTTACTTTCTCAGTGATTTTTTTTTTCTTTGTTGCAGTACTGGGGACTGAACCCAGAGTTTTGCACACACTACATCTCAGCCCTAATACTTCTGAGATAGGTCTCCCTAAATTGCCCAAGTCGGCCTCAAACTTGTGATCCTCCTGTCTCAGCTTCCTGAGAGCTGGAATAACAGGTGTGTACCATAGCTCCCAACACAAAAGTCTGTAATGTTGATGATGGCCATTTTTCTCTTTTCTTTCTCTTTTTGCTTGTGCTTTGGTGTTATATTTAAGAAAACATAGTCTAGAAGTGATGGGAGGGGAGGGGAAGCGGGGGATAGGAAGGACAGCAGAATAAAATAGACACTAGAATTGCTGAATGTATATACGTGTCTGTATAACCTATGTGATTCTGCAACCTGTACACTTGGGAAAATGAGAAATTATAACCCATTTGATTAAAATGTAAAAAAAAAGAATGTTATGTCTCTACTTTATATACAACCAGAGATATGAAAAATTGTGCTGTATATGTATAATATGAATCACAATGCATTCTGCTGTCATATATAACAAATTAAATAAAATATACAAAAAAAGAAAGCATAGTCTAGTCCAAGGTCACAAAAATATATACATTTATATTTTCTTCTAAGAGTATTATATAGTTTTGGCTCATATTTAGTCTGTGACTCATTTTGAGTTAGTTTTTGTATATGGTCTGAGGTCAGGGTCTAACCCCATCTTTTTGTATCACTTATTGAAGTTGAAGTGACAAAGTGACTATTACTTACCCTATTGAGTTTGTCTTGGAACCCTTGAAGAGTTGGGGGATGTAGTTGAGTGGTAGAGTGCTTGTCTAGCATGTGCAGAGTCCTGGGTTGAATCCCTAGTATGGAAATAAGGAAGAAAGATGACTTGACTGTAAACATGAGAGTTAGTTTCTGGACTCCCACATCTATGACCTATGTATGTATCTGTGCGTATGCCAATATCACACTTCTGTCTTCATTACTACAGTTTGTAATAAGTTTTGAAATTGGGAGTGTGAATCTTTCAACTCTGTTCTTCTATCTTTCAAGATTATTTTCTCTATTCTGGATCCCTTAAATTTTCATATGAATTTTCGTTATCAGCTCTTTAATTTCTGCAAAGAATCCAGCTGGGATCTCATGATGGAGATTGCATTAAATTTATAGATCAAATTGGGGAATACTGTCATCCTAACAATATTAAGTCTTCTAATTCATAACCATGGGATAAAGTTGCATTTATTTAGTTTTTTTTTTTTTTTTTTTTTTTGTGTGTGTGTATGTGTGTGTGTGGTACTGGGGATTAAGCCCAGGAGTGTTCTACTACTGAATTACATCCTCAGCCCTTTTTGTGTGATTTTTGAGACAGGGTTTCAACTAAATTGCCAAAGCTGCTCTCAAACTTGACATTCTTCTGTCTGAATCTCCTGAGCATCTGGGATTATAGGCCTGCACCATCATCCCTGGATTGTAGTTTTCTTTTCTGGTGATGTTAATATCTAGTTTTTGTATCTAGGTAATAAAACATCACAGAATGAATTACAAAGAACACACTCCTACCTTTTTTCTAAGAGTTTGTGAAAAACAGGCACAATGGCGCATGCCTGTAATCCAAGGACTAATGATAATTCTTTGATTTATTTATTTTTTGTATCAGGAATTGAACTCAAGGGCACTTTACCACTGAGCTACATCCCCAGCCCTTTTTGTTTTTTGAGACAGGGTCTCACTCGTTTGCTTAATGCCTTGAATTTGAAATCCTTCTACCTTAGCCTCCTGAGTCACTGGGATTATAGGCATGTGCTGTCATGCCCAATAATTCTTCTTTAAACGTTTGGTAGAAAGGTTGAGGTTCCAGTTCAGTAGTAGAGCATCTTGTAGCAAGTGCAAGACCCTGAGTATGATCCCCAGAACCAGGAGGAGGAAAAGTTTAAATGTTTGGTAGAATTTACAACAAGTCATATAGATCTGGACTTTGCTCTGCAAGAAGTTTTTGGATTACTAATTCAGCCTCTTTTCTGCTACAGATCTGTTGAGATTTTCTATTTCTTCAAGTCAATTTTACTAGTTTGTGTCCTTCTAGGAATTTGTCCTTGTCATCCAAGTTGTTTAATTTTTTGGCATACAAATGTTCATAATATTCTCTAATAATTCATTTTCTTTTTTATAAGGTCAGTTGTGATGTTTTCTCTTTCACTCTTATTTTTAGTAATTTGAGTCTTCTGTTTTTCTTGGTTCATCTAAGTAAAAGTTTGCTAATGATTTCAAAGAAGCCGGGCATGTTGGTATGTACCTGTAATCCCAGTAATTGAGGAGGCTGAGGCAGAAGGATCACAAATTTGAGGCCCTAAGCAACTCAGTGAGATCTTGTGTCAAAATAAATAAATAAATAAAAGCTGGGGGATGTAGGTTGGTGTAGCATCCCTGGGTTCAATTCCCTATACCAAACAACAAACAAAAAAACATGGGGTACTGAAACCAACTACATCTGGGCATTATAGCTTCTACCTGTAGTCCCAGCTATTCCAGAGGTGAGGCAGGAGAATGGCTTAAGCCTAGAAGTTTGAGGCCAGCCTGGGCAATATAGTGAGAACCCTGTTAGAAAACAAATAAATTAAAAAGAAAGGTGGCACACACCTGTAATCCCAGCAACTTGGGAAGCCGAGGCAGGAGGATCACAAATTTGAGGCCAGCCTCAGTCATTTAGTGAGGCCCCCAGCAACTTGGCAAGACCCTGTCTCAAAATAAAAAGTAAAAGGACAGGAGATGTAGCTCAGTGGTACAGCACCCTCGGTTCCGTCCCCAGTACCAAGAGAAAGAGAGAGAGGGAAGGAAGAGAGGGAGGGAAGCAAGGAAGAAAAGAAAGAAATCAACTACAGATTAAATATATCTAACCTGAAAACCTCCAAAATCCTAAACTCTTTGAGAACTAACAGGATGTCACAATTGAGAATTTCCCCTCCTAACTTCATGTTCATATTTCATATACACCTTTAATACATAGCCCAAAGGTAACCATCAGTCATAATGCAGGTACGCTAAAAATATTGTACAAGATTACCTTTGGGCAGCTGGGTGAGGTGGTGCATGCCTGTGATCCCAGTGGCTTGGGAGGCTGAGGCAGGAGGATCATGAGTCCAAAGCCAGCCTCAGCAAAAGCAAGACACTAAGTAACTCTTCGAGACCCTGTCTCTAAATAAAATACACACACACACACACACACACACACACGCACGCACGCACGCGCGCGCGCGCGCGCGCACACACACACACAAAAAGCTGGGGGTGTGGCTCAGTGGTAGACTGCCCCTGAGTTCAATACCCGGTACCGCCCCGACCCCACCCACCCTCCCCCGCAAAAAATAAGATTAACTTTGGGCTATGTGTAGAGAGTACTGAACCCAATATATAAAGACCTGGATATCACAACTATCAATCTGGTTATGATAACCTAAACAGCTACTAAGTGACTAACATAGGGAAAGCCTATACTGTACTACCCTATGCTGGACAAAGGGATGATTTACATCCAGGTCAGGACAAGGAAGGACAGCACAAGATTTCATTACCACCTCAGAGTGGCATGCAAATTTAAAACTTATGCATTGTTTATTTCTGGAATTTTCATTTAATACTTTCAGAACAGGTGATCATGCTTATTGAAACCTTACACAGCAAAATCAAGGATTAGGGCGACTACCATAATAGATGAAAGCACACAGCACAGAGCTTCTCATATGGTGAAGTCTCAGCTTCTCATATGGTGAAGAGTAGCTTATCAAAGCAAGAGACACTTGATAATCTGCTCAGAGGTATATACCAGTTATGTGGTGGAGCTCCAATGGGAATTTGAGATGGTGTGATTTCGAAATTCCACTCCTTCCATTATACCACACTAGCAGAATATTTTAAGTCTCTCTGTATATTATTTTTTGCTCTTCACCAATGAGCTCCATTCCCTAATTTTTTTTTCTTTCTTTTCTTTTTCTTTTTTTTTTTCCTTTTTCTTTCTTTTTTTTTTTTTTTTTTTTTTTTTTTTGGTACTAGGGATTGAACCCAGGGGCACTCCACCACTGAGTCACATCCTCAGCCCTATTTTGTACTTTATTTAGAGACAGGGTCTCACTGAGTTGCTTAGCACCTAGATTTTGATGAGGCTGGCTTTGAACTCACTATCTTCCTGCCTCAGCTTCCTGAACTGCTGGGATTATTGGTGTGTACCACCATGCCAGCAAACCCTTTTTATTTTGAAATGAGGTCTCACTAAATTGCTGAGGCTGCCCTTGAATTTATCATCCTTCTGCCTCAGCTTCCCACGTTTCTGGGATTACAGGAGTGTGCCACCATGCCCAGCTAGACCAGAGTTCTAACTTTCCAGATCAGTGTAAATTTTAATATTTTTCCTGTTATAAACTTAATAATACAGAAATATAGTCATACTCAGCTGGGAGTGGTGACACACACCTGTAAACCCAGTGGCTCAGGAGGCTGAGGCAGGAGGATCATGAGTTCAAAGCCAGACTTAGCAACTGAGCAATTTGGCGAAGCCCCAAGAAACTCAGTGAGACCCTGTCCCTAATGAAATATTTAAAAAGGGCTGGAGATGTGGCTCAGTTGTTAAGCACGGCTGGGTTCAATCCCTGGTACAAAAATAAATAAATAAATAATTAATTAAAAAATAATAATATAGATTTTGATGAAATATAAATATAAATCAACTTATTATCATCCAGAATTAACTATTAGCTCTATATATTATCTTTCAGGTTTTTTGTTTTTTTTTTTTTTTTGTACTGGGAATTTATTTAATCCAGGGACCCTTTACCACTGAGCTATATGACCAGGTATTTATTTTCATTTTGAGTCAGGGTCACTCTAGACGATTTAGGGAGGTCTGTCTCAAAATAAAAAATAAATAAAAAGGACTGGGAGGGGCCGGGGCTGGGGCTCATCGGTAGCACATTTGCCTGGCATGTGTGAGGCACTGGGTTCGATTCTCAGCATCACATATAAATAAATAAAATAAAGGTCTATCTACAATTAAAAAAAAAAAAAAAGATTGGGAATGTGGCTCAGTGGTAAAGCACCTTGGGTTCAATCCACAGCACTCAAGGAGAAACAAAAACAGTTGAACATGGTGGCCACCAACTGGGGAGGCTGAAGCAGTAGGGATCACAAGTTTTAGGTGAGCCTTGGCAACCTAGTGAGACCCTGACTCAAAATAAAAAAACAAAAGGATTGGGGATGTAGCCCCATAGTGCGTCCTGAGTTCAACACTAGTACCAAATAAAAAATTTTAAAAAAATAAATTAAGGCATGAATTGTGTTTCTTTCTTTTTTTTTGGACTAGAGATTGAACCCAGGGGCACTTTACCACTGAGCTATATCCCCAGTCCTTTCTATGTTTTATTTCCTGAGAGGATGTCGCTAAACTGCCAAGTCCGGCCTTGAACTTCAGATCCTCCTGCCTCAGCCTCTCAGTTGTTGGTATTAGAGGCATGCAACACTTCACTCCGCTGTTTTCATTTTTTATAACCTCTGCAGTGTTCATTCTTTTAATAGAATCTTTGTGCTTCTGATTATTTCTTCAGGATATGTTCCTATTAGTGATATTACTGGGTCAAAGAGAATGGAGCGCTTAAAGGCTCTCAATTACTCAAGAAATACTGGGTCAAAGAGGATAGCCCATTCAAAGTTTTTCAAATAAAAATAAACATTGCCAAACTGCTTTCAAGGAAGCATTGCTAATTCATAATTCACCAGCAGTTTGGGAGAGTGCCTGGCTCACAGGAATTTAAAACAAAACAGCTTTTTTCCCATTTTTTAAAAATTGGCACATTATGAATATTATAGTGGAATTCATTGTTACATATTCGCACATGCTTACAATATAACACTATAATTTGGATATCCCCTTTCAAAATCTGCTCTTTTGATAAATGAGAAATGGTGCGTTTAAACTTCTGTTTCTTTGATTAGTAAGGCTGAACGTTCTTTCCGGCAATATATATTTCTTCTTTAGTGGATTGCCGCTAACTCCTTTGCTCTCATCTTTCTACCGGGGTGATTTTATTCCTAGAAAGCTGGTTTTACAATATAAGCTTCATTTATTTGGGAAAAAAAAAAAATCTCGGGTTGTTAGTCCATAACTGCAGAGGCACACAAAGGTGCGTTCACCACCGGGGAACTTTGCAGACTGCCTTCAATTCCCAAGGCGGAAACAGAGGTTTCCACAAATCGTTAGAGTGGGAATTGCTGCAAAGGCGTCGGCTCTCGGGAGCAACATCTCGCGGGATTTCAGTACTCCTCGGGGGTCTCCGGCCTGACTACAAGTCTCGATATAAAACGACGTGAGGCCCGAGTGACCAAATGAAGGCTCGGAACCAAGGTCACGTGTTCTCTGCGTCAGGCGTCCGGTCATCTCTCCCACGCCTTTTTCTTCAGCTTCCATCTTGGTCGCCATTTTGTGTGAGAGGTTCTGGAAACTCCGAGTCCCGCCGACTCTATGGTCGAGCTTTTCGGGGATCGACCAATCGTAACCCAGATCTAAAGGGAAAGCCCCGCCTTTACCCGCATAGAGGCGGGAATTGCCACGAAGCTCCTGTGGAGAGAGAGGAAGAAGCTGCAGAAAACCAATAAGAAAGGAGGAGTCGATGACGTCAACCAATGGGAATACGGGGGATTGCGACCAATGAAAGCGGAGGGACCCCGGGACACGTGGGTGGGGGAGCTGAGCGCTGAGACCAAGGGCTGAAGCAGAGAGGTGAGTCAGTCACCTTGAGCAGGGCGAGCGCTGTGGGCCAAGCAGAGGCCTTAGGGCAGTGGGAGTGCAGGTGACTTGGGGCCGGGAGTCAAGTGATCTGTAGGGTTGTAGGCCGGACCCTAAGGAGGGATATTTGTCCCCAGGGCTGGGAGAGACGATGGGGAAATCTATAGCTTTGTCAATTAATGTTAATTACCAACGGTAATGAGAGATAAACGGCCACTGGTGGGGTGAGTAGACATCTGTGTAACATGGGCAAGCAGGACCTTGTTCGGCATCTGCCCAGTTTCCGCCTCCAGTCTTCCCGGGAGACAGTCCCCTTTTGCAACATTTCTCTCTTGGGGCCTGATCTTTTATTTTTTTCGGTGCTCCCTCACTTTCTCTCTGCAAAGCCGCTGTGCAGAAAGTGGTGGACCCG
The DNA here is from genome assembly GCF_047511675.1 of Marmota flaviventris. NCBI lineage: Eukaryota > Metazoa > Chordata > Mammalia > Rodentia > Sciuridae > Marmota > Marmota flaviventris. The sequence continues at coordinate 53,430,113 of NC_092514.1, read as the reverse complement.
GAATCCGCCTTCTGACCTCTAATGCCCTCAGCTGGGGCACGGTGCATGGAAGACAGGGTACGGAGAAGACAGGGTGGGAGGTGAAGGAGACGGCAAGAAGGCCGCCGCTATATCCAAACAACCTGGCTCTCAATTTTTCTTTCTTTTTTTTTTTTTTTAAATCTATGCAGACTGAAAAAATGCAGACCACCGGGGCACTGCTCATTTCTCCGGCTCTGGTAAGCTGCGGCTCCGGGGTGCCCTGTAGTGCCATGTGTGGTGTGGGAGTCATCGGTGTTTAATGAATGGACTGAGAGGAGCATGGCGTTCTGATGATGTTGGCTCCTTGGGGAGGCTGTAGGATGTGAAACAGGTAACCCCTGTTTATTTGGGCCTATAAACCAAGCTATCTTGGCTTTGAAGTGTCCTCTGAGAGTTTAGATCCGACCTTTACCCTCAGTCTGGCTCAGCCATAGCCATAGCCAGACAGTCCACTAATTAGTGATTCTTCACTTTGCGCATTAGAATCTCCTGGGGGCTTTTAAAAATATTAATGCCCAGACTGCACCTTAGACCAATTGCACAGACTCTGGGAGGGGGGTAGAAACCCAGGATTTTTTTTTTTTTTTTTAGAACTTCCAGGTGATTTCAATGTTCAGCCAAGTCTGAGAACCAGTGCACTAAAGCATATTTTTTAAGAAGTGGTGTTACAGAGGGTTCTCCTTAGATGGCTATTCCAGGTGCCACACCATTGGAAGTGGTAGCAATGGGTAGATTTTGACAAATATTCTTCCTCTGATTCCTTTGGTGATCTGGGTACAAACTCTTCTTGGACCTGGTTTGATATAAGTGTGCATTATTATTATATTCTGGGAAACTGAGGTTGTACATATAGAAGTGAACTTTGGCACATGTATTGTATTGTTTTGGTTTGAGTTTTAGTGCTGGGGATGGGACCCAGAACCCTGTACATGCTAACCATGTGTCATACAACTGAGCTGCACCTTAGCCTAGTACATGGTTCCAAATTGTGATGGTTGCCACTGCCAACTACACCAGGCTCTGGGGCAGCTCTGGTGTGGGCTTGCCTGGTAGAAACAGGAATAAATTACTTGACCTTGAAGTACATTGGATTTTATGACTTTGTAGTCATGTTTAGAGAAGCTCATCAATGAGGATTTTTTTTTCTTGCCTGATTTGGAGACATATGTCTTTCTGATTTTTCAGATCCGCTGTAGTAGGGGTCTGATCAGGCCTGTGTCTGCCTCCTTCCTGAGTAGACTAGAGGACTCATCTAAACAGGTAAGGAAATAAGGCCCCTTTTAGAGATCTCCCCAGGCAGAGATCTTTCAGTTTGGTTTGCTTTTAGGCCTAAGGAGAACAATTAAAGGACTATGATGCTCTTAATAGTTCTGTTGCACCAAAAATGAGCATTGTAGGTTAGAAACTTGGAATAGTGGGGTGTGCTTAACCACAAAACTTCACTGGCCCTATCTGAATACAGACCCTAAGACTAAGTGTACTTTCTGCATTCAGGATTCTGTACTTGTCAGTTTGCCAGCAGTTTCAGAGCTCAGGTGGGTGAGGTGTGGAGTAGAATCAGCCATCTGTCCCAATGCCATACTTTCCTTTCTTTCTCCTCCTTCTAGACTTCCTACAGCAGCAGCTCCCCACTCCAGGTGGCCAGACGGGAGTTCCAGACCAGTGTTGTCGCCCGGGACATTGACACAGCAGCCAAGTTCATTGGTGCTGGGGCTGCCACAGTTGGTGTAGCCGGATCAGGGGCTGGCATTGGAACTGTGTTTGGCAGCTTGATCATTGGCTATGCCAGGTAATTTTGAGGTGGCCCAAAGCATCTCCCACTGTAAGTTTCACCCTGTTTAGGCAAATCTTCAGTAAGAGGTGCTCCCTACTGGAGCCCTCAGTTTGATTTCATCTACCTCCCACTTTTTCCACTGACCTCTAAACCAGAATCTAAATATGTGTCCAGCCAGGTTGACTTGGACTCTCCAAATTGTTGCTTTATTTGCCTACCAAATTCCTGAGATCCCTGCAGGCTAGGCCCTCCCAGTCATAGCACACTCTTCACCTCATCCTCCTGTGCCCTCTACCCCTACCCACACTCATTTTTTTCCTCTCCCTGGGTTGGCATCTGTGTCTGTCCCTGGCAGGAACCCGTCTCTCAAGCAACAGCTCTTCTCCTATGCCATTCTGGGCTTTGCCCTGTCTGAAGCCATGGGGCTCTTCTGTTTGATGGTCGCCTTCCTCATCCTCTTCGCCATGTGAGGCTCCGTGGGGGTCACCCACAGGTCCCTGCTGCTTTGACTCCACTGGTGCTGGAGTGTGCTGAGCTGTACCATTAAACGATGTTTCTCTAAACCCATGCCTTTGTCTCTGTCCTTTGACCTTGGAGAGAACCTTGGTGGAAAGGTGGGAAGAGGGACTTGGGTCAGCTGTTGGTAATTAGGAAGTCCTTGGGGCTAGAGAAACCACTGCCACAACAGTGTCAACATGGAAAATTCTCATCTCACAGAGGAATGTGAATTTATCCAAATAATAATTGTACCTTTTCTTCAAATTAGTATATTAATATGTAACATTTTTGAGGGACTTAATTTGCATCAAGCTCTATACCAAGTAGTTTTGTCTGTTTCTTTTTGTTTTTGTACCAGAGATTGAACCCAGGGGTGCTTAACCACTGAGCCACATCCCTAGCCCATTTTATATTTAGAGACAGGATCTCACTGAGACTGGCTTTGAACTTGTGATCCTTCTGCCTCAGTCTGCCAAGCCCCTGGGGTTATAGGTACATGCCACCACTCCCAGCTTGTACTAAGTGTTACAACAACGGTTTTATGAATTATAAGCACACCCATTAAACCAGTTTCATAAATGAGAGACCCATGCTTAGAGAAGCAAAATAACTTGTCCAGAGTCACAGGGCTGATAAGAGGCAGAATCCCCAGTTCGTCCTAGGCCAGCCTGACTCTTTCATTATTAATTGGTTAGCTTTGCTTTTGGGGGTGGGTGGGAGGTGGTGCTGGGGATTGAACTCAGGGCTATTTTACCACTGAGCCACATCCCCAGCCCTTATTATTTTATGAGATTGGGTCCCACTAAGTTGCCTTGAGGTGGTGATCCTTTTGCCTTAGCTTCCCAAGTTGCTAGAATCACAGGCATACACCTCTGCACCCAGCAAGTAAGATATAACTAAACTGGATTGTTTGAGACAGAATCCCACTCTTGCCCTGGCTAGCCTGAACTCAGCCTTGGAAGTAACTAGGGCCATAGGTACATTCTTCCATGCCCAGCTAGCTCTTTTAAGCCCTAGCAGGAGTAAGCCATGGACAAAATAATGCAGAGGTGCTTGGGGACATGATTTGTGTTCAATTGGATGGTTTCAAAGAGAATGTACCTCAATTTACTGCAAAACTTCTGTGAAATAGTAAAACCAAGAACTTTTCTAATAATGTTAAGAACACCTTCCAAACTGGGCACAGTGGTGCATGCCTGTAATCACAGTGACTCAGGAGACTGAAGCAGAAGGATTGCAAATTTGAGGCCAGCTTTAGCAACTTAGACCCTGTCTCAAAATAAAAAGGACTAGGGTAAAGTGGTAGAGTGCCTCTAGGTTTAATTCCCAGTACCCAAAGAGTTAAAATACATAGACTAGGGATAACCAGGTGCAGTGGCACACGCCTGTAATCCTAGCAGCTCAGAAGGCTGAGGCAGAGAAGGATTGGGAGTTCTAAGCCAACCTTACCAAAAACAGTGTGCTAAGCAAGTCAGTGAGACCCTGTCTCTAAATAAAATGCAAAATAGGCCTGGGGATATGTCTCAGTGCCCCGGGTTCAATCCCCAGTACCCATCCCCCCGCCCCCCCCCCAAAAAAAGACTGGATAGGGGTGTAGCTCAGTGGTAGATCTTGCTTGCATGTTTGTAGCATGTTACAAGGCCCTGGGTTCAATCCCTAGAATCCCCACCTCCCTGCCAAAAAAGTGGATTTAATGTACATGTAATTTAAAGATAGTCCTACAGGTACTTAGGCACTAAGCTGCTTCCTAGGGGATTTGGGGGAGGCAAAGAAATCTAAAAGGTTCTTGCTCTCTTGGGGCTGGAGATGTGGCTCAAGCGGTAGCGCGCTCGCCTGGCATGCGTGCGGCCTGGGTTCGATCCTCAGCACCACATACAAACAAAGATGTTGTATCTGCCGATAACTAAAAAATAAATATTAAAATTCTCTCTCTCTCTAAAAAAAAAAAAGGTTCTTGCTCTCAAGAATTTGGGGTCATTAACAGACTGGAAACAATGCCCTACATTATCAAATATGTGAGTACAGGAAGCTATGTGCCTATGGAAGTTTCAAAAGGAGAAATCAAGGAGGTCTGCATTAGGTGTAATAACATGGGCTGATATTTGAGCACTTTCCATGATTAACTTCACATTCCAATGAACAAGACGTTTGATAGAAAAATGGAGGGAAAGCTCAGAGAGGTGAGGCATCCTGCCTAAAGTCACACAGCTGGCTAGTAAAGCTAGGATTCAAACTCCAGAACCTGTTATTACTGTCTTGACTCATTTGACATTTGCCCAAGTTAAGTGACATGTCCAAGGTCATACAGCAGGCCAGCAATTCCATTCCAAGTCCATCTGACATTTAATCAACAATCATGGCCTTTCCACTTTAAGATTTCTCAACCTTGGCATATTTAGGGCCAGGAAATTCACTTTTGAAGGGGAAGTAGTCTCCTACACAATGCATGTTTAACAGCATCCCAGTTCTCTACCTACTAGATGTCAGTAGCAACTAACCCCACCCCCAGGTTGTGCAACCAATTAACAAATGTCAGATATTAACAGATGTCCCCTGGCTAAGAGGCAAATTCATACTCAGTGAGAACTAGTAGTCTATCAATCTACTGATTCTGTTGGCTTCTTCACCTTAAGTTACTCAAGTTTGCCTACAGAGCCCAGGAATCTCAAGGCCAAAGAGAAGGTATGGGACTGAGGTTAGAGTGGCAGCTGATGTGTCACCAAGGGAGCAATGGATGAACTGGTAATGCTGTTACACAAATGGAACACAATAACCCTTTGGGATATTACATTGGCATCATTTCGAGGTCACTTGCTCTGGAGGTAATCAAGGAACAGCCCCCAGGGAAGGCAACTGCCTTTTTGTTACTGTGGAGTGCCAGGAACCTATTTTTACCAAGAGTCCAGTAAAAATCTCCCTTTGGGATTCCAAACAGTCCTGGAATTCCTAGATCTAAAACCCAAATTGCGCCATGTGCATTGTCCCATGTCTGTAGTCCCAGCAACTTGGGAGACTAAGGAAGGAGGATCACAAGTTCAGGTCCGCCTCAGCCTAAGCGACTTAGTGAGACCCTGTCTCAAAAATAAATAGGGCTGGGGATGTGGCTCAGTGGTTAAGTGCCCCTGGGTTCAATCCCCCATACCAAAAAGTAAAATAAATGAAAAATAAGAAGATCTGGGGATGTAGCCCAGTGGTAAAGTGAAAGTGTCCCTGGGTTCAATTCACAGTACAAAAAAAAAAAAATGGAAGTGTGGTTGGTAGGGTCAAGGAGTCCTTGGGGGTCAGAGAGGATACTCCCATATCCATAACATAGGTTCTTTATATAGCTTCTATGATCTACAGGTTGGTACATGGATGGGACCATTTTCCTTAGTACAAAATATTTGTAAGTGAATCCAGAAATGTATTGTTCTTGGGAGAGGGTCTTATTTTTATTCTTAGAGGGCAAAAACCAATTAGAAACCGGAGCTAGGATGTAGCTCAGTGGTAGAGTATTTTCCTAGCATGTGTGAGGCACTGGGTTCAATTCTCAGCACCACATAAAAATAAAAATAAGTAAAATAAAGGTATTGTCCATCTACAACTAAAAGAAAATTTTAAAAAATAATAATAATTAGAAACCACCACACAGTCACACCTGTGATCCCAACAACTTGTGATGCTGAGGCAGGAGGATCACAAATTCAAAGCTAGTCTGGACATCTAGTAGGTAGAGAATTGGGATGCTGCTAAGTCTGGACAACTTAGTGAGACGTTCTCTCAAAAATAAAAAAGGACTGGGGCCAGGCATGGTGGCACACATCTGTAATCCCAGCAGCTCAGGAGGCTGAGACAGGAGGATCGCGAGTTAAAAGCCAGACTCAGCTACAGCGAAGCACTAAGCAACTCAGTGAGATCCTGTCTCTAAATAAAATACAAAACAAGACGGGATGTGGCTCGGTAGCAGAGTGCCCCTGAGTTCAGTCCCTGGTACAAAAAAAAAAAAAATGTAGCTTAGTGGTACAGAATGTAGCTTAATGGTAAAGAATCCCTGGGCTCAATACTGCAACAACAAAAAAGAGTATTGAGGGACAGCAGTGATCTGAACTCCAGGACACTTGTCAATCTATCCTTTGGGGGAGAGCACTTGCCACGAGCAAGGTGCTACCAAATATTGTGGCACCAAGAGATGGCTCAATGCAGGGTAGGCTCAAGCTGGGGAGTAAAAGGAGGGTTTGATCCAGGTTTTTCGGGGAAGACTGCTCAGACATCAACCTTCAGAGGCCACAGGAGTTGCTCTAGGAAGCACACTACTGCCCTCTGGCCAAGTTGCCAATGGAGAGCAGCCAGGTGTTGCCTTGGAAAAGTCAGTGAGCACTAGAAGCGCTGCCAGCTTACCTTGCCCTCACTCTCTGGCCCTTCTTCTCCCTCAGCTTCAAGGCCCCAGATTAAAACTCCTATGGTAGGTGGTGAGCTGGTCCTTTAAGCAGCTGTGATCCCCTGTAGTCCTTCTCAGGCCTTGACTCACAGTTTTTTTGTGCAATTTTAGCTCTGGCCAAGGTAAATGCTCGATAAAAAGAAAATGGGCATCCCTGAGGAAGAGGAAGTAGAGGAAAAATCCTAAAAAGACCTGTGGCCAGGGGAAGGGCAACTGGCAACTATGTCCTTATTTCACTGAATGGCAGGCCCTAAAGATACAAAGATAGGTACCACTGCTTCCAGTCCTAGAGGAGGTCATTGAGTGGCCAGACAGATGAGTAACCAAATTACTAAAATAAAAAAAGTGGTATATGCTATAAGAAAGGTATGAGTAATCAGCTCTGAGAACCAAAGGAGGGAGTAATTAAAAATGACTAATTAATAATAATATGCCTAGAAGTGTTAAAGGCATATTAACATTAATGTATTCCAGCCAGCCTTGAAGGATAAGTAAGAATAATAAGAGTAAACAGTCATCGAGCATTTACCTTGGCCAGTCACTATGCCCATTCATTATCACATTATCCCTTTTTAGTAGCTACTGTTGTTTTCCCAGTTTTACTAAAGAGGAACTGAGGTTCAGAGAGGTTAAATAACTAGGATTTTCTTTGTACAGTAAAGGGAAGATTATTCCAAGTAGAAAAAAAAAAAAAAAACAGGAACAAAGGGCGGGACACGATGGTGCACACCTGTAATCCCAGTGGCTCAAGAGGCTGAGGCAGGAGGGCCACAAGTTCAAGGCCAGCCTCAGCAATTTAGCAAGGCCCTAAGTAACTCAGCGAGACCCTGTCTCTAAATAAAATATAAAAAAGGGCTGGGGGGCTGGGGATGTGGCTCAAGCGGTAGCACACTCGCCTGGCATGCATGCGACCCAGGTTCGATCCTCAGCACCACATACAAAGATGTTGTGTCCGCCGAAAACTAAAAAATAAATATTAAAAAATTCTCTCTCTTTCTCTCTCAAAAAAAAAAAAGGGGGGGGGGAGGCGCTGGGGATGTGGCTCAGTGGTTAAGCGCCCTAAGGTTCAATCTTTGGTACCAAAAAAAAAAAAAGGAACAAAGGCTCAGTAAAGAGAAAGGAGCTGGACAGGTGAAGGTGTCAGTTATTTGTGTAGTGCTTGCCACTTGTCAAAGCACTTCTGGAAATGTCACACTTAATTGTTAGGAAAACCTTGAGAGGTAGGAATTATCACCATTGTATAGATGCAACAACAGGCTGCAAAGAAAGAAAGAGTATGGTTCAGATTAAAAACTTGAACCTCTTTTTTCTGAATCTGTTTGTTATGCCTCATCACTACCACACCTTGCAGTTGAAAACAATGGTGCAGCAGTGAGGAGACACACTGAGGGATCAATCCTCTCACACTACAGGCCATCTTTGGGCATCTGCAGTCTGTAGCCATGAAAGAGCTATGGTGTATTTTTATTTGTTTTCTTTCTATTTTGTACCAGGGATTGAACCCTGGGGCGCTTAACCACAAAGACAGTCTCCAGCCCTTTTTGAGACAGGGTTTTGCTAAACTGCTTAGGACCTTGCTAAACTGATGAGGCTGGCTTTGAACTTGAGATCCTCCTGCCTCAACCTCCCAAATCACTGGCATTACAAGCATGCACCACTGCGCCTGCTACGGAGTGTTTTTTTGTGGCACTAGTGATTGAACCCAGGGGCGTTCATCGCTGGGGCTACATCCCCAGCCCTTTTAATTTTTTTTATTTTGACACAGAGTCTGGCTAAGATGCTAATACTGGACTCAAAATTTATGATCCTCCTGTTCCAGCCTCCCAAATACAGGGATTACAGGTTTGCACCACTGTACCCAACTGGTTTTATTTACTTTTAAAGGAGTTCAGAACTGAACAGTGGCCCGTATCTGTAATCCCAATGATTTTGGAGGCTGAGGCAGAAGAATTCCAAGTCTGCCAAAGTGCAGTGTGTAATCCCAGGGGTTCTGGAGGCTGAGGCAGGAAGATCAAGAGTTCAAAGCCAGCCTCAGCAATGGAAAGTCGCTAAGCAATTCAGTGAGACCCTGTCTCTAAATAAAATACAAAACAGGTCTGGGGAAGTGGCTCAGAGGTTGAGTGCCCCTGAGTGCAATCCCCAGTACCATTAAAAAAAAAAAGAAGAAGGATTACAAACTTGAGGTTAACCTGGGCAATTTAGTGAGAACTGTTTCAAAATAAAAAATAAAAAGGGCAGGGGAAGTAGATGTAGCTCTTTGGTAGAGGACCCCTGAGGTTCAGTCCTCATTACCACGACCAAAAAAAAAAAAAAGTGAATAAACCATATCATTTCAATAGGCATAGATGCACAGCACAACATTCAAAAGGTATGAGAAGGTATATTTCCTTTGACCCAATTTGTCAGCAACCACACCATTCAGAGGCAACCACTGTTGGTAGTTTCTTTTGTATTTTTTTACTAATATTCTGGCATCTTTATTACAGTGATAAAATGTTATACCAAAAAAACATAAAATCTGTATAAACTAGTATATTGGTTCATTTTACTTCATTAGGTACTTAGGATTAAGTACCTAAGTTATTTCAAGCCTGGTACTGGGTTCATGGATAACAAACACATGGCTTAGAGCCTCAAAGATGTGTGTATATGATGGGGGTGGAGAGTGATATGAGGCAAAGAACACCAAAGGACCATAAGTAGTACAAGGTAAAATATAGTAAATGTGGAAGAGTTCCAAGTAGTGACAATGTCACATAGCAGTTTGAATTTGTTTTCTGGAGTCAGACAAATTTGGCCTAGAGCCCCAGTCATTATGCCACTTGCTCTCAGAGTAACCTGTGTAAGTGACTGAACTTCAGTAAGCCTCTGTTTTTCCATCTGTCAGAACAGACTAATAATAGTCCTTACATCATAGGGTTGGTAAAAGAAATAAGACAAAGCAGATAAAGAACCTGACATTGAGCTGGGGTTGTGGCTCAGTGGCAGAGCACTTGCCTAGTATGTGTGAAGCACTGGGTTCGATTCTCAGCATCTCATATGAAAAAATGAATAAAATAAAGGTCCATCAACATCTAAAAATAAATAAATAAGAACCTGACATTAAGCATTCAATAATGTAAAAAATAATTTTTTACCTCTCAGTAAATATTGGCCATCAATATTCTGGTCCACAGTCCATTATTGGAAATTAGCAATACTCTGAAAAGCAGATTAAAAAAAATTGGCAGCAAACTCCAAAGTGAGGCTAATAATCTTAACATTCGAATATGTACCCAAACAAGTATGACCTTTCTACACTTCACTGCAGAAATATCAGGGTATTTGTCTACTGGGTGCTGCCCCACGCCTCCTAAGTATCTCACTTTAAATTTCTGAAACAACATCTGGCACTTCTGGTTTCCAAACATTATGAGTATGTATGTATGTATTATTAATTAATTAATTAATTAATTTTTGGAAGGCCTGTTTTTCTTAGTCCATAGGATTATTTCTTAAGGAATCCTCGAATGATTTATTCAGTTCTTGATTCCTGCAGATTAAAGGATTTCTTGGGAAGAAAAAGTGCTGAGTTTAGGAGTCAGGCCCGATTTTCCTTCCTTTTTACCAAGCTCCTCTAGGTCTGTTTCATTATCCCCAGGGCAATGCCTAGTAACAGTGTGTGGCCTTTAGTAGGTCCTTCATAAATATGCTGAATAAACTGAAACGAGGTGGCTTTTCATTCGTAGGTTCTGATTCCGTGCTCTCCAGGTTCTGCCCTAGGCAGGGGGCAATGGTAGCCTGCCCTTGGTGGACGACCGCGCTGGGAGCGAGGATCAATCACAGAGCCTCTCGGACTGGAAGGACGCTAAGGGAGTCAACTCCTTCAGTCCTATAGGATAACAGGATCCCTAGTCCTACCCCTGGGACACGTCTGAGGGAGGGTCGCTCTAGTTAAGAGAGGATACGGCTTTCCTCACCCTCGCCTTTTAACTTCTTCTCCCCTTTCCACACTCAAAAATGAAACATTCCACGGAGCTAAGCTCTCAGCTCCTCCCGCAAGGCGCAGTCCTAGCGCGGGCCCAGAACCCTCACTGGCCCGCTAGTTCCCCCTCCCCCGCCTGGAGGACCGTAGGTGGACGCTCTTGCAGAGCGCCTCTCGCTGGTCGGGGCGGGGGTGGGAGGAGCCAGCGCCGCCCAGGCTAGGGAAGCAGAGGGTGGGGACACTCTGGCCCGGCTCTCGGTGGTGCGGGAGCGGGCGGGAGCAGCGGCCGCTCTGGTCGGCGGACGTGCTGCCGAGCAGTCCCGGAAGCGAAGCAGCGATGGCGGAGAGTCCGACTGAAGAGGCGGCGACGGCGACGGCGGGTGCCGGAGCGGCGGGCCCCGGGGCAAGCGGCGTTGCTGGTGTGGTCGGTGTTAGCGGTAGCGGCGGCGGGTTCGGGCCGCCTTTCCTGCCGGATGTGTGGGCGGCGGCGGCGGCGGCGGGCGGGGCCGGGGGGCCGGGGAGCGGCCTGGCTCCGCTGCCCGGGCTCCCGCCCTCTGCCGCTGCCCACGGGGCCGCGCTGCTTAGCCACTGGGACCCCACGCTCAGCTCTGACTGGGACGGCGAACGAACCGCGCCGCAGTGTCTACTCCGAATCAAGCGGTGAGCCGGGGTTTTTCCTCCCCCAGCCCCGAGTTCCGGGGCTCGACCTTCCCTGCCCCCCACCGTTCCTCACTACAGCTCACCCCCGCGGCCCAGTTCCCAGCCCAAATATTGCCAGCCCAGTGCGCCGGGGTCCTAGTCACTTCTTCCCCTTCCCACCCCGCCCCCAGCACCACAAGCCCTAAATCCCTTCTCGTTAGCCCAGGTCGACCCCGCCCCTCGGCAACCTCCGGTGAGCCCTCAGGCTCTGTTCCGGACACCCTCCCCCACACCCCTACCTCCCGCCCGAAACCCGACCCCTTCGCGCTTCAGTAACACCCCCTCCCGCCCTCCGCGCCGCCCCTCTTCCCTCTTCCCCTCCTCACACTACCTAGATGCAGCCCGCAGGCCCCACCCATCGGTCCCCCCTGGTCTCTTTTAGAGCCGGGTTTGTAACGCACACTCTGCTTGCTTTGCCCTGCGGTACACTCGAGCTAGCCTTGGTTTTACCCTCCGTTTCCTCAAATCCCCACCACAAAGTCCCTTTCCTTGGGCTAAATCGCTGCCCTCACTCTCCCAGATCTTCCCTTTAACCCCTTTTCTGGTATTCCAAAGCTGTCCACTCTCTCACCTGTTCCCGAAACTCAGGTTCCCTTTCCCTCAGTGTCACTCTGGATTGTAATAGCCCATTCAGAACCTTCTTTCTTGTATTCCCCCACACTCTGCCGGCGTCTTCTGGTTAACTTTTGTGAAGTGGATGTACTCAATTTAAATATAGGAACAAAGGCCTAAGTCCTTTCTGTACTTACTTGTTGGGTGACTGAACTTAGATCATATCATTTAGTAGGTAATACGTTTTGCAAAAATGTTTAGTGTAGTACTTATCAAATGGGAAAAGAGTAGTACTACCAGTATTAAAATGTTTCCTCATGACCAGACTGATCCCATTCCCCCATGACAGAATCCTCATCTAGGTATTATCTCCCACGTTTCAAGTTTCTTAATATGTCTCTCTACCTACTTTTCAAGGTTGTAATGAAAATTAAACATTACAATGTGTGTAAAGTACCTGGCACAGTGCCTGACACAGGATGCCAACTATTGCCATCTCTAACTCAAACTCAGCACTCAACTCTGACATTCCTTCAGCCATTTCATTCCTGGTACGCCTTTGAGTTTAGCCCATACTTCTTTGGCTCTGATCTGTCACCTTTTTACACTTTTTATGCCCCTACCCACCCTAGCAAGTCCCTAGATATTTCCTCATATAGAATGGTCTTTTTTTTCCTTCGGCCTGTTGGTCTCAACTGTTCCATTCCTATTGGTGGTATGACCTAGAAGTTCTCTCATCTGTAGTAGTCACCATGTGTTATCTTCCAGATGTGAGATTCTAACTATATCAGAGGGTCCCCCTCCCCAGCCTGAAAAGATCTCTACCCTATTAGTCTCTTGGGCAAGAAGATCACTGATAATCTTGCTTTCTGTGGCTTGCTTGTTCATAAAATTACCTTGCCAATGAGGGGTCCACTGTATGGTTTATGGAATTAGTTTTTTAGTGGAGTTAATTATGCCTTCCCAGTTACTAAAAACGATCCTTATTTTGCATTCCGTATAGTACCTGGGAATCTTGGAGGTGGGAAGTGAATGAGTTGTCATGTGGGAGGAAGTGAGAGTAAATGGGATGTGGCTTTTCCAAGGTGATATCTGATGCCATTGGGATCTCTGATTTTTCTCCCCAACTCTTCTTACCCTCCCCCTAAGGAAACAATGCCCCTTTGATAATAATTTGCTGTCTGCCTGCCTGACAAGTACTGAAATTTCTCAGCCAACAAGGCAGTACAAACATTTGTGGTACCCAGTACCACTTTCTCCAACCTGGGCTTCAATGAGGTGATAACAGCTGTCCTGCTCAGGGGATTCCCTTTTTCCCTCTTCCCTCACTCCTTCCCCTACCTCCTCTTGGTGTTATACAGGGATATCATGTCCATTTATAAGGAGCCTCCTCCAGGAATGTTCGTTGTACCTGATACTGTTGACATGACTAAGGTATGTAACTTGATGGGGGGTTGGGGGTTATTGGGAAATGGGGCCCATGACGTTGGAAGAACCTAAAAGAGATTATTCAGCTTACCCCTCTGGTTATAAATGAAGAAATCAAGACCCCAAGAAGATAGGTGGGTTGTCTGAAGTCATATAATGAGGTAGAACAGATCCTTGAGCAGGTATCTGTTATCGGGATGCACATAAAAACTAGCTGGCTTGCAAAATCCTGGTCTATGCCTATTGTCCCAGCTTAACTATTAATAGGCCACTCTTTCCCTCTTAAAATGTTCTAGTCAGGCTGATAAATTATATGATCACCCTATCCATTGTACTACACATACTACACAGCTCTTTTCTGATCTTGCCTCTCTTGACTTACCTGTGGTAATGTAAATCAGATCCAGGGAAAGTTGGGGATAGGGTCAGCTTGGCTGAAGTGTTTGTGGTAAAAGGGCCTTTTTTAGATGCCTATCCTTATTGGTTGTTGTTGAATGTCCCTACTACCCAAAGACCATTCCTCTCATCCTCCACACAGATAGAAAGCTTAATACATAATGTCTAAAATTCCTCTGGCATAGATACCCAGGTTTCTCTTATTGAATGCTCTGACCTCAGGAGTGAATTCTCACGTAAACTGATGTTGGGAAAAAATGAGATTGATTAAATCTAGTGTTAAGTGAAAACAGTTTCAAATTTCTTAAAGTAGAAATTCACTTTTTATATTGTTGGTATATTCTTATTTTGAATAAGCTACCCTTTAACTTGATTTTTTTTTTTTATGTGATTGGGAATGTATTTCCTGGGACATCTTGTCTCCAGTCAAATATTAGTGTTAATATGTTGTTTCCTAGGGGTCCCAGAATTGATGCCATGTTGAAATCAGTTGAGTTTGCTATTCCAAATGATTGGGGGCTAGAATATAACCCAAGGTGTTACCAGGGAAAGAAAGGGACTGCAGCTTGAGGCATGGGATTGATTGCAAGGTCCTTTTCCTCTTTGCTGTTTGAATTCTGAGCAGACTTTAGGAACTTTTGAAATTGAAATATAACTGAGTCAGTTTAGGTTTTCCTGCCTTTAAGAAGGAAAATAATGTTCAACAATTAGGGCTTAAGGAAGAAGAGAATTTAGTGTTCTGTTTAAGGAATGCTAATTTTATTTATTTATTTATTTATTATTTTTTTAACCAGCAGTGTTAGGGAAAGTTCTGGGAATGGTCTAATGGTCCTGAGTGGAAGCTGAGTTTTTCCCATTTTTCTCAGGTGTATGCTGCCTCAGTCACATCCTCCAAAGTAGGTTTGATCCTCTGTGGAGGAAGCAAGTAGACAACTTAGATATCATTGTAATCCTCAGGTTTACACTGGCACTGGTGCTGTGGCCTCCATTTCCTTTCCTCTTTTCCATTCATCATACCTCCCCTTCATGCAACATACATGTGGGGTGGAGTTGCATCATATGCATATTTAATCTAGGTAAATGCAAACATACATACTCAATAAAAATATGTATGGCTTTCTTTAAAATGCTAACATTACATTTTACAGACCCATATTATATTTTTTTACATTGATATTTTGTCCATTTGTTGTATGTAAAATTGATAAGGGATGTCCCTAGAAAAACCATGTTTTGCTGGGCATCGTGGTACCAGCCTGTAATTCCAATGGCTTGGGACGCTGAGTCAAAATGATTGCAAGTTTAAAGCCAGCCTCAGCAATGGTGAGGCACTAAGCAGTCTCTAAATAAAATACAAAATAGGACTAGGGATGTGACTCAGTGGTAGAGTGCCCCTGAGTTCAATCCCTGGTAACCCCCCGCCCCCCCCAAAAAAAAAAAAAAAAAAAAAGGCCTGGGGATGTGGCTCAGTGGTTAAGTCCCCCTAGGTTCAATCCCTGGTAACAAAAACTGTGCTTTAAGGGAGGGATACTAGGGGTGGTTTTTGAATAGATTCAGTTTTCACCTTGGGCTCTTAACTTTAGAACATGACCACTGACTCAGATGCTGCTCCATTATAATGTGATTTTTAAAAAAAATTTCAATCTGTATGTGAATACAGGATGTTCATTCTGCATAGTGAGGATATGGAATATGGACACCAGACTATGAGCCCTGCTTCTGCCAGGGGTAGCAGGTGGAAGCCAGGAGGGGTTGGGGTCGGGCATCACCTCACAATTTTGAGATGGGGTTTTATTTTGCAGATTCATGCATTGATCACAGGCCCATTTGACACTCCTTATGAAGGGGGTTTCTTCCTGTTCGTGTTTCGGTGTCCGCCCGACTATCCCATCCACCCACCTCGGGTCAAACTGATGACAACGGGCAATAACACAGTGAGGTTTAACCCCAACTTCTACCGCAATGGGAAAGTCTGCTTGAGTATTCTAGGGTAAGAGGAGACTTCTAAGTGGCCAAGTTGGTTGTTAGAAAATAATTACTGTAGGGACACCCTTTATCAATTCTCCCAAGAGTGGTAACATCACTGGTGTTATACCAGATACAAAGGAGGGAAGTTAAATTATTACATACAAAAGGGATTTCTTATGAAATGGTTCTCAAAGCATGGTCCCTGAGCCACAGCAACAGCATCTGCAGATTCAGGGCCCCACCCCAGATCTACTCTTATCAGGAACTCTTGGGTGGGGCTAGCAGTCTGTTGCATCCTCTAGTTTGAGAACCACTCCTTTAGGGGACTAGGGCCCTATTCTGAGAAAGGCTGCAGATCTGTGCCATTCATGATTGTGGATGTCTTTCTTGAGTCTTTCAACGAGTGGCTTTGGAGACAGCAGTGGTGGTGATAATGGTTATAATTTAACAATTGAATGAAAATGTCTGACATTGAAACTCATGTCACATATGAAATAAAACTATATCTTCCTGAAGATTTTGCTTCATGGAGTTCCCATTTATTCCACCCTATTGCCTTTGTGAGTTAAAAGCTCAGAATGAAAATGACTTCTAGCATATTGTGGGTTGGTCTTTTTGTTGTGGTCTGAACTTTTCTGGAGTGGACAACAAATATAGGTTGAAGGTTGAGAAAGTTGTCTAAACTGGTGATCCTTTTTTCTTTATTCCTGTCAAGACATTTCCAGGTTTGTGTGGGGTTTAAAAGGAAGCTGAAGCATACTGAAGATATGATTCGTTTTTCTAGATAGAACTTTCCCAACTCCAGGGATATGTTCTGCTGTGATTATGGCAGTGTGACAGTCCTTTAAATGAGGTTGTCTTTTCTGCACTTGTGGAGTGGTTGAGCATGTGTGTGTGTGTGTCTATGTATTACCCCCATGGTGGAAAGGAAATTTAGTCATGAAATTTGTTCATGAAAGTGTGTTGTAATAAGTTCTCCCTCATTAGGCCAATATGAAGCTCCTTGGGCAGACACCAGCTCACAAGAGAAACAGGGAAAGTAAAGTGGTAGGGTGAAAGCAGCAGAATTGTGTTGTGTGGAAAAAGAGAAGTTACCCTGAAATTGAAATTTTGCCAAGCCAGACACGGTGGTACACACCTGTAATTCCAGATCCTCAGAAGGCAGAGGCTGAGGCTGGAGGATCGTGAGTTCAAGGCCAGCCTTGGCAACTTAGAACATGTTTCAAAAGTTTAAAAAATTTTAAAAGGTCTGAGGGAGGGTATAGTTCAGTGGTAGAGCACCACTAAGTTCAACCCCTTTACTGTTAAAAAAGAAAGAAAGAAAGAGGGGCTTGGGTTGTGGCTCTTGCAGAGTGCTTGCCTGGCACATGTGCAGCACTGGGTTTGATTCTCAGCACCACATAAAAATAAATAAATAAATAAAGGCATTGTGTCCATTTACAACTATATATATATATTTTTTTTTTAAAGAAATTTTGCTATGAAGAATCAGAGTCAAAAATCCCTACATGTTCTTAATTGACTATATTATCATCAGCCTCATTGCTTCCCTCCCTACCTAGAAAAAATACTGGGCCGACCAAAAAAAGGGGGGAGTGAGAGTTGACCCTATTGATTTGAATTCCCAAAATGTAAAGTCATGGAGAGCGGGGGTAGAGTTCCTGGGGGAGCAGATCTAGAAAGAGCAGGTTGGAAGCGCTTAAGAGCAGCCTCCAATGAACTTACAATTGCTTGTAAGTAACTTAGGCCTTCTTTGCTTGTAGCAGGGAAAGGACAGTGGCTGGTTAACTTGAATAAGCCAGTCCTGGCTGAGGTTTTGTTCAGCTTTCAGCTCCAGTGCCATCTTGTCAATAGAGCTAAAATTAAATGTTATTAACTGACTTCTTAATACTTGATTAGGTTTATAAAAGGAGCAGCTTTGGTATTTATCTTCATGTTCAAGTTGTTTTCTACATATATCCCTTTTTTCTTCCTCCTCTGGCAGTCTCATGTGGTCTTCAGAACACTCATTGAGGGCTTGGTACAGAACTCTATCCCTGATCATCAGTCCTACCATATGGCCTCTAACCAGATGGTTTTAGTCACCTGTGTGCTTCTTTGCTCAATTGCTTTCCCCTCACTGACTCAGCCGTTACCTATAAATAAATAAATAAGCAAGTTTTTTGTGGTCCACAGAGATTAGCATTTAGACACCTTTAGAGTTATTTTCTTAACTTCTTTCATTTTGATATGGTAGCTTTTCCTGGCTACAGTTTCCTTTCTAGCCCAAAGTTACCTTCTTGCTTTTTTACCCTCTTCTTCTGTCCCACTTGATATGAGGATTAGACAGTTCACTGATTTTTAGTGAATGAGGTTGAGAAAGAGGCTAGGAATTTCCAGAATATTGATAGTGAAACAGAAACTTATGGTGAGTCACTACCATGGTGCTGCTGCTGTCAGTGTTCCCTGATTATTCTCTGCCTTACCCTTTTCCTCTGCTGTGTTTGCAGTACATGGACTGGCCCTGCCTGGAGCCCAGCCCAGAGCATCTCTTCTGTGCTCATCTCTATCCAGTCCTTGATGACCGAGAACCCCTACCACAATGAACCTGGCTTTGAACAGGTAAGACTAGGTGGGCCCAACCCTGGGGTATGCTATATTGGATGTTCTGAGAAGCCAGGCATGGTGGAATACACCTGTTATCCCATCTGAGGGAACTGGTGAGACTTTGTCTAAAATTAAAAATGTAGCCAGGCATGGTGAAACAGGACTATAATCCTAGTTGTGAGGCTGAGGCAGGAGGATTGGAAGTTTAAGGCTAGCCTCAGCAATTTAGCAGGGCCTTAAGTAACTTAGTGAGACCCTGTCTCAAAATTAAACATAAAAAATTCTGAGGATGGGGCTGGGGTTGTGGCTCAGCGGTAGAGCGCTCACCTAGCATGTGCAAGGCCCTGAGTTCAATCCTTAGCACCACATAATAATAAATAAAACAAAGGGATTGTGTCCAACTACAACTAAAAACTAAATATTAAAAAAAAATTCTGAAAAAAAAAATTCTGAGGATGGGCTGGAGTTGTGGCTCAGTGGTAGAGCACTTGCCTTGAATATGTGAGGCACTGGGTTCGATTCTAAATACCACTTGTAAATTTTAAAAAAAGGTCAATCAACAACTAAAATGAATAAGTAAATAAAATAAAAAAAAAATTCTGAGGATATGGCTTAGTGGTTAAGCACCCATTGGTTCAGTCTCCCGTACCTAAAAATGTAAAAGACTAGGAATGTTGGTCAATGGTAGAGCACTTGCCTAGCATGTAAAAGCCCAGGGTTTAATCCCTAGTACCAGAAAAAAATAAGTTATTTGAGAAATCTTGTCTTTTCCCTCTCTCTTTTTACCTGGTATGACTCTATGAATTGTACTTGTCATGGAAAGAGAAAAAGGGAGTTAACATGTATGTTCCTTAAGAATGAATTATTTTATTTGTAAGAATTACAGTGATAGGGGCTGGGGTTTGGGGCTCAATGGCAGAGCGCCTGCCTTGCACATGTGAGGCAGTGGGTTTGATCCTCGGCACCACATAAAAATCAGTAAACAAAATAAAGATATTATGTCCATCTATAACTAAAAAGTACTTTAAAAAAATTACTGTTGGGGCTGGGGATGTGGCTCAAGTGATAGCGTGCTTGCCTGGCATGCGTGCGGCCCAGGTTCTATCCTTGGCACCACATACAAACAAAGATGTTGTATCCACTGAAAACTAAAAAATAAATATTAAAAAAAAAAAATTCTCTCTCTTTCTCTTAAAAAAAAAGAAAAGAAAAAGAAATTGGAGATTATCAGGGATTTAATAAAGAACCACGAACCTTTTAAAAAAAAAAAAATTACTGTGATACTGTTAAGTATTTGACTTGTATTAGTCTACACAGTGGAAGTCAGAGGAGTCGTTTAGAATTAATTCTGAGCCTACTTTGGGGGCTGTTAAAGCCAGTGGATTATTCAGTATACCTAATTCTGCAGCATCCCCTTAAGGTACTCCTGAGTGACTACTGCCAAACCAGATGTTATTCTGGAATTTTGAAGTACTATTACCTGTGGGGCCAAAAGAGCTAATCATTAGTTAAGACAAGAATTTTAGCCAGGCGTGGTGGCACAAGTCTATAATTCCAGCAGCTCGGAAGGCTGAAACAGAAATATTAACTTGGCAACTTTTTTTTTTTTTAAATATTTATTTTTTAGTTTTTTTGGCAGACACAACATCTTTGTTTGTATGTGGTGCTGAGGATCGAACCCAGGCCGCACGCATGCCAGGCGAGCGCGCTACCGCTTGAGCCACATCCCCAGCCCCATGAAACAGAAATAAAGCCAGCCTCATCGATGGGGAGGTGCTAAGCCACTCAGTGAAATCCTATCTTTCAATAAAATACAAAATAGGGCTGGGTCTGTGGCTCAGTGGTGGTGCCCCTGAGTTCAATCCCTGGTACTATCCACCGCACCCCTACCCCCACCAAAAAAAAAAAAAAAGGACAAAAATTTTTGTCAGCACTGCTAAAGAGAAGGCAGAAAACACATTTTCCAAGGGTTTGCTGTTTGCTAGACACTCCCAAGATTTTTTATATAATTTCTTGTTTAATAGCTTTCGTTTTTATTTCTGTGTGTGTGTACATATGCACGTGTATGCACATGTGTATTTGGAGCTGGGGATCTAACCCAGGGCCTTGTGCATTTTAGGCAAGTAGTTGTTTAAATTTCGTGGTAACTCTGAGGCATGTATTCTTTCCATTTTCAAGTCAAGTAATAGTGGCTCAGAGAGATCATTTAACTATCACAAGGACACAAATCTGTGTAGGACTCAAAATTTACACTCAAGCCCAAATTCTGACTCTGTTCATTTACTCATGAACACAGGAAAAAAGTTCCAGTTATGTTCTTAAAAGAAAATAATTCCATTTCAGTGATTAAAATAGTTTTTGATTTTTTTTTTAATAACTATTTTTGGTGCTGGAAATCAAACCCAGAGCCTCGAATTAGTAGCATGTCCTCTACAACTGATCCACACCCCAGCCATTAAAACAGAGATCACAGAGACCTGAACAAAAAGGAATAAATTCCCTTTAAGAATGAAGAAAAACTGGGGCTGGGGTTGTGGCTCAGCAAGAGAACTCTCGGCCAGCAGGGCGCTGGGTTCGATCCTCAGCACCACATAAAAATAAATAAAATGAAGACCCCATCTCTAAATAAAATATAAAAAGGGCTGGGGATGGGCTCAGTGGTTGAGTGCCCCTGGGTTCAGTCCCCGACACACACACACACACACAAAAAAAATCTTTGCCCCTTTGATTTTGCAGTAGAGCAGTTTAGAAACCACCATAGTAGGCTGAAGGTATATGTCACTTTCCTAGTCATCATGTTTTTATCAGAGTCCTAGACTCTAATTAGGAAGGGACAGGGAAAAGTCTTGAAAATCAAAGAAAGAGCCAAGCACAGTGGTGTACATGCCTGTAATCCCAGTGGCCCCAGAAGGCTGAAGCAGGAGGATTACAAATTCAAAGTCAGCCTCAGCAACTTATCGAGGTCCTAGGTAACTTAGTGAGATCCGGACTCAACATAAAAAGAGATTGGCTCAGTAGTGGAGTGTCCCTGGTTCAATCCCAGGTACCAAAAATAATTAAAGGAAAAGAGGCCCTGTTCTCTTTCGTTAGCACTTAGACATTCATAGAAGCTTTCTGGGCCAAATTTGAAGTTTCTCAAAATCTCAATTTTATTCCTGATACATTTATTATAATAGAGGGTTCAATGATGGTGGAACCCTACGGACAGGGAAAGGAGTTAACCAGAAGTATCCTTCACTGGTTAATCCCTAAAGGTTTTCCACACTGAGACTTCTAATGTCATCTTTTCTGTCCCACCATTATTTCATTTCTATTATTTATTTATTTATTTGGTATCAGGGATTGAACCTAAGGGCATTTTACCACTGAACCACATCTACAGCCCACCCACCCCCCTTTTTTTTTAGAGATACACATAAGAGTTCATTTGTCAGAGCTAACAAATAAAGGCCATCTCTCCATAGACGGAGAGAGGCAACACAGGCTTGGGGTTCCAGACTTTTATGGGGGAGGATCAGGCATTAAAGCTGGTTGAGTCCTAATGTGGGCAGTTAAGCATCTCTAGCCCTTTTTATTTTTAATTTTGAGAAAGGGTCTCACTAAGTAGTGTAGAACCTTGCTAAGTTGCTGAGGCTGGCTTAATACCATCCTCAGCTTCCCAAGCTGCTGGGATTATACCATGTCTGGCTTTTGGCTGGGTGGGGCATAGGAAGGTAGGTTTGTTGTTTTGGTGGTGTACTGACTTAAACATGCTAAGCAAGTACTCAACCCTGAGCCACTCAATCCAGCAATCACTGTTATTACTACATGTGGTTATTTCTCACTTAATTCTTTCTTCATGGTCTTTTTGCTTTGGGTTTAGGAATATTTGATAGATCTAGTTTACTGATTATAGGACCTAGTTTTCTTTATCAGGATGGGTATTGGTATACATGGGGAATATCTCAAAGGGTTAAGCCAGGCACAGTGGTGTATACCTATAATCCCAGCAATTCTGGAGCTTGAATTAGGAGGATCACAAGATTGAGGCTGGTCTTGGAAATTTAGGGAGACCCTGCCTCAAAAATTACACCTGTAATCCCAGTAGCTCAGGAGGCTGAGGCAGGAGGATTGCAAGTACAAAGCCAGCCTCAGCAACAGTGCTAAGCAACTCAGTGAGACCCTGTCTCTAAATAAAATGCAAAATAGGGCTGGGGATATGGCTCAATGGTTGAGTGCCCCTGGGTTCAATCCCTAGTACCAAAAAAAGAGAAAAGAAAAACAAATTAAAAAGGACTTGGGGTGTAGCTCAGTGGTAGAGCACTCCTGGGTTTGATCCCTAATGCGAAAAAATAAAAATACAAACAAAAGTTTAGTTGTTCTTCATGGACCTGCATTTTAAAAGATATCTTCTTAGTTCACTTGCTTGGTTCATTTACCCATACTAATCCCAATATCTCTTCTCATTGACTATGACTAAAATTTGTATTTGGTTACTGATATTTGTCAAATTACAGGAGAGACATCCAGGAGACAGCAAAAACTACAATGAATGTATCCGACACGAGACCATCAGAGTTGCAGTCTGTGACATGATGGAAGGAAAGTGTCCCTGCCCTGAACCCCTAAGGTATGTGTCAAAAGGGCTGACTGGGCATTCATTCCTCTTTTGGGTATTTAGATGGTTTGTACATTTGAGGACCTTTGGGGCAGAGTCCATGTTGAGAGAGAGAGGAAAAGGAAGAAAAGATGGGGCTCATGTTTTTAAAAAACAACTAGTTGCAAGTTACCCATGAGAAAGTTCAGAGTTTCTCAGTTCTTCTAGAGTGCCAAGTTGGGTAGGAAAGGCAGTCTGCGCCTTCAAGGAGCCCCCCCCCCCCCTTTTTTTTGTAGTTGTAGTTATACAGAATGTGCCTTTATTTTATTTGTTTATTTTTATGTGGTGCTGAGGATCAAACCCAGTGCCTCACGCATGCTAGACAAGCGCTCTACCACTGAGCCACAGCCCTCCAGACAAAGGAGCCCAATTTTAATGAAGGCTTGAACATATAACTGTTCTATAAGCAAGAGAGGTATGGTTATAAAACACTTCATAGTAAAGCTATTTTTTAGTGTTCAAGTTTATTCCTAAGTGCTAAAACTAAACGAAAAAAATTAATTTTTGAGAGGATTTTGAGTAAGATTTGGGATTAAGTCTGGCCTATGGAAACATAAAGATTGAAAATGTAACAAGTTGTTCTGGGCATGGTGGCACATCCTTGTTATACCAGTGGCTCAGGAGGCTGAGGCAGGAGGGTCGCAAAAAGCCAACCTCAGCAACATCAAGGCACTAAGATCTATGTGGGAAATCAAACCCAGTCTTGGGAATTCTAGCTATTTAATTTGGTATTAAGATTAGGTAGTGAGCCAGGTGCAGTGCTGCACATCTGAAGTCCTAGTAGCTTGGGAGGCTGAGGCAGGAGGATCACAAGTTCAAAGCTAGCCTTAGCAATTTAGAAAGGTTCTGAGTAATTTATTAAGACCCTTTCTCAGAAGAGGGTTGGGGATGTAGCTCAGAGGGTAAGCATCCCTGGATTCAGTTACTGGTACAAAAAAAGATTAGGCCACAAAAGGGGACCTATACCTCTAGTTTCTAACTTCTGTACTTGTTTTCTAGAGGGGTGATGGAGAAGTCCTTCCTGGAGTATTATGACTTTTATGAGGTGGCCTGCAAAGATCGCCTTCACCTTCAAGGCCAGACTATGCAGGTAACACAGCCTCTGCTGCTAATTCTAGAAGCCCCACCCACAGCAGACCATGGACACCCCCCTCCCCAAAGGTGACATTCACTTCTCTCGTAGAATGTCACAGCTAAAAGGAACCTGTGTCATTTGAGGAACCTTGGCCCAGAGAGGAGACTGATTTGCTTAAAGTCATGTGGAGTTGGTTCCTAGTTCCTGGCATAAAGTAGGTACTCAGGGTAGGATCTTCATTGTCCTACCTTCTAGGCTGAAACTTCTTCCCTTCTTGGTCGATAGATTTTTCAACCCAAGAACATTCAACCCCCTCAGAATTTTAGGGACGATAAAAATCATTATTGGAATTTTATCCCAAGCCCTAAGGAATCACAGAGAAAGCTTAGAGAAACAGTGGCTGTGCAGTGTCATAAACAGTTATTCATTCTCTGCCTTACTGGGAAAATGTGCTCTGGCTTCCAGTAAGAATGCAGATTCAGGCTTGTTTTAATGAAGAGATTCTCACTGATGCAGTCACCTGGTGGGTAAGAGAGTGAGAACCCTCCTGCCTGTAGGAGCATTTCTTGTGTCTTTGGGTCATTCAATAGTGGCCTTGCTTAGAAATGGGTGACTTGGGTAACTAAGATCTCTTAGGCTTTCTCCAGCTTTGTGCTATTTCTACCCACTACACCAACTAACAAAAGTAGAAGTAGATGTCTTGTTTCCTCAGTGCTGCTCATAGATTGTAGCTCCCCTATTCTGCTTTCAAGGTCTTCCCACTCACCTACCTTACTTAAGTGCAAAGGACAAAGCAGGTTCAGAGTTAACACATTTCTTGAACCTTTTTTGAGAATATACTATGATGTCTGCCCTAGTTTGTTCCCCATTAGGAGTTCTCATTACTGATGTCCAGCAACATTACCAACCTTCAATCTCTGAAGGAAAAACAGCTTTTGATGAGGAATGGGATAGGAGGGCCCGTATCTGGGGAGGAAGGGAATGGGGGGAAATGGAATCAAAGACAAAAGAAGAAAGATGTGGAGAATTGACAGATCCAGCATAAGAGTGGAACTTTGCCTTTGAGTAATATAACCTTCATGAGTGTAAAGGTGGGCTATGGTCATAGTTACTGTAACTATTACCCAATGGGACCCTGCTGTGAGGGTAATGTATAGGACAGAAATGTGGGAATAGGACCTGGGGTGTAACTCAGTGGTAGAGCACTTGAGTAGCATGTATGAAGCTCTGTGTTCAATCCCTAGTGCCACCAAAAAAAGGGGGGGGAGGGATTTTTGTGAGAGGAGAAAACAGGAATTTTGTAACCTTTTTGACTACCAAAGAAGATAAGTATTTAAACCCTAGTCATACTATTTTGCTGCCAAAGTCCCTCTACAGCATTTTAAACTTGTGTGTGTGTGTGTGTGTGTGTGTACACACACATTTATGTCCTTTGTTCTAACCATATTATTTTTGAGACTTTGAGGACAGTTAAACCTTTCTATGAAGTGTTTAAGAGATCTTTGATCTAGAATGACAAGGACTGGGTGGCCCTGGAGTGATGCCCAGAAACCTTGACAGGAATGTACTGACGAGTCTCTGGGGAAGAGTACCTGTGCTTATCTGGAAGTCAGAACTCTTATTAAATTCTAGACCTGCCTTTTTTATTTTTAACTGGGAATTGAACCCAGGGGCATATTTTATCACTGCGCCCATCACCACCCTTTTACATACACACCCCTAGGGGTGCTTACCCACTGAGGGTCTAAGTTACTGAGACTGGTCTTGAACTTGATCCTCCTGCCTTAGCCTCAAGGGATTGCAGGCATGCATGCCACTGTGCCCACCACAAAGTGTCGTTTTTGACTATAGGGAATGAAAGATAGTTGTTCCCCCTTTGGTTTTATGTGGTGCTGAGGATCGAACCCAGTGCCTCACTCATGCTAGGAGAGTGCTCTACCTCTGAGCCACAACCCCAGCCCCCTGCAAACACATTTTAATGTCAGCCCAGGCTAGATCTATTTGGGTTAATAAACATGCCATAGCATTAGGACTGTTTGGGTCTCCCTGTACTGCACAGTGCCCTCCTCTGTTCTCATGACTCAGAAGGTGAGTTTGCATTTCACATGGGCCCAAAACTGGTCTCCAGGCTGAGCCACCCAGACTTGGATCTTCCATCCCTGTCTCCTTTCCCCACAGGACCCTTTTGGAGAGAAGCGGGGCCACTTTGACTACCAGTCCCTCTTGATGCGCCTGGGACTGATTCGTCAGAAAGTGCTGGAGAGGCTCCACAATGAGAACGCCGAAATGGACTCTGATAGCAGCTCTTCTGGGACAGAGACAGATCTGCACGGGAGCCTGAGGGTTTAGACCCTGCTCCCCCTCCCCTCTCCCCAGCAGAGTCCCTTCCCCCCACCCCAGGGATGGAGAGGCACTGTGTATCTCCCTCCAAACGTGACGTCATTCTGCAAGATGGCAAGAAGCAAGCTTGGATCCCAGGGTGTGGGAGTGGGGGGCTATTCCAATCTGACCTCCTTGGCGCTGGAGCACCTGGGGCTGTGTTCATCTTGGATCAGGGCCAAGGTACCTTTACAGGATCATCTATGACAAGGGCCTCTGGCAAAACAAAACAACAAACACACCTCTCTGCAAGGCCAGCTTCTTAGGGTTTAAAGACAAATTTCAGTTCCAAGAGGGAATGTGCCCAAATGATTTATGGGGGTATCTGGAAGGAAACTTTGGGGTAGGGGGCTGTTTGTGACACTTAAGCAGTCTGGGTGGTTGTCTGTGTCTGTCTTCAGTCTTGAAGCAGGGCTTCCCATTGCCCTTTTCCTCCCTGCCCCCCTGCCCTTTTATCTCCCACGGGCCAGCATAATTTTGTTTTCCTAATTTATAGTCACTGTTCTAGACAGACCAAAGAGAAGGAACAGTGGTGGAGTCTAGGCTGCTGATCAGTTAGCTTTACCTAGCACCTGAGCACCTTTTTCCCCTACCCCTCGTTCCCTTGCTCTTTTAGGTTTCAGACAGAAGGTAAACAGGACCAGGACTGAACCAGGTCTTGGTGAAGCCTGCACAGGCACCGTGAGAAGCCGGAAGTACTGTGTGTTCCCGCAATCACAGATTTGAAAAGTTCCCAACACAGGCAGCTGCAGTGTGTATGGGATTAGAGCCACTACATAGAATAGTCTCTTAAAGATTTTCTTAAGTACTAGTCACAATGAGGATATTTTTTCTTGGGGGTGGGGTAAACAGGGGAGACTGATGCTAGTCCTTCTTGCATTTTGTTTGGCTGACCTTGTGTATTTTCACCCCAGTCTGTAGTCCCCTACCTCACTTCAACCCCCAGGGAGCAGGAGTAGCCAATGGCAGAAGGGGATCTGGGCTGGGACTCTAGAAGACTCCTTCCCCTCTCTCCCCTCCCCCTCCCAGCTGCTCTTTGTCACTGGCTCTGATGGGTGTTTGCCTGGCTATGTTGCTTCTCTATTTGTATTTTAGCTGCAGTGATCCTTTAACTGGTTGGCTCAGAAAAGTGTTCTAGGCGCCCAATAATACTGGGCATCAAGGGAATTTCTCCTTCCCCTTTTTGATATGTTCTTCCCCTACTTCCAGATTCTTGCTGTTATGGACCCCCATGGAGTGTTGGTGATCCATGTGAAACAGGGCCCAGTCAGTATCCAGCCACAGGCAGAAGAGAGGATAAGGTGTATCTGCCCTACCCACTGCTTTTAAGGTCTCTGCCTGATGGATCATGGGACTCCCCTGGGGGGGACAGTGGGGGAGGAAAATGGGGCACAAAAGAAGAGCTTCCTAAAGGGCAGGAAGAGGAACTGGGGAGGGAGTGGTACACTTGGGGAACAGAAGTTTATCTTGGCTGTCTGAAGAATAGGTCTCAACATGGAGACTCAAAGGGACCCTGCTTCCAATGTCCCTCCTCTTCCATTCCCAGAGCTAGTCCAGGGCCGAGAAGAATGCCCTTGGTTTGTGGGTCCAGTGTTGTCTGTTATCCATCTAAGTGTTCCCACTTTGAAGTGACAATCTTCTCCTTGGCCCTGCCATGGGGCAGAGCATGTCTGGCATAGTGGCCTGACTTTTACGCCCTAATCTTGAGTTGAGGAAATATATGCACAGGAGTGAAAAGAGATGTCTTTATATCTGACTGTACATAAATGAAAATTTTTTTTCTTTTTTTGGTGCAATAAAGTTTGTTTTGGCAGAAGGAGGAAGCGCCTATGGGTGTGGGAGGGGGTTTCTGTCAAGGAAGAATGGGATCATCTCAACCACCACACTCACCTGGGCCTGAATCTGTTAGGAGAGGAACTGTTCAGTGAATTTGAAGCTAAAAGACTTGTGTAACGTGGTATAGGCAGGACTATTGGTGATTATTTCTCTGTTAGGGAAGGAGGGGCTTTTCAAGGATGGCTGTGGCTCAGTAGTCAATGAGCAGAAGGCCAGTTTTGCCTCAGTTACTTCCAAAAGCATTGAGGAGTGAGCAATGCTCTGTAACAGGCAGAAGTAGTAATTGGCCTGTGCTACAGCTGATAAGGAAAGGATGACCGCATGGAGAGACCACTGGATTTTAGCTTTCTGGTATTAAATGAGCACTTCTGAAGAATTTTGCGTTTACTTTGAGAGCTGTAAACTCTGGCTTGGTTTCTCATCACCATCCTTGCTATAGCAGAATCTTGCTTCCTGGGGCACATGGGCTTTTCCTCTTGGCTGGCCACATGTGTAGAAGGCATTGTACACATAATGTTCTGCCTGCCTGTACTGTGCAAAGCAGTGATACGGGAAAGCGTGGGTTCTGGTTAATAGACCCAGTTCTTTGGTGCTGCTTAAGCTGATAACCTCTGGTAAATTACTTTGATTTGTCATCTGTGAAGTTAAGGATACCTATTTTTATTAATGCTGCAAGGATTAAATGTGTAATATATGACAGTACAGGGTAGGTATTCAGTAAGATTCCCACCACTGAGGTTAGAGGGACCTGGTAATCAGTCTACGGGGAGAACTAGCAGGGAATTTGAGGACCAAAACATAGTGTTCACTATTGTCTGATTCTCAAAGTTTTGTTTTCTTTCCTCCAGCTTAGCCATTTAACATGGCCATTTAACACTGACTTCAGTTTCCTTCACACTCAGACTTGGATCTGTCATAATGTAGGTCCTCTACAGAGAAAGCTAGGAGAGACTGAATCAGTGACTTGACTAGTTCACAAGGGTCTGCTAGTGTGTGATAAGGAGCATGGAGTAATGAAGAGTTCTGAATTAGAGTTGTTATTCACTTTATGGCTACAGAAAAAACTATACTCTGTAGCCAGGAGATGGCTTGTGTTCTGGGCCCAGCTCTTCCATGACCTTATAGATGACCTGCACAAGTCATATGTGCTTGCTGTACTTGTGTTACTCAGGTTCCCTTACTGGATAAAGGAAGCTTCCTCCAAAAGAGATGCAATGTGAAGGCATTTTTAAAAAATAAAAATACTGGGGGAAGAAAGAAAAACTTAGAACCTTTCTTTTATAAACAAAATTGTCCAGGTTTATTCACCAACAGTTCCTCCTTTTTCTCACTGCCTGCTACTGTGCATCCCTCCATACTGAATCAGGGAAGGGCTTCTCTGGCCTCCTCAGCTGTTATCTCCTGTGAGTAGAGGTCAGTGAAGAGAGCTGGCAGCCAGTAGTGGGCCTCCCCTGGGGCCTGCAAGTCCAGCCAGGCCAGCCCCTCCTTCAACAGGTGTTCCTGGGGGAAAAGAAAGAATGCTTGAGAGGGGAGGTTCTGTGGGTGAAGTGTGGTAGCGAAGCAATCTCCAGACCTATTTTGGCTTCAGCAAGGTTTTCAAACAGCCTTTATGTGCCTTTGCACATTACAGAACCAAACTGGGATGCTGCTTGGCCTCATTTGCCTGAAATGTGAAAATAACCACCAAGTCATTTAACTTGTGCTGCTAGTGAATAGTAGAGCCTGAGTAACATGGGATGTAGTGGAAGAAGGCAGGGCTCTTATTTTATGGCCTTGAGCAAATTACTGCTTCCATTCTCCCTGGAGAAAAGTAGAGATCACTGTTCTAGCTGTGAGTTGATTTGCTGGGAACAAATGTGAGGGACCACATTTATTCTACGATGGACTCACAGTTCCTATTCCTATGCAGGAAATATGTTCAATATTTACACTCTCCCACTTTACAGATGAAAAATCTAGATACTAAATTGCCTGGGTAAGGGAAAAGCTACTGAAGCCAGAGCTCCTACATTCTCATGCTGCTGCTGCTTCTTCACAACAGTCTTACATCAGTACATGAATATATATATATAAAGTTGTTATATAATATGCAATATATTGCTTAGTATATACTTATAGATATATAAGTAGTAATTAATTCCCTTCACTCTGTACTAGTTATTTCCAGCAGAAACTATATTAAACTCCTGACCAGCAACTCCAGGCTGAGTATGTCCAGGAGAGTAAGTGGGCATTGGTGGTTCCCCAGTAGCAAGGGCAGCTGCTGTTAGTGCACCCCAGGGTCAGAGGCCTGCCTTAATGAGTTATACCTTCTCAGCAGAGAGATGATGGGCTTCTCCTAGGGTGAAAACTGTAGCCTACAAGGCAAGAGTGAGCAGAGAAAGCCTAAAGTTCCTGCCTGTGTGGAACCCACCTCCCAACCAGGAGCCCATCTTTTCTGGGCCATTCCAAAATCACATACCAGCACTTGGCGCGCCCGCTCCGTCTCCCATTTAAGACTGGCTTTGATTTCACTGACAGTCACGTACCCATTTTTCTGAAGGAAGGAGCAGTGAGAACTGAGTCAGTTAAGAGTGCACTCCCCTAGAGCCCAGCACCTGCCCAGGACCAGCACACTTATCTGAACAGGAGAAAGAGCTGCCCTTGGGCCAATCCTGAGAAAGTACGGGAAAAGAATGTTTAGAGAAGTGACTTTCAGGATGATAGGGGTAGTTTCGTGGGTTTCATCTTAATATGTGGGGTCCCAGGTACTAAGATATTAAATTAGACTTGCAGAGAACTCTAATGCATGTCAAGAGAAGATTCAGAATGATAACTGATCGGAAGCAATGGTGATAATCATCACCTGTTAATCTAAAATATTTATAAATAGCTCTTGCCCTGCTTCATCCTACCTGTTCCCCAAAATAAAAATTTTTAATAAAAAAGCCCATTCCTTAATTTTATTTTGCATTAAAGAATTAAGGAAATGAACATGTCTTTCCTAAAATATATGATGGAGTTCTGGGGGAAGATGGTATATGCTTCAGGCATGAAAGGAATGAGAGGATTGGCAAGCAAAATTTTAAAACTTGTTTTGAAGAATCCACAAAGTAGCTTAAGAGGACACCAGAGAGTGTCTACCCCAGGAAATATAGTTAGTTGTCTGCATGTCTGTCTACCTGACTAGACTGTAAGCTCCTCGAGAGCAGGGACTTCATTGGACCTCTCTCTATATCTGCCCCACAGCCTAGCCCAGTGCTTTGCACTGTAGCTACTCAATAAATGTCTGCTGAATGAGCACAGGACTGAGTAGTTCATCCATAAGACAGTCTGGAAAAGACCTGAGCAGTGGGGAGAGAGAGATAACAGCTCACACACTCTCTAAGGGTGCACCATTACCTCTGCCAGCTGCAGCACCACAGTGTGATCCATATTGAGCTCAGCTGGAACAGACTGAATGAGGTAAGTACCGCCCACAGGGATGATGCCGAAGCCAGTGCCCAATGCCTTTAGTTTCTTGATGGCCCTGATCAGGTCGTCTCTGAGGTGAGGAAGAGCAGCTTAAAGACCCTTGGCAGATAAGACCTGACAACAATGCAGTTTCAGCTCTGCCCGAGGCAGGGTACCCTGAGAGAAGAGTCAAAGGGCACACAACACTCAACTACATCAGTAAAATGGCAGGTTAAACGGCACCAAAAAGTGCTTGGACACTGAAGGAAGATAGTATAGAAGTAATATTGCACACTTGGCAAACCACTAATTCCAACACCCTAATAAAAGTAAAAAATAGAATACATGACCTTATGTACAACCACAAAAATGGGAAGTTATACTCCATGTATGTATGATGTCAAAATACATTCTACTGTCATGTATAACTTTTTTTTCTAAAAAGTAATAAGCATACTGAAGCTCATCAGGAAATATGGATAAGGTAGCTGAAGACAACAGGGAGTAGTGTGAACTGTAGAGATTTTTTTTTTCTTATTTCTGGTGTTGAGGATTGAATCCATGGCCTTTCACATGATAGGCAAGCGTTGTAAAACTAAGCTACTTTCCCAGTCCTTTAGAAATTCAACCCCAGAATTGCCAGATTTTCCGATTTCCCAGTTGACAACAAACTTGGGAAAGGCATAAAATGAGTAAGTCATATATCCAGCCCACAAACTGAAGTTTATAACTGCTACCAAAGCCTAGAAATGTTATCACCTAATCAACCAGGAATAGAGAACTTTTAGGTAGGTTGAAATGCTTTCTCCAACCCCTTAGAAGAGCAGATTCAAATCTGTCTTGTCAGGCATGATGGCATACACCTTTAATCCCAGCAACCTGGGAGGCTGAGGCAGGAGGATTGCAAGTTCAAAGCCAGACCCAGAAATTTAACCAGATCCTCAGCAACTTAGTGAGACTATCTAAAAATAAAAAGGACTGGTCATGTATTCAGTGACAATGCACTCCTGTATTTAATCCCCAGTAAACCCCACGAAATACTCTCAAATGCACTAGGTCACCTCATTTGCAGTGAGTATGGCTAATAATCTTGTCATAACTTCCTTTTTGAATATTCCTGGTCTTTATAATCTCATTCTGGGATGGCTCTTTGGGAGCTACATCTAAAACAACCACAAATTTCTTCTCTAATTCGACTCAAACATAGAGGCTTGTGAACCAGGCCAATATACCCCCTTATATCACCCTGATCTCTAAACCCAGAATTTCTTTTTTTTTCTTCTTCTTCTTCTTTTTTTTTTTTTTTTAAATGGTGCTGGGAATTGAACCCAGGGCCTTGTGCATGTGAAGCAAGCACTCTACCAAATGAGCTATATCCCCAGCCCCTCTATGCCCAGCATTTCTAAGGGCTACATCTGTCTCCTTGGCTTCAAATAATCTCAAAATCCATGTACATACTCCTCTAAGTTTTAAACAATACATATGTATGAAAAATGCTAATACCACAAAATGTATACAAGTTGTAATCTCTTAGTTGAGAGACAAATGTTTTGTTTCATTTTTGGTTTTTTGTGGAACTGGGGATTGAACCCAGGTGTACTTCAGCTGGATTAAGTGCTGGTTTAAGGACTGAACCATACTAACAGCCCTTTTTTGTATTTTACTTGGAGATAAGGTCTAAGTTGCTGAGGCTGGCTTTGAATTCAGCATCCCCCTGCCTCAGCCTCCAGAGCTGGGGGAAATTCAGGCATGCACCAGTGTGCCTGGACAAAATGAGGTGTGTTTATCTTCTTTTTTTTCAGTGCTTGGGATCAAATACAGGATCTCACACATGCAAAGGATATGGTCAAAAACTGAGCCATATCCCCAGCCACCTTTCTTAAAAAATAGGTCTCTGTAGTTTTCTTATATGAAAATATATTTTTTTCTGACCATAAAGAGCAATAAAAACAGTTCACAGCTGGGCATGGTGGTGCAATCCCAACAATTTGGGAGGCTGAGGCAGAAGGATGAAAAGTTTGAGAACAGCCTTAGCATATTAGTAAGACTTTTAGCAACTTAGCAAGACTTTGTCTCAAAAAATAAAAAGGGATATAACTTAGTGGTAAAGCACCTCTGGGTTCAACCCCTAGTACTGAAAAAAATAAAATTAAGAAACAAAAATCATGGGCTGGGGATGTGGCTCAGTGATAGAGCGCTTGCCTAGCATGTGTGAGGCACTGGGTTTGATTCTCAGCACCACATATAAATAAATTATAAAAATTAATGTCTATTGACAACTAAAAATAAAAAAAATCAGCGCCTAAGCTAGCCTACACATAGGAGTAGGGAGAAGATTTCCATCTAGGGCTAGACATAGTGGCACATGCATGTAATCCCAGAGACAAGGGAGACAGAGGCAGGAAGATGGCAAGTTCATGGCCAGCATCAGCAACTCAGTGAGGCCCTAAGCAATTTAATGAAACTCTGTTTCAAAATAAAAAGGGTTAGGGATGTGGCTCAGGAGTTAAACTCCCCTGGATTCAAATCCTGGTACCAAAACAAAAATTATTATAAATAAATGAATAAATAAATGATTTCCATCTGACTTTAAAGACCTCTAAAAGGGGTGGAAGGCAACACCTACTGGCTGACATCCTGGGCGAACTTGCCCCTTCCTTTTAACACCTGTTGATGTAGTTCCTCCAGAGTTATCAGACCTGTTGGAGAGGGAGACAGAAAGCAGATGAAGAGATTACCTTTATGGCTGCAATGTTCTTGATATAAGGGCTGTGTCTGTTTATCGCCAACAATTTATAACTGGTTTTTTTTGTTGTTGTTTTTGGTACTGTTAATTGAACCCAGGAGCACTTGAATCCAGCTTTTTAAATTTTTTTATTTTGAGACAGGGTCTAAGTTGCTCAGGGCTTTGCTAAATTACTGAAGCTGACCCTGAACTTGTGTTCCTCAGCTTCAACTTCTTGAGTAGCTGGGATAACAGACATGTGCCACCATACCCAATCTAGAATACTTTAATTATAAATTTCTTTTAGTTGTTTATAAAGTTTTATTTTATTATTTATTTATATACAGTATTGAGAATTAAACCCAGTGCCTTACACATGATAAGCAAGCACTCTACCACTAAGTCACAACCCTAGCCCCATCAGATGACTATTTGTAACATCACATTTTCAGGAATGCAGACTCAGTTGGCATCCCTACACCTCAAAAAGGCAGTGCAGGCCTGTAGTTATTAATGAAAAAATCATAACCCAGATGCATCACATATCATGGGACAAAATCTACTTCCTACCTCCCTTCTATTTTCTATTATGAGGCAGGACTGGATATTCCCAGCCAAAGATCTTTCGAGAACAGACAACTGGCCAGGTGCAGTGTAAGCCTGTAATCCCAGCAACTTGGAAGACTGAGATAGGAGGATCACAAATTTGTTGACAGCTTCAGCAATGTTAAAGACCTGTTTCAAAAAAAGAAAAGGCACTTGGGATGTAACTCAGTTGTAAATCACCCATTATTAGAAAAACAAAAAGAGGGCGGGGGTGTGGGAAATGATCATTCAGGTAATTCTAGTTACCCTTAGCTGTGGAGACATGCCATGGATTCAACTGCATAAAACAGCTAAGATGTATCTCAAGACTTTGCAGGTTTGCAGACTACAGGATGGAAAAGATAATCTTTTGAGGGTTTCTACTCAGAGAAGTTCAATGCCCAATCCACGAACTTAACCACTGCCCTCACCTCCATTCCGATGCTTTAGAGCCAGGCACACTTCGATAATCTGGACGCCCAACTCATAATAGAAGTCCCCCACGCCCAGCATCTCGGACCAAAATCCTTTTCCAGCTATAAGAGAAAAAAACAAAAGCTAAGTTATTCAATAATCTTCATCCTATCTGTTCTTCCAACAGTGGATTGAAACATCTATTTTGCGAGTAATCTTGTTGCCTAGCTTTAAGTCCTGCTCTACTTGCTACTCAAGATCCTCTGTGACAGACAACCTGCCTCTTGAGAACTGCTCAAAAAACAGGCTCAGACAGTTCCAAAGGGTGGACAATGTCAAAGTCCTTTTTGGGGCTGAGGTTACAGTTCAGCGGTTTTCCTTTTCCAAAGCATACAGTGAAATATAGTAGGAGATATAATCTAGACAAGGCTAAGAGAAAAAATAGGCAAACTTCGCATTGGAAAATCCACTGAAGTCAGCAGGTTAAGCATGCCCTCAATCATAAATACTTGGGAGGCTGCCTCTGCAACTTAGATAGACACTGTCCCAAAATGAAAAATAAAAAGGGCTGGGGATATAAAACAACCCTGAGTTCAATCCCCATTTTAAAATAATAATAATATTTAATAAGCCCAGAGCAGGGTTGCAGACCTGTCATCCCAGCAGGGTAGAAGAATCCTAAGTTCAAGGAAGAGCCAGCCTCAGCAACTTAGTGAGGCTTTAAGTAATTTGTTGAGTCCCTGTCTCAAAACAAAAAAACAAAAAAGGGCTGGAGATGTAGCTCAATGGTAAAAGGACCCCTGCATTCAATCTTCCATATGAAAAAACTAAAATACATTTAATACACCTAACCTATGCAATGTCATAGGTTAGAAACACATTACACTGTAGAGTATCAGTTATTTACCCTTCTGATCAAACTCATGCTGCCCAGCATCCAAGAGAATTTTACTCACATATCATTAACCCAGGAAAAAGCTAAATTCAAAGTATGGTTTCTGGTGAATACCAATTGCTTTTGTAGCACTACCAAGGTGAACCATCCTACAATGGGGACCATCTATGTCGTTTAATTATTAGTGTTATTTACCTCTGCAATTACAAGACAGGATCAGTCTTAAGACTCTGGGTTCATCTCCTATATCCCCTACCCCCAAAATTATAGGACAGTCAGGAGACTTCCACTTCCTTTTTTATATAGCTCTTTGTTGACTATATGACCACAAAGTACCTTCATTAATAGTATTTTTTTAATATTTATTTTTTTTATTTGTAATTGGCCACAATTCCTTTTTATTTATTTATTTATTTATTTTTATGCGGTGCTGAGGATTGAACCCAGGGCCTTGCACTTGCTAGGCGAGTGCTCTACTGCTGAGCCACAACTCCAGCCCCAAAAATAGTTTTTTTTTTAAATAGGGGGAAATGCCATTAAAACAACAAAAACACCTCCACTACAGATTATTCAAGGGAGAATTATGGGCCCTGGCTACTTGTTCTTCACTCTAGTCTTTCCATCTTCCCAGCAGAATAGGCACTAGCCATCCTGCTAGGTACTCCCTAAAGATGACATCCTCTGGCTCTTCTTACAGGCCCTTCTAAGGGGTTAGAGGATAGATAAGCTTCTGTCCCTAGCAGCCCTATGAGGACACTGGACCGCTACAATTTCTTACAGGCTAGAGGATCCACTCCAATGGTTGCACACATGTCCTGGAACTGTACACGGAACTCAGGATTCTTCCTTATCTCCTGCTTGTGCTTGCTGGCAAATTCCTCCAGGTTGGTCTTGAACATGTCCAACTGTTTAGACATCTGTTGGAAGGACAAGGGGTAGCTTAGGAGCAGTCCAGGAAATAATTAGCTGCCCAAAATAAGCTCCTGGTCCGTGGCAAGGAAAAAGCTGAAATAACGTGTCTCCTTCAGGCCTACCATTATGCTGTTTATTGTCTCCTCTTTGTATCCCTACTTGTGCTCAGTTGTCAGAAGTGAAATGCTGTACTTTTTCCTCAGTTCTAAACTACACATTTTTTCATGTATTCCTGTTCTAAAATCAGGATACATCCAATAATAATCAACAAGCATGTCTAATGTGATATTCCCCCCCCAAAAAAAGTTAATAAATTGAAGGTATATCTAATAATCCATTTTGTCTTTGAAATAAGGGAATGCAGTGTTCCCACAGTGGGAAATCTTCGGCCATTAATGAAAAGCTAGGTAGGAAAAAAATGAAGTCTGGCATGAATTAGGATTGTAGTGGTTATTTAACCTGAGTCATAGATCTCCTTAGGGATCAACTCCACATAAAGAAATGGGGGGGTTGGGGTTGTGGCTCAGCAGTAGAGCACTCACCTAGCATGTGCAAGCACTGAGTTCAATCCTCAGCACCAATATAAATAAATAAGTAAATAAATAAATGTATTGTGTCCAACTACAACTAATATATATATATATATATATATATATATTTTTTTTTTTTTTTTTTTTTTTTTTTTTAAGAAATTGCGGGGGGAGCAGCTGAATATAGAGCAAACACAATAAGGTTTGTGGATTCTATGAATTTTTATTTATATTACCCCTTCTTTCACTTTCCCTAATTAACAAAGACTATCTACCCCAGCCCACATTTTCCACTTTTTTTTTTTTGTACCAGGGATTGAACCTAAGGGCACTTAACCACTGAGCCATATCCCCAGGCCTTTTTAATTTTTATTTAGAGACAGGGCCTCACTAAGTTGCTGAGGCTGACTTTGAACTTACAACCCTCCTGACTCAGCCTCCCAAGCCACCAGAATTACACGTGTCACTGCACCTGGCACAAAGACTATCTTCTATCCTTCCAAAAATAACCATTCCTGGTCCAATATCTCCTCATTTGCAACATAAAACTATCAGAAGCTGGGCACAGTGGCACATACATGTAATCACAGGCACTTGAAGGCTGAGGCAGGAGAATCCCAAGTTCAAAAGCCAGCCAAACAACTTAGTGAGGCCCTAAGCAACTTAATAAAACCTTGTCTCAAATAAAAAAAATAGGGGCTGGGGATACAGCTCATTTGGTAGAGTGCTTGCCTTGCATGCACAAGGCCCTGGGTTTGATTCCCAGCAGCACAATCAATCAATCAATCATAAAAAGGAATAGGGATGTGACTTAGTGGTACAGCACATAGGCTCAGCATATTCAAGGTCTTGGCTTGGGGACCAGCATCACAAAAAATAATATATTAAAAGCCCCAAAAGACTTTTATCAAATCACTCTAAAGCCAAGCATTGGGGAACATACCTGTAGCCCCAGCTACTCTGAAGATTAAAGGATCACTTCAGCCCAAGCATACAAGACTAGCCTGGGCAACAGAGCAATACCTCATCCCAAAAAAAATACACTCAGAAAATGAGAAATTATATCCCATCTATGTATGATATATCAAAGTGCATAAATTGCATTCTGCTGTCATGTATAATTAATTAGAACAAATAAAAAATAAATAAAATGAATAGCTTTTCCACTTACAACCCATGTGACATTAGATAAATTACTCAGTGTCTCAATGTTCTTAATTCTAAACTAATTGAGTTCTTTCTTTATAAGTGTGAATCAAATCTGAGTTGTCAAAATCAAAATGGAGTCACTGTGTCTCTACTCCCAAAATAATAAGCTGGGAGCCTATAAAGGAAGAGTTCTTAGATTCATCTATAGATTCATACATGACTACAAGATTAAAACTATCACAAAAGGTTGTCAGAACCATAAGCTTGCACAGAGTCCACTACAAACTTTTATGAAAACTACTTCTACAAAAACATCTGCCCATCTGCTATCTATTCAACCTCAGGCTGATGCCACTCTTGTTATTTACCATTGTGACCAAGGCTATTGTTTCAAAATATACAATGCAATCCTCTTCATTTTCATCTTTAAAAACTTCCTTTTGGGGCCTGGGGATGTGGCTCAAATGGTAGCGCGCTCGCCTGGCATGCGTGCGGCCCGGGTTCGATCCTCAGAACCACATACAAAGATGTTATGTCCACCAATAACTAAAAAATAAACATTAAAAATTCTCTCTCTCTCTCTCCTCTCCCTTTAAAAAAAAAAAAAAAAAAAAACAACTTCCTTTTGGCTGGGTTTGGTGGTACACACTATAATCCCAGCAGCTTGTGAGGCTGAGGCAAGGAGGATCCCAAGTTCAAAGCCAGCCTTAGCAAGGCACTAAGCAACTCAGTGACACCTTGCCTCTAAATAAAATACAAAATAGGGGAGCTGGGTTTGTGTCTCAGTGGTAGAGCACTTGCCTAGCATGTGTGAGGCACTGGGTTTAATTCTCAGCACCACATATAAATAAATGAATAAAATAAAGTTTCATCAACATCTAAAAAAATGTTTTTTGGTTTTTTTTTTTAGAATTTTAATATTTATTTTTTAGTTATCGGCGGATACAACATCTTTGTTTTGTATGTGGTGCTGAGGATCGAACCCGGGCCGCACGCATGCCAGGCAAGAACGCTACCGCTTGAGCCACATCCCCAGCCCCATAAAAAAAATGTTTTTTAAAAATACAAAATAGGAGGGCTGGGGATGTGGCTCAAGCAGTAGCGTGCTCGCCTGGCATGCACGGGGCACTGGGTTAGAACCACAGCACCACATAAAAATTAAAATAAATAAATAAAGATGTTGTGTCCACCGAAAACTAAAAAATAAATATTAAAAAAAAAATACAAAATAGGGCTGGGGATGTGGTTGAGTGCCCCTGAGTTCAATTCCTGGTATCAAAAATAAAAGCCAGCCTCAGCATCTTAATGAGTCCCGAAGCAACTTATCAAGACCCTGATTTAAAACATTAAAAAAAAAAGGGGGGGGTGCTGGGAATGTGACTTGTGGTTGAGTTCCCCTGGGTTCAACTCCTGGTTAAAAAAAAAAAAAGAAAGAAAGAAAGAAGGAAGGAAAGAAAGAAAGAAAAAATAAATAAACTTCTCTTTGCCTCAATCTGTTTGTATATGGCCATAACTAACTGTGGCATGTATATTCCCAATCAGTGCTACTCCCAATAAGTATCAGTAAGTAGTCTTTGGAGAATCCGATTTTTCTTTTTTTTTAATTTTAGTTTGACATAGGATTTTAATGACTGAACAAGATGGCATATGTAAAAAGTAGACAAGGAGGGGCTGGGGATGTGGCTCAAGCGGTAGCGCGCTCGCCTGGCATGTGTGCGGCCCGGGTTCGATCCTCAGCACCACATACAAACAAAGATGCTGTGTCCGCGGAAAACTAGAAAATAAATATTTTAAAAAATTGTCTCTCTCTCTCTCTCTCTAACTCTCTCTTTAAAAAAAAAAAAAAAAGTAGACAAGGGCTGGGGATGTAGCTCAGTGGTAGGGGGCTAACCTAGCATTTACAAGGCCCTGAGTTCAACCCCAGCACCGAAATTAACAAATATATAAAATTAAGAGACAAGTGCCTGGAACTGTATAAGCATTTAAATCACTCAAAAACGTTAGCTAGTATTTAGCAAGTCACCTAAAAGATCATAGCAGCCCAGAAATCCGGATTTGCCAGACACTCTACTTTTATTTCAATCTAAACAATGTAGTTCACATCAATGATGTCCTGACCAGCCCTGTTACGTCTCCCTCCCTGGCTGAAGCCCTCCAATCACTCACCTGGGCCAGCTGGTCCTCTGCCAAGACAGTCCCTCGCTCCTTATACTTGGCCTGTCAGACAAAGAAACAAACATGAGCTGAGGAAGTGGGCTGTGGGGACTCCCACTTTTGCTGCCTCCGCTGGAGTTATAAGAAGAGAAAGGTCTCTTTCTAAAGTGTTTTTAGGAAGAACGGGGTGAGGGAATAGAGTCGATGGCTTCTGTCTGTGATCAAACTGAGGAAACGCGGGAAAGAACTAGTGGACCTGGGGATGTTGACAAGTCAATCCACCAGGAGCTGGAGAGACTCGGTTCCCCAGCGCCCAAAAAGCCTGTCTTAGTATCTGCTGCGAGGCGATTGAAGGGTACAGAACTCTGCACTGGGAGAACTCAGTTTCTCACGGGATAGGGTTGGGCTGGGGTCGACCTCTTCGCCCTCACCTCCGCAAGCTTCTTCTTGGCGATGGCGCCAGCTCCCACGCCCCGGCGGTGCATCCCCGCCCTGGGCCCGCGGGCCACCCCGCTACCGGGACCCCAGGTCTCCTAGACCCGGGTTCTGCAGCCGGCTCCA
Source organism: Marmota flaviventris (assembly GCF_047511675.1). Taxonomy (NCBI): domain Eukaryota; kingdom Metazoa; phylum Chordata; class Mammalia; order Rodentia; family Sciuridae; genus Marmota; species Marmota flaviventris. The sequence continues at coordinate 53,388,527 of NC_092514.1, read as the reverse complement.
ACACGGAAGCCCCGGCAGAGCGTCATCCAAGCGCGCCGGAAGTGACGCCCCACTTCCTTCCTCGGCTCCAAGGGTCTCCCTCTGCCACGGACCCGGCCCCGCCTTACTCTGGTGGCAAAAATCCGCAAATCCCCCATGGCACCGAAGGGTTGACGAGCGCCGATTGAAAATCCCGTCTACTGTCGTATTGCTCCCCGCATCCTGCGCGCGTTGTCGCCTCAGGTCCTGGAGTTCCCGCAACTACCACTCCACTGCATGGAGGTCGATAAATCTTCCTCTGACTTTTAAAAAATATCTGATAAAGTTATAAATGAACCAGGTTTTTTGTTGTTGTTGTTGTTGTTTTCCCCGATGCTGGAGGTCGAACCCAGGGACGCTTTACCAGTAAGCTACATCCCCACCACTTTTTGTTTTATTTTGTGAGGCATTGCCTAGCGCAGTTGTTCAGGCTGGCCTCCAACTTGGGACCCTCCTGCTTCTGCCTTCTGAGTGCTTGGGAATACAGGCGTGCCCCTGGTATTAAGAAGTACTCCAGAACCACCTACTAAATGCCAGACACGACGTCGACCTTCCAAGGTTCCATTCTGAGCAAAAGCCAGAAGCCATTCCACTTTACTGGAACTTAACCTGTTAGAATGTCACGCAGAAATTCTGATTTGGGAGGGCCTTACAGTTAACTTGACTTCTAGAGTCAGATTGCTTTGCCCCACAGCTCAGTTCCAGTACATAAAGTTTAGTAACTCAAAGCAATTTCCATTATTTCTTGTGCTTCATTATCCACAGTTGTAAAACTAGAATAACACCTAAGTTAGGACGGTGAGAAATTAATAAAGTATTAAGTACAATGCCCAGCACAAAAGTAAAGAGTTATTATTATTCATCGTCTGGGGTGGAATCTGTCATTTTTGTGTTTAGAAAGCTGCATAGGTGATTTTGATAGCGTTATTGAGTCTAACAAGGAAGATGCTTTGTGTTGCTGTTGAAACAGGGTTACACTTTGTTGCTTAAGCTGGTGTTAAACTGCTGGGTTCAAGTTATTTTCCTGCCTCATTCCAGTACTGAATGACAGGCATAGTCTACCTTGCCAAGGAGTAATAAGATCAATTTTTTTAATCAGGCATTGCTGTGAATGCCTGTAAACCCAGCGACTGGGAGGCCTAAGCTCTAGAAGGGTCAAAAGGTTTGAGTCCAACCTCAGCAATTTCGTGAGCCCCTGTCTCAAAAAAGCCGGGTAGGGGCTGGGGATGTAGCTCAGTAGTACTGCAGCCCTGAGTTCTATCCCCAGTGCTAACTAAAAAAGAAAAAAAAATTTAAAAACTTGGCCCTAATCAAAGGATAAAATTATAAGGATTGTAAATGACTATTGAGGCAACTCTTCATCCTGTAAAATAAAGTATTGCTCATGGTCACAACTAAGGAGGTTGGTTTTACAGACAGAAGGGATTGAAGAAAGGAGAAGCAAAAATAAAAAGCAGATTGGTCATTTTGTATTCTCCTTGTAGCCAAGTATAGAGGTAAGGCAGAGAGGGGGCCTGGCACAGTAACTCCAGAAGGTGAAGCAGGAGAATCTCAAATTCAGGCCAGCCTGACAATTTAGTGAGACACTGTCTCAAAACAGAAAGGGCTGGTGATGTAGATGGGTAGTAAAGTGCCCCTGGGTTTAATACCCAAGATTGTAAATTGGCTGGCAGGGAGAGGAGGGGGAATGAGAAAGAGAGAAAAAAGGAACTTCATTATCAAACCTGGCCTGCGCATAATTTGTGCTAACATCAACTTAAACCTGATTTGTCAGGTCAGACAAACAGCTTAGTTTCACCTTGATAATATAAAACTTTATCATGAGCAACTCCATTTTAATTTTTAGCTTGGTTTGTTATAACCTATACAGGAGTTTAGTCAAAAACAGTGGCCTTCTGTAATTTTTATTTGGGAGGGAGGGGTACTAGGGACTGAGCCCAGGAGCATTTAACCATTGAGCTACTCTCAAGCCTTTTTATTTTTTATATTAAGACAGGACCTTGCCAAATGGATGAGGCTGGCCTCCAAACTATTGATCTTCCTGCTTCAGGTTCCCAAGTTGCTGGAATTACAGGCATGTACTGTTTTCGAAGGATTGGTCCTTGTCCCAGAAAAAAGCGGAGTAGGGGCTGGGGATGCAGCCCCTACCCTGCCAATCCAATAACTAGGATGCAATTTTGAGAAAAGGGAAAAAAGGTTTATTGCTTTGCTAGCAAAGGAGAAACACAGGGGACTCCTGTCCCAAAAGCTGTGACTCTGCCCATCATTGGGAACAGGGTTTTTATAGAGGTGATTCAGAGAAAATGAGATTGGGGGTAGAGATCAGAAAGGAGAAGATCAGAGAAAAGAAGATCAGGGAGAAGAAGTTTAGGGAAAAGAATATCAAAGAAGATCAGGGAGGAGATCAGGAAGGAGAAGGTTAGGGAAAAGAAGACTGGGGGGAAAAAACATGTAAGTCTCAAAGCCCCAAGGGATATAGTCAGAGCATCAAGTGGAACCCCTGTTACAGTACCACAGTGCCTGTCCTACCTCCTATAATTTTCAGTGAACCCTCTTCATTTACACACTCTGATTTCATATCCTCATACTCTTACATCACCCCAAACACAGAAACACAGTCCCTCAGTTATTTACTGACACTGTAACAGGGGTTCACTTGATGTTTGGACTATATCCCTGTTGCTTTGGAACTTAAATTTTTTTTTCCCATTTTTTCCCTGAACTTTCCCTAATCTTCTCCTCCCTGATCTCTCCCCGCCACCATCTCATTATCTCTGAATCACCTTTTTTAAAAAACCCTGTTCCCCATGATGGGCAGAATCACAGCCTTTGGGATAGGAGTCCCCTGTGTTTCTTCTTTACTAGAAAGTAATAAACTATCTTTTTCCTTTTCCTCAAAGCCTTGTCCTTCTTATTGGATTGGCATTGGGAACAAGACTGAGCTTTTAGTAACACCACCACCTAAACTACCTGCTTCCTCCCTTCCTTCCAGACTCCCATTGTATGACTCCTTCAATTATACTCACTTGGGCTAGGGTTGTGGCTCAGCGGTAATTATTTGCTCACCTAGCAGTGCTAGGCCCTGGATTCCATCCTCAGCACCACATAAAAATAAAATAAAGATATTGTGTCCATCTACAACTAAAAAATAAAATATATATTTTTTAAAATTATACACACTCATTCCCTTGCTCACATTCATGCCCTCTCGTGCTCTCAACTAGACACTTGCACACTCCCTTAGATATAGTCACCCTCAATAAATGTGATTCCTAATTTCCCTTAAGCAGATGTGCTCTTCCCTTTATTCAGACACATTTTTCCCTTTTATAATGTTAGAGAAAGTTTACTGACCAGTACTATATGCTGGTCAATGTTTAACAACCACCTCTCGAGGCTGGGAGAGGAGAAATCTGATTAGTAGCCTTTGCCAATACCTATGTTGTAAATACCCTGACCATGGCCAGTTTCAAGTTACCAAAGGTTTCATAACCTGTTCACAGAATTCCAGAGGACTTAACACTGGCTCTTCCAAACCCTCTGCTCCAGCACACCATTGAATGTTGACTGTCCCAGATTTCCTTACTTGCTTTAAGTGACTCATTGACCTTGTGGCAGGATTACTGACTGCATGGATTTTTAATTTTCTACCTTAAAAAGACAATGGAGTACACAGTTAACATCTATTATTTACCTTAAAAGGTTGTCATGAGGTGCTGGGTTTTGTTTATTTGTTTTGTTTTTTGGTTTTTGAGGTACTGTGGATTGAACACATGCCCAATCTGTTTTGAGACAGGATCTCAGCAAGTTGCTCAGGCCAGCCTCAAACTTGTAATCCTTGTGTCAAATGGCTGAAATTATATCACACCCAGCTGTGCTGAGGCTTTAAGTTAGGTCATTTTGATTAAAGAAAGAAGGAGAGAGAGAGAAGGAAGAAGAAAAGAAAGAAGCCAGGCGCAGTGGCATGTGCCTGTAATACCAGCAGCTCTGGAGGCTGAGGTATGAGGATCATGAGTTCAAAGCCTCCCTCAGAAAAAGGGAGGCACTTAGCAACTCAGTGAGAGACTCTGACCCTAAAATACAAAATAGGGTTAGGGATATGGCTCAGTGATTGAGTGCCCCTGAGTTCAATCCCCAGTACCAAAAGAAAGAAAGAAAGAAAATATGATGTTTTTTTATAATGCTTTTTGAGCCAGGAGTGTAGGTGCAGGCTTGTGATCCCAATTACTCAGGGAGGGTGAGGCAGAAAGATTACCAGTTAAAGGCCAGCCTGGACAATTTAGTGAGACCCTTTCTTAAAAAACAACAACAACAAAAAAAAAAAAAACCTCACAAATTATACATATATGGTTGGTGCATAATAAATAAGAATATTGGGGGCTGAGGATGTGGCTCAAGCGGCTAGCGCACTCGCCTGGCATGCGCGGGGCGCTGGGTTCGATCCTCAGCACCACATACAGATAAAATAAAGATGTTGTGTCCACTGAAAACTAAAAATAAATATTTAAAAGTTAAAAAAATAAATAAGAATATTGTACAAATGGGGAGGTGGGTAACTATTCCTTTTTGATTCATTGATAATCCTCAGACACCCAAGACCCCAAAATGCAGATCCAAACTTATCCCCAAGTTTTTTTGTTCGTTTGTTTGTTTTTTTCTTGCACTGGGGAATAAATCCAGGGGCACTTTACTGTTAAGCTACATCCTCAGCCTTTTTTTTTTTTTTTTTTTTTTTTTTAGTTGTTGATGGGCTTTTATCTTATTTATTTTTATGTGTTGCAGAGGATCATCGAACCCAAGGCCTTAAACATGCTAGGCAAGCACTTTACCACTGTGCTAACAACCCCAACCCATCCTCAGCCCTTTTTTTAAATTTTGAGACAGGGTCTTGTTAAATTTCCCATACTGGCCTGGAATTTGCCTCTTCCTGGCTCAGCCTCCCAAGTCACTGGGATTGTAGTTGTGTGCCATCGCACCCAGCCCCAAGACATTCAGTTCTATCAAGGAGAATCATTGTAATATATCCTCTAAAAACCAATTTTTTTAAAAAATTTGTAGTTGTAGATGGACACAATGACTTTATTTTATTTCTTTATTTTTATGTGGTGCTGAGGATCAAATCCAGTGCCTCACTCATGCTAGGCAAACGCTCTGCCCCTAAGCTACAGCCCCAGCCCTAAAAACCAATTTTTAGCAATATGTGGTGGTGCGGGCCTTTAGTTAGTCCCAGCTGTTCAGGAGGCTGAGTTGGGAGGATCACTTCAGCTCAGTTGTTAGTAGGGGCCAGCCTGGGCAACACAGCCAGACCTCCAGCTCAAAAAAATTTTAAATAAGTACAAATAAAATATATCATCTGAGAAGAGGTGTGCCTTAAATTGTATGTGCTCCAGATAAGGAGCTCTAGAAGTTTAGAGGAAAGGATATCAAGAATATTAGAGCTGGGGCTGGGGTGGTGGCTCAGTAGTAGAGCACTTGCCTAGCATGTGTGAGGCACTGGGTTCAATTCTCAGCACCTCATATAAATGAATGAATAAAATAAAGGTCCATCAAAGTCTAAAAAAAAGAAAATATTAAAAAAAAGAATATTAGAGCTGGAAGAAACTTTAGAAGTTGACTGGAAGGCTGGGATTTAGCTCAGTGGCAGAATGCTTTTTCTCTGCCTACCTACCCAGCCCTTCAGCCAATCCAATTGGCCACAACCTAATTCTAAACTAATGCTCTTTTTTGGGGCAGGTGGGGTGGGTACGAGGATTGAACTCTGGGGCACTCAACCACTGATACACATCCCCAGCCCTATTTTGTATTTCATTTAGAGACAAGGTCTCATGGAGTTACTTAGAGCCCCACTTTGACTGAGGCTGGCTTTGAACTTGAGATTCTCCAGCCTCACCTTCCTGAGCCACTAGGATTACAAGGCAGGCACCACCATGCCTGACTCTGCTCTTGTTTTTTTTAAATGAGGAAACAAGCCAAATTGAGAGGATTATAATAACCAAACAATGTTATTGACTACTTACTTTTACTTTGTGCCGTTTTTGTTGCCGAAAGCTAGATCCTTTTCCCCAATGCCAATTAATTAATGAGGACATGGTTTTGAGAAAACAGAAAAAGGGGGTTTATTGCTTTGCTAGCAAAGGAGAAACAGGGGACTCCTATCCCAGTCTGTGATTCTGCCCATCATGGGGCACAGGGGGCATTTAAAGAGGTGATTCAGAGAAAATTAGATCAGGAGATCAAGGAAAAGAAGATCTAGAAGTTCATGGAAAAAGAGATTGGAGGGCTGGGGTTGTGACTCAGCGTTAGAGAGCTCGACTAGCACGTGTGAGGCACTGGGTTTGATGCTCAGCACCAAGTAAAAATAAATAAAATAAAGGTATCGTGTCCAACTACAACTAAAAAATATATTTTTTTTTAAAATAAAAAAGGACTGGTAAAAAGAAAAAAACTTGTAAGTTCCAAAGCCACAGGGATATAGTCAAAGCATCAAGTGAACCCTTGTTATACTTTGTGCAGGGCTTTATCTTTGATTTCAACCCTATGAAGAAGATTACTTTTTTTTATACTGGGTATTAAACACAGGTATGTATTACATCTGAACTACATTCTCAGACTTCCTTTTTATTTTTATTTTTATTTTTTTATTTTGAGAGAGGATCTTGCTAAATTGCTCAGAGCCTTGCTAAATTGCTGAGAATGCAATCCTCCTGCCTCAGCCTCACAAATAGCTGGAATTACAGGTGTGTGCCACTGTGCCCCACTTGAACATATTCTTGTTTTTACAGACAGGATTTTCCCCCCCAGTACTGGAGGATTAAACCCAGAGGTCCTTTACCAGTTAGCTATAATCCCAGCCCTGTTTTTAAATCTTGAGACAAGATCTCACTAAATTGCTGAGCTGGGCCTCAAATTTGTGATTCTCCTGCCTCAGTCTCCCTAGTTGCTGGGATTACAGGAATGTGCCACCACAGATGGAGATTAATGTTCATAAAAAGAATTTGAGACCTATGAAATGATTGGAATCTCTAGGTATGTTTTATTCTAGCAGGCTGACATTGGACTAGAGTAAGAGGAGAGGGGAGGGATTCCAGGCAATGTAAGCAATCCCTTCCCCTCTCCTCTTCCTCTCTAGTCCCATGATTAACCAAGGGAGAAAAGGAGAATTTCCTGCCCTTTGTGAGTGGAAAGCATTGAGAGAGGGCAGCGGACTGCAATGGGGAAGGCTTTAACTGCTGGAGGATAAATGTGTGGATTCTTTTTTCTTTTTAATTTTTTTAGATGTTGATGGACCCTTATTTTATTCATTTATTTATATGCAGTGCTAAGAATCAAACCCAGTGTCTCACACATGACATGCTAGGCAAGTGCTCTACCACTGAGCCACAAACCGGGTCCCTCCTTATGAATTCTTAACAATTTGGCCACTTCCCTTCACCTTGACTACCACTACCATGATCTGTGCCATTATCATTTCTTCCCGAAATGTTGCAAAAGCCTCTGAATTTTTCTTCCTCTTCCACTTCATTCCCCACTCATCTCAATATAATCCTCTTTGTTTTAGGAGTGATTATTCTATAATGTAAATGGTCCTCTTTGACTTGACATTCCTTTCCTTGAAATCTTTCAAGAACTTTAAATTTGCTGGGCATGATGGCACCGCCTATAATCCCAGCAATTTGGGCTAAGGTGGGAGGATCCCAAATTTAAGGCTAGCCTGGACAATTTTAGCCAGACCCTGTTTCAAAATACAGAGGGTTGAGGAAGGGGGCATGTAGCTTGGTGGTAGAATGCTTGCCTAGCTAGCACAGTAGAGCTTCTGGGTTCAATTCCTAGTATTACTACCAAAAAGAAAAAAGAAAGTCAAGGTCTGTTGGGTGTGGTGGCACATGCCTGTAGTTTCAGTTGCTCTTAAGACTGAGGGAGGAGGATCACTTGAACCCAGGAGATCTAGGCCCACCCAAGCAACATAGGGAGACCCTAAAATACCAGAGCCAAGCATGGTGGTGAACACCTGTAATCTCAGTGACTCAGGATGCTGAGACAGGAGGATCACAAGTTTGAGGCTGGCTTAGACAATTTAGCAAGACCCTGACTCAGAATAAAAAATAAATAAAAAGTATTGGGGCTGGGGATGTGGCTCAAACGATAGTGCGCTCGCCTGGCATGCACAGGGCGCTGGGTTAGATCCTCAGCACCACATAAAAGTAAAATAAAGATGTTGTATCCACCAAAAAACTAAAAAATAAATATCAAAAATTCTCTCTCTCTCTCTCTCTCTTAAAAAAAAAAAAAAAAGTACTGGGTGCCAGGTACAGTGGCACATACCTGTAATCTTGGTGACTTGGGAAGCTGAAGCAGGAGAATCACAAGTTCAAAGGCAGCCTCAGCCATTTAGCAAGGCCCTAAGAAATTTTAGCAAGACAATAAAAAGTACAGGGGATGTGGCTCAGTGGTAAAGCACCCCTGGTTTATTGAAAACAAACAAAAACAACAACAAAAACACCCAGGCACCATGGCAGAATTCCAAGATCTCAGCAACTAGGGGAGGCTAAGGAAGAAGGATCCCATGTTTAAGACCAGCCTTGGAAATTTAACTAGACTGTCTCAGAATAAAAGGACTGGGGATGTAGTTCAATGGTAGAACACCCCTGGGTTCCATCACCTTATGGGGTGGGTGTGTGGGGGTGGGGATTAAGGCATCTGTCTGTTGCTAGACTTGAAAATCCTCAGGGTCAAGTATTGTGTCTGTTTCCTTCACTGCTGCTTTAACATAGTACTTAGCATAGTCCTCTCCTTGTTTCTAATAAATGTATATAGAATGAATGAATGAATGAACAGATGTGTGTCCCTTTTCATTGGGAAGCATAAGCACACAGATACCCACAAATACAACCTGTTAGTGCTCAGTTGACTTTTTTTTTTCCCCCTTTTTGTGGTGCTGGGGATTGAACCCAGGGCTTTGTGCATTCGAGGCAAGCACTCTACCAACGAGCTATATCCTCAGCCCTCAGTTGACATTTGAATAAATTTTTACAATGCGCACAATGATTTATTTCAGCTTATACTTTATTGGTTTGGTTTCTCTTGGGGACTCTGGAGTAGGGCGGAGGCAAGAGTTGAGTAAGTGAAGGGCAGAGTCCAATCTTGAAACTGGGTTGGTCAGTCACTAAGACCTGGGAAAGTGGAGAAACAAGAGGAGGGGGGTGGGGTGGGGTCCTTATCAACTGGGAGTCAGCTCAGCAAGTTTATTTATCCTATTGCCCAGCAGGAGCCAAACTGCTCCTACCTTCAAATGACCTTTTTAATGATAAATAATCAAAATAATTCACTAAACTACAGAGACAGTTACCCACCTTACTATGGAGATTCTCTCTTATCTCTTTTCTATTAGCTTGGATACATTCCCTTTTCCCTTTTTACTCTCTGGCAGACGCCTTTCCAGATTTGTCCCTTCCATTCCTTCCCAGTTTCCCAGTATTAAAGTCTGGATGTGATTCAGTTTCTGTATCTAGCTTGGTGTCTGCCTATTGGATGGGTGTCCTGTCTCATCCTTAGGTGCCTGAGTCCATAATCTTTAGTCCCTTTCTCTAGGACCCAATACATAGACTGAAAGATTTTCTAGCTGGTAATCACTGAGATCATCAGTGTCTACACAACAGGGCAAACAGCCTCCAACTACAGAAGTTTCCATCACTGAAAGGTGTCATAGCCCCAGGGTCCAGAGGGAAATCTGAGAATAGGGATGGGCAGCTGAGCTAGGTAAGAGAACTGGGAACTGGGACTTGAGGAGGATGAGAGGGAAATCCCAGTAGTAATGACAACTGCTGATACTTCTCAGCTCTTATTCCTCCTCAGGTGTGGCCCTCAGCTCATTACTTGCATTATCTTATATAAACTTCATCACCATGCCATTAAATGATCCTCCCATTCCACCCCCCCAAACCTATGCTGAGAATGGCATGCTAGGCAAAGTGCTCTACCACAGAGGTACACATCAGCCCGCCATGAAATGGTTTAAATAGGTCTCATTTTAATGAAAACACCGAGGTCCAGAAAGGCTAAGTAATTTGCCAGTGTATATTGGGGCAGAGATTTGAATAAGGGCTGGTGTATGGTTCAGCTTGCTTAGCCTGCCCCAGGCCCTGGGTTCCATCCCTAGCACTGTGGGGTGGGGAGATCTGAATTCATGTGTAACCCAGAAGCTCAAGCTTCTAACCTTTGTGCAACATGCCCAAAACCACTGTACTCCCTCACCTGAGTGTGCAGAGCTCTGTCTGGTCCACCATCCAGGCCAGCAGCTTTTGAATCAACAACTCCTTTAGTAGATCTTCATCACCAGGGTTCTTGGGTAGGGAGCTGCAAAGAATACAGCCTATGGGAGCCTGCTTGAGTTTGGGCCTCACCCAGAGAAAGCAAATACAGGACCTAGGACTCAGAAGGAGCCCTTGGAAGTGGGGACAGAGCCAACACAGCTGCCTATTGGTTATCTCTGCTCTCAGATCCTGAGCTTCCTTTTCACTCTTCAGTACAGGCAAGGTCAAATAGGAATCTACTACAAGGCCAGGCATGATGGTGCATGCTTGTAATCCTAGCTACTTGGAAGGCTGAGGCAGGAGAATCGCAAACTCAAGAACAGACTCAATGATGGGACCTCGAGCCGCGGGCAGAGCGGGTGTGTTCCGTTGTCGCGTTTCCACCGCGATTTCCTCTTTTAATCTTCCTTAGTTCCTAAGACTTTCAAGGTATTTGCCACGTTTTTCTTATCATCTGCCCTATCATTTAAAGTTTTTTCTTACTCAAAAAAAAAAAAAAAAAGAACAGCCTCAGCAATTTAGCAAGACCCTGTCTGAAAATAAAATATAAAAAGATGGGATGTAGCTTAGTGGTAAAGCATCCCTGAGGGGCTGGGGATGTGGCTCAAGCGGTAACGCGCTCGCCTGGCATGTGTGCGGCCCGGGTTCAATCCTCAGCACCACATACCAACATCTTTGTTGTGTCCTCCAAAAACTAGAAAATAAATATTAAAAAATTCTCTCTCTCTCTCTCTCTCTCTCTCTCTCTCTCTCTCTCTCTCTTAAAAAAAAAAGAATTTCTAAAAAATAAATAAATAAATTTAATAAATAAAAAATAAAGCATCCCTGAGTTTAATTCCCAGAACCAAGAGAAGAAACTTGCTGGTGCAAACCAGGCATGGTGGTGAACCCCTGTAATCCCAGTGGCTCAGGAGGCTGAGGCAGAGGCTGGATGATTTCAAGTTCAAAGCCAATTTTAGCAATTTAGCAAGATCCTAGGCAACTTAGCAAGACCCTGTCTGGATAAGCATCCCTGGTACTAAAAAAGAAAGAAAGAGGAGCTGGGGTTGTGGCTCAGTGGTAGAGGGCTTGCCTAGCAATGTGTGAGGCACTGGGTTCAATTTTCAGCACTGCATATAAATAAATGAACAAAATAAAGGCCCATCAATGTTTAGAAACTGCCCAGGAGCTGGGAGTGTAGCCCAGTGGTAGAACACTGACCTAGTATGCACAAGACCCTTGATTTGATCTCTAGCACTGCAAAAAAAGAAAAAAAAAAAAAAAAAGAAAAGAAATTCTAGCCCCAAAACTTGCAGAATCTCTCCTCTGTGAGTTTGGTCTGACCCCAGGAGTTTGTTGTTTGTTTGTTTTGTACCAGGGATTAAACACAAGGGTACAACTGAGTCACATCCCTAGTCCTATTTTCTATTTTATTTAGAGACAGGGTCTCACTGAGTTGCTTAGTGCCTCGTTTTTTGCTGAGGCTGGCTTTGAACTCACAATCCTCCTGCCTCAGTCTCCGGAGGCATGCAGTACTGTGCCCTGACCCCAGGAGTTTTTTGTGGTACTGAAGATTGAACCCAGGGGTGCTTTACTGCTGAACTACATCCCTAGCCCTTTAAAAAACTTTTTTTTTTTTAGTTGTTGATGGAGTTTTATATTTTTTATTCATTTAGTTATATGTGATGCTGAGATTAAACCCAGTGCCTCACACATATGAGGCAAGTGCTCTACCACTGAGCCACAACCCCAGCCCTCCTTAGCCCTTTTATTTATTTTTATTTTTGAAGACAATGTCTTTTACTTTAACATTATGCATTTTAAAACTTTTTTTGTAGTTGTGTATGGATAGAATATCTTTATTTTATTAGTTTATTATTATGTAGTGCTAAGGATTGAACCCAGTGCCTCACACATGCTAAGCAAGTACTTTGCCACTAAGCTATAACCTCTGTCTACCCTTTTTATTTTTTATTTTGAGACAGGGTCTCACTTAGTTTCCCAGGGTGGCCTCCAGCTTTCAATCCTCCTGCCTCAGCCTCCTGAATCACTGGAATTACATGTGTGTACCACTGTGCCTGGATGGAGATTCCTCTTTGAACTCTGGGAGGAAGAGAATGCTTATGCTCTGGAGTGTGGGAGAGATAAAAGTGAGGTGGGGTGGCCCAGGAGGTTCTGTTCCCTCCCTTTCCACATGGAGACTCACCTCTGCTGCTCTGGTGCCTCCTTATTCCCTTGAGATTGCCCAGCCAGTTCCAGGGCCTGGGCCTCCCTCTGGGTGATGTTGTGTTTCCAGCTAGTAAGCAGAAGATTAGGGAGTGGGTAGGCTAGGGGAGACTGCAGATGCTCCCGACCTAAGGACACTTGAATCTTTTGGCACCTCAGTCCTGGGAGAAAGGGTACCTTTTTCTCCACTCAGCCTCCCCACCATTCATGTTTAGTTGCTTCCACCAGTGGCACCTCTTCAAAATTTACCAGGCTGACCAAACAGCAAGAGCATGGAAAGAGACTTGTTATAGTAAGAAAGTACAGGGCGGCTTATTTCCAAAGTCTGAAGTGGTCACCACCAGACAGTCATTGGCAGCCTTTCAGCCTCCTGACTGCATTCCTGGCCCCCTGGGGATGCTCTCTGAGCTTCCACATATTTCCCCAGTTCCTCCTCTTGGAAGTAAAGGGTTGGAACTCTGCCTATGGGGTAGCCACCTTGCTATATTAATCAATGCCACAAATTATCCTTCTAACAAAAAGGAAGAAGACGGAGGAGGAGGCAGAGGAGAAAAAAGAAAAAGGAGGAGAAGGAGGAAGAGGTGGAGGGAGAAGGAGGAGAAGAGGAGGAGGAGGAGGAGAAGGAGACAGAAAGAAGGAAAAAGAAGAAAAGGAAGAGGAGGAGGAAGAAGAAAAAGGAGGAGGCAGAGGAAAAGAAGAAGAGGAGGAGAAGGAAGAAGACAAGGATTGGAAAAAGAAGAAAAGAAAGAGAAAGAACAGGAAGTAGTAATAGTAAAGGGTTGGAAGAAGAAAAAAAAAGAGGAGGAGAGGAGGAGGAGGAGGAGGAGGAGGAGGAGGAGGAGGAAGGGGAAAAAGGAGTAGTAGTAAAGGATTGGTGACCGGCCCTGGCTCTTATCAGCCCCTAGACTGGACTTCTGCCAGAGTCGGGATCTCCATTTCCAACTCCCCACCCTTATCTAGTGAAAGGTGCCACTGGATTTGTGACCTCCTGTCTATGTGACTACATATGGTGACCTGATCTGAACACAGAAGGGCCCGGGCAGGCAGAAGAGGAGTGGGTGTACAAAATGACTCACTTGTTCTTCTTCCCCTTCTGGGCCAGCAGCCAGTTCACAAAGTCTTGCTGGTGGATCTTGTCCATGGCAATGCTGTAGTCACTGATGAAAGTTCCCTCTGCATACCTTGGTCCTAGAGGTCGGGAGCCAGGAACCTTTGCATGGGATCTGAGGGAGGAGAGATGGAAGCCAGGATGCCAGGGAAGGGGCAGGGACCAGAGGTCATAATTTAGAGGTAAAGGATTGGATTGCTACTAACAGAAGGCAGACATGAAAACAAGCCCGCCCCATTTCTTGGGAGCCAGTTTTTAATGGAGACACCCTGTTGTCAATTCATTCATTGACAACTGAAGATAAAGTCCTCGGCTCCCTGGGGCTTTTTGCCCAGTTCAAGGACCTTCTTCCTACATTGTGTGTGTGTGTGTGTGTGTGTGTGTGTGTGTGTTGTGTTTAGATTCTGGGCAAAGGACTGAATCACAGGTTTTCTTTCTTTCTTTTTTTTGGTACTGGTGATTGAACCAAAGAGTTCACTCTACCATTGAGCTACATATCTGACTCTTTTTCTTTTCCTTTGAAAACAGCATCTTGCTAAATTGCTGAGGCTGGCCTCAAACTTGCATCCTCCCACCTCAGCCTCCAGAGTTGTTGGTATTACAGGCATGCACTACCCACCCAGCTCAGTTCCCTGATTTCTTTCTCTTGCCCTGACCCTGTCTGATTCAGGTCTTTTGCTCACATTTTATAATAATAATAATAATAATAATAATAACAACAATAACAACAACAACAACTCACAGAAGATCACTTACTATGACTCAGGTTCTCTATAAACACTTTAGCACATAAAATCATCTAACCCTTACAACATTTCTAGGAAATATCCCCCCCTTCCTGCCCCCCTTTTTTTTATTCACTCAGTATTGGGAATGGAACCCAGGGTCTTGCACATGGTAGGCAAGTGCTCTACTACTGGGCTACACCCCCACCCCTACCCGCATTGTGTGAGTGAAGAAACCAAGGTGCGAGATCCAGGACTCACCACAGGCAACCTGAGCCCTGGTCTATTGTCTTAACATCTACATGATGCCATTCTCCTTATATGTGTTTTTGACAGCTTCCCTCACATTGACAACTTTACATTTGCCAAATTGACAGGGACTCATGGTGTGTCCTTGCATCTGAGAAGATCCAACTCTACTTAGAATAATCTCTCTTAGTCCTTGAAAGCACCACCAGAGCCTCCTGCTATATTCACCATATTGTTGGCTCTTCATCCCAGTTCTTAGGACAATCTGCAATAGACCTAAGAGCTTCTTTTCTGTCTCCTGGAAGACAGGAGGCAGTGGTAGGTCCCTGTTCACATATCCCCTGTGCCTGAGCACTGGAGGCTCTCTGTAAGAGCTGAGTGAAGGCATGCATCAATGAGTGGCTGAAGCTTTTATCAGAAAGGAAGAAGATGGCTGGGTGAGGTGGTACATGCCTGCCATTCCAGCAACTCTGGAGGCTGAGGCAGGAGGATTGCAAGTTCAAGGTAAGCTTCAGCAACTTAGTGAGGTCCTAAGCAACTCAGTGAGACCTGTCTCAAAATAAAGATAAAAATAAAAAGGACTGGGGATATGGCTCAGTAGTCAATCTACCATTGCTCTTCTGCACCCCAGGGTTTAATCCCTGATAACAACAACAACAAAAAAAAAAAAAACCAGGAGATGATGCCATCTTCTTGAGAACTCAGACATTGAGAAATCCTTCCAGAAATCTAACCATCTAACTGGGCTTTCCCACTGCAGCTGTAACTCATTAATCTCTGGTTCCATTCTCATTCTACACCCAGGTCTCTGGCAGACTTTTCTCCTAACTTCTTTCCTCTTAGTTTGGGGTTCCTCCCTTTCTCACCTTCCCCTTGAACTGAGTCCTGAACGTGGTTATCCCTCAGGCTTCTGCCTTCCTACCTGGAGAAAGACTCTTCCTTCTCTCCCAGCCCCACTGCCAGAAACAAGAGCACCAACAGCAGAGAGCAGGTCTTCATGGCCATCATCTTCCAAGGGTTTTTCCACTCTGAGAAAGAAAAGGGCCAGGACAAGAGAATGAGGGTACAGCCAGGAGGCCATGCAATGCCAGGGCCTGGGCAGGTGCTGGGAGTTGCTGGGGATTAGAGGTAGTGACAAGAAGGGTCCTTGGGGCCTGACCAAGAGATGAATATGCTCAGTCTTAAGTGGACTCTGAAAGGGGTGGAGAAGAACAATGGTAGAGAGACCTTGGCAGAGTAAAGCAGTGAAGGCCTGGATACCTCTCTTCCCTGGCTCCAGGGGCCAGACATCACAGGTGTGGGGTTAGACAAGTTTCTCTGCTTAGAACCTCCCAAGTTCATGGGAGCCAGAGTTCCTGAGTTCTAATTAACTGCCACCCAAATCATTGTGGCCCCCTTGCCCTAAATGAAAACCATGCACAGAACCATCTCCCTTCTCAGACTTAACTATTGTGACTCAGAAAATCTCATCCGAAAGTCAATCTGACCTGTTCTCTTCTTGTAGGGGTTTGATTCATTTCATGGTGGTTCTTCAGTTGAGAGAATGAACAATGAGAAACTTGTCACACTCTCCCATGGCCTGAAAACCAAAGCTGGATCTGGAGAGGTGTGGACTGCAAGAGCTGACCTTCCTTAGAAACCATAGGAGCTGCCTTCCTATTTCTCAGAGGAGGAGAGTGAGACGCCTGGGAGCCCCGCATCTCAAGTAGCCAGAATCTACCTCCTCTCAGGTTATCTCTTCCATCCCCATTCCAGCCTCTCTCTTACCTGACTTCCTTTCTGGCTCTTCCAGAAGAAGGGCAGGATGGGATCCCTTCCTCCTACCTGCTGGCCAGTTGGAGCCTGCCTCAAAAAAGTCTGTCCTAGCTCCTTTATATCCAGGCATCAGAGACCTGCTGATTAGCCTAAAAGCATCTTATCTCAAGAAATTAAGCCCACAGCTCCTGCCACATTAAATCCATTTTACACATAATGACATTGCCCTTCTACCTGGACTGCACTAATTGGTGATTAACATTTGGATATCTCCAGCTGCTATCTGGGGCTGCCCCAGGGGCAGGGTACCCTAAATACCCTCTTTTCTCTTCTCCCTCCTCCTTCTGGGTACACTATTCTTCTCTGCCTACTTCCTGTATAGGTAGCTCCATTGGAGGGTTAGCTTGGTGAGGGCTGACTTGGGGTATGGTGGCACTGCCTGTCGAAGCAGGGGCACTTCCGCAAAGTAATAGGCTACTTCTGGGGGAAAAGAAGAGGCCACAGTCATTGGAACCCTGCTTTGAATAGAGGGCCAAGGCTTGGCATTGTGGTAATGCCCTCATCATACTTTCTAGGGAGTATCCAAGCAGGCTGGGGAAAGGATTGGAGAATGTCATTGAGGTTTCCCACTGATGGCTGCACAAACAGAATTTACAGTCAAGCTGTCTACTACTTAGATGTACAGGATGAACCTAGAGGAACTTAACCACTGGGCCACATCCCCAGCCAGTTTTAATATTTTATTCTGAGACAGGGTCTTGTTAAGTTACTGAGGCTGACTTTGAACTTGCAATCCTCCTGCTTTAGCCTCCTACTGGGAGTACAGGCCATTGTGCCTAGCTTAGAGTGAGGTGTAGTTACAGTTGGGAACTTGGAAGAAGGTGGGGCAACTACAACTCAGTCTGTAAAGATTTGTGAGACCCAAGCCCCCTCCTCAATGCCCTACTCTTCTGTATGAGAGAAGTGTGTCCTGCTATTTCCCCCATCAGCACAGGGCCCTCTGAGGTCATACTGGGCTCTCCAAGGCAAGGCTGCTGCTTCTTCTTCTCCTTTTTTTTTATTTTTTATTTTTTTTGGTGGTGCTGGGGATTGAACCCAGGGCCTTAGGCATGTGAGGCAAGCACTCTACCAGCTAAGTTATATTCCCCAGTCCAAGGCAGGGCTACTTGTTCCTGATCAGACTAAGGGCTCTCTGAGAAGAGCCACACAAGCCAGAGGCTGTGTCCTAAGTCCTTGGAATGCTTTCTGAGCTTTTCTCCACATATCTAGCTCATGGTTCTGCCTACGGGGACTCAGTCTTGCAAGGGCAGGGTGAAGACTGACTGCATTTTTGGCAAACCCCTAAGGCATCCTTCCTGGGTTTCTCCTTGCACTCAACCAGAGTTCTTGGAACCATAAACAGTTGTGCTCCTGTTCTGCCTATTAGCCCTAGGGCTGATAAAGGTCACTTTGCTTCCCAGGTGGACTTGCTGGAATAGGAGTAGATCTAGCATGAAGTTAAGTGCCTGTGTGGGATGAGAGGTCCCTGGACTAGGAGGGTTGCTCACCTCTGCCTCCTAGAAACCTAACCTGCCCACTCATTTATTGCTCACCATCTAGAAAAACTTCTCCCAGAGTAAGCTCCTTAACTTCCATCTCCCAGCTACCAATGGGCAGATATTAGATGTCAGTTCAGGTTCAACCTCTAAAGGGGATGGGGTCTCTGCAATATTGCTTTCTGCTGAGCAACAGTTAACAGGCTCAGAAGGATGTGTCAAAACCGGAGCACTCTTACCTGAGGGCAGAGTGTATCCAAGAAAGAGAATGTCTTTCCCTGGGACCCCCAAGTCTGGTGCTAAACCAGAGTCAAGGAAGTCTCTGCAGTGGGTTCCAGTAGCTGTGAGCCCCACCTCTATTTCTGGGTGTGTTTTAGGGGGTGGGCTGCTCTCAACGTCATTTGTGCCCTAAATCCCCATCCCAGTCCCTTCCACAACCATCTCCTAGTCTGCCTTTGATCTTTGACCCTTGTTCCTCAAGTGGACAGACTAGGGAGGGCCCTGGGAGGGGCAGGATGGGCAGAGCAGGGGGTATAGTGGCCACCAAACCCAAAGCTCCTGCTCAAGCCTCAAGCTCCACATTCCTGGAGATCAACATGGGGAGGGCCAGAGGAGAAGATCAAAGAAGAAACCACAGGCTCTCCCCTGGCTTGTCCACAGGCCCCCCACACCACAGCAACTGGAGAGGCAGGAAAATGGAAAAGATGACCTTGGAAAGTTTCTGGCTATAGGTAGGGCCTCCTAGACTTTTTGTTGGGTTTGTTACTATTTGGTTGTTAGGTTTAGGTATTGATTGATTGATTGATTGATTGCAGTGATGGGGATCAAATCCAGGGCTTGGAAAATACTAAGCTTGCCATCTACCACTGAGCTATACACCCCCATCCAGGGCCTGCTGGACTTGATCAAAATAGTTCAACCAATCCAACTGGCAGCTCACCCAACCTGACCACATCATAAAGAGCAGGGCCTTGATGTGCAGAGTCCTGAGCAGTTTCGGGGTGGGCTGGGGATGGGAAGCTCAGGAGGGAGCAGAGTCATCCCCCACCCCCTGCCTCCTGGTACCACTACAGAGAATTTCCAGGATCTGAGGAGTCAGGGAAGACGCGGGATGGGAGGCAGAGAGACATCCCAACTGGCCCCAAACCCAGGTAGGTGGAGGGAGTATATAGAGGTGGGGGTGGTGAAGTCACAAAAGTCAGAAGTTCACAGGGTAAGATGAGGAAGGAGTGATGGGCCAGAGAGTGCCCAGGTTCCTGCTTCCTAGCTTGGGTCTGGAATGTCCCTCAAAGGTTCCTGTGTTCAAAGCTTTGTCCCCAGTGCAGCAATGTTCAGCGGTGGGGCTTTTGGGAAGTGACTGGGTAGATCTGATCCCATCGATAGATTAGCCCATTTATGGGGCCATAACTGAACTATTGGGAGGTGGTAGAAACTATAGGAGGTGGAACAGGTTGAAGGAAGTGGGGGACATGCCTTAGGAAGGTATGTCTTGTCTGTAGCCCCTTCCTCTCCTCCTCTCTGCTTCCTGGCTGCGATAAGGAGAGCAGCTCTGTTCTGCCACATGCTCTCTGTCTCACCTCAGGCCCAAAGTGAGGGGGCAAATGACCATGAACTTAATCCCCTGAAAGTATAAGCCAAAGCAGATCTTTTTTCCTTTTCTTTAAAATTTGCAGTGCTTGAGATTGAACCCAGGGGTTCTCTACCACTGAGCTACATCCCCAGACTTTTTTTTTTTTTTTTGAAACAGGATCTCACAAAGTTGCCCAGGCTGGCCTCAAACTTGTGATCTTCCTGCCTCAGCCTCCCCAGTTGCTGGGACTACAGGCATACGCCACACCACCATGCCTGGCTCTTTTCTCCTTTGAGTTGATTTTCTCAAGGTTATTTTGTCACAGTGATTAAAATCTGACGGACGCATAGCCCTTCATGGGTGCTAAGATGGAGGCCCAGGAATGTGAACTGAACAGAAGAATAAAATTTGGTGTTTGCTGGCTGTTCCCGGCCCCAGTGGTGACTCACTACCACCACCTCCCACCACAGCCACTGCTGACATTCCAGGCCCAGCCTGAAGCCCAGCCTGAAGCCAGTCCGCCTGACTCAGAGTGCTGGCCTCAGCCCTCCCTGCGTGGACACTACTTTTGAAGTTCCCTCAGTTTTCAAATTCACTGGCTGACTCAGAAAGTCAGCTTCCCCCTCTGATCCCTCTTATACCTCCTGCAGCCCAGGAGACAAGAATTGACATGGCCGTGAGTCATCTGGTTGTCCTGATTCCTAGAAGGACTACCTCCTGCTTTCCTTCCCAGCTACACCACAACCACAGTCATGGTCCCAAACATTTTTGGCCATACCAACCCCCACCACCACTTAGGTCAAGAGAGCTACTTTCCAGATTGGTCTCTAAGTCTTTCCTGGCCATTTGCTAAAGCAATCAGTTTGGAAGTTCTCTCTCAGATCTTATCCTAATCCCTCTTGCTGTTTTCAAAGACTTTTTGTTTGTCAGGGAAATAGCTCAAAACTTTAGCATTTGCTGCCTAATCCCTAGGAGGAGAAATGAAGTAAAGAGTTAGAACTAGGAGGGGGTGGCCACCAGATCCTCACTTCCAGGGAACTGTGCTAGAGGGAAAGGGTTTCACACAGGTGTGAATACCAAGAGGCAAGAGATAATTGAGGGCCACCTTATCCATTTGGGATGGAAGACCAAAGGCCTGAGGCTCCCAGAGAGAATGGAATTCTGAGCCTCTCTGTCCCCCAATGGGAAAACATCCCAGGGAAAGGAGGGGAGGGATGAGAAGAAAGTCTTTCTCTTCCTTTCCTTTTCTTGGAGCCTGGGGGTTTGGAGCAGTTTCCAAAATCTCTACTGGAACTCCCCCATCCTGCAATGTGTAGGGACATCTACCACTCTAAGAAAACAAACCCCTTATTAATTAGATTAGGGAACATCTTGATGGGGCAGGGAAAGAAGATTAGGTGGATCCCCAGGTTTTAAAGTTAGGTTTGGCTTAGTTCGTCACTAAGTTGAAAGGGACACCAAAATTTACCCTTCCTCCCCCAGCATGGTGGTGCATGGCTGTAATCCCAGCTACTGGAGCAGGGGTAGGGTGGGGGTGGTTTTAAGCAAAAGGATTGTGGGTGAAACATTACAGTTTAACAAACCTGTAAATTGTAAAAAAAAAAAAAAAAAAAAAACACAAGCAAGAGGATTGCAAAGTTTGAGGCCACCTTGGGCAGTTTAGCAAGATCCTGTCTCAAAATACAAAAAAAAAAAAAGAAAAAAAAATTGAAAAAGCTTGGGATGTAGCTCAGTGGTTGAGCATCAAAAATTCAATCCCTAGCACAAAACAAAACAAAACTTGTCCTGCCTGCTTTATACATAAGTGTCAAGTTAATGTCTTCTTTACTTGAAGGTAGCCTGAGAGTATTGGCAAGAACATCTCCCCTCCTCATTAAAGAGAAACTGGGAATCAAACCCAGGGTTGCTTTACCACTGAGCTAAACTCCAGCCCTATTTTTCCTTTTGTTTTGAGACAAGGTCTCTCTAAATTGCCCAGGTTGGCTTTGAACTTGTGATCCTCCTGCCACAGCCTCTGAAGTTGCTGGGATTCTACCACTGTGCTGGGCTTTCTCACTGAAATTAAATAAAATGAAATTAGGAAGCCACTGATTCAGCCCAGCACAGAGGGCTATGGAAGTTTATTTTGGAAGAAAGGGCTTTGGAGACAAACCTAACTTTGTTTAATAGTAGGGTGATTTAGTATTACTAGGAATTGAACCCAGGGGTGCTTTGCTATATCCCAAGTTTCCCCTCTTTATTATTATTATTTTTTTAAATTTTGATATAGGATCTTGCTGAGTTGCCCAGGCTGACCGAAAACTTGGGATCCTCCCATCTTAGCCTCCCCAGTCACTGGGTTTACAGGTCCCTACCACCATGCCTGGTTCAAAATTTTTTTTGGTAAAAGACTAGGTTTTGGCTATGTTGCCCAGGCTGACTCTGAACTCCTGGGTTCAAGCAATCCTCCTTCCTCAGCCTCCTCAGTACTTGAGGAGTACAGGTACATACCACTTCACCCTGCTACCCAAAGATCCACCCCCTTTATTTGAGTGTGTGTGTGTGTGTGTGTGTGTGTGCATGTGTGTATGTGTGTGTTTGTGTGTGTTTGGTACCAGGGATTGAACGCAGGGATGTTTAAGTACTGAGCCACATCCCTAGCCCTTTTTATTTTTTATTTTATTTATTTATTTTTTAAACATTCTAGTTTTTGATGGACACAACATCTTCATTTTATTTTTATGTGGTGCTGGGGATCGAACCCAGTGCCCCGCACATGCCAGACAAGCATGTTACTGCTTGAGCCACATCCCCAGCCCTTTATTTTTTATTTTGAGCAAGGTGTTGCTTAGGATCTCACTAAATTGCTGAGGCTGGCCTCAAGTTTGCTATCCTCCTGCCTTAGAGCCACTGAGGTTACAAGCATGTGCCATTGTGCCTATCCTTCCTAGGGATTTTTTTTTTTTTTACTTTATTTTTTTTAAAAAATGTTCTAATTAGCTCCTAGAGATTCTTAAATTCTTTCTTTAAATTTTTTTAAATGTACAGGGAAATTGAAAAAATAATACAGAGAACTCCAACACATCTTCTACCAAAATTGACCAACTTTTAAAATTTTGCCATTTTTGTTTTATCAGATCATTTATCTGCCTAGATAACAAACCACTCTAAACATTTTTGAGTAGATCATATAATCATGCTTCTTTACTACTTAATACATTCATGTATATCTCCAAAGAAAGAGGATATTCACTTATGTATTAACTTATGTAACCAAGGTACATACAGACATCAAATTCAAGAAATGTAACATTGATATGTGAAGTCCATAATCTAATTTTTTCTATTATCCTGGTAATGTCATTAGGGAATTCCCCTTCATTATTTGATCCATTCTAGTCTGGTGTATTGCATTTAATTTTTATGTCTCTTTAATTCTTCTTTAATCAGTACTTCAGTCTTTTTCTGTCATGATAGCAATTTTATTTTATTTATCACTTTTTTTTCCAGGGATGCTTAACCATTAAGCCACATCTCTAGCCCTTTTTAGGTTTTATTCTGAGATGGGGTCTCGATAAGTTGCTTAGGGCCTCACTAAATGATCACCTGCCTCAGCATCCTGTGCTGTTGAGATTACAGCAGGGTGAGGTATGAATGGAGGCTTATTTTTTTCTATTATGATTTTTCTCTGTTATGTTGTATTTATTTCAAAACGTTTTTTTTTCATGTAAATACCTAATTTGTTAAAAAGTCTACTCTTTGTCCATTGAATTGTTTTCAGGGAGGGGGGTTCCTGGGATTGAATCAGGGATACTCAACCACTTAGCCACATTCCCAGCCCCTGCCCTTTTTTTTTTTTTTGAACTGTGGGTCTAACCCAGGGCTTTGTGAATGCAAGGCAGACGCTTTGCCACTGAGCTACATCCCATCCCCCAGCCCTTTTTTGTATTTTTTTTAGACACAGGGTCTCACTGGCTTGCTTAGCGCCTCCCTTTTGCTGAGGCTGGCTTTGAACTCGCGAATCTCTTGTCTCAGCCTCCTGAACCTCTGGGATTACAGTTGTGTAACACCGGGCCCAGCTTCATTTGCTATTATTAATAGTTTGTTATAAAAATATAATGGGGCTGGGGTTGTGGCTCAGTGGTAGATCGCTCTCCTCACATATATGAGGCACTGGGTTCGATCCTCAGAACCGCATAAAAATAAATAAACAAAATAAAGGTATTGTGTCCATCTACAACTAAAAACAATAAAAATAAAAATATAATGGACTCAGTCTGGAAAGGAGTAGGGAGAGAGACACACACACAGAGAAAGAGAGCAAGCACTAATATTCTCAAAATTAAAAAGAATCACTGATAACAGTTTCTTTCCAGATTTTCATTATTTCAGTTTTTATCATGAAATATTGATACTTAACAAAGCTAAAATAAAATTTACCTGTATGGTTTCAAGAATATTAAAGTCAATACTTGTAAAGCTACCACTCAGATAAAAAACTAAAACAACCTCAGTATCTTTAAGGTGCCCTGTGTGCCCCTCTGAAATCAGCCCTGGATGTATTCTACTTTTCCAGAATTAAACATAGTCTGGAATTTTGCATTTATCATTCCCTTTGTTTTCTTTAAAATTTTTCTCTCTTCTGGATGTATCCCTAAATAATATGTGGTTTAGTTTTGCACACTTAACTTATATGAACACAATATTAATGTGTATATTCTTCAGTTTTAGTTTTTTTTTGGATCAGCATTGTGAGATTCACCATGTTGGTGTACGTTGCTGAAGGTCATTGTGTTTGCTCATTAATATTCCATGGCAAGACCATACCAGGTGGCCCAGCAGGGTAGTGCATGCTGCCTGTAATCCCAGAGGCTCAGGAGGCTGAGGCAGGAGGATCATGAGTTCAAAGCCAGCCTCAGCAAAAGGGAGGCGCTAAGCAACTTAGTCAGAGTGAGACCCTGTCTCTAAAAAAAATACAAAATAGGACTGGGGATGTGGCTCCGTGGTCAAGTGCCCCTGAGTTCAATGCCTGGTTCCAAAAAGCAAAACAAACAAACAAACAAAAGTAACAGGTTTTATTTCTACCTTCTCCTGTTGATGGACATTTGTGTGATTTCTAGTTTTGTTATAAACAATGCTGCTATGGGTATTCGTGTGTATGTCTCTCTAGGTCACTGTGCAGGAGTTTCTGTAGAATAATTTCTTTCTAGTCTTTTATGCTCATGTAGTTAAAAAAAACTTTCCAATCAATAGAAATATATAAACACCTACTGTCATGTATAACTAATTAGAACAAATTAAAAAAAAAGAAATATGTGAACACAATACTCAATTCTGTGCTACACTCTTTTGATAATCTTTTCTTTAAGGGTTTCTAAGTCTTTTTGAACATAATATTTCATCAACTGACCATAGTAGAAGTTACGTGAACATTATCCTATTTCTGAGCATTATATCGTTAATAGTTTTTTCTTGACAATAAATAACATGTCTTTGTTCCACTTCTTTTTAAGAAGCTAATTCTTTTTTTAAAATAACCATATAATATGCACAATTTTACTATTTTAATCATTTACGTGTAAAAATTTAGTAGCATTAAGAATAATGCAAACATCACACTGTTTATCTCATGAACATTTTTCATCATCTGAAATTGAAATTCTGTATGAAGAATTATATGATGTTTTCCCTTTGGGTCTAGCCTATTTTATTTAGCATAACATTTTCAAGATTCATCCATGTTGTAGCAGATAGCAGAATTTTATTGCTCTAAAACGGTGAATTAAAAAAACAAAACAGGATTTTTGGAAGAAAGGTTGTTCAGTAGTACAAATTCTAAGTTAAACTATGAAGTTTTCAAGATCCTTGTTGTTTTAAAATCATTCTTTTTTCTTGGCTCATGCACCAAAAATTTAATGCAATTTTTTTCCTCCCACACAGCTATTTAAAATGTTTATTTCACTATATTCTTGCTAGTAATGAATATCAGAAACATTTTTAAAAATGCAACTCTATTTTCATGACCTCCTTCACTTTTGTTTTAATTTATATCTATGAAAAGTGGTTTGCTTTCTGAGTGTTCACAGCTAGTATTAATAGTTAGAACATTCAGTAAACATCTAATATGGACAAGTAGGCATACCAGAGGGTCAGGGAATCATTAAGAAAAAAGACAATCTATCCGGAGTGAAATTTTGGCTTTGAATGACACACCAATTAATAAATCTTGACTTGGTTAATGGGATGCAATTTGATCTCCCAGAAGGAAATCCCTTAGATAGATCTTAGCAAAAGGTGTATGTGGATATCCCACTTGAAATGTCATCTTGGCTGCGTGGCATCAGGGGAGACCAGAAAAGCAAAGGGGTTGCAACACAAGTAACTCTGATGGTTGCCAATGACTATTTGAAATCTTGAGTTGAGAATTCTGAGGCTATAAGATCAGTCACAGGGGGAAGAGGATGCTCATCAGTTAACACTGCATAGAAGACTGTCATAGGCACAGAACTAGGGAGTGGCAAGCCCAAGAGATGTCCCTTGGTTGCTATTCTTGATGTAGACCAGTTAGCCTTTTAAGTGATTACATTGATGATATTTCATCTGATGACTGTGGTGTATCTTATTTACTAAGGTTTTTTTAAAGGCACTAACAGGCTGAACAGCACTTTATCTAATCATAATGGTCATGTTTTCTCAGATAGTATCAAACAATACTTATCCAAAGTATTTTCACTGGACACCTCTCTGGCACTGTGTTAGACTCACTGGGAGATACAATAGTCTTTGCATCCAAGGATTTAATACATAAAATACTGGTAACAAAATTAGTTTTAAAGAACATAAGATACACACACAAAAAAATGATACAAACAAGTAAAAGTGTCTAATAAATGTTCAGATAACAAATGCCAGGAGTAAAGGCATGGAGGAGCTCTGGGGTCTGAATCATCCTAGGGTTCTCTTAAAAAATGTAACAAGTTTCCTATTTTGGTGTATAAAATAATTCAAGCATCTTTGCATCCTTCCCTTCACCAGAAATAACAGCTGAATGATAAGGAGTTTGTAATAGTGGGAAAGGAAGAAGGAAAGAGAAGGAGAGAAGAAAAGGATAGAAGTGAGGATAAACAAGGATTAAAAAGAGAAGAGAAAAGAGTTGAGGGACAGAGGAGCCTGAGAATAATAAAGGGGGAAGAGAAGCAACAAAGAAAAAAGAAAAATTTGAAAGAGGATAAAGGTAAAGGGGGAGGAGGAGAGGAATTGACAGTGTCGGGAGCAGGAAGAAAAATGGAGGAACAAAAGGAGGTGGGGGGGAGAGAGAGAGGAGGGGCAAGGGGAGGGGCTGGGAGGAAGAGGAAGGGAAAGAGTGGGATTAGGAACCTCATTTGAAAGCAATTTAGAAATAACTCTCATATTTGTTTCCTACACACCTTATAGACATGCTTTAGAAATGAAAAGAAAGTCATAAAAAAGTACTCAGTAATTTATCATGTAAGTGCTGAGCAACTATTTTCAGGTTATGTTTAAGAGTGGAAATTAATTTGTTATAATAGAAGTTCTTAAAAATTTTGAAGTGTTAATGGGAGAGGTGGATGAATGGAAACAAATTCTAGATTAACTAGTGAAAACCAGAAATCACTTTAAGAATTCTATCCACCTTTAGTCAAACAACCAGTTTAAAAAAAAAAAAAAACATACTATTATTAGGTTGAGCCTCTTTTGTTTGTAAAACTGGTTTGTATATGAAGAGAGACTGAAGGTTTTAATGATTTTTTTTTTGTGTGTGTATGTGTGTGTGGTATGAAATACTTGTGAAACAATATTTGTATTAATTTATTAAAAATTAGAAAATAAGAAGCCTTAGCAACACTTTTTTTTTTTCCTTAAGAACTCTGAATATTTTTGGCAGCCTGGAAAAAAAAAATTCTAACTAGAAACAAGAGTAAAATCAATGAATTTTAACAGGAGTAAAAAATTTA
The DNA here is from genome assembly GCF_047511675.1 of Marmota flaviventris. Lineage (NCBI taxonomy): Eukaryota > Metazoa > Chordata > Mammalia > Rodentia > Sciuridae > Marmota > Marmota flaviventris. Next base: position 53,361,097 of record NC_092514.1, on the reverse strand, counting down.
AAGAGCTAACAGAAATAATTTTCTTTTCAAAAAGTCAGAAAAAATTCTTAGGCACATGTGTTGTGTAGATAAACTAGAATTAAGTTAATGTGGTTTGATGTTATAAATGATTCATTATGAATTAAAATAATTCAAATACTAAGAAGACATGTTCATTTCAAGTACAAAATTATTTTATTTGTAGTTCCATCTTAAATAATATTTAGGTAATAATTTTTTGTTGCTTTTTATATTTTGTTTTATTTTTGAAAAACATTTGTCTTTTCTTGAATTGTACAGTTTCCCTCAAATGAACTAGTGATCTATTTGACATTTTGTGCTGTAAGAACTAAATAAAATTGTTCATTATCGTTTAATCAAATGATTTTAGAGTTAAATAAAATGGAAAAGGCAGTGTTAGTGTAATGTGGAGAATGTTCTTGACTATTCTACATTTTTCAATAGGGACTGAGTGGAGTAGTCTGATTTACTCACAAAATGAATTTGGAAATGTCCATTTAAAAAAATTAACAGAATAAATTTTGTCCTTCCTAGCCTTAAAGTTTCTACATTGTAAACCTGAGCCAAAACAAAAAATTGAGAGGTTTTGTCACATATGGTGTGTGACCCTCAGAAAAACAAACGATTATCTTTTAAAGTTACCTTTTCCCCTTGAGTCTTTTATCTCAGTAATACACTTATTTTTAAGGCTTGAAACACATTGAATCCTTTCTGAATAAATGATAACTTGAAGAAGGAATATCTTCTTTTCTAGTTATGATTCTCTTACATTTTGTGAGACGTCCTAAACACATAATTATCCTTATTGATTTGACTGGAGAAAATGCTGCATGTGCTTTTAAACTGGGACTAATTTACACATTCTCAAAGTTTATAGGCATTTAAGAGAACCACACTAAGACTTCAAATTGCAGGAAGAAACAAAACATTCCAAGGTAGTAACAATGAAAAAACAAGCAAACAACCAAAAATAAATCAAATAACCCCCCAAATAAACAAACAAAACCCCCAAACCTTTGAAGTCAAAGTTGTTCACTAATGTGATTTTTTCTTTTTCTGTATTTTACAGCAACCATTTTTATTTCAAAATTGATTATGATTAATTAGAAATATAAAATAAAAATTTTATTCTAATGTATTTTCCTCTGCTTTCCATTTTTTTTGTTCTGTCATAAAATATGCTAAATTTTTTAAACAAAAAAAGTCACTGATAAATGTTAAATTGAAAATACAATACATATTCTCAACCAAAGGAATTAATCCAAAGGAGGAAAAAAGTTGTTCTGCACTATTTATAAAAGTTAAAAATTGGATGTAATGTACATATCTAAAAACAATGATTAATGAATTACATCTGTTATACTGAATGAAAATGAGTTATGAAAAAACTGAGGCAGCATTGGAAAGTGCTGTGGTACAATAGCAAGTAAAAAATTAAGATAGAAAAATAAGATGACAAAATGTAAAACTACTATAAGTGAACAAATGATGGAAACATTTATGAATACAATCAATTTTATATGACAGTAGTGGAGATTGTTGATTTTTAAAATTTTCTATTTCCAATTTTTTTTTTTTTTTTTTAAAGCTGTTTTAGACTGGGGTTGTAGCTCAGTGGTTGAGTGCTTGCCTCACATGTGTGAGGTTCCATCCTTGGCACCACATTAAAAAAATAAAAAAATAAACAAAATAAAAGATATTGTGTCCATCTACAACTAAAAATTTTAAAAAAAACTGTTTTATTCTTTTTAATTAAGTTTTTTTTTTTTTAAGAGAGAGAGAAAATTTTTAATAACTATTTTTCAGTTTTTGGTGGACACAACATCTTTGTTTTATTTTTATGTGGTGCTGAGGATCGAACCCAGCGCCCTGCGCATGCCAGGCAAGCGTGCTACCACTTGAGCCACATCCCCAGCCCCAAGATATTGTGTCCATCTACAACTAAAAAAATATTTTTAAAAAGCTGTTTTGTTCTTTTTAATTAAGTTTTTTAGTTGTAGATAAACATAATACCTTTATTTATTTTTGTGTGGTCCTGAAGATTGAACCCAGTGCCTTACACATTATATATATATATATATATATATATATATATATATATATATATATATATATATATATAATCTGCATTTATTTGTATGTTCACATTGGAGGAGAATGGATCAGAATCCTATCTTTAGAATGGAGTCAAGTTTCAGTGTTTCTGAATTCAGAAGGGAGTTGAATTCCATAAGTAGACCAAACACTTCTCTAGGAAAGATGAAGGAGGAGGAGGAAGAGGAGCCCAGCAATAAGAGAGGGGGAGGGCTGGGGTTGTGGCTCAGTGGTAGAGTACTTGCCTAGCATGTATGAGGCACTGGGTTTGATCCTCAGCACCACATAAAAATAAATAAAATAAATGTCTATCAATAACTAAACAAAAAAAGAGGGGAGAGTACAGTAAAAAATAATAATAATTATTAAATAATTATTATTTAATTTTTTTTTGGCAGCTCTTACACAAACTAAAATTAAACTCTGCATTGAGGATTCATCTCAATCCTCCATCTCAATCCAGAAAGGTAAGGTAGAAAAAAAATGGAAAACAAATACAATGTTTGCTAGCTGTCTTTAATATAAACAAAAGAAAGAAAAGAAAAAACAAAACAAAACAAACAAAAAACAAGAAAGGAAGCTGGAAGGGAAAGGTACTCTAAGCTACTCATTTCTACCCCAATCTAGGATGTGAGTCTTGACAAGAAATAACCTTTCCTTTAGGTTAATTTTAATGCTGGGCTCAGGCAGAGGGAGAGATGAAGCACTAATAAACACCATTTAGTATCCCCCATCCCAGCCTGAAATAGCCAGGTCACTGAGGCAAAACTGATGTGGGGACCAAGACCTGTCTCTCACCCTAATAGCCTCCTCTCTTGTGTTCTTGCAGCTTTTACAGCTTTCAACTATACAAACAGAAGCCCCTGGGTGTGGGGTGGGGGGAGGTTGCAGAGGATTAGAATTCAGTGAAACAGCTGATTAAAAAAAAGAATCAATCAGTTTCAATAGACTAATAATTTCTACATTGTTAAGTAAATAAGGATTTTTAAGCAGTTTAAGTCACTTTATATTTTCTTCTCTACTTTTAAATATATTTAAAAAACTAAGTGGTTTCAGCTAAAATTTGGGCTATATTTTCATTATAATGTTTTAAATGGAAAAGTCAATCTAAAAGTGATCTGAACTCAATTATTATTATTTTTTAATTGTTTCTTTTTAACTCTAGGACAGTAATTGGTGGGCTGCTATTTGCAGGTCTAGATGGAGAGTTTTTTTTTTTGGTGGGGTGTAACTTGCCTTTGTTTTAGGAAGAAAGAGATATAGTAGGAGATGTGTTTCCCTGGGGAGAAAATCTGAGAGGTGTTTTTATCAACACCTAAAGATTCAAACCAAATGAATGAAATAGCACTTAAAGTTCCTGCGAACTAGGATGCTCTCCTTAGGGCATCTTCTTTGTTTCCCAATGCAGCAGGGAAAAAAAAAAAAAAAAAAAAGAAAGAGTTAAGGAGATTGGAACAACTATTTAGGAAAAGGCCAAGGAGATGTCGGTAGCCCTTTAAAAAATTCACACACATCACCAAGAAAAGTCCCCAGGCAAACAGACCCATATTTTCTGGCCAAGAGAACTCCCATCTCTGCCTACCCCCACCCCCGGACTAATTTTTCTGAATTCTCTTTGCTTTTCTCGTTGCTTTTCATTCAGAAAGTGTTTATTGAGGGCCTACTATGTGGTAGGCACCATTTTCAGCTAATTGGTTTTGTTTGTTTTAAAATTGTTTTTGTGATCAAGAGCTGACTAAACATTAAGAATCGGGATCCAATGGGGAGGGTCCGAGGAGGTGTGGGAGCTGAGACACAGAAGTCTCCCACCTTCTTGGACAGAAAACACTCTTTTCTTCACAGCAACCAACAGCTTATAGTATTTTTGTCCTTATTGCCTCATGGGAAGAAAAAATTCCACAAAAATAAAAATTCGACAAACACGTGTCTGGCTAGAACAAAACGCTCATTTGGGAGGGTGGGTATTGAAGGTGGTGAAGGAGATAGAGAAACCGAGTTGGAAGCAGTCCTCCGCCCACGTCCCACCCCCATTTCTTTTCAGCGCGCAGGGAAAAATGGGAGGGGGACAAAGGTGCTGGATGTTGTCTTTCAACTCCCGACTTTTAAGCGGCATAAAATCATCCGGCAGAAGGGCGGGGGACCGAAGTGGGAGTTGCCTCACTGACCCTGCAAACGAAAAATAATAACAATAAAAAAATTCAAGGCATTCATATCGGTGTAGTCAACACGTGTTACACAGTCGGCCCGGGCTGTAGGCGACTGAGACAATGGGGTCGGGACGGGGAAACAAGAGTGACCCCGTTCCTCACCTGTCCTCACAGCATGCCTGCCCCAAACAGAATTATTCTCCCTCCTGCAAATCTGAGTAAGACCCAGCACCCGCCCAGTTCAGGGGACTCCGGCATTCCTGGGGGTCGACGCCCCTCTTCTACAGATTGGCTGGATGAGGGGATACTGGGGATCCCCCGGCAGGGCTCTCCGTCACCCCCTGGGGCCATCCCTATTCCCGATGCTAGAAACTCCTCGGCCTCCCTTGCCGCTTTGCCGGGGATCCCCGATTTGCGCGTGCAGCGCGCGTCCCGCGCTCCGCTGAGTATCCGGGACTCCGAAGCGCGCGGCGAGCTGCCCCCTCCCCCACCACCCAGACCGGGTGCGACCGCCCACGTGTCGCCCCTTGCCCAGTCGGGTCTTTCCCTCGGGCTCCAGGAGACTAAGGATCCGGAACGAGTTGGTCAAAGCCGAGGGAGGGGATCAGGGCGGATCCGCTTTACCCTCCCCTGGAACAGACGGGGGAGGGGCCGCCGCCCCCTCCCCTAAGCTCCCACCCCTCGCTTCCCCGAGCGCGGAGCGGAAATTACGCCCTCCCCCCGCGGGTCTGACCTGGGGACGTAGGCGGGGCTTCGAGCTCGGCCCCGGCCCTCCGCCCCTCTCCCGCCTTCACGAATTCTGCACCCCAAACAAAGTTCGGAGACCCAAACCCTGCGCTCAGAGAGCTGCTCTTGTTGTCCGGGATGGAGCGGGCGCCGGGTACTCCACCTGTCTGCCCCTGCATCAGGGAGGGAAAAGGGGACCATTTGAATCTTCACCCGGTCCTCCTCTAAGACCTCCCCCTTTGGATGGCTCGTGTTAGCCCAAGCGACCACCCCTCTACCTTCTCTCACCCTGCCTCGCTCCTGGGGTCATCTCGGGCTGCGGTTTTCCCCAGAACCCCAGAATGTTAATGTAACAGCTGGATTGGGGGTGTAGGCCACTCATTCTTTCGTGGGGATCCTGAAACACGATTTCCTGCGATCTGTCGTTCCCAGCCACGATCCCCAATGTTCCCAGGTTCCCAGTGCCGCGCTTGCAAAATCCCCCAGTCCTAGACCCCCAGAGACAGTGGGTTGGTCGGGAAACGTGGAGATCCCTACTTAAATATCAAGGGAAAAGGCGCCTTTTTAAATCGCTGGCTCGTGCGACCCCCTCCTGAAGACCCCAGAGTCCTTGGCTTCTCTTTGTCTATCTCGGCCGTCCCCCGCCTGTCAGTCGCTAGCAGTTAACCCGGGTGGGGTGGGCAACCCAGCCACCCAAAACGAATAAAAAATTACCGTACGTTTTACTCTAAGAAGAGATTTGGAGCTCGACCCCCTACCCCAGTTCTGCCCGGGTAGGGGGAGGGGTGGGGGCGGGGCGCTTCTCCAGGGGCCAGGTTTTTGCAAAAGGGGAGGGGGCGAAGAGACCTTAGAGGACTCCGCACCCAACGTCCCACTTTACCCTGGGGGTGAGTTGAATGACCCCTCCCTCCAAGAAGAAAGGTTGTGGGGTTTGGCGGATTTGGAGGTCCCAGAAGCCCTGCGGCGTCGGGGGTCTTCCCCTGCAGGGTGGGTGGGGGCTGTCACCACGTGGCTTAGCCTTTTTTTTTCCGCTCCATTTTTTTTTCAAGTCGATTTTATTTAGAGGCGGCGCCAGGGCGGCCGTGGAGAAACGTGACACACCAGCCCGCTCGGAGGGGTTTCGGACCGAAGGGAAGGATCCGCGCTGCGTCGTCCGTCTCCTAGCGCACCACGGGCACTTCTCTCCAGCTTTCCCCTAACTCTCCGGCAATCTCCGCGCGCCCTCAGGCCGCCCTTCCTGCCCTGGGCTCCGGACAACTTCTGGAGTGGGGTGCAAAGAAAGTTTGCGGCTCCTGCCGCCGGCCTCCCCGCCTCTGGGCCTAGGAGGTTTGCCGCCAGCGCCTGCCCGTACGGCCTTACCCGGACCGCGTCCTGCCCCGACACCGCAACCATGAACAAGCTTTACATCGGTAACCTCAACGAGAGCGTGACCCCCGCGGACTTGGAGAAAGTATTTGCGGAGCACAAGATCTCCTACAGCGGCCAGTTCTTGGTCAAATCCGGCTACGCTTTCGTGGACTGCCCCGACGAGCACTGGGCGATGAAGGCCATCGAAACTTTCTCGGGTAAGAGCGTAGCCACCTCCCCGGAAAAAACACATCGAAATCCGGAACAACGGGGACCCTCACCTCCTCTTTCCTTGCCTGCTAACTCTACTTTTCCCTGGGCCTGTGGGGCTCGACTTCAGTATCCACACTCTACCGACCTCCGACGCCCCCGTCCCTTCACCCAACCACACCCCGGAGCAGAAACATTAGGGATTTCCTTGCCCCTCTTCCAGCCGGAGATGGGAAGATGGGGAGGGGGTTCCCTTTACTCCCCACCGACGGGGCGGGAGCCCCTGTTCGCAGTAGTGGGGGTGGTGGCTTTAGGGGCTCAAACGACCCAGCCTGGGCGTTATTTCCACGGCCAGCCCCTCCCTGTGCGTCGCTGGATGGCCCCCCAACTTGAACACCCCCAGCTCCCATTCCTCAATCCTGGGCCTTTCCAGTCGTGAAGGGGGTCCCCACACCGTCTCGGGTTTCCCCCTCTTTGGGTGGGAACTGCAGCCCTCTGGCAGGGCATGGGAGGAAGGGGCTCCCGCCTCCCGCGCAGGGCTTGGGGCTTGAGCCATTTTGATTTGAAAGTGGGGCGTGAGCGGGGTGGCGCGGCGGCGGCGGCGGCGCCGGGTCGCCATGCTGCTTCCCGAGACGCCGAGGCTGGGCCAAGAGGCGCGCGCTGTGGCCGCAAGGGACCCTCCCCGCGGGGCCCCGCTGGTCTCCTTCAGGTTCTTTGCTTGCGGACCAGCCCCGACAGGTGACGACCCACCGCCTGAAGCCCTTCTCCCATGCCTCAAAAGAAAATTAAAGTTTCATTCTGCACCCCCCCCCCCATTACGGGAAACGGGGAACCCTTTTCTCCTGGCACCTACTCCCCACATCTGGGAGCCATGGAGGCAGCACTCTTCACACAAATGCCCTCGCACATTTCCGGAATCAGGCTCTCCGAACGACCCTCTCAAGTAGCTTTTGTGATTAAGCAAAACAGATTAAAATTAAGAAAACATAACAACGAATTTATAGATTCCACCATTCCAAGTCCAATCTTTTCCCATTGGATTGCGGAAGCCACTGCCTAGATTTCTATGTAGGTCTCCAATCCCAGTAACTCTTGAAATACCTAAGTATGTGTCCTCCATCCGCACCCCCACTTCACTCTAACGTTCAGGTCTCTCTTTTTTTTAATCTTTAGGCAAAGTCGAATTGCAAGGAAAACGCCTGGAGATTGAACACTCCGTTCCCAAAAAACAAAGGTAGGGAAAAATTCTAATGGGGGGCTGAGAGACAGTTCAGGGGTTCATAAATGTCTCCAGTGGAAAACCATTACTGGCCTTCCCACCCCCAACTCCGGATGTTGGGGGCTGGGAGGGAAGATAGGCCAAGATCTTGTAATGGGTGGTTTACAGCTTGTTTTAAAAAAAAAGTTGGGGCTGGGGGTGAGCTAAAGATGTTACTTGTAGAAATAAAGGGGGAAAAATCAATAGGGGAGAAAAACCTTGTGGAGTTTGTTCAAAGTGTGGGGCCATGTTTGTTGGGAAGCTTTAAATCTGAAGACGATTTCTACAACTTCCTAGCAGGCCTCATTTTCTGTTTTTTCTCACCTTCCCACACCATAATTCTTAAGTGGATTGAGGGGGGTACTTCTTTTCTACTCCCTAGAGGATGTGGAATGAGCCTCTCCTACTCTCCCCCAAGAATCCTCTTATGCTTGTGCTTTATTTATATTTCTGTAAGAGGCAAAAACATTTTTTTTCCCCCATAGACCCCCTCCCACAGTCCCTCAGATCTTAGATCGCCTTTCTCCCCAACTGGATTTTTCACAGAATATGCTTTGGCTGTACTATCCTTTTCGAGCCCCCCCACCCCCACTCCTTCAGCCCATTGTTACAAGGGGACCATCTGGGGTGAGAGCTTTGTGTTCAGGCTGTGAGCTGGGGCTCTTTGGAGGGTCTAGAACTCCGTGGATGAATGGTTGTGTGTGTGTGTTGTGGTGTGTTCCAGTACCCACTATCCCCTCTCGCCAGCAAAATGGGGTATCTCTTAAAGTGCTTTATAAAAATTCATGGTGGATTTCAGATATTTCGAATTCTGAAATTGTATGTTGCACTCTGGCTGGGAGTGTAGAGCATTCTTTCTACTTCTCTCACATCAGACTTTAAACATATTGACAGTACAGAGTTTTCTCTTGTGTGGTTGGTTGGAAGCAACCCCCAGTAAATCTTTATTCCCCCCAACCCCCATTTCAAAACTGGAAGTTTGCATAGTCTCTGGACTTTTCCTGGGTAAGAGAAGACAAGAGGGTGGCTGGGTATTTTTTTGGGGGGGGTAGTTCAAGGATCTAGAAAGTTTAATGCGAGAATCTGTGCATTGGTTTAGCTTAAGATATTTTACTTGCAACTATTATATCTATAGATGATCAATATGGCTTGTTACTGTGTTTGTACAGCTTGTGATTTATCCTCAAATGCTTGAAATACTGTTATTGGGAGGGCAATTACAGTTAGGAGTAAAGAGGCAATAAAATTGGAAGAAGTCTCAATATTTTGAAACTTTCTGAATATGAGAATAAGATGCAAACACTTAGACACTAGTAGATTTATTGATTATGGATATTTGAATTGAAAGCTGAATATTGCTGAGAAATATCCCTAATGACTGGGATTTTGAAATTTTTTGTTTTTTTGCTAGAGGATGGTTTACATTTTAAAGAGAATGAAGTGAAAAGCTTGAAATAGCAAAATGTGATGAAATGGAACTCAAAACATTTATATTTTAATTTTCATGGTGCCCTATATTTATGGATCTTTTTTCTCAAGCCATCTGCTTGCTTTTATTTCTAGGCTCCTTCTTGTTCCCTCCAAAATGCATTGCTAAGGGCTCTTTGAGTTGGAATGGGGAGGAGGTTTGTGAGAAGACTGGGTAAAAATCTGCCTTTCCATACCCATATTCAATTAGATCTTTTGTGTGTTCCCCCCCTTTCTGAAATAATTTTTGAGTCCAAACATTGAGACAGTTGTCTTTTGGGGGGGCTGGGGAGATAGTGGTGGTGAGAGGGACTTCATTTTTCTAGCATGAATCAATTTTTCAAGTCCCAGATTTTAAAAAAGTTTGTTTTCATGAAGTCGGTGTGCTTTCTCGTTTTCTGTTCTTTGAGGAAGCATGTTGTGATATGTGTCTTTAGTCTGAAAGTATTCCTTCATTTGGGTGGGTTACTGACTTTCAATCTCAGTACAGAAGAGAAATTATTTAATTATGACATTCTAAGCAAAATGAACAACTGCACATATATACTATGTATACATATGTGTACATATACTTGTTTTTTATTATCTAAGATAAAGTGTTTTCTCAGATAACACTCAGTACTAAATGAATTATGATTTAAATTTCTGAGACTCATAAAACCCCAACAACTTAAATGTACCTCTATAGGTTTTAAAGAAGAGGAAGTCAGTTTTGATTTAAAAGTGTTGATATTTTGTATTTACGTTGAATCTTTTTCATGTAATTTAAACAATATCTTAAACTGAAAAGAGCAATTAATTTGAATTTAAAAAAAAAATGACATTGAGGTTCTCTGCCCTTTTCTCAAACCCTTGTTTTGCCTGTATTGGGTTTTGGTTAACAATTTTGGCTTTTTGTTGAATTTTGATATATATTTGCTGTCAAATGTTGGTACAAAAATAGAAAAACTCAAGACATTTAAAAAATAGTTGTGGAGAGTTTGTGTATGTGTTTTCTTTTGAGAGACATGAAAGAAGTTGAGGTGAAGGGCTACAATTTTAATGAGACTTGTTTACTTCAGGAAATTATTTTTTGAGGGAATTCAACTTTTGTTCTTGCCACTATTTATATGCCTTTTCCTATAGGACTGTGACCTAAGGATGGCATATTTACTGTCAACGGGTGTCATCAAAATAAAAGGTGTTACTGTTAAAAAAAAAAAAGATGCACAAGTGTTTTTTCAAGGTGAAATATATTGAAGTTAAATAGTCCTAATTTTGGTTTCTTTAGTCAGGTTAATGTTTCTTTCCTCATTTTTACCTATTAAAATGAATATTAGTCTCATACCCATTCATAAAAGCATGGTAACCCTCAATGTGTTCTAACTTGTTTCCTATTTTACAGCTGAATTTTCTGATGTTACAGGTTTAAAAATCTGAAGGGTTGTCTTGTAAATTGAAAAAAAATTCAATTTATTTAATGAATTTTAGAGGCTCTGAAGAAATACTTGGGTCGCTGAATGGTCTCAAACTAAAATTTTTACCTTTAGGAATAGTTTCACATTTAATAAAATTAAAACAATAACAACATGACAACTTGTAGTTAGGGGCTAAAATGAAAGGAGTTTGCAAGATACAAGAGCTGGATTAAATTTTTATTCCATTCACTTTTGCTTTAATGATTGTAATGTGAGTTAGCCTTCAAATCAAAAAGAAAGTTAACAACTTATAGGGGAAAAATACACGTGGCTAATATTCAACAAGTTTAAAACTGAAACAATTTGATTCTTTTAGTAAAAAGGTTTCCGATTAGGTTCTGGTTTTCTTTCTTTAAATAAATGAGAAATGAGTCTTAAATTTTCCTGCACTACTGGAGTAAAGGTGGGAATTGGGTTCGCCCTCATTTTTAATTTCCTCCTAGAAATTAACTCAGTTTATGAATGTGTAGTTTTTCTTTGCTAGAAAAATCCTTAGTGTGTTAGTTGCTCAGTATTTCAAGATGAGACATTCCTAAGAGCAGTGGTATTTGATTGTCTCTTGGAAGTTTCCATAACCCCTGATTTTCTGACCCAAATTAGAAAGATGATATTTTACTCTGATGGTTTCTCAGATGGAGGACTGTAGTAATGAAGGGAAAGAATTGCAATTCCCATTATTAACTTATTCAGAGTTAACTATTCCAAATGTGTAGGTATGACACAGCTCTTGGTGGAAAAAGTAAAACATTCTTTCTTATAATCATGTTTCAGAGATTAAATATAACATTAGCAATGGGAAGAATCTTGATTCAAAGTTTCTGAGCTTTCTAATCTTCTAAAATTACTTTAATATATATCATTTTAATCTGTTCTATGTGTGTGGGTTCTTTTAAGACTTAAAAGGTTATTCTATATTTTAATGGGTAAGAGCTAGTTGACAAAGATAGTATTGAGGTAGGCTAGTGAGTATAGGCTTTAAATTTTTTTTTAATTTTAGATTTCATTTTATTGAGTGCAAAGGGGGAGACAAAGCAAATGATATTTTTAGAAATTTTAGAGATTTTTGAGTTGAAGAAATTATTGATCATCTCTGTGTTAGTGGTGGTGTCTTAGAATAAATAAATGAACCAAAGGAAAAGTTTGAGGAACTCATTTTTCCAACTGTTAGAATTTAAAATTAAATTAAAATTCAGTCTTTTTTACTCCCCATCCTTTTAAAAAAAATTTTAAATGTGGCTAATGACTTCTCCAAAATTCAAAATTAAATTTTGTGATGGGGTGTTGTAGGGGTGGGAACTGGAGAAAGAAATAGACAGACCTACTGCCTGGCAGACACTGAGGATGGGGTGGATTACCCCCTCGCCTCCAGAGGAGCTGCTGGAGGCTCCCAGACACCAGGTTCAGGAGACCGTGGTTGATTGATTTAGCGCAGGGAAAGGCTTTTTGCTTTTGGGGTTGACTGCTTTCCCTTCCCCTTTAAAATAAAAAACAGAGGGAGAGGATAGTGGCAGCGGCGCTGGAGGGCTTCCTGGAGATCTCCCGCCGCCCGCGCTCCTGTGCCCTAACCCTTCTCCGCCCATCCCAGCAACTGCCCCAGCCCCGCAATCCGCGGTCGGCTTGGCTGAGGGGCCTCCCGCCTTGCCTTCCTCCCGGGCAGAGGACATCCGCGGCGTGCATCTTTGAGGACTTGCTTCCCACGGCCCGCCAGGCTCCAGCGTGCCTTAGCCTTTGCCGTGACTTCCCCAAGTCCTGCTGCAGGGGTATAGACCCCTTCGGAGACTTTTCTTTCATTCTAAGGCAAGAGGCCAGGAGCTTCATTGTGAAGTGAAATAGAGGCAGAGGACAGAGGAATTGAGTGGGTAAAGGAGCACAAAAGTGGAAGAAAATGGAGATGAAGGTAGTTGCTGTTGTGTCTGGGTACCAGAGAGGTCTCTAGATCTGGGGAATCAAACTTTTAAGAGTTAACAGTTGTCAATTCAAATAATTTAATATTTTTTTAAAAAAATATTATTTCTGGTACTGGGGATTGAACCCAAGAGTGCTTTACTGCTGAACTATATTCCCAGCCCTTTCTTACTTTTTCAAGACAGGGTTTCCATAAGTTGCTGAGGCTGGCTTTGAACTTGTGATTCTCTTGCCTCAGCCTCCCAAGTCTGCAGGCAGATAATCTGTCCTGAACACTGATAGGAAGCAATAATATAGGGAGTAATAGTAATGAGAAGTTTTGTGTAACAGTTCAAAGTGTGGTTAACATGTTAGGGTAGAGCAAGTTTGTTTTTTGTTTTTGGTCAGTACTGACTGTATTTCAAGCTGTCATGGCTGGGTATTGGGAAGAGTTTTAGATTAGTAATAATCATGCCTGGGATAAACATCATCAGCTATGATACTGCCTCTGCACAAAGCTTAGAGTGAGTTTTAACCTTAAGCACTGCTTATATAAAATGTGTGTGGATTTTGAACAAATCAGGGGGAAAAGTTGTCCTGGATCTCATCATCTAGAAATTGGAGAAAACATGATTGCAATGCCTGTCCTCCAGTTGGCCACGGGTGAGGCTTTGAGGATTTTACTTGGTGTCTCAGCCCCATTCTCAAACTCATGTTGGACTTCATGTTATTAGAAAAAAACTTGCTCCTCACCCACTTCCACTTTTTCTCCCCAAAGAAAGGAATTTCAAAAAAACATACACCCAAGAAAATGCACACCTGATTGGTTATTGATAAAGCTTGATTTGGTTAGAAATGATCCTATAAGTGAACATGTATGGACTGCCATCAGGAAGATGTTCAATAACTGTTCTTTCTAGTTAAAAAAAATTGATTTTTGAGGCTTTGATCAAGGGGGAATATTTACTTGTTAGTAGGTGAGAAAGGGTGTTCTGGTTTTGAAGTGTTATATAGCCAGCTTTGTAAGACTTTGTTTTCTACCTAACTACAGTAGATTTTCAGTAAATAGAACAGCCTAGAATGAGCTATTACTCTAAACACAAACCGCTGATAACAAAATATTGGTAATGGAGCTGAGGTAGGGGCTCAGCAGCAGAGCACTTGCCTCACACCTGTGAGGCGCTGGGATCCTCAGCACTACAAAAAATAAACAAAATAAAGGTATTATGTCCATCTACAACTAAAAAAAATTATATAAATGTTGGTTATGGTTAAATCATGATGAAAAGTAGGAGGTTATTTTTCTTTTTTTTTGGTACTGGAGATTGAATTTAGGGGCACTGGACCCTCCCCACCCCAAGCCCTATTATATTTTTTTTAGAGACAGGGTCTCACTGAGTTGCTTAGCACCTTGCTGTTGCTGAGGTTGGCTTTGAACTCAGGATCGTCCTGCCTCAGCATCCTTAGCCGCTAGGATTACATGCATGTGTCACCATGCCCAGCTCATTACAGCCCTTTTTTTTTATTTCTGATTTTGAGACAGGGTCTCACTAAATTGCTGAGGCTGACCTTGAATTTGAAATCCTCCTACCCCAGCTTCACAAGTTGCTGGGGTTACAGGAGTGTGCCCTGGACTATATGATTTTAATATAGTAAAAAACCTCATTGCTCTACCTGAGATCTAACTATGCAGACAAACACCATGAGAAATGCAGTCCTGTTGCAGAAGTCCAGCTCCCAGCAACAGTGTGCTAGCCATTAATAAACTACTTTTGAATGAAATACAGAGCAAACAGCAGGATGATTAAACGAATTTTTGGCTGGATTGTCCAGATATCAAGACTCCTTGGGACAAATCTTATTAGACAAGGGGCATTTTGGTAACTGGAAGGCATATAAGGGACGGTCTGATAAGAGATGGCTGGGAATTTTGCTCAGTTTGGACTAGGGTTGTGGGAGAAGAAAATAACAGCAGAGGCACTAGAAGTGGGTGAATATTTCAGTGTTCTTTTCTTCTACCATGTTGATTCTATGCATTGTAGTTAATCTTCCACATTGTCTTAAGAGGGTTAAGGGGAATTTTCAATTTTTTTTCATTGCAAATTAAGTTACAAACTATCAAGATATTTTGGTCACTTAATTTTTTTTTTTTTTTTTTGATTTTTTAAAATATAAAGAACCTGTGAGCTTTAATTTGCTTATTTCCTGCATGAATGATGCCACCTCTACCTGAGTGGGCCAGTGTGTGTTAATCAGCACAGGCAGGGTTCAGAAACACAGATATCAATGGCCAACACCACACCCATGTGGGTTAGAGAGAGAGGGAGACGTCCAGGGCAGATCTGGCTCAACCAGTGGGAGCTCTAAGGTCACTGCCTCCAGCCCAGAGCAAGCTCCCCTCAGTAGGCCAGCTCTTCACCGCGGTTATTTTAGCCACTTTAAGTGGGAAATAAATGAAAATTTGATTGGATAGTAATTCTTTTTTTTTTTTTTGAGCGGGATATTAGGGATTGAACCCAGGGATGCTTAACCACTGAGCCACATTCCAAACCCATTTTTTAAAATTTATTTTTGAGACAGGTTCTCCCCAATATTTTGAGGCTGGCTTTGAATTTGAGCTCCTCCTGCCTCAGCCTCCCAAGCTACTGGGATTACAGGCATGTGCCACCATTAAATTCTTAAGGCTCAAGGAGGGAGGAAGCTCTATAATATCAGAGACTTAGGGCCATCTTAGATCTTTCATCCTCCATACCTGTACAGGTTTTTTCTCCCAGGATACCTGTATATAAAGTTGTTTTTGTTGTTTATTTGGTGTTACTTAGCCCTCGTGGGTGCTCGGAAACCAGTGCTCTACCACTCTATCTGTTCTTAGTCCCAGGATATAGTTTTTTAAAAGCAAGAGCTCTACTTCTATAAGTGATCCTAACAGTAATATGCAATAGCTATTATAATGATCATATTCTTTTGCTTTGGATGTTGACTTCATTGTCTCCTGTTTTGTCCAGTCTTTGTCCTCAAGCTTTGCAGTTCTCTGCTCTGCCTTGTAGAGCTGAGGGTAATTCCAAGAGAATCAGAAATGATCAAGTATATTGACATTTGAAAATGGTTCATGAGAGTGTGGCAGTGTGTGGTACATATCAGGCACTGTGTTGGGGTGTTTAAGTATATTTATGTGCATTTGGAGTATATTTTAGTAACATGTTGAAGGGGATCTGTGTAGGGTTCCTTTAAAACTCTGCCCCTGTGCTGAAAGGAAAAGCAAAAGCTATCTTTGGGGAGAGAGAGGAAGCTCACTAGAGAAACCTGGATCATGAACCTGTCAGTACTGTTGCCCATCAATCTGAGACAGGCTTGGGGAGATGGGGCAAGCATGGTGGGAATCCTAGGTTCTTCATTAGGAGAAATGAGCCTTTTTGATTGTAGATTCTCTGAACCTGGGCCAGGTTCCTAGCTGAAATTTCACATTTTCAACCACTATCACAGATGCATTAGAAAAGGGACACTGTGGGGGTCCACCTGGATCTGCAAATGTGGAAAGTGTATTAAGAATTGAGTCCTTTTGGGGTTTGAGAGGATACCAGGTGGGAGATGAATATATTGGATTCTTGGAGGCCCAGGAGGTGAGTTCCTTCCTTCCTTTGCCTTTGTAGAGGTTTTTCCTTTCTCCCAGGTCTGCTATGCTAGTCTGGAAACAGCTCCCAAAGACGTATTCAGAACCCAACTTTGTGACCACTTCCTCTTTTCAGTCAGCCCTCCTCAAAACACACACACCATACCCTGGACATTGTGGGAATATGCATGTGTTCATACTGATGCCCAGGACCCAGCCAGGGATTAATCGAATCTTCTCTTACTTGGGATGGAGAAGGGGAATGGTCTCCAATACGGATGTGGTTTCTGGCCCTTTAACAGGCTTGTGACTTTAATCAGTTACTATAAAGGGTTTTACAATTAGTTTATGCAGAGTGATGTATGTTGCATTTGAGATTGCTTGGGGCTCATCTACTTCCCATTAGTTTCTGTTGAGAAGGAGAAAATGAGGGGAGACAGGAACTGAAATGGGGGTTGCTGGGTAAAAGAAACTTTTTGAGGCTTGTCTATTCAACGTTAGAATATTTATTCTTCCTTTTCGAGGTCTCTAAGTTGGTTGGGAGGAGAAGTCCAAATGTAATAGACACCAGTTGTTTGGGCAGGATTTGGAGATGGAGCCCTAAATTAAAGGGCAAAGATGTTCTTCACAGAGCTGTGGCTGCTGGTGTCTGCAGCCAGTGTATTCTGAGCAAGGACTGGCTGTACTAGGATGGTGACTGGAGGCAGCAGGAAGGGGTGCCCTGTGCCCTGTGTTTGTGCACACTTGTTATACCAGCATCTTGCATGTGCTAGGCAAGCACTCTACCACTCAGCTACATCCCTGGCTCTTTTTATTTCTTATTTTGAGAGAGGGTCTTGCTAGGTTGTCCCAGTTGGCCTTGAACTTGTGATCTCCAGTCTCAGCTTCCCGAGTCGTATTGCAGGTCTGGGCCGCGGCACCAAGCCAGTATTCACTCTTAGGTGTCCATTCAGCAACTTTTTATTTCACATGAAAAAAAGGAAGATCTAGCCGTCAGAAGCTAACTTATCTAGAGGCTTTTCCTCTGTTTATTACCATTTTGCTGCTGCTGGCTTTTTGGAAATAGTGGAGGGAGTCCTGAGCTCTGGAGGCCAGGGAGAATGATCTTCACAAACCCGTATCTCGGAGAGATGATCTTTGTTTCACTTTCTACCCTTGCCTTTTTCTCTGGCCATCTTAAATGAGTAGTTTCCTTTCAACCTCTGACTAGAAGAGGAATGCCACCTATCTAGTTCAAGCTCCCCGGGGTCTGCGGAGTGCATTTGCTACTCAACCATTGGCCATTAAATAATATTAAAAAAATTACAACAAAAATCCACGTGAGGGCTGGGGTTGTAGCTCAGTGGTAGAGTACTTGCCTGGCACGTGTGAGGCACTGGGTTCAATGCTCAGCCCCACATAAAAAATAGATAAACCATCTACAACTAATACTTTAAAAAATGCATGTGAGAAAATATTTAGCAAGATGGTAGTGACTTGTGAGGCGCAGTGGTGCAAACTCAGAAGTCAATTCTAAGGTAGCTGAGTAAGGAGGATCATGAGTTCAAAGCCAGGTTCAGCAAGACATGGCATAGTAAGACCCTGTCTCTAAATAAAATATATTTTTTAAAAGGGCTGGAGGGATGTGGCTGAGTGGTTAAATGCCCTTGGGTTCAATTCCTATACCAAACAATAAAAACAAAACCCCACAGAAAACAAACCTGCAGGCATCCTCGAAGATGGTACTTTGTGATGGCTTGCGAATTGCTGCAAATATTGGTACCTCTAATCATCCACGAGCATATGCATTTATCCAATGCTTATCTATTTGGAATCTACTATGTACAACATTCCCTTTGCTACAAACTAGAAATACACGGGGAATAAGTGAAGACCTTGGTCTTACAATGGATATGAAAAGAACTATAATTTATCAAGTACTCTTTTTTTCTTTGCCATTTTTTTCTCTTGAAATATGGGAATCTTGCAATGTTACTTACCCACATTGGTCTTGAACTCTTGGGCTCAGGTGATCCTTCAGCCTCAGTCTCTAGTAGCTGGGACAACAGGCTTGCATCATTGCACCTCACAAACAAATCACTGTTTCAAAACCATTGCTGGTTTTGCTTTTACCCACATGGAAGTGACACTTCATCCTAGACAGTGTTTTTGGTACCAAGGCTTGAACCCAGGGCACTTAACCCCTGAGCCACATCCTCAGCCTTTTTTTTTTTGGTACTAGGGATTGCACTCAGGGGCACTCAACCACTGAGCCACATCCCCAGCCCTATTTTATATTTTATGTAGAGACAGGGTCTCACTGAGTTGCTTAGGGCCTTACTAAGGTCCTGAGGCTGCCTTTGAATTTATGATCCTCTTGCCTCTGCCTCCCGAGCTGCTGGGATTATAGATGTGTGCCACCATGCTCATGCAATGTGGGAATATTTACCTGACACCCTCCCCTGAATTGAATATTTCAATTATTTAATTTATATTTAGTAGTATTATCTCCTGTTTTGGGTGGAGAAGGCAGGCATGGGGGTTAAGAGAGAGCCTTCCTGCCCTCCAGTGTTACCAGTTTAGATCCAGGAAAGCTGTGGGACAGCATGGAGGCCTGGGGGATTATAATAATAGGAGTATGCCATCTCAGGACTAAGAGGAGAGGGAGGTGGTAGCTAAACTAGGTTTTGGAGCATAGGCAGAAAAGAGGATTGAATTAAGGAGAGCTTGATGGACAAACGGACAGGGTGGGATTTGTGGCAAAAATAATTTATGAGGGTGGGGCAGCATTCAGTAACTTATCTCAGGGATAAGTTATAGGTAGGTAGGTAGGGCAGTCACCCTGTTAATTTCCTTCATTGAATATCAATCTATCTATCTGCTTTGCTCCTAAGCACTATGAGAAGCAAGGAAGGTCAAAAGATGGTCTTTCTATAATTATAGGAAACTTATATTATCTACTCTAAGAAACTTATATTATCTACTCTAAGAACTCTTATTTCATTGAAGCCATACAAGAACCCCAAAGGCATTATTTTCATAATATAGAATAATATGAAGCCTAGTGGTACAAGAATGAGTAGGGCTAGATTCAACTTTGGCATTTCTGTCTTTAAGGCTGAGCTCTCTTAGGGGTGGGGCCAGGTGGTCCTCTCACAAGGTTTACTTTGACATTGTTGGGGGGCCATAAGCTTTGCAAATATAAATACAAACCCACATGAAATCACACGACTGCTTGCTCTGTGCTTCCTTTCCTTCTCAGTCGTGGAACACTGGCTTTCCATTGCATTTTCTTTTCCCTGTTGGGATTTTTAGGGCATCTCAAGTGAGATAATGGATCCAAGAATTCTCTCCCCTTGTCTGGGCCCCTAAAATTGGAAAGGGGATTCTATATTGGAGTGTGAGAGCCACAGAGAGGGAGCTGAAGCAAGTGGAGGGAAAGACCCGAGTGGGTTGCAGGGGCAGATGTCAGTCTCAGCCCAGCCCTCTCTCCCCCCAGCTGTGTCCTTTGTGGTATCTATTGTCATTGTTTTTTCCCAGGTTTCTGTTTCTTCACCTGGATCCTTGCCATCTCCAGAAACCTCACGAAATAAGCTGAATGAGTATTTTGGGTTCTAAGAAAGAACCTTCACACTTCACAAGGCACCAAGGCTGGAACTTTTGGCTAATTCCTGCCTCTCCTGTTTTGTTTGGTTTCAACTCAGGGGGAAATAGGAGCTTGGAGAAGAGGGCCAGGATTGAGATGGCTTCCCTCTCTTCTCCCCTGCCCCGCTGCAGGGACAAAGAGGTGACATTTGTTACAGGGATTGCAGAATCACAAGTCATAGTTGATACCATATCTTTTTTTTTTTGTACCTAGATTTAACACAAGGGCACTTAAGGACTGAGCCACATGCCCACCCTTTTTGTATATTTTATTTTGAGACAAGGTCTCCCTAAGTTTCTTAGGGCCTCACTGAGTTGCTAAGGCTGGCATTGAACTCACCAGGCTCCTGCCTCAGCCTCCAGAGCGGCTTGGAGATACATGTTGAGCAATAACTCACTTAAAATATTCTCTGGCAAGCAGGAGTAGGCTGCACAATGTAGTGACACTTGCTGGCTAGTGTCACCTGGGGCTAGTCACTTGACCTCTTTTGGACCTGCAGAATTGAAATAATAAATAAATATTCTGCCGTCCTTGGTGCTTGAGAGCCTCAGACCAGCATCTTTTTGTTGATCCAGGTTCATAGAAAGAAAGAACTGGTAAAGAGGCACTTTGTTAACTTTGAAGTACCATGCCTAGGTGCGTTATTAAATAACATTATGAATTGATGACACTCCAAAAGGGCTGGCAGATAAGGTTATTCTATCTACTCTGCTTGGGAGCCTTCCCTGTTGGCCATGGGGACCTGGCCTCTCCTGGAAGGCCCCTAAGTTCACCACTCCTCCCTATCCCACTCCCAGGCCCCGGTTCCTGCCTTCTCAGTGGGAGGCCTCCCCAGCCGGGTCTTGCCTCCTCCCGCAGCCCAGCCGAGGTCTCTAAGGAATGCCGCCTCCCGGGCCATTTTCTCCCCTCCAGCTTCTGCGGCCCCACTTCCAGCCTCTTCCCGGCTCCCTACCCCCAACCGGTTCCCACTTAAATGCTTGCAGGCCTGTTTGCAGGCGGAAAGCCCCCTCCCCCCACAGGACCACCTCAGTCACAGCCCTGACCACAGGGAGGTCGGGTCTGGATTTACTAAAGGACCCCGGAGGGGGAGCCTGTCCCGCGCTGGCTGCCTGGCTCACCGATGGGGTCGGATTTCTGCCGGTGGGGAGAGAAAGGGAGAGAGACTGACACACACAAAGGGCAAAGTCCTGGTCCCCACCCCCACCCAGCAGCCCCTGGCGCAGGTCCCCTCCCCCTCTGGGCCCTGCGCTGGTAGCCTAGGGCCCGCGGGGCCCGCCGGACCAGCTTGGAGCTTCTCGGACACCGAGGGTGATTTGGCTGGAGAACATTCTAGATTAACGGGGGGGGGCGGGGCGTTTGGGGGACATCCTTTGCCTCCTCGTGGCGCTCCGCAGCTGAAGCCCACCCAGAGGCTGGGGTGGGAGAGTGAGCGCTCAGCTTTCCCTGGTTAGGTGAGAGGGGCTGGGGGAGGGTCCGCCCCCATGGGGCACAGGCCTGGCCTCTCAGCTGCTCAGACCTTCTCAATTGCGGGCTCTCAGGACTCCCCTCCTCCCCCCCAGCTGCTGCCAGCCCTCCCCCACCCTCAGCTGCTGCCGCCCTTCCCAGGCACCTCTTTCTCTTCGTGGCCCAGACTGCTGGGCTTTCCAACCCTCAGGGGGAAGGCTGGGTCCGGCCCAGGTCCTTCAGGCTGCGGGAGCCCTGCGCCTTCTCCTGGCCGAGGGCGTTGAGAACCATCTTGGAAGGCGTTGTCAAACCTGCCGCTCAGAACCCTGAACCAGGAAGAAAATAAAAAAAATAAAAAAATAAAAAAATAAATTTCCTCCTACCCCAAGCCAGGCAGAAATCAGATGTACCTCCCTGCCAGAACTGCTCCACGAGGAAGAAACAGACACCTGGCTACCTGAAGTGTCCCACCAGCTACAGGTCTCTGTTGGCACCTGGAGGGGAGGCAACCAGAGCTCCTTTCCACTAATAGGATGAATTAAATTGTTACTATTTAATGTACACCAGGACACACTCCCATCCATATACAGGGAACACTTCTTCCAAACACGAAGTTCATTCTTAAGAGGGTCTTTTTGGCAGGCCCAAGTCACCAGTTGCAAAAAGTGAGCTGGTTTCCTTTTCCTTTCTTCTGATTTCCCCTCAAATTCCTCACCATGAGCTGTGCTCTCCACGTGCTGCTCTTCCTGAGGAGAGATTCCTCCTCTCCATTTCCAAGGCATCTCCCATGTCACCATCCACTGAGTGGCAGCTCCATCCTTAGACAGGTCTCTGGGCCCCAGAATGCCCGACCATTTGGCTCTTCGGCTTCCTGGGGAGATGCTGACATCTGCACTGGGATGAGAGCTCACCCAGCATCTCTGATGTGGTCTTTCCCTTTCTCAGCTTATTAAGCTTCCCTACCCCCAGGGAAAATCCCGGATACTCCCCACTGCCAGTCTGAGAAGGATGGGGAGCAGCATCCTCCAGGGCACCATTTCTGCCTCCACCAGAAAGGCCTGGCTACACTGGTCACCTCTTTTTCGCCATGTCCACATGAAAGATCCACAGATCCCAAACCCGGAACGAACCACACGAGACACTGGCTGCAAAAAGCAGGAGGCGTTTATTGTCACACAGGCGCCTGCGGGTGCTCAGCGAAACCTCAGCCGGAGCTTCGGTGAACTGGCACACCGGGCTTTGGGATACAGATCTTTTATAGGGTACAAGTGGGTTAGTTCTTAGCTTAGCACAGCAACAGCCCTTCTATTGGTTCCTCTGAATCCAGCAGGGGGGTCACCTAGTGGGTAAACTTGTTTTTCGACTTTTTGTTCTTGGAAAAACCCTAAAGTTACATCTTGCCCTTCTTGGTTCCTGTTTTTAAACTTAGTTCTCAAGTTTAGCTGGTAGGGCTGTCTGAAAGGAACATTTTGTGGTAGGGGGCCTGTTAGGGTTATCTACATAGAACATCTTGTGGTAACTTTGTGCAACACTTGAAATGCTATGGGCAGCTGGTGGGGCTTTGACATGGGGTTTGGGTAAGAAAGCATCCTGCAGCTTCAAGGCATAGGGGCTGGATTTCCTAATGTGGGGCCTGGGTCCTTGAGGTCCTTCATTTCCCCCTTTTCTTTATCCGGGATATAATCTTATATCCATTGATCTACCTGCTCAGAGTCCGGCACTTGCTCAGCTGATGGCTCAGGGTGCTGTGGGAGTACTTGATATTGCTGCGCGAGGACCATAGTTTGGATTACAGACAGTCTTTTTTTATAAATTGCATTAATTTGTTGAATATACAAGGTCCAAAGGTTAAAATTAACAGTAATATAATCAAGGGGCCAGCTACAGTAGATAATATAGTAGTTAGCCTAATTTTGAATAGGACCCCAGGGTCGTAGGCATTTTTGAAGTACATTTTTAGGCCCCATTGTTTTTTTTTTTTAATCCATTCCTTTGATGCCTTGCCTGCCTGAGTAAAGGTAATGTTTAAGGGGTTGCAGGCAAACGTGGAGCATGGCCCTGCCCCGTACCATTTTAGGTTCCTACAGGAGTCGATGTATGCTGCGGAAGATAGTGGGGGCTCTTGTCCCTTTTTTTTTTTTACTTGTATTAAATCCCCAGATGAACCTGGCTTCCATCATATATCCCTCATAGTTTTATATCCCCAAGATTTACAATAGTAACTTTCATGTTGTCCACATTTTTGTGACTGGGTTTTTTTCATCCCTAGGGCATATGTAGAAGGGTGTCTCCCTTAGAGCTGCTCTACACCCTGTGGGATGTTTTATGCAGGTGCAGCATCCACTGTAGACGCATGCTTCTGCCTCACTGGGATCATCAAAGTCCTTTGCCTTAGCCAGCAGGTAACAAAGATCAGGCCTTAGAGCAGGTTACGAAGCCCAAAGGGGGTATTTTGTGGATGTTTGGTTTTAAATTATATCTCCTGTCCCCGATAATATTTGCCATGTCTGGCTCACAGTTTGGTTAGCAACCGTTAGGGGAAATACAAAGCACAAAGCAAGGAAAATCAACAGCGTGTGAGTCTTATCTTTAGTGGATTTTGAGTGCGTTGCAACTTTCATTCTGGATCCGGAGAGGTGCCTGCGGACTCCTGTGGATGTGCAGCTTTCACGTGGGAGGTGTGGATCCAAGCGGTGATGCCGTCCACTTTGACTGCAGTGGGAGTGGTCAGCAGAATGGTGTAGGGTCCTTTCCACCGCGATTCGAGGTTCTTGCTCTGGTGCCTGCGTACCCAGACGGTGTCTCCAACTTTGAAGGGATGTGGCAGCAAGGGGGTTTTAAGTTCCTCTTTGTATGCTGCGGCTAGAGGCTTCCAGACCTCGTTCTGGACCAATTGCAAAGCATGCAAATGAGTCTGCATAGATGGGGTGAGGGAGGCATAGGTTTCAGTTTCATAAAAGTTAACAGCGGGAGGTGGGGCACCGTACAGGATTTCAAATGGGGTTAGTCCATGTGGGCCTGGGGTGTTTCGGGCCCGATACAAGGCTAAAGGTAGGAGTTGTACCCAGTCTTTAGTGCCAGTTTTAAGTGTTAATTTAGTTAAAGTCTCCTTGATGGTTCTATTTATCTTTTTTTATCTGTCCTGAACTTTGGGGTCTATAAGCACAATATAATTTTTAATTAATTTCCAATGTATTGGCCACCATCTGACTTACCTGGGAGACGAAGGCAGGCCTATTAAATGTTTTGTTTTTTTTTTTTTTTTTTTTTTTGGTCCTCACTATCAGGATCAAAGGGAGTAAACCCCCGATAAGCCTCTTTTAATTTCTCTAAGAAGGCTGTCGGAGTTTCCTTTGACCCCTGGATAGTCTGTCTTACCTGAGCCAAATTAGTGGGCCATCGCCCTGCTCCATGGAGACCCGCTATGAGTAACTGGCAATAGAGACGTAGGTGGTTCCTACCTGCTTCAGTCGCATAGTCCCAGTTTGGCCGGGTTAAAGGAAAAGCTTCGTTAATCAAATTTGCGAGTTGGGTGGGGCGCCCGTCATCCCCTGGCACATTTTTGCGAGCTTCCAAGAGAACCTTTTGTTTCTTCTCTGTGTCTAATAGAGAAATTTTTAATTCTGCTACTTAGGACTGGATAACCATATTAGCAAACATCAAGTCTACCTGCGTTGGCTAGAAATAAAAGCCTTAGACTAAAACTATTCTAGTAGTCCCTTTGACAGTTATCAGGCATTTCTGTCTAAGAATCTCTCTTGTAGCCTCCAGTCTACTTATTTATGGAAGTTACATTTAATTATTATTATTATTTAAGATGTCCAGGAACAGCTGTGCTTTGGCTTTTACTGTCTTTGCTAAGTGTTTAAGATGAAGCAAGTCAAACTGACTTTTATTTTTACCTATTGTTTATAGTCAGCTGAGTTATCCTGGGAGTCCTCGGGAACTTCATAGCAGCTTTTCAGTTCTGCTAGTGCCATTTGCGCTAGGATGGGTCCAGGCCTTGCTTGACCATATGGCTTCCCTCAGAAGCATCAGGGATGTCTCCCTTTTTTAATGATCCTCCTCTTTACAGCAAATGCACCGATTGGCTTCCTGTTCTCCACTGGTCTCATTAATCTCCTTGCTCAGGAGGTTATGTGGCCTAGAGTTGCTGAGCCCTTTGGAGAAGTTCCCTATTCCCTGATTCAGACTGACTCAGAGGGCAAGAGCCGAATATTGGTTTTCTTGGCCTTTTTAATTTAACTAATTTTAAAACTTGATCTTAAACATCCAGCAAATAAGTTAACAGCCTTATATTAAGAGCACTGGGCTTTAATGTTTATTTTTTTATCCTGTAGGTGATAACTCCTTGTCTTATGTTGGCCCAGGTTGTGTTCTTAAAGTAATACCTCTTTAAAATATTAATAGGCAATTTTTAAATCATCTATAAGTAAACTACAAAACAAAACTAACTAGGGTAAAAACATATTTAGCTTATATAATAGCTACCTTGAATTCTAGTAGGGTTATACATCATAATTTTCTGTTTGAGATCCTAGTAATCTTGGCACAAACCTATTTTTGGACACAACTTTAACTGTACTGAAATCTGGCTTACTTTTTTATAGCCATTTTCATATGTAGTGAGATGGGATAGAGCCTTATCTCAAGTAAGGCAGGGCTCTTTATAAATCTCAATTACTATAGTTCTGAAGCTGATCATTTTATAAAGTTTACATAAATTGTTGTTCAAGTTTACATGAACATTAGCTAACATAACATAATATCACACCTAAAACATGAATTAAAGGCTGAAAGCTTTTAACCTCTTATAGAAAAGTAGTGATGTACTTTTGTGTTTTGCAATAAAACCTTTACATTTTTTTTTTTTTAATTACCATATAACTTTAGAATACCAGCTTGATATAAGGTTCTTTCGAAGCTTTTACCTTACAGGCTTGTATACCTGGAAGATATGAACACATTAATAACACCATAATTATATAAACTTTTTTTTTTGTTTGTTTACATTAAGTTATATTTTCAGGTTTAGATGTTGGAAATTATGATACAAATTTAAGAAGCAATTTTTAAAATTTAAAATTTTATATCTTTTTACATTAGAAAAACTTGTTCACATAAAACTGGAAATAGAATCTCTACCATCAGAAGAAATTTTTTTAGTACCTTTAAGCCACTTTGCTTGTTCTGAAGTTTCTAAAGTAGCATTGAGTTACATTAAATTTACTTACATATTATCATATATATCTGAAATTAAGCTTTGAAAATTTTTAAGACTATTGTTATTTAATTATCTAATGTCATTTTTATGAGCCAGACCAACGTTTTAATTAAATTGTTTTTTTTTCAGGTTACCCAGTTCAAAATTGAAACTCTTTAATTTTTTTTTTATTCCAAGTATTTAAGTTTTCTAGCATGAACTATCTGAAATCAAACTAAACAATTGCTTAAACCCAACTTTTAACTGCAAGATAGTGCAATGCTTTAGAACTATAGGTGTAAAATCAAGGGTCTCAGTGTGACTGGCTTTACTGCATTCAGTGTTCCTTCTTTTTAAGTAAACAGAGGTGGTGTAATCCTTAAGATGTAGATAAGGACCCAGGGAACTCCCCAGAGCTAAATGGCTCTGGCAGCTGCTGGGAGTCCCTTAATCCTATCTTTTATCCATAGGATTAGTTCCTCCAGTTTGGTTTGACCTTAGGCATTAGGCATTTTTTTTTGTTTTTCTAACTTTTTAGTAGCCAGCTCCCAAAAAGTTTATCCTCTGCTTGCAGTTGTTTCGAGTGCTAGGCTTCCCCAAGAAAGCAGAGTGGGGACTCCTTAAAAGTCCCTTTGAGAGTGTCAAAATTTGTGACTGAAAATTTGGTTCTCATCTCTAAAGTACAGATATGAATCAGACAGGACATAAAACACAAAGAACGCTGCGCGGCTTCGGCACAAACCGAAAGAATCAGATGGCCTGGGAGAAACTGCTTCTCCGTCGCCTACAAAAACGGTGTATCCCTTGGAAACACCGGGGGCCCCAAAGAAATGGACCCCTCTGATCCCTGGGACGTCTCCCAGGGTGGCAGGGGTGAAGTCTGAGTTCGTCAACTCCTTCCCCGCCTGCCTCAGAAAGCTGAGTGATCACAGAATTACTTCAGAATCGGAATACCAATGACTATGCCTAGTCTTTCAGACGCTGCGCGAAACAGAGAACAGATAGCCAATAGGACAACAGGTTAGACATAGACAGCTCGAGCTGGCCAGCTTACCTCCCAGTGATGTCGAGTGTTCTCCGGATAGGGATCGGGATCGGAACCGGGATCGGGAATCTCGGTGGAACCTCCAAAATGAAAGATCCACAGATCCCAAACCCGGAACGAACCACACGAGACACTGGCTGCAAAAAGCAGGAGGCGTTTATTGTCACACAGGCGCCTGCGGGTGCTCAGCGAAACCTCAGCCGGAGCTTCGGTGAACTGGCACACCGGGCTTTGGGATACAGATCTTTTATAGGGTACAAGTGGGTTAGTTCTTAGCTTAGCACAGCAACAGCCCTTCTATTGGTTCCTCTGAATCCAGCAGGGGGGTCACCTAGTGGGTAAACTTGTTTTTCGACTTTTTGTTCTTGGAAAAACCCTAAAGTTACATCTTGCCCTTCTTGGTTCCTGTTTTTAAACTTAGTTCTCAAGTTTAGCTGGTAGGGCTGTCTGAAAGGAACATTTTGTGGTAGGGGGCCTGTTAGGGTTATCTACATAGAACATCTTGTGGTAACTTTGTGCAACACTTGAAATGCTATGGGCAGCTGGTGGGGCTTTGACATGGGGTTTGGGTAAGAAAGCATCCTGCAGCTTCAAGGCATAGGGGCTGGATTTCCTAATGTGGGGCCTGGGTCCTTGAGGTCCTTCACACATACTTAAGTTTCTTTCCCCCCTGATGGTTTCTCCCGCACATTTATCACACCTCAGATTTTTCATTCTCTTGGTTCCCTCTTCCCACTGTGTAACTCCACACGGCCAGTCCCCTGCAGGAGCTGCTCTGAGGTTAAAGAGTAAGATTCTAGGCAGAGAGGAAGAGGGGGAGGGGACACCAGTTGGCCCAGGCAGACTCAGAATTTGTCTGGAAACAGATCGGTTGTCCCAGAGCTTCTGTTTTGGCTTCCTCTGGCACTGCCCAGATGGGCAAGGAAAAAAAAAAAAGTCTTCAGGCTTTCTTGTCAACCCATTTATTCCTGAGATGAGTGAACTGAGCTAAGTATTCATGGCTGCCGCTTGCTCTCTACCCTAGTCAACACCTTAGCACCTCTCCCTCAGCCTACTCCTTGGCTTCCTTGTCTACCTTAGACCTAGCTGGCATTGTGTGCAAGATAAGAACTTCTGGTGACTACCCTTTTCCCCTCTTAACAGATCTCTGACAGCCATCCAGCCGTATTATAGGGTAGTTAGCTCTTCTGCAAATTAAATCTTTTGCCCAAATTAGAGCCGCATGCAGTAAATGCCAGTTGGCACGCATTTAGCCATACAGAATATGGGCATTTTTCCTGCTCCTGACGTCAGGCTCTATGAGCTTCTGCTGTATCAACACTCCTCCTCTTCTGAGGGAAAGCAGTGTGCTTTGGTAAAATGAACACAGACGAGCTTGGAGAGTGAGTTCTAGTTCTACTTCCAAATTGGCAAAGCTTTTTTCCTTTTCTCAGGCTCCTTTTCTCCCATGAAATAAAGGATGACTTTAGATCAGGCGTGTGGGCTTCCTGCTTTCCAGCCTCAAACTATGAATCTGATTCTTTTCAACTGGAAATTCTTGGTGATAGGTGAAGGGGTAGTGTGTGTGGTGTGTCTGTGGTCATGTAAGAAGCTGGGCAATCTCCCTTTCTCCTTTGAAATGTTATTACACACTGTTAGAAGACCCCTCCGAAAGAGAGCCAGAGGAGGTCCTGGAGATGTGCTTTTCCTACTTTCTTTTTCTCAGAGTTAGTACAGGAATCAGGGGACATGTGAGACTCTGGATATGCCACCCTTCATTTAAAAGGACCACATGCTCAGTGCCACAGTTACATTCCAGTGGTGTCCCTGCCTTCCAGTCCCTCCATACTGATGTTCTTCCTAGTATCAGAACCTAATCTGTTAGTCCCACATCACCTAGTAGGTCCCTGTTTTCCAACTTCTAGCCCTTACGCGCCAGCCATCCGCCGTCCCCGCCTGTCTGGCTGCCCTGCCTCTGGATCAGCCTGGCACAGAGCCCTGGGCATGGGGCCAGCTTCTCCTCCCTCCGCAGCCCCGCCCCCTTTCTCAACTAGAGCCCTGCCTGGAGCGTGCCAGGCTCGCCCCCTTCAGAAGTTTTCCTGGGCAAGTTCTTTTTGTTGTTTGTGTGTGCCACTTCTCCATCCTGTATATAGGGATGGGAAGGGTGGGGAGGAAGGACTGAGTCAGTGCAGTGGTGATCTTTAGAAAAAAGCAGAGCTGGGTCCTTTAGGACAACTTCCAGCTTGGAGATGCAGCCTGAAGGACTCCAGCTTTGTGAGGACCCTTCCACGCCCACATCAACCTCACTGGGACCCTTTTGTTGGAAGAGCCTGCAGAATCACTGTTTCTGAGGGCAGGCACCCAATGGACAGCCCTCTCCCAGTCAGCCTTGTTTTATCCCTCCCTGTTCACTCTGGGGTTCCTATGGGACTGAAACTGCAGGGAAGCAGGATCCTTGTCGTCGCTCTGTGCTCAGCATGCAGACAGTGCCCAGCACTGTGCAGTACAGATGAGCCACACAGAGGTGTTTTTTTTTTTGTATGTGTGTGTGTGTGTTGCTAGGGATCCAACCCTGGGTCTTGTGGATGTGCAGCAAGCACTCTACCAACTGAGTTGTATCCCTAGCCCTCGCATACTGAAAATGAAACAGGTGAAAATACTTCTTTGGTACCAGGGATTTAACTCAGGGGAACTTAACTGCTAAGTCACATCCCCAGACTTTTTTATTTTTTATTTTGAGACAGTGTCTTGCTGAGTTGCTGAGAGCCTAGCTAACTTACCGAGGGCTGGTTTTGAATTCTTGTTTTTTTTTTTTTTTGTGGTAGTGTGGATTGAACCCAGGGCCTTGTGCATATGAATCAAGCACTCTACCAACTGAGCTATATCCCCAGACCTGGCTTTGAACTCTTGATCCTCCTGCCTCAGACTCCTGAGCCACTGGCATTACAGACATGTGGCCACCGCACTTGGCTGAAATTACTCTTGAAGAAATTTTAAAGACAGCATATCGAAAAATTATTTCTGCTGGCCACTATGGCACAAACCTGTAATCCAGGGTGATGAAGAGGGTCCTAAGTTAGAGGCCCATGTCTGCAAATTAGCAGACACTCAGACCCCCACTAACTTGATGAGATACTGTCATGTCTCAAAAAAGCCTGGGGATGTACCCAGGTGGTAAAGCACCCCTGGATTAAAACCCTAGTACCCTCAAAATACAACCAATATAAATAGTGGTTAACGAGATTTTTTTTTTCTTTATCTTGGGAGGGGAGTATTCAAGTTTTAGGAATCCAGTGTGTATTTTTTTTACACTTAGCCCATCACAAAATCAAAGTGTTTTATTGGAGATACTCATTATGTATTTAGATTACATAAAATTCACAATTGAAAACATTGTACAAATTCTTGACATAAAATTTAAAATTGTTCTTCAGTTAAACTAGCCACATTGTAAGTGCTCCAAGGCCACATGTGGTTAGTGGCTACCATGATGGATAGCATAGGCCTGGAGTGTGGTAGATACCAAGATAACCTCTGTGGAATGGATAGCCCAGCAGCTGGACTTGTTCCAGAGACTGGGAGAGAAGCCATGGTAGCCAGCTTCTTGACCCAATAGAAATTGGTACCAGTTAGGTAAGTGAGTGGTGTGTTCCTGCAGTTTTGGAACATCTTTTTTTTTTTTTCTCACTCTTGCAACATCCTAGTGTAACACCAAACTTACTCACAGTGTAGCTTTTATTATTATTATTATTACTACTACTATTTGTGGTACTCTAGACTGTTGCGTGCTAGGCAAGAGCTCTGCCACTGAGCCATACCCAAGGCCTCCTCACCTTTATTATTTTTTAATTGCCTCTTACATCCTCCCTCACTATAAGGCTTGTCTGAGACTTGGACATCATTTACACGAAGCCCTACCTGTAGGTGTGAATGTGTGTCTTAACCTTGGATGGATCCCAAGGTTTTCATTAACCCTTAAAGTCTTGAAATTATGTGAAAATGGTTTTAATTTTTCTGGTGGGAGTGAAAAGAGTGGAGGTGGTGGCGCATGCCTGCAGTCCTAGTGGCCAGAGGCTGAGGCAGGAGGATCACGAGTTCAAAGCCAGCCTCAGCAACAGCGAGGCACTAAGCAAATCAATGAGACCTTGCCTCTAAATAAAATATATAAAAAAAAGGGCTGGGGATATTGCTTAGTGGTCGACTACCCCTGAGTTCAATCCAAGTAACCAAAGCAATAAATAAATTGTTTATTTTTTAAAAATGGGCTGGGCATGTGGCTCAATGGCTATGCAACCCTGGGTTCAATCCCTGGTGACAAAAGAAAGAAAGTGAACAGTCAATTAATTATTCAGACCATTAAGGCACAGATAATCTCAAATTGAGAAAGTTCTCCTGTTTTTTATTTAAATTTATTTATTTTAAATATTTATTGTTTTTAGTTTTTGGCGGACACAGCATCTTTATTTTTTTTATTTGTATGTGGTGCTGAGGATCGAACTCAGGGCTGCTCGCATGCCAGGTGAGCGCGCTACGGCTTGAGCCACATCCCCAGCATGTTTTTTTTTTTTTTTTTAATATATTTTTAGTTGTATGTGGACACAATACCTTTATTTATCTTTATGTGGTGCTGAGGATCAGACCCAGTGCCTCACCCGTGCTAGGCAGTGCTCTACCACTCAGCCACAACCCCAGGAAAGTTCTCCTGTTGATAGACAGGGTTGATACTTGCCTAGGGACAGAAGACCTAGGGAGATAGAATAATTCTATTCCTTGTTTTCTAGATGTAAGAAACTGAGGTTCAGTGAGTTGAAGGCTTGACTTGCCCAAGACCATATGTTGAGGCAGAAGCATGGCCTTGTGGAAGGTGGAGGTGAAGGATCTAATCTGAATATCCCAGTTTAATCCTACTTCCCCATGGGAGATGAAAGTCCAGGCTTGACTCAGAACAAGGGCTTCTGGGAATTGGGGCCCAAACTTGATAGGATTCTAAAACCTGCTGTTGCCACCCTGGTCTCAAGGAGCTCCTCAGACTAGGAAGGGCAGGCCATCACACAGCAGGTGGCACCTTACCCTGTGAGATGGGGGGGGGGGTATAAAGAGGTAGGAACAGGTTGGCAGAGACAAAGAACTTCCCAAATCATAATGTGATTTTAGAGAATAACATGTCACCGAACTAATAAGCTTAGGATATTCCATTAAATCACTTTTCAATAAAGTGTGGAAATACACAGCTGGGAAAAGAAGTTAACAGCTTAATGAGTCTTAGGTGGGATATTTTGGTTTATTGGAAAACAGCACCCTTGTGGCTGCCCTACTTTTCAATGTGTGAACTCTTAGTATTAATAATTGGTCTTCAAGCCTAACATGATGGAACTATAGCAAAAGGCTTTTTGTTTCTTTTATGCCATCAAAAATGTAGCACAGGGTCAGTGCAAAGAGCCTGGAACAGACAGATGTGGGGTTCAAATCCTGGCTCTTTTAGTGGCTGTGCGACTTGGTTGAAATATTCAGCCTCTTAATCTTGGCCCTGGTCCCTCAAACAGAAGCACTGGTACCACCTTCATGGGTAGTGGGAGGATTATATAATATATAATCTTAGGGTCTGGCAGGTGGTAAGTGCTTCTCAAATGTTAGATCTCTTTGTTATAAAATTTAATCAGGCTCTTCCCTAATTGTGACCCTTTCCCTGAAGTCCAGATGAGTGATACTAGATGAGTGATAACTAGATGAGTGATAGTAGAGCTCCCACTTACATTCCCTTCCTGGGCACTGGCTCCTGAGCTTCCCAAATCCCTTGCTTTCCTATATAGCCATATGTTGCAGTGACATTCTCTATTGTCTCTGTGTTTTCCAAAAAGAAGGACCACTGTGTCATGGTGGCCCAGTAGCATTTGAGAAGTGGGTTCTCTAATTGCTATGTATTTGGTGAATAGCCCTCTAGGGCCTTTTAAGTGTCCTGATGGGCAGGGCAGGCGGAGGGCACTGCAAGTGGCAGGCTGTGGGCATGCAGTTCAGCCTTTGGGCTGGTGCAGTCTTCTGCCTTCTTGGGACAGGAAGCTTCATTCTTTCATTCAACAGATTTTCAGCTCCTGGTGGTTGGTGCAGTTGATGAACCGTGGGGAGTTTTCTTTTGTTGAATAATGGGTGTTGCAGTTTAGGCACTCCAGGTACAGAGATGGTTCTCAGGGTAGGGGGCCTGTTATCTCTCTAGTATAGAAGGAGCTCATCTTGCCCTGGCAGATACTGGTTCCTGGAGAGAGAGGGGGTCCATTGGCCTGGGAGGTGGGGGAGCAGGAGTGGGGCTTTAGGCAGTAGTAGTGTTTTCCACTATTTTCCCATCATTTCAGAAGTTGTTGTTGTTTTTTTTTAATCAATGGTTGTCATCCCTCTCAACCATTAACTCTTTGTCAGCACTACTTGCTGACCCTTTTCCATTCTGGTCTGGATACCTGTAGCCATCTGGGGACTGGAACATGGATGAGCACCCTGCTTCATTCAGTTTTCTCTATTTAGTCCTTACAAAGGCCTTGCCAGTGTTTCTACAGGAGAAAACGCAGGTGGAGTGAAAAAGTGACTTATGGTGCTTCTTTTCCACCATGAGGATCCCCCAGGCCCTCAGCACCCTGCTTTGACCCAGTCTATCCTGGGCCTTCTGTACTTGTTTCTGGAATGAATGAGTCACCTAAAAGGTCCAGTGCAAGGGAATGCAGGTTACAACTTTCAGCATTGCCCCATGAGCTTTGGGGCTGAAATAAATTAGGTAGCATCAAACTTAATAGAAACCAGGCCAAGGGCCCAGAAGATAAAGTTTCTTCATGGCCTCAGCTCTTCCAGGCCCTCCTAGCTGTGTTGTATGGGGCTGGGGGCTTTGCTGAAAAGAGGCCTGGGGGTGGGGCCTGGAGTGGGTTCCCAGGGTGGGTGGGGTATGTGCCCTAGAGGGGTGGGGGAGGGCTGCCAGGATATCTTTTCTTTCATTGGCTGGGTGGCCCTGCCCTCCTCCCCCTCCCTCTCCTGGAACATTCCAGACATTCCAGACAAACTGCCTGCCATTGCTTTCAGGATATGGATTAACATCCCAGCAGAGATTTGATTTCACTACTACCACCCCTCCTGTTCCCCCTCCCTGCCCTGAAAAAAAAAAGTTTCTAAAACAGTTTGAAGAGGGAAGTGTTGACCTTTGGCCTTAGCTTATAGCAAGGGACAGTCTTGAAAGAGCTTACTTCAAATTAGGCTCCTGCAGTTGGGTTACATTAGGTCCTTATTGGCTTGAACACCCAGGCAGGCAGTCCTCAACTCCTTGCCCTTCATCCTGAAGTCTATACTGTTAAGGGAGGCATCATGGGTCTGGGATGTCCCTGTTATTTTGTTAAGCTAAATCAGTTCTCTCCATCCTAAAATGGTGTAGTCATTTTATTTATCCAGTTCTCTTGACAGCTTGAAAATAGTCTGTCCATCTGGTCATCCAAAGACTTACTGGAAATTGCTCACTTGGGCAGATGTGGGGCTTCCTCTTGGCCAATGGATTGAATCACAGGTTGGCCTGATAGAATCTGAGAATATGGAACTGCATTTGTTTCTGATCTTCACTGTTTTGTCTTGCTGTAATTAAGTCAAGTTCATGAACTAACCAAAGTAGAATGCCACAAAGAATCTCTTCTATTTCCACAAGTTATTTCATTTCAGAAAGGGATGTTCATTAGTATATTTTGTGGATAAAAATTTCCTATCAGAATTGCAGAGTTAGAAGGGATCTTAGAGAAGAGAGCCTTCTGTTTGCACTTTGTATCTGGGGAGACTGGTGAATGGTGTAAGCAGGACCAGGATAGCCAAAGTGGACACAATTTACAATTAGAATTTTAGCATCCCTTTCTCAGCTGAACAAGAGCTGGCCCCCATTGCACATCCTGCAGGGTACTGGGGCTTGAGGTTAAGAGTCAACCAACATCCCAATGGAGTCAGTTTAGGGGCTTGAACTGGACTCTGGCTTTCTAGTCCAGCTTTCCTCCAAACTGCGACTATTTTGTTGGACCTTGTTCTTGAACTAAGACTTTATGATCGATGATATCCAAAGACCTAAATGACAATTGACTAACACATCAAGCCAATTTAAATGTCTCAAACTCAGAGATTAGGGTATTGATTTGAGTGGTGAGCAATTGCCCTGGGATTCAACCCTGAACCTGAAAGCTTTCCTCAGGGAAAATGGACATTTTAAAGAGGAATTTGAAAGATGTGATGGAGGGGGAACCATTGTTTAGGAGAGGGAACTGGGAGAGGGGGAAGGTGGTGCTAAGGCCTAGCAGCGCAGCCACCTTAGTATTCACAGATGCACCTATTGTTACAGCATAAGTACTTACTTCAAACCTTTTGCTAAGCTCTTTACAAATATCTAACACCACCTACCACCTGTGAATAGGTATTATCCCTGCTTTACAGGGGAGGAAACTGGGCCTCAAAGAAGTTAAATAATCTTTTCAACATCAGTGCTAATAAGTGGTTTAAATCCATATCCTTGCCAAGGGCTTAACCTGGTTATTATCTGCTGTAATTTGTTTGCATATATTGTCTCCCCTAGAACCTGGTGAGCACCTCAGGCCAAGCATTTTGTGTTTGGTTCATTTCTGTGCCCCAGGCCTCTTGAATAAAATAGAGCATGAAGTAGGTACCATTTAGAGAGTTGTTAGATTAATTAAATTTGTCTTATTTAGCATGGCATTGTAGTGGCTGGTTGTGGTGACAAGAATGGAGTGAGAACACTAAGTAGTAACAAAACAGTTGTGACTTTTTAGGGAATTTTGTTACCTAACTGCTCCCAGCATTTGATTCTGCATCAGGGACACTTAACCAGTGAACACATCCTCAAACTTTTTATTTTTTATTTTGAGAACGGGACTTGCTAAGTTTGCTGATGGTCTCACTAAATTGCTGAGGTTAGACTTGAACCTGTGATCCTTCTGCCTCAGCCTCCTGAGCCCCTGGGAGTACAGGAATGCACCGCTGTTCCCAGGCTGTCTGTGGTGTAATTTGGTCTAATTTGAGACAACCCCATCTCCAAAGCTGCATTACTGAAAAGTTACTGTAAGATTTAATTTTGGTGACCAGAAGGAGCGAGGTTAAAAACTAGGACAAAGATTAGAAACTACTACTAGTTCACAGGGTCTTAGTTAAAACTCCCAGAGCTTTCTCTGACTCATTTCTGTTTTATTTCAGGAGTCGAAAAATCCAGATACGAAATATTCCACCTCAGCTCCGATGGGAAGTAAGTGGTTGGGGAAAGCTGTTGGTGGAATGAGGTGGGGTCAGGTGGTGGCATGTCTGGGTTGGCTTGAATTGAAAGGAGGAGTCTCCTGGGTCTGGGGTTGGTTGGGTCTCCTTCATCTTGGATTCCAACCTTTGGGCTATTTCTAAGGCTAGAGACATTAAGAAGGTGGGAAGGGTGTTCTTTAAATTTGGTGATGGTAGGAGTCGATAGGGCCCCAGGTAGCTGGATGTGCTTCCCAAAAAAGCTTTCAAGGCAGAGCTTCAGTACAACTCTTCAAAGATACTCTCTGCCACCATCATTGTTAGTCTACAAGGCAGTAATACCCAGTCCTTGTCTATGGCTCTGCCTGTGCCCTGGCGTTTTGGGGAGAGTGGGATCCTGACTTGGATTCTCACCCTTCTCTGTGTCTTCTCACCTTCTCCATGTTCCTAGGTACTGGATAGTCTGCTGGCTCAGTATGGAACAGTAGAAAACTGTGAGCAAGGTAAGATGGGTCAGGGTGAGAGGTGGGTGTCTGAGGAGTTGGGGACCTGCTCTGATTGCCATTCCGTGATAAAATAAGTACACCAGGAAGATCCAGATAGAATGGGATGTAGAGGGAGATTGGCTGGCATGGGGACTAGACACCAAGCCTCCTTTTAGCTCTACCGTTTATTCCTGGACCCAGGTTTTTTCTTCTGTCTCTTCTGTCTTCTATTTATCTAATCTATTTTCTGCTGGGGTTTTTGGGGATTGAACCCAAGGGCACTTTACTACCCAGCTATACCTCTTTTTAATTTTTGAGACTGGGTCTTGTTTAATTTTTATTTTGAGATTGGATCTTGCTAAGTTTCTGAGGCTGGTCTCAAACTTGTGATCCTCTGCCTAGCCTCCTGAGTTTCTGGGGTTATAAAAGTGTACCACCTTGCCTGGCTTGCAGCCTTTTTATTTTAAAAGTTTTTTTAACTTTCACAGGTGGCCCATGCCTGTAATTCCAGCCTCTTGTTGGGAGGCTGAAGCAGGAGGATCACAAGTTTCAGGGCATTCTCTGCAGTTTAGTGAGGCTCTAAGCACCTTAGTGAGACCCTGTCTCAAAATGAAAAATAAAAAGGGCTGGGGATGAGGCTCAGTGGTAAAGTGTCCTTACCACAATGCCCAGTACCTCCCTACCCCTCACCCCCCCACGTTTATTTTGTAGTTTTCTCCATTTTTGGGTTATGGCTGAAATTGTTAATTGGTCGTTTCTCTTCAGAAGCTCTTACTTATAGCTACATGTCTTTGGTCATTTTCATCTCATATGTATCTGTTCAGGCATGTGCTTGGCTCCAAGTAGATTTTTATTTTATTTATTTATTTATTTTTAAGAGAGAGCGAGAGAGTGAGGGGGGAGAGAGAGAGAGAGAGAGAGAGAGACAAGTTTAATATTTATTTTTTAGTTATCGGCGGACACAACATCTTTGTTTGTATGTGGTGCTGAGGATCGAACCCGGGCCGCACGCATGCCAGGCGAGCGCGCTACCACTTGAGCCACATCCCCAGCCCTCCAAGTAGATTTTTAAAAAATTTTTTTTAATATTTATTTTTTAGGTGTAGATGGACACAACACAATGCCTTTATATTTATGTGGTGCTGAGGATCGAACCCGGGTCCTGCTCGTGCTAGGCGAGCACTCTACCACTGAGCCACAATCCCAGCCCCTTAAAAATATTTTTCCCTTAGTTGTTGAAAGATCTTTATTTTATTTATTTATACGTGGTGCTGAGAATCGAACCCAGAGCCTCACACATGCAAGGCAAGTACACTACCACTGAGCCACAGTCCCAGCCTTCCAAGTAGATTTTTAAATGCCAAGTCACTGGGATTGCAGGCTTGTGCCACCGTATTCAACATCTTGAGGTGTTTAGATAGAGAAATACTGGTTTTGGTCACTTTGAGATTTAAATATTGATTTCCGTATTTGTGGAAAGGGGCAAGCTAAAAGTGATTATAACTGGTTATAATCACTTAGCTTATATTATAACTGTTGTTTGCCTCTCTGGAATGTATACTCCATGAACGCAGAGGTTCCTTTCTGTTTGTCAAGTCAGAATGTCACTCACCATTGAGTTGGGAAAGCATTGCTGAAGGCCAGAGGGGTTTAGAGGGATTTGCACTGATCTTTTGTGACCTTATCAGGGTCCAGAGGGCAGAGGCTTCATTTATCTAGTCAGTACCCCACACTGGGATGAGCTGGCCTTAGAAGAACCAAAGTTACAGGCACTGGTGTAAAAGACAGAAGGTTAAAAAAGCGTGGGGGGAAAAGGAAAGCCAAAAGATTGACTTTGATGGGATTCATGGCCAGTGTTCTGAGGCTATGATGACCCGCTGTGTCTAGTTCACTGCTAAGATGTTAGAATACTCCAGGCAGGAGATCTTCTCCTGGAAAAGATGCAGACAGATTTTCTTCTAAACCCTACAACATCCACTCCTGTTCATCCATGTAGCTGTATATTCATACACTTCGAGTGTGTCCTTGGGGATTTGTAGGATTCTAGAATGGATTTGGGTGTTCCCCAACCATATCTTAAGAGACCTTGTGATGTTTACTTCTTTGAATTGCTAATCTCACTCTCTGCGTTGATTTTTAACTAGTTTAACTTTCCACGGGTAAATCTGTCTCCCAGATCCAGGTGTGAGTGTATGTTGGGGGTGGAGGTTTGCCATTCTATATAGCTGCAGATGTGGGGGCCAGACCCTTTGTATTCCTGCTTTTCGGAGAGGAGGAATGCAAGAAAGTTAGTTTGAACTTTCCAGTATTTCTGGTGGAAGGGGCCTCAGGCAGAAACTTGACCATTTAGTGGAGTCTTTCATAACCTCCAGTAGCTAGCTGGATGTTTTCTTGACCTCAAAACCTGGTAAACTGGGCTGGGGGGGTTTATCTGTAGGGATTGCAGATATCACCTTGATAACCCTGTCCTGTTGTCTTTGCAGTGAACACTGAGAGTGAGACAGCAGTGGTGAACGTAACCTATTCCAACCGGGAGCAGACCAGGCAGTAAGTGCCCTGGCAGTGGGACTGGGGTGTCTTTGTGGGCCAGTGGTTATCTGATCCCTCTGACTAGACAGTTCAACAGGTCTGGGTAAAGTGTTCAGCTAGCTATGTGGGAAATCCCAGGCAGGCTAGGGTCTTCGTTGTGTTTCTCAATATTGACTTCAGATTACCTCCTCAGGGATCTCAAAGGTTCAGGCAGTCTTTAGGATTGATCACAAAAATACATAGAAGGAAGGAACCTAAAGCCCTCCAGGAAAGGTGGGCAGTCTGGGAGAAGCCCTTGGCTCTGATTAGGTTACTGGTTTCCAGGGAAATGTGGGATTCTTTGTGTTGGAGGCGTCACCAAGTGGTGAATAGGGGAAATGCTGGACTCAAAAGATTGTGACAGTGATATCCTACCTCACATTTGATTGTCCTGATGGTCAGGAGGCTGCCTCCTTAAAGCTTTTTTGTAGAATTTTTTCAGTCCCATCACAACCACAATTTCTAACTCCTTAGCATGGTTGAGCAGTTACGCTTCTCTGTAACCATTGTTACAGATCTCATTTTTTTTTTTTAACTGCTAACAAGCTGAGGTTTTGTGTGTCAGGATGGTGGTATCACATCTGGGTGTGGTGGCACACTTCTATATAATCCCAGCAACTTGGGAGGCTGAAGCAGGAGAATCGTGGGTTCAAAGTCAGCTTCAGCAACATAGCAAGGTTCTAAGCAACTCAGTAAGACCTGTGTCTTGGGTTACCTTTTACCAGAAAATCACAAATATTCTATACTGTTAATATACTTAAGAAAAGCATCTTCATCATAGATTGACATCAAAATGTGAT
Source organism: Marmota flaviventris (assembly GCF_047511675.1). Lineage (NCBI taxonomy): Eukaryota > Metazoa > Chordata > Mammalia > Rodentia > Sciuridae > Marmota > Marmota flaviventris. Next base: position 53,320,506 of record NC_092514.1, on the reverse strand, counting down.
TTCTACTAATGGGTTTTACACCAAATTTTCTTAACTACGGAAGGTGGCAGACTTGGTGTAAAAAAAAGCCTCTTATTTTATCATGTGCTTTCACATGTGATTCTCACATGCATCCTGTAAGACATATCATTTTGACTGAAATTGAAAAGCTGATATTAAATTGAGCAAGAGACCCAAAATAACCATGGCAATCTTGAGCTTGAACTTACACATTTTAAAACTTACTTCAAAGCTGCAATAATCAAATCAATGAGTTATGTGCAGGAGAACAGACATAGATCAGTGGAATCTAGAAATAAACATTTAGGTTGAGAATCAACCAGTCACTTTTTTAAAAAAGAGATGCTATAAAAATTCAGTGGGAAAATAGTCTTTATAAAGAATGGTACCAGGGTAATTTGATATACATAGACAAAAAGACGAATTTGGACCATCGCTTGCACTTTATATACAAATTAACTCTGAATGCGTCACAGTTATAGACAGGGCAGGCAACAACCTCCACTTTGCAGCTGATGAGACTTAGGTCTAGACTAGGTAGGGTGTGGACTAGGTTACAAATTACCTAGTGCACAAACCAGTAGTGTCTTAACTCATTTGAGTATCTTCACTTATCATTGGGATAAGCCAGGACAGGATTAACACATTTTTAAGCCTTGGCTTCATCATCTATAATATCAAGGTTTTGCAGTAGTTAGTACTTGGTTTCTTCATCCTCTGGTAGGAGTCCCATCCAGAAACTGCGGGTGTCAGCTTTGTCAAGTCACTTCACATATGTGGTTCTTTTTTAGACCTATGACTTGGTTTTCCTCCTAAGACTGTATGTTCCCTTGTACTGGAAGCCACTTCTCTGATGATATAAATGGAAGGCCATCCCATCAAATGTCATTAGGCATCTCTATATTTATTCTTTTGATGTCTTCTACCATGTAAGCTGAAGGCTTTCTTAAACAGTAGATGGGGGTGGTAGGAGGTGGTTACCTCCCTTTCCTCGCTGTGTTCCATGTTGTAACTGGGTAGAATGCTATTGAACAAGGAAGGCTCCTGGTGTGATTGGCAAAGGTTGGAGTGACCAGTGGATTTCCCCTCTGTTCCCAGAGCCATCATGAAGCTGAACGGCCACCAATTGGAGAATCATGCCTTGAAGGTCTCCTACATTCCTGATGAGCAGATAGCTCAGGGTCCTGAGAATGGGCGCCGAGGAGGCTTTGGCTCTCGTGGTCAGCCCCGCCAGGGCTCTCCTGTGGCAACAGGGGCCCCAGCCAAGCAGCAGCAGGTGGACATCCCCCTTCGGCTCCTGGTGCCCACCCAATATGTGGGTGCCATCATCGGCAAGGAGGGTGCCACTATCCGTAACATCACAAAACAAACGCAGTCTAAGTGAGTCTGTTTGCTGGGGACAGAGGCTAGGTGCGGGAACTCCCTCTTTCCTCGGGAGACCTCCTGGAAGCACCCTGGGGCATCAACATTTTACTCTTAAAGTTGCTTGGGATACTTAGGGGTCACTTGCTTCCACTTCTGCCTCCTGGATTGCGGTGGGCAGATGGCAGGGGACAAGGGATCTGGGGTATACCACTGGTGGTAGTGACTGGGCCCTGTACTCTTAGTAAGAAGGGGTTCTATATAGTTTCACAGAAAGTCTCAAACACATGCCAGTGTAATGAGTCAGTAGCTCTTTGATGCTTATGCTTTCATGACCACTTGGTGGCCACAGGCTTAGTCAAACCTGGCTAAAGATAGAGCCATATGATATGGGCTATAATTATCCCCCATCTCACATTCCCATAAATTACCACCTTTCTCTAGTTTTTATAGCTGATCGGTATGCTCTGTGGGAAAGAAAAGGTCACATTATTCCCTTAATCATAATAAATCCTGTTTTTCCTTACTTTTTGTTGGTACAATGTATCTTATGATTGCTTCAAGGGGGACATACAGAATTCAAGGGGAAATGCAGCTTTACAAGCCTGGCCTGATAACCCTACCCTGGCATCAGTGTTGTAGATGACATACTTGTCCCTCGCCACCTGCTGAGAGAGTCAGAATAACAGCCTGACCACATTTCCCTGGCCCTTCTCAGTTCTGTACCTGACTGGCCTTGTTGGAAGAAGAGCATGTTCTTTGCTTTTGGTGGATTGAGGTGGGGAAGCCTAAGGACCACTGTCACTGGGGAAAACTAACTGGCTTTGTCCTTGTGGTCCTCAGGATTGATGTGCATAGGAAGGAGAATGCAGGTGCAGCGGAAAAGGCCATCAGCGTCCACTCAACCCCCGAAGGCTGCTCCTCAGCCTGTAAGATGATTTTGGAGATCATGCATAAGGAGGCAAAGGACACCAAAACGTAAGGCTCCAGCTTTTCTTGCCTTCAGAGAATGCTAACTTACTCCTGCTCACACACACTTTCTTGTCCCCGTAACTTTCTTTTTGGTGGTACTATGGTTAGAACCCAAGGAGGCCTCCTCACACATGTCAGACAAGTGCTCTGTCACTGAGTCCAAATCTTCAGTTTCCAGCAACACTTTTTTTTTTTTGTACTGTGTATTGAATTTAGGGGCACTCCACCACTGAGCCACATCCCCAGCCCTATTTTGTATTTTATTTAGAGATAGGGTCTCTCTGAGTTGTTAAGAGCCTTGCTGAATTGCTGAGGCTGGCTTTGATCCTCCTGCCTCTCAGCCTCCTGCATTGCTGGGATTACAGGTGTGTGCCACCATGCCAGCCTCCAGCCCTGCTTTATAAATTTTATTTATCTATTTTTATGCGGTGCTGAGGATCGAACCCAGTGTCGTGCACATGCTAGGCAAGCGCTCTACCGCTGAGCCAACTCTAGCACTTAATGATATTATCTATTTTTAAAGTATACAGTTTTGAGTTTTATTATATGTATTATACCAATTAAAACCATCATCACAGTTAACATAAAGCCTTTGCCCCCAAGTTCCTTTGCGCTCTGTCCTCCTCTTCCAATTCTCTATTCCTAAGCAACCACTGACCTGCTGATTTTTATAACCTTCCAACACTTTTTGTCTTGTGGCTTGTCCTATAAGCCCCATATTGGGGATGGCATGATGACCACCACCAAAAGAACTCTTGTCCTCTGTTTCTTCCCCAGGGCTGATGAAGTCCCACTAAAGATCCTGGCCCATAATAACTTTGTGGGACGTCTCATTGGCAAGGAAGGGCGGAACCTGAAGAAGGTGGAGCAGGACACAGAGACGAAAATCACCATCTCCTCGTAAGGCAGCCCCCACTTTCCTGTTTATGGGGAGGCTTGCTGTCCCCATAAGAAGTTGTAGTGGGCAGCCTCCCTGGAAGAACAAGTTAAGGGGTGGATTACCTTTATGCAAGTACCAAGTCTCCTCATTCCTTCAGTTACTAGCCTGTGGGCAGTGTAACTGCTATCTTCTAAAAAACCATTGCCTCCAGCCATGTTGGAGACTTAACAGGTGGGGCCAGGTTCTAGGCTTGGCTGGGGTTGGCTGGTGACTGGAACCTGCCCAGGATTGGCTCCACTCTGGCAGAAGGGTATCAGTGGAGCAATCTCATCTCTCTGTACCTCTGTCTCTGACCTGGCTACAAAATCAGGGCCCCAAAGGCTGGAAATGGAGAATTACTTGCCATAAGTCACACCGATTACAGAAGTGGGGGACCTGGGACTTGGATGGTCTCTGGGTCTCATCCCCTGCCAGGTCCTGGGATGCTAGTGAAAGCCTGAGACCACCCTGTTTTTTCTCCAGGCTGCAGGACCTCACCCTCTACAACCCGGAGAGAACCATCACCGTGAAGGGGGCCATTGAGAACTGCTGCAGGGCTGAGCAGGAAATCATGAAGAAAGTTAGGGAGGCTTATGAGAATGACGTGGCCGCCATGAGCGTGAGTATTAGGTCTTGCTCCTTTGTGTTCCCTTTCCTGGCCATGGACAGGAAGGTGATAGTCACATGCACCCTGTGCTGTAAGGCCTTGGAGCATCACTTTTCTGTTTTTTGGACATGAACTCATCAGAAATGGCTTTTTTTTTCCCCCCTGTAATGCTGGGAATGAAATCCAGGCGAGGAAAGGCAGAACCTGAAGCAAGCACTCTACCACTGAGCAACATTTTCAGCCTCAGAAATAACTTCACCACATTTAATTAACAGGGACTTTTCATCTGTTTCCTCGATTTCTGTGGAGAATCCAGTCTTGAGTGTTATAGATTCCTATAGTTGAGATTCAGCCTTGGGCTGAGTGGCTGTGACCCTTCTGTAAACTTTGTGGTTATGTGCACTTTAGTGGAGAGAGGGTTTTATATTTTTCATCTGATTTTCAAAAGGAGAGTGCAGGCAGGTGCAGTGGCCTATAATCCCAGTGACTTGGGATGCTGAGTCAGGAGGATCACAAGTTCAAGAGCAGCCTCAGCAACTTAGGGATGCTCTACTTGTCAAAATTTAAAAAAGAGGCGGAGAATGTAGCTTTGTGGTTCATTGCTCCTGGGTTAAATCCCCAGTACAGAAAAAAAAGAAAATGTGGGTGGAAGTGGTATATGATGGAACCACTGAGTTCTAGAAGTCAGAGGGAGCTCTGTTGCCCTGCTGAACATTAGATTACTGCATTATGAGTCTGGTCTGTCTTCCACTAGAGTGGATGAACCCACCATAGAGGAAGGGCCACTGACATCCAGGGCTGGTTGGCTCTTCAGGTTGGAGGTGCTGGCTCTTAGTCCAGTGAGGACATGACCTCAATAACAATTCCACAGCTGTGTAGTGTGAGAATACAGGAAAACCACGAGGCCAGGCAGGTTTTTATGTAAAAGCATGTAGTTCTCAAGGTTTTGGCCCACTTCCTCTGGGGTTGTTTGACTTTTACCAGCCAGGGCCACAGGCAAGGGACCACTGGGCTCTCTCAGCTGACCTGCTCCCTACCTTCTTTCCCCAGCTGCAGTCTCACCTCATCCCTGGCCTTAACTTGGCCGCCGTCGGGCTTTTCCCAGCCTCGTCCAGTGCAGTCCCACCACCTCCCAGCAGTGTTACTGGTGCTGCTCCCTACAGCTCCTTTATGGTAAGTGGAAGGTCTTATCTCAGGGATCCCAGTCTTGTGGGTGGTCTACCTTAAGAGGCCCAACTCCCTGTGCTCAGGAGAAGGATGGGAGGTCTCTGAGATGGCCCTCCTCTGCATTGCTCCCAGCCTTGGGCTCTGACTCCAGAATGCTAACTGTGCCGAGCCCAGCAGAGCTTGCTACCCGGATGCTCAACACTTTTCCTCACTCTTACTCAGCCTCTTACCTTTGGGCCTGCTGGGCTTAGGATGAGCTAAAAGCTCATGCATGCATCAGCAGCATAGGGGTACTGCTGGGTACCTGCACTTCCTCTTCCTTGAGGCTGCAAGGCAGAGGAATGGAGGAACCCCCTGGGTCCTTCCCACAGGCCCTTGGTAAGAAGTCCTTGTCCTACAGCAGGCTCCAGAGCAGGAGATGGTGCAGGTGTTCATTCCTGCCCAGGCGGTGGGTGCCATCATCGGCAAGAAGGGACAGCACATCAAGCAACTTTCCAGATTTGCCAGTGCCTCCATCAAGGTGATTTGCTCTGTGTTCCTCCAGTTCCTGGGATGTTTGTTCCAGATTCCCATATGCTTTGGAGAAATCTGCATCTCTAGTTAGGGACCTGTGCCGCCAGCCCCCCTCCCCCCACTGCAATCTTCTTTGCATTTTTTTTAGTTGTAGATGGACACAATAACTTTATTTTTTTATTTTTATTTTTTGTAGTTGTATCTGGACAGCATGTCTTTATTTTGTTTGTTTATTTTTATGTGGTGCTGAGGATCGAACCCAGTGCCTCATGCATGCCAGGCGAGCGCTCTTCCACTGAGCCACAACCTCCCCCAGTTTTCATTACTTTTGACCTTGCTGTGTCCTTTGTGGCCTGCATTCAGTGCTTCTGGGTTTTCAGACTGGATAGGAGCAGGACTTCAGTGTGGAAGTAGCCCCACAGGGAGCCTCCCTTTTCTCATCAGTACACAAGGAAACCATACAGTTAGAACCCCCGGCTCACTCTGTGCTACAGTAACACTAAGTGAATTTTATTTGTCTTTTACCTTCCTTGGATCTGGAGTAGAGGGGAGAGAAGGAGAATGTGTCCTCATGAAGCAAAGGTGCTGTTAATTTCACAAACCCAAATTCCAAGTGATGAAGTGGTCTTTGAATCTTTGGGGAGAAGCTGTGATTGTTCCCCTGTGGAGGTGCAGTCACTGCCCTTCTGCCATTGGTCATCTCACCTTGTGTCTCTGCCTCAGCAGTTTACAGTGAAACTCCACTACAGGCTGAGTGGGGAGGGCCAGGAAAACTTAATGAGAAAATGTCACCGAGCAGGACCTTGTAACTGACCACCTGTGTCCTTGTCACAGTTTGGGTGCACCTGGGCAGTGACTTGGGCTTCAGGTTCTTCCCTTTCCCAGTTCTCAGCATGGACAGTGGAAGTGAGTGTGGTAGGGAAGGGATCGGGAGGATGTAGAGATGGTAGGAATCTCCCTCTAGAAAGTCTCTCTTTGCTATTTGGTTTTTTAGATTGCTCCACCGGAAACACCTGACTCCAAAGTTCGAATGGTTATCATCACCGGACCCCCAGAGGCCCAATTCAAGGTTTGGATTTATATTGTTTTTCCAAACTGATTTACAGGGGGAATTGAGGTTGGGAACCTGATGTGTGCAGGAGAAAGCCCGGTGCAGCTTCTGATAGCTGTCATATTCTTGTCACATCTTTCACTCTTTCCAGCAGGATGCTGCTTTCAAAGTGGAATTGAACTTCTTTTTCATGTCGACTTCTACTTCCCCCTCCAGTTCCTGCAGGTTCATACAGGAATTATAGAGAATGAAATCTGAGGTCTTGGCATTCGATGCCAATTCCCTAGTGTCCACCATATCTGTAGGTTGTTGAGCTTGTGATCAGAAGGCCAGATAGCTTAACCTGACCTACATGAGGATGGAGAACTGGGACAGCTTTCTAGGGCCAGGCAGGGCTGCCCTCTGCTTGACTTGATGATTTGCCATTAAAGGCCTTGATGTGCTAGTCTTGCCACATCCAAATAAATGCAGTCCTCCCGGTCTTATAGGTCTGCTTTGGAGCTGGTGAGTTATAATCCTCCTAGACATATTTATTCAGTTACTCACAATTCGTAATAATGCTCCAGGACCTGCAGTGTTGGAGCTAGGCGGAGGGGACCTTGACTGGTTTCCGAATGGGGCCTTTCACACCACCTGCCAAAAGAGCGGAAAAGGACGGACTGGAGTGGAATGTGGGGTTAAATTCGGTGTTTACCACTCTTCACTTTAGTCACAGATATATGACCTGCTGATTAACAATGACCTCCTCTCCCCAGGCTCAGGGGAGAATATATGGAAAACTCAAGGAAGAAAACTTCTTTGGTCCTAAGGAAGAAGTAAAGCTGGAGACACATATCCGAGTGCCAGCCTCGGCCGCTGGCCGTGTCATTGGCAAAGGCGGCAAAACGGTGAGCCCTTAGGGCCATGTTGAAGGCTTTGGGCTTTGGAGTCCAAATCCAACAGGGCCTCTCTGGCCTCCTATTCCCCTGTTTTGCTCGATTGCAGGATGCCCACTTGCCCTTCTGCTTGAAGTTCTATGCCTGACTCCCTGTTAGTACCTCTTATCTCTTTTTGAATATTTATTTTTTAGTTGTAGTTCTCAATACCTTTTTTTTAATGTGGTGCTGAGGATCGAACCCAGGGTCTCTCACGCACTAGGCGAGCGCTCTGTGGCTGAGCCACAACCTCAGCCCATATCTCTTATCTCTTGCTCCAGTTCTATTTCCCCAAGTTCAATGCCTGACTCCCTGGTGGTAGTCTTGCTCCAGTCCCACCCATGCTTTTATGTGTGTATGGTGCTGGTGATGGAACCCAGGGTCTTGTGCATGCTAGGCAAGTCCTCTATCTCTGAACTACACCCCAGCTCCCCACTCATGCTTTCTTGATAGCATCCTGAGCTCTTTTCTGGCCACCCCCAGGTGAATGAGTTGCAGAATCTGACAGCTGCTGAGGTGGTAGTGCCGAGGGACCAGACGCCTGATGAAAATGATCAAGTTATCGTTAAGATCATCGGGCATTTCTATGCCAGCCAGGTACATCCGGTGCTCCCCGATCTCCGAAGGGCTGCAGGGGCCGGAACCAGAGAAATGATGGCCATGACCCCTTCCTCCCTGGTTCCTGATCTTCCACCCTCCCATCCTTTTCTTGGAGCTCCTCATCCCTGCCCTTCCCTGGTCTGGGGTTGACATCACAGCCTAGAAACAAGGCCAATCTCAGCTTCAAACTTCAAACTGGGGCCTCAACAAGGCAAGGAAAGGGTGACTGACAGCGTAGTTCAAAAAATCTGAAATGCTCTGTGTGTTAGCCCTAAGAGTAAGGACTCTGAGACCACTGAACACAGTTCCAGCAGGTTGTCACAATCCAAGGCAAAACTGTCCCCTTACCTCTGAGCATAGTTGGTGCAGCACTGAAAACCGAGTTCAGGCCCCACATAGCCTCTCTGCTCTGTTACCTGGATTAGCAGCCTACTCTGTTATAATCCTGGGAGAAGTATTGGTAAGGACCACAGGAATAATAGCTAAAATTTGTGGGTACTTATGATACACACCCAGCATTGTATCATGGTTTTTGTATATTGACTGATTTAATCCCTTTAACAGTTTGATTTTACCAACAAGGAAATGAGGGTAGATCTAAGGATGTATACCACCAGGGTGTATTAAATATTACAGCAGTTTCAGTTGATCTGCTTGAGGATTAAGTGAAATACTTAAAACATCAGGCCAAGCCTGATGGAATCTGAACTCTGAATCTGAATCTGAATTTACTAGTGAATTCCACATTTTTTTCCCCAATGTAGAGCTACTTTCTCTTAACCAAGAAACCAAGCACTCAATTTATGGAAAGGAAACATTCTGATACATTTGTAGACATGAATTCCATCTTGCAGTAGATTTCTCTTGCAAAACTTTATTCTAAAGGAGGAAACTTATAAGTAGGATACACTAAAGGTAGGGGAAATCCTTTGGTATTTCAATCCAGTCCAGTTCACAATGGAGTGTATTTATTTGACTTTTTTTTTTTTTTTATTAAGCCACAGCTGGGCACTATGTCCGCTCCCTCTGGCATTATATGACTATTGGATTTGTGATGGTGTCTGCTAATTTATGACTCTGGACACCAGGAATGTACCTCTGGGTCGAAGCTCAAGTTGTTCCATTTCTAGGTTCAATATCATGACAAAGTGTTAACTTTGTCAAGTTCTAAATTCCGATTAATAGATTTCTGCTGTGTCTCTGCTCCCTTCTGTGCTCACCCTCTCTGTCCCCGCTTACTTTCTGTTTTGCCCAGAGGAGGCTCACTTGGAGGCAGAGAAACTTAAGGTTACCTAGATCCTCAGTCTTCTTCTACATATTCTAATAAGTCCTGGAACTTCTCCCCTTGTTGATCCTCATCCCACTCGCTTGCCTGTTCTTGCTGCAGATGGCTCAGCGGAAGATCCGAGACATCCTGGCCCAAGTTAAGCAACAGCACCAGAAGGGACAGAGCAACCAAGCCCAAGCACGGAGGAAGTGACCAGCGCCTTCCAATCCCGTTTGCTTCAGGATGCCGGGCAGAACTGGGGAGTGCACTCTCCCGGCAGGCCTGAGAATGAGTGGGAATCAGGGACCTCCTTGGGGCTGGGCTGGAGATCAGGTTTGCCCACTTGCTTGAAAAGGATGTTCTGGTGAGGAATCCTGATCTCTCCATCCCAAACCCCTGACTGACCAGCCCAGCCAGGCCCACCACACCTTGGGGTGTCACCATTCAAATTCTAGCTCAGGGTGCTTTTAAACGTGGATTGTTTAAGGAAGTTCTCCAAATCCCACCAAGAGGATGGTTCAGTCTCCAGTGGGGAAGAGAAATAAAGTTTCCTGCAGGTTTATAAAAACCTCAAAGGATGGTTTGTTTCTTGACCCAAAAATCTTTCTTTCTTTCCCCTTCTTGGTTAATTGATTAAAATATACTTCCATTCTCATGCCCTTACACCACCTCTTCCTATAGTTACACTGTTTTAACTACTACCAGGAAAATGGGAACTAATGCATTACTTTGTATTGACTGTGTAGAGAAGACACATCTTCATCTGTAGCTTGATTCCAAACCCTCCCTAACCAACCAATAGGGAACAGCAAAGAATTAAAGAAGGGGTAGGGGCAGGGAAAGAGCTTATTAAAAACATAGTAATCCACGTTTAAAAGGAAGTACCCTTGGGCTGGGGATGCAGCTCAATGGTAGAGCAGTTGCCTAGCCTGTGTAGTTCCATCCCCGGTACCATAATGAAAGGAAAAAAAAGAGAAAAATTCTCTTGTGACTGGTCTATTCCAGATCACCATCTTAAAAATTTGGCACAATTGAAATTCCCCCTCAGGCTGTTGGGCCTCCCCCACATTTACATCCTCCAAACCCTATGGGTCCCCCATCATGTCCAGGTGCACATGGGTGGCACTGAACACTCAGCAGGGTAGCGCCTTACCACTGTCCCTGATTCCCATCACTCTCAGGCGGATTTTTATATATTTTTTTAAAGTCTATTTTAATGATTGGATATGAGCACTGGGAAGGGGACATGAACTCCCCTTGATAAAGTCTCAGTTTCATGGAGGACTTGAGTGGCCCAAAGGTGCCCTCACCCCAGCCTATGTGCTCCCATAAGGGCTGGTTCCCAGAGGCAAGGGTTGTGGGACACTGCCCACCACAGCACTCTTTCCTTAGTGATGGTGGTGGGACTTGGAACCCAACCTTGAGCTCCCGATAAAAGCTAAAGTCCATCATCTGGTAAAATCAGGAAATTGGAGATTATTTGCTTCTGTTTTATTCTAGAGGAGTATTTAACTGACGGCTTCTGACTCCATGAATTATTATGATGAAAGGTGTGCCTAAAAACAAAATTCAGAATATCAGCAGCATAATTTACAAAAGGGATAAATAAGCATAATTTATTAATTTACCAGGCTCAAAAACATCCCGTTGGAAGTTTAGCCCTTTTGGAGAACAGCAGCCATCAGTTGAATGAGGTTAGGCCTCCCCTCGTAATACTATATTGATTGTCAGTTCAGATTAGCCAGGTGATGCACTTTAGCTACCCTGGACAATACTATCAAGTGTGCTGGGAAGGAAGGAAGGCCTCTCTGCATGTGGAGAATTCCGTGCACGGAGTTTCCCTCCTTCCGACATTGCAACAACAGTGACAACAGGACAACCATGATGCGTGGGTGGAGTCAGGCAATGCCGTGTGCGAAGTAAACTACCTCAAGGTATGAAGTTACCTCAGCAATTATTTTCCTTTTTGTTCCCCTGAACCCCATTTTTTAATTATTTTTTTGATTTTTTTTCTTTGCGGCTTGCTGATATTTTATATAAAAAAGAAAAGCAAAGCAAAAGAGAAGCTGATAGTCTTGAATATTTTATTTTTTTAATGAAAGAGAAAAATGAGAAAGTTATGTTTCATAATTTCTTACAACATGAGCCAGTAACCTTTAGCAACTCCCTATGGAGAACAGGCCCTGTGGGAAAGGCGGCAGGGACTGGACCCTTGGTAGGAGGCTGGGAGTGGAGACGGAAGGGCCCTGGTTGGACAGCCGCAAGGAGCAGAGTCCAGAGCCTTGCCCAGCTCTGATCTCTGACTTGGGATCCCCTGCTGAAATATCCTGCCTGACAGGATTCAAAGGCCTCGCAGAGCCCTGGGTCCCTTGGGGCAAAACAGCAGTGTCCACCTACCTGCAAGCCTTTGGGCTCCTCTCTTCCTGCCTTCGGTTAGACGGCCTCCCAGCCGGTTTTCCCACCTGTGGTACTGTTGTGATATTTTAAAATATTGCCTCCGTTTTATCGAGGAGAGAAAAATAACTTAAAAAAAAAAGAAAAAAAAAAGAGAAAAAGATTAAAAAAATGAAAAAAAAAACCCTTTAAAAAAATCTATATTTCTCTGTCTAAAAATATGGGAGCCAAGATTCCGTTCATGGGAGAAAGACAAGGCCACCCTCTCACCCTCAGAGAGGTCCACCTGGTTTGTCATATACAATTTTAAAAAAATTTTTTTTTTGTTAATTGTTGATTCATTTCCATCCCAACTTGCTATTCTTCTTAGAGTATGTTCATAGACCAAGGGGCAAACAGATCCTCAGATGGCTGTCCCACCCCCACTCCCTATCTTTAGATTGATCTGATTGATTCAAAAAGTGGACCCATATACTTAGGGAATACTTGATTTAGGGTGGTGGGTAGCCAAGAGAGACAGGGGAAACGGACACAGGTGATTGGAACAATTTTCTGCCTTGCTAAGGTCTGATCACTTTGTCAACATGAAATCCTTTCATAGCCCCCAGAACTCTAGGCCCAAAGAAGAGAAGCAAGAAAGCATTTAGGGATGAGATCAGGATTACAGAATTAAGCCTCCCACCTGTCCCAACCACAAAAAGGGTCTCCCAGCTTTCCATCTCTGGCTCTGTATTCTTTGTCCCCAAATGAAGCAGATAAGATTCAGACTTCGGCCATTTAGTGATTTAAAGCTGATTTCTAGCAGCAAGCATGCTTTGATATCTGGTTCAAATGATCATCAGGAAAAAGAAAAAATCCCACAGTACCTGAAATGTGATTGTTGCAGTGTTCAGTTCCTTGGGGGGGCCTGCTCCCTTCATACCTTGGAAGTTCGAGTCCTTTTGGCTTGGCTGGTTTAGCTCCCAGAAGAGACCAGGAAGTGTGGCAGGGGACCAGAAAACTTACTTGGATTAGGCAAGCCTCCACTCATCGCTGATGTTTGCCCAGCAGGAAAATTGTGGAAGTTAGGCTACCAGAAAGCAAAAGGAATTTGGCTAGGGGGTTGAGGTTTCGCTGGAGGCAGCATCTTGGCGTGCCCTTCTGTGACCTGAAGATCAGGTCTTAGGGCACCTCCTTTCCCCCAATCCTTGGGAAGACAACAAGCTATCCTGAGAAGCACTCGGGATATCTGGATGGTTTTGAGAAAAAGCGACTTTTTAAAAAGACGCTTCTGTGCTCTTAACTTGTGTGTGCGCAACATGTATATTTTTATGAAAGGACCATCTCTTTAGGATATATTTTTTAAATTCTTTGAAACACATAGAAAACCAAAATGGTTTGATTCACTGACTTAACTTTGAAGCTGCATCTGCCAGTTACATGCTGATGGCTTTAATCCCCTCTAGGGTCCTGTTGCCTTTTGTAGTTTGGGTTGTGAACTTGGCTCCTAGGAGGGGTCTGGGTAGGAGAGAGCCATTCTTTGGGACAGGGAGTTATAGCCCCCCGTTTACTATTTGCTCCCCTCCTCCCAGTCCTTCTCCATGTTTTTCTTTTTTTCCCTTTTTTCCTGAGCTCCACGCTTCTGGGGGGAAGTTGGGAGCCATTCTCTTATTTATGCCTCACTGTTGGCAGAAAAGACCACACAGGTGAAACCCAGAGGACGCTGGAGCGCGGGGGCTCCAGTTGGTTCTATGTCCATTTTCCTCTGTGCCAAAGACAGACAGACAGGCTGAGAGAGGCCATTTCTGAATCAAAGCAGTAGCCATCTTTCGACATCTCCCCGTGCTGTCTGAGGGGGAGGGGCCTGGAAACTGTGTGAGCTAAAGACAGAGTCCCCTCCCTTCTGAGGGGACTTGGGAGTGGTGCTTGCCAAGGGGTAGGGAGCTGAGAAAGGGGGTTCTTTGGCTCCTGGTTGCACTTTGGGGAAAAGGGATGTTTAGGGCTCCTGTTTGTGGGACTGCTCTCGTCCCCTGTCCCCACTGCAGAGATAGCACCGTGGAGTTCCCGTCAGGCCTGGCAGACTGGCAGTGAGGAGGGGCCTCAGTTAGCTCTCCAGGGTGCCTTCCCCTCCTCCCACCCCAGACATAAAATAACCTGCCAATCTGGGAACCAGCAGTGCTACAAACTACCTCACCGAGCCCAGAGGGAGCTGAGGAAGCCAGCACCTCTAGGCCACCCTTCCTGCCACCTCTCGGGGCGGGGTCTCCCCCTTTCTTTCCCCTGAAGTGTTCGCGGGGAGATCCTCCTGGCTCTGCCATTCAATCCATGCGACTGTTTTGCCTGTTGAAAACCAATAGAAGGAAAAACCGCACAGCCTGACACATGATTGCAGGAAGATTGAAGAAAAGAAAAAAAAAATCCTCACTGATGCCAGGGGACGTAAAAAGCCATTTCTCTTCCAAATACTCGATGGTTTAGATGCAGAATGTTCCTTATATTCAGACGTAGAGTTAACACCAGCTGAAACTTCCGTTTCTTTCCTTTGGACACTGACTCAGTGGGGGTACAGGGCAGAGAAAAGGCCTCATGGCCTGAGATGGGTTGAGGGGTGGGCAACAGCCCCAGCCCTGAATCTCGCCCTGTGGACCTCCTTGGGTCACAGTGTGATGGCACCAGTACTGGTGTCTTAGTATGGTTGAATCCGGACTGACAAGACAAAAGAAAGAATTTTTTTTTTCCTTAAGTGAAATAGCAGGAAGCTCTTCGTGAGCGTGTTCTGAGTGATCACAGGTGATGAATGCTACGAGTATAAATGGATTAACTACCTCAGTCCTTTACAGTAAGATTGGAACTAAGGGCAGGGACTCGTGCATGAGGGTATGAGTCCCAGCCCAAGTGAGTTGAGGCTTGTGCCACAAAGTTGGTCTTGGGGGTCAGGCAGGCCTGCCAGCATCCCCACTCATTGGTCGGGTTGGCAGGGCTGGCCATTAGGTCCCCGCTTTCTGCCTTCCTTGCTGGTGCTTCACCCCTTTCCTCCAGCTTGTTCCTCTCACCTGCATTCGCTTTGTTGGACCAGATGGTGAGGGACTCCTCCACAGGGGGCTGGCTGGAGGTGAGCGCAGGCTTGGCCTGGCAACCTGTCAGTCACAACACCCGGGGAAGCCAGAGCTGAGACCCCTTCCACAGGGTTTCTTTGAGACTTTCCCACCTCCGTGGACCCCCCTTCTCCATCTTCAAGGGGATACTTGGCTCTGGAAGGAGTTGAGGTGGAGCAGGACCCCTCACCCCCGGGAGAGTCTGAAGGCCTGGTCCACTGGACTCCCGTTTCGTAGTCTGGGAGCTCCTCTGGGCGACCCAGCCCCTCCCCACCCTCTAATGGACCTCCTCATAGAAGCCCCGTTTCACTTTTGTTTTATCTACCTCTTAGCAAAACAATAGAGAAAGTAGGTAGTGGCAACTCCACTTGCTTAGGTTAGGGGGGGAAAAGATTTCTTTTTCCAAAGGAAAAAAAAATATTACCTTAAAAATACTTTCCAAAAAATAAAAAATTAAAAAAAAATTTTAAGAGGGGACATTTTCCAGTGACTTCTGGATTGTTTTAACTTCCCAAGCTTTTTTTCTCCTTTTTTCCCTCATAAATTTCACTCTTTGGCAATCTTCTTCACTGATTTAGCTGATTCACAGGTACAGCTTTCCAGCCTACCCCTGGGCTTGCTGCATCCCTCATCTGTTCCTGCCAATGACACTTACCTGTGTTCTTACTACCCTCCCCGGCCAATTGACTTTACCCCCGCCCCCAATCAAAAGCCCATGTGTTGGGGTACTCAAGTCTTAGTCTCATTATTTTCCCTTACCAGGGCTTGGGTACTACTTGTAACATTTCTCTAATTTTATGTAAGCTACTGCTACCTAATGATATTTGAAATGAATTTCACTAGATTATGAGTTAGCATAACAAACATCCTCTACTACCCTTTGGGTTCTCCCCTTTCTCCAGAATCTTTATCCTGGTCCCCCAAATCAGAAAACATTGCATCCCCTGTGCTGAGACAGTGGATTGGTATACAGTCCTGAGACATTATGTAGAAAACTGAAATTGAATGAATGCAAATCAGGGGAGGTGCTGGAGGGCTACTGCTTGTGACTTTTTTTTTTTTTTTTTGTAAATGAGTGCTACCTTATTCTGTAATTGTGGCGACTTTGAAAATTGTACTTTACTGGAACTCTGCCAGCCATCACCACCTTGAATTTGATTGTACCCTTCCTCCCACCCCATAATCTGTTCCTCACTCTGTGGGGGGTGGGGGGAGGCAGCTGGCTTCAGACTTCTGGAGTTTGTTCTTTTGATGGATAAGCGCTCCAGTTTTCTTCCCCCGTGAAGGTTGTTTTAGCCACAACCCAATTTATTCCGCTGTTTCAATTTCAAAATAAAAGGAAACTTATATTGAAAGCCAAGTGTGTCTGTGTCTCAGGGAGGGTTTCTTGGGTCCGGGATCTGAGATGCTCAGACCTTCAAGGGTCAACTTCACAGGTGTCTGAGGTTCCCAGATGAAAAGCAGGTGTTTTTTTTTCTTAAATTTGCAGGACAAGGGAGACAAGTGTTTTTATTTCTGCAGTACTTCGGATTGAACAGGGGGGGCACTCTCCAGTGAGTTATATCTTCCAGCTAACATTTTTAGATGTGGATGGACACAATGACTTTATTTATGTGCTGAGGATCAAACCTAGTGCTTCACACAATTTTATTTAGAGACAGGGTCTCACTGAGTTGATTAGGGCCTTGCTGAATCACTAAGGCTGGCTTTGAACTTGATCTTCCTGTCTCAGCCTCCTGAGCCACTGGGATTACAGGCGTGCACCACCAAGACCAGCCTTTCTTTGATCCTTTTTAAGTTTTTGAAACCATCTCTCAATTGTTGAGGCTGGTGTGGACTTGTGATCCTCCTTTTTCAGCCTCTTGAGTCACTGGAGTTATGGATGTGCACTACTGTGTCCAGCAAGGAGCGAGTGGGTTGTAAATGGTTCCCTGGCTTTAATCTTGCTCTGCATATTGGAAGGTCAGATGTTCAAAATAAGGACTCCACGAGGAAAAGATGTTGTAAAGCTGCTGTGCAGATCAGTCACCTCTCTGGAAGTGAAGAGACCACTATCTGGACTTCCACTAATAAGAACTGTGCCCACTAATAAGAACTGTGCAAACGATCTTGTTTTCCTTATAATCCAGGAAAGGGAATGATGTATTCTGATCATGCCAACTCTTTGAAGGTCAGGTTGGTGAAAAAAGAGCATCGTGTGATAACCTAGATTCCCACTTGGCTCACCCGATTCAGTCTTTTTTTTTTTTTTAATACGATAATTTTTTAGGTTTCGGCAGACACAACATCTTTGTATGTGGTGCTTAGGATCGAACCCGGCCGCACGCATGCCAGGCGAGCGCGCTACCGCTTGAGCCACATCCCCAGCCCCCCCCCCCCATTCAGTCTTTATAGGACATCTGTCTTTTAATAAATGACCAGATAATGCTAGGCAATGGCATGCTTAAAGAGACGTTCCAGGTTATCTATTGGTGGACTAAGCATGCCGGACAGTTTAAGAACTATGTCTCTCGTGTAGGTTTTTGTGGCAGCCCTGGATATTAGGCAGACCTGTGAAAATCTTTCCACAGGGAACAGTGGAAAATATTTGCTGCAATGGCAATATACTGTTTGTCTTTTTCTTGTTTCTTCTTTTTTCCCCTGCTCCCCTGCTCCTTAACCTAGTTTTGTTTTTTAAAAAGATTATCCTCTGGTCCTGGGGATCAAACCCATGACCTTGTGTGGTAAGCATGTGCTTTGCCACTGAGCTTGTTTGAGAAGTTTGAATGTGAATGTGCATGTATTAAGATTATGGATTAGACTTGGAGTTGCAAATGACTTACATTTTTTTCTCCACATTTTTATGGGTGCATTATAGGTGTACATATTGATGGGGTTTGTTACACGCACACAATATAGCAGTAGAACTTGACCAATGTCACTCCCTCTGCACTTCCTCCTCCCTCCCTATCTCCCAACCCTTAGTCCCTCTCCTCTACTGATCTCCCTTTTTATTTTTAAATTTACCTCCACCTTTGTTTTTTCATTTTCCTCTCCAGCTTCCACAAATGAGAGAAAGCATACCACCCTTAACCCTCTGAGTTGGACTTATTTTGTTACATTTTCCTGCAAATGCCATAATTTCATTTTTTTTAATGGTTGAATAAAACTCCATTGTGTATATATAACACATTTTCCATTGATGGTCACTTAGGCCAGTTCCATCATTTGGCTATTGTGGATTGTGCTGCTGTAAGCATGGGTATGCATGGGTCACTGTAGCAGGATAACTTTAATTCTTCAGGGTAAATACCAAGAAATGCTATAGCTGGGTCATAGACTTCCACCTCTTTTTTGTTGTTGTTTGTACTGGGGATTTAACCCAAGGGCACTTTACCACCGAGCCATATCCCTTCTCCCCCTTTATTTTATTTTGAGATGGGACCTCACTAAGTTGCTGAGGCTGGCTTTGAACTCATGATCCTCCTGCCTCAGCTTCCAGAGTCACTGGGATTACAGGTGTGCCCAGAGGCATCTGACTGATTTACATCTCTTGATCTCTTTGTTTAAGAAATAATTTAAGATGGGCCAGGCACAGTGGTGCACACCTGTAATCCCAGTGGTTCAGGAGGCTGAGACAGGAGGATCGCAGGTCAAAGCCAGCCTCAGCAACAACGAGGTGCTAAGCAACTCAGTGAGACCCTGTCTCTAAATAAAATACAAAATAGGACTGCGGATGTGGTTCAATGGCCGAGTGCCCCAGAGTTCAAACCCTGGTACCCCGCCTCCAAACGAAAATAATTATGATGTCTTAAATTTGAGAATGGAACCTTGCATTGCTTCCCTGATGGCAGCCAGTACTGATCAAGACAAATATTTGTGCCCCACACTCATGTGTAAGAGCTTTCAGGATGGGTTATTTATTTAATCCTCAACAGTCTTAAATATTTTCTCCCTGTGGTGCTGGGGACCAAACCCAGGCCTCACACATGCCAGGCACTTACAGTGCCATAAAATTATCAGTCCCACACAACTATCCCCTTTTTGTAGATAGGAGTTGATGGTTAGAGAGATTATGTTACCAAAGTCACATACTTAGATTCTAGAACTTATACCTGTAACAGTTCATCTAGCCAGTGTCTCTGCAAGAGAAAGCTTCATTGGTGTTATGTGAGACAGGATTTCAAACTCCCAGTTTCTGCTGTAGGTTTATTATTCAGGAAATGAAGTTCAGACATAACACCCAGGTATGTGTACTTCTATTGGGGATCCCAGAACCATCCTTGGTGAATGAGATCAACCTGTCTTCTAGCCTCAATTCAGTAGTCACCATGAAGATGACAGAATGTAGTCAACAGGGAGGAGGAAGTGGACCTAAGCCCTACGTTATGGGACTTGGGCTGAACTGGGGACCTGCTAAGTATGCTGTGGCTCTGCCTTCTGCCAACTTGATCCTGAGGGACTACTTTTTGGCTCCCCAGCTGCCTTCTTCCTATATTCTCCCCTGGGTGGCTAAGGCTGTGATCCTAATTCAGCTCATCCCACTTATAATGTTCATCCTTCACTGTTTACATTTAAATCTGGCAAGGACGTTCTCGCAGGATCTGAAATCCTCCTTTCACCAACAAGGGGAACTTCCAGTTCCACATACCCCTGCTCCAGGTCCCAGCTTCCAACAGCCAAGTTCCAGTCCACCCTTGTCGCTGTCCTGTTTTATTTGTTCTTCCCACAGGTTGTTCCCTCTAGCACTTTGTCATTATACGCAGTACCACTTGAAACATCCTTTATTTTTTAATGTTATTACATTTTGTTTAGTTTTGTTTCTACTGCCTGGGCTACTTCCTGGGGTTCATTACCTATCGCTCCTTTCTATGGTTTTTCAATCCTTTAACTGTGAGACTGGGGCTTCAGGTGTTGAACAAGGAGAGTCAGCTTAAACCTGATCTGAAAATGGTGCAGTCTGTTCTGGAAGCTGTGGAATGCTTTGTCCAGGGCTTCCTGGTCAGGACCTGCGGCTAGATTCAGTCTGATGACCTAATTTCCCATTGGAGCTTGACCCCACTGGTAGGTTTTGTCATCCGGTGAAATAGTTTGCAAAGGGAAGAGAAACGAGAAGAGGACTTGTGATTGTCCTATAAAGGTCATAGGAGGGAGTATGGGTCGTTGTCTGTCCTTGAGTCATTTGAGTGGGTCCTAAGCTAAACAAGGGCAAGATGTGCTCCCAACTCTTGGCAGACTGTTTTACCTTGAGGGTGGACAAGAGACGATCTCAACAGAGACTAGAGGGAAACATCCTCCCCTGTTCCAAAGAAATTGGAGAATGACTAAAGTGGAGAGTATTATAGGGAAGGTCAGTCACCAGACCAGTAAACTTCTTTATCAAGATAAGTGATTCATGAATGTGCTCTGGAAATAGAGGAAGCCCCGAGCAGTGGCTGATAAAGTGACCCAGCTGATTATACAGGGATCATTTCTATAGTTTGTTACTAGAGAGGTTTCTTTGGTCACGTAGAGTTCTGGAAAACTCTCCGGAGGAAGTGAAGTGTTCCCTCCAGAGCATGAAGCTGGCTCTTGGTGTTTCTTTGTCACAACAGACATCAATGGTTCTCCACCCTTTGGAAGAGAAAGAGGGAGAGAATTTCCTGAGTGGTCCCTCTATTATAAAAGACAGCAATAATGAGGGGCTGGGCAGTAGAGCACTTGTCTAGCACATGCGAGGTCCTGAGGCCCCAGGTTGGATCCTCAGCACTACATAAAAATAAATAAATAAAATAAAGGTATTGTTTCTTACAAAAAAACAAAAAAACCCCCAGCAATAATGAATAAAAAAAAGGATCCCGCTGTGCCCCAATTTCCTTACTGGAATCAACCACTTGGTGTGGGCCAGGAAGAAGTCAACAATGTCACTGGCTGCCATGCAGTGGGGAAAGCCCTCCAGGGACCAGAAGAAGCCCATTTGTTGATGCTGGCATCTGTCCTTACCCTGCCACAGCAGCAGCTTAGCCTGACTGTCTCCTACCTTGTGAACATCAGCACCAGGGAACAGCCTTCCTAAGTTGGTTTTGCTCTGTCCTCTCTTCCTTCCGGCCTTCCTCTGATATGGTTTGAAGACCTAATGCGCCAAGCAGTTGATGCCATCCCAGAGATGTGGTTCGTGAGGCAACGAGGAGCTGGGAGTCTCAGGGAAAAGCAGCCAAGGAAACCTTTGCCTGTGCCAAGCTGCACAGAAAGGGGGGGAGTGGCTCACCACGTGGGCCGGTGGGCTGTGAGAGCTGGAAGTGGGCAGCGTTTTAGAAGTAGAAGGCAGGGATTTGTCTCTGTAATGGCGGAATTTAGCACAGAGTCTGAAGGTGGAGGAGGTGCATGCATTGAAAGAAAGGTACCTAGGGACCAGTGAGCAGTGTGCTGTGGCTGGCCAGAGGAGAGAGCCTGGCGGAAGAGCATGGCTTAGGACCTCAGGGTTGAGCCCAGTGCCTCCCACAGGCTAGGCAAGCGCTCTATCACTGAGCCACAACCACAGCTCTAATGGGTTCAATTTTGAACACACAGATGAAGAGGCTCATGAAAAATGGGAACTGAATTCCCAAGTGTATTTTACTAAGTGCCGGTAATTGTTCTAGAAGTTTTCATGCATTAACTCATTTCATCTCCAGAACAAACCCATTTTACAAATGGCCTCAATACCACCCCCATCCCTGAAGCATACTTCTTATTTCCTTTCTTACAGCATTGAGTTTTATCTTTAATATGCAAACCAAACCAGGTGCAGTGACCTACACCTGTAATCTTAGAGCTGGAGACAGGAGAATCACAAGTTCAAGGCCAGCCTCACTAAGTTGGCAAAATAAAAAAATAAAAAGTGTTGGGGATGTAGCTTAGTGATAAAGCACCCCTGGGTTCAATCTCCAGTACCAAAACAACAACAACAACATCCCCCAACCCCCAACAAATCAATAACAATAACTGAAGACACATAATTAAAACATTCTGCATAAGACTTCCTTCCTAGCTTTGTAACTTTAAAATGCTTTTGTTAAAGAAAAATAAGGTGCAAGCATTCAACTTTGGTCATTTGGCTTGATGAATTTGGTCTATGGGAAATAAGGTAAAAAAAATGTTAAAGATAAAACCATAAGGGGCTTGAGAAAGCTGCTCAGTGGTTGAGGGTTTGCCTGGCCAGCACGAGGCCTATTGTCCAACTCCCCTAGCTTCACCTCTACCTCCACTCCTTGCAAAAGAAGGGAACTGAGGGCTGGGGATATAGCTCAGTTGGTAGAGTGCTTGCCTTGCATGCCCAAAGGCCTGGGTTCAATCCCCAGCACCACCAAAAAAAAAAAAAAAAAGAAGAAGGAAACTGAAAGACAATAGTATTAACAAATAAATCCAAGAACTAATGCTTTGAAGAAGAAAATTGCAGCAAATTGGTGAATTCTGGAAAATTTAACCAAGAAAGCATCTTAATAATTATTGAGGAGCTAAAAATGTAATATTAAAATGAACAATAAAGTATTATAAACATCTAGTGAATCCCTAGTTCTCTAGGGAAACAGAATTAAAGACAAAAGACAGGAAGGCTGGGAGTGGTGGCATATGCCTGTTATAACAATGACTCTGGAGGCAAAGTAGGAGGATCAGCCTCAGAAAGAGGCCAACCTCAGAAACTTAAAATGGGTCTGAAATGTGGCTCAGTGATAGAGTGCCCCGGGATTCAATCTCCAGTATCACAAAAATATACAATCTGAGCAGTCCAATAAGGAATCCAAGAGTCATTCCATGTCCCTCATCAAAGTTTCAGAAGATTTTCTTATGAAGAAAAATTCAAGCTGATACTTGAAAGTATCAGGAAATCTCACATTTATAACCAGCTGTTAGAGAACACAGGCGAGGAAGGAAAGCTAGCTAATTAATTCAGTCAATGAAACAAGCATCCTAATTCTAAAGCCTGATAAAAGACAACATTTTTTTGGGGGGGGTGTCTGGTACCAGGAATTGAACTCAGGGGCACTTGACCACTGAGCCACATCTCCAGCCCTTTTTTGTATTATATTTAGAGACAGGGTCTCACTGAGTGGCTTTGAACTCATGATCCTCCTGCCTCAGCCTCTTGAGCCTCTGGGATTACAGGTATGTGCCACCATGCCCGGCCTAAAAGACAGCATTTTTAAAACATAACAATAAATGAATTTTAACGAGAAAATCTACTCAAATAAAAGTTATATAAAGATTTTCAGGAAAGGTTAAAGTTAGAAAATCTAAAGGTTAAAGTTTAAAAATAAGAAAAATTCCAGTCAGGTAGGGTGGTACATGCCTGTTATCCCTGCAGTTTGGGAGGCTGAAGCAGGAGGATTGCAAGTTTAAATTAAGCCTCAGCAAATTATTGAGGCCTTAAACAACTTAGACCCTGTTTAAAAATAAAAAAGAGCTGGCAATGTGGCTTAATGGTAAAATGCCCTGGGTCCTGTCCCCAATACCAAAAAAAATAAAGAAAGAAAGAAAAATTATTCCAGTATGTTCCCAAAATAAAATACTTAACATCTGCTTTTGATAAAAACACTAAATACACAAGTACTTTAATAACATGATTAAGCTACTCTAATTCAAATCATCAGTCTAAATATACTTCATGCCGGCTACTGGATAGATACAGTAAGCTCAAGAACAAAATCCAAAGATATCACTTCACCACATTTTAAATTTTATAGTCAGAGCAATACAACGAGATACTGAGTGGAAAAAAATATAAGAAGGAAGTATTATTATTTGCGATTAATATGATTGCATTTTCAAGAAATTCAAAAAGTTAATTAACCACCATAATTAAGGGGTCATTTAAATAAAGCATCCTAAAGAAAAGCAGCAAAAAAAGAAACATACAAATAAAATTATATAAAGCCTCTTCATTAATGGTACTAATAAAAATTACTTACTAGATAACTCAGGAATAGTCTTAGAAGTTTGTATGACAGTAAAGAAAAGTATAAATCCTCATTCAAAGATAAAATATTTATTTTTATGTGGTTCTGGGGATTGAACCCAGTGCCTCAAGCATGATAGGCAAGCACTCTACTACTGAGCCACAACCTCAGCATTAAGATTCATGTTTTTTAAAAAATATATTTTGAGGCTAGATGTGTAATTCAGTGGCAGAGCATTTGCCTAGTATGTGTAATGACCTGAGCTTAGTCTTCAGCTTTGCAAACAAAACAAACAAAAATTGAAGTGAGATAAATTTAGGAAATACTGTAAGAGATTGATGAGAGTTTGTCATTGTAACAAAATTACATAAGATCAGAGAAAAAAAGAAATTCTATCCACGATAATCCCCCAATAAATCTAGAAATATCAACCATAGGATGTGTGAACATGCTTATGATGGGAATTCACTGATACTGTTTTTGTTTTTTTAAAAAAGGGATTTTATCCCAGTGGCACAGGAGGCCAAGATGGGAGGATCATGAATTCAAAGCCAGCCTCAGCAAAAGCGAGGCACTAGGCAAATCAGTGAGACTCTGTTTCTACATAAAATACAAAATAAGGCTAGGGATGTGGCTCAGTGGTTGAGTGGTCCTGAGTTCAATCCCTGGTACCCTCCACCACCCCCCACCAAAAAAAAAAAAGGACTTTAAGCCAGGTACTGTGGCACATGTTTATAATCCCAGCGGCTCAGGAGGCCAAGGCAGGAGGATCAAGAGTTCAAAGCCAGCCTCAGTAACTTAGCAAGGCCCTAAGCAACTTAGTGAGGCCTTATCTTAAATAAAATATAAAAAAGGGCTGAAGATGTGGCTCGGTGGTTAAGCATTCCTGGGTTCAATCCCTGGTACTGAAAAAAAAAAAAGGAAAAAAAAAGTGGGGTGGGGTGGGGTGGGGTTTTAAAAGAAAATTAAAATATTAGTGGAAAAGCAAGGGAGAAGGTAATAAGAGCCTGAGATGAAGCCTGGGGAGGTGAGGGGAACAAAATGAGCATGGCACCATCTCAGGGACACCATCCATGACCACAAAGTGGTCTTGGAAGCCCTTTTCCAAACCCAGCATGCTTTCTCTCCCCTTTCTCAGCTCTAATTTTCTCTATAGCACTTTCCACTGTAGTATGGCATACTATATACTCTCCTTACTGAATATATACTTAGTTATATATTTTACTTTTTAAAAAATTAAATATAGCACAGGTATAGAAAAATGCACAAATCCTAGGTGAATTAATGAATGATCCCCAAATGAAAATGTTTTACAGCTGACATCTAGATCAAGAAAGAGGGGCTGGGCATGGTGGGTGCATCCCTGTAATCCCAGCGGCTCCGACGGCGAGTTCAAAGCCAGCCTCAGCAATGTCGAGGTGCTAAGCAACTCAGTGAGACCCTCCCTGTCTCTAAATAAAATACAGAATAGGGCTGGCGATGTGGCTTAGTGGTTGAGTGCCCCTGAGTTCAATCCCGGTATCAAAAATATTACAAATAGGGGGCTGGGGATGTGGCTCAAGCCGTAGCGCGCTCGCCTGGCATACGTGCGGCCCGGGTTCGATCCTCAGCACCACATACAAACAAAGATGTTGTGTCCGCCGAAAACTAAAATAAATAAATAAATTAATTAAAAAATATATATTACAAATAAAATAAAAAGAGTAAGATGGTCTCCTCCTCATTCTTTGTCTTTCTATCTTGCTATGTGACCTCTCCCTCTCTCACTCATTCCTGCCATGATGCCATCACCGTGATGTGATGCCCTGGGGCCTTCACCAGAAATGGGGCTACCCATCGTGAGTAGAATAAACTTCCGTTCTTTTTAAGTAATCAGCTTTAGGCATTTTGTTATAGCAACAGAAAATGGACTGTTACAGAAACTTACGGGTTAGAAGTGAGTTTAAGGCTGAGTTGATGGCCACTTAAGACCAAAAAGTCTGTACAGAGCTGTGCTTACTTGTTGTTCCCCCTGCTTCCTGCTCACTCCTAGGTAAATAACTCCTGAACTACCTACTTGGGTTAAAACTCTTTGGTCTGGGGATGGGATTGTAGCTTTGTGGTAGAACAGTGCCTTGCATGTGAGAGGCCCTGGGTTCAGTCCCCTCAACAAACAGAACAAGGCACCTAATTATTTAGGGAAAAACCTTGCAGTGAAGGGGCCTGGGGAAGGAATAAGTAACTTTGTAAGTAGGACTCCAACTCAACCATTGTATAAACATGTAAAAATGTGCAATTGATATTAAATGTGTTACATTTGCATTGTGAATCTACATAATGTGTCAGAAAATTCCTCAGATGTCCAAAATTTTCACTCTATAATGATGTCTTGTTGGTTGACAAGAAGTGGCTTTGCCTGCCAGCCAGAACAATGACCACATATAAGCTCCAACAAAACTCAGAGCCTGCTTGCCAGGTAGAGTGTCTTGAAACAATGTAGGTGGATCCTCAACACTGAATTTCTCTGGCAGTTGAGGAAAATCTTTGTTATCTATCTTATTTAAATATAAATAAATAAATATATATATATTCAGATAATATATGTATGGGTTCGGATGAAACTGAGCTGTTTATCTGACCTTCTAAAAATAAAGGTATATTGTGTCCAACTATTTTATATATATATATATATATATATATATATATATATATATATATATATATATATATCTTCCCAACTTTGGCAACTTTTATATCAGGAACACAGAGTTTATTTCTTTGTAAAAGATTTTCCTTGAGGGCTAAGGTTGTGGCTCAGTGGTAGAGCACTTGCCTAGCACTTGCGAAGCCCTTGGTTCAATCCTCAGCATCACATAAAAAAATAAATAAATAAAATAAAGGTATTGTGTCCAACTAAAACTAAAAAATAAATATTAAAAAAATAAAAAAAGTTGGCCAAAGTTGACCTATTCCTCTTTTTCTTTTAATATTTATTTTTCAGTTTTTGGTGGACCCAACATCTTTATTTTATTTTATGTGGTGCTGAGGATTGAACCCAGCACCCCGCGCATGCCAGGCGAGCGCGTTACCGCTTGAGCCACATCCCCAGCCCCTCTTTTTTTTTTTTTTTTTGCACCAGGGATTAAACTCAGGGGCACTTAGCCACTGAGCTACATCCCCAGCCCTTTTTTTTTTTTTTTTAAACTTTTTTTTTTTTTTAAAGAGAGAGAGAGAGAGAGAGAGAATTTTTTAATATTTATTTTTCAGTTTTCGGCGGACACAACATCTTTGTTTGTATGTGGTGCTGAGGATCGAACCCGGGCCGTACGCATGCCAGGCAAGCACGCTACGGCTTGAGCCACATCCCCAGCCCCCCCAGCCCTTTTTTATATTTTAATAGAGGCAGGATGTTATAGAGTTTCTTAGCGCCTTGCTAAGTTGCTGAGGCTGAGTTTGAATTCTTGATTCTCATGACTCACCCTCCCAAGTCACTGGGATTACAGGCCTGCACCATAGGGCCGGCTGGCCTATTCCTCTTGGTATAAAAGGGGTGTATGTAGCTTATAGGTTAGTGGTAGAGCACTTGCCTAGTATGCTGGAGGCACTGGGTTTGAACACCATTTCTAAAATATATATATGTATATACATTTTTCCCCTAATGGTTTGTGTTAGTGGATAGAATTAGAGACAAAGGAAAATGACCACTATAAAAAAAAGCATCCTATGGTGGTCATTCACTCTCATGGGAAAGCAGTAGCCTGTAGCCATGACCACAAATGAGATATTTCCTAGTCATCAAGGGCAGTTAGTTACTCAGAGACGTACTAAGGTCCACTCTTGCAGCAAGTGGGAAAGGAGGAAAACTAGAGCAAAAACCCAATGGGTCCAGGGAGATCGGCTCCCAGTACACCAGCTGTGTTATATGAGAAGGAGTGGAAATTGCTCATCTGCCTGAATGACTGACCCCTGTTCTGAGCCAGCCTGGCCACATCTTCTTTGCTGATGACATGATCAGAGAGAAGAACATAACAACTGCTCAGGGCTTATTGCAGTCAACAGGTCTGTACATGTACAAAATAGAAGAGCAGCCTTCCCTAGAAGAGGTTCCGTTGTCTGATGATATCCATGGGCCACAGTGGAGGAAGTGCTCCCTTCCCTTAGGGAAACTGTAATCCTGGCTTGGATTTCTTTTTTGTTTTGTTTTATTTTAGTTGTAGATGGACACAATACCTTTATTTAATTATTTTCTTTTTATGCAACCCTCAGGATCAAACCCAGTGCCTCAAGCATGCTTAGCAAATGCTCTACCACTGAGCTACAACCCCAGCCCCTGGTTTGAATTTCTAATGGAACACATTAATGCCCAGATGCTGAGAGAGTTACCTAGGGTCAGATTGGGTGGGCTGTTGATTGGCACCACCAGGCTGTCAGGGAAAATGAAATCCAGGAAAAGATTCAATAACCAGGCAAAAAATTATCTGGAATAGAAGACAGGATAGAGGCCAAGGTAAATATCTTTAGGCTAAAAGGGAAAAAAATAAAGCAATTGAAGGTTCAGAGGATAGGATAATGTGGACCTGGCAATGTGATTACAAACCCAGGTTAGTGCAGGGTTATGATTAAACTGAGCTGTTCATCTGAACTTCTAAGAAATCAATGGCCATAATCCCCAAGCAAATCAGTTTCAACTGACATGTGAAATTTCCTCTGTCTCAATCCTCACACAAAAAGGTATGTCAAGTAGTCAATTGTATTAAGCAGGCAAGCCTGGTATAATGAAAGAATTGGCCACTCCGTCCTTGGTTTGTGGAGGCAACATCTAAATCCTTAGAATTTTATAAGGGATGTACTTATTATGAGTATTGGGACCACACCTGAGTTTATGCTGACCATGCTGGGGGTGGGGTGGTGAATGGGACAACCTTGTGAGTAGAGCTGGATTTTGAGGCAAGGGCTGACCTCCAGGGAGAAGTTGGGCAGAGATTTATTTTGATCATATAATTAATGATTCAATTAACCTTGCCCATGTCATAAAAACCTAATAAAAACTCTGGACACTTTGATGAACATCCTGGTTAGTGGAAGCTGAGAGCTGGACCTCTGTATACGGAGCAAATGCTCTAGCACCAAGCTCTATCTTCAGCTCAGCTGGTGCGCACTTTCAAGGTGCTGAAAGGGTGATGTGTCCTGATTCCATGGGGAGAGGATCCAGAAGCTTTGCATTTAAGACAAGGTCTTACCGTATATATCACTTCATTTGCTTCATCCTGATTTGTATCTTTTATAATAAAACTAGGATTTTTTTTTTTTTTAATTTTGGGCATTGAACCCAGGAGTGTTTAACCACTGAGATGTATTTTACTTTTTATTTTGAGACAGGGTCTCGCTGAGTTCTTAGGGTCTGGCTAAATTGCTGAGGCTGGCTTTGAACTTGTGATCCTCCTGCCTCAGCCTCCTGAGCTGCTGGGATTGCAGGTATCATTGCACCCGGCAATCCTAAGTGTTTTAATAATAGAATATCCTGAGTTCTATCCGTGTGAGACATGGTAGCAAATTATTGAGCCTGAGAGGGCACAGGAATGCCAGAATTTGTTTCTGTGTTGGTCAGAAGCTCAGATGATCTGATGTAGGATATAGAAAATTAAAAATATAGGTAGAAAGAAGACAGATGGGGGCTGGGGATATAGCTCAGTTGGTAGAGTGCTTGCCCCGCATGCACAAGGCCCTGGGTTCAATCCCCAGCACCACACACACACAAAAAAAATTAAAAACTAAAAGAAGAAAGATATAACTTTAATCTGAAAGCCTTGAACTAAAGTTCCTCATATCTTCACTCTGAAAACCAGTATTTCTTCCAGACCCATCACTCCCTAAGCCAATTCTCCCTCTCAGGTCTTCACTCCCAAATTTCTGGGAAATCAACACATCTTCCATCACAATATTCAAGTTGCTATAAATTCACTCAGTTATGAAAATTACCTTGTTCACTGTTAATTAGCCTACATAATAAATAGATTAAGCAAAGAGAGATATGATCCTCTAAGAAACCTTTAGCATAGGATATTTTGCAACATTATTTATTGATCAGATCATGGGGACCATGTCAGCCTAAGGATCTTGAGAATTGCCATAAACCATCTTGTGATCACCAGGTTGTCATCTCTACATGCCTTCTCATGCCCACCTCTCACTGAGTTTCCTCTATTAAAAAGAGCCTGGGGGTGCTGGGGCTGGGGCTCAGCAGTAGCACTGGGTTTGATTCTCAGCACCGCATATAAATAAATAAATAAATAAATAAATAAATAAAATAAAGGTTCATTGATAACTAAAAATAAATTTATAAAGAAAATAAGAGCCTGAGAATCCCAAAAGTATCTACCATCATAGAAATTGACATCTATTGACTGTCTCTGCTTTTCTAAATAAATACAGGTGATTCTATCCAGGTCTTGCTTTGTTCTCTGAAGTGGATCTTCTGTGTTAGAGTCTGTAAACAAGTCAAAATAACACCTGGCATTTTGCCAGGGGAATGTTAGAGTTCATAAACAAGTCTGGATGGTGCCTGGCAAAATGCCAGAGGGAGTGGTTTGTGAAGTAACAAAAGCGAGCCATTAAGTATGGAGATTCCTGATTGGTTGACTGCTGTATCTAGTTTATGCTAATTAGATAAGCTGTGTGGAATGTATAAATACTGCTCCTGTCCTGCAATAAACGGCTCCCTCTCCTGCTGTATCAACGTACACAAGTTGCTCGTCACCCCCCCACCCCCCCCCCCACCCCCCCGGTTATTTTGCTGCAGCCGGACTGCAGCAGATGGTGGCCCGTTAAGGGGAGCCCCGGGACACTCGGGGGTAAGTGACGAAAAAAAGCTGCCCTTCCATAGATAGGACGGGAGCAATCTGCTCGTCCCTAGACAGATAGGGCGAGAGGAAAAATGACCATTTTAAGAAGATGGAGAAGATTGATACAGTATGTTTGTGTCTTGTTTTGTCTCAGTGTAGTGTATTGTATTGTCTTTGTGATGAAAATATGGAAGGGGTGTTAAGTAAATTGATAAGGGAAAGAGGCACCCCAGTGGAACCAAGAGCAATTAGGGGGCTGGGGATATAGCTCAGTTGGTAGAGTGCTTACCTCACATGCACAAGATCCTGGGTTCAATCCCCAGTGCTACCAAAAAAAAAAAAAAATTTGGGGGCTGGGGATGTGGCTCAAGCAGTAGCGCGCTCGCCTGGCATGCGGGCGGCCTGGGTTCAATCCTTAGCACCACATACAAACAAAGATGTTGTGTCTGCCGAAAACTAAAAAATAAATATTAAAAAATTAAAAAAAAAAAAAAAGCAATTAGGGCATGTGTTGATGGAAGCCCAGGAACTCTAGTCAGAAAGAAAAAGAAAGTTAAGAAGAAGAAGGATTATCAGGAAAAAAGTTGCAGCAAAAGGCTATTACTGAATACTTTTCGTTCCTGCTGTATCAACGTACACAAGTTATTCGTCACCCCACCCCCCCCACCCCCCCCCCACCCCCCCCCCGGTTATTTTGCTGCAGCCGGACTGCGGCATTCTGTACATACACACTCGGTTTTTATATTTCTTGATGACTGCTCTGACACACGCCTGTAATCCCAGCAGCTTGGGAGGCTGAGACAGGAGGATCACAAGTTCAAAACCAGCCTCAGCAACAGTGAGGTGCTAAACAAATGCAGTGAGACCTGTCTCTGAATAAAATCCAAAATAGGGCTGGGGATGCGGCTCAGCGGTCGAGTGCCCCCCAGTACCAAGAGAAAAAGAAGCCATATTTGAAAGAAAAGACTTGGTAGGAAGGAATCAGGTTTATTTAAGGGCTGGCATCATGGAAAATAGAGGTGATATTTGAAGCTCCCTCTTGGGGGGCTCAGGGTGCAAAGGAAAGGAAAGAAGGGGCAGATCATGGAGACTATGTGTTGAGTGATATTTTCATTACCAAGGGGTATATCTTCTTTCTCTTCTCTGGCTGGAACATCACAATAGACAGCAACTTTCTGCAGCAAGTTCCTGTATTTTTCCTCCTAAATTTTTTATTAGTGCATTATAGTTATACATAATACTGGTGTTCATTTTGGCATAATCATACAAGCATAGAATATAATTTACTCTAATTCAATCCTCAGTACTTCCCCTTTCCTTCCCCACTGTATTTTCTTAAAATAGACATGTTACTTTTTTGCACAGCAATTTACATGCTTTGTATTACGACCAATGATTAAGGAGGGCATTAAAAATGTTCTGAGTGCCCAGCGTCATAAAAACCTAATAAAAACTTTGGACACCTTGATGAAAGTCCTGATTAGTAAAAGCTGAGAGCTGGACCTCATGCAGAGCAAATGCTCTAGCACCAGCTAGAGGCGTGGCTGCTCAGGCCTATAATCCCAACTGCTCTGAAGGTTGAGGCAGGAGGATCTCGAATTCAAAGCCAGCCTCAGCAATTTAACAAGGCCCTAAGCAACTCAGTAATATTCTGTCTCTAAATAAAATATAAAAAAGGGCTGGGGATGTGGCTCAGTAGTTGTGTGCCCCTGGGTTCAATCCCTGGTACAAAAACAAAAACGAAAAACGTTCTGGGTTCTATAAACCTAAAGAACTCCATAGGTGGGACTTCGCTTTAGAACTTGGAATGGGGTATAAGGGAGGGGACTCTTCCAAGGACAATTTCCCAAAGGTGGCTTCCTGTTAAAAAAAAAAAAAAAAGACAAACATCATAAACCCAGGGAATTAACCATTTGCATTTAACAGTATGAAGTTCTTGATGGGTTGTCTACTATGTAAGTGTTCTTCCTGTCAGATCCACTTCAGTATCCACGAGGTCTTTTCTTTTACATCCTGTACCTTGGTCACTTTGGAAGGGAACATAGAGGAATATACCCCTGTGTTGGCTAAGAAGCTTCCTTAGCCTCCTTCCTATCTTTAGCAAGTTGGGAAATAGAGATTATTCGACCTCATTAGTCTCTTTTAGCCCATAAGGGAGGGGACTCTTTGCCAAAATAAGTCTCTCAAAACTTAGTATTTTCTATGTATTTGATTTCAGACAACTTCCTGGACCAAATGCCATACCCATGACTTTTTTTTGTGTGTGCTTTTCTCTCTAAACTTACTATTAGATAAGGTACCTAACAACAGGCCTATCAGTGTCATGTGAGAACAGAGTTGTTCATTCCAGGAATGCTTTTGTCCAGTTGAATAGATCCATTGGCACCACCCCCCATAATCCTTTCAAAGGCTTCTTAAAAGGTGTGTGTTACCCACACCTCCCATTTCTTTCATCTTTGTTCTAAAGCGTGTTGGCTGACTGCTGAAGCCACCACAACCCTGTAGATGTAGGTACACTCCTTTGCATTGTGATTCTAACAACTCTTACAATAAGAGAAGAATTCCATGTCTCACCTTTTTAAACTGGGTTTAGCCAGATTAGTCCACAGGAGCTAAGTGATTGATGCAGAGACTGGAAAAGGGTTTGGCAGGGGCTGGATGTGTAACTTAATGGTAGAGTGCTTGCCTAGAATGTGCAAGACCCTGAGTTAGAATCCCAGCACTGAGGAGGAGGTTGCGGGAAGGGCTTGTCCTCTCTCTCTTGTTGATCCTATGCCACTTGTGAGGATGCTGCTAGAAGAGGAGAGACCCCACGAAGCAGAAATCAGCAGTCCCAGCTGTAATTTTCTTTTCTTTCTTTTTTTGGTACCAGGGATTGAACTCAGGGGTCACTGAGCCACATCTTCGGCCCTATTTTGTATTTTATTAAAAGACAGGGTTTCACTGAATTGTTTAGTGTTTCCCTGTTGCTGAGGCTGGCTTTGAACTTGCGATTCTCCTTCCTCAGCCCCCTGAGCTGCTGGGATTACAGGTGAGCGTCACCGCACCCGGCCCAGCTGCAGTTTTCTTATACCACTTGTTACTGGAGTCCAAGGCCAGAGACCCTACTCTGAGAATCTCAACAAATGAGGTCCAGGGCTGGGGATGGGCTCAAGTGGTAGCGCACTCTCCTGGCATGCGTGCGGCCCGGGTTCGATCCTCAGCACCACATACAAACAAAGATGTTGTGTCCGCCAAAAACTAAAAAGTAAATATTAAAATTCTCTCTTTCTCTCTTAAAAAAAAAATGAGGTCCAGCCACTCAGCCACTCACCCTAAAAGCCAAATGGGAAGGCAGGCACCATGGTGCATGCCCGTAATCCCAGCCTCTCAGGAGCCTGAGGAAGGGAGATCACAAGTTCAAAGTCAGCCTCAACAAAAAGCGAGGTGATAAGCAACTCAGTGAGACTCTGTCTCTAATAAAATACAAAAGAGGGCTGGGGATGAGTGCTCCTGAGTTCAATCCCTGGTACCAAAAAAAAGCCAAATGGGAAAATTAAGACCCTGTCTCTAAATAAAATATGAAAAATGGTTGGGGAGGTGGGTGAGAAGAATCAGGAAAGGAACTTTACTGATGTGAACTTTAGGTTTATGGGGGAATTACTGGGATGGGGGCAAGAAATAGGCATAATTAAGCAGTCTTGGTCAAACTGTGGTCTGGTTGATCATTATCTCAGTTTGGGTCCTACAATCTTATTGCTATCAAGGAAATTGCCACTGCTCAGGGTGCAATCAATCTCCATCTGCTGCTCAGAATGTTTATCTATCAGTTTGTAATCCTAGAAGGGGAGCAATTCAGTTCCAGTGAGATGATTCCTCACTATAGGGAGATCTGTCTGCAAGGCCCTGCTGTTCCTGGAATCCAAGGTGACTGTAGGTTTAGGGCCATGACTGGAGATTTCTAGGTGCTACTCCAGGGAGTCTGGGGCAGGATATGGGAGAAGTTGGCAGCAGAATGTCTCTATAAATCTTGAATATATCTTAGTTACCTTTCAGGGCATCCTCAATCATGAAGGTGGATGAGATGGTTTAGGTAAATTTACAGCTAATAAACCTAAAATTACCATTACCAAGTTTTGACCCCAAAGCCTGGGTCCCTTTTCCCTTCTCTGAATTGTGGAACTCAAAATAGGACTGAGCACCACTAGAGAAGTGAAAGGGACTTTCCTGGGTGGGGTGATGAGCACTGGTAATCTCAGAAACTTGGGAGGCTAAAGGCAGGAGGATTGCAAATTCAAGGCCAGCCTCAGGAACTTGGTGAGCTTGTGTGTCAAAAAAAAAAAAAAAGAAAAAAAAAGAAGGAAGGAAGGAAGGAAGGAAGGAAGGAAGGAAGGAAGGAAGGAAGGAAGGAAGGAAGGAAGGAAGGAAGGAAGGAAGGAAGGAAGGAAGGAAGGAAGGAAGGAAGGAAGGAAGGAAGGAAGGAAGGAAGGAAGGAAGGAAGGAAGGAAGGAAGGAAGGAAGGAAGGAAGGAAGGAAGGAAGGAAGGAAGGAAGGAAGGAAGGAAGGAAGGAAGGAAGGAAGGAAGGAAGGAAGGAAGGAAGGAAGGAAGGAAGGAAGGAAGGAAGGAAGGAAGGAAGGAAGGAAGGAAGGAAGGAAAAAGACTGCAGATGTAGCTAGTGGTGGAGCCCCTAGGTTCAATCCATTCCTATACCAAAAAAGTGAGGCAGGGGTGGGGGTGGGGGTGGCTTTTATTCTTGACCATGAGTAGGAGAAATGGGAGATGAACTTGCAAATCAACTTCCTGTCCCTTGGGGGTTGGGAGATTATGAGTGGGGTAAAAGAAATGTGGGGAAATTATGGGCTGATAACGGGAAGGAACATTCATATCTTTTCCCAGGAATGGGCAGAAATTTTCTGAGAATTTTTGTGCCACCTCTCTTTATTCCTTTTATGGCTCTTTCTGTTAGGTCGGTTTGAGGTGCTAAGGGAACACAGCACCAGGCAACCTGCAAGAACAACCAATCAGGTACCAACAGACCAGCAGTGATGGTGCCTCATATTCACCTGTCAATCAGCGAGGTTTCCTGACCAATCCTGGAAGGACATGGATCTCAGCGAGATCCCCCAACCAACCCCTGGAGGACAAGGAACTCTAAAAACCTCCCTTTCCTGTCCCAAGCCCTCCCTTCCTGCCCTAAACCCAATAATATTCCAATCTGGCTGAGCAGGGGTGCGATTCTCCCGACCCGCTCTGCTGGACTGGAGGGTCTCGCTGGGGAGTGAATCTCAATAAAGCCTTGTTCAGCTGCTTTTAACCTGCCTCCTTTTGATCATCAGTGCCTGACTTTACACTTACAGTCATCTTTGTGGCCACTTCCAACGGGCAGGGTGATGGCGAGTGTCTTATTCAGCACCCAGAGGGGATTATCATGAAGACAGAGGTGATCTGACAGTCATTCTGGTAGCCATCTCAGAATCTTTTTGGGCTAGCTCACCTAAGGAGGAAGTTCTGGCCTCCAGGGACCTTGTCCTGAAAGACAGACAAGGTTAGGGAGGGGTCGAAGTTCAGCTAGGACTGAAGTTCAAGGAAGTTCAAGGTTAGGTTGGAGTAACAGCACCAGTATTTAGATAAACACTCAAGGAGTAATTAACATGTGTACATGCAGAGTTGAGCAAGAATCTGAACTAAGTTTCCTTGATAGTAATAAATGAGACAGATACAAAATGAAGGCAGAGATGCCAAGCTTTTTATCCTGCTTTCTGTCACCCATTTGGCTTCTGCAGGCTCAGTGAAGAGTCAGTGCTTAAAGCAGCCTCTGATTCTCTGTCATGTGCTCAGCCTGCCAATCATCAGATTATTCAGACTTAACCCCAGTTAAGCTAGTACAGGCCAGAAGAGCTACCCACTCAACCCACAGAATCATAAGAAAAATGTTTGCTTTAAACCATTAATTTTGGGGTAGTTTGTTATGAAGCAAAAGCTAACAGATACAGGTTTGAGTGATATGGTTTGGATATGGTTTAAGTGTGTCCTCCAAGAGATTATATATGATATCTTGGTCCTCAATGTGACAATGTTGGAAGGTGGGATCTTTAAGCAATGGTATCTAGTAGGAGGTGTATAGGTCAACTGGGGGACATGCCCTTGAAAGGGATTGTGGGATACCAACTCTCTCTGGCCTCTTGGTTTTTTGCTTGTTTGTTTGTGGTACTTGGGATTAAACCCAGGGCCTTACACTTTCTAGGCAATGCACTCTACCACTGAGCTATATCCCCAAGACTTGATATCTTGTTCCTACATACACTCCCATCATTAGGTCCTCAGGAGAAGCTAAACAATGGGGCTGCTTGATCTTGGATTTTGAACCTCCAGAACTGTGAGCTAAATAAACTTATTTTCTTTATAAAGTTAACCTGTGTCAAATATTTCATTGTAGTAACTGAAAATGAACTAACACATTGAGTTTTGTTTTGTTTTTTTGAGGTGGGGATCCTGGGGATTAAACTCAGGGGCACTTGACCAATGAGCTACATCCCCAGCCCTATTTTGTACTTTTATTTAAAGATAGGTCTCACTGAGTTGCTTAATGCCTCATTTTTGCTGAGGCTGGCTTTGAACTCACAATCCTCCCGCCTCAGCCTCCTGAGCCACTGGGATTTCAGTGTGCCACCACATCCGGCTATATTGAGTCTTAATAAGGCAACATCAATGCTGACCCCACATTAGAATGGTTTCTAAGGCAACCTGTTCTGCAGCCATTCTGTGGTCACGGGCTCATTTTAGGTGATGGACCCCACACCCTGCACAGGCATGGGCTGGAATTCATCTTTGCATCAAGTTTGTATGTGTATACATGCTTATTTGTGGGAGGACGTGACTATGTTTGGCTGGGTTTCTTTTGACAGCTGGATGTGAGAGATTAATTTCTGTTTTATTTAGGAGAGGAGAAGGTCTGTTCTTGGTTCATGAAAGACTGCTCTGCAATCACGGCCAGTTCAGCAAGGGCGACTCTCTGCCTGGGACTTGCTCCACCTCCCTTTCCTGGTTAGGTGCTTTCTGTGCAATTGACCGGAACCCCTGCTCCACACTGATGACCTCCTAGGCCATGGTCTCCACATAGGGCTAGAAGATTGTGAAAACCCTGTAGTGGAGGGGTGTTGTGTGGCGGAGGCACAGGGTAGAAGCCTTGGGATAAGGCCACTCATCTGGGTATATAAACTAAAAGAGTGTAGCTGCTGTCCAGCGCGGGCTGTGGAACCAAAGCCACTCAACTGAATTTGGGGTGACATGAAAAGATCACACAGACATGGAATACCTTTTTCTGAGCTTCAGGGTGGCTTCCCTGGCTCCCGGCCTCAGGCTCCCACAAAGGGGTGCAAGAGAAAGGCACTGGAGACTGATGAGAGATGGGGGGCACGTTGGCCTTTTATTGGGGGCGCTATTCCATGGAGCATTCTATTCAAAAAAAGGCAAAGGGTAGGATTACAAAGGAACAGGTGGGTGTAACTCAACCCCACTGGGTGATGGCTACTCCTGGAGCCACGCCTCATTACCTGAGTGGAGGTGAAGTCCAATGTATGGCAGGTTGCAATAACTTTACTCTGGACCTAAAGGTGTGCACATAGCTCCTATTCAGAGCAGCTCCCAAACCAAGAGACTTTTGCTCTCCCTTCTCTGTTACCTGCCTTGGGACAAATAGTGCTGGCCCCAAACCAACTCAGCTGGTCCTAATTCCATCTCTAGTGATGCAAAACAAAAAATCCCCAACTTGGAAATTTGTCAATTTCTCCTTGTAATTCCATTTTTTGAGGTTCTGTTTTAAGGGGACAGGTGATTTCCTGATTGCTATATATTCTTTTTTCAATTTTTTTTTTTTTAGTTAAACATGGACACAATATCTTTATTTTGTTTACTTATTTTTATGTGGTACTGAGGATGGAACCCAGTGCCCCATGCATGTTAGGTGAGTGCTCTACCACTGAGCCACAACTGCAGCCCATTATATATATTCTTATGAGTATTCATTTTCTCATTTGAAAATATGACTCTATTATTCTTAATCATCATTGTCTAAATCCCTATTTTTCTGATTTTGGTATTGCTTTACCAGCTTTTAGTTATTTGTCTAATAAGTATTTTCCATCATTTTGTATTTAACCTTACTGTGTGCTTTTTGCTTTGTTTTAATTTTGTTATTAGGAGTGCCTTACAAAGATCATATAGGCCATTTAAAAAAATACAAATTTTTCTGCTGTCATGCATGTATGACTAAAAAAATAAAATAAAAATAAATCGTATGGTAAATAAAAAAAGATTAAAAATCCAAATTGATGGACTACCTTTTTTTTTTTCCACCTGGGAAAATGAGCTGATGGGGTTACCCAGTATTGCCCAGGGTGGCCTGGAACTCTTGGGCTCAAGTAACTCTCTCCCTTCAGTCTCCCAAATAGCTGGAACTATAGGCATGTACACCATACCTGGCTGATGGACTGTCATTGAACCCAGGGCCGCTCAACCACTGAGCCACATCCCCAGCCCTTTTTATATTTTATTTTGAGCTCAGTAAGGTGCTGAGGCTGGCTTTGAACTTGTGATCCTCTTGCATCAGCCTCCTGAGCCTCTGGGATTACAGGCATGTACCACCATGCCCAGCTTGGACTATCTTTTTTTATAGTTGGACACAATACCTTTATTATTATTTTTTAAATTTCTTCTTATTAGTGCTGAGGACAGAACTCAGGGCCTCACACATGCTAGGAGAGCGCTGTACTGCTGAGCCACAATCCCAGTACCTTGGACTGTCTTTTATATGAATTTAGTCCACCCATATTTATTATCATTTCTAATATTATTTACATATTTTAGCAACTTAAAAAAATTTTTTTAGTTGTTAATGGACCTTTATTTATATGTGGTGCTGAGAATCGAACCCAGTGCCTCACACATGCTAGGCAAGCTCTCTACTGCTGAGCCACAACCCCAGCCCATATTTTAGCATCTTATTTGAAGTTTTCTTACACCTATGCTTTTTACTTCCCCACTCCCTATAGTTTTTCCTGTTTTCTATTGGATTGGTAATTTTTTTTCCATTTCCCTCTTCTTTATTGGCTTAGAAGATATGCATCTATTCTATACTGTTAATTATTAGTCTTACATCTTTTAACATAATGTAATTATCCTTGTAGTTTTTCTACCAAAGAAGCTCTCCTCCTCCTCCTCCTTTTTGGTGGGGGCTACTGAGAATTAAACTCAGGTGACTTGACACTGAGCCACATCCCCAGTTTTGTATTCATTAGAGACAGGGTCTCACTGAATTGTTTAGTGCTTCCCTGTTGCTGAGGCTGGCTTTGACTTGCAATCCTCCTGCCTCAGCCTCCGGAGCTGCTGGGATTATAGGTGTGCCTCACCGCCTCCAGCGAGCACCTTTCTTCTTAACTCTTTTTCTTTTTAAATTTCATCCCAAACTTTCCCTTTCTATATTTTATGCTCTTGTTTTCTAATATTTAAATTTCAAATATCTATATATTTTAAGTGTAGGTTTTTAGGCACACCCAAATTCGTCATTATTTATAATCTCTAACTATTACAGCAGTCCCCTTTCCCATGAGTTAGTTCCCTGCTATCAACAGTAATCTGAAAATATTGGATGGAGAATTCCAGAAATAAATAATTCTCGTCTTCAGTTGTGTGTCATTGTGAGCATTGTGATGAAATCTCGCACTGTCCTGCCCCATCCTTCGTGGAAAGTGAACTTCCCTTTGTCCAGCGTAGACATGCTGTAGGTGGCTTATCCATCTCAGTGATGAGTTTCTTTCAGTATGGCAAGTTTGTGCCACATGCCTACGGCCTTCATTTTACTTCATCTCGTCTAGTGGGCACTGTGTCTTCTCACAGAATCACAGGAAGAAAGGCGAGTACAGTGCAGTAAGTTATTTTGAGAGATACCACATTCACATAGCTTTGTTACAGTATATCTTTATGATTGGCCTATTATTGGTATTGTTCTCTTTCTGTGCCTAATTGGTAAATGAAACGTTATCATAGGTATGTATATAGAGGCAGAACCAGTATATAAATGGTTCAGTGCTAGCCACAGTCTCAGGCATACACAGGGGGTCTTGAAACTTTTCCCCCACAGATAAGGGGGGGAATTACTGTGCCAGTTTATTTTATTGATTTCTGTGCCTACTATTTACCATTGCATTTCACCAAAGTTCCTTTTGGATTTATTTTCCTTCATTTAAGTATTTCTATTAGTAGGGATTTCAGAGGGAATCTGGGAGTCCCCCAGAAAAAGCCCTCTTACACTTTCTAAGTCTAAAAACGTCTGTTTTGCCCCATCTTTAAAGTTCTGTAGAAGGTTCTAAATGACAGCACTTTGAAGATACCATTTTCTTGTCTTCTGACATCGATTGCTGCTAATAAACAGGCAGTGGCTGCAACTCTGCATATCTTTTTTTTTTTTTTCCTGTTAAAATCCTTTAGTATTGCCCCTTTTCTGGTGAAGCTTTTTATTTAATCATTGATCTTCTATTGTTTCACTATAATATATTGATTTGCTTTTATTTATCCTGCTCCAAATTTTGAACTGAGGGTGTGTACTCCTTTCCTCAGTTCTGGAAAATTCTTAGCCATTAACTCTTTGAATATTGTGACTCTCTGCTATGGTTTGGCTGGTCCCTCCAGGGTCCATTTTGATTGAAAGCTTGGTCTGCCAGTGTTGCTAGTGGGAGGTGGTGGAAACTTTGGGAGGTGGAACCTTGCAGGAGGTCCTTGGGTGACTGGGGGCTTGCCCTTGGAAGGTAGTTCTCTTGTGGCCTTTTGAGTTCTTGGAAAAGGAAGGAAGTCTGGCCCTTTCCATTCTATCTGCTTCCCGATTTTCGATATGCCTGTTTTCTCTTGCACACTCCTGCCATTGCTATCTACCATTTACCATGAAGTCCTCAAGAGAACTGAGCTGATGCAGCCACCATGACCTTGAACTCCTAAACTGTGACGTAAATAAACCTTTCCCTATTTATGAACTTGGCTTCCACAGGTATTTTGTTGTAGTAATACAAAGCTAATACATTCCATTATTGCTATTCTTTTCTATTGGAACATCCCTTAGATGTCTTCTGGAACTTCTCATTTAATCTTCATGCTTTGCCAGGTGTGGTGTGACTCACCTGTAATCCCAGGGACTTGGGAGGCTGAGGCAGCAGGATCAGAAATTCAAGGTTAATCTCAGCAATTTAGCAAAACACTGTTTCAAAAAAAATAATAAAAGATAAAAATTTTAAAAGGACTGAGGATGCAGCTCAGTGGTAAAACACCCCCATTTTTAATCCCGAGTACTAAATAATAATAATAATAATAATAATTTTTAATGCTTCTTAACCTATTTTTTGCTTTTTTTTTTTTTTTTTTTTGTACTAGGGCTTGAACCCAGGGGCACTTTACCACTGAGTTATACTCCCAACACTTTTAATTTTTTTTTTTTTTAAATTTTGAGACAGGGTCTTGCTAAATTGCTTAGGGTCTGGCTAAATTGCTGAGACTGGCCTTGAACTTGTAATCTTCCTGTCTTAGCCTCTCAAGTTGCTGGGATGATGCCAGGAGTGTGCTACTGTGCTCAGTTACTTTCTTTTGCATAAAAAAAAAAAAGTTCTTTAATTCACTATGCAGCTTTCTGGAGAATTTCTTCTGATATATTCCAGTTCATATAATCTTTTTGGTCAACTTCAATTTTTTTTTTTATATTTCTACAGGTTTTCATCTTAATGATATATTTAATTCATTGACTTTCCATTTGAATTTTTTTCAGATCTGCCTATTATGAAATGTTTTTCTATAATGGTCCAACTTTGGTCTATCAATTCAATTTCTTCTTTATTCTCTTTGAAAAAATGAAAATACACTCTAAAATATATTCCAAATTGTATTATTAGCTCTAGTTCACAATTTATTACATTTGCTAATTATTTGTTATGGAATCATGTTCTTCATATGCTTTTTAAAAATATCTTTATTTATTTTTATGTGGTGCTGAGGATCGAACCCAGGGCCTCACATGTGCACATCGGGCGCCCTACCACTGAGCCCCAGCCCCAGCCCCTCCTCATATGCTTCATAATTTTTATTTACGGGTTCAACTTGGGTGGGTATCTGAATGTTTCTTCTCCTGGAAGTCCCATGAATATCCTGTTATAAATATGTCCTTATTGTACCTTTTTATGATTGTCTCTCATATAAACATGTCCTTATTGTACCTTTTTATGGAGTTATACAGAATCTGCCTGTTCTGAGTCAGTTTTTTACATTAATCTGACGGTTTGGGGTTTTCACAGGTAAACAGTGCACATATAGTCCGCGATAGCAAATAATTAAAAACAGTTATATAGTTGGCTTTACAGAAAAAAAAAAAGGTAAATGTTCAATAAAAGTCTCAAAATCAAGTCCTGTTTTGGGCAAAATGTAGGCAGTTCTTAGGGAAATTAGAATGGGCTTCTCCTCTTAGGTGTGTGTGTATCCCCGAATCCAGGGTCAGAGTCTTTTCTTGGGTGGCAGGGACTATGTGTGCCTTCTAATCTCCATTTTCCTCTCTTCTCTTCACAAGAGAATCTCCATTTTATTCTGGGTGTCAATAAGATCAGCTAAAAAAAGAACCACACTTCCCAGCCTATCTTGTAACATGATTCTGGCTAATGAGATATCACTGGGAGTCACTGGCTAGTTGAGGCAGACTCAATTGGCAATCTCAGCTTTTTAAAGTTTGTTTGTTTGTTTATTTTGTATTGGGGATTGAACCAGGGATGATTTTCACTTTTTATTTTGAGACAGGGTCTCCCTATGTTGCTTATGGCCTTACTAAATTGTTGAGTCGGGCCAGGGACATATTGTGGTCCTCCAGCCTCAGCCTGCGGGATCTCTGGGGATTAGTATCCACCTACCTCTCAGCCTTTGTTACTGGCCCTTTCTTCCCTCCTTCCCTTCTCACAGCTAGAAATGCTTTAACTTAAACCATGAGGTGAGAGGATGAAGACTCACCCTAGAAAAAAGATTGGGGAGCTGGAGGAATTGAAACAGACCCCTTTTAAGATTACAAACTCCTACCAGGTACATGCCTGTAATTCCAGCAACTCATGAGGCTGAGGCAGGAGGATTATATATTTGAGGCCAGAATCAGCAATTTAGCCAGATTCTGTCTGGGGGTGGGGAGTCAGCGGTGGGAGTGTGTTGAGGGCGCTGGGGAGGGATGTAGCTCAGTGGTAGAGCACCCCTGGGTTGAATCCTTAGTACCAAACAAAGAAACAAACAAAAACCCCCAACAACACCAAATTCTAAATTGTTTTAACTTCCGACTTTCAAACTGAGAATGGAGGCTGAGGGGCTGTCCCCAGCCCTGACTGTGACATGTTTCTGATGAATACGGTCTAGCCAAGTCTACCTATGTGTATTTCCCGCCCTCTGTCCCACTGCGCCTCCTCTCCTCCCAGAGTCCCAGAAGATGAAAGAAAAAAAGTCTCTTCTATCTTTCGCAAAGGTAACTTTGAATAAAACTTGTTCCCTCTGCCAACCTGCCCCCCAGAGTTTTAGCGGAGCGCGACCAGCGGTGAAGCTTGCCCTACCGGGTTTCAGTTTGGGACCGCTCGCGGGTAGGGTCTGCCAGGAGCAGCGAGCTCTAGAAAGAGGGGGCTGGAGCGCTCACAGCTGGTTGACCCTACCCTGGGAGCTTCGGGGAGAAATAGCAGCAGCTGCTCAGAGACGTTTAAAATCCCGTTCCCCCCACCCCGCTTCCTTCTCTCTGTAGCATCAACGCTTTGTTGGTGAGGAGAAAAGGGGATCTGGGGATCTACGGGTTCCCCTGAATGTCACCGCAGGGTGCATATTGCAGATTCATTCTCTCCCCAGCCCCGCCCCCTCTCTCTATGTTTGGGGCTTGAATAAGCCATTTGGTTTTGGGGTACAGGTCGGTATAGGGTATAATTCAGAGGGCTAACATGCCTGGCAATTATGTAGATTTGTTCATTTGGAGAGTTTGTTAGATTTTGCTTTTACCAAAGAAAATTAATACAACATAGTCTGTATGTCTAGAAGCTCATTCTGAGTTAATACGACTGCTTTCTGTGTTCATTAGCTCGACAGTTGGCTTAACAGGCTAAATTTCAATGACTACAGCAACAGATTTATCTGCATAGATAGGGAATTTCATTTTTCCCAAGAATGATCCTCGCATCAGTCATCACATGAGCCTTTGTCAAAAAGTGGACAAATTTTACATGCAATTGCTTTATTGAGCTTAAGATCCCCCCTCTGGTGAATTCACTTTTTATTTTGCATGCTTAAATTATACATTTTGTTTTGCCTGATTAAAAT
This sequence comes from Marmota flaviventris, assembly GCF_047511675.1. Lineage (NCBI taxonomy): Eukaryota > Metazoa > Chordata > Mammalia > Rodentia > Sciuridae > Marmota > Marmota flaviventris. The sequence goes on along the minus strand of NC_092514.1, from coordinate 53,275,613 downwards.
TTTTTCATTTTCTCTATCTACTTGAGGATTTCTCTCTCTCTCTGTCTGAAAAACTGCTTATTTTAAGTTTGCCGACCTGAATCTTCCAGATGTAATTTTTCTACCTAGTCTCAATTAAGGATTTTACCTTTGTCAATAAAAACCTAAAATTTCTAGACTGCTTTTAGGGTGATATCAGATCACGATCTAGCTTTTATTTTATTTTTTGGTACCCGGGATTGAACTCATGGGCACTTGGCCACTGAGCCACATCCCAGCCCAGGGTCTGTTGCTTAGCACTTTGCTTTTGCTGAGGCTGGCTTTGAATTTCCAATCCTCCTGTCTCAGCTTCCTGAGCTGCTGGGATTACAGGTGTGTGTCACCACACCTGGCAACAGTCTGGCTTTTAAAACCAGCAAATGAATTAGATATAACTTTCCTATGTTCATATATGAAAACACTCCCAGTGATACTCCACATCATGTACAACCTCAAGACTGGGATCCTAGTTAGAATAAGTTATATTCCATGTATGTATAATATGTCAGAATACACTCTACTGTCATGTATATCTAAAAAGAACAAATTAAAAAAAATAAATAAAAACTGGCAAATGATAAGTTTTGAAATTGTCTTGTTGTGCCTATACATCTGTATGCTTATAAGTTGTTTGTTGCATGGTACCAAATTGGCTTATAAGAAAAGTAAGCCCAAAACTTAAAACTTAAGTTAGTCTAAATGACTTTTTTTTTTTTTAAAAAGAGAGAGAGAGAATTTTTTTAAAATTCTCAGCGCACATAACATCCCCGTTTGTATGTGGTGCTGAGGATCGAATCCGGGCCGCACACATGCCAGGCAAGCAGGCTACCGCTTGAGCCACATCCCCAGCCCCTCTAAATGACTTCTGATTCACATAACTTTAGCAAATCTGTGACAAATAAGTTAATTTCAATTTGTTAGTAATTAGAATGTCTTCAAAAATTGGTAGCATATTTTGTCTTTTGGCCTGGAAAACTTGATTCAGAGATAAAAATTCTTAGACTTTTCACACATCAAATATTTTTTTTTTTTTTTATAAATGTGTAATTCTTACATCTATATATAATATTCATAGTTTACCTGAGATATTAATTGTTCAATAGATCTTGAAATTCACAAGTGAGTTTATGCACTAAAATGCCTAGACTAAAGTTTGGACTGAATTATAAAAGAGTGTATAATTAAATTTTATTAAGAACATATTAGTAGAATTCTTAAAACTCAAAATTTTAAATTTTATTTGGTATTTCTTTGTTCAGTCCTGTAATAAGCCAAAAGAAATAATAAATGACTTTAAAATGCTAATTACCTATGGGTGGTTTCTGTTTCTGATTTTTGGAATAGCATAATTTTATATATATTTTTTTTTGTTTTTGTTGCAAATTGACTATAAATTCTAGCAGTACTTTCAAAAATTAATTATCAGTCTACCTTCATTCAGGAACCTAAATGTCATGTACATTTCCAAAATAAAATATATATATATATTTGTTTAGTTGTAGATGGACACAATACCTTTATTTTTACCTATTTATTTTTGTGTGGTGCTGTGGCTAGAACCCAGTGCCTCACATGTGCTAGGCAGGTGCTCCAGCCCTGAGCTCCAGCCTCAGCCTACTTCCAGAATTTTGATTGTTGTTTTCTTTATATTGTGTACAAGAGAAATTTAATGTTTTGTAAGTTTTTAGACATTAGCTTTTAAAACTAGTTTGCCATTTTTATTTTCGTCATTCCCTTGCTTAAAAAAAGGTTCATATTGAAATACAGAGGTCCTAAATTTGTGATTGTTAAAAATAAAATTGATGTCATTTTTCCCTCATTAAAACAGATTAAAAGCCTGTTCTCAATTCTCTGTAAACTAACATTGTCTCTTTGTTAACCTAGAATTAAAAGTGAGTTTATATGGTGTTGCTTATAAAGTAACTCAGACACTGGATTTATGGTTTCTTTATAAACTACTTGGGTTTTATGTTTTTAATCAGCAAGATGATTAACTGCCTTCATATAATGACCCTAAAAACTGCGAAATGGATCTTATGCTAAGTCTGAAGTTAAAAAAAAAAAAATCTAGTTTACTTTTATTGAATTTTGTAGAACATTTTTTTTACTAAAAAAAAAAAGATTATTTCTTTTGACAGTAAATGTAGATCTATCTTTCTAATATGTCATCATGCCTGTTTTTTCTTGAGGATATGTATTAGTTTAAAAGTCTTGTATTTTCTCCATTTTTAATTACCTAAAGATATAGGATAAGGCCCTGTAGCTCAGTGGTAGAGCACTTGCCTAGTATATTTGAGGCACTGGGTTTGATTCTCAGCATCACATATAAACAAATTAATTAATTAATTTCCATCAACAACTAATATATATATATATGTATATGTATATGTTTTGGCACTTTGATTAATGGTTAAATCCCAGAAAAACTTAAAGTAGCTTTAAAAATACATCTATAGGTAGGCTCTAACAGTTTGGCAATAACTGACCAGCTTTTAAGAAAGTTTACAAAACAAGTGACTTAAAGAACAGAGATTTTATGTTTTATCAAGATAATTTCCTATGTTTTTTGCTGATTTTGTTAGGATTTTTTTGTGTATGTGGTGCTAGGGATCAAACCCAGGGCCTTATGCAAGAGAGGCAAACACTCTACCAACTGAGCTATGTCCTCAGCCCTTTTGTTAGGGTTTTGATTGCTTAAAAGACAAACTAAGGGCTGGAGTTGTAGCTCAGTGGTAGAGCACTTGTCTCGCAAGTGTGAGGCACTGGGTTCGAGTCTAGCACCACATAAAAACAAATAAAGGCATTTTAACTAAAATAAAAAATAAAAAAGGATAAACTAAAACCTACAGGAGTTATATTTTATTCAATTCTTTATTCTAACGTCTCCTTTTGGTTTATAACTCTGGTTAAATAAACTACTATTTTTACAATAATCAATGTTTTCTGGATATAAATACTCTAAACCTTTAAAAAGTCTGATATGGGTCTGGGGTTGTGGCTCAGCAGTAGAGCGCTCTGCTAGCACGTGTGAGGCCCTGGGTTCGATCCTCAGCACCACATAAAAAGGAAATAAAGATATTTAAAAAAATGAAAGTCTGATAGCCCAAATATAATGCTGTAAATCATGCTTATTGTCTTAACATATTGTAGAGGTAACTAAATTATTTTGCTGAGTTGCTAATATCTCTATGTAATAATAATACCTTAAATGTTTATAGTTATTTTAGATCTCATGAGTAATGTCTGTGTAGTTCCTAAAGGGAAATCCTGTTTTATCCATCCTCTATCTCAAAATGAATTTAAGGCTAAATATCTTGGCATATGTATAAGATTGGCTATTTTTAAAAGGTTTTCTCAGTTATACTATTTGCATTGTGACTTAGTTTACAAAATACATTTGAGTATGTGTATGTTCTTAATTAGTGGGCTGACATTAATTCCTGCAGACTATTCAAGGTTATTGTAGTTCTTTGGAATGTACATAAATTCTTTTTTTTTTTTTTTTTGATTCTGGGGATTGAACCCAGGAGTGCTTAACCACTGAGCCACACCCCAGTTCTTTTCATTTTTTAAAATTTTGAGACAGGGTCCCACTAAATTGTCTAGGGCCTTGCTAATTTGCCGAAGCTGGTCTTGAATTCGCAATTTTCCTGTGCCGCCACCCCACCCGACTGAACATTCTAAAGGTGTTATAAAATGTGATGTTGAACTTTCTACCCAGATGGCGATTAACACTGATTTGCATAAGAAGGACTCTAGCTAACAGGAACTCTTCAGTGAAAAGCTGACAGAAGTATTTTATAGATAACTTGGTTTTCTTTGATTCAATAAAAATGATAGAATTAAAGAGATTATGCTTATCAGTTCAAATCTACTATACAGACTGGATCCCTTTGCTTTTTTTAATGTTTTGTATTTTTCTGGCCTAATCTTTCTAAAACCTGTTGCTTAAAATTGGCTATAGGAGGGTCTTCAGATGCTGACCAATGAGATCAAAGAATGCTAGAAGGCTCAGAGCCAGGAGATCAAATTTGGAGTTGTTTGTCATTTCCACAATAGCTCACGAGGTTATGGAGAGGTTTTGTTTTGTTTTGTTTTGTTTTTGGTACTGGGGATTGAACCCAAGGGCACTTGACCACTGAGTTGCATCCCCACCCCTTGTTTTAAAAATATTTCTATTTAAGACAGAGTCTCGCTATGTTGCTTAGGGTCTCACTATGTTGCTGAGGCTGGCTTTGAACTCCAATCATCCTGCCTCAGCCTCCCAAGTTGCTGGGATAACAGGCATGTGCCACCGTGTTGGGCTTATTTTTTCATTTCCTTTTTTTAGAATTTTAGTTTTAGTTGTAAATGGACACAATACCTTTATTTTATTTATCTATTTTTATGTGTTGCTGAGGATCAAACCCAGTGCCTCACACATGCCGTTGAGTGCTCCACCACTAAGCTACAACCCCAACCCCATATTTTCTTTTGAGACAGAGCCTGGCTAAGTTGCTTGGGGGTCCTGAGGATGTGTGTATAAGCCAAGACAGGGCATATACAAGACTAAATAAGGGAACAGATGAGCCCTGGCTAATCTTTTACAGATAAAAACGTGTGGTCAGAAGTGCCCAGAAGTTTTCCTATGACTAAAACTGAACAATACACAACTCTGCTCTAGCTCATCATCTGATTTTTCTTTTGCTCCCAGGCCTGGGACACTGTTCCAGATACCCAATCAAATACTGTGGTATTGGATTCCCTGAGATTTAAGCAGTGACAGTTGGTTGGAAGAAGAACCTTTGTAAATTGTGAAGGTAGAAAATGTGCTCACAAAGAACTGCAAACTTTACACTCATTTCCTGGCCACCCGAATTCTTAATGCAGCCTCTGAATTACCTATAGCATAGATCCAGCTGGATTAGATTCCCAGGGAAGTCAGTTTACAGGCAGACATGCCATTAGATACCTGTTGGGTGAGAGGTCGTTTTGTTCCTTAGCACCCTGACACTAGAAAAGTTGGAAGTCAGTGGGGTTATCGCTGGGTAATGGATAAAAACTGCCTGTGCAGCTGTGTGGTAACTGCGACTGGTTCATCTGTCATCGTGTTTTCTTTTATGAGCTTTAGAAGGAGGATGCCAGGTCCAGGCAACGAAAACCAGTACTCCTCAAATATCTCTGCCCTGCCTCTCTGTCTGGGCCTGTACAACAAAGCAGAACAGAACCACTTACATGAGTCTCTGTGCTGAGATACCAAAAGAAGTTCTTATACATGTCCAGGGACTATGAGTAGAACCTGGAGTTGGTGGTAAATGGAGAGTTGGAGATTTATGGATGGAGTGGATATTTAATAAGTATTTCAAATTCTGGCAAAGATCCTGAAATTTGTGGGCATGATGACATAAAAACCATGTGGTCCCACGACACAGGACTGCACACACGTGAGGGGCTGTAGGCGCCTGTTGGGTATTCTGATTCAATCAGAATGGGTAATACAGCCAAACAGAAGAGGCCACAAGGGTAACCCCATATTAAATTTCATGTGGCTGCTTACTGCAGGGGAGGCTGCAAGATATGACATTATTGAGCTGTGTCAAGAAGAGGATACTCCTGATACCAATGAGCACTAGTCATCTCTGACACAAGGATTCTAACCTAATGTGGCTTTTAATATTCTCAATTTGGTCATGGAAATCCTCTTTATGGCTAGACAGACAAATCAAGCTCATGTATAAGAGTCAAGTTTATATATATGAAGGGCACTTTTTTAAGAATCCGGTTCAATTCTACCTTACAAGTTTTTTAGGAATGGGCCTCATAGATTAGAGAAAGATCACTAAGAACAATGCTAGTTTGGGATTGCAAAAATGGAATAATGCAGAAATAAAAAAAATATAGATCCCTTCACTGTGCAATATGACTGAAACTGCTGCTGACTGACAGAACTCCCGGGCTGGTGGTCTGTAACTCAGAAACCAGAGACTTGTTGGATGGGGTTCAGAATTTAATAATGACATTTTATTGTTTTCAGAAGTATGGGAAACTTTGCTCATGTTCATGAACATCAATCACTGGGAATTTATGGTCATGAATTATAACCCAGGAAATAAAAAGTTACCCATGTGTGGAAAACTAAACCAAAACCCAGTTACCTGCAGTTCCAGATGGTGGTTCCTGGACCAAAACACTGTGATATTAATCATTGAGGTCATTTCTAATGAGGCCCAGACCCATAAATTCCAGATCTCAAACTCTGATGTGGAAATATCATAAAATTCCAAAAGCTGTCAGGCGTGGTGGTGCACGCCTGCAATCCCAGTGGCTTGGGAGGCTGAGGCAAGAGGACTGAGAGTTCAAAGCCAGCCTCAGCAACTTAGCAAGACCCTAAGCAACTCAGTGAGACCCTGTCTCTAAATCAAATATAAAAAAGGGCTGTAATCCCAGCAGCTCGGGAGGCTGAGACAGGAGCATTTTGAGTTCAAAGCCAGCCTCAGCAAAAGTGAGGCACTAAGCAACTCAGTGAGACCCTGTCTCTAAATAAAACACAAAATAGAGCTGGGGATGGTGCTCAGTGGTCAAGTGCCCCAAGTTCAATGCCTGGCACCATAAATAAATAAATAAATAAATAAAAATTCAAAAGCTGACAAGTCTTCTTCATAGAACCTTCCATTCTTCTTCCATTGCTAAGATACAGGAAGAGGAGAAATGGAAAAAGAGTCTTAAGAAAACTGTTGGTCAACATCTTTAATTTCTCAGCTGTCTGCTCTTTGAGGCCCATAACTGTCTCCTGGGGAGAGCATGGTGTCTGGCTGCCATTGTTACAACGGTGCTGTGTGACCACCTACCCAACTCTGGGTGCACTACAACAGAAAGCCTTCACTATCACACACATGCTCACAGGTTGGTCAGAGCAACTCTGCTCCATGTTACTCTCATTCTTCAGGAATCAGGGCATTTTCTTCCTATGACAATGTTTGTGGCACAAACAAAGTTAAGAGAAATACACAGTGCCTCTGACGTCCTGGGTTCCTTTGGGCACACGGTCACGTCTTCCCCCACTGCACTGGCTAACCTAAGTCATATGGCCTATCCCTACACCAGTGGAGTGGGGTGTACAGGCCACCTCTAAAAGGAGGAGCTGTGAAGTCACATTACAGGAGGGCACAGGTCCAAAGAAGGGTGAACACTGATGCCACCTACTCTTTGTGGTATGGTCATCAGCGGCTGATGATCCAATTTTCTGGATTTGGCCTTCCGGGACACTGCCCAGAGGCTGAGAAAGATGAAGATTGAAGGGACTGTTAGAGTCAATAACGTGAAGATCATCGGTGACGGTGTTTGCGACCCAGTGGGGTATAATCCACAGGGGCAGAGGAGGACTGTGGCAGGCAGAGGTGGGGTGGGAATAAGGACAATCTTGTGGAGCTGTGATGGGAGGAAGAACAGTAGCTGGAGAAAGAACTGGGAAGGATTTTTTCTTTTTTAATGATAGGTGTGAGCGTGTTTGAACAGTGCTAGAGTCCAGTAAAGAAGGAAATTGAACATCCAGGAAACAAAGAGGGGGTTGATAAGGTGAGGCCCCGACCAGGCTGCAGGGAAGGATCCAGGAAACAGGTAAAACTTGTACTGTCAATAGGAGAGGGGCCCTGCACCCTTGATTCTTGATGAACTTTGAGGTGACACCAGCTCCCTGTCTCTTTCACTGCAGGTATGCAGAGTCCCTCCTCCTGTCCTGGAGCATTAGTGTGCACCTGCGTGTCCCTCTGGACATTCAGCCCTATGAAGTTCATCAGAATAGGCTCAGGCATAACTGGACAAAGCCAACACTCGTCTTGTTCCTATCTTCTAGGCTAGTAGCTACGCCTCTGGTCTTGGAATCATCTACACATTCTCACAAACATGAATTTATTCTTCTTATCTTTATCCCAATTCTGAGTGTTGATGGGAGAAGAAGGAATAGACTTTAAGAGTCCCTGCATGGGGCTGGGGTTATGGCTCAGTGGTAGAGCGCTTAGCTACCATGTGTGAGGAACTGGGTTCGATCCCAGCACCACATAACAATCAATCAATCAATAAAATAAAGACACACATATATATATATGTATGTCCTTGCATATTATAGGGAAAGAATGGGGCCCCGAGAAGTGAAGTGGCCTGCCCAAGGACACACAGAGAGCTGGAGCTGGAGTCTGAATTGGGTCTCTCACATCTTGGCTTAGGACTCTGCCACACTTACTCTGCTGACACTGATCACTGATCGTCCCAATCAGAAACTGTGGAGGCTCCTGAACTCCTCTTTATACTTTACTCTTTCACTTACTTCATGTCTAGTGTGTCATCTACAGATGGATATCTAAGAGCTGGGCCAACTTTGCCTAAAGCTGGGGAAACCTGTTCCTGGAAGGTGTGGTGACTCTCAGGAGACCCAAGCTCAAGCTGTTCTCCCTCTGAAACACCCAGGCTGGTGTTTCTTTTCATCACATAATGGCTAAGGCAACAGGTCCCTAGATGGGGAGAGTGGGGGAGGGGCTCATCACCTCCACAGAGGCTGAGGGTCTCTCTTAATCTGGGAGAATCTTTCACTGGGGCCCCCAGCACACTTTCCCTAAGCTTCTCCCTAGCCTCAGGCCAAGCAACGTGGAAAAGTCTGGTCCAAAGAGAGGAGCCCTTTCTTTCAGCGAAAGTTTCAAGCTAGGATTCCAAACAATTTCAGGCATTCTGACCCAAGGTTAGAACTGTCAATGCTTGCTTCAAATGGAAAAAAATGATGTTGCCCGAATCCTGGAAGCCTCCTTCCTATTGTAAGGTCCTTGCTTAGCATCTGGACAGCCATCTTAAGTGACAGCTGACATTTTAAGAAGAATTTTGCTTCCCTGACCAAGGGCATTTCTGAGAAAGGCTCACCACCCCCTCATACCCAACCCTTCAGTGCCTGCATTAGGACCCACCCAGCTCTAATCCCAGAGCCTGCCCCTTAAAAGTCCCAAACTGCAAACCTGTTTTGCCTCTCTCCTTCTGGGGAGACATGTGCCTTTATTTGACAGCTCTGACAACTTGTGTGTCTCTGCCTGGTCTCCGTCTTTCATTTCTCACTCACCCATCTCCAGGTTCTTTGTTTTCCTTTCACCTATCCCTTGTCTGTTTGTCTTCGAGGAAGATCTCATTCTTTGTTTAGAAATGAGTATTAGTAGAAAAATCTAGAATGATGTTATTCGAATCTGGGCCATTCAGCTCTTGTACTCTGTGATTCAAACCATAAACCTCATCTTACTCTGAGAAAATGCTTTTTCCAAGGTTGTGTAAGTCCAAGCATCTCCTTGGAGATGCAGGTTTGATCAGGTGCGTTCAGGCCTAGCAAGAAAGGGAAAAATGCACATTTAGAGACATTATGAGAAAATGACATAAGAAGTGAATGAAATAGCTCTAAAGAAACTTTTAGAGATTAACAATATAAGTCTCCACGGAGGCTGAGGCAGCAGGATCCCAAGTTTAAGGCCAGCTTGGGTAACTTAATGAGACCCTGTCAAAATAAAATAAAAAGGACAGTGGTAGAGTCCCCACAAGTTCAATTCCTAGTAGTGAAAGAGAGGGTGAGTCAACCAGGGAAAATCAAGTTTAACATTCCAGTCAAAAATTCCCAGGTCCTAGCATGTGGGAGGCCCTGGGTTCAATCCCCAGTACCATCAAAAGAAAAAAAAAAATCTCCTTGGCTATAATAGGCAACTCAGACTGCAATGGCCAACCCAGGTATTGCTGGGCACAGAGAAATTTTTTCTTAGTAATTAAGTTGATTTATCCCCAGGAGAGCATGGAGTTAAATATAGTGATGATAAATCAAATACATTGTACTAGTATTTCTTTGTCACATTCAAGGAATAATTTATGTATGAATAAGCAATAAAGTAATTGATGGACATTGAGAGCACTTTGCCCTATAAAAGTCATGACAACTGTCCTTATATTCTTTGAGCATCTGGATCAGCATCCATGTACTTTCAATAGGATCAGTAAATACTTTCTAAAAATTCTGAGAGATCCTCATTTGCTTCTTACTGGATTGATTGTACTTTGTAGAACTTCTCTGCTTAGGCACCCCTTTCCTTAATCCTTATTTTAATTCTAATAAAATAAGCATCATTTATCATGATCTAATTGAATCATCATCCCTCCATCTTTTGGGTTCCAATTAATGCTCTTAATGAAACAGCTCCTGGAGGGCTGGGTGTTCCTGTGGGATCTTCCTGATGGAGATTCTGTGCCTCTGCATTGGGCACATAAGGCTCATGTTTAACATGAGCCTTCTATAATTTGCAGTCAGTGAAACATTTAAAAGATCTTGGATATGCACCCAGGAAGGATGGTGAGTGGTCAAAGTAGAGATAAACAAATTGGTCATTTTCTGCGAATTACCTTTTTATTGTAGATTAGAATTTTTTCAATTTAACAAATCTGAAGTTGAGAATGGAGGGTAATTCTAATAAAATTCTGCTGGCTGGCTGGTCTGGTTCTATTCTCTGATGGGAGCCTGTCTTAGAGGATGTTGACCCGCCCTAAAATGGGATGCTCTCTGGCCAAACACAGTGTCCTGTTGAATCTTTTTTTTTTTTAAGTTATCCTCCATGTATACAATGTATGTAAAAATACATTCTATTGTCATGTTTAACTAAAAATAACAAAAAAATTTAAACATCAATTCACTCAACACAAAATATGACTCCTTTCCATACGCCTCAATAGGATCTGAAATTTCTCAATTTTTCCAGGCAAGAGAGGTGTTCCCAAGCAAGGGCAAGCCCTCAGCTGTGCAGGTCTGAGATACAGCTCAGGGTGCTGTGCTGAATACCTTACTCCATTCTTTTCATCTGGGGCTCTGGGAAATACAAATCTAGGTTTGTAGCTTCTCTGAGTGATGCATAATGCAAGGGAATTTTGGATTTGACTTCCTGTTCCATCATGCAGTTTCCTGAATGCTTATATTTTTAGCATTTTTGTCTTGCTATTTTAATTTCCATGTTTCCAATAGCTGTTTCTACGCATTGCAGAACAGGCCAAGCATGAATACACACTTAATGTATGTTTATCATCTTCTCACAACACTTACTGGTTGTTGACCAAGTCTCACTGAGAGAGTCTTTCTTGTGGTGTGACATCAGGATAATAGATGTGATCAGAAGGATCATTCCAGGGTCTTTGACAGAATGTCTTCACCTTGGAACACTTTTTTGTTGTTGTTGTTGGTGGTGGTGGTGGTGTTGCTGGGGATTGAACCCAGGGCCTTGTGCATGCATTCGAGGCAAGCACTCCACCAACTGAGCTATAGCCCCAGCTAGAACACCCTCTTTTGTTCAATAAATCTATAGTAGTTCTGCCTTTAGGCTCTGGAGAGCATTCCTTACAAGAACTAGTTATGTGAATTTTCTTGCGGGGGTTACTAGGGATTTAACTCAAGGGCGCTCAACCACTGAGCCACATCCCCAGCCCTATTTTGTATTATATTAGAGACAAGGTCTCACTGAGTTGCTTACAGCCTCACTAAATTGCTGAGGCTGGCTTTGAACCTGAGATCCTCCTGCCTCAGCCTTCTGAGCTGCTGGGATTACAGGTGTGCACCACTGCACCTGGAGTTATGTGAATTTTTATGTAATGTAACTTTGTGTCCTGGGTTTAGTTGTTTATTAAAAATAGGCTTTAGGTTTGAGGCTATAGCTCAGTTGGTAGAGTGCCTGCCTCTCAAGCACAAGGCCCTGGGTTCAATCCCCAGCACCACACACACACACACACACACACACACACACAGACCTTAAAAGCACCCTTGTTGGGGCTGGCCTGTTGGGTCTTAAAAGGGGAGAACATTCCTGCCTCACAGTGGGATGGTCAAGGGATGCAGCTCCGGTGACCCACTCCTTGTCCATTGATCTTGTTGCACCATTTGGAGGGAGGCAGATTTAAAGCATTAAAAAACCTATTTCTTCATTTTCCATTTCCTCCTGAGTTTTACTATCTGGGAAGGGGAACTGTTTTCCCTTCCTATTTGAATAATCAACCTATTTCCTTCTTCATTGGAGTGCTCATTACGCAAAGCCATGAAAACTTGTACATAAGGGATTTCATACTATTTACCTGATCTTTTTTTTTTAATATTTATTCTTTTAGTTTTAGATGAATACAATATCTTTATTTTGTTTTTATGTGGTGCTGAGGAACGAACCCAGTGGTTCACATGAGCTAGGTGAGCACTCTACCACTTGAGCCACAACCCCAGCCTCCTGATATTTTTAAATATGTTTTGATCTTTTAAAATATCTTTTAAAATATGGACACAATACTTTGTTTTATTTATTTTTATGTAGTGCTGAGGATCGAACCCAGCACCTCGCACGTGCTAGGCGAGCACTCTACTGCTGAGCCCCACCCCCAGCCCTACTTGCCTGATCTTTGACAGAACAATTCCTATTGTAAAATAGTATATAATCTGAAGATCCATGAAGCTGTCATTTTTTCATCAGAATCTAGCACATATGTGGGCCAAGCAGTGTTGCGATGGAGTTCCAATTCTTTTTAGTAAGAGGATTATAGCTATAAGTTGTTCAGTCAGCTAGCATGTGACCCAGATGACAAGTGGTTATAAGACAAAAAAAGAGAAAAAGTCAAACAAAATAAAGGAATACTCTCCAAAAAAATACATTTCTCCCAAAGGAGAACCTGGGAATACAGTTCTTAGACTCTTATCTGACATCAACTGGTACTACAAATGACCCATGCATTGTCCAAATGGCTACTTAAGTCTCAACCAGGGGAGACAGAGGATTCCCAGTGTGCACACAGGTGTGATTTTCCCATCCTGTAATCCACTGACTTCCCCAAAAGATCACAGACTGTTCTCTTCCATTTATAGGTAGCTGGTGCCCTAAGGAAGAGAGAAGGGAAAACCCCTGAGATGAAAGACTCTCAAAAGCTGCTGGGAAGTCCCCACAATCCCAAATATGTGGTCCCCTTGTCACACATGAGCAGCTGAATTTTCATGAGCAATCATCATTCCTCGTCATAGAAACCAAGAAGGCTGTGCTGCTCAGGAGGCACCCTCCTGGTTGGCTCACCAAATTTGTTACTGAACCCAAGTCTGGAGGCCACCACTTAACAGATAATATTACGAAGACAAGAGTTGGTATGAAGGAAATCAGTTTTATTTAAGGGTTTGCATCCTAGGAGATGGAGAGGGCTGTCCTTTTTAAAGCTCCATTTTGTGGAACTTAGGAATATGAAAAGGATTTTATAGGGAGAGAAATAAAATGCAGAGGGTAGTGGGCAAGATTTTTGTCATCAGGGAATGTGTCTCCTTTTTTCCCCTTTCTCTGACTGGCATCCCAATGGACCTTGACCTCCTGGGGCTAGCCTGTAGTTCTTTAGGTGGAAGTATTACTTTTCTGCAAGCTGAACCTCAAAGCAATTTACATGCTTTCTGTTAGTGAATGCACAGAACTAAAGACTAAGGAGGGGTGTTATATATTGTACTGTAATCCAGATATTCTGGATCTGTCAAGCTAAAGAAAGACTGTTGAACTGTAAACATTCTCCTCATGTTGGTGTGATTAGTCTTTAGAATTTAGAATACCAGGAAGGGGAAGTAACCTTGCAAAAGGTAACTCACCAAGGAGTAGTCACTTGAGATCATATGCAGGGGCAGGGATGGTCTGGTACAGGTGGTCAACTACTGACAACTACTCCTAAACTACTTTCTTTGGGAGCCAAAATTTGCCTTGGGAACTTACTAACCACACCCATTTGAAATCCTGTCTTTTATGTTTCTTTTTGTCTTCCTCTAAATAGGAGGGGGCAAATTAGTAGAGAGGCAAAGAAGGGATTAAAGATAGTTGGGAACTCTCTCTGGACAATGCTGCACCTTTAGCTGTAGCATGGGCTGCCTGGTTTTCCTTTATTATATCCTTTATTATTTCTTTTTTTTAAATTTCTTTTTGTAGTTGTAGATGGACAAATACCTTTGTTTTATTTATTTTTATGCAGTGCTAAGGATAGAACCCAGTGCCTCACACATGGTAGGCAAGCATTCTACCACTGAGCCACAACCCCAGCCCCCTCTCCTTTATTATTTCTGAATCTCCATTCTGATGTTCTTTAAAGTGTACAACATCTACCTTTTAGGGGTGTTTACTGCTTGAAGGATTCTGAGAATTTTCTTTTCATTTTTTTCCCTTGCTGGTATTGAAGATGCCTCTGTCTCTCTGTCTGCCCTTCTCTCTCTCTCTCTCTCTCTCTCTCTCCATATTGTTCCATGAACATGGATCACTGAGAAGGTATATCTAGATTCCGTATATACATTTAGTAGCTTTTCTTTTTCTAGTTCCAAGCCCCAAGTCAAAGCTATTATTTCTCCCTTTTGAGCAGAGATACAAGGAGAAAGGCTTCTTGCTTCCATGGTCCCATGGAGAGGTAGCACAGGGTAAGCAGCCCTCTGTGGCCATTTATTATGGAGTTACTTCTGTCTATAAACCATATGATTTCAATATTAGGCAGAGGCTCACTTGGTAGGTCTCTCCTGGAGTATACCTGGCTGACCAGTTCTGAGCAGTCATATATTCATGGTTTATGGGATGCAGGCAGCAAGATGTTAGGGTTAAGTATCTGGCAAAGTTTTAGAGTTGGAGTGGGAGGAAGAGTCTAGCAATAGAGCCTGGTACTGTAACATTCTCTTCTCTGTCAACCAGGGTGACCCTTGGTCTCCAAGGTACTGTTGAGTTGGTGTGGGGCAAAGACCTGTCCCAAAGTCAGTTTTTATACTTCCTTAATAAGCAGGAAGATAGATGGCACTTCCCACAGGCAATCTGGTCATCCTTTGGCAACTGTATCTACTTATTTAGAAAAATAGGCTGTCACTCTCTTAAAGGGGTCCAGGGTTTGGGTTAGTACCCCCACTGCTGTCTCCTACTTCTTATTTACATACAAACCAAAAAGTGGAACTTCCACTGGCAAATCCTTCCTTCCTTTACTTATTTTTCAATCTGGAGATTGAACCCAGGGCCTTGTGCATGTCAGGCAAATACTCTACCACTAGGTCACGTCCCTAACCCTTAAAAGTCTGGATCTGATAGTTCATGCCACTCAAAGTAGTCAGCCTCTTTATTTATAATCTAAGGGTTTAGCTATTAAGCCAAAGACCCAGATGCAGCAGAAAACAGCCTTCCCCAAAAACCTCTTACCTACTTTCAGAGTTTTGGTGGTGACATTTGGCAATGATCAACTTTCTTTCCTACGTACGCTGAACTGTTCTTGTGAAATAATAAACCCTAGGTACCTGAGAGTTTCCTTAGGTGTCTCTGCCTTTTCTTTTGATACCTTTTACACTCTATCAGCCAAAGAGTTAAGAGCCTTGATGGTAGATATTTTTGGAAGACATTGTTAATGTACATTATCAACAAAGAATTTTCCGCCCAGAATATAATAAAAATGCCTATAAATCAATTAAGAAACAAAATGTCAAATAAACTTTAAAATATATTTAATTATTAAAAAACTGTAAATGAAAACCATAAATATATATTAATACATACTTACATCCTTACTAGGTTGACCAAATAATTCTTTTTTCTTTTCTTTTTTTTTTTTTTTTTTTGTGTGTGTGGTGCTGGGGATTAAACCCAGGGCCTTGTACATAGGAGGCAAGCACTCTACCAACTGAGCTATATTCCCAGCCCTGATCAAAAGAATTCTTATTATGAATTTTTTTTTTTCAGTACTGGAGGTTTACTTTACTACTGAGCTACATCTCCGCCATCACCCCCTCTTTTTTTTTTTTTTGTATCAGGGATTGAACTCAGGAGTACTAGATCAATGAACAGATCCCCAGCCCTATTTTGTATTTTATTTAGAGACAGGGTCTCACTGAGTTGCTTAGCACCTCACTTTTGCTAAAGCTGGCTTTGAACTCTCAATCCTGTCTCAGCCTCCTAAGCCACTGGGATTACAGGCGTGGGCCACTATGCCTGGCCATCATCACCCCCTCTTTATTTATTTATTTTTTAAGAGAGAGAGAGAGAGAGAGAGAGAGAGAGAGAGAATTTTTTAATATTTATTTTTTAGTTTTTGGTGGACACAACATCTTTGTTTGTATGTGGTGCTGAGGATCGAACCTGGGCCTCACACACGCCAGGTGAGCGCGCTACCACTTGAGCCACATCCCCAGCCCAACACCCACTCTTTAAAAAAAAAAAATTTGAGACAAGTTCTCACTAAGTTGTTTAGGGCCTCACTGAGTTGCTGAGGCTGGCCTTGAACTTGCAATCCTGGCTCTGCCTCCCAAGCAGCTGGGACTTTAGACACTGACCACCATGCCCAGCTGGCCAAAAGCATTCTAATATTATCTTAATATGTTCAGGATGTTCAGTAATGAGAATTATCACATGATTTTAAGGTAAAATAATTTGGCAAATCCAATTAAATTGAAGATACACATACCTTATAAACTTAACTTTCATAAATCACTTTCCCAAATTTCCCAAAGATAGTGGAGGAATTTTTAAAGCCCTGTGGTAGGACAGTCCAACAGTACTGTTGTCTCTGACACATCTTGAGGTCCTCCCATTTAAACATAAATAGCTCCTAAGACTTAGGATCTAAAGGAATCAAAAAAATCAACCCTTCAAGTTTATTACAGGATAAAATCTGCTTTCTCCAGGCAGGTTGGCTAGCAAAATATAAGGATTGGAAACCATGGGGTGTATGTCCCATGCTGTTCCACTTGCAGCTCTGAAATTCTGCACAAACTCATATTCCTCATTTTAGGCTTTTTTTCCTGGTAATATGGAGGTAATATAGGGGATCTGCAGGGTCTTGTTAATCTTCATGCCAGCAACCTGTGGATACAAGCAGAACGCCCTCAGTGACTTTGGGCTTGAAGGGTATTATTTTACCTGTGGCCATTTGTCTATGTGTTTTAAGCCTCACTGGTTGGATATTTATGGCTCAGCATGCTTGTCCCTGTGACCATATGTTGGGGTTAACTTTAGCCAAAATCTCCTTCAGTAGCCAGTTACAGTGGTGCAGGCCTCTTTCCCAGTGGCTTGGAAGGCTGAGGAAGGAGGATAGCGAGTTCAAAGCCAGCCTCAGCAATTTAGTGAGGCCCTAAGAAACTCAGTGAGACCCTGTCTGTAAATAAAATACGAAAAAAAAAAAAAAAAAAGAGCTAGGGATGTGTCTCAGTGGTTGAGTGCCCCTGGGTTCAATCCCCATTACTGACCCAGCCATCTCCTTCAATATTAAGGATAGGGCTGAGAATTTCCTTTGCAGGAGGACCGTAAATTGCCTCCCCTGTTGGTAGGCACTTGTTTTTCTAACTTGTTATGTTGCAGGTTTACAGTAGCTTCTAATTTAACCAGCAAGTATCTTTTCAACATGGGATTGGTCACTCAGGCACATATAAAAAAGAGTGCTTTCATGTCCTAGTTCCCAGTTCGCAGTTGCTCTACAAATCACTGGGTCTCTCCTCTTCCTGATACTCCTTTTATGTTACATCTCTTGTCAGTCAAAGAAGCTTTCTGGTCACCATCACAGAATAAGTGACTCTTTTTTTTTTCTAAAGAGAGAGAGATTTTTTTTAAAGAGAGAGTGAGAGAGAGAGAATTTGTTTTTAAAGAGAGAGTGAGAGAGAGAGAGAATTTTTTAATATTTATTTTTCAGTTATCGGCGGACACAGCATCTTTGTTTGTATGTGGTGCTGAGGATCGAACCCGGGCCGCACGCATGCCAGGCGAGCGCGCTACCGCTTGAGCCACATCCTCAGCCCATAAGTGACTCTTATATTAGGCAAAAATTTAATTTTCTCTCTAGCTTTATCAAATTAAACTGGTTCTACTTGGGAGAGGTTATGATAGGTCTTAGTGAAACCACAAGTCCCCATCAGTCCTTTGGGTAGATCAGGGGCAACTGGTAAATATTAGGTCTGGCCCCTTCCTTCCCTTTCTGGGGGCAGTTTGGACACTTCCATTTCCATGTCCCTCTCGTTTACAGTAAGCACATTGGTGAGACCTCTAACTCTATGGTTTGGATCTAGGAATGTCCCCTGAAAAACTCATGTGTTAGGCAATGCCGCAGTGTTCAGAGGTGAAAAGATTGGATTATGGAGCTGTAACCTCATCAGTGAATGCATTCATTTGATGGATTAATAATCTGATTAGACTACTGGTTGGTAATTATAAGCAGGTGGGCATGGCTGGAGGAGGTAGGTCACTGGGTGTGAGCCCTTGGAGACTATATCTTGTTCCTGACCTCTCTCTCCCCCACCCCCTCTCTCTCCTCTCTCCCTTTCTCTCCCTCCCAGCTGCCATGAGATGAGCAGCTCTCCTCTGCCATGTTTTTCTGCTATGATGTCTCTGCCTTGGATGAGGATGGAATCTCTGAAACTCTGAGTCAAAATAAACTTTTCCTCCTCTAAGTTGTTCTTTCCAGATATTTTGGTCACAGCCACAACAAACTAACACACCAAACTTGTTGGTGGTTCTCAGGTCCCACATTGGAGGCTAAGAGTATTCACCTAGGGCATCCTCCTGTCCCTTTCCGGAGTAATCTGGAGGCAACAGCCAGCAGGGAAGCCTGGTTTTTCATTTTTTAAAACTTCCTTTGTATCTTCAGTTATATTCCTGTTATTGAAAACCTTTAAGGGCCACCTCTATCAATAGGGAAGAATCAATATCAGGCCCATGGACAACTTTTGCAGTTTCCTGCCGATATGTGGATCACTCAGAGATAGAAGCACCCAACTAGCTGAGGCACAAGGATCCTGCTTGAGACACTCCCTTAATCTAAGAAGGCAGAAGAGTTTTCCTCCCTTGGTTTGCCCAAATTTACCCAAGATCTGCTTATTTTTCTCACAGCTCTGGGAAGTAGCCCTTTGTAATGTTCTCATAACTCCCTGTCTCCCGAATCACCGGTCCCAGTTCCCTACTTTATCACCCGTGCTCTTGATTCCAGACTGTTGGCACACTTCATCGGTTAGTTTCTTAGCTGTTGCCGAAACTGCTGACATTTCCTCAGCCTTGAAGAGGGTCATCTAAAGCCTTTGGAGATCTGCCCAGATGGAGTTATGAATGGAAAAGATTTTATCGGAGCGATGAAGTCCTCAGGGTTTGTTCTTGTTCCCTGGTCCGGGCTTTCCAATTGTATAGACCTCAGGTGGTGAAAGGCAAGTGCACTTTGATTAGATTTCTATCAGCATCCAGTATAAGTATCCCTCGTGCCTATTGTAGTTGTACTGTCAGGCAGGGGAGGGCTGGGGCAGTAAAGGATTAGGTTCTATCTGCATGGGAGTTAGGAGCTGTGGGTTTGACAGCAGAGTCTGGGGAATAGGTGGGGAAGATTTCCCCCGTACCACTTGTCTGTGGTAGTACTACAGGTGAGACAGAGGCTGATTCATGGGAATCAGAGATTTTTTTTTTTCTTTTTTTGCCTCTGTCATATAAAAGCTCCTCCTTATTCACAAGGCTTTCTAGCATAGGAAGTTTAAACTCTGAGCTTAATAGCCCATTTTTTTTTCAACCTTGATTCTGATATATAGCCATGAAGCTCTATATAGAAGGGATCTTGATTCACTTTCCTGCCCTTTCATGGAGTAAATCAAGCTGAAATATATTATAGTTAAGAGATTAATTTTCTGATCATTAAAAATTTTTTTTTTTTTTTTTCTGGAGAGTACTGTGACCAGGCTGTGATACAAAAGAAAATGATTTGCTTTCGGGTAACTGGGAGTACCTGAATATCTTCCAGTGTTGGAGGATATACCCCAGCAGGCTCTCCTTCAGATTCAATTGCATTTCCGACCCCCCCACACCCGACCCCCACCAGACTCCAGGGTCTCTGATTAGGGTTTATCTCCAACTACCTAGAGGAAATCTAACAAGGTTGGTGTTTATAATAATCTTACAATTCTTAGCTCAGATCTGGTTGTATGTACATCTGATTTGTAAGTTCAGCAACTGTATATGAATTCAGAGGTATATATTTTCTTAGTCTGTGAGCCAAATACCTGGGTATGTTCCAACCCATGTCAAAATGTCACAAAGCCTCATCCTGACTTCTTAGGCTACCCCTTTGCCTAACACTACCACTAAGCTACCTAGACCCCCAGGTCCCCTTAGATACCCTTCACAAGCCACAGATTTTTTTACCTGTACTTCCCAGAATACCTTCATTGGGTTTGACTAATTTGCTCCAGTGGCTCACACAACTCAGGGGAGCTTTTAACACTTGTAGGTTTATTATAAAGGATATTACAAAGGATACAGATGAAGAGATGTATAGGGCAGAGTGTGGGAGAAGGGCATGGAGATTTCATGCCTTCTCGGGGTGTAATACCCTCTAGGAATTTCCACATGGTTAGCTACCTGGGTTTCTCTCCTTTTGAGTTTTTAGGGAGAATTTACTACATATTCAACTCTAATAGATTGGGTGGGAAAAACCAGCAAGCCTGTCTGTTCAGATTCTTCTTGATCTCTCTGCATAGCATTTCTTATTCCTGGGAATGGGACAGAATCCCTTTGGAAATGGGGGTCTTATCTACTATCAGACAAAGTAGACCAGAAAAAGGGAGGAAAGATAATGTTTCTAGAAGTCTCTATAGGAAAAAGAAATTTGAATCTCAATCACCTGCCTTGGGAGGAAGTTATGAGCGAGGAACTGTGAACAAAACTAAAAAAAAAATATATACATCATAAAATCAGATGTTGGGGCTGGGTTTAATCCTCAGCATCACATAAAAATAAATAAATAAAATAAACGTATTTAATTTTTTTTTTTTTCTGGAGAGTATTGTGACCAGGCTGTGACGCAAAAGAAAATGATTTGCTTTCAGGTAACTGGGAGTACCTGAATACCTTCCAACTACAACTAAAAATAAAAATTAAAAAAGTTAATCTTCTAAAAAAAATCAAATGCTATTTGTACCGCACATCCATAGCTTAATCATTATCCTTGAGCAAGTGACATTGCTTCCTTTTCTTAAGGATTATCACAAGTCAGGGCATTTTGTCCTTCAGTCCTCTGAAGAACATACCCTTGATGAAAAACATCACCTTGTTTTTTCTTTCAACATACATTATTGAGCATCAGCAAGGACTGGATTTGGGGAAGAAGAAGGGTTAAAGACTATGTGTTAAGAAAACAACCCCATCACTCCTGGCAGTTATTCATTCAGTCAATCAATAAATGATGCCCACTCTGAGTCAGATCTGTGCAAATCTCTTGGAGTTGAACATTGACTCAGAAACGCCCCACTCTTGGGGCTGGAGATGTGGCTCAAGCGGTAGCGCGCTCGCCTGGCATGCGTGCGGCCTGGGTTCGATCCTCAGCACCACATACAAACAAAGATGTTGTGTCCGCTGAGAACTAAAAAATAAATATTAAAAATTCTCTCTCTCTAAAAAAAAAAGAAAAAAGAAACGCCCCACTCTGGACTGAGGATATAGCTCAGTAGAGTGCTTGCCTCCCATGCACAAGGCACTGGGCTCAATCCCCAGCACCACAAAAAAACAAAACCAAAAATAAAACAAACAAACAAAACTCTTTGGTGGTATGGCAAAAATCATTTGACTTCCCTTTTCCGCCCAAACACTTTTCTTGGTAGAAAGTGCTATCTTAACTGGACTGGAATGCAAAGCTAGTTTATTTGATCTTCCAAGAACACCTGTCAGAAAACTCAGTCACAACACCAGGATCTGCTAGATGGATCTGAGTACCATGCAGGCCATTCGAAGTTTCTCCCACAGGAACAAGAAGACAGGAGCCCAGCTGTGAAAGACAAGGTGTTTGACCTTACTAGGCATGGTGGCTCATGCCTGTAGCTTCAGCTACTCAGGCAGCTGAGGCAGGAGGATCCCAGGAGTTTGAGACCAGTCTGGGCAACTTAGTGGGGCAACATTTCTTAAAAAATAAAAAACTGAAAAAAAAAAAAAGAAAGAAAGAAAGAAAAAAGAAAAGAACAGAGTTTGCCCTTTAACCTAGCAAGATCAATGTTAGAGGCAGGTGTTCTGGGCCCTGGGAGTAGCTGAAATTACCCAGGCAATTTTCCAATTACTTAAGAATTTGTCAGTTTGCCAAGGTGAGAGCCAGAAATGCCCACAGCCTTGCAGAAGTGGAAGTCTTCTTATGGTGATACATTACTACCAGCTATAGCGATAAGGAGGCCACTGAGAGAGGCTACCTGTGGGCTGATCCCAGAGAGTGACTAACGGGATGTGCACAGACATGGCAGGTTTGGGGCTCCAAGTGGTCTTGAAGCCCCTCTAGTCCTCAGAGCAGCAGCAGTAGATACTGCCTGGCTCTGGGAGGGCAACTGGCTCTGTCATGGAGAACAGATGCAGAGTCCCTGTTCAGGCAGAAAAAGAACAACCTCACTTGACCTTCACTTTCTCTTCTTTTCTATTCTTCCCTGGAGCAGGAAGAGACTTTGAGGTAGAAGTTTAGAGTTGAATTAACCCCTTCCCCACTTCCAAGTCACAAGAAGAGGTGATAGGGCAAAGAGCTTTTCTGTTTTGACAGTGCTGAGCCAACACTGGTTGCCCTTTACTGGCCAACACTGGTCCCTTCACTGGCCACAAAAATCCAAATGAATCTTACAATCTCTCACAGGTTGGGTCTTCCCTGGCAGCATTATTAGGTGTGTTGAATAACAAATAATGTTAGGGAAAGCCTTTGTAAGCAAGGAGGTCTTGCACGAACATTCTTTATTTAATGCACATGGTCAGTACAACATTTTGCTGATTGCTCTTGTCAAAGAGAGAATAACATTCCTCTTTCAGTCCAGAGCCGCGAAATTACTTATCTGCAACTAGGACTTCCAACTCCCTTCTAGCTGGATATCTTGTCTGCTGGCTAAAGAGAAATTCCCAAGGGATTCTGGAACTCACTGGCACCAAGGTTTAGATCATTCTGGGAATTTTTCTATTGCACTCATTCCAGACTTGGTTAACTTATTGATTGCCATTTTTATCTTTTAGTTACACTACCTTGTATTTTATGTTTCATCTTACATCCTTTTTGGGACACTGGCAAGGTATAATTAAATATACACATGGGAGCATGGCAATGTTGCATACCATCATTGTATCTACTTGAAAAACAATCCTGTTTTCCACTTAGCTGAGTCAGAGTAAAATACAGAACAGTCAC
Organism: Marmota flaviventris; assembly: GCF_047511675.1. Classification (NCBI taxonomy): domain Eukaryota; kingdom Metazoa; phylum Chordata; class Mammalia; order Rodentia; family Sciuridae; genus Marmota; species Marmota flaviventris. The sequence goes on along the minus strand of NC_092514.1, from coordinate 53,252,441 downwards.
AGTAGAGATGGCTTTTGGAACCCCCAACACTGAGCTGGCTTATGAAAAGGGTCCTGAAAATGCTCATTTATTTTTAATACATTTTATTTGTTTTAATTAGTTATACATGACAGTATAATGCATTTTAATACATCATACATAAGTGGAGTATAACTTCTCATTCATCTTGTTGTACACAATGTAGAGTTACACGGGCATGTAATCATATCTACACCTAGGGTAATAATGTCTGATTCGTTCTACTATCATTCCTACCCCATGTCCCCTCCCCTCCCTTCACTCACATCTGTCTAGTCCAAAATACCTCTATTCTTCACCCCTGCACCCCCGCTTATTGTAAATGAGAAAATGCTAATTTCATCTAAGATTCATCACTCACTCTTGCAGGCATATAGGCATTATGTGGCTGCACAGGTCCCTTTTAGAAGGATTCCAACGCACTTCAGTTTTCCACTCCGAGTGTCTTTTGCCCAGATAGCTTCCGTGGAGTGTAGGGCGAAGAGGGTGGAGGTAGGGCAAAGGACGAATTTGGGCTGTGGGCGAGGCTGAGAGATGGGTGGGCCACGGACCCAGCCTAGCCAGTAAGGACAGGTAGGCGCCGCAGGGCAGGGAAACTAGGAGTGTGTGCCGGAATTGTTTCTTTGTAAAGTGGAAAGGGAAACCCATTGACCCGTAGATAACGAAGCCTCTGGTAGATACGGGGTCAGGCAGAGTAGTCACCCGAGAAGTGAGGAAGCTGTATAGGCGCGGGCGTTAACCGCTGGGTGCGACTGGCTCCCGAAGCCTGGGGCAAACGCCTAGAAGCAACAAAAGAAGGAAGGTGACTTGTGGGAAGTGGGGACCGGACCGTGCTGCCTACCCAGTCTCACCCTGTTCCTCTCGATCCTGAGGTTTGGGAAATACTTGGAAAACACGCGGTCCCCAGCAGAGAGTCCCCGAACTTTCCACTCAGACCACTAAGCAGAGCGAAGGCGTCTTGTTTTCTTAGCCCTGGGTCCGAGGGACAGAAAGGGCTTGGCTTGCGGGCTTCAGGGTCACCCAGATTCGGTTTAATCCCACTTACTATCCGGTTATCCCACGTAGCCTTAATTCCCTCAAATGAAAAATGGGGCTAACATCTGTCCTCACCGGTTAGGGCTGTTGTAATGAATAACTGACAAGTGGACAAAGTTTTTAGGGCCCTGTCCACTACTGTCTAGTAAATAGCAGAAACAAGGTCAGCGATCATCGTCATTACCTTATGGAGTTCTGTCGGGCGTGGGCCAGTGACGGCTCTTTGCACCGGGAAGTCCAGCAGAACCAATCCGAACAAGCACAAAGATGTTTCCACGAGCCAGGGAACAACCTGGGCGCACAGGAAGATCCAGGACCTGGGCGTGCACCGCCCCAAGCTCCGGCGGCTTCCGACACCTGCCGGGCCTCCGGAGAACCTGCTTGAGTCTGTACCAGCCCTGGGCGGTCGGTGGAGTAGCTGCCTAGCCCCACGATCTCGGCCTTCGGAGAGCGGCGTGATTCGGGATGACTTTAAGCAAGTGAGTGTCCCCGAAGCAGAGAAAAGTGGGTGCACTGCGTCGGAAGGAACAGACTTGGGCGCAGCAGGCGCCGGGCAGTCAGCGGGGAATTGGTGTTAAGTCCAACGCGTCTCGCGGGTAGGTGGCAGCCTCAGTAACAGGGGACCGCGCGTTTGGAAGCGGTTGCAGTCCAGGTTGGGTCCCCAACGCGGCGCCCGCAGGAACGAATAGGGAACTGATTTTTCCGTGAGAAAATTCGATATGGAGGTAACCTCTCATGGCCAGTAACGCATTGTGGAGGAATTAGAGCATGGCATTCGGCCTTGGAGGCACTGGCTACCCGGCTCGCAGCCTGGAACCCACAAGCGTTGACCTGGGCTGGGACTTCTTTCCGGTGCCGAGGACCAAGTGGCGATCAGAGGGATACAGTCCCTGGGCGCGCGGGCTCTGGGCAGTCCAGGAGCTGGTTTTGTCCCTTCTGCAGCTTTTGAAAGCATTTTGCTCAGAACCTGGGATTTTGAAAAATTGGTTTTCAGATCCAGGCGCACATCCACAAGACAGATTGAGAGTCTGCTCTGTAGCTGGAGCGCTAACACGTCTTTAAGAATTAGCATAATAATTAACGCAGAAAACTAGTCTTGGAAGTGTAAATTAGTTTTATAGACTGTGAAGAAGTCGTTTGCGGGTTTTTGTTTTTCCCCAAAGCATACTTTCTTTATATTTCTCAAAACTTTAGAACAATCATTAAACACGGACAAGGAAGTCATCTTGTGAAAATGCAAAAAAACGCGTTCGTGAGGTGACATTTTACAAACATTAGAAAGAAGCACACGATGAACACAGGATGTGGGGAATGAGGGAAGGAAGGCAGCGGTTGCATTTACTCATGTTCCTGGCTAACTTTCATTCTAACATTCCCCCAACATTTACCACGTCCCATTCCTAAATCGGTGACTGAGGAGGAAGCTGGCACTCAATGCCCCAGGCTCCAAACTCAAACTGATGCCAACGAATCAGTTTATGAACAGTTGGAATCAGGCACAAAAATCTGCAGGGGGATGGCACAAAAGGGCCTCTTTACCACTACATCCCCAGCTTATTTATTTATTTTAAAGCTTTGGGACAGGGTCTCCCTAAGTTGCTAAGGCTAGCCTCAAACTTGTGATCCTCCTGCCTCAGCCTCCTGACTCGCTGGGATTACAAGCATGTGCAACAGAGATAGACTCCTTTCGTTGTTAGACAATTAACAATTAAAAATAAATTACAATACTGGGCCCATGGATAAGACCTGTACTTCCAGTGGCTCTGGAGGCTGAGGCAGGAGGACTGGGAGTTCTAAGCCAGCCTCAGCATTTTAGTGAGGCCCTAAGCAATGCACTGAAAGCTATCTCTAAATAAAATATATATATTTTTAAAAAAGTTGGGGGATGTGGCTCAATGGTTAAACACCGTGAGTTCAATCCTTGGTACCAAAAAACAAAAACAAAATCAAACCAAACCATGAAGTGCAGTGACACTTTCTCATGTTATCTGAAGGTTTCCAGGATGCTCTGGTTCTATAAATCTAATGAAAGAGATTTAGCAATTAACCTCTTAACCATGTAGGTGTGTCTTCTCTTTAGAATTAGGAGAGGACATCAAAAGGATTAGAAATGGAAACAAATGAAGAGGAAGTCAAAATAACTTTGCCAAGGACAACTCCCAAATGATTGTTCATTGTTACTGGAAAGTGCCACCGAAAAGGAAGCTTTGTGCCTTTTATTGTCTAATTTTAAAAATGGCATATACTATGTGCATGTTGGTAACAAAGGCTAAGGGCCACACAAAGGTGTGAATCCCTGGAGGCAGAGCTCTTTGGGAGCCTCCTTGGAGGCTGCCCCCCCTCACCTCAACTATCTTGGTAGCCTTCTGATACCTTCACAGGTTATGTGTGTATGTGTGTGTGCACGTGCACACTTGTGCATGTTCCAGCTTTTCTAGTTGTCATCAGTGAGGACATTGGTCTGCATTGCCTGGTTTACTGTGACTGGAAGCAGAAGGTCCCCTTAACTCCTAAGGCTCTCAGATTGTAACAGTGCTCCACTCGGTGCTGTGAATATAGTCCTTGCTGCTCTGCTACTGTGACTTGTTTTAAAATAGACATGCTTCTTTCTCCTCTTCTCTCCCTGCTTCTCCCTAATCTCTCCCCTTCCCTAATCTCAGGGGAAACTGGATTACCTTTCTTCCCCAACCCAGGCAGAGTTATTTGTCCCTGAGTACACATTCACCATAGGAATTAGGTAATCCAGACTTTGGGGGTGATACCACAAGATCTCAGAAATGACTATCTCCCAAATTAACAAGTGAATGACAACTCCAACAGAGAATGCTTGTGGAATGTAGCCTTTGAGTCACCTCTTAAAAAACCCCTGTTCCTGCTGATAGGCAGAATTACAGCCTCTGGGACAGGAGTCCCCTGTGTTTCTCCTTTGCTAGCAAAGCAATAAACCTTCTCTTTCCTTTTTCTCAAAACCATGGCCTCATTATTGGATTGGCTCTGGGAACAAGGACCAAGCTTCCAGAAACAAATTTGGTATCCCAGGTGAGAACAGAGAGCAGCCTCCACTCCAGCTTTCTTGGGCAGGCCTGTCTCTCCAAGGAACCCCACTTCCATGCTGAGCGTGCTGGTGAACTTGTTGAGAGTCAACTGCAAGAGTTAGGAGATGGGTGAGTTTGCCTCAGGTGGAACCAGAGGAGCTGTTCCTGTGAGCAAAGGAGGGACTGGGGGACCATCCCAGCAGCTGCCAAAGCTCCTTTTGCCTTGGGGAATGCCTGCCTTCTCTCCCTAAACAGTACAGTTTTCTCCCTCATGGTCCACTTTGAGAAAAAGGAAACTAAACTCAAGAAAGTCACACCCTTGGCCATTTGATGTGTCCTGGTGTACACGCCAAGACCCCTGATTCCACACATCTGGTCCCTCTTTCTGGGAACATTTGTGTATGTTCACACATCTACACGTCCACTAGAGTAGGAGAACCCACACCAGTAGGTAGTACTTCTTTCTGGTCTGTTCTAGGTTCTCATGTGTTTGTTGGCCTTGAGTTAGGGAATTCTATGATGGTCTATGTTTTTGTTTTATTTGTATCTGTTACTACCCCTTTTAAAACATGGCTAATACTGCATTGATCCTATAGGTAGACTTGGAAAAGATCTTGGCTGCTCAATTTAAAAGTTCCCATCTGTCCGGCCATGGTTTTGGGGGTTCCTCTCTGGTTGTCTCTCTCAGTGTTTCTCTTTTGTACAATCTTGAAATTGGAGTTGCTCAGAGGTAAGGTGAGTTGAAGAAAGGGCCAGCTAAAGGTACAAGCCTGTCTAAGACAATATTTTACTGTAAGGATCTGGCTTTTGAATAGCTTTCTGGATTATTTTACAATGTTGCAGTTGGAGTTGGTCTATCAAAAGTAAAGCAAGTAGCGGGGTAGCGGTGGTGCATGCCTGTAATCACAGTGGCTTGAAAGGCTGAGACAGGAGGATTGTGAGTTGTGAGATCCTGTCTCTAAATAAAATACAAAATAGGGCTGGGGATGTGGCTCAGTGGTTGGGTGCCCCTGAGTTCAATCCCCAGTACCAAAAAAAAAAAAAAAAAAAAAGTAAAGTAAATAGAAGAAATTTGTATCTGCAGGTCTGTTTTAAAGTTTCCTATCTGTCAGCCCTGGTTTGGATGATCCTCTCTCATCTGAGTAATTTTTTATTTTTTTTCAGCTGTTACTGTCTCTTTAAGACATGGGTCATGCTACATTGATTTTTAAAAAATATTTTGTTTTTTACTTGTAGTTGGACACAATACCTTTAATTTATTTTTATGTGGTGCTGAGGATTGAATTCAGTGCCCCACATATGCTAGGTGAATGCTCTACTGCTGAGCCACAACCCCAACCCGTGCATTGATTTACCAGTAGTCTCTTGAGCAGAGGGATCTTGGCTGAATGGGCCACCTAAAGGCATAAGCCAGTCTAGAGAGAGACGATTTGCTGTAACACAGTCTGGCCTTTAAATGGTTTTTCTGGATCACATTGCACAATCTTGACATTGAAGTTGGTGTGTCGGGTCAAGTATATGGAAGAGAGTCTGTGTGTACAGGTATTTATGCAGTTGCGTGATAAGGGGTCTGATGTCAGGAGCTAAGCTGAAGGTGCCCAATGACACTACCTATGGTGTGCAAGGATAGCAGGACACCAGAAGAAAGGGTTACAGAGATTTAAATCTCTTCAACCCAGTGCTGGTGCTCCCAGCACCAATTCTCAGCCTGGTCCCAGGCAGCCGCAGATCAACTCACTGTGGTCCAGGACATCAGCCCTAAACTGGAAAAAAAAAAAAAAAATCCTAGAAAAGTTTCCTGGGATGTAGAAAATGGCTAAATGGTGTCACTGTCAGGGGCAGGAGGTGCCTGGCAGGTGGCCAGGGGCTTGGTGCAGCCATTGGCTGGGGCACACTGCTACAGTGTGGGTGTGTTTCTGATTGGCTGTTCCTCACCATCCTGCCTTGTGTGGCACAGTATGGGCAGTGCCCAGCCTTCTTTCTTACCTGAATGTGGTGGGCAGGTGAGGGTGAACTTTTGGTGCAACAGGAAAAATAACACATATGCAAAAACCCTCCCCACAGAGCTTCACCAGTGGGTCCTGATGTCAAGGCTTTTCTGTCTCGTGGCCTCTGGGCTGTGCCGAGCCCTGTCTCCCAGGATGCAGAGTGGGGCATGTTCAGGGCAACCCTGCCTAGGCCTCCCTGGTTTGCCCAGGCCTGGCTTGGCTCAGCTCTGCCCAGCCCTACTTGAATGTAACCCTCAGCATCCACAGAGGTGATGTGGGTCAGTGGTACTCACAGTATGGGTTCAAAGATCATATGCCCCATGTACAAAAATGTATGGTTTTCCTTGCAGTACTTGAAATGTCACCACTGTTCTCGGACATATGAGAAAACACCCCACCCTGGTGTCTCTCATCGCCCCTTGGCTTCCCTTCTGCATGTCATGTGTTAGTATTTATTGCTTTATGCCGACTGGAACCCAGAGCCAAGGCAGACTGGTGCGCGGGAGGCCTCACCCTGCTTGCTGGTTCATCCTGGCACCCACAGTAGTGGCTGCATGTGCTGTGAGCAGATGCTGTCCTCCTTGAGGTGGTGCTCAGGCCTGTGTCTTGTTAAGGTTAATGTGAGTCTGCCTCTCACCTTGTGTCCTGTGCATTGAGGGAAGTCAATTTTTGGAATTACTGGAAAAAAAAAAAAAAAAAGAACCTGGCCTTTGCCCTGCCTTCCGGGCCCTCTTGCCTGTGGAAGGTCAAGGCTGCTGGCCACAAATGATGTGGCAGAGGGTTTCAGCACTGTTAGTTTATGACCTGGGGAAAGGAGCAGTCTCCCCTCTTAAGATGTGACAGGATACCCCATTTGACCAAGGGATATCCATCACTGGGGCAAAACAGTTCTTGCTGTTAATAGTATCCCATCAAACTTAATTCCTGGGGAGATTGGCAGAATAAATAAGTGCACCCAGAAAAGGAAAAGACAAAAACTAAGGCCAATCTGTGTTTTGTAGGCAGCCTCTGCATGTCAATGTACCTATATAAGAAAAAGGCAAAGGAGCCTTTGTGTACAATTGAGAGTGGGGAACTCACTTAAGTTGATGGCATCATGATACTGGTAAGGCAGACAGGTCAGCCTCAAAAATATCTTGTGCTCCATCCCCAACCCCTTGAAAGCCATCAGGGAGAAAAAAAAAAAGATTAAGGCATGGTTTTTGTAAGTGCCAGATTGTCTGATCCCTCTCCTGTGATGAAATTTGTTGTGGAAATTACATGCACAGATAACATTCATAAGGATTGTTTCAGGCTATAAATTATAGAAAGAGTCTGAAACTAAAAAAGATAGAAGAAAGTTATAGGTATGGAAATATTTTAGTATGGGAAGTTAGAAGGTAAAAGACATGTTTCTAGATGAGAAAGTATTTCATCTGGTAATATTGTGCTAAAGTCCAAGACGAAAGATAGAACAAAACTAAGGATGTAAAGAAGTTATGATTGTGGGAGACCAACCTTACACGTGACCCGGGCTAGGTGCTGAGGCCTTCAGTCGCAGAAATGTGGCAGAGCTTTCCCCACCCTTCTTTTTTTTTTTTTTTTAAAGAGAGAGAGAGAGAATTTTTAATATTTATTTTTTAGTTATTGGCGGACACAACATCTTTGTATGTGGTGCTGAGGATCGAACCCGGGCCGCACACATGCCAGGCAAGCGCGCTACCACTTGAGCCACATCCCCAGCCCTCCCCACCCTTCTTGGGTTCGAGGGTCGAACACATGCCAGGCGAGCGCGCTACCGCTTGAGCCACATCCCCAGCCCATGTGGCGCTGAGAATCGAACCCAGTGCCTTACACATGTTAAGCAAACACTCTACCACTGAGCCAAACCCCAGCCCTGAAGTTGTGAATGTTTAAGTTGCAGAATTGTAAGACATAGAAGCATCTTGCCACTTTTTCCACAAAAAGAAAGCGAAAAGCTCTCTTAGTTTTTGTTTGATTCATGTTTTAGATGTAATGTTGTAGTGTGCTATCTGTCAAGAGCCCCGCCTTACCTGAGATAAGACTATGCCTCCCACCTTACTCCATGTTAGAATGGCTCCAAAATAGGCTAGACTTGAGCTCATTTAGAGTTGTATTCAAAAGAACAAATTTTGTTATAAAGATTACTGAGATCTCAGAATACAAAGGGCATATAATATATAATGAAGTAAAGTTTAAGATTATAAAAATCATTTTTCTTGGTTCATAGTTATTACACAAGTATTTTTTTTCTCTGTTAATTTCATTTTATATTGTTAAGGCAAGATTGCAATATGTCACCAAGTCGATCTTAAAGCAGGAGACAGAAACTGTATTCACCAGTGTGTGGTCTGGACCTACCAGCTGGTGGTTCAAGGGGTAGGCTGCAAGTCTACACCCTTCGACCCCTTCTCGGGGTTTGAGTATACCTTTTATAGTTCAAAACCACATTTATTATAAGTGGCTGTTATTGTGATTCAAAACCATAAACAAACATCATGAGATCTAAAATCATAAGCATCAAACTTAATTCCAAAATGTCCCTAATTGAGTACAAGTTAAAGAATGGTTACTGGGCTGGGGATGTGGCTTAAGTGGTAGCGCACTCGCCTAGTATGCGTGGGGAACTGGGTTCGATTGTCAGCACCATATAAATGTGAAATAAAGATACTGTGTCCACCTAAAACCTAAAGAAATAAATATTAAAAAAATAAATATTAAAAAAAAGAATGGTTACCAACATCTAGACAATCAATCTCTGACAGGGTACGTAGTCCAAGAAAAATGGGAAACAGAGAGAACACTTTTACATTGTATAAGAATTGCCATTTTGTGTTGTCAAACATGCTATGCTAAGCAACTGATGATGGGTACAGAGGCAGGGCTTTCCCATGGGAGAAGCATTTCTTATGTGGCATGGAGTCTCAGCAAAATGGAGTCTGTTGGTCATTGCCCATAATAGTATTTTCCTTGTACATTTTAGAACTGTTGCCTACTTCTTCTCCCAGCCCCCGATGCCCAAGACAGAGACCTATGACTCATGGTCAACTCCTCCGACTCCAGAGACTCTGCCCCCACCTGAAACCCTCCCTGACCCCTTGCATGAGATTCTGGTGTGTAGTGTGGTCTTTGGACTTTGTGTGGACTCTACAAGTGTCCTTTCAATGGGTAACTGTAAAATCATAGATATTGAAGTCATAACCTGTTACTCCCACTTTAAGAATGGTGAAACTAACCTGCTGGGTGTTTAAAACCAAACACTTGGAGACCAAAGTCAAGGAAGTAAAAGGACTGAGGAAAATGCAGCCAACATTTTGGGCCTTGCCCTTACTTTGGCCCTAAGCCAGAATTCAGAAAATGAAGGAACCCCTCTTTGGGCCCTGCAACTCTCATGAGTCACCCAATCTGCTGATCCGGAGGACCCTAGAGAAAAAAATAGAAAAACAATTGAAAAGATATCTTCCCCCCCCAAAAAAGGAAGGGACCATGGAAGCCAACCAGTGCACATTCTGCAAAGAAGACGGTCATTGGAGATGGAAGTGTCATTGATGCTTCCAAGAGAAGTCACGTATGGTTAACAAGACACTGACTCATCCTGGAAGATGGCACCACTGGTTAAAGGAGCCAAGAGACTTCTCACACATTCCCAAGAGTAATCTCTGAGGAATCTCACTGACTCTTTTTTTTTTTTAATATTTATTTTTTAGTTGTAGTTGGATATAGTAACTTTATTTTATTTATTTATTTTTTATGTGGACCTGAGGATCAAACCCAGGGCCTCATGCATGCTAGGTGAGCATTCTACTGCTGAGTCACAACCCCAGCCCTCAGCTGACTCTTAAGGGTAGATAGGAACAAGGTCAGTTTTGACCAACCTGGTCTTAAACACCTGACAGGAGAGTACAGGCTGAGCACAGTCCTACATGGACATTTCAAAGGAAAAACAATGTTTTTTTTTTTTAATGTAACTTAAGAGGTACACATGTGTCAGTCCTACCAAAAGTAAGTGGTAATGACTATCTCCCAAATTAACAAGTGAATTACAACTCCAACAGAGAACAAGTAGAATGTAGCCTTTGAATCATCTCTTTAAAATCCCCCTATTCCTGCTGTTGGGCAGAATCACAGCCTCTGGGACAGAAGTCTTCTGTAAAACAATAAACCTTCTTGTTCCTTTTTCTCAAAACCGTGTCCTGGTTATTGAATTGGCATTGGAGACAGGGACCAAGATTTTGGCAACATTACTCTTTTTTACTTCAGAGTTATTTTTCACCATGCAGATATCTTTAAAAGTTCTGATGCATATTTAAACATCTAGACTTCCCTATTGAAAGGAAAGGGAGAAAGTGGGAAATGGGCGAGCAAGTAATGAAACACGGAGACCAGCCAGAGATACACATGAGAGAGTTTATTTGTCAGAGCTGACAAATAAAAGCAACATCCCTCCATAGTAGAGACAGGCAGCACAAGCTTGAGTTCTGGGACTTGTTTTTTTTTTTTTTTTAATATTTTGTCTCTAGTTGGGTTGGACCCAATGCCTTTATTAAAAATATGTGGTGCTGAGGAGCCAGCCCAGCGCCCTGCATGGGCTATGCGAGCCCTCTACCGCTGAGTCATACCCCAGCTCCAAGTTCTGGGACTTTTATGAGAGAGGCTCAGGCATTAGAGCCAGGTGGGTCTGAATGTGGGTGATTAAGGGTGAGGTTGGTTTGAGGAAGTGGTAACATTCCCTTGGGCAGGAAAATGGGGGCTGTTACTTAGGATGGCCACCCAGATGCTAAGCAAGGACCTCACACCTATTAAAGGTGTTTCTTTTCCTTCCTCCTCCTCCTCCTCCTTCTTCTGACTGGAGGTCTCGCTGTGTTGATCTTGAACCTCATTCTCTCTGGTAGCGAGCTGGGATTACAGGTGTGCATCACCACACCCAACTCCATTGTAGATGTATCTGTGCTGTCAAAGTGTCATAAATCATAAAATGAATATAGTGACAAAACACACAATCAGAAGGTATCTTTGTTTTCCTTTGTGCTGGGAATCAAATCTAGGGCTTTGCACGTATTAGGCGAGTATTACCAAAAGCTTGCTTCTTGTCCCTGATGCCCATGCAATAACAAGGACAAGGTTTTGCATAAAAGGAAAAAGAAGTCTTATTGCTTTGCTAGCAAAGGAGGAACACAGGGAACTCCTGTCCCAGGGCCTGTGATTCTGCCCATCCAGGGGAGCAGGCAGTTTTTAAAGAGGTGACCCAAAGGCTACAGACCATATGTTCTCTGTTGGAGTTGTAATTCACTTGTTGATTTGGGAGACAGTCATTTCTGAGAACTTCTGGTTCCATCCCTAAGTCTGAATTACATTGGTCCTGTGGCATGTGTGTGTGTACAGATAATTCTGCCTAGGATGGGGAAGAAAGATAATCCTGTTTGCCCATGGGATTAGGGAGGATCTAGAGAGGAACAGAAAGAAACATGTCCATTTAAAAAATAAGAGTGTCAGAGCAGCAAGGGCTATATTCACAGTATAAAGTGGACCACTGTTATATTTTTTTCTTCATTTTTTGGAGACAGTTTTATTCACTTTTATTTGAAATGTTTCTGAATACTTTTATTGCAACTTGATTCTTTCACTCTCTATCAGAAACCAATTTTGGTGATCAGTATAAGAAGCAGGTTCAACTTGCATTTTTCCTCAAGTTACTGTTCTCATTTATATCATGTAACCATGCCATTTATTATGAAGTTTAAAAAAAAGAGATTTTAATGAGTCTGGGGATGTAGCAAGAGCAGAGTCCGTGGGTTCCATCCCCAGATGCCCAGAATAGAAAATGGAAGTGGAAGAGGAGGAGGAGGAAGAGTTGTTAAAGTGTTTTGCTTTTTTGTATTTCCATCATCTCTAGATATTTGTGGCTCCTCAAGGCGTCAGCCTTCATCTTGGTACTCAGCATTGTCCTAGTTGTATTCAGAAGTGTGTCCCTTCCAGTAGCATTCGGCAGCTTCAAGCCAGAGCATGAACACCTGCCGCTGAAACTTCTTCCTGAGGAGCACCTCCGGAAACTGTTTTCCTATGATGGAATCTGGTGAGCTATTGAGTGTTCTCTCTCCACCCTCGCCCTCCTGCTCTCTTCCTTGCCTCTCATATGGGCAGAGCCCCGCTATGCCCAGTGTACAGATAGCTCCCTGCCTTCCTGAACCTCTGCTGATCTGCTAAAGTGATTCCTAGTTGTAGGAGCCAGGAGAGAGCCTGGTCTACAGAGCACAATCTCTGTTCTCTGTAGCACTCAGCAAAATCCCTTAATACTTGGAGGACCCAATGGGCCAAGACTAAAGGGAGACATTTCGTTCCTATTGCTTTGCCCTCCCCTCCTCATGGGACTGGGACATTGCTGAGGTTCCTGTGGCTCTCAGGATGAAAGAGGCCAGGTGAAGGGGACAATTCAAGAGAGGGAAAGCCAGATGCTGAGGTTCATGCCTGTAATACCAGTGACTTGGGAGGCTGAGGCATGAGGATTGCAAGCCCAGCCTGGGATGGATGGGGATATATATATATATATATATATATATATATATATATAGAGAGAGAGAGAGAGAGAGAGAGATCAATTTCAATATCATGAGAGAGAGGAGGGAATCTTCAATCCTCCCTTCCCTCCCTACCTGTGTCTCGGCTGGAGGATTCCAGGATCTCGAGGGTGTGATAAAGGAGATCCTTAGGGCTAAGGACACACTGAATTGGAACTCAGGTTCCCTCCCACCCAACCCAAGTTTACAGCCCTCTTGCTTCCTCTAGGCTGTTTCCTAAAAAGCAGTGCAAATGTGAAGGACGGCAAGGAGGTTATAACTTTCAGGATGCCTATAATCAAAGCGAGCTCCCAGCAGTGAAGGCAAGGAGACAGGCTGAATTTGAACACTTTCAGAGGAGGTAATGTGGGCCGGGGGGATCATGGGTCTGGGGAGAGTTGGAGTGGGTCTTAAGAGAAAAACCAGGATTTCCTTCTCTTGGCAGGAGCTATCGGGAATAAATGAGAAGGGAATTGAGGACATGGTCCTTAAGAGAAGTTTTATAGAACATGCATAAAATATTTCATAACAGAAGAAGAAAAAGGAATGGAGGTATTTTGAAACTAGTTGTTAGGGTGATGGTGGGAGAGCCTCCATGCACCCAGGCATCTCAGCGGGTCGCTCTGTACTCATCACCAAGTTGCATTATTTTATTCATTTGTATATTGGGAACATACAGTTCACCTGCCATATGTGAAAAGGGGCATGTCACTTTTTTTTTTTTTTAAATTACAAGAGGTGCAAACACTCAGCGCGTGTATCAACCAAGACTATTAGTTGAAAAGGGAAGAAATTGATTCTCTGGCTGATATCAAGAGGGAATTGGTGGGAAGGATTCTGGGGTTTCATCAAATCCCTAGATGGTAAGATGGGCAGGCTGGAAGCTGGACAAGAGCCAAGGGGACACTAAAGGTCTGGTCAGGCCCCAGAGCCATCTGGTGCCTATGTTGTCATTAACTCTGCAATATACTGTCCCCAGGTCATTGCCTTAGTGTTCTGTTGACTGAGCCAAAGTCATGAATCAAAAGTAAGAGAAGGACCCAGTCAAATCCCTCTGTGTTTGATTTTTGGAGTGAGCCACTATCCCCAAATCACATGCAAGTAGAGGAGTCCCTGGGAGAGAGATTCAGGCACCAGTGGGAAGGGAGTGCTGAAAACCACATAGCCAATGGGATACATAGGTGATTCTGCCATGGATTTGAACCTGGCACATCTGACTATGTGCAAAGCAATGGGGCTGGGGCATGGGAGGCAGGCCAGCTGCACTCAGGTCCTATAGCCTCCACCTTCTGCTAGCAACCTTGGACAATCTGCTTAGCCTTCTCTGTAACACAAAAATGGTACTTAGCTCTTAGGGTCATCCTAAGGATCTAAGGAGTTGATAGATGGAAAGGGCTTAAAACTGTATCTGCTTTGTAATATGATTGAACACCTTCATCATGATCATCCTGTTCTCTGTGAGATTATAGGACAGTGGGGAGATACGAAAAGGGCTGAAGATACAGCTTAGTGGTGGGGCACACACCTCGCATATGTAAGGCCTGAGTTCTATTATCAGTACTGCAAAATAAATAAATAAACAAAAATAACAATCTAAGTATAGAGATGGCCATACATTGGTGTGACAAGTTCTTACCTTGAGACCATTTGTCTGATCGTCTCCCAGTTTCTCTCTGGCACTGATTCATGACATTTCTGTACACAGAGACTCCAGACCTGAGACAGTGGCTGACACAAAGAAAGACTCTGTAAACATGCATCAAATAAGAGAATGGTGTAAGGGGAGGCACAGGGGACATGCTCCTATGGTTAGTCAGCTTCTGTCTCCACCCTGGGAACTGTTGGTTGTCACCAGGAGGGAATATCTCAGGTGGAGAAGGAAAGAAAAGAGAAAGGTATTTGAAGAGTCCCAGGGGGGTGAGATGGGGAGAGCCAGGGAAAGGTTAAGGGGTCCTGGGTGGAGTGCTAGGGTGGAGGGAGCTGGGCAGAGGAATTATCAGAAGAGACTGATTCCAAGCAGGGAAGGCTATGGAGCTGGAGAAGTTCCTGGGCATGTCCGCATCTTCCCCTTCTCCCCCTGTGGAAATGCCCAGTGTTCTTGGGATTATACTAGACAGTATAGGAATGAACAAAAGCCAACAGAGCCCAATAATAATGGTTGACGTGGATGGTGGTGAAGACAGGTATGCATCAAGCAAAGCCTAAGTGGTCAACAGAGGGATAGAAATAAGGCTGTAGGAGACATATCTGTGACAGAGGAGAAACAGACACATTGCTTAATACATTTAAATATACCGAGAGACTTATACTATTGGCTCAGACTTCCAAGGTCAAGTATCAATGACGTACAGAAAGCTTTTAAGCAAACAAGGAAGTATAAGTTTGGCAAAGAAAATGTAGCAATTGGCAAAAAAACAATCTATGGCTTATTCATGATTAATGTGAACATAGTTACAATAATATACACAATAAATATCATTCTATACCAAAATCATGATGTAATTATTATGTGAGGAAAGAAAGTAAAAATTAGCTGGGCAGAGAGATGCTCAGTTCAGCTCCTCCATGATGTTCCTCGCATCTTTCTTTCTTTTCTTTTTTGGTTCTGGGGATTGAATTCAGGGGCACTCGGCCACTGAGACACATCCCCAACCCTATTTTGTATTTTAATTTAGAAAAAGGGTCTCACTGAGTGGCTTAGGGCCTTACTTTTGCTGAGGCTGGCTTTGAACTCAGGATCCTCCTACCTCAGCCTCCTGAGCCGCTGGGATTACAGATGTGTGCCACCACACTCAGCTCCTCACATCTTTCTTATTTAACTCCTGAAATACAGTGAATGCCTGCTTTGAGCAAGGTGTGAGTTAGGTATAGAGATAAATCTAATGCAGACCCTGCACTCAATGAGCTTATGATAGTAAGTGCATCCTAACCCATAATCAAGTGTCTATTCACATTAACACTCCCTGTGTGCCCCTATAGCGACAGAGTGACGGAACCCAGTGTTGAATTGTGAGTGAATGTGAACAGTCAGTGGTCCATGGAATGTATTTAACAAGCTGGGTGGAAGCTCAAGAGTTCAACTCAAAGCTCAGTGTTATCATAGTAGTGAGAGGGAGTGACATGGAAGATCTTGGGAGGGAGAATGGATTCCATATCTGATAATTGACAAAAGAATATTCGAGAACAAGGTTCAGTCAAAGCCCAGCTTTCTCTTTGTTATTGAAAAGATGGCTTAGTATTCTCATTATTGGCATCTGGGCCTGGGTCTGAGTTCCCATTCTTCCAGGAAAGGGGCTTCGTGTATTTCTGTGACTCCAGTTTAGCACAGGCCTGGCAGACAGGACGCTATTAAATAATGTGGGACTCTGGGCAGAACTCTTAAGTGTGGTTCACTTCCAGCACAGAGGAGCAATTCTGAGGACAAAAGTTTCAGGTAGTAAAAGGAATTTGGTAAATCTAGATGCATTGGTAGGGAACAGAGCTCTATTAGGTCAAAAAAAGCAAGATGTAAGAAGATTGCATAGTATACCATCATTTGTGCTTTTAAAAGTCTAGAGGATATTCATGAGTGTGAGTGTTATTTATTGAGGGTGTTGTTAAATGGCCTCCAAGCAGGGCCACCCTGATTTGGAGTGTTTGCCAGGTTCCCTGGTGGAAAAATACCCATACCATAGCTGATTTTAAGTTACCAGTGTGACGTTACTGGATGTGGAGTTGGAAAGAGACATCTAGTAGGTCACAATTCTAAAATATCTCCACTGTACAGAAAGAGTTTCAAGATCAGAGTTAATAGTAAAATACTTAAGAAGTGATGAGCTTTGAGTATTTGTTACCATTTTCTCATTACACTGTATTCATTTTTATTTATTTATTTTGGCACCCAGGATTGAACCCAGGGGCCCTTAACCACTGAACCACATCCCCAGTCCTTTTTTTTTGAGAGAGAGAGAGAGAATTTTTTAATATTTATTTTTCAGTTCTCGGCAGACACAACATCTTTGTTTGTATGTGGTGCTGAGGATCGAACCCGGGCCACACACATGCCAGGCGAGCACGCTACCGCTTGAGCCACATCCCCAGCCACTGCTTTTACCATTTTGAAACTTCAATTTGAAAAGTATTTCATTATTTTTATTTATTTATTTATTTTTGCGGGGGTACCGGGGATTGAACTCAGGGGCACTCAACAACTGAGCCACATCCCTAGCCCTTTTTTGGATTTTATTTAGAGACAGGGTCTCACTGAGTTGTTTAGGACCTTGCTAAATTGCTGAGGCTGGCTTTGAACCTGCGATCCTCCTGCCTCAGTCTCCTGAGCCACTGGGATTACAAGCTTCATTATTTTTTAAATACACATTTCTTGATTGATATGGAAGTGAAGCATGTTTCACATGTTTATTGTCATTTGCCTATTTATGCCCTTTTTCATTTAAAAATTTTATCCTTTTCTTATTTGCATGCATATTCGCTGGAATGGTCTAATTTTTCCCAAGGTAATTTAAGTGATATGCTTAGTTAACTGGATCCCTCAAAGTTACATTTTAACCACAGTTTTGTCCCTCAAAGACTCATTCTTCCTGGATTGGTATGCTTTTGCCATTGACTGAAGGATATCAACAACTATAGCAAACCATAAAAATAGTTACTGGGTTTGCTCTACAAATATTGAGATAACAACCACTCACAATCAAGTTTCTTGTGATATAGCTAATTTTTTAGTTTTGGAGAAAGTTTCCTTCCCTTCCAGAATGGATCTGCATCTCCCTGTTGATAATAAGGACAGTGTACTGTCAATCACTTTATACCTGGCTACCAGGAAGTTCAGATATGACCTTGGTTTTCAGCTACTGCAGGAGGGTTGACCCCCACGGTCTGATAATTTCATTTTTTTGTTATGATTTTTAATATTTATATGCTTTGTTGTGTACTGCCCCAGTACCTTTGTGGAATAGAGCTTGAGGTGAGGAGTGAAAATAAAGATATGGGGGAGGGTGACAGGAACAATCTACTTTTGATTTCTCAACATTGGAAAGGCAAGGCTGTGTGTACAGGGACCACTTTGAGGACCAACCACAGGACCAGCATCAGGGCAGCTGCTCATGTTTGCATTCTCCTACAGAGAAGGGCTGCCACGCCCACCACCCCTGCTGGCCCAGCCCAACATCCCCTTTGGGTACCCAGTCCATGGAGTAGAGGTGATGCCCCTGCACACGATTCTCATCCCAGGTAGGTATACCAGCATCCTAGAGGCTGCAGACATTATTCTTACTCTCCTTAGGGAAAAAGGAGGGAGAAGAAGGAGTCACTCATTGAGTGCCAGCTGTATACACAGCACAACTCAAGAAGCTTGGTGTGATGTCATTTAATGTTAACCTCCCTGGTTCCACAACTGGCAATCTCCCTTAGTGGCTGTGATCTTTCTGGGGAACAAAGAAAATATAGAAGAGGACAGAGAGCTGTGTGTCTCTAAGAATCTTAGGGCAAAGTTGACTCTTGGGAGTATTTTAGCATGAAGGGCAAAGACAACACATGAGCTAGTCTCCAGGGAGGGCATTTTGAAAAGCTTATTTCTGCTGGTTAGAACTTCCTCCATGGCAGATTTTTACACATCCCTGTAGTTCAGCATCACATCCCTTTTCAAAGCCAAGTGCAGTGTTACCAGAAGAGACAAGAAGCATGAGCCTGCATGTGCACATGTCTTCCCCCAGTGCAGAGACAATGGATTCAGTGGGCTGGGCTGATGGACTCTTCTGCTCTGGGATCTTGAGGCAAACAGCCCCACCATGAACTCTTCAAGTATATGCTGGGTGGCAATGACAGCTGGGATGGGGCATGTCTCCTGGAGCCAGATGAGCCCTCTTTAGGTCCTGTATCAATGAGCAAGAGCCAAATTACCTAAAGTCACAAGTCAAACAGGGAACAATGAGTAAGTGCCAGAGGCAGGTACCAGAGCTGGGGCTGAGCCTCCCAGATGGGACAAAGGGAAGAGAGAAGCAGGGCCGAGCCTCAGCCCCTCCTCCAGGTGAGCCGGCTCCCTTCATTTCTGTTCCTGCCCTCTTGCTTTTCAAACGCTCTACCGCTGAAATACAACCCCAGCCCTGAAATAAACTCTATCTATATTGCCAATTCTCTAGACGGTAAGAGTCTAGTAAGCTTACTCAGGCCACATAAAGAAGGTGTGTCTGAATTACAATTAAACATATTATAAAAATAGAGATTTTAAAGTAAATACATTTGGAGTGAACTGATAATGGATTTGAATAGTTTTTTGTTGTTGTTGTTATTATTGTTGTTTTTTGTTTTTTTGGTGCTGGGGATTGAACCCAAGGTCTCCCATATGCTGAACAAGTGCTTTAACTCTGAGTTGCAACCCCAGGCCTTTTTATTTATTTTGAGTCAGGGTCTCATCAAGTTGCCCAGGCTGGACTTGAACTTCAGATCTTCCTGCCTTAACCTTCCAAGTAGATGGGATTTCAAGTGTGTGCCACCATCCCCAGCTTTTGAATTTGGGATGATACTTTTTATTATGGTAAAATATGTACAACACAAACTATCATTTTGACCATTTTTTTAGAAGATAACCTTTTTTTTTTTTTTTTTTTGGTGCTGGGGATTGAACCCAGGTCAAGCACTCTACCAACTGAGCTATATCCCCAGCCCCAGAAGATAACTTTTTAAAATATATCTTCATTTTATTTATTTATTTTTATATGGTACTGAAGATTGAACCCAGTGCCTCACACATGAGAGGCAAGCACTCTACCACTGAGCTACAACCCTGACCCTCATTTTGACCATTTTTAAGCATATAGTTCAGTGGCATTGAGTATATTCACACTGTTGTACAACCATCACCCATCTCTAGACATCTCTAGAACTTCTTCACAATTCCCAACTGAAACTTTTTATTTTATTTTTATTTTCCACAGTGCTGGGGATGGAACTCAAGGCCTTGCACATGCTCAGTAAGCACTCTACCATTGAGCCACACCTCCAGCCCTCCAATTGGTACTTTTTTTTTTTTTGGTACTAGAGATTGAACCTAGGGACACTCAACCACTAAGCCACATCCTCAATCCATTTTTCATATTCTATTTAAGACAGGCTTTTGCTGAGTTGTTTAGAGCCTTGATAAGTTGCTGACGCTGACTTTGAACTCAGGATCCTCCTTTCTCAGGCTCCAGAGCCTCTGGGATTACAGGCATGCACCATCATACCCAGCTACTGCCGGGTTTCTGTTCTCGCGACTAAAAGGCTCAGGGGTCACTCTAGTTAAACTGGGCTAACTGGGCTGCACAAAATAACCACACAAGAGACACAAATACCTTTTTCTTTGGGGTCGCTGTGACGGCTCCTCTGACCTTAAGGGTCCACAGAAAGAGAGAGAGCGAGAGCACGCGCTGACCCCTTTTATTGAGGAGAAGCTATTCAAATGAGGCAAGGGGTCAGGTTTCATGGGGCTGAGTCTATCTTCATGATGTCCACTGTCAGCAGGTTGACTGACACCTGGGTAGGCCACACCCAAGAGCACAGTAAGAGGAGGGGACACACACAAGGCACTTCCATGGAAGATTCTATCCTAAACAGGACAAGGGGTTATATTACAAAGGAATAGGTGAGCATAGCTTCACCCATGGGGCTATAGCAAGACACACCCATTTCTGTGACTGAGCGCCTCAGCACCCAGCTGGGGAGTGTAACTCAGTCACCCATAAGGTTGGCCTCCCACAAGCTACAATTGGTACTATATACCCATTTAACAACAACTCCTCATTCCCCAGCCTCTGGCAATCCCCGTTCTCCTTTCTATCTCTATGAATTTTACAAATCCAGATCCCTTGTCTAAGGATGTCTCCATTGCTGCCTTCCCTTCAGTACCAGGAAGGAGCTGAGTGAATTCCCAGCATCCAAAGCTGAGGAAGGGCCCTGGAGGCCTTAGAACCACTTGGGTTTATGAAAGACTGTGGCACCATCTGACAGCTCTGGAGAGAAGAGGTTTGTCAGCCAACATTCTGGAAAGCTGGTGACACTTAGAGTCTCTCAAGGATGTGTAGTTAGGGGAGAGCATCAGGGATCCTTGGCATCCTCTCAGATGGCACTTTTTGTCCTTTTCCCTGTGTCCTCCAGGTCTCCAGTTTGAAGGTCCAGATGCCCCAGTCTATGAGGTAAGATTCCCCTTCCTAGCATTGCACTGAGCATCCTGCCGTTACTGCCCTTATCCAGATGAAATAGCCCGTGAGCCCAAGGTGGGCCATGAGGAGGATGGGTGTAGAAGCATGATCTTCTCAGCCTTGGGGGTGGCTGGAGTTGTGGGGAGAATTCCCAAGGCCACACAAAGCACTGGGCCACCACGGTGGCTGCTATTTCTGCTGCAAAGAAAGCTGCTAGCTTGTGTGGCCTCTGGCTTGTGTGGCCTCTGTTGAGGTCAGGGCTGGCAGGACAACAGTGCTCAGTGTCCTTCTTTCCCTACTGAATGCTCCAAGTCGAGATCTTTTGAAGGGATATCTGATTGGTGGGATATACCCTGGGTGAAATGTAACTTTAGTTTTCCTACCTCTGCATGCCAGATAGAAGCTGGAATGGTGATGAGTGAGCTAATTCTGTCCTCTGTGGGTCTTCTCTGGTTCCCCCACCCCTTGAGCACATCCCCAACCTTGTTACTGTCACTTTCTTGTTGCACTGTTTTTGTTTTTTTTTTGTTGTTTTTGTGGTGCTGGGGATTGAACCCAGGGCCTGTGTATGCAAGGTAAGCACTCTACCAACTGAGCTGTATCCCCAGCCCCTTTTGTTTTGTTTTATTTTTACATTTTTTGCTTGCAGTGCTGGGGATGGAATCCAGCGACTCATGAAAGGTGTTCTACCCATGAGCTATGCCCCAGTTCCTTCTGCTACCTTCTTCATGGTCCTTATCTGTAGCTGAGTAACTGTGTGTGGCTCTGTGCTGGTTGATGTCTTCCTCACTGGAATACCGTATTCATTCTCAGAGAGTATCTGTTGATTAAATCATATTTTCAGCAGGAGTGACAATCCAGTTGATTTTTTTTTTTTTTTTTTTTGGTACTAGGGATCGAAACCAAGGGCTCTCAAATGCTGAGCTTTATCCCTAGGCCCCTTTTGTATTTTATTTAGAGATAGGATCTTGCTGAGTTGCTTAAGGCCTTGCTAAGTTGCTGAGGCTGGCTTTGAACTCAGGATCCTCCTGTCTCAGCCTCCCAAGCTGCTGGGATTACAGTTTATTCTTTGTGTGTGTGTGTGTGTGTGCGTGTGTGTGTGATGCTGGGGACTGAACCCAGGTCCTTGTGCATGCAAAGCAAGTACTCTACCAACTGAGCTATATCCTCAGCCCCTACAGTTGATTTTTTACTTGTTATTTTTAATTATACATGACAGTAGAGTATATTTTGACATATTTATATAAACATGGAGTACATCTTATTCTAATTAGGATCCTAGTCTTGTGGTTGTAAATGATATTCACTGTGGTATATTCATATATGTACCTAGTAATCTTATGACAGATTCATTCTGCTGTCTTTTCTATTCCTGTCCCCCCTCACTTTTTTTCATTCCCCTTTGTCTAATCCAATGAACTTCTATTTCCCCCACACACACCTTGTTGTATGTCCACAGATCAGAGAGAACATTCAACCTTTGGTTTGGGGGATTGGCTTATTTCATTTAGCATAATAGTCTCCATATCCATCCATTTACTGGAAAAAAGTCATAAAGTCATTCTTTTTTATGACTGAGTAATATCCCATTGTGTATATATACCACATTTTCTTTATCCATTCATCTGTTGAGGGGCTCCTAGGTTGGTTCCATAGCTTAGCTCTTATGAATTGAGTTGCTGTCAACATTGATGTGGCTATGTCACTGCAGTATGCTGACTTTAAATCCTTTGGGTATTTTCATAAAGATACCTGACTATGACTGGGTGTGATGACACACAACTGTAATCCCAGCAATTCAGGAGGCAGAAACAGGAGGTTCACAAGTTCAAGACCAGCCTCAGTAATTTAATAATGCCCTAATCAACTTAGTGAGACTCTGTCTCAAAATAAAATATAAAAAGGGCTGGGGATGTGGCTCAGTGGTAAAGTGACTCTGGGTTCCATCCCCAGCACCAAAACCAAACAAATCTACTTGATTATTGCAGAAGACAAGAGCAGAGAGTAGCATGGAGGGTGGCAGTGGGGGTGGAGAGAAGAGGTGTATAGCTAGCTGCATGTCTAAGATAGAGCTGGCAGGGCTTGCCCACAATGGGCTGTAGGTGAGAGGAGAAGAAGAGAACAAGAAAAACTTCCTTTGGGGGGCTTGAGCAGGTGAGTGGACAAAGTGCCATTCACTAAGCAGGGAGAAAGGGGGTGAGTGGGCAATGGGTATCTATCCAGTAGTTTCTATCAGTATCAAAACTATCAGTAATTCAGTGTCTAAGACACTGAGTTGGAGTTGCTTGGAAAATTTCCTAGCAGGACCACCAACCAGGCAGCTAGATCACCAAAAGACATGATCTGGTTTTGAAACCATTCATAAATAATTGTTTCTTTAAAGTAATAAGAATGGATGAAATCCTTTAGCAGGAAAGTATGAAGTAAGAAGGGAAAAGGGTCTCCAACCAAGTCCTGAAAATCTCCCTTTGGAGGTTAGAGTGAGGATGAGATGGCAAATAGTCAAAAACAGCAGTAAGATCAGGCATGGTAGCCCATGCCTATAATCCCAGTAGCTCAGGAGGCTGAGGCAGGAGGATTGTGAGTTCAAAGCCAACCTCACAATTTAGCAAGACCCTAAGCAACTCAGAGAGACCCTGTCTCTAAATAAAATACAAAAAAAAGGGCTGGGGATATACAGTAATTAAGCACCCAGTACAAAACAAAACAAAAAAACCTCAAAAACAAAACAACAACAAAAAACCACCAGCCAAAAAAAAAAAAAAAAAAGTGTGTGTATATAAAAAATAATAAAATAAAAATGTACTCTTAAAACAAAACAAACAAAATTAAAAAAAAAATAAAAAAATAAAAAATAAATTAAAAAAATAAAAAATAAAAAAAATAAAAAAAAACAAAACAAACAAACAAAAAAAAACCCCAGGAGTAGGGCTGGGGGTGTGACTCAGTGGTAGAATACTCTCCTAGCATGTGTGAAGTCCTAAGTTTGATCTCAGTAACACAGAATAATAGCAAGAACAAATCTAGTAAGAATAAGAAGAAATCTTGCAAGCCAAGAAATACCCTATGTTTGCAGAAACAGTTCCTTAAACACACAGGAGTCCTAATACTTAGTCTAGGACTTAGTGGGTGGAGAGGATACAGCTGCAGCAGCCATTCCCTGCAAAACTAGAACTACAATGTCCTTCAGCCCTCCTGTGGTCTTTAGCTCTTCTGTGCTCTGCCCCCTGCTGGTCATCCTGTGCATGTGCTTTTCCTGAGAAAAGATACTTTCCTATCCTGGCATTTAGCATCTTTCTGCCAGGGGCCAGGGCCCTGGGGAAGGAAAAATGGGAAGTTATAGTTAAATGGATACAAAGAACCAGTTGGGATTGGTGAAGAAGTTATAGAAATGGATGATGGTTGCATAATAATGTGAATAAACTTAATACTACCCCAGGTCACCCTGACAGCTTCTCTGGGGACATTCAACACTCTCGCTGATGTCCCAGATGATATTGTGCAGGGCAGAGGCCAGAAGCAGCTGATCATTTCAACCAGTAGCCGGGAGCTTTTGAAGTTCATTCTCCAGCATGTGACATATACCAGCACAGGGTACCAGCACCACAAAGTGGACACGGGTGAGAACCTGTCTTTGGACCACAAATGTCTAAGGAACTAGAAAATACCACTGGGATTCCTCTTCAGTCTTCTTTCTCCAGGAAGCCTGCCTGTGTTTAAGATTCTTCATTTGCATTTATTTCTAATACCAGACTTCCCAATTACTGTATCCAATACTATTCCTACATTGCCATTGATCCCGTAGGGTGACTCAAGGACAGAACAAACCATTCATGAGGCTCCCATCACACAACAGTGGGCTCGCTGAGGAAACCACCTCTATTAGTGTTCTGTCATAACAAATACCTGAAATGATCAACTTATAAAGAGGAAAGGTTTATCATGGCCCACAGCTTTGGAGGTTTCAGTCCATGATTGGTTGGGCCTTTGCTTTGGGTCTGTGGAGAGGCAGCACATCATGGCATGGAGCGTATGGAAGCAAAAGAGAACAGAAGAGGCAGGGGCTAGGGTCCCACCATCTCCTCAGGGGCTCATCTGCAGTGATCTGAAGACCTCCCCATGCCCCGCCTCCTAAAGGCTCCTCCCCTTCCGGTGGTGCCACACTGGTAAGCAAGCCTTCAGCACATTTCCTTTGGGAGAGACTTACCCGAACCGAAGGACCATCCATTCTGTCTCCCATTCCCCAGGTCTCAAAGCTCAGTCTTCAGCTTTGAGAGGAGAGAGGAGGGAGCCAGTCTGTACATCAATATACTGGCCTGGGCTCTAACAGAAAGAGGACATGTGGGGGAACTCTCAGTTCTAAGGGCAGTGACTTTGTCTCCTCTCCCCGCTCCAGAAACCTCGGGAGAACAGTTCCTGCCATCTTCAAGGCAGCCTCGGTTTCCTTCTGGATCAGTTAAAATCACCCTTTTCTCTTCACTAGCCACACAGGATGCATTCCCAGGACACCAACAGAAGACAAATGCAACATGGGACAGATCACTCATCACCCCTAGCTAAAAAGATAGTTCTTCCCACCTTCAAGTTTTAAAACGTTTCCCTTCAGAAAATGACCCTGTGAGGTGAAACAGAGCAGGTACTGTTATCCTGATTTTGTAGGCAGAGAAGGCAGTGAAGTAATTTCTTCAAGGTGTCTCAGAGAGTACACAGCACAATCTTAATCCAGACTCTGGAATCCATAGCCCACTCCCCCCAGCACAGTCTCACAGGGGGAGAATGAGAGCTTCGGAGGCATTCATCAGGTTGTCCTAGGGACAAGTCAGGAGCCCACACGCCATAGGCTCTGTGGAGTCCTCAATCTTGTCCCTGCTAGGACTCACCCCACCACCTTCACCTGAGCCGATCAAGTCAGCTTCCTGGGGCAGCGTGGAGTTCCACCCAGAAGTGGTGCTACTCAGTCTTTGACCTCTTTTGTCCCTTCAGTGATTCTGACATCCAAATCCTCAGTGGCCAAGTTCCCAGTGACCATCCGCCATCCGGTCATGCCCAAGTTATATGACCCCGGACCAGGTAAGGCCCTTGTCCTTGGATCTCCACTGTGGTATCTTGTAGAGCTACTGGTTGAAATTTGGAGGAGATATCTCTGATATGGAGAACTGATCACAACCACAGGGCTGGTGGGATTCTTGAGCACAAGTTTTGTTCAAGGGAAAAAAAAATTAGAACACATTCCCCTAGTATTGCTTCACTGTATTTACTTACTATGTGGTTTCTGCTTATTTTGAAAAAGAAAATTATACCTTTTTAATTTTTTTTTGTACTGGGAATTGAACTCTAGGGCAATTAACTACTGAGTCACATTCTCCCTCATTTTTAAAAAAAAAATTTTTTTTAGTTGTAGATGGACACAATATCTTTATTTATTTATTTGTTGCAAGTAACATAATTTTTAAAAATTATATAATTTATTTTACAGTAGATTGCATTTTGACCCATAGTACACAAATAGAGTTCAGCTTCTCATTCCTTTGGCTATACATGGTTTATTTATTTATTTATTTACTTATTTTAAGTTACACATGGGCACGATCTATATTTTGTTTGTTTATTTATTGTGGTGCCCTGGATCGAACACAATTCCTCACGTAATCAAGCTAAGTGCTCTGCCACTGAGCCACAATGTCAGCCCTGTTTATTGATTTTTATGTGGTGCTGAGAATCAAAGCCAGTGACTCACACATGCTAGGCAAGCACTCTACTGAACTATACCCTAGTCCTCCCCACGATGTTTTTAAAATTTTTTTATATTTTGAGACAGGGTCTCACTAAGTTGCATAGAGCCTTGCTAAGTTGCTGAGGCTGTCCTTGAAGTTGTCATCCTCCTGTCTCAGCCTCCTGAGCCATGGCGATTTTAGGTGTGAGCGACTGTCTGGTGATTTATAACATTTTAATAAGTAATAGTAATAAAAATAGTGGTACTGGAGAATGAATAGATACACTTTGGAATAAAATTGGAAACCCAGAAATAGACCCAATACATGTTGGAATTTCACAGTGTGATAAAGGTAGCTTTTCAAATTAAGTGGGGCAAATTAACAATTTAAAGATGGATTAGTCAAGAAATTATGTGGGATCACTGTGTAGCTATGTGAAAGGTAAAAAGTTGAATCTATATCACAACTCATAGCAAGATAAATTTCAAATAGATCACATATCTGAGTATTTTTAAATGACTAAAAAATAACCCATAGAGTTTAAAAAGTAATGTTGGCATGTAAGGCATGACACAAAGCCTAGAGACTAAAACCATAAGATATATAACATTTTAGCCAGGCACAGTGGCCCACACCTGTAATCCCAGTGGCTCAGGAGTCTGAGACAGGAGGATCATGAGTTCAAAGCCAGCCTCAGCAAAAAGTGAGGTACTAAGCAACTCAGTGAGACCTTGTCTCTAAATAAAATATAAAATAGGGCTGGGGATGTGGCTCAGTGTTCAAGTGCCCCTGAGTTCAATCACTGGTACCCCCCCCCAAAAGATATATAACATTTTAGAATGTTTTTATGGCAGAAGCCCACCATAAGCAAAGTCAAATGACAATGGACACATGGGGGAAATGAACATCTTCAACACACATTAAAGTCTAATTTTACTTAAGGACACCTATAAATTAATAAGGAAAGAACATCCAATAGGGCTTTGGTAAAGCACTCAGTTCACAAAAAAAATATATTCCACAATATTTTTAGTGATTAAAATATATACTTTAACTGGGTGCAGAAACACATGCCTCTAATCCCTATGACTCAGGAGGCTGAGGCAGGAGGATTGCTAGTTCAAAGCCAATTTAGCAAGGCCTTAAACCACTCAGCAAGACTCTGTCTCTAAATAAAACACAAAAAAGGGCTGGGGATGTGGCTAGTGGTTAAGAGCCCCTGAGTTCAATCCCTGGTACCAAAAAAAAAAAAAAAAAAAAAAAATTCAATCCAGATGTGCTGGCACAAGCCTGTGATCTCAGAGACTCCAGAGGCTGAGACAGGAGGATCACAACTTCAAAGCCAGGCCCTGTGCACCTTAGTGAGACCCAGTCTCAAAAAAAAAAAAAAAAATTAAAAATTAAAAAATTAAAGGGCTGGGGATATGGCTCAGTGGTTAAGCACCCCAGGGTTCAATCTCTAGTATCAAAAAATATTAAATAAATAAATAAATGGATAGATAGATTGATTAAAATATTTGATGCTAAAAAAAAAAAAAAGTGCATATGGGGGGCTGGGGAAGTAGCTCGGGGGTAGAGTGCTCATCTAGAATGACCAAAACCCTGGGTTCAATCCTTAGTACAAAGGAAGGAAGGAAGGACGGATGGACGGAAGGAAGGAAGGAAAGAAAGAAAGAGGAAGGAAAAGAGGGATTCATTGTATACAAATGGAGCACAACTTTCATTTCTCTGGTGGTACATGATGTAGAGTCACACCATAGGTGCAGTCATACATGTACCTAAGGTAATTATCATTCCACCATCTTACTTACCCCCATGCCCACTCCCTTTCCCTCTCCTTGCTCTCCTTTGCCCAGTTGAAGTTCCTCCATTCTTCCCATGCCCCCCTCCCCCATTATGGATCAGCATCCACTTATCAGGGAGAACATTCTGGCCTTTGGTTTTTTGTGATTGGCTAACTTCACTTAGCATGATATTCTCCAACTCCATCCATTGACCTGCAAATGCCATAATTTTATTCTCTTATAATGCTGAGTAATATTGCATCATGTACATATACCACACTCTCTTTACCCATTTGTCTGTTGAAGGACATCTAGGTTGGTAAAAAAGGAAAAAAAAAATTTAAAGACTTTAAAGTGGGTAGCAGGGAGGATTAGTTCAGCAGGGTCTTGAGGACAATTTTTTTTTTAGTATGGGGTGGGAGGATAAAACCTAGGGGCACTTAACCCACTGAGCCACATCCCCAGCCCTTTTTAAATATTTTATTTAGAGACAGGGTCTCACTGAGTGGCTTAGGGCCTTGCTAAATTGCTGAGGCTAGCCTTGAATTCCCCATCCTCCAGCCTCAGCCTCCATAGTGAATGGGATTTCAGGATTGTGCTACCATCCCCAGCTTGAGGACACTTTACTTGCCTCTTTCCACTGGTCTCTTTTCCCCTTCATCAGATTCACTAGGAGCTGAAGTAAAGGTGCAAGACAAAAAAAAAAAAAAACTTTAGAGAGAGAGAGAGAATTTTTAAATATTTATTTTTTAGTTATCGGCAGACACAACATCTTTGTTTGTATGTGGTACTGAGGATCGAACCTGGGCCGCACGCATGCCAGGCAAGCGCACTACCACTTGAACCACATCCCCAGCCCAAGACAAAATTTTTAAGGGGACTCTGGAATGACTTCTGATTTCTGTCATTCTGAGAAAGAGGCTCTGCCTGGGGTTATGCACGCTCACCTACCCACAGTAGTAGGGTGTGGCTTTCAGCGGGAGCTAACTCCACCCACACCAGCCCTGCTGACATCCCCAAATTCAGCTGGGGGGTAGGGCTCCACCTCCACTGGCTGACTCCAGACCACCTACCGGCTCCAGTTGTTTTATCATGGGATCTTCTCCTTGGAAAAGCTGACCTTTCCCCAGTCTTTTACGTAAGTCACATGCCTCAGAATGGACAATTTAGTCCAGGCCTTGCAGTCTCCAAATGGACCTCCTTCCCTGCCGCGTCCGGCTAACGGAGCCGAGTCCGGCGAGGGACGTTGGGGTTAAAAATACACAGGACAACAAGGTTCTTCATCCAGGAGGGAGCATGTGCGCGCGCGCTTTATTGCCAAATTTGTTCCCCTTATATATCTTTTTAACAGCTGCGGGAAATTACTCAAAAGTGAGGAGGGGAGAGTAATAACTGCGTCCTTGGGTTACCGTCACGTCACCGTCCCCTATCAGGAGGCTCGAACAGGTCAAGATGTTCCCGAGACACATATGTGCGAGGCAGATAAACAGGGAACCGCAAGCCTGTGTCATGGCCTTGTGAGCTGGCCACATTGACATGCATAACAAAGAACTGGGGGTTGAATCCCCAGGGGCCAGGGCGGGCCTACTATCAGCAAGTCCCCCTTTTTTGTTTTTTGCATGTCAATGGGAATCAAGTAGCCCCTGTCTTAGGTCGTCCACCGCCCTTGCACTGCTTACCCGTCTCTGGGGAGGCCCCATTCCCCTGGCTTAGGTTGCAGTGCAAGCGTGGAAGTTGCCCGTCACTGGGTACTACAAGATCAGCTCTTGTCCTACGTAAACGGACACTTTTTAGTTAGGATGTCATGGCCAGCAGGACACAACTGCAGATCCCAGTCATCATCTTTGCCAGTGGGATAGCTATGACCAGGGCGCTTTCTGAACGTAAGGGTCTGGGATGACGGCACCAAGTCGGCAGGGTAATTAGGGACCTGGGCAAAAGCAGGCATACATAGGAGGGCTCGGGTATTGGCTCCTGTCCAGTTACATCTCATCTCCGGATGGGTCGTAAGTACACCTCGTGGGCGGAGTCGTCCATCTCCAGGCGTTGGTAGTGAACCTGTATTGGCTTGGAGGTTAAAATGTTAATCTGGTCCTTAATGAATTGAGTTATCCTATTTGCAACACAAGGTCCCTAATAGTGCCAGATAGGGTCTGCACATCTATAAGCTGCTGAGATAGACGGTGATAAGAATGTATAGCCGTACCCAGTCCAGTTGTAGAACACAAATGATATAAATAAATCTCCAACATGTTTTTTCTTTTGAGCCTAAAATTACCATACAACTTTAGAACACCAGCTTGATACAATGTTCTTTTGAAGCTTCTACCTTACAGACTTGTATACCTGGAAGATATGAACACATTAACAGCACCATAATTACATTGATGATTTTTATTAACCAAGGTTGTTGTTTAACCATAGTTGTATAATTTTTAATTCCTTCAAGATTACTTGCTCAAAAAACTTACATATATAACCAACATACACAGACCTTCTTTATCACTTGCTTAAACCCTCTTATTTACTTAATCACATAGACTCTCTTATCCAGAAACACATTTTCCCTCTATTAAATCCATACCTAGAACCTTCTAATTTCTCTTTCCCATCTGTTAATTCCTTCTTTATTCACATTTTGAACCAATCCGTGTAAATTTCTGAATTTAGGCAAATTATTCCATTTCAATAAGAGATATTTTGTTATTTGCACAATTAATCACATCTGTTTACTATTTCATGAAAACATGAACAATGTTTAAGTGTATAGAATTATATTGTTGTAGGGACGGACAAGGCAAGGCACCTAAGATAGCACCAAAGATAGGGAAACAGTCTTATTTGGTTGCAGCCAGAACCTGACCAGTAATATGAGGCCCATCTATATCTTTGCATGCTCGAATCATGTCATCTATACTTTTGGCCCGGGAGGACTTAATAGCATTTTGGCAGTAAGTGTTAGCGTTTTCATATGCCAGTTGTCTAATAAGTGGCATAGCCTGTTCCAGATTAGGGAATATTTTTCCAGCCGCCTGCATTAGGCGGGCTATAAAGTCCTAATAAGGTTCAGAGGGCCCTTGAGAGATCTTGGAAATTTTTGCTTCAGTCTTAGAAACGGGCAGGGCTTTCCAGGCATGGACCGCAGCTGAGGCTATCTGAGCATAAACACCTGGGTCGTAACTAATTTGTTGGCCTATGGTGGCATATTGCCCAGTTCCTGTTAACATTTCAGCATTTCGCTGTTGATGGCCCGCATTCAGGTTAATCTGAGCCAGCTCGCGGCACCTTTCATGATATTCACTTTTCCACAACAAGAAATCCCCTCCGGACAACACAGCCCTGCGAAGCTGTTGCCAAATTAAATCCCAATCATTGTTATTGAGAAAGCCTCCTGTCAGAAACCAAGGACAAGCCTGGGCTATAACTTCAAAGAATTCGGTTGCAGTCTCTTTAAATTACCTTTAAACCAATCCTCCCCCTTCTACCTTTAGAAGGTGAGCCCCGTCCGCTTACCCCTACTTTCCGGATCTCGGTGGAACCTCCAGATGCCGCGTCCGGCTAACGGAGCCGAGTCCGGCGAGGGACGTTGGGGTTAAAAATACACAGGACAACAAGGTTCTTCATCCAGGAGGGAGCGTGTGCGCGCGCGCTTTATTGCCAAATTTGTTCCCCTTATATATCTTTTTAACAGCTGCGGGAAATTACTCAAAAGTGAGGAGGGGAGAGTAATAACTGCGTCCTTGGGTTACCGTCACGTCACCGTCCCCTATCAGGAGGCTCGAACAGGTCAAGATGTTCCCGAGACACATATGTGCGAGGCAGATAAACAGGGAACCGCAAGCCTGTGTCATGGCCTTGTGAGCTGGCCACATTGACATGCATAACAAAGAACTGGGGATTGAATCCCCAGGGGCCAGGGCGGGCCTACTATCAGCACTTCCCTCCATATCTTCCTGAGGAGAATGACCAGGTAGGCTTCTCCTAGGGCTTGGATCTGATGGCAGGAACAGATCTCAATTTCTTAAGACCTGGGTTCTGTGACTCTCCTCCTTGGACCTCTTGAGTGGTGAAGCTCTGAGCACATTAACTTCTAGTATTAAGATGGAAGCAGGGTGCCTGTAAAATGCTAAAGAGTGAGTGGAAAGAAAAAAAAAAAAGGGAAGCATTCTAACAGACAGTAGGAAGATGGCATAGCAGAGCTCACAGAACCAGGAAAAGGAAAAGATGTAAAATTTCAGCAAACTGGGTGTTGTCAATGCCTTCAGTTTCCAATCAAGTGACATGTGGCATGAAGAATCCCTCAGGGCAGGCGCCTGATGGAGTACACCTGTAATACCAGGGGCTCTGGAGACTGAAACAGGAGGATTGTGAGTTCAAAGCCAGCCTCAGCAATTTAACGGGATCTTTTCTTCAAATAAAATATAAAAAAGGGCTAGGGATGTGGCTCAGGGGTTAAGGGCCCCTAGGTTCAATCCCCAGTACCAAAAAAAAAAAAAAAAAAAAAGGAAGAAGAAGCCCTCAGGAGGCTGGGGTGTGGCTCAGTGGTAGAACACTTACCTAGTGTGTAAGGCCCTGGGTTCAATTCCCAGCACTGGTAAAATAAAACCAAGCGACATCAGAGAGCAAGTCAAAACAGTGAGGCTTCCTGCAAGACAAAACTCTGGCATCTACTCTTTTTTTGTTCAGAGAAGAAGCTCAGAAATCTGGTGACCATTGCCACCAAGACTTTCCTTCGTCCCCACAAGCTTAAGGTCCTACTCCAGAGTATTCGAGAGTATTACCCAGATGTGACTGTGATCGTGGCTGATGACGGCAAGAAGCCCCTGGAAATTAAAGATGACTATGTGGAGTATTATACAATGCCCTTTGGGAAGGTATGTCCCTCTCAGATCTGGGGGAACTTTGCTCCTTGGACAAGAGGGCCCCAGAGTCAAGTTCTGCCCTGATGGGGCTACTATAGTGGTCTCCAAAGACAAGAGGAGTCCTGGAGTGGGAGGGCCTGGGGTCTCTCCCTGTGAGTCCATTTGCTAACTCCAGATTCAGAAAGAAATCTGGTCACCCTCATATTTCTGCATTAAGAAGCGGTTATTTCATTTTCCTTCATATTTGGTGTGGAAATGACAAGGGGTCCTTATAAATAACTTGCCGTCTCTGACATCCCAAGGATTCTTGAAGTGTAGCCCCCAACAGCAGAGAATTCTCTCTTCCCCACATGCCTTCCTGCATGGGTAAAGGAGGAAATGATTATAGTACTTTTCAGATGTCCCCCAAACTTGACATCTCTTAGGAGGTAGAAAAAGAATCACAGGAATTCTGTGAGATGAAAAAGTTCTTCTCTCCATTCATGGAGTCCACAAGGCCAGTGAAGACTTTTTAAAAATATCTTTATCTTGTTTATTTATTTTTATGTGGTGCTGAGGATCGAACCCAGTGCCTCACATGTGCGAGGCAAGCACTCTGCCACTGAGCCATAACCCCAACCTCCCAATGAAGACTTTCTAACTTTTCTTTGTCCAGAAAGTCACTGTCTCTTACTGTGTTTCCCTGAGACATGGGCTCCCTTTGCCCAGCTTTTCAACCTTGGCCGTGTATTGGCTTCACCCCCACAGATTCTGACATAATCCATGAGGGGGTACAGCCTGGTTATGTGCTGGGAGCCATTAGCCAAGTAGGTATGACAATTTCCTTGCCAGCGTACCCCATGTTGCTTAGTGGAAGGACTCGTGGAAATAGGACATTTTGCAGTGACATTGCATGTAGTGACCTTGCTCAAGGACCAGGGCGGTTCCAGGTTTAGGGTGTTCCCAGTTTAGGATAATCGGGTTTAGGGCGTTCCCGGTTTAGGATAATCGGGTTTAGGGCGTTCCAGTTTAGGGCGTTCCAGGTTTAAGATTATTCCTGCTGGGAATAGGGCGTATCCTGCTGCCTGAGTTCCCCTTGAATTCTCACGGGATTCAGACAGTATTTTTTGGGAGACAGAAGCCCAGTGGAGGTGGATTTGGGCAGAGAACGTGGATTTCCCCAGAACGTGATTGTAGACGGCTGGTGTGAGTTCGGGAATAAAGAGTTGCTGTTTGAATCTACAAGCTGTGTGGTGGCTCGTGATTTTGTGCCCAGCCAGACTGCGGCATTTGTGCCCAGCCAGACTGCGGCAGTTATGGGGAAGCATCCCCAGCGATTCTCCTTGTTAGCCAAGGTGGGCAACTGCTGATCTAAGTTTGTGCCACTTACAGGGTTGGTTTGCTGGTAGAAACCTGGCCATATCTCAGGTCACCACCAAATATGTTCTCTGGGTGGACGATGACTTTGTCTTCAACAACAAGACCAAGATTGAGATGCTGGTGGATGTCCTGGAGAAAACCGAGTTGGATGTGGTAAGGGACAGTTACCAATTTTACCCCCCCAGCAATCTGTAGTGGCAGCGAAGGGGAGGGCTGGAGAAAAAGAGAGGAAAGGGCACCGAGAGGGAAGGAGGGAGAGAAGCTGATGCTACAGGTGACAGATGAATAAGTCCGCACAGCTCTGGGCCTGAGAGTACTGCACAAGGAACCAAGGAACCAGGAGATGTGAGTTCTGCTTTTGCCTCCACACTTGTTTTTCTTTGAGCAAATACACCCTCCCCTTAAAATTCACAGTTGTTCTACTTTTATTTTTTATTCATTTTTTTTAAAGAAAGAGAGAGAGAGAGAGAGAGAGAGAGAGAGAGAATTTTAATATTTATTTTGTTTTTAGTTATCGGCGGACACAACATCTTTGTTTGTATGTGGTGCTAAGGATCGAACCCAGGCCGCACACATGCCAGGCAAGCGCGCTACCGCTTGAGCCACATCCCTGGCCCCACTTGTTCTACTTTTAAAATGGTGTGTTTGTGCATCACTTCCAAGTCCTTCAGAGGACCTATGGGAGATTAAAAAGATCCGTGCTTTGGTTCTGTCACAGAACATTTTTTTTTTAAACAGGGTAAAGCCACACTTATCTAAATGCTTGAGACCGGAAGTGCTATGTAATTTGGATTTTAAAAACTTTTGGAATATTTGTTTTGTTTGGTGGTGTTGGGGATTGAACCCAGGGCCTTGTGCATGTGAGGCAAGCACTCTACCAACTGAGTTATACCCCAACCCCAACTTTTTTTTTTTTTTAAAGAGAAAGAGAGAGAGAGGGAGAGAATTTTTTGTATGTGGTGCTGAGGATTGAACCCGGGCCACACGCATGCCAGGCGAGGGCACTACCACTTGAGCCACATCTCCAGCCCCCAGCCCCAACTTTTTGAATAGTTGTATATACACAATGAGATATCTTGGATGGGACCCAGATCTAAACATGAAATCCATTTGTTTCATATATACCTTATACACATATCCTGAAGATAATTTTATATACTATTTTGGGAGTGGGGGTACCAGGGATTGAACTCAGGGCCACATCCCCAGCCCTATTTTGTATTTTATTTAGAGACAGGGTCTCACTGAGTTGCTTAGTGCCTTGCTTTTTGCTGAGGCTGGCTTAGAACTCGAGATCTTCCTGACTCAGCCTCCCAAGCTGCTGGGATTACAGGCATGCACCACCATGCTGGCAATTTTATACACTATTTTAAATAATTTTGTGCATGAGGCAAAGTTTCCTGGTATAGAATTTACCATTTGTAGGGTCATGTTGCCTTTCAAAATGTTTTGGGTTGTGGACCATTTAGGATTTCAGATTTCAGTATTAGGAAAGCTTAACTTGTAGTACAAATTTTAAAAGCCACATGAGCCCAGTGGCATTTTAAAAAGAGGAAAATAATAAAAACATCAAAAGTCAATTAACTAGCCAGGCACAGTGGTGCACACCTGTAATCCCAGCAGCTCTGGAGGCTGAGGCAGAAGGATCTTGAGTTCAAAGCCAGCCTCAGCAACTTAGCAAGGCATTGAGCAACTCAGTGAGACCCTGTCTCTAAATAAAATATAAAAGGGATTGAGGATATGGCTCAGTGGTTGAGTGCCCCTGAGTTCAATCCCCCGGTACCAAAAACAAACAAACAAACAAAAAGTCAATTAGCTGAGCTGGGCACAGTGGCACACACCTATAATACCAGCAATTTAGGAGGCTGAGGCAGGAGGATCTCGAGTTCAAAGCCAGCCTCAGCAGATTAGCAAGGCACTGAGCAACTCAGTGAGACCCTGTCTTTAAATAAAATATAAAAAAAGGTTGGAGGGCTGAGGATGTGGCTCAGCGGTAGAATGTTTGCCTTGCATGTGCGAGGCACTGGGTTAGATCCTCAGCCCCACATAGAAATAAATAAAACAAAATAAAGGTATTGTATCAATTTACAACTACAAAAAATATATTTTAAAAAGGGCTGGGGATGTGGTTCAGTGATTAAGCCGTTCAATCCCCGGTACCAAAAAAAAAAAAAAAAAGTTTTTCAATTAAGTATAGAAAAGAGAAGAAGACAAGGAAATGTATCCTAAGGTAAGGTAGCATGACCACAGTAGAAAATCCCCAGGGCATCTGAATGAACTCAGACATGTTGGTTTCCCCATACCAACAAGTCACAGTAGCTTACACAAGAGGGAAGGTGTAGTTTCTGCTCTTTTGAAACTCCATGCTGGCAGTTTGGTCAGCTTCCAAGAGCATCCTAGACATCTGCTTCCTCTTGTCACCCCTTGATCCCCCTACCCCACCCTCGCAGGCCAGAAACAAGGGGGAGAAGGAAGTCCAGGGCAAACAGGTTTCTGTTTCTTTTCTTTCTGTTTTTTTTTTTTTGTGTGTGTGTGTGTGTGTACCAGGAATTGAACCCAGGCGCGCTTAACCACTGAGCCACATCCCCAGCCTCTTAATTTTTTTTTAATTTGAGACAAAGTCTTGCTAAGCTCCATAAGGTCTCACTAAATTGCTGGGGCTGGCTTTGAACCTTGATCCTTGATCCTCCTGCATTAGCCTGGGAAGCCTCTGGGATTATAGGTGTGCATCACCACGCCTGGCCTGCAAAGGTTTCTTTTAAGGACATGAGCTAGATGTTGCACACACTAGTTCTAAATCATATCCCTCCAGTCAGAATTTAGCCACCAGATTAAACTTTGATGCCAGGGGGTGTGGGAAATGTCATCTTTAGTTGGCTAATTGACTTTAACTTAATTTATTCCACTTAAAAACTCAGAGGGTTCATTTATAAAAAGGAAGGAAGAAGGAAAAGATGAGAAGGAACAATGAGTAGACCTCATTGTGTCACCTTTAAATGATGGTGATTGTTTCAGGACTAGATATACAGTCTGCCCCTGGTATTGGTGAGTTCTATAACAGAGGACCTACTCAACCTCTGATCAAAAATGGCATGGGGTGGAGTTATCTTGTTGCTGACATGTACTAGGTAGTTAGACCACTTGAGGGTCACGACTATACTGAATCTGTACAAGTTTTCATTTCTTATCATTATTCCCTAAACAATACAGTGTAACAACTACATTGTGTTAGGTGCCATAAGAAATCCAGAGATGATTTTT
This sequence comes from Marmota flaviventris, assembly GCF_047511675.1. Classification (NCBI taxonomy): domain Eukaryota; kingdom Metazoa; phylum Chordata; class Mammalia; order Rodentia; family Sciuridae; genus Marmota; species Marmota flaviventris. Next base: position 53,214,660 of record NC_092514.1, on the reverse strand, counting down.
TTTTTTTCCAGTGCTAGGGATGGAACCCAGGACCTCAGCTAGGCAAGTGCTTTACCATTGAGCTACACCTCCAGCCCTAGAGAAAATGTAAAGTATACAGGAAGATGTGCTTAGGTTATTTGCAGAAATTGTGCCGTTTCATACAAAGGACTTGAGCATCTGTATCTGCAGAGGGTCTGAGAACTGGCTCTCCATGGATACCAAGGATGATGGTACTTGCTCATCCTGTTTTGCTGAAGCTCAAACATTTAAATGCATTTATCTCCCATGGGTGCATGGACAGGCAGCATAGAGAAGTAAGCCAAGATCAGTCAAAAAGGGAGGAAGGCGACTTAGGTACATCGCCTTCTGCAAGGAGATCTGGCAAAGCACACTTCACAAATGGACCATTGAGAATAGGCAGCCTCTTGCCTAAACTAAGATAACGGAAAGGAGTGCTGAGAGATCTTGCAGGACAGGAGAGCTCGTGCCCCTGTGATCAGAACATAAGGTAGCAGTTGCCTGACTTTTGGATTTGGGAAATGCTGTTCACATCAAGGAGATCGGGGAAGGCAGGAATTCAAAGCTCCAAAGGGCCCCGCAGCAGTATGTTACAAACTGTGGTCGCAGAGCAAGAAGAGAGTAACTGAGGGATGGTTTGAAGGGCAAATCCAGAACGGGTGCGATTCTCATCACACGGGGGTGTAGTCCAGTGGGGCTTCCTGGAAGAGGCAGGATGCTCTCAAACCACATCTCTGTGCCCTCTGGCTAGGTGGGTGGCAGCGTGATGGGGAACGTGTTCCAGTTCAAGCTGTTGCTGGAACAGAGTGAGGCTGTTGACTGTCTTCACAAGAGGAACGGATGGTTCCAGCGCCTGGACGGCTTCCCCCACTGTGTGGTGACCAGTGGCGTTGTCAACTTCTTCCTGGCCCACACGGAGCGACTCCTTAGAGTTGGCTTTGATCCCCGCCTGCAACGTGTGGCGCATTCAGGTGGGAGGCTGGAGAAGCGGGGAAGGGAGCCGGGCTGGGTATACCCCTCCGCAGGGCGTTCTCACCAGTGGGTCTCCTTCCTCTTTCACCCCAAACTAGGGAGCTCATGATCTTTCTTGCCTCCCTCTCTCTTCACCTGTCTTCCACTTCCGTGCCTCTCCCAGGCTGTCCCTGCCCATCTGAGATGCCTCTCCCCTTCATTCCTCTACAGCTCTGTTCTGCTTTGCGGTCTCTTTTCCCCAGAAGTCCTCTTCTATTAAAGCGCTGCTGGTAACTGCCCCTGCCTCTCTCTCTCAATCCTTGCAAACGGGAGCCCACAGTTCTGTTCCGTAGAAGCCTGATCATGCCTCTCTGCCTGAGAAATGAGTTTATTGCCTCCTAACACATCGGGACAGGCAGGTTCCTGGAGTTCGGGGTGTGGCTTTACACGGAGCTGGACCTCTCTAGCTTCTCCCTTGGCCGCCCTCCCAGAGCTGCATGCAGGAGGCTCTCTGGCGGCAGCTCTCATTTCTTCTCCCGCTCTCCCTCTCTTCACAGAGTTTTTTATTGATGGGCTGGGGAGTCTGCTGGTGGGCTCATGCACAGATGTGGTTGTCGGTCACCAGCCCCGCAGTCCATCGGAGGACTCGGAGTTGGCCGCCCAGGAGAAGACCTACAGCATATACAGGACCAACACCAGGGCTGGGGTCCAGTTCAAACTGGCTCTCCACTACTTCAAGAACCATCTCCAGTGCTCCACATAAAGGTGCAGAGCGCAGGAAAAGCTCTAGACTGACTGGTTGTGGGTATCGACAACAATGGAACTGGCAAGGGCTACCGGAAGGCGGACTCCTAACAAGATGATCAGCGAATTTGCTTGTGGATAGGGCAAGTTGGATGTCTCAATCAAAGGTTAAGGGTCATTGTCAATGATCAGGGCAACGGAGACTACATTAATAACAGTAATTATTTGTATGATGCCTTCCCTTTTATGAAGCATTTTCACATAGGAGTATATTACAATATTACAACATCACATCTGATTTCACACAAAAGAATATATTGGTTGTTGGTTGGTGTCCTCTGTCAAGAGAACAATTGCTGGATCCTTGAGGATTATTTGATGCAAATCATATGACAATCAGAAACATCATGTGTGTGTGTGGGGGGGGGGGGGGTAAAGTTCATTGGATTAGACAAAGAGGAATAAAGAGAAGGGAAGGGGGATGGGAATAGGAAAGACAATAGAATGAATCAGACATACTTTCTTATGTTCATATGTGAATACACAGCCAGCGTAACTCCACATCATGTACAACCACAAGAATGGGAGTTATACTCCATGTATGTATAATATGTCAAAATACACTCTACTATATATCTAAAAAGAATGTTAAAAGAAAGAAACGTTATATCCAGCATCACCATCATCCACACATCTTTTTATTTGGTTCTATCTTGTGGATTCCAAAAAGTGAATGACCAGCAGCCTTGCCTTGGGGAGTTTGTAGCCTGGTTCAGGTGGCAGTGGACCTGGTGGTTAGAGCTGCCAAAAAACAACTCCTAATAAGATGCACATTGATGCACCAGCTGGTGGGTAAGAACGGTGAGTATGTGTAGGTGTAGATGTATCATTCATGAGGTATGACACCAAACTTGACATTGGCAATCAGATGGTTGTTGAATGCTATTCAAGCAGGATACCAGGCCTGAAGAATTCCTGCACAAACAAAACCGACTGGATCTTAAAGACGGCCATAACGCTGCTTACACTGCAAAATACAAGTGAAACTTCTGTCATTTCTGGTAAATGCTTACATTAGACAGAAACAAAACTTAACCTTGGCTAACCACAAGCAGCCAACGAACATATGATTATGTGAATTGCTTCTTCTTCAAATAAACTTTAAATTTTTTGATGTGCCTTAGATTTTCTTCCACAAGGTAAAATTACAATAATCTTATTTTTATAAAAAAAATTTAATAATTTTCTTTTTAAGAAGATTTAAGATGTTATTCAAGTAATTTGGGGGGTGTACTGGGGATTTAACTCAGGGGCACTCGACCACTGAGCCACATCCCTAGTCCTATTTTGTATTTTATTTAGAGACAGAGTCTCACTGAGTTGCTTAGTGCCTCGATTTTGCTGAAACTGGCTTTGAACTCATAATCCTCCTGCCTCAGCCTCCTGAGCCACTAGGATTATAGGCGTGCACCACTGCACCTGGCTTCAAGTAATTTAGATTTTTAAATGTGATATTTGTTCATTGTAAATTCTTTTAATGGATAACTTTGAATATTCTAGAAGAAAAATAATTTCTAAAAATGTAAAAAGGAATGCTAAGTTTTAAATTTACTAAAGTTGCTTCAATTAACCCTCAAGGTCAATTCTGTAGACTTAGGACCATAGTTACACTTAATTTTTTAATTCCTTAGATATTTATTGCTTAGTGCTGGTCCACAGGAGATAAGAAACCCCTGTCCAAATTAATCAGTATATAGCTTCCTTCATCAAGAAAGTCTTCCATGAAAAAATGTCAGCTCAACTAAGAGTTGTGCTTACAGATGTATGGTGGGGCTCCTTATCAGAGTTTTTGCTTTCTATGTTTACTTGCAGTCTGAAAATAATTGCTAAGAGCAGTGAGAAATTAAGATACTTAGAAAGCACATTTACTTTTATTACAGTATGTCATTATAACTGTTCTATTTTATTACTAGCTATCATTGTTAATCTCTTTCTGAGTTCTATTAATAAATTAAACTTATCATAGATATTTATGTATAAGAAAAAGCATAGTATATGAAGGATTTGGTACTAACCACAGTTTCTGGCATCCCCTGGGGTCTTGGAACATATTCCCTACTGACATTCAGCTTCACAGCTCAGAGATCATACCAGTGACCATACTTTGACTAGCCTTGCTTTTGGTTAGGGGGTCAGGAAACATTTTTGTAAGGGACCAGGTAATAAATATTTTAGGCTTTCTGAGCCACATAAGCTGTCTTATGTTATTGTTTGTTTTTTGTTTTTTTAAAAATTTTTTTTATTGGTTGTTCAAAACATTACAAAGCTCTTGACATATCATATTTCATACATTAGATTCAAGTGGGTTATGAACTCCCATTTTTACCCCAAATACAGATTGCAGAATCACATCGGTTACACATCCACATTTTTACATAATGCCCTATTAGTAACTGTTGTATTCTGCTACCTTTCCTATCCTCTACTATCCCCCCTCCCCTCCCCTCCCATCTTCTCCCTCTACCCCATCTACTGTAATTCATTTCTCTCCTTGTTTATTTTCCCATTCCCCTCACAACCTTATGTTATTGTTAAAACATTGTAAAACCCATTCTGAGAGCTCTAGGGGCCATCCAAAGACAAGCCACAGGCTGTCTGCGGCCATGGGCTGTGGTTTTTGCTTTAGACTAGAACTATTTTTAGAGTACAAGTTATGTGAAAAAAATCTTGATTATAAAAATATAATTATGGATGTTGCTGAAATGAAAGCAAGGAAGTTAAAGTGAGTGGGATAAATATATGATCATTTATAAATTTTACATATGTGTATATGTGTGTTGTTCTTACTCATCTAAACATCAACAGCCCATCAATTAAACCCCCAGATATGCACAATAATAATTAAATTCTATTGCCTACTTTTGATCACCTAAACCACAGATTTAAAATATTTTCCATTTCAGCTGGGCATGGTGGGGACACCTGTAATCACAGCCATTCAGGAGACTAAGGCAGGAGGATCCCAAATTGAAGGCTGGCCACAGCAATTTATAAAGGCTCTGTCTCAAAAATAAAAAATAAAAAAGGGCTGAGGAGATAGCTTAGTGATAAGAGTGCCCCTGGGTTCGATCCCCAGTACAGAATTTTTTTTTTCCATTTTACCACAAAGGTAAGAGGATAGAACATAAATTTTAATAGCTTCTTAGCTTCATTTTTTATAGATTTAAATATTTAAACATAAGGGTGTGGGTTTTCATTTATCCCAAGCCTAGTTCCATAATAAATGACTGCTTCCTGATTACTCACATTCTTGACTTAGGTGATAACCTTGTGCCCTTTATGGCAATTATACCTTCTCCAACATCTCCCAATAGGGCCCTTTGACGTGCTGTAGTTAACGTATCAGCGTGTTCAGACACATTTTCCTCTCTATCCCAAGATCTGGTCGAGAGGAATAGTCAAAATGGAGCTGCCTATCCTGTGAGCCAATAATCCCCCCTCCAGGAAGCTACCATGAACTGTGTGACTCACTCCTCAGCTCCAACGTATATGACAAGAGAGGCACAATCCTGATCCTGTGTCTGAGCAGATGGTCTTTTCTTGGAATTGGAGTTGAGTCTGAGAAACACCACATCTGGCTGGTGGGTGGTTGCACTGGAGACATTACACCTAGAAGCTGCAGAGCATTGGGCACTGTGTGGACTGAGGGGCAGAGGTGCTATTCTGCGGCTAGAGAAGAATTCAGCAGCTGTACTGAGAGCAGCAGGGATGAGGTCTGCCTACCCACTTTTTATAAATTTCAAATGGAAGGATCTTACTGCCCTAGGGTTTTGGAAGACACCAAGCCCTTTCGTTTCTTTTTGCTTACCCTAACTTGAGTTGGCTCCTTTTGCAAATAACCAGTGTCCGAAATAACACAGCTTTTCTGATGTGTGCCTGTTTTCAAAACAAAAGAACAAAAGATTTTTTCCTCAAGTGGTTTGGAAGCAAAAATCAGGTCACAGTAACAGCCACAAAAGCCTTGAATTTCAGATACAACCAACAGTTTGGACCAAACTGATGACAGAAGTGTCCTTCTACTAAATTCCAAATTCCAAGACAAATTAGGTACAAATATCCAAATGATTGTGTGGGCCTCCAAGAGAGCTCAGGCCTGCCCTCTCTGTTCCTGACTACTCTTTTTTTTTTTTTCTTTCTTTTTTTCCAGTTACTTTGATCTTCAAAGAGAGGAATCTTACTGGCTACGGGGTTATGGTCTTTTTCTTTTTTTCTCCTTCATATCTTTATTCCTTCTTCCCCTTTCCTTCTCTCTTCCCTCCCCTTTTTTGAAAGAGAGTTGGGGGAATCTTGCTGTGTTACCCAGGCTGATCTCTAGCTCCTGGGCTCAAGTGATCCTCCTGCCTCAGCCTCCTCAGTGCTGGAATTATAGATGTGTGTTACTATGCCCAGCTTGGAATTTTTGTGGCACCAAGAATTGAACCAGGGGCACTCTACCACTAAGCTACATTCCCCCCCCCCCCTTTTTTTTGAGATCAGGTCCCACTAAGTGCCCAGGCTGGCATTCTCCTGTCTCCTGAGTTGCTGGGATTATAGGCATGTATGTGCCTCCATACCATATTTTTTTAATTTTTTTTAGTGTTTTATTGTTTTTATTTGTTCTTTTTAGACATACATGACAGTAGAATCTATTTTGATATATTTATACAAACATGATTGTTTTATTTATTTTTTTTTAATTTTTATTCTAATTTGTTATATATGACAGCAGAATGCATTACAATTAACATGGTTGTTTTTTATTTTGAGGAGGGGAGTTACATGGGATTGAACTCAGGAGCATTGAACCACTGAGCCACATCCCCAGCCCTATTTTGTATTTTATTTAGAGACAGGGTCTCACTGAGTTGCTTAGCGCCTTGATTTTCTGAGACTGGCTTTGAACTTGCAATCCTCTTGCCTCAGCCTCTGGGGTTATAGGCATGTACCACTGTGCCCGCAGTTTTTTGATTTTTGATAGATACAAAATACAAAATGCTACCACAATAAGTTTATCTTTGAGAATGTTTTCACCTTCAATCACCAGAAACTTGGCCCAAACTGTCTTAAACTATCTCAAATAATTTGAAACCCAGAGGTGAGGCAGATGGCAATGTCCTATGATCCACAGGGAAGGAAGGGATTTCAAGCGTTGGCAGTGGAGCGGTGGCTTGCTAGTCCACCTGGCAGGTCCAGGTTCTCCCTGGGAAGCGCTCCCTTGATCTTCACCTTCCAGGTCCACATCTGGTGGGCACTGGGCAGATTGACCTTTCTGAGTCCTATAACCACCTATCTCCTTCCTGTTAGTGACGTTGAAGGGCCTGGAAGTGACAGAAGGAGTAAAAACTCACTATAATTAGTCAGGTTATTGAGGAAGCTGAAGATTCCCTGTCATTTTCAGTCAATTCCGGACATTTGTGCACTTCCGAGACTGGAATATCTATCTGTTCTCATAACCACAGGCATGACCTATGCTCAGTTGAATGGCCTCTGTCTTGTACTCTTTGCCCCGTTTTTCCTCTTTGTGGACAGAAAATGTTTCAGACATTGCAATCAGCAGGCTGGTCTCTTGCTTAAATTATTCTCCTGTGAAGTTCCCTGTCTCTGCTGGTGCTAACTTTCTCTTGAAGCAGAGTCAGTTTTTGCAGTCTGCAAGACTCAGTTATAAGCCTGCCAGGAAACTGGTATTTCAGGGCACTCTGAGCAGAATTAAAACCTTAAAAGAGGACACCTTCAGCACAAAGTCTGTCTCTGTTACAGGACCATTCTAAACACTGCATGGAATCACTGATACATACCGTTATTCTGGTTTTTTCCCTACTGTTGCAGGGCATGGGGACTTCTGCCAATCGGAGGCAGCACAAAAAGCCCTCCTCCATCCTAATTTTTGCAATCATGTCAAGAAGATTTCAGATGTCTCTCAGAGTGAAAGGCATGAGTTTCTGAGAGGGGATAGGACAGGGGCAAAGGGGACACTCTCAAGAAAGAGAGTGAGTCCTCTCAAAGTAAAGAGAGACAGTTTGCCTCTCTTACCCTCCAGTTTTTATTGGGGGTCCCAAGAAAATTTCCAGAGTCCCACCCAGGTTCATCTCTTGACTTTTTTTTTTTTTGGTGGGTGTTTCCAGGGATTGAACATTGAACTCAGGGGTACTCAACCACTGAGCCACATCCCCAGACCTATTTTGTATTTTATTTAGAGACAGGGTCTCACTGACTTGCTTAGTGCCTTGATGGTGCTGAGGCTGCCTTTGAACCCACGATCCTACTGCCTCAGTTTCCCAAGCTGCTGGGATTACAGGCGTGTGCCACAGCACTTGACCCCATCTCTTGACTTTTGACAGACAGTAGGATGACATCAGACTTTAAAATCCCTACTACCATGACAATTCTAGGCCACTTTGGCCCATGATGACCAGTTTTAATTAGAACCAGTCCTGGACTATGGATACAACTCAATGGTATAGTGCTTGCCTAGCATGCATGAGTCCCTGGGTTTAATCCCCAGGGCCCAAAAAAATAAAATAAATGAGTAATAGAACCTGTTCTTACAGATTTTTTAATGGTGAAGAAGGATTATTCCTATTTCCCTGAGTTCTGGGATCTGGTCTGTGGAAGGGTTGCAAAAGTCCCAAAGTCCCGGACTGCAGCACCTCACTTTAGGGTAACTTGGGTTTTTCTTATCAAGCTTTTGGAGCTTGCAATTCCTGCTGATTACAGGTAGTTTGCTGAGGAATGTAACATATCCTGCAGGCAGGGCTGCAGTAAATTGCATTTTAAAAGTAAAAGTACGTGTGAGTCAGCATAGTATACCCAGTTTATAGAATTATTCCCTTAACCTCATGCTCCTGCCAGTCACATATCTGAAAGGCCAAGGTTCGTCGTCGGAGATTAAAATGCACACACACAGATAGCAGTGACAAAGATGAAGCACCTTATTGCAAGCTGGTGTTAGCTTAGAAAGTGAGAGTCAGTTATCTTAAACCAGGAAGCTCCCGGAGCCAATCATAGTAAAGGTCAGGTCATCACGTATGGTGGACACCTCGGCCCTGCATAAGATTCATGGGGGATACGAGCTGTCCACTATCACGGAAGACGGGAGGACCAATTAGAAAATTTTCAAAACAACTTGTTATCCGCCCACTGGCAACTTGCCTGCCGCCATGTTGCATTAGGGGGTCCTTATCTGAAAGGCCCGGGGAGTTCTTGTTATCTGCCCACTAGCAATTTGCCCACCGCCATGTTTGAAAGGCCCGGGGAGTTCTCAGGGAGACTCCCAACAATATCTCTGTTCCCTCTCATTACCATATCCCATAATTCAACAGTCCTTTTAAAATATTTATTCTTTAGTTGTAGTTGGACACAATACCTTTAGTTTATTGATTTATATGTGCTGCTGAGGGTGGAACCCAGGGCCCCGCACGTGCCAGACAAGCGCTCTATCGCTGAGCCACAACCCTCACCCCAAATTCAACAGTCTTGATAGACTTACTGTCCGTGTTCCAGATATTAGCAACAGTTTCAGGATCATTAACATTCCAAGAGGTCCCTAACCCTCCACCCTACCTCTTCCACTTAGCCCTATTTCTGTCTAATGGCCTTCATAGAGGATTCACGTTGACACACAGCTCTTTTATTATCATTTTTTTTGTATGTGTGTGTGGGGGTACCAGGGATTGAACTCAAGGGTACTCAACCACTGAGCCACATCCCCAGCCCTATTTTGTATTTTATTTAGAGACAGGGTCTCACTGAGTTGCTTAGTGTCTCAACGTTAGGCACTAATTCTAATTCTCTCGTCTTTAAATTTTGCCAAGAGATAATCAAGATTTTCATAATGTAACTGAGTAATCTGTATAATTGCATATGTCCCCTTGCTGTGCCTTTGTGCTTGCAAAGATCTCAGCTCTCTAGCCAAAGAGGCAGATATGCCTTTCTGCATTTTCTACTTTTACCATTATAAATGTTTCACCTTTATAATCTAAAAAGATAACATAATTTTTTAAAAGAATTTTTATTTATTTATTTTTTTTGCACCAATGGAGCACAACTTTTCATTTCTCTGGTTGTACATGGCATACAGTTACACCATTCGTGCATTCATATCCAAACATAGGGGTAATAATGTCCATCTCATTCTACCATCTCCCCCCATACACACTCCCCCCCTCCCCAACATAATTATTTTTAAAAGATAAAGTGAAAACATTTAAGAAAATGAAATGTGGATTCATGCCTTGTTTAAAAAAAAAAAAAAAAAGAGTAAGCCAGGCTGTCCAGGAAGACTCAGAGCGTCCCTTGTCACCAAGCACAAGGAGGCACTGTTGGCTTGTCTAGTTCAAACAGGGCTCTAAGAGGGAAATAGGGTGATTTGTAGCATATATCACCTAACCTGGGTGGTGAGGACATAGAGCAGGATAGGTTGAGAGTAAGTCAATAGGAATACTTTAACTATTCCAAAGTGGAATTTTATCCAGCAAGAAACTTGGTAGAATTTTGCTTTTTCCTTGGGTGGTGCTGGGAATTAACCCAGTACCTTGTGCATATAAGGCAAGCACTCTACAACTGCACTTCATCTCCAGCCCTTAACAGAATATTTTAAAAATTGCTAATCCCAGGAATATTCTGCCATCTCTAGGATGTCATACACTATGGATTTATGTTCAAGTAAACTAGCTATGCTAGGGAAAGAAGATTAGAGTTTGTTTTTATATTTTCCATGTTATTTAAAATTAATTAATGTGATGTAAAAGGTCTCTGAACCCCCAAACTGGAAGGCTTCTCCTTGCCCCCAGATTCCGGAGTCCCTAAGGAGTGATTCAGTGACCAACCCTGGAAAGGCACCAGCCACATTCAAAGACCAATAAACCCTAGAGCCAGCCCCTAAGAATTCACAGCCCTGCAATGTGGAGAGGGAGGAAGGTTGGCAGGGACAGCCTTGTTGTTTACACAATTACCTATAACTCCAGCGAGTAAAGACAAAAATCTAAGGGAGGCGATCTTTTTATGCTACCTGGAGAATGCACGATGGGGAATCTCAGTGATTATCTCACTTGAGCTGGGAAGATTTTTTTTCAAGCTGACAAAGAAGGTGGGGGGAAGGCAAAGGAAGAACTAGGGCAAGTGAGTAGGTAAAAAAGTGAGCATGGGGGCATCTTTAAATATGATAAAGGAATAAATATGTCTTATACATTTTCAAAGGATGTAATCCTGGCTCTTTAGGATTTCTTTTTTTTAAATTTGTTCTTTTTAGTTACACATGACAGTAGAATCTATTTTGATATATTTTACAAACACGAAATATATCTTATTCTAATTAGGATCCAGTTCTGTGGATGTACACAATGTTGAGATTCACTGTGGTATATTCATACATGTACATGGGAAAGTTATGTCAGATTCATTGCACTGTCTTTTATATCCCTATCCCCCACTCTTCCCTTCATTCTCCTTTATCTAATCCATTCATTTTCTATTCTTCCCCCACCTCAGGATTTCTACAGTAGCTTCTGAGAAATTAATGGTAATGCACTCTCACTTGTACTCACAGAGGCTTTGTAAGAAAGAAATAAACTATCAGGAAAGCTGAGCTTCAGAGAAGGTAGACATTCCCCGCTAGTCTTTTTTTTTTTATATTTATTTTTTAGTTGGAGTTGGACACAATACCTTTATTTTATTTATTCTTATGTTGTGCTGAGGATTGAACCCAGGGCTTTGCACATGCTAGGTGAGTGCTCCACCGCTGAGCCACAACCCCAGCCCTCAACCCCGGTCTTAATAGAACACTCCTTGCTATAGATTTTTTTTTTTGGGTGGTGGTGGTGGAGGTGGATGTTCCTCTAAAGGAAAAATCCTTAATGTTTATTTTGATAGTATATAAGTTATAAGAATGTTTTCAATCATACAACATAAAGACCCTCATAAATTTACTCCCCAGAGATAACTATCGTCAACAGAGCTTTTCAGATTTGGGCTAACTGGGTTCTTGACTAAAGGTCATAATAAAGAATTATGCAGAAAAGGGATTTATTAGAAAGATATCAGATCACTCATAACCATCAGAGGAAGACTGAAAAAACAAATTCAGGAAAATGGGCAAGAATTCAGGGGACCCAGGCAGCCAGGAACCTCCCAGCTAAGGTCAGGATACTGGGCAGTCTCCTAAGAATGCCAACTTGTTACCAGTGGACTTGGCATGGCTGCTCACACTGCCCTGTGGACGTTGGGTGCACAGCCATCATCACCAGCAGAACAAGTTCTAAAATACCCCTACTTCTAGGCATCAGGATTACAAATCCGGGTGGCTCACACTAAGGACATGCACTTCTGCTCTGAGTGCCAGAAGCCCAGAGAGTGAGTATATCTACCTTGGGGCATAGCCCTGCTGTCACCTAGACCCACACAAAGTCAGATTCTTCCAGAAAGTGAGTCAGATGTCATACAGCAAAATAAATGGCAGGTTTTAGTTACACGTGTGTATAGCCTTTCTGTTTCTACATAAGTGGGATTTTATTATATATGCTAATCGGTAAATAGATTTTTTGTTTTGTCTGGTTTGTTTAGGCACGTATGTCTTTCATGTCAATACAATAAAATATTCCCTAAAATTCACACAGTGTTTATTGCATATATATTTTCATTATTTACCAATTGACACTACACTATAATGAACACCATAGTTGAGAAGATCCTTGAACGTATATCTTGGCACTAGTCTTACTATGCCAATAGGATCAAGTCCAAAGGTGAAATTGTTGAGTCAAATGGCACACGAAATTCTATCCGCTGCCAGACTGATCTGCAGAAACGTGTTACATCTCAGTCAACTTAAAGGAGAGGCCAGAGGGGGGAGTGTCTTCTTCAACTGATCTTGTCGTAGCCTAAGCGATTAAAGCCAGGTAGCCCATCAGGTGAGCATTTTGGGGGGCGGGGGGGCCGGGCAAGAGTTCCTCTGAGCGACTCTGAAAGCGCAAGCAAAAGTGGAGAAGGCGCATAAATGCAAATCTTGTTAACTTTATCCTGGCGTCGCGCTACTAGCCCAGGAACCAGAAGCCGGGGCGCACTACTCAAGTCTCCGCTTGTCCATCGCAGGTGCTTCTGGGGTTTGAACCGCTGTCCCACTAATGTGCCAGTCCGCTTCCCTCCTCGCTGGGCCAAAACGTCCCGCGCACAGACCTCGCAATGTAAATAAATAAATAAATGAATAAATAAACAAGTACGAAGACCAAACTGCGTGTGCCGCTCCTTCGGCCAGGGACTTTCTCCTGACCCAGTCCGACCCAGCGCCGCCGCCAACTCACGGCCTCCGGACTCTTGGGACGCAGGGCCTGATCCCTGAAGGAATGCAGGAAGAGCAGCGGGAAAAGATGACACTCCCGGATCAGGAACGCCTGGAACTCGAGGGACGTGGAAGGTTTCCCTGCTGCGCTTCTGTTCGCCAGTCTGGCCCTGGCCCAGCACCTAGCTGCCTAGGCGGCGGCACTTTGGAAAAGCCGCCTAGCAGGCCACGTGGCTTGAGAAGACTCCCGGCCGCCTAAAGCAGCCAGCAGGTCCCATGGTGTAATGGTTAGCACTCTGGACTTTGAATCCAGCGATCCGAGTTCAAATCTCGGTGGGACCTCAGTAAGCCTTTTGGTCTTTAACAGTTTCTGTTTTGGGGACCGCAGGCAGCAGCGACTACCTCTGGCTTTGCCCTGCTCTCCCAGACTTGGTGGACCTCTGTTTAGGGTCACACCCCGCCCCCTCAACACACTTTCATTTCAGGGCCATCATTGGTGTTACAGTGCGCAGGCGCGAGAATCGGGCTTGAAAAATAAACGTGTTGATCGGAGACTGAACGTGACTTTGCCCTGGAGGGGAATAGCCGAAAGAACCCGAAAGATCCCGAAGCTGCAGCTCCGGGCGGGGCCTTGCAGCAATCAGCGCGCCTAAAGGCCCTCTCTTCCGCGAGAGCCGCCGGACTCCTCCTCCTATTGGCTACTGTGCAAGTTCTATACGCGAGTGCTCTGTGAGCCGCCAATCAAGTGGCCGGATAGAGCCAGAGGCGGGGAAACGGCGCTTGCGGGACTCCAATTGGTCACAAGCAATAACCAGGCTCTGGTTCCACAAAGCAGTGTGTACCGTGGTGTGGGGAGACAGTGTTCACCTAGTTTGACCCTGCTCAGCCTGCGAGGTTGTCTGTGTCGTTCAGTTGTAACGCAGGTCCGTAGGGAATGAGCTTACCCCGTCTTACCCCGTCAGGATGTCCCTGGTGGCCGGTCTCACATCCATGGGATGTTTCTCCCTAGCGGAGGACGGGAATCTCTAAAGGATTCCCAGCAGGGTCCGGCACACCTGTAGGCGAATCTGTTCGGGAGCGGAATTGAGGATGCGCACATGGCGCATGTAATTTGCGGGAAAGAGCGTACCTCCAGGTCAGTGTGAAAGAGATGTAATGGAGTATTGTCTTCTTTGGATTAGTAACTGGGTTTTGAAAAGTGTTCGTCCCTGCGGGATAAGTGACAAGGGAGCTGGTTGACGCATTTATGATCTCCCTCCAGGGTGATTGGCACTGTGGTTATATGTTCCCACCCCTTGGGAGGATGCCATGGAAACAGAGGATCCTTGGTCTCCCCATCTCTCCCCTGAGCACCCCTCCTCCCCGCCCGACCCACACACTCCTTAAACGTTTGAATGGATCTGCGTGTATGAGCCATCCCAGCTTAAGAAATATCTAAGCATGATTGGTGGGTGGATTTGTTGTGCCAGAGAGTATATCAACTGTATACTATAGGAATTAAGATAGTGTGATATTCGTGTAACATAGACAGACATACCAATGGAACAGAATAGAAGAGAATCAAGATACAGCCCCGCCTAGTTGGACAATTGATTTATTTAAAAGGTGGCACAACAGAGAAATGGGGGAAAGGACCTGGTTTTAAATAGATGGTTCTAGGACAATTGTGCCCATATGAAATCAGATTCCTCCGTAACTTGTACTAAACACAGCAATAAATCCCAGAAAAGTATAGATTTCAATTCCAAGAAAAAGCAAAAAGCTTTTGAAAGACAAGGTATGTGAATATCTTTATGATCTCAGGGTAAAAAAAAGGCTTTGTAAAGGATACCGAAGGTTCTGAAGGCTTTCTAAACTTCATCATATTAGAGTGATACTCTATGTTCTTATCAAAAGAAAGTGAAAAAAGCTGGGGATGGACGTTGGTGGTAGAGCATGCAAGCTACCGGAAGCCTGGACTCAACCCCCAGTGCATGTATATATATACACACACACAAAATTGAAAAGATAAAACACAGAATAGGGAAAGATATTTTTAATGCATAACTTATAAAGAAGTCCTTAAAATGAATAAGAAAAAAGATCTACAGAAAAATAGTAAAACTAAGAGAAAAGTAACAAAAGGTTTGAATGGGCTTCACTGTTAGAAACCCCAAATAACCAAAATACATATGAAAAGATGCAGGGCTAGGAATATAGCTCAGTTGGTAGAGTGCTTGCCTCACATGCACAAGGCCCTGGGTCCAATCCTCAACACCACACACACACAAAAAAAAAAAAAAATGCAAAAGATCATTCATCAACACAAAAATGCAAATTAAAAGTTCAATCAGATACCACTACACACTCACCAGGTTACAACCTGAAGGTTATCAAGAACATGGAATAATTTGAATCCTCACAAGAGTATATTGGTGAGAAACACTTCAACATTTACTACTAAAGTTGGAGATGCCCATACCCTATGTCCTAGAATTTGATTCCAGTCCAAATACAGAAATATGTGTACATGTCCACCTAGAGGCATGTTTAAGAATGTTATTGGCAAGATAAAAACCAAAAATTAGAAAAGAATTTAAATGTCCTTAAGTAGCAGAATGCCTATGCATAAATTGATATTATATAACAACAAAAACAAATGAACAACTACATGCAATAAAATAGATGAATCTTGGTTTGGAGTGGAAGTTTGAGGGGCAAATAGGAAGAATTTTCTAACAATTCAAGTTGTCCATCAACACATCAGTCTTGAGAAATACTGGGTTTCTAGTGATTGGAAATCTTCCGGGGAGGCTCAAAGAAACACTTTGTCAGTGTGCCTGTAGGAAAATTTCTGTTCTCAGGTGGAAATTGGGCTCCATAAAAGATATGGATATGTTGCCTTCTTGCTAAGTTCCTTTCTGTTGTGACTTCTCACCCCCAGCTCAGGGCTTTCCTCAACATGAGCTTTTTCATCATTTCTTTCTCCCAGGACTTTCACCATTTTGTTTGTTTGTTCATTTGCACCAAACCCCTCAATAAGATCATCTATTTCATCTCACAAGCCTGTACACACGTATATACACACAGACAAAACAGAAATAAAAGTTTAAGAAAATAATATATGCCCTTACACATGTAATATTATATATATCATAGATCTCACAATTTACCAAATTGATTTTATAGCTCACAGTTTGCAAAACATTTGGGAGCTCACTCTCATCCCCACTGTTCTCTTCCTCCTAGCTCCAGATTATCTGAAGCTCTCATCTCCTTTTTCTATCCCCAATAGCTGAGAGGAGAACACACCCCTCTCTCTCCTTCCCTCCCTCCTTCCTTCCTTCTCCCTCTCCCACTGCCTTTCCCCTCTCTCCCCTTTCTTTTCCTCTTTCCCTCAGACAGTCCCTTCCAAAGGAGCCCCTTCCAAAGGTTTTATTTTGGTTAGGAGCCCCAGGGGTTGACGTTTTCTAGAAAGTAGTACCTTAAAGTAAGTCGTCCCTGATCAGAGTCACCAGCAGAGGGCAGCACCTGACATCCAAGACCAACAACCCAGCCAGGTCTGTGCCTAGTCTGGACTCTCCCTTCTGCTGGGTTCCCAGCGCTGTCCAGTTTTCATCTTCTTTGTTTACTCATTTGGACATGAGATAATGTATGTACAACACTCACACTTCCTGGTGCACAGTGCCAGAGGGCAGGGTGAGTTACAGAATGCTGTTTCACGCCAGTTAGCCAAGCACCCACCAGGTTTGAGGAAATACAAAATAAAGCAAGACTTGATCCCTGCCCTCAAGGAACTTGAAATCTTTTTATTTGTTTATTTTTATTTCTTTTTTTTTTTATGTGGTGCTGAGGATTGAACCCAGTGCCTCACACCTGGGAGACGAGTATTCTACCACTGAACCACAAGCCTAGCCCAAGGAACTTGAAATCTTGATCAAAAAGAAAGACTAACATACAGCGTACAACGGTAGGTTCAGGAGTATATGTGGGCACAAATGTAGGTGAAATCCAGCCAGGTGAGCTTTCAAAAAGGAAACCTCCACAAAATCTCAGAATAGCATATAAGTGTGCCATTTGTATAGCGAGTGTTTCTCTGGATGGCTTATGTTTGCACAAAACATCTCTGGAAGGTTACAGCAGAATCTGGAAATATCAGCTTCTCTAGGGATGAAACCAGAAGGAGAGAGAAGAGAAAGAGACTGTCTGTGGCACTCCCTCCAGACATTTTTTTTTTAAAACTGGAAATTGAACCCAGGGGTGCTTAACCACTGATCCATATCCCCAACCCCTTTTTATATTTTATTTAGAGACAGGGTCTCACTAAGTTGCTTAGGGCCTCACTAATTTGCTGAGGCTGGCTTTGAACTTGCAATCCTCCTGGTCTCAGTCTCTTGAGCCGCTGGGGTTACAGGTGTGCACCACTGTGTCTGGCTACTGCATCCTTTTTGCACCTCTTGAATTTGGAACCATCTACCATTTGAGTTCCTCTATTCAGTCACAAAGTCTCAGGTATTCAGGGAGCCAGAGGAAGCTCACAGAGATGCTTAACTTAGCTGTGACCTACTATGTGAATTAGCCAGATAAAGAAAAGTCACAGGATTAAGGGTATTTAAGTCATGAATTTGCCAAGGAATTGAAAGGCGCTCCATGTTAATGAGTGGAGGCCAGGGGTTAGGGTGAGCAGAGGCCCCACTGGGTAGGGCCTGTATGTCCTTTGTCCCTAGGAGCCTTGACTTGATCTTATAGAGTGGAAAGTCAAGAAGGGAGCCACCAGGTGGAGAGCAGGCAGCAGCTGGCTGGGCCAGAGGGGCATTCTCAGGAGGCTCTGGAACCATGAGTGGGGTTGGGAGCTGGTCATGGATCTTTAAGGGCAAGACAGAGGGAGCAAAATGATAAACAGATAAATGTGTGAGAGCTTTAGAAGGTAGAATCAACAGGAATTAGTGTGGTTTGGAATTAGCATGATTAGGTGGGGGCAGGGGTCAGGAAGAGCCAAATCCTCGTGAGGCTCTTCATTGCTCTCTGCTCTCCTGGCCTCCTAGTTCCTAATTCCTCAGCCCTGCCGCTGTGGAGGATGAGTCATGCACCCCTTCCATTCCCTGGTCTGTGAAGAGTCAGAAATCAGAGGGGCCCATGGGGTATCTGCCTCCCCACTCCTCCCTCTCCCAGGAAACTGTCAGGAATGCTGGAGGAACCCAGGAGCAGGGTCATTTTCATGCTGACCAGAAGTCCCCCTTATACCCAGCCCCTGGATAAGCATCCTGCCACCTCCATCCACCTGGGGCATCTATCTCCCCTACGTAGGACCAGACATATCATATAATATATTACATTATATAGTTATATACTTTATATAATATGTAAGGTCCTTATTCAAAAATTATTGAGAATTTCAAGACAGTGACAGTAGAGCATTTTCCACCCCCCTCTAGCACAGGCCCCTCTAAGCATGGGGCCCTGGGTAACTCCACAGCTGGAATACACATGAGGTTGCTCTTGTCCCAGGCATCAAGCTCAGGTAGAGAATCGGGGAGGAGGGGAAGAGGGCAACAATGGACCTTCTTCAGGCCTGGTGTCATGGTGGGTTAATCATCCTCTGCCCACAGCACCAAGGTGCCACACAGACACAGTCCTGTCCCACGAACAAGAAATGTTACTTCCTAACATTTTACATCTCTCCCCTTCCAGCTTCCTAGGTGAGACTGCCTCATCGTGCACAAGCTGAGGCCATTCTAACCACTCTGCTGTCCCTCTCCCCTCCTTGACACTGAGGATCTATCCTGGGAGTCCCCAGTGGGGTGTGGAAGGAAGGTAATAGGGAATTTGAAACTTGGCTCTGTATTATTTGACCAGGAGCTCCAGAGTTCAAGAGCATTCCTTCCTTTTTCCTCCTTCCTCCTGGCTTGACATCATTTTACTGACCAGGATCATCTAAATGTCAATTATTGGGTCTCTGCTTGGCTCACTCACACCTCCGGCCCTCCCATCTTGGTCCTCTTCATCTTCTTTCCTCCTCCACCCAGCCTCAGCCGCTGGGGTTCCTTCAAATTCTATTCTTGGCCCCTGTCACACACATAGCCCTCTTGAGCAATCTCGGATACTCTCACAATGCCAGCTACCACCTCTCAGTGATTCTCAACGGGGGCCCTAGGGGAGGGAGGAGAAGCCAAGGGAGGCACAGAGAATCACCTGGTGGGGATCGGGGATCGGGGTCCACTGGGTTTAATACCATTCACCCAGTCATCCAGGAAGAAATGATTAAGTTGGTAAAGGTGTCCTCTCTGTCTTCTATTCAATCTCAAGGAGGTGGCCCTGGGTTCCATCCCCAATGCCACCAAAAAAAAAAAAAAAAAAAAGTTGAAAATGTTACTTCCTGATGATCTCTTCAGTTGTCACCTCTCCATTTTTTTTAACTTTTTAAATCTGTTCTAATTAGTTATCACCTCTCCATTCTAACTCTACCTGCCCAATTCAGTTCCTGATCTGAGTGGCTGGATCATAATTCTTCCCATTTCTCTGGGAAACTGCTGTTCTCTAAGTTGCCCTAGCGGTCAGCAGAGAAAAGAATTGCATCCTGTCTGACTCCTGGGAAGCAGCTAAGGTTCTGGTTAGATGATCAAGGTCTTGGAGCATAATTGAAGGACAGAAGACAGGAGACCTGTGGAGAGCTATTGAGGCTGAACTCACTTTAAGGCGAGTCCAGAGACTGAAAGTATTTGTACTGGGGATGTTTCCCAGAAGAACCCAGCAGAGGAGGTTCTTCCTAACTCAGAGACCTGCTGACCACTGGGCTGGCTAGTTCTCATGAAACTAAACAGCTAGCAATGCACAAAAGGAGATTATTCATGGAAAGAACAGTATGGAATTTTCTTCTTTATGGCCACCCTGGCTCTACCACTACCTATTGAGCCAGCAATGGTGACAGCCATGAGCCCCTTTTACAGTACCATACCTCAGGTCAACCAGCCAATTCCCTGGAAGGAACAGAGAATTGTCCTCATTGGAGTAGGCACTTATTCAAAAACCGGGTTTAACTGGGGACAGTGGCCCACCCCTGTAATCCTAGCAGCTTGGGTGGCTGAGGCAGGAGGATCATGAGTTCAAAGCCAGCCTCAGCAATTCAGCAAGGCCCTAAGCAACTTAGTGAGACCCTGTCTCAAAATAAAAAATAAGAAGTCCTGGGATGATGGGCTGGGGTTGTGGCTCAGTGGCAGAACACTTGCCTAGCACTTGTGAGGCACTGGGTTTGATCCTCAGCACCACATAAAAATAAATAAATAAGAAAAAAAGGTATTATGTCCATCTACAGCTAAAAATTTTTTTTAAAAATGGAGGGGGTGCTGAGATATGGCTTAGTAGTTAAGTGCCCCTGAGTTCAATCCCTGGTACCAAAAAAAAAAAGAAAAGAAAGAAAAGAAAAGAAATTGGGTTTGCATTTTCTGTGTTATGTTCCTGCCAACACCAACATGTACAGATTTATGGAATGCCTTCTAAAGGCCATGGCATCTTGGGCCATGCTGTGTTTAGCCAAAAATCTTTTCCCAGCAAAAGAAGCAAAGCAGTAGATGTAGTGTGAGTCCTGGGAAAAAAAAAATATATGACATTAGTGAAGAAGCTGGGGAAGTATAAATAAAGTCTAGAGCTTAGTTAATAGCATTGGATTAGTGTTAATTTCTTAGTTTTAATGAAAGTGCCATGGTTATGTAAGAGGCTAACATCAGGGAAAACAGATGAAGGATATAGGGGAACTCTCCATGGTATCTCTGCAGCTCTTCTGTAAATCTAAAATTATTTCAAAATAAAATCACTGAAGAAAAAAAAAGGAAGGAAAGGAAGAAAGAAAGCAGGTAATATTGAAAGCATCCACTAATCTCATCATGGGTCCAGTATCTGGAAGCAGGTGGCCTACAGAGTGATAGGATGGCCTGGTAAAGACCCAATGTGGCCGGGCACAGTGGTGCATGCCTGTAATCCCAGCAGCTTGGAGGCTGAGGCAGGAGAATTGGGAGTTCAAAGCCAGCCTCAGCAAAAACCAAAGTTCTAAGCAACTCAGTGAGACCCCGTCTCTAAAAAAATACAAAATAGGGCTGGGGATGTGGCTCAGTGGTCCAGTGCCCCTCAATCCTTGGTACCTGTTCCCCCCACAAAAAAGACCCAATGTGGTGCCACCAGCCCAGCTGGGAAACCCTGCTGTGCACAGATGAGGTGCTGTCTGAAAATCTGCTGGATGTGTTCTGAATTGAACCAGTGATGACACAATGCTTGCTTGCTTTCCTTTTTTTTTTTTTTTTTCCTGGTGCTGGGGACACACTAGGCAAGCACTACCACTGAGCTACACTTCCAGCCCTAAACGGTGCTTTCCTTTCACACCTAAAAAATTTAAGATCTCTGGGATCAAGGTAGGGATGGATGTCTTGGATGACAACAATGGCCCCCTCTTGCTGGGCATGATGGCACACGCCTTTAGTCCCAGCAAGTTCAAAGTCAGCAACTCAGCAAGGCCTTAGGTAACTAAGCAAGACCCTGTTTCAAAATAAAAAGGGCTGGGATGTTGCTCAGTGGTTAAGTGCCCCTGGATCCTGGCACCCCCCCCTTCTTAAAAAAAATGGCCCACTCTTAGAATGGTCACTTCCATCCTCACCCTGCCGTGTGAGGTGTGGGCATGGCAGGAAGGAATGCTGCTGTCAGACACAGCATTGTGATTCCTTCAAATGGAGGCTGAGATCTCTACTTGGCATTTTGAGGCTCTTGATGTCAAATAAACAAACAAATAAAAAAAAAGACAGGAAAGGAGTCAGAGTGTTGGGCTAGTGTCCTGTCTTGAGATTCAGGCTGTTACCATACCTCAGGGTGACCAGGAAAGGGATGCAGGAGCCAGAGATCATCTGGGCCACTTTGAGTGAAAGCAAGCTGAATAAACCACTTCTCTGTGCGGAGTCCCAGGAGGGCTCCAACCTCTCAGGAAGAAAGTTACAGTCACCTCTGGGACCAAGCACCCATTCGAGGAGGTTCTGCCTCAAGGAAGGAGAAGGGCCAGGCCAGGTAGCCAGAAAGACGCATAGCCACGTGGCCTATGACGACATGAGGCCGGCCCCATCTCTTTCTCCTTTCTTTTTTTTTTTTTTTTCAACCAAGAGATTTTATTGGGGGGATGCCAAAAGGGAAGAAAAGGAGAGGAAGAGAGCAGCCTCTTTCTCCTTTCTTAATGGAACCATGTGGAGTATTTCCCTTTCCCATTTTCTGAGATAAGAATTATTGCAATAAATGTTGTTCTCAGTCCTCTTCTTTTCCTTCTCTTCAACTGGGTATATTGAGGCTGACTGAACTCACTCTGGGTTGCACAGTGGCGAGATGGAGCCAGGATGCTATGGTGAAGTGGAGATACGGGGTTCTGACCACAACCTCACCTGAACTTACCCTTACTCTGCCTTCAGGCTGTGGGGAAGGGAGGCTGAGACTGCAGCTGTACCTACGATCATGGTGTACATTTGGTTTGTTTTCAGACATTTGCTTTCAATCCTATTTAGTAAATTCTCCAAGCCAGGGGCTTGGATATCATCCTTGAAAACTCACCACTTGATAAGACATTGAGATCTGAAAACTATTTCCAACTCTTCAACCTACCACCCAACAACCTGCCACATGGCCACTGTCCTAATTCAGGCTTTCTCGCCTCTCCCGGGATGGAATGGTCACCTCCTTAATTGCCTCTCTGCCCCTCCCTCTTTCCCCTTTCTATCATGTCAAGAGCAAATCTCCTTCTGATGCCACTAAGTCACTCCCAGCAGATAAGGATGTTGAGATCAGCAAGTGAGACCCCCCTCTGGTCACCTCCAGCCCCACCTCTCTAGCAGCATATCCTGAGAATCTGGGCCTCTCTTCTGATATTCCAACTCCAACCTGCTTGTTGTTTCCATTCAAACCACAATTATATTTTTTCTCCTAACGATGCCTGTGCTTATACTGCCCCTTCAGCCTGGAGTGCCATCTGGCCACTCATTTACAACCCCCCACCCCCATCACTTCCTTCTGGAGGCCTCTCCTGCCCTCTCTGCCAGAATCTAACGCACCCATTCAGCTGGATTAGGTAGCCCTCCTGGGGGCTGTGTCCTATTCCATGCACACGGTTCCCTGGGTGTCTGCTTGTCTGTAGTCCCTTCAGATAGTCAGTTTCACCCACCATGTGTCCCCAGCCCTTGGCATGATCCAGCCTCTTCTGATAGATGAAGCCTGTCCCTTGGTTGCTTAAATACTTTGCTCTGCTTCTCTTGTCCTTCAAATGAAGAAGAAAGTTCTTGGCCAGATGTGGTGCTGCACGTCTGTGATTCCAGCTGCTCACAGGTGGCTGAGGCAGGAGGATCACAGGTTCAAAGCCAGCCTCAGCAACTTAGCAAGGCTATAAGCAACCTAGTAAGACCCTGTCTCAAAGTAAAAAATAAAAAGGTCTGGGGATGTGGCTCAGGAGTTTAAACACCCTTGAGTTCAATTCCTGGCACACACACACACACACACACACACACACACAAAGTTCTTAACTGAGTTCTCAGGAAGGCCCTTCAAGACTTGACCCTGATCTCCCTCTCCAGCCTCGTTCTGTAGTCCCTCCAGGGTCATCCATGCTGACCTTGTTCATTGCCCTGAGTGTCCATCTACTGTTGTTCCTGCACTGCCCTTGACTTTTCCCATTGTAGCATTTATTGATTTAATTGTAAATTGTTTCATGTCTTCTCCACCAAATTCCATGAAGATAGAACCATATTCGTCCTGCTTATACTTTTAACCCTAGTGCTCAGCACATAAGACCCTCAGCAATTTTAAATAAATCGCGAAATCACAACTTTACAAACTCTTTGTCGGCTGGGCACAGAGGTACACGCCTGTAATCTGGGCAACTTGGGATTCTGAAGCAGGAGGAGCTCAAGTTCCAGGCCAGCCTCAACAATTACGGAGACTCTCAGCAACTTAGTGAGACCCTGTCTCAAAATGAAAAATAAAAAGGGCTGATGTGGCTCAGTGATAAAGCATCCCTGGGTTCAATCCCTAGTGCCAAAAAGAAAAAAAAAAAAAAAAACAACTTTGTGTCATCAGGCCATGGCGGGGGCGTGGTCTAAATGACTAGAAAGAGGATCACAGGACAGGCAGGACACGAGATGTGGGAAAGGACCACCCAACCCCAGCTCCCAACCCAAACCATGTGGAAAAGCTTTTTCCCTAAAAGAGGGGGAAGGGAAAGCATGGAGGGGTTTGGGGAGTAGCTAATGCTTCCCAGGACTGACCTCTGGGGCCTCAGGGTACTTCCTCAGGCAAAGCTCAGGGTGTTTTGAAAGTGGGGTCTTCAGTGACCCAGCAGGAGGACAGGGAGGAAGGTGGGGCCAGGGAATAGATTCACAACGTGTTCATTCAAGTATCTTTACTGAGTCTGTGACAAGAGAAGGTGAACAATCACTAGTTTTCTGGGTTCCCAGAACACTTGGGTCCTGGCTGAGGAGGGACAGACACGCAGGGGGAGGTGCCCAGAGCCATCAGCTTATCGCGCAGGAGCCTTTCTCCCTGAAGGGATTCTTGTCCTCAGGGACGCCTTTGAGAAGAGGGTCGTTCCCTGCCTGGGCCTCCACATAATCCTTGATATCTTTTCCTGTCTTGGAAATCTGTGAGGACACAAAATATGATCATACCCCGTGTTTATTTCTCAGGATCCGTGACTTGGTCAGTCCCAGGGAAACAGGCTTCTGGGCAAGGTAGGGATGGAGGCCAAAAAGGAGAAAGGTGAAAGGGCCAGGTAGGTAGGAGGCCTTGACCTTCTGGGATGCTTGGCCAGGCCCAGTTAGAGACAGACCTGGACACACACTGGGCTCCATGGTCATTTCTCCTGTGCCCAGGGGACTGTGGCACCTTTCCCAAGGATCAAATCCAGCCTCCTTTCACATCTTACCCTAGCCCAGAGGCACTTCCTGGTTCCTTTGCTACCCAGGAAAGACCCCACTATCCCCTTATCGTCACTTCCTCCTTCATATCACAGATCCATCCAGAACAGGAAGTAACAGAGAAAAGGAGAGGAGGGAGGGAAGAGGAGGCTCACCGGAACTCTTGTGTTCTTCACTTCTTTCTTTAGCTGTTCCACTTCCATCTTCAGTAGCTCCTTTTCACTGAGATCTTGCGCCATTTTGCCCTAAAGAGACCTGGCCCTGGAAAGAGTTCAGCAATCAGGATTATGGATCCCATCAGCTCTTCCAACTCCCTCCATACCTCAACTTTTATCCTCTCCCCTGCAGCATCCCTCAGGTCAGGTCATTGTTAGATATGTCTTCATTCCATCCCTCCACCCACTGCCCAATCATGAGTGTAGGGTCAGGAGGAGAGGAAGCCCTCAGTCTGATAGGGGAAGCACAATCTTTGCTTTTGCATAAGGACCTGTCTAAGAAGAAAACAGAGAAAGAAGAAAAAATGAGTTTCTTTCAGCAAGGAAGATTTGGGAAGCTATCTACTTCTGTTCCACAAAATGATTCAGGTAGACATTTTTTGTTGTCTCCAGTCCTGGCAGGGGACAGTACAGCCTAGTGTTAGGAGCAGGGGCCCAGCTCTGCTGCTTTCTCACTGCATGCCTAAGGCAAGACATTCAATCTCCCTGAATCTTAGTTTCCCCATCTGTGAAACAGGTATTATAATAATAGTACCTACCTCACAGGATTGTTGTGAGAAGTAGAAAAATAATGCATATGGCAGGGCACAGTGGCACACGCCTTGAATCCCAGTGACTTGGGAAACTGAGGCAGGAGGATCACAAGTTTGTGTCTAGCCCTGGCAATTTAGGGTGACCCTGTCTCACAAAAATAAAAAAAAAAATACAAAGGGCTGGGATCAGGGTATAGCATCCCTGGAGATCCAGTCTCAAGGAAGAAAAAAAAAAAAAAAGGGAGGAGGAAGAGGAGAAGAAGGAGAAGGAACTAATGCATATGAAATATTTAACACACTGGCTGGCACACAATGAACATAACACATTTCTCCTTATTATTATCACTGATAACAATGTCATTATTATCATCACTGCAGGGTAATCCAAAAGACCTGCCTGGTGCCTAACCTCGATCATACTAAGTCTAGATCCCCGCCCAGTAAGACCTCAACCCCCTCACCTGCCGAGAAGAGCACCCCAAGTCACTTCTCCAAGACCCAGGCAAGATGGTGTTTGAGCCTCCTAGCTCTTCATCAGCTGAAAATCTTTGGATAAAGCAGATGGTCTGGAAACCCAAATCTCTGATGCCTAAGCTGATCATAGGCTCAGGTTCTAAGCCCATCCACCGCCTGAGCCTCCAAGACTGCTGCACCAGCGCAGAGAGGCTGACATTCTGCCCATAGAGTAGGGAACAGAAGCCACCTTCAGTGTGTGCCTCTGGGCTTTGTCCTTGACACTCTGCATCAGCCCCACCCCTCTAGTGATCCTCAGCCTTCTCCTACTCCAGCTCCCTGCCCCCAGCCCTAGCTCCCCCTGCCTGATGTCCCCCACCTCTGAGCTGCTTCCAGGCTCTTCTTGCCCAGGGGACAAGTCCCAGACCAGCTCCTGACTCCCCTCATCTGGAAGCCTTTGTGTCCTCCTTTGACTCCCCACAATTTCACCTTGCAGGGGCTCCTGGCTCG
This sequence comes from Marmota flaviventris, assembly GCF_047511675.1. NCBI lineage: Eukaryota > Metazoa > Chordata > Mammalia > Rodentia > Sciuridae > Marmota > Marmota flaviventris. Next base: position 53,188,037 of record NC_092514.1, on the reverse strand, counting down.
CTCTTCATTCATTCATTCCATAAAAATTTCTCGTTTACAATACTGTGCCGCTTAGGCCTGGGGGCGATGGCCACCCTACTGCCCATGTCCTTGCTTCCTGGCCTGAGCCCTAGGTGTGGGTCTCCCTTATCTACTGTAGTCCTTGATAAGGGGCCCACATCCTGGTCTTTCTCCTGGTATCCTCCCAGCACATGCTGCTGGTTGACACCTGTCAAATGCAAGAGACTCTCTCAAGGAGAAGGTGTTAAGGAACCAATGCATTCTCCTCTTGTTCTCTGCCTTGGGGCTGACAGACTGGGGGTGAGAGGGGCAGGTCCATGCCCACTCCAGGACCCAAGACCCACGTGCAGTTGTGAACCCTAAGAATTTTTTTTTTGGGGGGGGTACTAGGAATTGAACCAAGGGGCACTTTACCACTGAACTACATCCCCGGCAGGATCTCATTATGTTGCTTAGGGCCTTGCTAAATTGCTGAGGCTGGCTTTGAACTTGCAATCCTCTGAATCACTGGAATTACAGGCGTGTGCCACCACGCCCCACCAAACACTGAGAATTAGACAGAATCCCAGAATTCACCAACTTCTCCCCTCTTGTTTACTTTTTTGTGGTGTTGGGGATGAAACCCAGGGCTTCACATGTGGTAGGCGAACACACTACCACTGAGCTACATCCCCAGCCCTCAGCTCCCCTGTGAAGACATGACCTGGATGGAGCCCGTGGCTCTAGAGGGAGGCTCCATGCTCTGTCCATTACTACTGCCCCCAACCCACAAGTTAACCTGGAACTTTAACTTCGTGTTGTCTCAAATCGAAATCCTTCCTGTTGTCTGATTTCTGAGTCCCTCACACCAGATGTCACACTCAGTCAGTTTCATCTTGTTCAACCTCCATCAGACACAGAGTCTCTATAGCAAAACTTTATCTCACCTGACCCTTCGCAGGCTTGGTAACACTTCTCCAGGAGCTTCTGCCTGTGTCTTCCTAGTGTCTAACCCTGATTTCTCTTGCTGCTGCATGGGTTGTTATTCATTGTCACTGTCCACAGTCCCCACCCCACCCCCAGTATGACTTATCTCCATATCGTATCCACCCTCCACTCCCCTGTCCTTTGGTGACTCATCCCAGGGCTTCCCAAGGAAGCCCCCACCCTCTGCCCTTTCCTCCCCTCTTCCATGAGTGGAAAATCCACACCCCCAAAGCAGACCAGCCCCCTTCCTCCTCAGTCTCCCACCCCATCCCCCCACCGACCAGTTTCCTCTCCAGGACCAGGGAGCAATCACAGCCTCCTGGACCTTGGCTTCCTCTTCTGGGTGGGATTGGGGGCTGGGCCCCCAAACAGGCCCCCCTGGCTTCCCCCTTCCTCTGGGCTGGGGACAGAGAGGCACAGGCTCAGGGAGCAGGGACTGACTTCCTCTTGTCCCGGAATGAGCTTGCCTGCCCTTTGCGAGCAGGTTTGGGTCTCTCACGCAGAGGAAACCAAAAGCAGTAAGAGGGAGGGCAGACAGAGCGACCAATCAAGGGCAGGGTGAGGCTCAAAACCAGCGGGCTCCCTGGGGAGCCCCACCGAGGCTGGGGGCGATGGCGGAGCTGCAGCAGCTACAAGAGTTTGAGATCCCCACGGGCCGGGAGGCTCTGAGAGGCAACCACAGCGCCTTGCTGCGGGTGGCTGACTACTGCGAGGACAACTATGTACAGGTAGGTGGAGTGGGCACAGGCCAGGACGACGGGCCCTCAGGGCCCTTGCAGCCCAGCTTCAGGGGCCATGGCAGCCATCTGACAGGTGCTTGTTCTGGGCCTTGACTTCCACTCCAGGCTTTGGCCTCAGCCCAGGCCCCAAAGCTCAGCTACTCAAGTGACAACTGGGCCCCTTCTCCTGGGAGAGCCTCAGAGGTCTGGGACGTCCTGTTCTTGGGCCAGACCCCAGACTCATGTCTCTCAGAACCCCTGCTCTAGAGGCCCAAAGACCCTTTCCTTCTAGTACATTCCATTTCAGTCTGGCTCTAGATGAGATGTCAGAAGACCTTCCCGGACGCTGTAGTGAACTTAAGACAGACTAGGGAAGGGAATTTGTTCCTTGATATTTGAGAGTGGAGAAAAGTCAGAGCAGGCTCACCCAAAGAGAAGGGGGCTGATGAAGACCAAGGGGGTTACGACATGGCTGCTGGGAGCAGGTCCCAGGCAAGGCGAGGAGAGTGGCATTGTAGAAATGTCTTTTTTAAATTGCATGGTTGTCTCAGGACAGACAAAATAGATTCCTGAATCTTGAAGAGGGGCAGAGGAACCAAATGACTGAACACTTCTGTGTTTTCATTTACCCTCACAACTGCCTCCGGAGAAAATTATTAAAATTCCTATTTTACGAAACTGAAAACAGCAGCTTGAGGAGGTGAGGTGACTTGTCCAAGGTCACCAGCTCTGAAACTGCTGAGCGGAGCATCAGCCCTGGCCTCCCTGACTTTCCATGCCAATATCTTTCCTCTTCGTCCTTCTGCCTCCCTGTCATGTCCTCTGATTAATTTTATGGCTTTTTTTGTTTGTTTGTTTGTTTGTGGTTGTTGTTGTTGTACAGGGAATTGAACCCAGGGGTGCTTAACCACTGAGCCCCATCCCCAGCCCTATTTTGTATTTTATTTAGAGACAGGGTCTCACTGAGTTGCTTAGGGCCTTGCTAAATTGCTGAGGCTGGCTTTGAACTCAAGATCCTCCTGCCTCCGCCTCCCCAGCCACTGGGATTACAGGTAGCTTTTCTCTGTTACCTTAAGACTGAATGGCTATGCCTGTTACCTCTTGGGCAAAACTTTACTTTTCTAGAGAATTGCCCCAGGGCCTCCTGGCATAATAAGAGAGTTGGGGTGGGGACGGAGCAAACCTGAGCTGAAAATACTCTAAGCCAAGTCTGTGTAGGTGCTGACTGATCAGCCTGTAATGAGATGGAACATGGATCGCTAAACAGCTCTGTTCTCCTGGCACTAAAAACTATGCTTATATGGACAAGGATAAAAACATCCCTTTCCATTTTCTTCAATAACTTCTACACCATGTGAAGTTCTTCCAGATGGGTTCTTTCTTGTTTGCACATACAGGGCACACTCAGGATTTGAGGTCACAAAGACCTGAGTCCAATTTCTACCTCTGCCACCTGCCAATCACAGGACCTGGGGCAAATTCCCCCTCAGAGTCTTATACCTTGACTTTTTACCTGTATTAGAGCGTTTAGCTCAGTGCCCACTGCTTAAGAAGGGCAGGAAAAATAGCAGTTATTCTCATCACTGTTATTATTGACCTTTAGAAGGATGAAAGGTACCCATGAATAAAAAAACTCCATTCTATTGAGATGACACAGCCCTTGCGAAAACACTTCAGGCCGGGCACGGTGGCACATGCCTATAATCCCAGTGATTTAGGAGGCTGAGGCAGGAGGATTGTAAATTCAAAGCTAGCCTCATCAATTAAGGGAGGCCCTAAGCAATTTAGAGAGAGCCTGTCTCAAAATAAAAATAAAAAGGGCTGGGGATATGGCTCCGTGGTTAAGTGCTTCTGGGTTCAGTCCCTGGTACAAAAACAAAACAAAAACCACTCCAGATACTGGGAGCCCTGGCCCCTCAGAATCCCTGGACTCTTGCTTTCTTCATGCAGAGCACTAACTACTAGAGATGCAACCAGTTACCTTTTCTGGCCTCATTCCTGGCCCCTTCTTCTCCACCTCAATCTCTCTCTTCCCACTCCAACCATGGTGACAGGAAATTCATGGGAAATGGGAGAAAGCCGACTGGGGTCAACTGCAGAGTTCTCAGTCAGGGTTGATTGACTTTACAAACAGAGTAATTTGCATGGTGAACGAGCTGGCGGCCCTGATGATGGGTTCCAGACCTTTGTTCCTCCAGCCCTAACTTTGGACTAAGACCAGAGCTGGGGGTCAGAAAGTGTCCAGGCTTAAGGCACACAGAGCTGGGCTCACACACTTTTCCTGTTTGGGCTGACATTTTCACATGCCAGTCTGGGGAGGGAACTGTCCAGAAGAAGAGTTAAGAAATTTGGGTGGAGACCCAGGAGTAGTTAGTTTCATTCTGGGCTTGTTTCCTCACTTACTGAGGGAAGATCTTGAGCTTGAACAAGACCTGCTGCCCTTTCTGGTTTAACATCCTGAGTTGATTTCTTTGCCTATTCAAAGTCTTTTGGTGACATATGCTGATGAGATGTAAATTTAGTTACATATGTGGATTAGATGTAAATTGGCATGCAAAGGAGCATCATTTTCCTGCTGTTGGAGCAGAAAGGCAGGGAGGAGAGGACCAGAATGAGGGCTTCCCAGAAGGTTCTGGGAGTCAGCCAGGTTTCTCTCAGGACTCTGAAAATGTCTAGGTCTGTTCCCCACTAACAGGTCTGGAGCAGCATCTGAGAGCTGAAGCAAGGAGACCCCAAGGGTGGCCTTTCCTGTCAGTGCAGGGCCCTGCCCCCCGGGGAAGGTACAGGGTAGAGTCAACAAGCTCAGGACCCCATGGGAGATGCCGAAGTTGCCAGAGGAAGCAAAAGACCAGAGAAGTTTTGCCCCTGCCTGATCTGGGACTGACAAAAGATGTCTTTTGTGTTTAGCCACCTTCTGCTCATCCCTCCTCTACTGACTGGCAGTGTGACCCTCAACAGTGCCCCACACAGTGTCTGACAGGTGGCCAGCAAGCGTTTGGGCTCCTACAAATGCATATTTATTAAGTATCTGTTGCCAGGTGTGATGGCAAACGCCTATAATCCCAGCAGTTTGGGAGGCTGAGGCAGGAGGATCATGAGTTCAAAGCCAGCCTCAGTGGCTTAGTGAGGCCTTAAGCAACTTAGCAAGACCCTGTCTCTATATAAAATATAAAAAAGGCTGTGGATGTGGCTCAGTGGTTAATTGCCCCTGAATTCAATCCCTGGTACAAAAATAAATAAATAATAAAAACACCACACATATTAAATATCTCCTGTGTGTTGGGCACTCTTCCAGACCCAGACAAACTCCCTACACTCATAGCACTTACATTTGGGGGAGAGGAATAGATAATATAGAGGTAAATAAGCAAATTATATTTATTTATTTATTTGGGAGGTACCCAGATTGAACTCAGGGGCATTCAACCACTGAGCCACATCCCCAGTTCTATTTTGTATTTTATTTAGAGACAGGGTCTCACTGAGTTGCTAAGCACCTTGCTTTTTCTGAGGCTTGCTTTGAACTCTCAATCCCCCTGCCTCAGCCTCCTAAGCTGCTGGGATTACAGGCATGCTCCACCACACCCCATAACAAATAATATCTGATAGTGCTGAATGCTGTGAAGAACAGGGAAAATGTGATAGTCAATAGAGAGAAAGTGTCTCTGAGGTGAAACCAATTAACAAGGATTCTAAGGAGTACAGAAAATGCAATGGCCCTGAGGTAGAACTGATCTAGCTTGTCCAGGAACAGAACCCCGGTGGCCAGTTCCTGGAGCTAGATGCAAGGGAGTAAGTGAGAAAGGGGAGTGGTAGAGGAGAGGATGAAGAAAAAGGCAGGAGCCAGACCTGGAGGTGCTGTCTACAGGTCTTGGTCAGAAGTTTGGATTTTATTCTCAGCATATTAGGAAGCTATTAGAGGAATGAATGAATGAATGAATGAGGTCACTCCATTCTGGGTTACAGTTTTCTTACCTGAGTTCCCAAGCACCAAACCACAGACTGGGGCTCAACAAGGAGCATAGAGCCACTTGAGGAGGATTCAGGTACAGATTCCTTGGTCTTGCTCTGAAGAGAATTTCAGTTTAAAGGTCAGGGGGTGGAGGATGAGGTTGGGTGGCTTTTTTTTTTTTTTTTGTACAAGGGATTGAACCCAGGGGAGTTAACCACTGAGCCACATCCCCAGCCCTTGTTTATTTATTTATTTAAGACAGGGTCTCACTAAGTTGCTTGGGGCTTTACTAAATTGCTGAGGCTGACCTGGAACCTGCAAACTTCCTGTGATTGCCTTTTAAATTTAAGGATATCTCCTCCAGCCAGTATGCATTCCTTTTTCTTTTTTTCTATTCACCTCCCAACCTCCGAGGGACATTTATCGCTGAAGTCCTCAGGGAGGCAGCAGGGTCATCTCAGCTCCATCCTCAGCTTGATTACTGGAGGAAGGCTATCTTTCTCTGCCCCCATACCCATTCCACAAGGAGGTATGCCCCGAGTCCCTCTTCCTACATCATTCCTCTAGAAGCCACTTCAACATCTAAGGGTTGCCACTTTCTCCCAATTCTGCTCCTGTCTTCTCTATATCATCTCCCACTCCATCCCACCCAACCAAAGACCCAATGGAATGTGCTGGACTCAGGCCAGGACTGTCTGTTTTTCAGGCCACAGACAAGCGGAAAGCACTAGAGGAGACCATGGCCTTCACCACCCAGGCACTGGCCAGTGTGGCCTACCAGGTGGGCAACCTGGCTGGGCACACTCTGCGAATGCTGGACCTGCAGGGAGTTGCCCTGCGACAGGTGGAAGCCCGCGTGAGCACCCTGGGCCAGGTAAGTGTATGGAAGACATTTCGGATCAACCCCTGGCTCTTCAGCCCCACTCAGACATTTTCTGTAGCAAAAGTTCCTTCCTGCCTTCCTTCATGTCCCAGTGCCCAATTTGACTGCAGAAGGTTGGCACTTTCTAAGCTTTGGGAGGCTCCTTATCTCTAGCTAGGTCACAGTGGTGGGCTTTGCTGAATTCCCTGAAGGCAAAGCATTTTCTTTCTCTGGATGCTACCCTTGACATCAGAAAGGAATGCCTGCCAATCACAGTACAGGCGAGACACAAATGGACACTGTTTTTATCTAAATACAGGCAGTAACTTAATAAATATCCTAGACTCAAGCGCTTGCTTGGCAAAGGTCATCTTTAGCCCTGGAGGCACTGCCACCACTGTCAATCCCCAAGCCTTTCTAGCATGTACACCCTCCTCCTTCCTTCCCGGGACCTTGAGCAAGGGCACTGTCCCAAATAGCTTGTGCACAAATCCAGTCGTACCTTGGACCTGGCCTTGCATCCCTCTCATGGTCAGTGCATGGGGTATGTCTTTTCCTCTCAGCCTGGCAGACCACAGTCCCCACCCTCTCAGAGATGTAGGCTTCTCTATGGAACATTCTAAGGGGAAGTTAATTCACTTATTTGTCCCCAAAGAGGAGAGCCTATCCAGCCACGATTCTCTGCCAATTCCACATTATCTCCCTGTGCTCCGAGGCCAGCCCTGTCCTTCAGTCCCTTCCCAGCATCCCCAGGGATGTTGTGTTTCTCTCTTCCTCCCTTCCTGCTCAGCTAATAATAACCCTCATTCTCTTCCACCAGGAAGTTGCTCCAAAGTGACTCCATCCTCCCGTGCTACTCTTTTCCTAATTACTGTGTGGCCTTGGGCACAAAACTCACTCTTCCTCCGGGCCTCAGTGCCTCTCGGGATTCCCTGCTCCCACCCCAATGTCTCTAGCCTCTTCCTCCCTTAAAGTGAAGGATGCTGGACACAGACTGCCCCCCCCCCCACTGTCACCTCAAACCCTGTCACGCAGATGGTGAACATGCATATGGAGAAGGTGGCCCGAAGGGAGATCGGCACCTTAGCCACTGTCCAGAGGCTGTCCCCTGGCCAGAAAGTCATCGCTCCTGAGAGCCTACCCCCCCTCACGCCCTACTGCAGGAGACCTCTCAACTTTGGCTGCCTGGATGACATTGGCCATGGAATCAAGGTAGAAAAGGAGCCCCCCTTCCCACAACCTGCACTGTCCTGACTCAAGGCTCCTTTCTCTCTAGGACCCCAGTTCTTGTCCATGTTCTTGGTTTACCCTGCAATCGCTCTTTCCCCACTCCCTGCAGCCACACCCTGAGTCCTCTCCTCTTCCCCAAATCTTGTAATTCTCCCTTGACCCTCTCCTCCCTAACTGACCTTTACCCTGTACTCAAGATGATCTGCTGAGAGATCCTGATCACCTCCCTCCACGCCTGGCCCCTCGTTGGTGCTGGGTGTGTGTGTGTGTGAAGGGGAAGAGGGGGAAGGGAGGGTGTCAGAGTGTGCATGAGAACAGCTCCCCAACCACATGAGAACAGCGACTTCCTCTGTCTGGGGGTTTGAGGTTACTGAACTGAGCAGTCACCCCAGAGCTGCTGGTGGTGGGAAGGAGCAGGATGCAGCCACATAGCAGGAACATGGTGAAGAGAGGGGTGCTTTCCTTTCAGCTTATCTCTTTCTGAAGGGTAGGAGAACACACACACACACACACACACCTTTTGTCAATTCCTGTCTCCACACTTCATCACTCCAGACTAGATTACAAGCTCTTCTGTGTCTAAATGACCCCCATAACCATCCCTAATATACAGCTCTCCCAAAAGGGGAATCCGTCACCAGTTCTCTGCACCAGTAAGTTATTTCTGTTGTCTAAATTTCTCTCACCCCACCCCACTCTATTTTGGTGGTTCCGGGGATCAAACCCAGGGCCTTCTTGCACATACTAAACATGTGCTTTAACACTGAGTTACAGCCCAGCCCCTCCACTTATTCTTTATTCTTCAAGTTCCCTTTGTCTTATTCCTAGTGAAGAACAGCAAACAGAGAACCTAGTTCCTCATGTGCTCACTCTTGACAAAATTCCAATTACAAAAGTGCCCTCTTGTAATGGTTCACACCCTGACATTTGCACACTACCTTCTAAGTGTCGCGGGTCCTGCTCCTCTGTCTTGTACTCTGAGAAGTCACTTCCATAGTTCTATGAAAATGACAGGTGAGACCCTTCTGAGAATGCCCTGTCCACTTCTCAGCTCATGTTGGGGTTGAGATCTAATCAAAGTTAAGAACCACCAAGGCACCCCAGCTCCCCCCGGCTCTGGGATGGTTTGGGGGAAGGGAGAAGCTGAGGGGCCCACTCAGTCACTGTGGCTATGCAGAGGAAGTGGCCCTCCGACGTCTATGCTCTGCCTTTCAGTCAGAAACTCCTACTCGGTCGGTCAGTAGGGCCTGTGGCAGACTTGAGGCCCTGGGGACCGGGCAATGACAGGAGGCAAGTGGAGATGTGGGTAGGGCAGGAGAGGAGCTGGGAAGTGGAAGAGGGAACTTGCCGAGGCCCCGCTCTCCCTCCCACTTCTCGTCCGCCCCTCCACCCCCCTCCTCCGCGAGGAGGATGGGGATTGCGGCCCCACACCCCAGATGCCAGCCCTACCCGCCTTCCTGGCAGGACCTGAGCACGCAGCTGTCACGGACTGGGACCCTGTCTCGAAAGAGCATCAAGGCGCCTGCAACACCTGCCTCCACCACGCTGGGGTGAGGCTCCTATCGCTTCCTAACCAGCCCCGGGCTGCAGCGCGCGGTCCCGAAACCACTCCCCCGCCCCCACCTGGCGCCCCGCTGCTCTTGGTGCTGTGCTTGACGCCCGGCGTCCAACCACCCCTCCGCCAGCATCCCCTCCTCCTCGAACCAAGCCTTGCCGGCCAAGAAATGTTCCCCCTTATGCTACCCCCTCCCCAGGAGACCACCCCGGATCCCGGAGCCCGTGCAGCTCCCAGTGGTGCCTGATGGCAAACTCTCGGCCGCCTCCTCCGCCTCTTCCCTGACCTCCGCCGGGTGAGCCCCACAATCGAGCCCGAGAGGGTGGTGGGTGGGCTGTGGATATAAGGTCCCCGGCCCGTTATCACGGTGACCATGAGGTTGGGGGGAATCACAGAGGCAAAGTTAGGAAGCAGGGTTTCGGATGGGGGGAGCGGGGCCTATTGGGGTCCGTCTTACAGAAAGTGTCCCAACCCGGCTTTCTCTGGGCTTCAGCAGCGCCGAAGGTGTCGGTGGGGTCCCTCAGTCCAAGGGACAGGCTCCCCCAACTCCACCTCCTCCACCCGCCGCCGCCGCCGCAGAGGTGTTTCTGCCGCCCCCTCCCCTCCTCGAGGAGCTGTCCCCGCCCCCACCAGGTAAGGAGCCCCGCCCTTCCCGGTGTCGCTGTCCCGAGGTCTCTGTCACACCTCTGCACCCGGTAGCTCTTGGCTGTCACCCTGCGAGCTTCTGCGAGCGCTGCGTGGCTGTTACACCGACCCGAGCGAAAGGCGGCAGAGCGAGTGAACTAAGAACTGGCACCTACTTAACACCAGGCCCCATGTTCAAAGCTTCTCTCCCATCTTCTCATTTCAACTTAACCCGAGAGAATCTTCACACTCTTATTTAACAGGCTAAAAAGCTGTGACTCCGATGTAAGGGGATCTGACTAGTGCCACCTAGTTAAATGGCAAAGTCTTACTACTCTAAACTGCTCGATCTTTCAGCGTGTTCTGAGCACCTTCTACATGCTATAGAAATATGGGAGGATGGGTGCACCCTGGAGGGAGATAGCATGAAATGGATAGATCTTGGGCCTCCTCTGGAGCAGCGGCTTCCGGAGGCAGCCCTTGCTTTCCCTCCCTGCCACAGAGCTGCCCCTGCCCCTGGACCTGCCCCCTCCTCCACCTCTGGAAGTAGAGGACCTGGGGCTGCCACCTCCACCCCCGCCAGGCTTTGGATCGGATGAACCCAGCTGGGTCCCTGAGGCATACTTGGAAAAAGGTACCTGAGTCCTAGAACGGAGGGGCACCAGATCCTGCAGCCCTCTTTTGCCCTGACCCCCATTCTCCCACTCCAAAGGCATTCTCCCCTCCCTCTGCAAAGGTATGAACTTGTTATCCGTCCCCCCTCCGGTGATGTGATTGGATAGGAAGCAGCTGGTCTAGCATTGAATACTAAGCTGGGGAGGGGGCCTGAAAGCTCGGAAGGCACTCCTACTCCCTGCAGCCTTCTCTCCCAGTTGCTCCCCTAGAGTCCAGTGTTTGGCCCCTCCATCTCTATGCAGGAGGGGGCAGGAGGCACAACTCATGCACCCTTTCATCCTGCCCTGCAGTGGTGACACTGTACCCATACACCCGCCAGAAGGACAACGAGCTCTCCTTCTCTGAGGGCACGGTCATCTGCGTCACCCGCCGCTACTCCGATGGCTGGTGCGAGGGCGTCTGCTCGGAGGGGACTGGATTCTTCCCAGGGAATTATGTGGAGCCCAGCAGCTGACAGCTCAGGGATCTCCCTGTACCCACCCAGGGTCTGCAGGGAGCAGGTGTCTTGAGCCCCAGAACAAAGCCTGCTCCAGTCAAGCTCTGGATTAGGCCACCTCTTAGTCTGTGAGCTGTGTTGTTTCTTTCCCCTTATTGTTGTGGGGGAGAGGTCCTAGGGACAGAGAGAGGATACCCAGAGACTTACTGTGATGTTGTCCACAGAGGACCCCTAATCCATGCAGAGTGGGGTCTCCAGCTGCAAGTACCAACTTTGAATAAAACTGATGACCTGATGACTGCCCTGCAGGGCTAGAGGACCAGAGGGGAGGGATTGAAAGGCACTCAATTCTAAGGCTCCTGCTGTAGCCCTGCAGAATGCCCCAGTAGCAGTGCCTTTCCACCTCCTCAGTCCTCATTAGTCCTCATTAGTGTTCCTTCCACCAGACCACCAAGTCTTTGGCAGTGAGTGTCTGGGTCTTTAGACCCTTGCGCGTGCCTCCCTCCCGGTCTCTGTGTGTGTGTGTGTGTGTGTGTGCGCGCGCGCGCGCGCGCGCGCGCGCACGCACTCAGCCTTGGTTCCTCAATTTGAATAGCGGGGACAACCTCCCTCACTTAAGAGAGGCTGAGAGCAAACAACATCTCATTTTCAACCCTCAGACGGCGGCGCAGTAGAGATCTCAGTCACTTTGTCCCCCTTCACCTCCTTTATAGTTCTCAAACACCAGAGGGAGAAGGGGCTTGGGTTTCCCTGGCTCTGCTTAAAAACATCATGGCTTCCTGTTCCATATGGAAGGAGGGGGACGTGGAGGACGACTTTGGTGAAGTCCCTGGGCTCTTGATGCATAGACGAGGCTGGGATGCAAGGAGACACGCAGCGAAGTCCCTGGCAGGCGTTAACCTGAGGTGGACGGTGTGCTACCTCACTCCACCACTAGGAGGCGACTATCCTGCTGGCTTTTTTTTTTTTTTTTTTTCCTTTTTTCTTTTTTACCGTATAGAGGTGCTGACCGGGTAGGAGGGGGGCGGCAAGGTGTTGCGAGCACAGAAATAGTGAGATTTCCGGGGCTGAAGCAAGATCCAGGAGGCCTGGAGCTGTCAGCAGAGAGGATCATCTGTCTCCACGGAGAGTCCGGTGCCCCGAGGAATTTGGAATCCTGGGTCCCCCTTGAGGAAAGACTGGGGGAAGGGGAGGTTACGCAGCCCGAGGCAGCAGTTAAAGCAGTGGGAGGTGTTCCTTTTCTTATCTGTCAAGAAGCCCCCACCTCCCAGTTCAGAGCACATGGGTTTTGGAAACACTGCTATCTTTCAAAAGGTATGCACGCCACTCCCCCAAGGACCAGACTCCAGAATTTAAGGGTTTGCTGCAGGGGACAGCAGCCGATCTGGGTTAACTGCATAGTTAGGGACCGTTCCGAACTCCTCTCCCGGCCCCCAAATGAACGAAATTCCAGAAATTTCCGGAGGGACATAGTAAAGCCAAAGGGGAAAGGGAGTAGTAAAACTAGGTTTGTCTTTCCCAGTTTCCCCTCCCCGCCCTTCCTCCCCGCTCTTGCCCCGGGCGCCCCCTCTAGCGGCAGTGCTCAGCACGTCTTCAGCACCTGTTGCAGATGGAGGCGCACTTCGGTGGCCGTTTCCCAGGGCACCACGCTGGCACGGAAGGAGCTGGGTTCGGCCTTCTGTGCCTCCTGAATGAGGCGGTGCATGGGGTAGCCGCGGCGCGGGAAGGCCACATCACCGCCCGCCAGCAGCCCCATTGGGCAGAAATCATTCGCACCGTCGCCCACGTAGAAGAGGCGCTCGAAGTGCACACCATCGTGGGCCCGCTCGCGCAGGTAGTCGCTGAGCACCTTGTGCTTGCACATGTTGGCTGGGCAGCGCGTGCAGCTATGCGTGTGGAAGGGCCGCAGCGCCAGCAGTCCCTGAGCGTCAGGCCCAGATGGGTTGCTGAGGATGCGGCGGAACAGGCTGTGGTGGCCGGCGGCGCGCAGAGCGCTCTCCACACCAAAGGTGTTGGCATCCGAGATGAGAATAACCTCGAAGCAGGAGCCCTGCTTGGCCACAAACTGCAGCAAGTCTCCCATACCCGGAGACAGGGGGATGGCCTCGTAGATAGCGCTTAGGTCCCGAGGCCGCACTCCCTGCTCACCCAGGTACTTGAAGACGCGCTGCATGTATTCGTTGTAGAACCCCTCGCGGTAGGTGGCTCGCAGGCTCTCGGGCAGCCGCTGGCCCGGCGCAGCGCGCACGATGGAGTCGTCGCTGTTTTCGTCCACAATGGTCTCGTCGAAGTCGAAGGTCAAAAGGAAGCGCGGTGTGCCTTGAGCAGCCATCCCGCTGTCCTGGGAGCAGGAGGGAGGGGAGCAGGAGGAGGAAGAAGGGACAAGCAAGAGGGGGCGCGGCGGGAGCCGGCCAGGGAGAGGCTGGTTAGCGGGCCACGGCCAAAGGCGCTGGCACGTCCAAGACCTGAGGAGGACCCAAGGCTGGTTAAGCTCTGAGGAGTACCCAAAGCTGACCCCCACCCAGCCTTCCCCGCCCACCCTCTTGTGCCTTAGTTAGCCATACTAGGATTCACACCCAGGGGACCATCCTAGCCCTGAAGGGCTTCTTTGGTTCCTGTTTCTGCTAATCTCACCCAGGGTCACTGGATGAGGTTTGCAAGGGTCAATTTAGAAAAGTAGCTTCCTAGGGATTGTCCCTTTGGGAGGTTCCTGGACAAGAATGATTTAGAGAATTCCAGTGGCCCTTGTGGTTGGTATGGAAAAAAGGGGGGTGAAAGGAATAGATCCTCCTTTCTCAACACAAGCAGAGTTGGGGGACAGGGGGACTACCCATGCACCCCGCTGGAGTAACCTCCTTATTTTCCTTTTGGTCCTTGTAGGATCAATGGCTTATGGGACTGTGATGGACAATAAGGAGCCAGGCTCCAGGGAAGGGTCTTTGGGCATCCTCCTAGGCAGGTAGCTATGGAGTGCCAGGCCTCAGGGTTAGGTGCCTGGGCCTCTGCACTGGCCAGAGAACTGGATTGGGCCCTTGGAATTACCAAGTAGGTAGACTGACCACATAAGACCCAGGGGGGTTCTCTGGGAGCTGCTTCCAGACAGATGGCTCTGGATAGGGGTCCAGGGATGAGATAGAGCTTCTCCAGGGATTTTAGAGCCCTGTGCTGACAGCTGATCACTAATCACTTGCCAATTCCCTGGGAGGAACGTGTCAGCAGGTGGGGTTTCTGCCAGAGTCCGAAGCAAGCGGGCAGCAGGAGAAGCAGTGGGGCTTGGGAAGGTAGAAGCCTCCCTCGCCAGGCCACGGCATACCTGGGAGACAGGTAAGGGAGAGGAAAGAGAGCAGCAGTGGCTGAAAAGGCAGAGGAGGAGGGGGCAGGTAGTGGGCACGTGAGGGGAGGACTTGGAGGAAGTCATGCTGTGGAATGTGGAGACAGACTGCTTAACAGGAAGACAGAGAGGGGTGTCCAGGAAGTGAGACCTTGGGCCACAGTTATGTTAAGGAGGGATGGTGGTGGTGGTGATGTGTGTGTGGACAGCATGGGAAAGGATGGGGGCAAAGGGGAAGTGTCAGGGCACAAAGAAAGGCAAGCAAATGAAGACAGCGAGAGCCCTCGACGGCATGTCGCTGCCACCTTGTTTGCCAGCAGCAGCTAAGTGTGAGAGACAGCATGAATGGATCCTGTACAGCTTCAGAATACCCACCACATTGCCTTCCCTCACCCCACCTCCCACCCCAATTCATCTCGATGGAGTCTGGTTTCTTCCTTCCCCTCTCTCTAATCTGCCTGGTATGTTGATGGCCTGGCAGACCTTGTAGAAAAAAGCCTAAACTCCTCATTTTAAAGATTTGAACCTGGTTACTCGCCTCCCTGACAGAATGGTCCCTTTGACCTCATCCCTAGAGTCATCCTCTGCTCTCACCAACATCCATCTGGGAGTCTCAGCCCAGGATCCCTGGAGCTGAGGATGTAAGGTATCCCACACCTGGGATAGAAGCTTTCAGGGATTAGTGGAGCCCAGATGGAGGTGAGAGCAAGCCTGAAAGGGGTTGGATAGGGCTCCTCCCACTCCACAGTGGGAAAATGTGGGCTGAAGCCCCATCCCAGAGGGATCCACTTACCCTAGTCAGGCATCGGAGGCCAGCAACTGAAAGACACCCACTCATCATCACCGCCTCTAGGGACTCTGTTGGCCTCCAGCTGTTCTGCAGAGCTCCTGACAATAAAAAAGTCCATTTACTGGGCCCAGTCAGCTGGCTTTGCTTCCACCACTTCTGCCCACTTGGCCCTGTTCTCTTGCTGAGCCCCAGTAGCCACTCCCAGGATCTCAGCAAAAGCAAGCCCTTAAATGGGCACAGCATTTACAGATGTACCTTGGTTATTACAGATGTACCTCTTACAGTCCCCTAGCATGCCAGAGAGGTCACAGATGGCGTTATATTAGAGACCAACACAACTGATTTGCCACTGTGAGTGGCAGTAGCATCTCAAAACCATATTTCAGAGTCCAGAGTCCAGTTCTCCAGTGTGATCACTGCCCCCTACACATGTAGGGTCATACATCATAGTTTACAAACCACTTTTACTCATTCTCTTACTACTCAGTCTGGTGAGATCAGCAGATAAAGGTTCAGAGGTTGACTTACTTGCCCAAGGCCATGCTGTTTACATGGGGTAGAGTATGGTTCATGAACCCTTGGCCATAGCTTTATCTTCTCTGTGCCCTCAAAAGGTAAGGGGCCTCCAGACACCATGGCACATGCCTGTAATCCCAGCAATTTGGGAGGCTGAGGCAAGAGGATCACAAGTTCAAGACAAGCCTGGGAAATTTAGCGAGACCCTGTCTCAAAATAAATAAGGACTGGGGATTTAGTTCAATAGAAGAGTACTTACCCAGCATATGCCAAAATCTGGGTTCAATCCCAGTAACACACACACAAGTAGAACATAAAAATAGAAAAGGATGGGGAAATAGCTCAGTGTAAAGCGTCCCTGGATTCAATCCCCAGTACCACACCAAAATAATACAATGATGTGGAAAGGCCAGTGATCAGCATTTATTGTATCAAAACTGGGGGCGCTGACACCCCTGGGTTCTACAAGTGATCTGGAAATGGTCTCTCTAGTGCTCTCAGAGGTCTGGGATCCAGCAGATAGGACAGGAGTCAGGTTGAAATCTCTGCTGGATTTTGCTGCATGCCTTTGGGGACCAGCTTTGGCCTCTTTGAGGCCTACACCGATGCAGCTACAAAGAACACCACATAGAGCTGCCAGCTCCTCCCTGCTCCCATAACCCCTTCCATCCAAGGGTTGAGTGAGAGACCAGAGAGAGGCATGTTGGACAACTGGAAAGCTACTAAGAGCCAAGAGACTAGACCAGGAGCAAAGATCTGACTGCTTGCTGCCCTCTGCTGGTGACAATGGATGACACTGTAAATGCCTCTGACTTTGTCAAGGTGACACTCTCCCCTGACCATCCCAGGGGAGCAGGGAGAAGCTGCTGGCCTCTACAGAGACTGGGTCATACAGGGACAGAACATAGGCTCTATGACTTTCCATCTCATAGCATGCCCTGCCCACCCATCCCCTGACCACGCGTGCATTACCATTTCAGTGAGGAGAGGATATGGGTTTAAACTTTCCCCCAACAACTTTTAATTGGGAATAGGGAGAGGGCTCAAAGCTGAATGGTGCAGTTGGCAAAGAGTGTGATAGGTTGAGAAAGGAGACATGGGTTAAGAAGAAAGTGAGAGGGAGGAAGACATGGGGGGCAAGGGAATGGCAGGCTGGTGGGAGGGTTTCCCCAGTCAGAATCCTGGGTGATATTACAAGTCTGCTGGGTCTAGATGAGTCAAGGAGAAAGGTCAGAGGATGCCACTCCCATTGCAAAAGCAAACATGGATAGGCACGTGTCAGGCACGCAGAGAAGCAAAGGAAAGACAGGAAGACGATGGGGTGGCCAGAGAGAGTGACAGAGACCAACTTCCATCCCACAGAAAAGGGTCTCACCACTTTGTCCGTGTATCCTTTCTTTTTTGGAATATTCTTCTTATTCCTTTTTTAAACCAGGTATTGAACCCAAGGGTGCTCTACCACTGAGCTACATCCTTCACCCCTTTTTCTTTTGAGACGGGGTCTGGTTAAGTTGCCCAGGCTGGCCTTGAACTTGTGATCCTCCAGGCAGCCTTTTGAGTTGCTGGGATTACAAATATGCAACACCACGCCTGGCTTGGTATATCCTTCTGATCTTTAATTATGTTCAAAACTTCTCATTTCTCATAATAAAAGGCATAGCTACATTTTTTCATCTAATAGTATTTAGGGAAATCAGTTAAACACTTGTTTGGTAGATTGCCCTTGATTCTTTTCATCTTCAAAGCAGAAAGCCAAGCATCTTCCCTGGAGACTGAATAGTCCATGCTGTGACACCCCCACCCCACCCAAAGCAATTAGAGGGGCCTTCCCCAGTTAGAATCTGGCTCCTGTAAATTCCAAAAGCTCACTCACCTCTCGCAGCTTTGTCCTGAGTGATCAAATCCTTGTGGTCACCAAGAGGGTCTCCAGAAGGTCAGGATCTCTAAGTTTCTCTCTCAGGCTAGAGCAGGGAGAAGAGAGTAGGGTTTCTGGGAGTGGCAGGGAGTCCATTTCTAGTCCCATGTAAGATTAGTGCCTGACTCCTTGATTTATCTGGGATCATAGGTTCCTGCCAGCTTCCTCCTATCTTTGACTCAAAGATTAAATCTATGTGAAGAGAGTGGAAGAGTTCCTGGGAATGGGGAAGAAAAAGGACCCTCTTTGAAATTGGGCCTTAAACTTGAAATTCCCCCTTCTAGTGGGTAGATGAAGTCCTCAGGAAAAGTTTTGGGGAGCCTGGCACTGTGTGGCTCAGGCCTGTAATCCCAGCAGTTTGGGAAGCTGAGGCAGGAGGATTGGGAGTTCAAAGCCAGCCTCAGTAACAGCGAGTTGCCAAAGCAACTCATTGAGACCCTGTCTCTAAATAAATATAAAATAGGGCTGGGGATCTGGCTCAGAGGTGGAGTGCCTCTGAGTTCAATCCCTGGTACCAAAAAAAAGTTTTTGGGCAGTTTTGCAAAGGGCAAACACAGGATGGGAATGGGGTTGAGGACTCCTGAAATCCCACTGTACCAAGCCCTCTCTGTCCCAAAACAAGTCTCATATCACTAGAAATCAGAGTTAACATTTTAAAGCTGGAATTCCCTCCATCCCCCACACAGCACCCCCAACTTCACCACCTTTCTTGTTCACCAACCCCCAACAGCAGCTAGGAAAAACAGGCCCAGAGAGGTCAAGCTAACATCACCCATGGGGAGGGGGCGATCACACAGCATCAGAATCAGGATTAGAACTCAGGGGTCTCTGAGCCTCCTGGGAAAACTGCAGCTGGAGCTTCTCCTATGGCCCTGGAGGCTCCCTTAGGCTCTGAGCTCCCCGTCCTGATAGTTTCGGGGCAATGATCGTGCATTGGTGCCAGTGAGAATCTGAGACTAGGAGTCACCTCTGGGCTCTCTCCCCGCCTGGGTGGACAAGCTGAGAGGAGATCCTCACTGGGTAGGGGTAGAGAGGTGGCAGCTGCGGTGGGGTGGGGGGAGATATTTTTAGAGGTGACTGGAAAGCAGGCACTCTGGCACACCCCCAGCTGGCGGGCGCTTCGCTTTAATGCGGGCGGGGGGTGCGCGGCTTGGGGAGAGGGCGACAGGGAGCAAGAAGGCACCTATTCCATGGCTTTGCCAGAGCTGGAACGAAGGGACACGGGGGCACCAAGTTCTTGGGGGCGTAAGAGGACTCTTTCCTCTGCTCCAGGGACTCCCCCACCGCCACGGGCGTGAGCGAGCGCCCTGAAACTCCACACAGCCCCCACCCTACACTGGGACCCCAGCCCTCCCCACCTCGCGGAGCCCAGCACTCACGTGGTAACAGTGGCGGCAGAGCTCTGTCCCGGCAGAGTTTGAAGTGTAAGGAGTGGGGAGGGGGTCTAGGTAAGGTATTTAGGCGCAGGATGGAGTAAGCGGTGCTTACGGGAATTGGAAGGGGACGCGGTGTCTTATCCACCCCCGGATTTCTTGGCTTCGGCTCACGAGTCCCTCCAGTCCAGAGGGACCGTGGATGATGTGCGTCTGAGCTGTCCCCTCCACTTGACCCCCATCCCTCCGGGCCGCGGCCGCGTCCCCTTTAAATGCCCGGGAGCGGGAGCCCGAGCCGCTGCCGGCGCTGCGGCTGCTGCAGCACCGGGACCCACCGCAGTCCCCGCACGTCACAAGCGACTGTCCAATCACAGTGGCGCCGGCGCACATCAAAGGGGCGGGCCGCCCGCAGACCACGCCTCCCGGCTCTCCCGGAGGCTGTACGAGCGAGAGCGAAGGTGGGACTGGGCCCAGGGGCAAGGGTGGGAGGTTGGAGATGGGGCGCGTCCCATCTGAAGCTCACGGGTGGGGGACACCCTCCTTAGAGTGGCCGCGGGCCTACGCCAAAGTCCAGATCCACTCGCTTAGCAGTGCAGGGCGGTGGGCTTTCTCCGCCTCCGCCTCCAGGGCTCTGCTTTCTGGGATTTTCAGAAATTCACCTCCCCCTCCAGCCTATTCCGCACACTGTCCCTAAACCTGGCCGGAGGCCCCGCTTGACCCTGCCTGGGAAAGCAGTTCCCCTTCCACGTGCGCCTAGCTTGGTGTCATCTGCCCTCTAGGCGGAGTCGCGATGCCCGGCTCCACCCCTGGGGACCCTCTTCCCAGGTTATGGGTTCCGAGGGATTACCGCGGGTGGGATTCTGTCACTCCCCTACCTCGTAAACACTGATTTAGGGGCTGAACAGTTTGTCCCTTTGCAAATGGTACTGTACATTTTAAAAATGCGCTTTCTCCTCAGCTTCCTCGGAGTCCGCTCCCAGCCACACCCCTCCTCCTCCGGTTTTGGCCACTCCGCCTTCTGGTGAAGGGACCGAGAGGAGATGAGGATTAGAGAGGAAAGAGGTGCAAGTTGTATTTCCCGAGAACATGATATGAACCAGGCTAGATGGCCGCGTATGTCACTGAATATTCACAACACTCAGGAGAAATGATTTGCCCAAGAGTTCAAACCCAGGGACACCTGACTCCATTGGGTCCCAAAAGGAGTGTGGGCGTGAGCATGTAGGCGTCCCAGGTCCGGATTCTAACTTCAGTCCTTCCTAAATCTTTCCTTGCCTGCTTCACTCTTGGAAAAACCAGATGTAAAAGCTGGTGAATCTGGAAGTCCTAGCGGGAATGAGAGTCAGCAAGGAATCGCCCCGTCTCTGTACTCAGGCCTGGGGCTTCAGTAATAAACGAGACAGATTGTCCTGGTTCCTCATGGGCTAAGTGGAAGGAACGCTTTAAAGCTTTCAAACTCATCTTGCCACTCTTTCCCTTCAAACCCCGACCGGCTTCGGTGCCCCAGCTCCTTAAACCATCTTGCTGTTCCTCTTTACCTTCACCCCTTCCTCCTCTTCCTGCTCCCCAGCATCCTCAGCAATGCCCCCGCTTTCCTTGGGGCCTCCCTCCTTCAGGAGCACATGCCATGGGGAAGGCACAGAGGTGCCTTCCGGATGGCATGTTTCTGAGCCTTGGCATCATCTCCGCTCTCTGCCTGTTACAATCCTGCAGCCCACGATGGTCCTATGTGTACTACTTGGTGCTGGGAATAGTTTTACATGTCAGCTCATGTAACCCTTGCCCCTCTGTGAAATGGGTGTTGTTCAGGTTCATTTTACTGCAGGTAAATCAAAGTCTAAAGCCTTGTGCTTGCTTACTTCACCCAGTTAGTGAATGAATGGGATTCCAACCCATTCCAACCCGGTTGCTTAAACATTACTCCACACAGTCCCTCTCATTCAAGGTTTGTCACCCCTCCTCTCCTGTAAGTAACAGGTGGAGACCATGTTTATCCTGTCTATTAATGTGGCCCCCAGCCCCTGTTATAGAGACCCTGGCACACAGTAGGTCTTAGATGTTTGCTGTTGAATGAAATAAGTCCCCTGCTGTGTTCCAGGTCCTACACTCTATTTGTGTTTCCTTATTTAATTTTCATAATAAACAGGGTGCTCCGATATTATCCCCATCTTACAACAAGGAAATTGAGACTCAAAAGATCAAGCCACTTGCCAAGTGTCACACAAGTGTTGGGGAAGCTTTTGAATCGAATCCTGACCCTCTGATGCAATTTCAACCTTGTTCCCAAATGATAGGATTGGGGGAGGGGGAGGCAGATGACTTCCTGTTGGCATCAGTGCCCAAATTTTCTGCCCAATTCTGCCTTCCAGGTGCCACCTGCAAGATGCCTTTGTGAAATAAGTGTAGAAACTCCTGTTTCTCCCTGCGCTAATTTCAGGACACAAAACTGTTTCTCCTTCCACTTTCTTTACTTTCTCTTCTTACTGTCAATCAGTAAGCAAGCCAGATGACCAGCCA
Source organism: Marmota flaviventris (assembly GCF_047511675.1). Taxonomy (NCBI): domain Eukaryota; kingdom Metazoa; phylum Chordata; class Mammalia; order Rodentia; family Sciuridae; genus Marmota; species Marmota flaviventris. The sequence goes on along the minus strand of NC_092514.1, from coordinate 53,166,576 downwards.
GCCATGTACCTAAGATGGGACAGAAATGGAATGGGAAGTCCACCTCCCAACTGGTAGAGGCCTCTGCCCAGCACACAGACAGTGGATCTTGCTTTCCCTTTCTCTTTCACCTTAGGACTTTAGTCAGTTGACATGGCATAGAGCTTGTGAGAACAGGAGTCATCTGAGGTGACAGGGCTTGCTCAAGTCTGGTGAACCCTGACTCAGGCAGCCAGGGATGAGCTCTCCACCTGCTCTTTCCAGAGAGTGAGTCACTTGCCCAGTGTCTCGGGGTTAGAGTCAAAGGAGGCCAATAATCCAAGAATATTGCTCCCACTCTCCAGGTGTCTTTCAGTGGGAGGAGCAAGGGGGAGAGGGAGGGACAGGACAGTTCAGTCCGCACACTTCACCTGCAGGCGAAGAAATGTGTCTGGAAATCATTGGGGTGCTGGTCACATACTCCCCACAACCACCCCCCACAACAAGGCAAATTATATTTAGTATTCCCATTTTTGCAAATGAAAAAGCCGGAGCACAGGAACATTCGGAAAGCACCTTGAGCCAGGCGTGGTGCTGCACACCTGTAATCCCAATGACTCAGGAGTCTGAGGCCAGAGGATTCCAAGTTCAGGCCAACCTCAGCAATTTAGCAGGACCCTAAGAACTTAGTGAGACCCTTAAATAAATTTTTTATCTCAAAGACTAAAGAGGGCTGGGGCTGGGCTCAGTGGTAAAGCACACGGGTTGAATCCACATAATAAGTGGGGATGGCGAGGGTGGGAAAATAAAAGGCTCAACTCTTCATTCTCATATTTCTCTCTACCCTACTAGTTTCTCCATTTTACAGATGAGAAAAAAATGAGACACAGAGTGGTATGAACTTGCTCAAAGTCACAGGGCTAGGAAATGGCAGAAGGAAGAGTTAAACCCAAGTGGCCTACATTCCCATCCCAAATGCATGTCCTATCCAAAAGAAAGTGTCCCCCTGCAGGACAAGGAAAAGGTACCCACCTGTAATCCCAGAAGCTCAGGAGGCTGAGGCAGGAGGATCACAAGTTCAAAGCCAGCCTCAGCAATGGCGAGGCACTAAGCAACTCAGTGAGACCCTGTCTCAATAAAATACAAAATAGGGCTAGGGATGTGGCTCAGTGGTGAAGTGCCCCTGAATTCAGTCCCTGGTACCCCTCCCCCACAAAAATAAAGGTACCAGTCCTGAAGAAGGGAATCGAAGGGAGACTTGTGTTCTTAGGTATTTTTATTACTGATCACAGTCTTTGGCCTACTCATTGCTGTCTATTAACGTGGAAAGTTGATGCTCTGGCTTCTAGAGCAGTCTGACTTGGAATCAGGATACCGGGTGTGAACTTGCCTGACTTCAGGCAGGTGGCTGTCCTTGGAACCGCATTTCCCTACTTGGGTGGAACTCAGGAATTTTGAGGATGGTCTGCAATAATGGAAACCAGAGAGGGAGACTTGGGGCTCCTCAACGACCCAAAGGCCAAACAGCGCCTCCAAGAACCCTCATTTCCAAACCAGAGCCAGGGGTGCTTCAAGGAGCAGGGGTGAGGACAGGAGCAGGGAGCGGGCTTGAGGCTTTGAGCTAGCACAGAAGGCACTGGGGAGGGGAATATCTCTGCTCCCTTCTCTGCCCAGGCAGCAGCCAGCCCAGCCACCTGGGTCCACAGCCCCAGGAGGGCAAGGTGAGAAACATTTTTGAAATATTCTGGCTGGAGTCCCTGGACTCACCCAAGCCTGCAGAAGCCTGTCTGCTTCCCCTGTGGTACTTGGGGCATTTCCTCAAGTCTGCCCCCTGCCCGCTGCTCCCATGGGAGAAGATTCTTATTTTCATTTTCCAACCCTGGGCTGTGAATTGACCCTCCAGGTTCTAGCCCTGGCTCACACACTGTGTGATTCTGGCTAATTTGCTAGACCTCTCTGAGTTTTGCTCTTGTGGGATCCAAGTAGGTTGCCCCACCCTTAGAAGAATCTGATAACAACATAGATCTGGGCTCAGAACTTCAGAGCTTGATCCCATCACTAGCTAGTTCTACACCCACCCTGTGGCACTTCTAGGCGTCACTAGCAGGCTGCATTCATGTTTGTGTTCCCATTGATTCAACAAAAGTGAACTGCTTCAGGCCCTGGGAGATAAGATATTGAACCAGACATTGATCCTGACTTATGGGAGCTTGCAATCTTTCTACAGGGAACTTGAACAAGAAAAGGAGCTTCACAAAAGAATGTTAAGGCCTGTTGCAGTGGTGCACACCTATAATCCCAGCGGCTCTGGAGGCTGAGGCAAGAGGATGGCGAGTACAAAGCCAGCCTCAGCAATTTAGCAAGACCCTGTCTCTAAATAAAATATTAGAAAGGGCTGGGGATGTGGCTCGGTGGTGAGCATCCCTGGGTTCAATCCCCAGTACCAAAAAAAAGAAAAAGAATGTTAGGGAAGAGCTGCTGACCCTGTGCCGACCCAGGAATTCTGTCTCATCCTCTAGCAGCTCAGGTAGCTGCAACCCAAGGTATCTCCAGAATAAAGAGAAGACCATTATTCAGGGGCTGGGTCCCCCAGAGAGGTCCCATTGCCCCCAATGCCTCCCCTCCTCCTTGCCTTCCCCACTCAAAGCCCCTTCTCCCTACAACAGACTCAGCCTGCCCTCCCTCAGTAAGTAGCCTTGATGAGCCATCAGGTGGCGGAGGGGGTGGGACGGGAAGTGTGCAGGTCTGAGGACTAGGCATACTCCTCCCTAGCTCCGTACAGAGTCTTCTCGATGTCTGAGCCTGGATTTCCTTGAATGCAAAGTGGGTCTACTGCTACCCTGCCCACCCTGCAAGGAGGTTATCAAATTAGATGAGGGGAAGGATGTGGAAGGTCTCATATATTGTATCAGAAGATCCTTGGCTGGGTATGGTGGTGCACAGCTGTGATCCCAGCAACTCTGGAGCCTGAGGCAGGAGGATCCCAAGTTCAAAGCCAACCCCAGCAATTTAGCAAGGCCCTAAGCAACTTAGCAAGACCTTGTCTCAAAATGGGGAAAAAAAAAAAAAGGCTGGGGATGTGGCTCAGTGGCTAAGTGTTCCTGGGTTCAGTTTGTTTGTTTTGTTTTGTTTAAAGTGTCCTACATATTTTCATGGTGCAGTGTGGCTGAGGGACGGCCTCCAGGTTCCAGTGTTGCTCATACCCTACCCACTAACAGACTTTCAAGGCCCTTCTGGAGTCTGGCAAGTGGAGATTCCTGCTCAAGGGTTTGCCTTCCCTGGACTGACCTATAGGAGGATCTAGAGAAGTGGAGGAGGGGGGAGCTAACTTCCCCCAAAACCAGTGTTTCAGAGAATCTTCTAAGAGGATATTTGCTGTGACAGGTGACATCAGATGCCAATCAAATCGGCTTTGCTTTGCAAAATAGAAACTAATCACCCTCCTGCTCGCCCCTCAATAGCCTCCTACTGCTGTTGGGATCCAGTACAGACACCAGCTCACTTCCCATAAGGCTGCAGCTACTAGGTCAACTCCTGCCAATCTCTCAGGCCTTACCCAGTGTCCTCTTTCAGTTCCTTGAATACAAGCACACCAACTCTTTCTGGCCTCAGAGCCTTTGCACATACTTTTCTCAGCTTTGAGTGTGCTTCTTCCTGCTATGACGCCCTGGTTCCTTCACATGAGAGATGTGTTCACTGTTAACTATCATCTCCTAGGTAGGTCCCACTGTTACCGATCATTGTGTTCTTTACCTTTACAGGGCTTTGGACAATTTATAATTCTATATGTAAGTGGAATGTATCATCAGATTTCTTCCAGTTTTCAAATGTGTTGCCACAGGCCCTTTGCACTTCATATAGCCTCTGCCCAGAAGACTTCCCACCCCATCCATGGCTCCTCACTGATTCAGGACTCAGCTCCAATGTCACTTCCACAAAGAAGCTTGTCCTGCTCACCCCCGAGATCAGGATCTCTTGTTAGGTGTCTCCACAGCCCCCTGTATTTCTCCCAGGTGATTAATTAACTGATTGATGACTGCCAACTCCGGGGCTGGGCCTGTAGCTCAGAGGCAGAGCACTTGCCTGGCATGTGTGGGTCACTGGGTTCGATCCTTGGCACCCCGTAAAAATAAAGGCATTCTGTTCATCTACAACTACCAAAAATAAATAAATAAATAAATAAATAAAAATAATAAAAAATTAAAAAAAGATTGCCAGCTCCTAGAAGACAGGGACCGTAGTGTTGTGCACAAACCTTGGTCCAGAGTAGCTGCTAAATAAATGTGTGTTGCCTGAATGACTATAGAATTCTCTACCTAGTCACATTGCATAGGGTGTTGTCTTGGGCTTGGAACGGGACCAAAGCCAGCTGTCCCCACCTGAGTCATGTCATAACCCAACCATCTGACTATGATATGCTAGCAAAGGATAGGTCTGGTGGAAAGCATTTTCACACCTTCCCCTGAGCAAACTGCACTACTAGGAATCTTCCCATTCCCAAGGCAGGTCTATGTTGAGGGGAGCAAGGGACTGTCAGGATCCCAGCATTCAATGCCTTTTGCCTCACTCTAGATGTACCCGCCAAAATTAGAGTTCATCCAAAATAAGAGTCCCTCATGTTTTCAGTGGGCTTTGGAGCCTACAAAACAATCTCTGTAATTCACATTATTTTCCTGATGAGGAAAAACAAGGCTGAGAGGTCAGGTGTCAAGTCCAAGGTCATGTAGTTAGTTAGGTGGCCAAGGCAAAGCTTGAAGGCAGGTCTTTTGAAATTCAGCCAATTTTCTGGGAGCAATTATTATGAGGGGAAAGGCTGTGCCAACCAGAAAAGATTCTAAGACTCTGGTCCTTTGGGTAATTGTTTGATTCATTTATTAATTCATTCAGGAGATACAAGTTCTGGTGGGCCAGAGTTTTGTGCTGGCCTTTTCAATCTAGGGTCTGCGAATGGCTTGAGTTTATTATATATATTTTATCTTCTTTCTGTACCACTGAGCTACACCCCAGCCTCATCCGAGTCCCCTGCCTGGTTGGGTGATTAAAGCCCCCACATGACAGCATCTCTGGCTCTGGGTATCTGGGCCAGCACTACTGCCCTGGGACAGCTCCTCTGGGAAGATCAAAAATAGAAACACACACACTGCCACTCACTGATGCCCCCAGCTCTGCAACTACTCCTGACCCCGGGGAGATATTTGATTTTCCCCTCTAGCATTAGTAGCCCCCCACACTGGTCATGTGTGGCCGCGTATGGAGGGCTTGCCTGTGTCAGGCACCTTGATGCTGACCCGCTCCTGTCTGCATCCCCACAGCATGGCTGGGAAGAGGTGAGGCGAGTTCTAAGAGGGCCTATGGGTGGTGGTGGGAGGAAAACTGGATTAAGATCCTTCAGGGATGGGTCAGTGGTCACGGCTATTCACTCCCCATGAGAACTGAGATCTAGAGGACTCGTGCTAAAATCATTCCTGTCTTCATTCTTTTTTCTGACAACTATTTCTTGAGCATCTTCTATGTGCCACGTAAGCGTTGGGGATCATGGTAGCCTCCCAAGGTGGCCTTGATCAAACCTATCTCCAAGGGTCTACACTTCAGCCAATCTCCTGCCCCCCACAAAATACTGGACCAGGGAGTCAAGAGACATTCCTTCTTTTTTGGGGGAGGAGGGCAACTGAACCCAGGGGTGCTTTGCCCCCAGCCCTTTTTACTCTTTATTTTGAGGCAGAGTCTCCTTAAGTTGCTGAGGGTTTTGCTAAGTTGCCAAGGCTGGCCTCCAACTTGTGATCCTTCTGTCTCAGCCTCCCGGTTGGCTGAGATTACAGGCGAGCACCCCCACACCTGGCAAAGGACATCACTTCCAATATTAGATTATCAAAGACTGTGGTTCTGTCTTAGATGTTCTCTCCTTCTCCCTCTTCGTTTGGATCATTTGCTCTGGGGGAAGCAGGTGCCCATGTGGGGAGCAGCCTACCAAGAGGCCCCAAATTGTCTGGCCAATGGAAAAATTGGGGCTGTCAATCACCACATGAGTGAGCTTGGACACAGACCCTTGGCCCTGGTCTGGCCCTGAGATAGCTGTGACCCAAGAGGACAGTGGCTCACAGAAACAAGAAATGCTTGTTGTAAGTGGCTAAATTAGGGGGTAATTTGTTACACAATAATAGAAAACTCAATCAGGGAGACCTCAGTAAACAAAACCAACAGTGCTCTTGCGTTCTATGGAAAAGAAGCAGACAGTAAACACGATGAATAGGTTAAAGACCCCAGTGTGCCAGACAGCAGTGAGCGCTAGAGAAAAATAAAGCAGGGAAGTGGGATGGGAGTGGGGGAAGTTCGATTTAAGCAGTGTGATCAGGGAGGAGCCAAGTGACAAGGGGGCATTCAAGCAAAGAGGAAGCGGATGAGCCACATAGAAATCAGAGGGGAAGCTGGGTGCAGTGGCCTACGCCTGTAATCCCCGCAGCTCTGGAGGCTGAGGCAGGAGGATCTCAAGTTTAAAGCCAGCCTCAGCAACTTAGCGACGCCCTAAGCAACTTAGTGAGACATGGTCTCGAAATTAAAAATAAAAGGGGGCTGAGGATGTGGGTCAGTGGCTAAGTGGCCCTGGGTTTAATTCCTAGTACAAAAAAAAAAAAAAAAAAATTCCTTTGAGCCCAGGATGAGCCTGAGAAATATGGCAAGACCCTTCCCCTACTTTTGTGTTAGGTACTGGCAATTGAATCCTGGACCTTAAGCATGGTGGGCAAGCACTCTACCACTGAGCCACATCAAGAGCCATTGAGACCCCATCTTAAAAAAGAAGATCAGAGGGGAAGAGCATGCAGGCAGAGGGAATGACGGCAAAAAGACAGGGACATGGGACACGGCTAGATCATGGGACTCCTTTGTGTGTATGTGTGTGTGTGTGTGGGGGGGGGTGTTTGTGCATGTGGCACTGGGAATTCCAGCCTGAGTCACTGGGATTACAGGGGTGCACCCACCACACCTGGCTAGACCTTATATATTTTGCCACTAGATTTATTGTCCTTGCCAAACTTGGCTGTGGTCACTCACTGTGCTGTTTCTAGAAGTGGGATGGTGGGGTGCTGGGTCCCCCACTTCTCATGTTCTCTCCCTGAAGGCCCAGGCCCTCCACCTTGGCTCCCTGGCTCCATTCTGGGGAGTGAGTCTGAAGGTGGCAGCAATTCCGGCGGCCGTATTTTCCTAGTCCACCCTTGGAGCAGGCCTAAGATGAAATCAAGGTTAGCTTTAGGATGAGAGGTTAGGAGGGAGATGCAATCTGGATGCAGAGATACTGACATTTCACAGGTCCTCCAATAATTTATGGAAGCAACAGAATAATCCAACTGGAGCCCAGCGGCTGTAGTTGTTGATCTTTGCCATTTCCCTCTTTGGGGCAAACTGTATACAGAGTGCATGTCTATTTCAGCAAAAAGTTCAAAATAGGAACCTGACTTGGTGCACACCCATCTCCCTCCCAGTAGCAGAGTCCTTCTTGTAAGTGACTCAGGGCCTGGGGACTTCCCCTTCCACACCCTCCTCCCTCTTAACCCAAGGATGTCTGCCTTGTCCAACAGCATCCTCAGAGCCTCCAGGGATGGAAGAGGGGAGCTCCTGGGCCTCCCATCAGCAGGCCCATGACCATGGCAACCAGATTTAACAGATCAGGATGGACAGACTGTGCCGTGAAGCCTGCAGTTGTACTTAGAGAACCAGAGAGGCCTGGGCTTTCCTGGAAAATAGAATCAAGTAGCCAAATAACATCTAAGAGACCAGACATCCTAGAGGGACAGAGGAATCATTTGCTGATTCATTCATACCTTTTTTCAAAAATATTTCTTGAACCAGGCGTGGTAGTGCACACCTGTAATCCCAGCGGCTTGGGAGGCTGAGGCAGGAGGAACGTGTGTTCAAAGCCAGCCTCAGCAACCATGAGGCACTAAGCAACTCAGTGAGACCCTGTCTCTAAATAAGATACAAGATAGGGCTGGGGATGTGGCTCAGTGGTCAAGTGCCCCTGAGTTCAATCACCAGTACCACCCCCCACCACCCCCCAAAAAAAATCAGAAAAAAAGGAAAAATATATTTCTTGAACACCTATTATATTCCAGGTGCTGGGAAGGGCTACTCTGGGAGCACTTGCAGTTGGCTAGGGAGATAGACAAGTGCACAGGCAAGAACACGGTGCCCCTGGTAAAGTCAGGAGAGCCATCCATCCTGGACCAGGGGGAGGACCAGGGAAGCTGGTGTATGTGTTGTGATGTCAGGGGAGGAGTCCATGAGAAATGGCTTATAGCTGAGATCCGAAGGATAAATAGGAGTTAGGTGAGAAGGAGAACGATGTTGAGGAGAGCAAGAACTTGTGCAAAAGTCCTGAGGTGTGAGGGGAGATATAAAAGGCAGACAGTAAAGGGTCTTTTGAGTTTCATCCCTAGAGGTTGTGGGGAGCCACATTTTTTTTTTTTGGTATTACTGATGCTCTGGTATTATTAACACAAAAATGCATGCTCAAACACACACACACACTTTTGATGACTCTCCGGCTGAGCACACCTAGCACTTGGAGAGAACACAGCCCAGACTGACCCAGTCCCCAGGGTGTTGTGGGGATAATGACAAGCTCTCTGTACCCCACCGCAAGCAGCAGGCTTCAGGATCAGGTTCAAGGACTGCTATACTGGGCTCTGGTGGGTGAGGCCTCCATCCCACCTCTGCCTACACTGAACCAGTCTGTCTCTAGGATGAGGAGTTCATTTGTATCTCCAAGGTGGCAGGGCCTCCTCCCCGAGCCAGGGTGCCCAAGATAACAGGGCAGCCTGGGAGCTGTTTATGAAAAGGCTGCGGAGCGGGTGGGTAGGCCCTGGGGAATCAGGACTGCTACCCCAGATAGCAACTGGGGCGGGGAAGGCTGCCTAAATTACAGCTCCTAGAATAGAGGGGCCCAGAGGGTGTGGCGGGGCGTCCTCCCAAGGAAGCCCTGGCAGCCTGCCAGGCTCCTCCAGGCTCCAGGCCCTGCCGCAGGCCGAGGCTGGGTGACCACATGATAGGCGGGGCGGTGGGGGATCCATTCCCTCTTGGCCACAGCAGCCCTGCTGCTCTGAGGGGGAACCAAGCAGTGGCCGTGAGCTCCTCGGGGTTAGGGGAGACCAGCCTGGGGAGACCTTCTAGAAGGGGTGAGGATAGTAGGAGAGAGTAGGGACAGGAGGGGGGAGGAATGACATCTGGCCTGCCTCTGGGGGAGACGCTCCATCACAGGTCCCTGTGGATATTTCATACATAAAAAAAAAGTGTGAGGTACTCTAAAAATAACAAGAGTGACAGGCTAAGGGCAGCCATGTGTCAGGCTGCTCTGACAGTGACACACACTGCCTCGGTTCACCGCACAGCCCCACATGTGTCACTATCCTCATTTTACAGATGTGGAAACTGAGGCCCCAGAGGTCCAGAGCCTGCCACGTAGACCTGGGGAGTGGCCAACATGACCCCAGGTTTGTTGGACTGCAGAGCCGGGCCCACAGTCATCTGTTTGGAGTCTTTTCTGGGTCTCAGTTGCTCGTCTGTCAGGTGGGATCACAGTCTCTTGCCCTGTTCTGCATGGGCTTCTAGAGCTGTAGTCAGAACCACATGGGCACAGTGGTAGGATGTGCCGGGAAAAGCATCCAGTTCATGGCCTAGCTAAGTACACTGTGTGACATATCCCTGTCCCTTCCTTCTGTTCTCCTTTTTGTAGTGGGATTGAGCCCAAGGGCACTTTACCACTGAGCCACATCCCCAGGGTCTCACTAAGTTGTGGAGGTTGGCCTTGAACTCGCAATCCTCCTGCCTCAGCCTCCCGAATCACTGGGCACCACTGCTCCTGCCCCGTTCTTCATTCAGTTTTCCTAGAAGGGGTGGCTTAGAGCAGGGCACACCTGCTTTCCTTCTCTCTGAGGATTTTCTGCCTTGAAACCAACTTGGCAACTGTTTGTAGCCAAATCTGCTGATTTTCAGCTGAGGCTGGGCAACCCCACTCCTCTCCAGGTTCCCAGCATCAGCTCTCTCTTTGGCTGGAGGCTCCAGACAGACACAGCCTCAGCTCTAGATGACCTTGACCTCAGGCTGCTGCTGGTCTCTGAACCTCCTGCTCTCCAACATGTATTACTTAATGTCAGGCAAGATCTTCTAATATGCCCCAGGGGATGTACTGCAATGAACCCCAGAGTCTGGAATTTGCTGATTCATCTGGGAAGCCAAGGACAGGTTAAGGGCACCCAGTCTGGGGACAGGAGGGGACAACCTGGCCTGCAGTTTCATGGGCACTCTGATCCTGAGGATGGCCTCCTCTCTGCCTCTCTAGGTTCTGACCTTGCAGTGACTAAGCACCATGCAGGGAGCTGGGAACCACACCCTCCACCTGCTCCTGCCAGTCCCTGTGGGGCTCCCTTTCCAAGGCCAGGCCTTCTCTCCCCCCTACCCCCAGGTTCCTCATTGGTCACCTCAAGGAGCTGTTTCAACCTGGCACCTGGCACCTTGGGGTGTTATTCATAATTGCATTGTTACAACTGCCCGCAGCATGGTAAAACTGGCCCTGGACTCTGCCAAGCGAGAGACCATGCTCCTGCCCAAGGCGAGTGCCCCCTCCTCCCAGGAAGGAGAATCGCTCTCCATGCCTGCCTCTGTGTCCAGTGCTGCCCTGGGCACCAGAGGCACAGACAAGGGTGCCCTCAGGGAGCTCACATTCAATGGGAGACGCGAGAAACAAGGAAATTCACGGATGCCAGAAGATGATGTGTCCTTTGGAGAACACAGGCATGAGGGGGACATTCCCTTCTCACCAAAGCCCTGTGACAGAACACTTTGTGACCAGGTGTTGAATGCTGTGAGGGCAAACAGCAAGGGATCCAGTCCTGCAGGAAGCAGGGACTCAGGTGTGTCCTGATGGTGGTGTGTTCCAGAGCAGTGGGGACTCAGTGTGTGGCCAGAGCCGGAAGCCCGTGGAGTTACCGGCTGGACAGAGTTGTGACTCAGGCAGAAGCAGGTTGAGGGATGGAAGTTTCCACCGTGAAGATCCTCCTCAGCTCCAACCCACGTGCCTCAAGCCGGTTAGTTCTTTAAGCTGGGATAAAGCTCAGCCCCAATCTGCTGTTCCGAGGCTCCTCTCAAGGGAGAGTGGCCAGGCTTCCCCTGCAAGGCAGTGTCACCTCGATTCCTTTCTGCCCTGCTCTGCTCCCCTCCCCAATCCTTCTACTCCCCTGCATGCCCAGCCAAGAGACCACTCATCTGTTTACCCACCTCTCTTTACCCTCGCTTGGCAGCTGCCATATTGTCATTATCACTTCCTTTTACATCTCTCTCCAGCTAAACTGAGAGCCATCATGGGACTGGGACTAGGACTAGCTTAAAACTTCTTGGAGTTTAATGCACTGGGTACCCTGAGGTCTTAATAAATATGCTGAAGTTGATTGGGATGGTGGATGCTCACCAGAGGCCACCTCTCTTCTTGGGGACCCCATGACCACAAGCTGCCTTCTTCCTGTGACAGCCTTTCATGGGCTTGTGGCTACAGAGCAGGACTGGTGGGCATCGCAGGAGCTAGGAATTCCAGGGTTCACATAAAGAGAATTGAGCAGGAAATGTCCATTTCTCTTTTCTGTCCTTGAATTTCACCTTGTGAATACTAAATTCATATCACCTCTAGAACATCACCTAAGGTGAGTCTGTGATCTTACTACCCCTGGGTTCCAAGGAGGGCTTCAATAAGGCAGCGGGAGAGGAAGCTTAGTGAGGACCTTCTGCCCACACCACCCCACCCCACATCAACAAGAGGAGGAACTCTGCTTTCATTATTCAGTTCTGTGTGCGCAGATACGGTTCCACAACACGCACACCTACAGGGCTTGCAAAACACTAGTGTAGCTGAACGTGTTGGAAACTCTGGTTCTAGACTGCTATGAATTTGACCAGGTTTGGCCTGGTCAGTCTCCTTATCTAGAAATAAGGACATCCGGAAATACCTTCCACACCACAGCAAGATAGCTGGCTGGGGACTGAACCCAGGGCCTTCTGCATGCAAGGCAAGCTCTCTGAGCTGTATCCCCAGCCCCACTGGCAAATTCTTCAAACCAGTTTCCCCACTTTAATGATTGTAATCTGGGTGATTCTGATCCAGGTAGTCCATAGACCACCTCGTGGTAAACCTTACTTTAGGAAAATCCCTAGAAGAGAACATTTTATTTCTGGAAGGACATATATAAGAAAGGAATAAAAGTGGTTCCTCTGGGGAGGGGGAGGGGGGTTGAGGGTGGGGGGGCGAGAGGAAGATTTCCTTTTCACTGAATTCTTTCTTTGTACCTTTTGAAATCTGTACCACATGCTTGCATGATTGTTAATTTATCTCAGAAATAAATGTAAAACATTTAGAGCCTTGTTCAAAGACAAGGCAAACACCCAACACCGTATGACGGCCTGCTGTGATCTCCCTGCACAGGTGGAAACTGAAGCAGTCAGAAGCTGGAGAGCACATTTTCGAGGAAGTGTGTCCACTGCCACCTGACCAAGTCACTCAGGGTCATCCTGAGAGCCAAGGAGAAGGGGTCCAGGGAGCTGACCAACTGACCTCTCTCTCACATGTGGCACCCAAGCTGGGTGAAGGGAGCAGGAACTGCTCAAGGTGGCAGAGAGGTTAAAACTAAACAAACCCGCAAATCCACCCAGCACACAGGGAGGTGCCTGAGTTAGAACACTGGCAGCTCACCTTAAAAAAAAAAAAACTGCCTGGAGGGATTGTACTGATCTGTGTATTCAGCTGCCCCCTCCCACATACTGTCAGTGCCTCCAAGGCAGAGAGATAGTATCTTGCTCATCCTGTGTGTCCAAGGGCCAGTGCCCAGCCCTGTTTAAGACCTGGATGTAAATGTCTGAGGAAGGAGGGCTTTTCATAGTTCCATGCCAGGCCTCTGTGTTACTGCCGCAGCCACTGCGCCCAACAACTAGCAGCTGACCCCTTACAAACTGATCTCTTTTGTTTCGCAGACAAACATCTGGCAATCCCATAAAGCAGGTTTTGCCATTACTACTATTATCTCCATTGAACAAATGAGGAAAGTGGTCTTGCATCTACCATTTCTTATTTTGTGGTGTGTATGTGGCCGAATCATGTCATTTCTTTGGGTTTGTCACTGGCAAAATGGGAGCCATGGTTTCTGATACATCCGCAAGCCAGGCAACAAAGAAGATTCAGGATTCCCGGAGGCCACATGTTCTGAAGCACCCAAGGAGGGCTAGCTTCTGTACTGAGATTTTGTTGTTGTTGTAGTTCTGGGGATTGAAGCAGGGGCACTTTACCACTGAACCACATCTCCAGCTCTTTTTTAGTTTTTATTTTGAGACAGGACCTTGCTAAGTTGCTGAAGCTGGCTTTGAATTTGTGATCCTCAGACCTCAGCCTCCCAACTCACTAAGATTACCGTTCACAGCACATGGCTGGTCTATGACATTTCTGCTGCCCCACAAGCCTCAGGAACTGGGAGTCATCATCCCATTCTGGATGTACAGGTTCTATCTTTGATCAAGTTGATAAACCTGCTCGTTTTTTCTTTTTCTTTTCCTTTTTTTTTTTTTTTGTACACAGGATTGAGATTGAACTGAGGGGCGCTTAATCACTGAGCCACATCCCCATTCCTTTGTATTTTCTGAGACAGGGTCTCACTAAGTTGCTTAGGGCCTTGCTAAATTGCTGTGGCTGGCTTTGAATTTGAATCCTCCTGCCTCACCTCAGTCTCCTGAGTCCCTGGGATTACAGGGATGCATCACCATGTCACTTTTCTCATCTTTCTTTTGGTCATCATTAGGAGTTTGTTGGCTGAGAGGGGACAGGCAAAAAGACCTTTATATTTCACTAACAACCCTTTTGACTACCTACTAAATGCACAGTTGTTGGGGAGGCAAATATAATTAGTTAACTCCTTATGACAGGCTGTTGCCTGCAAATAAAGTATGTGAATGTGAACCTTGGAATATTAGTGCTGGAAGGCAGGTTTAATTTTTGTAGTTGTAGATGGACATAATGCCTTTATTTTACTTATTTTTATGTGATGCTGAGGATTGAACCCAGTGCTGCGCGCATGCAAGGCAAGCACTTTGCCACTAAGCTACAGCCCCATCCCCAGCCCCCAATCCTTAAATAGATGGGAAAACCGAGGTCCAGAGTGGGAAGGACTTGCTCAAGTTACACAAACGGAAACACCTGAGTCGTTTGTAATTCTGTTTATTAATGAGAAAGCCGGAGTATTAGTCCTTAGCCTTTAATCCTGATGGACTGAAGCAGGGAAACTAAAGCCAAAATCCCGCGATAGACTAGGCGCGGTGGTGCACACCTGTAGTTCCAGCAACTCAGGAGGTTGAGGCAGGAGGATCACAAGTTCCAAGTCAGCCTCAACAACTTAAGGAGGCCGTGTCTCTAAATAAAGTATTAAAAACGCTGGAGATGTGAGGGCTGTGTGGAGAAGTCATGAGGGGAGGGTGGAGTCATCCCTCAAAAGGAAGCACAGAGCCCCAAACGGGAGCCCAAACCTTTGTGGTCTCTCCCCTAGAGTTTGGAGATCCCTGAAGTCCCCCTTTCCCTTTCCAGAGGTTGCAGCTAGAAAGAGGGAGATGAGCCTGTCAAATTGTGATCCCAGCAACAGGGCCTTCCAGGGCCTGGCTGTGGACGGGTGGGGACTCTCTCCTTTCTGCTAGGTTGCTGTCCCCGCCGCTGTGCCATCGGCGATTTGGGGCGCCTTCCCCACCTCGCGCACGGGCTGGCGCGGTTTAGGGATGGAGAAAGAGGCACAGGTTGTCTGCCCGGCCCTTCCTGAAAACAGATCTCTTCTCCTCCCCCAGGACCAAAGAGATGTCTGGACACTCAGCCGAGCGAGCTGGTCTTGGAGCTGAGAGCTCCGCAGCCCCGACGCGGGGGCGGCGCGGGGACCTCGGCGCGGCGAGTGCCCGGCGGCGTGTCGCGCGGGCTCGGGGTTGCCATGGCAGCCCCTCCTGGCGCGGCTCTGGCACACGCGGCACTCGGCCTCGCACCGGCCCCGGCGCCCGCCGGGCGTTCCCGAGCTTCCTTGTTTGTGGGCCAGCGAGCGCGGAGCCGGACACGTCCGGGAAGGACGAGTTGGTCGGCGGCTGGGACCCGGCGCCCCGCAGGCAGCGGTCCCCGCCCAGCTCCGGCCACGCCTCGGCAGGCGCCACGTCCCGGTCCCGGCTCTGGCGCGCCCTGGGCCCGACGCCCTCCCAGGGCTCGGGGACGCGTGTGGCGGGCGGGGAGCCCCGAGCCCCGCGAGCTCCGCCGCGGCCCCCTCCCGCCAGGCCCGGGGCTTCCCCGAGCGTCGGCCGCAGCTCGCGGTGGGAGGGCGCGTTGTCTTTCACCAACGACCCCTTTTATGGCTCCGGACACTCGCTCAGCCGAGAGTTGGCAACTGGGGGGCCCTAAGTCAGCTGGGGAAGGGGCTGCGACAGTTTCAGCCGGGGCCCCCCTCCGCTGCCCCGGTTTGGGTCTCCAGCGTTCCTAGGCCTGGGGCCAACAAACCCCTGTCCCTTAGAGCTAATTGTGGCATCCGATGGGGAAGCCGTGTCCTGAGCCTAGGGATCAACCCTTCCGTTTCCACTGATGAGGACGCTAAGGTCCCTAGAGGGGGCTGATTTTTGAGGCCCCACCGTAAGTTATGGCCCTGCCAGGACTGGAATTTGCCCCCCACCCACTTTTGACAGCCAGCCCCGGGCCCTTTTTCCAACACTCCACTACCCACCTCAAATTAAATCTACCCTTAGGCTAAGGACACCCAGAGTTTTTGCCAAGAGTGGTTTGGCTCAATTAGGAAAATGCCGGAAAAATGAAAGGTTTCTAATAAAAGACGTCTCCACCGGCCCAGGGTGTAATGAAGCTCATCCACCAGGTCCACACAACACCTGCACAACCTTGCCTGACATCGCTGCTCCAGATTCCCCTCACCGCAGGCCACATAGACACCAGGGCATTTTCTTTTCTGACATCTGGAAGGGGCAGAAATGCCCAAAGACCTGGTTTGACTTCACTTCTCTTGGACCCTTCTGTATTCCTGTTTCTAAAATTGCTCACAGTAGTGCTTGGAAGGCTCCTGTGGTTTCCTGTATGGAGATTCCGTGTCTCCACAGGATCCAGTCCTGAGAGTCAACCATCAGTGCCACGTTGCCTAGGATCTTTCAGGTGGCTGTGTGCTCCAGAGAACTTTTGTAAGGGGTCAGGGCTGTCTACAACAGGATCACCCTCTACACTCATGAAACTTTTTCTGTCTTTATTTTAGTCTATTTATTTATTTATTATACTGGGGATTGAACTCAGGGATGCCTAACCACTGAGCCACATCCCCAGCCCCTGCTTTTTTTTTTTTTTTTTTGAGACAGGGTCTTGAGAAAGTTGCTTAGGGCCTTGCTAAGTTGCTGAGGCTGGCTTTGAACTTGAAATCCTCCTGCCTCAGCTTCCCAAATTGCTGGGATTACAGGTGTGCACCACTGGGCTCATCTTTTTTTTCTCTTTCAAGTTGTGCTTTCTGGTTCTTTTCATTTTTATAATCCTGTGATGCAGGATGGGAGGGGACAGCCATCTCCATCCTGGGAGGCAGAATGCATGCTCTGCCTGCTACTTATCAGCTGTGTGTCCTTGGGCCAGCATTCTGACCTCTTTGATCCCATCTGTAAATAGTGCTCTCTCCCTGCAGTGTGGTAGAGGATGCTGAGAATGAGATAGGCTGTGGCAAGCCTCCAGTCTGCAGTAGCATGTACCCCCAAAACATTAACTCTTTTTTTCACATGGGGATTAGTTGAGGCCTAAGACACCTACCACAGCCAAGAGAACACTGCCCAACTTATGGTCTTTTTTTTTCTTTGCCTGTAGCAGATGCTCAGAAAACTGCTACTTATGGTTGGTATTGATGACTGCTACACCTTGGCCAGGGACTGTACTGCCATCTGGGCAACCTTGTAAAGGACACCTTCTTTGATGACATCTCAAAGACCTAGATACCTAACCCCTGACTGGAAAGGAACCATGGTCACCAAGTCTCAATATCAAGAATTCATCTACCATCTTGTAAAAATCCACACTGGAGACCCAGGCTGTGGCTATGACCTAGGTTTTTTTTTTTTTTTGGTATGAGGGATTTTAACCTAGGAGCACTTAACCACTGAGCCACATTCCCCAGCCCCTCCCCCAGTTTTAAAAATTTTTATTTAGAGACAGGGTCTTGCTAAGTTGCTGAGGCTGGCTTTGAACTCATGATCCTCCTGCCTCAGCCTTCCCAGCCACTGTGAATACAGGGATGCACCATCTTTCCGGGCATCCCAGCCCTTTTTCATTTTTTTTATTTTGAGACAGGGCCTCACTAAGTTGCCCAGGCTGACCTCAAACTTGTGATCCTCCTGTCTCAGCCTCCTGAGTCGCTGAGATTAAAGGTATGCACCACTGTACCCAGTCAACATAGGATTTTTACAAATGAAAAATAAAGTGAATGAAGCCTGTTTAAAAACAAATGCCCAGGGCTAGGGTTGGGCTCAGCGGTACAGCGCTTGCCTAGCACGTGTGAGGCTCTAGGTTCAATCCTCAGTACCACATGAAAATAAATTAATAATAAAGATTTTTTTAAATGCCCAAAGTTGGAAGGTGGAGATAAGTGGATTTGATTTTTTTACTGTCTCAACCCTCTAAATGGAGTTCTTTTATTCTACTCACAGTCCTTAAACTGTCCCACAGTCAGTTTCGTTTATTATTATTATTTCGTACAACATAAAGGCTCACTTCTTGCTGTGCTGTTATCTGTCTGTCATGTGTGGTGGCTCTACACTGTCTTCCTCCCAGGACCATAGCTGCAGACTCACGCCCCATCTGCCACAGACTCCTCCCCCTCACCAGAATCATTCCTGAACATGATGGTTTGTGCAAAACAGGGTGTGGCTGCTGTGTTTTCTTTGGCAAAATCAGCCCATACTGCCTGCCCAGAATTGCCATCTTGCTCCGGTCTTGCTGAACGTGTCCTCTATGGTTATATTTAGACATCACTTCATTTCCAATCTTTATGGAGGGATAATGTAGCCAGTATCCAAACACACCAAGGACCACACCAAGGAGTGTCCTTTGCTTAAAAGTCCCACATCAAAACTAGCTCTTTCTAGATCTCTGCTCTGCCCCAAACAGTGCGGAGAGGAAACAGCCAGTTACCCTGCTGTGGTTGATCACAAATCCTAGACTAGTCAGGGTGACCCAGAGGGGCAACTGGAACACCAGCTGAGAATCTGGATCCCTCCTCAGCCTGTGTGACTGAGCAGATCAATCTTCTTAGCCTTCATCTCCTTACCTATTGAGAAGTACCCATCTCATTTGGGACACTGTGTGACAGACCTCAAAATGCCTTCAGCTGACTGATCTATACTCACAGTAGGAAGAGAGGTGGATTTAACCCCCAAATCTGTCTGTTGAACAGTCATATATCCATGTACATACATACTTAATGTCCTGGAGACCAAGGCTGGGGCACTTGGATCAAGCATATTTGATTTGAGGATTTAAGTATTCTGGGTCTTTCATTTCTCTGTGTCTCTCAGACATTAGGGTCCAATCCTGGAAGGGAGAGTAGGGACATCCCAGACTCTTTTTTTTTTTTTTTTGGTTTGTTTTGGGTACCAGAGATTGAACCCAGGGGCGTTTGACCACGGAGCCACATCTCCAAGCCTTTTATATATTTTATTTAGAGACAGGCTCTTGTTGAGTTGCTTAGAACCTAGATAATTTTCTGAGGCTGGCTTTGAACTCACAATCCTCCTGCCTCAGCCTACCAAGCTGCTGGTGTTACAGGTGTGTGCCACAGAGCCCGGCTCATCACAGAATCTTAAGTAAGGGAGTTACCTTCATTGATCATCTAGCCCCACCCACTCATTTTAGAGAGATTCCATAATTATTTAATTGCATATTGAGTACCCTGTGTAACATCTAGAACCATGAGATGATCTAGACCATTTTCTTCGGTTGAGGAAATCATAGGACAAAAGACAAGTTCGATGCTAATTCTAAATGATGGGATAAGAACCTTGGCAGGTACCATGTCTGCTTGGGGAAGAATCATACACAGAGGAGGTGATGCTTGAGCTGGGTGTTGGGGGATCAACAGTTGGCCCAGAAAGGTGAGCTGGGAGAGAGGACAAGAACCCACTTTTCTAGACTGGTGCTCATTCCATACATGGTCACTTTCTATCACCTTGAGATGACTTGCTGGGGAAGCTGCCTGATGGTGGAGGGGTAGGGGAATCAGGCCTCCATGCAGAAGCCTGGGAAAGGCCATTACGTTCAGCCTAGCCCCAGCATCCATGGCAGGGCCAGACCTGCCTGGGCAGTAGGGAAAGGAGGTGAGAAACAGCCTCCCATGCAGACAGACCGTGGGAGGCAGCAGAAGTAAAGGTCTGAGTGCTTCCGACCTTGGCATACCCCAGTGGAAACCAGGGTCTAGGTGGTCTGGTTAGCTGTTCCATTTGTCCTGGGCAAGGAAGGAGAGGCAGTTTCCATTTCCGTCTGTTCCTAGGCACCAGAAGTCGATCCTGGTGAATCAGAACATCTGCTTCTTGACTCTGTGTGTGGTTTACCCACTGGTGGAGGAACTGCTTCCCAGAGTCCCTTCTCCCTGCCATCTGGCATGGGAAGCCTGGAGGAAGCAAATGTCATAGCACAAGACAAACCTAACTCAGAAGGGAAACTTGCTGTGTTCCCTGGAATTACAGAATGACTATCCAATGAAAATGAATTTTTGGGGGTGGTGTTGGGGGTTGAATCCAGGAGTACTTTACCTCTGAGCTGCATCCCCAGGGCCTGCCCTCCCCTTTTGAGAGACAGGGTCCAAGTTGCTGAGGTTGGCCTCAAATGTGTGACCCTCCTGCCTCAAGGAGTTGCTGGGATTACAGAAACACACCACCACGCCCAGCTACAATAAAAATGAGTTTGGAACCTATTGCTCTCTTTGGGGTCAATTCCTATGATGCTTCACTCCTTTAACATATGAGCACATCAGAATTTTTGTGTTGTTTTGAAGGAGAGGAGCAAGAGAGATACTAGCACACAAGAGAAAGGATGAACGTCTCAACTCTGCCACAAATTTGCAATGGGGCCAGCAGTGGTCATTTCTCTCCAGGGGTAGGGAAGGAGATGTGAGACACCAAGGCATGTATGACATGGGGTTTTGACTCGGGGCTCTGTCCTAAAGTCTGCCTGATTTTATAAACAGTAGAAAGCAGCTTCTCCTGGTGATTGTTCTGCAGATGGGTCTAGAACCCAGCATGGTGGCACAGGCCTATAATTCCAGAGACTTGGGAGGCTAAGGCTGGAGAATCACAAGTTGAAAACCAGGTCACTTAGAGAGCCCCTGTCTGAGGGTGTGACTCAGTGATTGAGTGCCCTTAAATTCAATCCCCTGTACCAAAACATAAAAGCAGAGGGAGAAAGAGGAGGAGAAAAAGACCAAGCTTGGGTCCAGGCCTGGTGAGCATGTGGA
The DNA here is from genome assembly GCF_047511675.1 of Marmota flaviventris. Lineage (NCBI taxonomy): Eukaryota > Metazoa > Chordata > Mammalia > Rodentia > Sciuridae > Marmota > Marmota flaviventris. Next base: position 53,146,093 of record NC_092514.1, on the reverse strand, counting down.
CAGGCCCTTGGGTGGCATGGGCTCAGAGCAGTAGAGGGGAGGCATCTGGTGGTGATAGGGCTGGTTTGGGGCAGGCAGAAGAGGCAGAAGGCCCTGAGGAGGGTTTTGCCAGTCTTTGCACTTGATAGTGCCCCTGTCAATCAATCCTACAACCTGTGGTTCAACTTTGTTTTTAGTTGTAGAGGGACACAACACCCTTATTTTATTTATTTATATGTGGTGCTGAGGATCGAGCCCAGGACCTCACACATGCCAGCCAAGTGCTCTACCACTGAGCTACAGCCCCAGACCATGGTTCAACTTTGGGGACATTTTACTAAAGTGGGATCCCAAGTTTGGTGGGGTTTTCAGACTCTCAGCAATTAGTCCCCTCAGCTCAAGTTCCTAGTTCTCCCCTTGACTTTCCCTGGGGTTGGGAAACTTGGATCACCAAGAGATGGAAAAAGCCACCTCCTTTGAAAAGGCCCTTAGTTGTCTCACTCAACACAGTGGGTGTGGGTGTTACCAGGCCCAACCCAAACACGTTGCATCCTCCCAACAGGCCTAATTCGATTCATTCTCCTTGCCATAGTGACCTGGGCAGAAAGATGTGGTCCCCTGCCGGCTAGGAAGGTAAATAAAGGAGTCCTAATTTGTAACTAGCTGGTATTTGAAGTTCTAATTTTGCAGATCTCCAGGGTGAGCACTGCTCTGTGGTCTTGGATTGTCTGGGATGTTATTTGCTAACCCAGGCCACCATCATTCACCCCCGCCTCCTACATTCCTGCTCTGGAGAAGTCCCACTGCTCCAAGCCTGCCCTGGACTGGCACTGTCCCAGCGACTTGGCTGGGTGTTCATCCACCACGGTGCGTGCTGGCCTCCACTAATGAATACCCTCTCACCTGGAGCCTAGGCGCGAGGAAAACCCCAGCTGTGACCTTAATGCATCAGTCAAAGCAGCTGCGTGGTTTCCTAAACTGATTGTCACAGAGTCGCAACCAGAAAGCCAGAGAAGTAATTCTCACATGCTGAATACCGACTGTTCTCATTTTTTTTTTGTTCAATATTCCTGACTCCAGGGCAGCATCCCTCATTACCCTGATTGATAGATCTATCATTCCTTCACTTCTGATCCCTTTCAGGGCTTGACCTGGTCATTTTACACATGTGGGACCTACGGACAGGGGCCTGTGCTTTTGTACTCAAATTCCAGGGACCTCCCATCCCCACGCCGAATATCATCTGTTCATTTACTCAAAGGGAAGACTTCTCGGCCAAAGTCTTTTTTGGATTAATCTGTTACCTGCACCCCCCAGGCTGGCCACACTCTGTGACTACTGTTCCTATCATCAACTGACAACATTACAAAAAGTGACTTATTGCCATCTGTGGCTATTGATGCTCACTGGACATCAGAGTTCTGACTCCAAATATGGTTTTCTTCTTCATGGGTCTTGTCCTTGAACAACAAGTCCAGGTTAAAGGATGTCACATGATAAGACCTCAGTACCAAGGTCAGGCTCCTGGAAACAAGTGATTTGGGAGTGGGGGATTATTGCCATTACTCCTCCTCTTCTATAAGCTTTCAGATGGTGACTCGGCTTGGGTGGCTCTAACAAAACACCTTAGTGGGGGCCATTTATACAGGACAGACATTTCCCATGGTTCTGGAGGCCTGGAGATGTGCAGCCTTGGTGGCTGGTAAAGGCTGCTCTTTGCATCCAAGATGGGGTCTTGCTTCTGCATCCTCAGGAGGGAATGAATGCTTAGTCCTCACCCAGAGCAGGAAGAAAGACCACAGGTGCTGGGGCCCTCTCTTCAGTCCCTTTTATAAGGGCACTAATTCATTAACGAGGCTGGAGTCCTCGTGACTTAATCATTTCACAAAGGACTCCACCTCTTAATGACATCATCTGGGGGTTTAGGTTCCCACAGAAGGACCCTGGAGGGACACAGTAGATAGTGATGCTCACATCCAATGCAATCGCTACATGATCCCTTTGAGGAATGATGGTCCCTTATCAGGCATGGGACATTCGCCTCTTATTGGCTGGTTGGTTGGCAGTATCAAGGTGAGTCTAGGTGAGTGAAAGTCCATGCCGTTGGGCCCAGTTACAGCTTTATGTTTTAATGGGTATTAAACTGGGGAGTTTCATCAGTGCAAACCGTACTCAACCATTGCAAGTACCCATGGTGGAAGTACCAAGTTAATCACCTGTCATCGTGTGCTAGTTGATCTCTTTGAGGAATACTGGTGGTGAGCTTTAGAGGCTGGCTAATGTCCCCTGACCTAGATATTCTGTCTACTTAGTTATGTGGTGCATCTTCTATGGTGGTTGCTCTTGGATGGACCTTCACCCTCCACACCTCCTCTCATCCACATCCACTTGTCTCTTTGCCAGACTTCCTTATCTCTGACATTCCCATCCTTCTTTCTCAAGCCTATGACCTACCAATCAAGTCATATCCTGTACCTCAGGGCAACCTGAGCAGGAACATTGAGCAGCAGGGTCTGTTCCCAGCTGGCATCCACTGGGCCAGCCCACCTGTGAACCATGCTCTGCTTTTTTCCTTCTTTCAGGTGATCATAAAGGATTCTCACCTTCCACATGGGCACCCTACATGCAAGCTATAGGAGAGGTACCAGAGCTATGTGGTTGGGGGCATGGGGTCTGCATGCTTGTGTAATTTACTTGTGCTGGTGTCCTCATTCTTGCTCAGGTTCAGTCCCAGTTATGTTCCTTGCCTCTTGGAGAGCTGCTGGGATCACCTGATTTTGTAAGTTAGCAAGTCTGGCAGAACTGAGCTCAGGGTGGGCAGTTCTGGCTGCATCAACATTGATAACCATGGTCACCTGTTCCATTTCTCCTAGAGACCAGTGGCATTTCAGAAGCCCTTTTGCAAAAAGTTTATAATAATCTTATGTGGGTGACATGGACCCACATAAGAACCCTATTTATCTACAAAATCCTATTTTCCACAAAATGCACATAATTTCTTCAAAGACATCTTTAATACCACAGTTGTATGCCCATATCAGCCAACGGTAGTGTTTGTACCATGGTGAACCTGCTTTCCTATTATGGAGTAGTTTTTTTTTTTTTCTCTTTTGCTTGTGGTACTGAAGATTGAACCCAGGGGCATTTTACCACTGAATGACATCCATTATCCTTATTTATTTGTTTGTTTATTTATTTAGTTTTGCTGCCAGAGATTGAACCCAGAAGCATTCAACCACTGAGGCATATCCCCAGGCCTTTTAATTTAATTTAATTTAGGTACCAGGGATTGAACTCAGGGGGCACTGAGTCACATCTTCAGTCCTTTTTTTTTTTGTATTTTATTGAGAGACAGGGTCTCAATGAGTTGCTTAGCGCCTCACCATTGCTGAGATGGCTTTGAACTCGTGATCCCCCTGCCTCAACCCCTGAGATTATAGCTGGGATTATAGGCATATGCCACCACTCTGGGTCTACATTGTTCTTCAGGATGTTCCAACAGAGCCTTTTGGACTACATTATATCAGAGGACAGGAAAGACAACATAGGCAGGGGTAGGTGTTGGCAGTCACAGAATATGATCATAATTGTATACTTTTTTCCAAAAAAAAAAAAAAAAAGTGAATGAAGTTTTTTCCTGATTCTCCTTGATAGAGAAGGAAAAGAAAGCATTCACTAGATCCATGACCACAAACCATGGATCTGAGTCTGTGTTAATCAGCTTTAGCAAAGATACCACATCTGGCACAGCAGTTTCAAGCAGAGGCTACTGCTTATTAAGTTTGCAGTAGTCCATTTTAATCCTTTGGGATCTGTTTGATGTTTGCAGGGACCAGATGGGTAAATTTAATAAAGATATAAAGGAGACCACTATTCCTGCCGTGTTCTGTTTACCACCTCCATAGCTGAGAATCAGCCACCCTGCATGGTTATCCATTGGGATAATTGAACCCGTCTTGCTTCTAATGTTTAGGGGGTGCCATTTGGCCTTTATTATGTAAGGATCCTAGCATCCTCATTGCTTTCAGGGAGTCTAGTTCTACAACACCAGCTCTGGTCTACAGAAGACTGCAAGCCACATTGAGCCTCTCAATGATGGTGGTGTCCCTCTCACCAGAGATTTCTTTCTTTCTTTAAAAAATCATATATATATATATATATATATATATATATATATATATATGCTGTAACTGGACACAATATCTTTATTTTATTTATTTATCTTTATGTGGTACTGAGGATTGAACCCAGGGCCTCGCACGTGCTAGGCAAGTGCTGTACCGCTGAGCCCCCACCCCAGCCCCAACCAGAGACTTCTTATCTCTTTAATAAAAGGATTTGTCCTTCAGGTCCTCCTATGAAAGATAATTATATAGTAGGTTTTTCAGTTTTTCACAGTGTCTTAGTCTGTTTTCTGTTGCGACAATAGAACACCTGAGACTGGGTAACCTTTAAAGGACAGAGATTTATTGGCTCCTGGATCTGGAGGTTGGGAGGCCCAAGAACACGCACTGGAAGAGCTTCATGCTGCTTCCACTCACGGCAGAAAGTGGAAGGGCAGGCAGGCGCCTGAGGAAGACACACGCAGGAGGGACTCGCAGTTGCTAATCCAGGCCCAGAAGAGCAAGAACTCACCCCTGTGAGAAAGGCATTCATCTGTTTTAATGACCTAATCACCTCTTAAGGCTCACCACCTCTCAGTGCTGTTATATTGGGGACCAAATTTCAACATGAGTTTTGAGCAGGCAAACCACATCTAAACGATGGGACACAGCATGTCCACTCCTGCAGGCTCACGTCTCTTTATTTAAATTTCTTCCATAGCAGCTTCAGCTTTTGTATCTCACTTAGTGTGAGCCACGGCTTTCTCCCCAAATCATCTTAACAGTGTACTAGAACCATCTTTTGGGATCTTCACTGGGGTCCATTAGCAGAACTACCTCCTGTTAGTACACTCTCATTTCCCCAAACTTACACACCACTTTCCTCTTTCCTGCCCCCTCCCATACCCAATCCCATTCCACAACAGCATCCCGGCTTCTGCCAGTGTGTGTCCACTAGTTCCTGTAACTCCTTCAGACATAGACCCTGAATCAGGCGGGAGTCCAATCAAGGGTCAAACAATAACAAACAACAACAATAACAACAACAACAAAGTACTGCCAAGGGGAAGTTTGATAGTAAACTAGGTATGATAGGAAATTAGAGCAATGAAGGATTGGTTAGGAAAAAATAACGGGAACTCACACCTGTAATCCCAGCGCCTCAGGAAGCTGAGGCAGGAGGATCATAAGCTCAAAGTCAGCAATTTATCAAGGCCCTAAGCAACTCAGGGAGACCCTGTCTCTAAATAAAATATAAAAAAGGGCTAGAAATGTTGCTCAGTGGTTAAGCACCCCTGAGTTCAATCCGTGGTACCAAAAATAAAATAAAAAATAAAAGGAACTCTAAACAATTTAGGAAGAGCAAAATCTAGGAACAGCCCCTACTCATAATGCTGAGAGAGCACTCAAGGAAGAAGCCATCCCAAGGATGAGCCTAGATCTTGTCAGGACAGGGTCAAGGCTCCATGGATGGCAAAAAGTCACTATGGAGCTAAACCCATCTGCCCTGTAGAACTCACCAGAAACCCACCCTCTAGGGTGTCTGGGAAAGCCCTGGGCCGACAGGGCTGTTGGCCAGCCGGCGCGGCTGCCTGCCACACACTAGGGCTGGCCAGCGGAGAAGCTGCCCATGCTGCAGGAGCTGGGGGCGAGTAGGCCACAGGAACCCGCCAAGAGTCTAGGAAGGAAAGCACTTTCCTTCTGCCAAGTTTCTCCGGTCGCCTCTGATGACAAAGCTTGACATCATGCCAACTGATGGAGGAGAAATACTTAGAGGGTTCAGATTCATTTTCACAGAGAAGACAATGAAGGATGTGTTTGGAGCTAGGAGCCAATAAATAAATTAATTAATTAAAATTAATTGATTAAAAGACAACTGGCTTAGTCCTTTACTTCTTTTAGAAGGAAAAAAGAAAAGAAAAAAAAAAACAAAAACCCATAGCTGGGTTATGTTGCAACTTGACCCTGGTAGTTGATCTGATGGCAAGGAGCAGGGATGGGGGTGGATCTCAGGAGATGTGCGTTTTTGCAAAGCACAGACTCCTGCATCTCCAATCAAGAGGGGAACATTAGCCTCCTCCAGGGAGGAGTGGACCATGTTGAGAGTGCCAGAGGGTTGAGGGAGAGCTGGGATTTTGTGGATTTAGATGTTCCCATCCCTAATCTCAGGGTCCCACCCCTCCCAGCCAGGGCCCTACTCTTGTCATAGCAGGTTTGCAGTAGAGGAGAATTCAGCTCTCTCTGTAGTCTTGCTGCTCCTAATTATGTTCCAGGCCTGGTCCTCGACTTTTCTGCCTTCTGGCTGCAGGAGATGAATTTCTCCTTGTACACTACAAAGCAGCCGCACTAATTCCATTGTTGGACAACAGATTGCCACAGATGGCAGCTAAAAACAACATCTATTTATTATTATTTTCATATAGTTCCAGGGGCCCAGAGCCTGAGCAGGCTTGACTGGGTTCTGCTTAGGGTATCTGGTTAACCATGCCATAATCAAGGGAGCAACATCCATCACTTTAACAGATTCCAGGAACTTAAGGTATAGAATCCTGGAGAACCGTTTCTAGAATTCTGCCTACCCCAGTCTACCCTCTGGCCCCAAAAGATTCTCATCCCCTCCCCATCAAATGCAAAATACATTCTCCTTGGGCTGGGGCTGGGGCTCAGTGGTACTTGCCTAGCATGTGTGAGGCACTGGGTTTGATCCATAGCCCCGCACACAAAAATAAGTAAAATAAAGGCATATATATATTATTTTTTTCTCCTCTTCTCAAGATGCCCAAGAACCTCATCCAATTTCAATATCAATTCAATGCCCCAAATCCCATCTATATATCATGAGCTCAAAAGTCCAAAATTTTGTTACCTGAATCAAGCGCAGATGAGTCTTAAGTGCATCTCCCAAGCACATTCCTTCTCCAGCTATGAGCCCATGCAATTAAAGAAAAAGAAAAAAAAAAACTATAGACCCTCTGAGAGTTTTGATAGACAATAGTGGGATAGTGTTGGGCACAGTGGCTCACGCCTGTAATCTCAGTGACTGGGACAGGAGGATTGCAAGTTTGAGGCCAGCCTCAGCAACTTAGGGAGACATTGTCTCAAAAAAAAAAAAAAAAAAGTAAATAATTAAAAAGAAAAGATAAAAAAGGCTGGGGATGTGGCTTAGTGGTGAAGTGCCCCTGGGTCAATCTCTATTACTTAAAAAAAAAAAAAAAAAAAAGCCATCGGATGCAATTATATTTAATTCAACAAGGGAGAAATGTCACCCATCCAAAACGGTTTTTAAATGCAGTTGAACAAGTTCCATTAGGCTTGAAGGGAAAAAAATCAACTCCATTTAGGTTTCAAGACCTGGAGAATGATCTTTTATGGATCTTGACTCTGCCCTCTGGGCTCTTGGGGCCACCCTGAGTCATCTTTCCTTTTTCATAAAAGATACCACATGTTTACACGGAGTTTGATCAACCTGCTTCTTGCCAGTAAAATTTGGGGGAACCAAAAAGCTTTCATTTTGTTCTCTATCTCAGTACAGTTCACAGTGTTCCTACTGAAATAAAATTTTCAAGGACCTTATGGACTTTGTATAGATTTTGCAGAGATTCACTCCATTAGACAAAAATTTTCTTCCCCACATCTTTCTAGAATGATCCCTTCTTTATATTTGTTTTCTATGGAGAACACTGAGAACAATTTTTTTTTTTAATGGGGCTGGTCATCAAGCCCAGGGCCTTACACATACCAGGCAAGCACTCTATCTCTCAGTCACATCACCAGTCCCAAGGATGACCTCTTGTGAGCTTCCTAGAACCCTGTGGTTTAATGAATAAGATCTAGGCGGACTATCCTCAGTAGAGGTTGAAGCTCATTTCCCCAAATTCAAATGTTGAAGTCCCAACACCCAGTTCCTCAATGTTACCTTATTTGGAAATAGGGTGATTGTAGAGATAATTCGTTAAGATGAAGTCAAACTGGAGTAAGTTTGGGCCCTTAATTCAATGGACTGGGGTCTTGTAAAAAGAGGCAATTTGAACACCACAAGGGGAGTCTCATGTGAAGGTTAAGGTTGGAAGGATGCTTCTACAAGTCAAGGAGCTTTAAAGATTGCCCGTGAACCACCAGAGGTGAAGGGAGTGGCATGGAGCAGGTTCTCATGGACTCCAGAAAGGACCAATCCTGCCCCTGCCGCCATCTTGATCTTGTACCTGAAGTCTTCAGAATTATGTTAAGATGGTACATATTTGTTATTTAAGTCACCCAGTTTGTGATACTTCATGAAGGAAAACTTATGAAACTAATAACAACTTTTAATTTCTTCTGACTTTTAAAAAAATATTTTAGTTGTAGATGCACACTTTATTTTATTTCTTTATTTTTATGTGGTGCTGAGGATCGAACCCAGTGCCTCACATACGCTAGGCAAGCACTCTGCCCCTGAGCTACAGCCCCAGCCCTTCTTCTGACATTTTCATCTGAGATTTCAGAAAAAAAATTTGTACAGCCCTACACTTGCTCTTATCGCTAAGCCAGTTTGAGGCAGCTTTTTTTCTGAATTTTAGTATCTTTTACAATCTGGCTAAGAATTTCCCAGATCAAGTTCTAACTGCTTTTGGTCTAATAGGTTTTTTCCTCCATTTGTTTCTCCCTTCTTACACTTTACTACAAGCAGCAAAAAGAAACCAGATTTTGCCTAGAAAATCCCCTTGGCTAAACATCCAAGTGCATTGCTTATGAACTTCATTCTCATTTTTTTTTGTTTTGCAGTAGTGGACATTGAACCTAGGGGTACTATACCAGTGTGCTAGCCCACTGATAATGGGCCCTATCTATTCTTAGCCCTATCCATTCATTTATTTATTTTTGGTACCAGGGATTGAACCCAGGGGCACTCAGTCATTGAGTCACATCCCCAGCCCTATTTTGTATTTTATTTAGAGACAGGGTCTCACTGAGTTGCTTGGCACCCCACCATTACTGAGGCTGGCTTTGAACTCCTGATCCTCCTGTCTCAGCCTCCCAAGCTGCTGGGATTACAGGCATGTGCCACCACGCCCAGCGTTATTTATTTATTTTTATTTTGAGACAGGGTCTTGCTAAATTGCTGAGGCTGGCCTTGAACTTGCCTTCCTCCTCCTGCCTCAGCATCTGGAGTGGCTAGGTTTACAGGTGTCTGTGCTATGCCTACCTTAAATTCCGTTTTCCATACAGGAGTTAGGCAAAATTCTGATAAGGTTGCTGCTGCCACTTAACAAAAGTCCCCCTCCTGTGGCTTCCAACAGCCACCTGTTCCTCACTTCTCCTAGGCTCTCACAGCTTGTCAAGACAGCCTTCTACTGATGGACCATTCCTGGAGACTGAGGCTTTCTCTAAGGCAATTTAGGATTTCTGCAAATTCTATAGAATTTATAATCCTCATGTCTTCTGATCAACAGTGTTTTCAGTGTCCATATTTTTACTGAAGTTCTATTGAAGGAATCTAAGTATTTTCTATCAAACTTCTCAAAATTCTTCCAGACTCCACCCACCTGTCCAATTCTAAAGCCATTCCCCCCGCCTTTTTTTTTTTTGTACTGGAAATGAACCCAAGGGTGCTTTATCACTGAACTACATCCCACAGTCCTTTTTAATTTTTTTTAAAATTTAAGACAGGATCTTGCTAAGTTGCTTAAGGCCTTGATAAATTGCTGAGGAGGCTGGCTGGCCTTCAATCTGTAGATCCTCCTGCCTCAGCCTCCCAAGTCACTGGGATTATAAATTTAACTGCCATTCTCACATTTTTAGATGTGTGTTATGTCACCTTGTTCCAAGATCCCACATCTGTTTTAGTTGTCTATTGCTGTGTAACAGGGGTCACAACGGTGGCAGTGAAACCTGAGCAGTTTCACTCTTGCCTTCAACTAGAGAATGAACCATCACAGCCCTTCATCATCTTCCTCTAAAGCATCAAGAAGAGCGTTGGACTAGCTGAGAATTAGTACTTCCTTCATCTCAAGGGTCTGTGATATGGCAGCTCAGTGCATCCCCAAAGGCCAACCACTCAGTCTGAATGACCGTCCTTCAGTTGGCAGGGCGCTCAGCTCTGCCCACTAAACCCCCACTTTGGAATCCGTGAACCACTCCTGGCACCAACCAAGGTGCCCCAGCAGATTTCCAAGGCACTGGCTCCAACACTGAGAACTCAAACCTGGGGGGTGAAGGAAGAGGACTGGCAAAGGATGGAGTCGAGCTGAGCTGCTGTCACAACAAGGACCAAGGATGACCTCACAGGCGTTCAGGAAAGGCTCCTCCAAGGCAAAGCTCTCCATCAACCAGTCAAGGATGTGGCTGCCCCTGGGGAGGGGAGGAGACCATCTTCCTGAGAGCAACTGCTGGGGAGGTAAGGCCAAGAGTAAGCCATGAGCAATTGGTGCAGTGCCCCATCACCCCACTATCCTGGTTGGCTTTGGGTTTTTTGTTGTTGTTGTTGTTTTGGGTACCAGGGATTGAACTCAATCATGAGCCACATCCCCAGCCCTTTTTATATTTTGAGACAGGGCCTTGCTAAGTTGCTGAGGCTGCCTTTGAACTCATGATCCTCCTGCCTTAGCTTCCCAAGCCACCGGAATTACAGGCATGTGCCACAGCAACTGGCTCATGTGTTGTTGTTGTTTTTTTTTTTTTTTTGTTTGTTTGTTTGTTGTATCTTCCGATAGTTATTATTTTTACTTTTTATTAGTTGGCTATTGATGCACAACAAATTACCCACAAAATGGAGCGGCTTCCTGACAGAGGTCCACTTTATGCTTTGAATATAGCCCTTGCTGCTCTGCCACTGTGACTTATTTTTAAAAGGACATGTTTCTCTTGCCTTCTCCCTCCTCCTTCCTAATCTCGCCCCCTCCCTAATCTCAGGGGAAACAGCATTGCCTTTCTTCCCCATGCTAGGAGGCGTTATCTGCCCTTGAACACACACATACCACAGGAAGGAAGTAATCCAGACTTTGGGGATGGCAACACAAGATCTCAGAAATGACTACCTCCCCAATTAACAAGTGAATTCCAACTCCAGACAGAACACATGGAATGTAGCCTTTGCATCACCTCTTTAAAAACCATCTGTTCCCCGGGATGGGCAGAGAGTCACAGCCTCTGGGACAGGAGTCCCTTGTGCTTCTCCTTTGCTAGCAAAGCAATAAAACTTAACTTTTTCCCTTTTTCCCAAAATTGTGTCATGTTATGGGCCCCAGGGACGAGGACCAAATTTTCAGCTTAAAACAACAAACACTTGTTGTTGTCTCATAGTTTCTATTGGCCATGAATTTGAACTTGGCACAGCCTGTGTCTGCCATCAAGCTCCTGCCCCAGATACCTCCAGACTCTCTTGTAGCTGGAAGCTCATTTCCAGTTTTTATCTGGTGTGACCGCTAGCAGACCTCAGAAGATCCACTTCCAAGTTCACCTACAGGGTTGCTGGCAGGCTTCAGTTCTACAGCATGTCCTCCATCGGCTGTCTGTGTCCTATGACATGGCAGATGGGGACAGGAGAGTAAGAAACCACATCTGAGAGTGTCTTTCTAACTTCATCGTGCCAGTGACATACCATCTGTGTGTGTGTGTGTGTGTGTGTTTTACCGAGGATTGAATTCAAGGGTACTTTACCAATGAGCTACACCCCCATCCCTTTTTTAAAAACATATTTTGAGTCAGAGTCTCCCTAAGTTGTCCAGGCTGTCCTCAAACATGCCATGCTCCTGCCTCAGCCTCCAGAGTTCTGGGATTAACAGTGTGTGCCACCACTATCGCCTCTGACATATTGTATTTGTCAGAAGCAAATCACTAAGTCCAGCCCAGAACAAGCACGGTGGGGGCGGGATTACACAAGGGTATGAATACCAGGGGGTGGGGATCACTGGAGATATCCTTGAGGAAGCTGCCTGTGAAATGCCAGATTCGTGGGACCCCAATAGACCTCCAGGAGCTGAATCCGATGCAATCACACAAGAGTCTTTATTGCAAGCTCGAGCAGCGGTCTCGAGGAGTGAGTCCTGGCCCTTAATTCAGTGAGGATTTATAGTTTTTTTGGGGGGATACTCTATGTGTCACAATATCACACAGCAAATCATTTCACACCTCAGGAAAGTCAAACAACAACTCTTAACATTGATTAGCACATTCATTGGCAGGAACAAGTCAGGTAAGGGTGACTGGTGAGTTCAAGAGGTGGATACATTTGAACTGATTGCTTTAGGCCGCAAGGGGTTGCAAGAGTGTATACGCTAAACTGCAGGGTGGCCTAATCATATTATCAATCACAGAAACTACAGGGAGGGCCACCTGGCATTTCAGATATTTTCCCTGTCTCACTCTGATTGGTTGTTGCTATGGTCCGAAATTAGTTCTCAAGCATTCTTCTGGTCTTTTCAGGAACTTGCCTTTGCTGAGTCAAGGACGTCTGGTGTCTGGTACAGACAAATGACTCAGCAGGTTAGCTATGTGCCTAGGAATGGGTTTTCCAAGGACAAAGAAAGGGTCATTCCTCCTCCCCTTTGGACAGGACCTGCTCTGAGATAGAGGCTGGTTTCTCAAAAATGGAGTCACATCAGTTTCTCACCTGTCCCTGACACTACCTCTCAAACACTGAGCTGAGCCTTTTACCTGCATCGCTTTCTTTAATCCTCACGAAGACCCCCATGATGATCCCCATCTGCAGGTGTGGAAACAGGCTCGAAGTGGTTAAATTACTTGCTCATAGCCATACCAGACACTATTGGGGAGAGAAAAGCCTTAACACAGGTCTGTCTGAGAACAAGCCTGCGTGTTTCTAATTCCTTTGCTGAAGTATCTCCTTCAATAACATTTTGGGAAGGATGCAAAGTTGCTGCAGAACAGTGAAGTCAGATCAAGGCTACTGTGTGTCCAGTGCAGGGTGGACTGCAGGGTGGGTTAAGGGCGAGATGCATCAGGCAGCAGGTTCTAAACCAGGCATCTCATAATCTACAAGTTCAAGAATACGGTCAGGAACAGGGAAGAGCACAACAAAAACGTGGTAGAAAGCAATCCTGAATATGATATGTCAAGAGCTTTATAATGTTTTGAACAACCAATAAAAAAAAAATTAAAAAAAAAAAAAGAAAGCAATCCTGAAACGGTTGTGCCATTGGTGAGGGATGCCATGGTCAAGTGGAAACCCTCCTTGACCAACTACAGATTGAAATTGAGGTAAAAAATAAACTGAATAGGAATAATTTAGCTAAAACTAATAGTTGAGGCCAAAAATGTTAAGCTTCTTATACAAGGTGAAGGAGGACCTAGTTACCAACCTAACTCAGCTCTGACTCCATCTTGACTTTCTGACTTTGATTTTTTTGTCTTTCCGAGTTCTCTTGAGCCTTTCTCTCCTGCAGTCACCTTGGATTTCAGGAACAAGAAGTCTTATGACAAGAGTCAAAACTATGCCCTAGGCAAGATCAACTTTCTTAACCTGACAAGACCTGACAAATCCTGAGATAAGGATGGACAGACCACCCCTATCAAGAGCACCTGTGCTGGCAGCTGTGCAAACCCTCCAGCCCTTGCCCTCACTTCCCTTCCTAGAAAAACCTCAAAGTCAATGTTAACCCTTCAAAGGCAGATAACCCTGTCCTCCTGGTAGACCTACATTGATTAAAACTTCTTTCCCGCCGTTCCCCATTATTTTCCATTTGGTTTTTGGTGGGGTGAGTGGTCAGACCGGATTTGTTGGATCCCCAGAGTCACCTCTGACCTAGGACTCCAGTAATGAAGGGTCTGCACAAAGATCTCCATGTTAGAACAAAATCTGTGGGCTAATTTTTTTTTCTTTTTTTGGTACTAGGGATTGAACCTATAGCCACTTTATCACTTTATCACATCCCCAGTCCTTTTTTTTTTTTTTGAGACGATCTCACTAGGTTGCATAGGCTGGGCTTCAAACTTGTGATCCTCCTGCCTTGGGCTCCCAAGTCTCTGAAAATATTGGCATGTACCTCCATATCCCACCGAGTTATCTGCTACTGCATAACCAACTATTCCAAGCATTAGTGGCTTTACAAGAGCAATTGGCGTCTGGCGATTTTGTGGGTTGGCTGGGCAGTTACTCTGCCAATCTTACCGAGGCTCCTAAGCATGCAATTAGTTGTTGGAACTGCAGAGCTGCAGGGTCTGAGATATCCCTGCCGATGTCTGGGACTGGCAGGGACACTGAGAACTCTCATTACTTGGCCATCTCGCATGTTCCAGGGGAATAAAGTCAGAGGCTGCAAAGTGTCTTGTCCCACAGGTTCCAAGATTTGCACATCAGTTTTGCAATATTCTATTGGTAAAAGAAGTCATCAGCCAGCTGGGCACAGTGGCACACACACACCTGTAATCCTAGCGGCTCAGCTGGCTGAGGCAGGAGGAGCCACAAGTTCAAGGCCAGTCTCAGCAAATTAGCAAGGCTCTAAGCAACTTAGTGACACCCAGTCTCAAAAAATAAAAGGGGCTGGGGATGTGGCTCAGTGGTTAAGCACCCCTGGGTTCAATCCCTGGTACAGACAAAAAAAAAAAAAAAAGACACCAGGGTAGCCTAATCAAGGGTGTGGAGATGGCCAGGCCTTTTACCAGAAACTTGGTGGAAGGGGCAAGGACACCACACTAAAGGGTTTGGACACAAGGAGGTGTGGCTCATCATAAATCACTATTATGATGATATACCTTGGAGGCCTTGAAAAGAGAGTTTATGTGTATATTTCAAAGAAGTGGCTATAGTTACCTATAGTGATACCAGCAGGGGGTTATAGGCCACCTGGAGAAAGGACTACCCTGTGTCTGGGATTTGAAGGCACTAGAGTAAACAACAGCTCATCTGTGCAGGGACTCTCAAGAGTTTGGATGCAGTCAGAAATAGAAACCAGTAAGCCTTAGATATTTTAGACTCCAGGTCAGACTCATTAGTGAGCCTTATTAAAATTTAGTGGCTCATGATCAGCATTTTAAAAAACAGAAAATATCAAACTGTGCATATACAGCTATTTTTCCTTGAAAATTTTATTTAAAAAAAATATATATTTTTTAGCTGTCGATGCACCTTTATTTGTTTACATGTGATCTTGAGAATTGAACCCAGTGCCTCACACATGCTAGGCAAGCACTCTGTCACTGAGCCACAACCCCAGCCCCTTTTCTTGAAAATTTTATTCATTTACATAAATATATAAACTGTGTATGGTGGTGCAAACCGGTAATCCGAGACTTGGAAGGCTGAGGCAGGAGGATCACAACTTTGAGACCAATCTCAGCAATTTAGAGGGACCCTCAGTGACTTAACAAGACCCCATCTCAAAATAAAAAATAAAAAGGGCAAGGGATGTGGCTCAGTGGTAAATCATCACTGGGTTCAATCCTCAGTACCCCCCCCCCCAAAAAAAAAAAAAAAAAACATTTTAAGGAAATGGGAGCTCAGTGGCACAGTGCTTGCCTACCTAGCATGCAGGAAGCACTGGGTTCAATCCCCACTACTGCCCCCCCCAAAAAAAAAATCACATATAAGTGAATTAGATAGCAAAATATTGGTGAAATATATTTCTGATTAAACTCAGGGCCAGAGTTTGAAAGCACTGATTTAGTTCACACTGAAGAGTATTTACTTGGTACAGATGAGCAATGTGCTAACACATCTCTAGACAGAGATGTAATGGTAATTCTATGATTTGGCCAATTTTGTTCCATTCTAAGAGGTTTCATACAAAGGGAAACTGGAACAATAAGATTTCCTTCCTAAGCACTGAACTCCCTCATTGAGATCCTTAGAAGGAACAAAGCAGGGTGGGTCGTGAGTGGAGGAGCTTGGGACACAAACTAGTTGCTCTCTCATTCAGTGCATTCGTGCCTGTGAGGCGATTACACATTACAAGGGACCACATGGGCCACACTATATTTGATAATTGTTTGTTTATTGTGGGGTTTCCTTCACTGGAAAGCAAGTGTCAGGGAGTAGGGACTGTCTTGTTTACTGCTGAATTCCCAGCAGCAAACATGCAGGATAACTAAATGAATGAATGGTGGCAGGGGTGGGGACAGAAGTCTCATCCCAACTATTTTACAATCACTTCTTCTCACAGACTAAATTTTGTATGCTGTTTGCATCTTTGTTTATTTTTCTTCAAACTGGTTCAGAACCCAAATCCTGATCCTTTCCCCAAGTACTCTTCCCAAGGACATTTTCAGATTATCACTCCAATGGACAGAGTAATGTTAGTGGGACCAGTGAGCACGGAGCTAGGCAGCACTGCAATCGGTCTAGTTTTGGTCAATGGCCTTGAAGACAAGTATTCCCAAAGGACGAGGCAGGGTAGTGGTCTGGGGCCGTCCATAACCATCACAGAGACAATAGTCATTCACTCTAGTAAGGCTTGTAGGATTGTTCATTTTATATTAAAAGGGAAATTCATTAAGCAAGGGAACTAAAAAATGCTCACCAGAAGTAAGGAAGAAATGAAGCAAAGAAAGACACAGGAGGGACATGCTTTTTTTTTTTTTTTTACTTTGAACATTAGCATTAAGTTGGTTACCGTACACATCCAAAGGCCCAGCATCTCAGAAAAAAAAAATCATTAAGCGGCACACCTTGTACCAGAGTCTCACAAGAATAAAATATACAATGCTACATTGAGTGGTTAAAAATACACAAAAAGTAGTTTTAACAATCTATAAATTTTTTATACTTAAAATCATGATTGAGTTGAAATAAAAAAGTGCATTTCAATTGCTAAAAAAATAATATTGGTATAGTTAACACACGGGGGAAAATCAGCACACCGAGGGATCTGACAGGATGTGGGGAAACAGATGACCCAGGGAGGCCAGGCAGTGCCAGCCGGTTCAGGAGCCCACCCCACTGCAGTTCCCTTGGGCCAAGCAGCCCTCCTCTCCCTGGTCTTTCCCATCTTAAGAGATCCTGTCCTACCTACCTGTCATTGAAAGACTCCTCTAAACTTCTTTGCAGCATGACAGATACTTTCCCTACACCGAGTCCAACTTGATCTTCAACAGCATCTCCACAGAGAGGTAGGAGAGGGACACTGCCCCATTCTGGACTTGACATAAGTACCCCAGCCAATGGCCTTAATCCTTATGACCTAGCAGGCAGAACAGGGACCAAGCAGCTTCTATTTTGTCAAACTCCTTTGGACAATATTCAACATTCAACAACAAGCTTTGTAAACCTAACGCTAAACAATTCCTGGCAAGCAAACTGGATTTTCTTTTCTTGAAGAAATGAGGGAAAGTGCAAGTGATTTCAGTACTGTTGGGGAAAACAAAATGAAAAACAAATTGCACCTGGGCACCTGATACCTAAACCAATCGCAGCTTCAGTTTTGTTTTTTGTAAAGTGTTGGAATTATAAGTGAACGGACTTGGCAGGGAAAAGGGGGCCAGGCAGAAATCAGTTAAGAAGGCCTTCCCGGGTGTAAATACTTCCCGGCTCAGCAGGGTAAATATTCACAGCCTGGCGTTTTCCCTTAATTGATGACTGACATGTTCCCTATGAAGATGCTACTGCAATGAGCTCAAATGAAACTCCAGGTCTGAGCTGATGAGGGGGGAGAAGCCTCAACACACACCCTACAGAGAGAGCACAGCTGGAGTTTTAAACTAGAGGAGTGCCTGCTGCAGGAAATCTCCCCCACCCTACCTGGACAAGGAGGTCCAAGCTGCTGTTGCTGCAGGTGGGATGTGGAAGAAGGAAATAAGGAGGGTCACCTTCCTGCTGTGCATTCAGCACTTGCAGATCCCTCAAGGCAAGGCTTGTAATCTTGGTCACCACTCTTAACAAAGACTAGTTAATTGAACTGCCTGACCCACAAGGACCATAGACCTGCACATCAATCTTTGCTTGCATCATGAAGGCTAAGCAACTACTGGTCTTAGTAATGAGGGAAAATGCCTTAAATAATCAAGATACACAAATAAGCACTGAGTCAAGAGACAGCACTCCAGAAAAAGACTTAAAAGGGGATCTTTATAAGCTGAGAATAAAGGTAAAGTACCTTATTGCCCCCTTGTGGAAAGAGCCAGTACTGCATATGCCCATGTCCAGAAATGAATAAAATGCATACTAGAATTATTGGAAGATTGAGAACTCATCTGATTTTCTGAGGCCACATATATACCCTCAAAAATACAACTGTAGAAGTAAACATCAAAACTATGCCACATTGTTTTTCTTTTCGACCCAATGAGGTGAACAATCAAGACATGAAAGATGTTTCTAGGAGGGTTAAGAGTTCTAGGAGGATAAAATACTTTCCACCAACTTTCAACTACAGGGAACCAGTCTCAAGTCTTATGCAGGATGTGTCCTTCTGATCACATGGCCCCTTTTCACCTGTAAAAGGTGGGGAGGAAGTTGTGTTCATTCACAGGAGCCAGACATTCAGAAAGAACTCCTCTTTGGCACATCCAGTACAGAGACAGGCTCTGTGGATCCAACTATCCAATGCAAGTATCAAATTTCCTTCTGAAGTAAGCAAAATCCAGGCTCCATCCTTTTTTTTTTCTTTTGCCCCGTTTCCATTTCCTACATATCCTTTTAAGAATCATTTTCAAGTAATTTGAACATCCCTAATCTTACCAGAGAAGCTAAAATAGCATGAAAGCAACCTGGAGTCAGAGCTGTAGGGACACTTCTCGGGGCAAGAACTCCCTTTGATACTTGCACTAAATGTTTCCTACTGAAGACAAAAAACAAGGCAGCAGTCTGTCTCAAAAGACACGGTTCCTCCAAATGACAGGCAAATATGGCTCTCTATTGTTTTATTGCCTGGGACTCTGGAAAGCAACATATTTTAGACAGCCAGTTGTACTCAAGTAGCAAAATTCTAGGTCAATAATGGGCATTAGCAAGGCAAACTGAAGTGAAAAGAATTTAAAACAATAAACTCGTTACTGATTTCTCTAATACAGAAATCTACCTCTTATATTTTGTAAACTTGTCTTTCCATTCCAAATAGTGAAACATTTTGATAGCTTGAATTTATTCATTATCGCAATACCCAATTTTCACAACCAATTTTTATGAATAACATACTGTTTATCACCAGCCAACAGGGGCTAAGAATCTAGTAACAGCTACCTTTTTAGACTCCCACCTTATGTGGTTATTAGTCTTGAAAACCTGAATACTAATAACTTTAAGGGAAGAGACATGAGACTTTGGGTCAGAAAGCAAAGATTTTGACCAAGGCCAAAATATTCAATAGTTTTATTTGCTGACAAAATGGAACCCAATTTCTTTCTTTCTTTCCTTTTTTTTTTTTTTTTTTTGTGACTCCATGGGTTGAACACAGGAGCACTCCACCACCACATCCCTAAACCCCTTTCTTAAATTTTATTTTGAGACAGGGTCCTACTAAATTACTGAGGTTGGCCTTGAACTTGCCATCCTCCTGCCTTAACTCAAGAGTCCCTGGGATCATTTTTCTCATTTTAAAGGGTTCATTTGTTTTTACCTTTGGAGGAGAACTTAGGAGCAATCAACCTGTACACAGCACAGACTAGTTTTGGCTGTGAACGATTAGCCAATTGCTAAAATAAATTTTATTAATGAAATGCCCATATCACAGACAGAACACACTTTGACCCTCTGTTTATTACATCCTTCAGGTGTTATGTATCAATCATACTTTTAAAATGAATTAGATGACAATAACTAGAAAAGAAAGTAAATAGAGGTTTTTGAGAGATGAGAGAGGCAGATTAAAAAGAAAGAAATAAGTGAAGGTCTTCTTTTAAATCCAGAGAGCAATTTTAAATTCATTTTGACTAAAAGAAAGTTATGGGTACAACCTTGCAAAATATTTGCAAAAGAGAAGAGGGTGCAGAGCAACAGCAGCATTCAGAATCCCTTTGTCAGGAAGGGCAGGCATTCAGGAAGACTTCAGATGAGAAAACGATGTACAAAAGAAACTCAAGGACCTTTAAAGGAACATCTAGCTTCTCATGAAAGAAGGTGAAGAGCAAGATAAGGATAATATCTTTCAACACTAGCAACACAATATATGAATAAGATGTAAATCAAAGTTTAAAAAGTAAACAGAAAACACATGCAGGAACAACAAAAAAATATGTTCAGAATTCTTGACCAAGGTTTTAGCCAGTTTGTAGAGTTAAACCCTTTGGATTAAGGGTGGATCCCAATACTCATGCAGAATGAAATAATCAGAGGTAGGATTTAGACCAGGGAAATAATGCTCCAGGATGCTGGCTTTTTGAAGGCACTCAAGAACAGAGTGAGAGAGACTGAAGCTGCAGTGAGATCACAACCCTAGACAGAGAGGCATATTCTCACTTTATCTGTCATAAACAAACAAAAACAATGCCAGGAACACAGGGACAAGACATGTATCATGGAGTGATCCACAGAGTTGACAAGGTAGAAAGAAACCCACTTCATGAGTCATTTCTTACAACAACATAGCTTCTACTTAGGAAACAAGAAAGAAAAGTTTGTTTTCTGGATATGCAATTCTGCAAATTAGTTTGAATTAAGTAACAAATTTGATAAATGGTAAGTTATCTAGTTCTTTAAACAAATTTACTGAGGCTGAAGCTTCAACATTGGGAAAACTTAGGAGTTTGATTTTCCTTAAAGTCTTGCAAAGCCTATCCTCTAAGACAAAAAGATCTGGTCATAAAGTCTATAAAAATGTCTACAGAGTATAAAAGTATAGAACTATGAAAGTGAATATTCTGATGGCAATTTTTATGGCTTCCATAGAAAGTGTAGAGAGGACCTCTGGTTTGCATTATCGAGGTAGTGTCCAGGGTTAGAAGGTTGTCATTATCTCTTATGAATGCTACAGATGACCAAAAGCAAGTCAGCTAGGGCGTTGTTATTGCATGAGATGCCACTATCTCTAATGGCTTATAACTTCATTCCTGAAAAAAATGGTCTTTTGGGAAATTCCTATCTTGATGCAGGCAAAGGAAAATTAAGACCCAATATTTACTTGTTTAGTTTTACAGTTGAAAGAATTCCAAGTGAGCTGATTTTTAAAAAAAAAATTATAGTTAACCGATAAAATGCTTAAGTGTAACTTATCCCCATTTTAATTAAATCCTCCCCAGTCTGGAACATCATCATGTGGACCAGCAATGCAACAAGAGTTATCTTTTCCATACAGTAGCTCAAACCGAAGTGTTCATCTAACACTTAAAAAAAAAAAAAGTGAAAATAAAAACCTACCTACCACAGGATGTTGTATAAAAATTTGCAAGGTGGGCTAAATTTACCTATACATCTGCAAAGAATTTCTTTCTTTGTTCCAGATTCTCAAAATTTAAAACTTCCAGTGAAATAAAAATGAAACTAAACACACACATCCATTCAACAAAAATAAAAACTGAAAAAAAATTTAAGAAGTAAAAAATTCAAAGTTTACAAGTTCCTCTTCAAAGCATTTTGCCTGCAGTTAGTGGGCTAGGAACAATCAAATTACAGGGAGCATTCTAACCACAATAAAAAGGTACTTCCAATAAAGCGTAGTTTTTCTTCTTCATTTTTTTTTTTTTAAAAAAAGATGGTATAAAATTATGGAAACTTCTATGCTCAATCATTAATTTAGAATAATTGGTGTAAAAGGTAGACTATAAAAGTATGTGGGAGTGATCTGCACAGGCTTCTTTGAACTATGGTAAAGTTTTATTCAGAGATGTTTGCTAAAAGTAAGAATCAAATCGTAAAGATATGTAGAAAGGAGGCCATGTGCCTTTAAACTATTCATCCTTTTTTCTTCATTCAGATTTAAAAACCTACCTCAGTATAAGCCTACCTGACTCAATTTGAGAAAACAGGAACCTTTTATTAGGGCTAAAGAAGAGTTTACATTTGAATGATAAATCTATGGGAAAAGAATAGAAAATGCATAAAAAAAAAAAAAAAAAAAAACAACTAACTACCAAAAATGCAATGTCAACCCAAGAAAGTCCTTGGGAAATTTTCCTCAAATAAGTAACCCTTGCAATGATACAAGCCTTTAAAGACAGTATAAGATATAGTAATGAGAGACAGCCTCATTATCTATATAATGCTGAAATGTGGCCTTTATTGTCTTTGAGATATAAGTACAGATAAGGGCTGAGGACTCAAACTCCTCCAGAGTTTTTTTTTTTTCAAAAACAGATAATGAGGAGGTCATAGGCTTTGAAGAATTCATGGGGTGCTATAGAATATGCAACTTTATTTTGGTAGAGGACCCCAACCAAATTTTCAACCCTGAGTTTGAGTCTTCAGCACGTTAAACCTGATGCACATACATGTTTTAAGGCTTAATCCTTTAGTTCTTGTATTCAGAAGCATTAATGTCATGACTATTCTTAATGCATTTCATTATTCATACATAAAATGACACTGATGAGGAATCATATTCTGAGAAGTTTTCCTGAAGACCACAAATCCCAAATAAGGAAAGGTACACCTATCCAGGGGAGAAAATTGTAAGTTTCTAGATTGTTCCACAATACATTTCACTAAAAATTATACTGTGTGACAATGTTAATTCTTTTTTTTTCCAATCATTTTTTTCCTTCTGTAAGAATAGTGGTGGCTATTTGCTTACTATTTTTTGTCTGTGTAACAGATATTTTCTTATGGCTATAATTGCTTGAATGAAAAACCAAAGATGACTACCTGAATTTTCCAGTATATAATTATAGAACATCTCATGAAATAGTTGATTCAGTGGTCTCAAGTCTAGAGTTCAGAATTGCCGCCCAATTCTACACATTTATTTAGAACAAAATAAGGTATAACCAATTAACTAAGGTATAATTTACATCTTTTTATAAAACTATTTTAATATTACAGGCCTGACCATGAAATAATGATAAAAGTCTACATAAAAGTGTGGATTTACAAACTTGTCATGGAATGCAAAAGAGACTGTGGAGGTCAGGTCACTAAAGTTATAACAATCAAAATCAAGGAACTAAAATTCCTTACCAGCTTGGGTACCTGGGGGCTCAAAGAATGTATACAAATATTAAAAATACCATTCTTTAAAACTTACATCCAAAAACAGGAAGAAAAATATGTCTTAAGATATTTTTCTGCCTCACTGCAAAATTTTCCTATGCATTATAGAAGACAAAGGCAAAATCGGAAGGAAAAAAATTGGAAACATTAAACCAAAAAGCTAGTAGAGAGTGGTCTGTTTAAAAATAGAGACCTAACTTCACAAATGAGAGTTCCATTTATCCCTGCTACAGAGCTAATCATCCAGAAAAGTGCTTGACACATATCTGCACATTTCATATAAAAATAAAAAATAAATAAAAGAGTTCTGATTCAGGCAATGATTTAAGAGCCCGAGGAAAGAGAAATGAAGACATTTCAAGATTAAAAAAATGGAGGAGGGGGTATGGGAACTCAGTTGTTTGAGATGAAGAAATATAAAATTTGTAGCTTCTAATGAGTCTGGATAAATGTGGTCAGTTAAATGCAATCATTGTGTTAGCCCTTCTGTTCAACCTTCCCTTCCAGGTAATCAGCTCCTGGTTGATGGTGCCCATTGGAAGACCCCCAAACTTGAAAAAGGAAGCCACCTAGAAAAACGAGAGAGAGGTGCTGCTCTCTTCCTCACTTAAGGGTGCTGGTGTTACATAACTATCTTCAGAGGACAGGGCAGCAAAACCTAGGAATTTCCCCTCACTATAATTTAAACTAAGTTAAAATAGCTCAAAGTTGTAGGCATATCCACATTTCATGTATAACATAAAACTCAACCAATTTGTCTTCTCATTCAAATTTCTCAGCCACTATCAGCAATAAGTTTATGATTTTGGTTTACTATTTTAGTTTTTCATAACAATTCTAGAAAAATAAAGCAACCTCAAAAACAGAGACTCTAATTTGTCTTCCCAGAAGAGTTAAATGTAAACACAGTTCCTAAGGAGAGTAAGAAACAGATGTGACTAAGATGAAATAATCTCTACTTCCTTCTAACAGTGAACAACTTCATTCAAGACTTTTCAAGGCAGGACCCCCTGTAAATCATCCATTCAATGCATGTGGGGCCCAAAGCAACACGGAGGAGAGGAGCATGTCAGTGAGGCTGATGGACATCTGAGAGCTAAGCAGAGATTTTTACCAAGTACTTACACCACACTCTGAAAGCAAAACCTCGGTTTTTGCAAGAACCTGGTCTGGCGACCCTTGCAGACACATCTAGTCTCTGAAGCACCTTTGAGTTGTACGGATGTAAGAATAACTTTGAATTATAGAAGTTATATGCATCTTTAAGAATCACATTTTGATGATTATAAAATTTTTTTTCTATTTTACAACATAGGTTTAGCTACACAGAAAAAATTACACCGCTTATTGAAATACATTTCATTTTAGAAACAGACTACTAAAGAAGTCTATACAAAACCTCTAAAATAATTTCTGTAGTAAAATAAAGAGTGCGTTAGGAGAGCTACACAAAGAAGAAAATTTCCATCTTTCTCTATAATGCTTGATATACTGTGAAACATGGCCAGCTTAACTCTGTAGCCAGCACCAAAAGCTGAAAAGAATTCATTACAATACACAGTGATACAATTAATGCTCTGGATTAATCTCACAGCCTTCCCGATTAGTACAAAGGAGACCAGGCCTATCCCCTCTTTGAGGAGAAGTCCAGGATATAAAAGCAAGCATACCTCATCAGCTGATATGAAATTATAAAATCCCACAAGTCTGAGTATTTGAAATTTATAAAAGTCGTCAGAAAATGCAAGCAAATTGGGCTTTAGTTTAGTGGTTCCCTGGTTTAGATGAGTTTCCTTGTGAGCTCAAGGTCGTCTTCTGGTTCACTCCCTTGGGTCTGCTGATTCACCCCAACAATGGCAAAGCCCCTGAGGGAGCTGAGGAGAGCCTGAGAAGTGCAGAAATGCTCCACCAACTCACCGTGGGAACACAACTGGGGAACGTGCTTAAGGAGATGGATGTTAATGATGCGGTGCTGAACTGTTCTTCTCTGCCAGGTGCCGCAGAAAGGTGTCCTCACTCTGGCCTCTGTGATTTAAAGGCTCACTCTTGAAGAGAGCTGGTGGTGGGGGCAGGTGAGGGACTGGAGGGATAGGAAGGTGGTGCGGGTGGTGAGGGTGCGGGTGGATGTGCAGGTGAGAGAAGGGGTGGGGGATGGGCCGTGGGGGAAGAGTGCTAACGGGGTTCATACTGATGGGAGGAGCCGGGGTGGTGGGTGTATTCACCACAGAAGGAACTGGGGTGGCTGGGGCAGTTGTGAGTGGGATCTGGACGGCAGGCGGCACATTCACGGGACTGGTCACCCGAAAGCACTTCTCCTTGTGGGCCTTGAGCATGTTGGAGAAGCGGAACCGCTGCCCGCACACGTCGCAGGGGTAGGGCTTTTCGCCTGTGTGAGTTCTGCGGTGCCTCTTCATGTTGGGGCGGCTGGTGAAGCTTTTGCCACAGATTTCACAGATAAAGGGCTTCTCTCCTGAAATGAACATGGAAATGGATTAACCCACTGGGCAATAACTATCTGCTGATGTTATTCCTCATATTTACAAAGGAGATTACCACTTCTCTTCTGCACGCATCTTACATTCTAGTCATAAAAGAGTCATCCAGATTGCAACTTAAGAGATCAGAGCAGACACAAGTACGACTCACTCACATGCAATCTACCATCTTGGTTTGGTTAATGGAGAGGGGACTGGGGGAAGGTGGTAGTGGCGCAGGGGTCTGCAGCTGCATGGCTTCTTCTCTTCACACTAGCGGGTCCCTTTAACTCCTGCTAGGAGCACTTGCTGTCACTTCAGTTGCCACTCCTTTCCTTCTCCGTGTATTGAGACTTACAGTATACCAGGTTCTAGTCTAATCGCTTCACATCTGCTAATCTTGGTGATCCTCACAGTGACCTTACAAGGTGATATGAGGAAGTTAAGAAAGCTGCTGACTGTTTGTTAGAGGAGGGTCCAAACTGAAAACTCTAAAGTCTTGCTCCAAAGTCTGTGTCTGTATGTGGACCAGAGTACTCACACTCCGGGTGCATTTCTGTACACACAGAGGGATGTGTTTTCTTACTCTTTTTCCTCCACTTTGGGACTCCCCATAACTAGGAGCAAAGTCCTATGGTCAGTCATATTTCTTCTCTCCACTTTCTTATTCTAGTAGAAACCTTAACGTCTCCTATTGCCTTTACCACAGAAGACAGAATTTCCCTTGCTTCCCTGAGGGATCAGTTTAAAGAGTTGGAAGGGGCCAGTTTGCTCCATCTGTCAGTGCTATTTCCAAGCTATTGTGTAGCTCTTATCTTTCTGCTTTCCATTATTCCAGCCCTGCACTGAGGCTCCTCACTGTGACTCATACTCACATCTGAATGAGTTCTAGCTCATCTTGTTTTCATTCTTTTAAAATCCATTTCCTCCAATCATCTTTAAAACTTCAAAGTCTGTGTTATACAGAAATGTTACCATGATTATCTCTAGGTAATGGGATTATGCATATACTGACTTTATTATAAACACTTATCTGTATCTTCTGTTTTTCTAAAATAAACACAATTTACTTATATAATGGAATGTTTTAAAAACACAGTTGTTTGATAACTCATTAACCCCCTGAACCACCTCCTCCTTGACTCTCCAGAGTTAGTATTCTTCACTCACAACAGCTACCTAGAAATAGAGCTGAAGGACCTAATTTTTGAATTACCATGGTCTGAGAAAACACTTTCCACCTGATTCGCTGATCACTACTTAGTATACCAGACACGATCCCTTTTACCAACCTGCAATCCTCCTGCCTCAGCCTCCCAAGTCATGGGCACAAAATGTAATAACTGGCTAAACATTTAAAATCGACCACCTAGCTGAGCATGGTAGCACAAGTTTGTAATCCCAGTGGCTTGGGAGGCTGAGGCAGGAAGATTGCAAGTTCAAAGCCAGTCTCAGCAACTTAGTGAGACCCTGTCTCTAAATAAAATATAAAAAGGACTGGGAATGTGGCTCAGTGGTTAAGTGCCCCTGGGCTCAATCCCCATACCAAAACAAACAAACAAACAAAAAACCCAAGAAAATCAACCACTTGTATAACATTCCATGGCCATATTTAGTTGCTAGAAGATACAGGAACAGCTAACTTCATCAAAGTAACTAGACCAGCATGTATATCAATACACAAAGACGTACCTAATAAAGCTGACCTAACATTAAGAAAAGAGTTATTATGAGGAACCCAGAGAAAGGATGTTATAAACGAAGACAATCTACAGGAAAGATTGCAAAGAGCAAGAGTCTGGCTAGCTGTCTTTTGTACTGTTCCAAGGAAAAAATGATCTGGTCAACAAATGAACATCAGAAACATATGCATCTATATACCTAACCTGAATCTTTTTCTTGAGCTTTGAGCTTACTTTTCAAACTGCTTACTGGTATCTCCACTTGAATGTCTTACAGATATCTCAAAATTAAATTAATTAGCCTACCTACGAATCTGCTCCTCCCTCCACTATTCCCTACTGTGAAAATAGTACAAAGCCCCAAATCTAAGACTAACCCTTGATTCTTTGCTCCCACATTACCAATATCCATTCAATCACCTTGTTCCTTTGACTCTACCTTGTCCGTGGCTGAGATTTCATCCACTGCCATTTCAGTTCATATCATCACAGTTGTTACCTGGATTACACAACAGCCACTTGACCAGTTTTACCATCTCTGTTCCTGCTCCCCACCCTCCAGTCCTCTCTTCACACTACTGCCAGACTTAACTCTCAGAGAGTTGTGTCACATATTACTTAAAATCATTCTCTTTTCACTGTCCTTAAAATAAAGTTCAAAATATTTTACAGGGCATAAAGGGTTCTTTGTGATCTGATCCCTGTGTAATGCTCTCCAGTATTACAGTGATCAGTCTCCCTGCCCCTCACACTCCTCCCTGTGCTTTTACGGCCAAATCACTGTCATGCTTGCTCACCTGCCCCCAAGCCTGACCAACAGCTCTGTGGACCCAGGAACTATCTCAGTCTTGCTTACCTTAGTAGTGCCATTTAGCAAACTCTTAATAAATATTTGTTAATTAAGATATATCTCTTCCCCTATGTTTTAAGATCTCTGAAACTGGCATATACTTTATAATCAATGACACATCATGTTTAATTTATAGCATTTCCTCAGCAGTATATAAATTTTGTCTTTCAACTGATGGCTTCTTGGATTCAATGATGTATAGCACTCACTATTAAGATCATTCAGTTGCCTTCCTCTGTTCTACTTCTCTGTTCCTGACAATCTTCTGATTATAACTTATCTTCTAATATAGATTTTTCCTTAGGCAAAGAATATTCTGACTAAAGAGCATTAAGAATTCTGAACTAGCTGGTTGTGGTGGTGTACACCTGTCATCCCAGTGACTCAGGAGACTGAGGCAGAAGGATTCTAAGTTCTTGGCCAGCCTCAGCAACTGAGTAAGACCCTCTCACCCTCTCTTAAAATTAAAAAAATAAAAAGGACTGGGGTGTAGGTCAGTGGTAGAGAGCCACTGGATTCAATCACTAGTACTGGGGAAAACTATCTGCCATTCATAATTTAATAGACTGGCAATTTTATTTGCATGTTATTAGGACTCTTTAGCACATATCATTTCCTCTGATACTGAGCTGCTTGGGCACTCCGACAAATCCTGGAAGCTGATGTCCTGTTATCTTGCTTCATTAAATTTATATCACAATCATTAAATGGATGATTTGGAGTCATATTGCCTTGGACAAGTTTTCTAATCCCTGAGCCTAAGCTTCCTGATCTGAAAAATAAAGATAATAACCTAACTAATAGGTTATTGTAATAGAATACACAAGTGGAAATGCTTAGAGCAGGATGTGGTAATAGCAGACACTCAATGCATTTTAGATACTTTTATTATTATCACCATCATCATTCATCAGACTGTAGGCTCCTTGAGGGCAGAAACCAGGTCTTCATCCTTATGTCCCTAAGCACAAGACACTCAGCCCAGTACAAGGAGAATAGCAAGTGTTTTACTCTGAATTCACCCCATGTCCATACCATACCAGGAAGCCCTGCCTTGTGGCTGATTAGCTTCCCTAGATTAGTTGTGCCTCACTTCTCTTTATCTACAAAGAAATAGCCCACTGAATGTCAGTTTTCACAACTGCCTTAATGCCCATCAAAATATGCTGTTGTCTCTAAACATAGTTTCATCCAGACTTAAATAATTTCTTCCTTTGGAACTGGGGATTGAACCCCAGGTACACTTTACCACTGAATGCTTTACCAGCACTTTTTTTTTTTTTTTTTTAAGAGAGAGAGAGAGAGAGAGAATTTTAATATTTATTTATTAGTTCTCGGCGGACACAACATCTTTGTTTGTATGTGGTGCTGAGGATCGAACCCGGGCGGCACGCATGCCAGGCGAGCGCACTACCGCTTGAGCCACATCCCCAGCCCTTTACCAGCACTTTTTATTTTTTATTTTAAGAAAGGGTCTTGCTAAGTTACTGAGGGTCTCACTAAACTGCTGAGGTTATCCTTGAACCTGTGATCTTCCTACCTCAGCCTCCTCTGAGTCACTGGGATTACAGGTGTGTGTTACTGTGCCTGGCTCCCTTTTCCTTCTCCAAAGCTAACCCTTCTCCCCTAGTCTGCTTCCCATCATTCTTATTGATGCCAAGAAACTAGAGGCTTATAGCTATTATGTAATTCTGCTCGTGAGTGGCAGGGTCCAGGCTTGTCCAACTCTACCATCCAGCTGCTTTTCACAACTTAAGTATTACAAATAATACTACAAGGCAGATGACAGGACAGCAGAAGTATTTCAATATGGATGTTAAACAAGGTCTAGCACATTTAATATAGAAAGAGTTATTATAAACAATAAGAAAAATCAAACACTGCAACAGAAAGATGAACACAGAAAAGGTACAAAGCAAATCAGAAAAGAAAATGCACTGATAATATACATGTGAAAAATGTTCAATCTTAGTTAATATTAGTTACTTAATATTCAATTATACAATATTAATTAAATGTAAATTAATACAAGAAGAAACCACTTCTCACCTATCAAGTGAGAAATATTACAGTTAGAAGGGTGAGAGAAGCCAGGCACTGTGGCACACGCCTATAATCCCAGCGGCTCTGGAGGCTGAGGCAGGAAGATCACATCTTTAAAGCTAACCTCAGCAAATGAGCAAGGCCCTGTCTCAAAATAAAAAATTTAAAAGGCTGGGGATGTTGTTCAGTGGTTAGGTACTGCTGATACCAAACCAGAAAAAAAAAAAAAGGTGAGGGAAATGGGGATTTTCATGCACCGCTAGTAGGAGTCTATGTGAAGGGCTATTTTGCAATACATGCTGCTAAGTCAAAAACGTGTACACTCTCTGCCCTAATAATCCTACTTCCAGAATTTGATCTAGGGAAATAATTTTGGATGTGTTAGCTACAAGGTTGTTTATCACCCTATTGTTTATAACAGCAGAAAAACTGGAGACAGAAAAAACAATGTCCAACAGGAACTGGCTAACCAAATGGAGGAAACATCTTTTATTTTATAGGACTGTTGTAAAGATTTTATTGACTAAATGAGGTCATGTATGTAATGCCTGGCATTTTGTGTAATAATAAATAATAGTTGCTCTTATAGCAAATTTATAAGAAGAAATCTTATTTAGAGATTTAAATTCCATTGCTGATAATGACATGACATATAAGATAAAGAACAGGTTACACTAGTGAATAAAGACTATATTATTTTATTTTATTTTACTGCTAGGGATTGAACCCAGGGCCTCATGCATGCTGAGCACATGTTCAACCACTGAACCACACCCAGTCCCTTGTTTCATTACTTTTCATATCAACACAGAAACACATATGCATAGTATGTATGTCTATATGTATTAAAAATTAGAACATTTTTAAAAAATGGATGCATGCTATAACATTAACAGTGGTCTTGTTGGTAAGATTTTTATTTATTTTTTTGGTACTGGAGATTAAACCCAGAGGAGCTTTACCACTGAGCTATATCTCCAGCCCTTTTATATTTTGAGATAAGATCTCATTTTTTTTATTTTGAGACAGGATCTCATTAAATTGCCCAAGCTGGTCTCAAACTTGTGAATTCCCTACCTCAGCCTCCTGAATCACTGGGATTACAGGTGTGCAATACCCTACCCAACAAAGATTTTATTTTTATTTTATGATTTTCATAGTTTCTGATAATTTAATAAATGTATATTACTTGTTTTTTTTAGGGAGGGGTACAAGGGATTAAACCCAGGGGCACTTTACCATTGAACCACAACCTAGGCCTATTTTTAAGGTTTTATTTTTGAGACAGGGTCTCGCTAAGTTGCTTAGGGCCTCCCTAAATTGTCCTTTTTACTTTCTTATTTTGAGAAGGGTCTTGTTAAATTGCTGAATGTCTCATTAAATTGCTAAGGCTGGCAATAATTTGTGATCCTCCTGTCTCAGTCCCGAGTTGCTGGGATTATAGGCAAACACCACTGTGCCCAGTATGTATCACCCTTTTAAGGAGAAAGATAAAAATTTAAGTGAATTGTATTCCTTTAGAAAAAAATAGGAAATGTTCAGCTAGTCTATTTTTTTTCAAGATAAGAGAGACAGAGAGAGAGAGAGAGAATTTTTTTTTTTAATATTTATTTTTTAGTTTTTGGCAGACACAACATCTTTGTATGTGGTGCTGAGGATCGAACCCGGGCCGCACGCATGCCAGGCAAGCGTGCTACCGCTTGAGCCACATCCCCAGCCCCAGCTAGCCTATTTGGTCAAAGAAAAATATTTAGCATAAAATTGTATTTATAACTAAAATAATTATAAAATATACATTTTGATTTCATATTGTAGACATTTAAAGGTCTGAAGAATAAATAGAAAGATAAAGGGGAGGAAAGAAAGAAAATGGGAAAAGGAGGGAAGAAGGAGCAAGGAGAAAGACACACAGGGAAACATGCAGAGAAGAGGTGAATGCAGAGGCAAACTTAGTGTTGGGGGCCATTTTCAACAGTGCAACATTTACCAAGAACCTATGGGATGAGCACTCTTTGTGAATGCAACACAACCTCTGCCGTCAAAAAACTTCTGTTCTGGACTGGGATTGTAGTTCAATGGTAGAGCACTTGTGCTTAGCACATATGAGGTCCTGGTTTCAATCCTCAGCACCACACAAAAATAAATAAATAAACAGATGGATAAAAAATAAATAAAAGTATCCATCTACAACTAAAAATATATATATAAAAAAGTTCTGTTTAGTTCCATTGTTTTCTGCCAAGTAACTGAAAAATTGAATCCTAAAGAGATTCAATTAGAACTAAGAGTCTAAGAGCCAGTGAAGATGAGACTGTTAAATACTTTGATAGATCTTGCTATTTACTTGAGCTATATCTTCAGTTATTATCATTTTGGGGGTCTAATGTAACTAAATAAAGTCACTTCATGACTTCACCTTGCCCAATGCTTACAATCTGAGGGTGCTCTGTTCTGAATAAGAAAGAAAGCTACCAAGCAGGCATTTTTCTTTGGACTTCAACAGAGAAATGGGAACTAAAGAGATCCAGCCATGGGCAGAATTTCCTCACCACTAGTTAAGCAAAAAGAACAGCAGGCTAAGCAAGATAATCTCCTATGGTTCTTTCTAGTTCTGTTACTCTACTGATTAGATTTTACTTAGAAATCTAAAATTGTTTCATGCTCTTCAATCTGCTCTTCAATTTGTGCCGAGATGGGTAACCCCAGAACATCAAGTTCACACTGTAAAATAATGATAGTATTTATGTGGAGAGCTATTAATTTATCCAGTTCCCTACAATCTGAATAATCAAGTGGTGACAGGGTTCAAAGGCATGCTATGAAGCCATGTCCCTAAAACTACAAAGTGATTAAAATCTATTTAGCTTCATTTAATGAATGTGTTCCTGAAAGGTAGCAAAATTTTAATGAATAAAATCCAATCACGAGCTGGGGTTGTGGCTCAGTGGTAGAGCTCTGGCCTTGCAAGTGCAGGACCCTGGGTTCGAACCTCAGCACCACATAAAAATAAATAAGTGAAATATTGTGTCCAACTACAATTAAAAAATAATAATAATAAAAGAAATTTTAAAAAATCCAATTAAACTTTGGGAATATCAGAGGGTCTTCTATTTGAAGTAGTAAGGGTCCTTCAATTTTTAAGACCCAGAATATTTTCCTAAGAAAAATAACATATGTATATACAAAGCAAGATTTCAGAAGTTCCTGAACCACAAGAACCCACTTCCTTAAATAAACCCACAGTTAAAAGGCAGTCACAAATAAACCTTTTTGAAAGTTATGAAAGCTAAATTTTTAATTATTATGAATCTGTATTTTTACATATTTGGTTTATTTAAAATTGAATTTTTTTTCACTTAGGATGAAAATTTGTGGATCCAGATTTAAAACAAAGTAGACCCACGGGTGATTATCAACAAGTACTTGAGAAATCCTTACCAGTGTGTGTTTTCATGTGTTCGTCGAAGTACTGCTTCATGTTGAAATCCTTGCCACACCACTGGCACATGAACTGTTTGTGCCCAATGTGGATGCTCATGTGGGAGCGTAGCTGGTACTTGTACTGAAACCTTTCGTCACAGTTCTGCATTGGACATAGTGAAGATTTTTTAATGCCAATCACAGAAGCTTTACCTGAGACCACCCTAACACACTCTCTGACATTAGGTCTATTTCTCATACTCAAAATAGAACCTGCTCGTGTCAGCTACTTGGCTTTGCTATGTTTCTGCAGCTGAGTTATGAATAAAAGGGATTTTTTCCATATAATTATTACTGGAGCATACTCAACTTCTGTGAATCACTGAGAAAGAAAAAATAAGTCATTACATGCTATTCCCAAGTTAACCTAAGAGAGTTAACCATGTGTTAAATAGGACATTTCTCTTCCTAGAAGTGAGAGTGCACACAAAGCTCAGTGTGCCTCTGAAGCTTCTGTGGCATGTGGCCATGCACCTTGTACCTCAGCATCTCACTCTCATTGCTGCACCATCTATACAACGTTAGCTCTGGGCTTGGCCTATGGGGTGACATAGTCCTTACCTCACATCTAAAGGGCTTCTCTCCAGAATGCTGCAAGGAATGCACCTTGAGTGACATACTGCGTTTAAAGGATTTTCCACAGGTTTCACATGTAAATGGCATGTCTTTCGTGTGTGCTGCAACATAGAACACACTTACACTCAAAATAATTCCACCAAAAAAGCTCAAAGTTGAAAGCCAGATGTACTGTAAGGTAACTATGCCATCTTAACTTTTTACACTTTTTTTTGGTGACACTTTAATAGTATACTCTGAAGAGAAAAATAACGAAGTTAAAAAGAAATCTGGGTGTGGAAAACTACACCATCCAATTTGGTGATGCTTACTGAAAACATGCTGTATTTAGTCTCAACATGTCAAAACTGATTAAAGTACAGCAGTTCCACATATCTTGCCCAATCCAGAGCATAAAGCACACCAAGGAACAAGAGGAAATTATAGGTGTGAGAGAAAGAAGCAGAAAAAACTTACCAACCATGTGTTTCCGCACGTGAGCCATGGTATAAAATTTCTTCTCACAAATTTCACAGGAAAATTTCTTTTCTGCATATCCGTGGACAATCTTGATATGTTCATGAAGGGACCAGAGTTTCTTGAACGATTTGTTACAGGAAACACACTGAGCAGGATAAATAGAAATAATCTTTATTTACTTTATTTATGGCAGAAAGCCATACTGGCCTCCTGGCAGATGAAATGGATGTGCTTTAGATTCACAGCACAAGGCCGGAATCTAAACAAATGCTATTCCACCGTGGAGTCCAGATTCCAACACCAACATCTGTACGTTCTATTTTACAAGATGCATCTTTTAGAGAGCCTTTAGGAGTATGATAACAATTGTACAAAGTAAAACAAGAAGTGGAAGTTCCACTAATATCAAAGATGTGACTGCTATTATCAAGTTAATGTTGTACCTACAAAAAGAACCTTCAGATTTATTTAGTCCGTGGATTACCCAGAGTGGCTGCCTCTCACACGTGAGGCACTATGCAGTTAATAGGCGTTGACCAGAGAACACAAACTAATTTTAAATTATAATAAATAAAAATAAAACAACATATAGCAATGATTATAGATCTGCAGAAGTACAAAAATATTTTTATACCTTAGACAATGCATTTGGAGCCCTCATTAACAAGTGAGATTTTGTTGTATTTTCCCAAATCTAATCTACTCCATTAAACATTTCCCTCTGGTAGAAATTAGTATAACCTCTAAACTGTTAGCATCATTCCTCCTTTTCCCCTACAGCCCTGTTCCAGATCTGTCTTACATATATCTATAGGAAAGACATCACACTGCCTAGTCTCTTATGTCATGGAGCTTAGAATAGAGCAACAAAATAAAATATTTCTGGTTAAAGAAAAACAATATCCAAAAGTTCTTGGTAATCAATAGACCTTGCAATACTTAGAAAACAAGTTAGTGTTCTCTGTAAATAAAGATCTCTGAACATCAGTGTCACTGCAGGAAACAAGAACTCTTGAGAATTCAGAGTTGAAGGATAAGTCCCTGGCTAGAAAATGCTCTAGAAAAGGACAAACCACTTCCATAAGCCATCTTATAGGGCAGGGTTTTGATTTTTCACTTGTTACCAGGTCATTGGGATTATCAGGATCTATACAAAGCATATATATACGAACAAAGCAGTGTTCTTCAGGAATGCGAAGAAAGTTCAATTAGCAGACTCTGCAAACTCTATAAACACAAGTTTAAACATACCATGATGAGGAATAGCAAGGCAAGTCACATACAAAAAAAAGATCTTTAAAATATTTTTTATCCTGTAACTAAAAGCAAAGTTAAGCAAAGTATTCTATAACTAAAGATCAGGAACACTTTTTTAGACATGAAACATTAAGGAATCCAATTCTGACCCCTAGGGTGCAGCATTACCCTCCCGCTGGCTTTAAACGCTGTAACCAATTCACATCCTAGAGAGGGCACTCACTGGCACTGGCTGTTGCTGAAAGACAGAGGAGCCATGACTCAAATCTTCTTTTATTTACCACGTGTCAAAATCAAGTCACAATTGATAGACCAAAAAAACAGTGGATCTTTAGCAAATGTAATTTATATTTTTAAAAATTCACTTTAAAGTAAGGCAATGACTTCAGTTGATTAAAAGCAATAAAAGAAAAGTAAAAATTAAAAATGATCACTAACATGAGCAGCACTCCAAAAAACAAAGTAAAACAATTTATCTTTTAAAAGGTTAGCTTAAATACAGCACAAAATATTTCTACTGTACACATCTTAGACTTTCAAAGACTTACCTTTTATGAATATCCACTAATATGCAAACAATATAGCTGCAATCCACACAACCTAACATGATTAGCACACCTCTTAACCTACCACAACAGTCCTTTCAAGACTCCAGCCTGGTTTGAATACCATGTTTTGTTACCTTAATAATACTGTACAGTAGCATTACGAAATCCCACTGCAGGTGGGCAACATTTTCAACCAACTCAGCCTCTGTTTAAAGTTTGCATATTCCCTTGGGCTCAGCCTCTTGACAAATTTAGTGTTGTCATTTCTCCACTGGTAAAAAGCAAACTCACTCCTGGAGGTCTTCCATTTCCACCGGTCTGCGTCATTATGGTTTTTGTCCCCATCAGCTGCACTAGATTCTGGCATCCTTTTAAATAGAAAGGGACCTTTCTCTACTCCTGACCTTTACTCAACGTTTCCCACCTTGACAGAAAAGATGCCAGAATGAATTATATCACACGTCCTACAACAGTGAATCTCAGGGCAAAGTCGATGCTGACTTTACGTCCTCGTCAATCATCTCTAAGAGATCCCCCTTCCAGTGTACCTGGGTTCCCACTAGTCCAGCATCAGTTAAATGTAATGCTTTTGAAATACAATGTTAAGCCTTGGTTTTGAAAAGACCCAAGCAGAAGCTTCTAAAATGATAAATTGGTGAAATCTGTCCCTTCAGCCTCCTATTGTATTTATTCTCTTGGGCAGACACCAGATGAATCTGAATAGCCAGGTTCTATCCTGGAAAGTTTGCCCTCTCGGTGATAAGACCTACCTGAATGTTTTTTTCACAGTCTGTTTGCTGGTGAAGGGACAGCTCACTTTCCAGGACAAACTTCTTGCCACATTTATCACAGATCTGCATGCGCCTGTGAGTAACGTTCATGTGCTTCTCCAGGTACCATCGAGTATTAAACACCCTGGGGCACTTCTCACAGGTCAGAGTCTCTTTCTCTTCACACTTAGCTTTCTGGACTGGTGCTTTGGGCTCCTTTGTGGCCCGCTTCTTACGCTTAGGTGGCTCTACACTCTTCCTACGCCCTCTGGTAGCTCTGGGAGTAGGGGAAGTGGTAGCTGCGGCAACAGAGGCAGCTCTCCGCGTTCGCCTTTGTGTAACATTG
The DNA here is from genome assembly GCF_047511675.1 of Marmota flaviventris. Classification (NCBI taxonomy): domain Eukaryota; kingdom Metazoa; phylum Chordata; class Mammalia; order Rodentia; family Sciuridae; genus Marmota; species Marmota flaviventris. The sequence goes on along the minus strand of NC_092514.1, from coordinate 53,108,517 downwards.
ACTTTCTCCACTATCTTCTCCTTTTTCTTCTGCCTTTCATTCTCTCCGTAGTCATTGCTGTCATCAGTGGCTTCTTCCTCACTCTCTTCCTCTTCCTCCTCACTGCTCGTCTTAAGAACAGGAGTCTCTTTGGACTGAGAAGAGACACCCTTTTCCCCTTTAGATACATTTAATGTTTGATTATTAAGGTTTACCTCCACTATGATCTGCTCCCTTTTGTAAGAGACTTCCTCCTCCTCCTCCTCCTCCTCTTCCGAGTCATCAGAATTCTCCCGGTCTTCTTTGACAGCATGCACGTCAGACACTGCTCTTGTCTCCCTGAAATATGGCTGTTCCTCCGTCTCATGGAGATGTGGTTTGCTCATCTTGGTATCCACTAACACAGAATAAGGACTTCCTGATTCCCTTTTGTACACTTTGGTGGACAGGTCAAGTTCTTGGTTGGCACCATGATAAAAAGTAGATGGCACTTGACCACGGCGGCTCTCTTCTTGTGCCATCCCTGCTACATGCACAGCACAGTTTTCAACCAGTTCCTGACAAGAACTGGCTGTGTGGCTCATGGGTAAGTGGCCCAATTTATTAAGCAGTTCAGAGTATAGAGAATTAATTTTAAAATAAAGAAATTATTAGGACTCAAATCTTTTTCCATTCAGAGAGAATTACTTAAATGAAAAAAAGATATTACTGGAACCTGTGTGCAATTCTTCCAGTGTCACAGCACCAAAACATAAGAAAAAGGGTTTGGTATTATGGCAAGAGCAGAGCACAGGTGATTTTCTTCTGAAGAGAGCTGCAAGGAACTTGGAGCATCTTATCTACAAAGAGAAACAAAGAGGAAAAAAAAATCAGATATCACCATTTCCTTTTTATGGCTTTTATCACAACAACAACTTAAAATTAAAAACATAACAAACATAAGTTAAAATTATTAAGCTCCTTACATATACAATGCTTTATATGGTTAGATGGTTCAGCATGGGCCATTAGTTCACTGGCTTACATGAGTCCACAAATATTTTCTGTTAGGATGTCCAGTTCACCGAGATATCTACAGAGCTTAGCACAGTGCCTATCACACAGTATGGATCTGATGAATAAACATCTACTAATGCATAGCATTTGTTATCCCAGATGCTACAGATACACTGACAAGGCAGAATACAAGGCCTGTGTCTGCACAGAGTCTACAGCCCAGTTACAAAATATCATGAAACACTCAGGAGCTTCAAATAAGCTGGCTTTCTTTCAGTATCAGTCACCACATCGACTACAGTGGGATTTCAAGAAAAGTGGTGGTGGCACAGGCCCTGGGAATCATGGAAATAAAGCAGCTAATTGATATAATTATAAAAGGGAAAGAAAATACCCTTGGCTTTAAAAAAATTTATAACTAGATATAGATGTAATTGTTTGCAGGTTTAATAGAGTGACTTCAAAGTTGTTAAGTATTTTAAAATTTGTTGCCTGAAAACTCAGTAGATCTATTCAATAACCAGGTGATTTTTTTTTCATGTGTCAGTTGCACAGAGGTCTAAATTCTAAGAAATAGTAACCATCAGGTTGATATATGATTCCAAGAAAAATAAAACCATCCATTAAAAAAAAAAAAAGACTAGAAGGGCACACTATTTGCTTTGTGACATGCCTCACATTGCTGTTTAGCCAACCACTTAACCGCTGAGTCATATGAACACTACTGTGAGCACAGACCCTGTTGGAGCTGACAAAAGGGAAGAATGTTTGCCATACGCATGGGCACAGCAAAAGATTTACTGATTCTATTTTATACTTACTGCAGAACTTTGGGGTTTTTTTTAATCAAAGTAATTTTAAAGAAGCACCCATAGTTTCACAAATCAAATATATTGGCCCTACTTTAGCTACCTTGAGTCCCATTCCTCAGAGACAATAATGCCATTTTAGCTGTTTCTTCCTTGATATTTAATTCTTACCTTTTTACATAAGAATATTTCTATTTCTTGACTCCCCCCCACCCCAATTTCAGGCACTACACCTCATCTCTCATTATAATTTTCTTTTTTTTTTTGTTCTCAACTCTCCTCTCATACAATACAGTAGTATCAGAACTTTTAAAATCAGTATACTGCTTGGGACTGTGTAGTTTGTGACTATTTGTTGCCTTTGTTATTGTCTTCTCTTCCAAATTTTCTCCCATTTCTTTGACTTCAGAGATTTATTTTTTTTCCTAAAAGAAATTATTTTACTTTCACTTAATGGAATTTCAGAAAAGAATGATGATAAATGCCACCAGGTTTTACTTGACATCTAAGTAGATGTAGTGATACTTTTTTTCTATTAAAATGAGGAAATTATGGCTCAATTGTGCATATTTTGAGGAAGACATATATATGGCATTGGAGCAAAAGCACCTGTACTCAAAATTAAGAGAAGGAAGAAGTATGCAACCACTGAAGCAGAGCTACGCAGCCAATATCAGAAGTATGGCTAGAAAAGAGTCATGGATATAGCTAAGGCACATGGAGGTGACTGGACATAGATAAAAAAGAAGTAGCCTACAAAGATGATACTGCCATAAGAACCCACCAGCTGGAGCTAAAAGACTGGGACTGCTCAAGACCAAAATGAGTGATGGGTTTCCAAGCATCTGTGGCAGGAAATGGGCTAAGTGTTGATCCTCCCAAAGACAATACCCACTGTCCATTTCAGATACAGTTTAGGAGGGTCACAGGAAAGAAGGAAGGAAAAGGGAATAGAAGGGAGGAGAGCGAGGGGCAGAGAAGAAAAAGAAAGGAGGAGGGGAAAGAAGAAAGAAAAAGAAGGAGAAGGAAGAAGAAACAGAAGGTCCAAAGGATGAAGTTAGGGATTAAAAAAAAAAAAAGGCAAGTGACCAGGCACAGTGGAGCATGCCTGTAATCCCAGTGGCTCAGGAGGCTGAGACAGGAGGATTGTAAGCTCAACTTAGAGAGTCACTAAGCAACTCAGGGAGACCCTGTCTCTAAATAAAAATACAAAATGGGGCTGGGGATGTGGCTCAGTGGTTGAGTGCCCCTGAGTTCAATTCCCAGTACCAAACAAACAAAAAACATATAAGTGAACTCTCTTTGCTCAGAAGGGTTTCAGAATTTTTTGTAGACTTCTATGTTTCCTATTTCCACCTCTTTCAAACAAGAATGTTTATTTTTATTATTTTGTTGCTGTTTGCTATCGTATTGTTTAATGTACTAAGAACAGCAAATCATTTGTCAATTTCTTTTCAAAGTTCCTGGATCAAAAAAGCAACATCTGGACTCAATGAAAAGACTACTATATATCATCTCCTCACTAACAGACCACTAAACATCACACTCTTGCATAACTCTGAGATTCTGGACTTTGAGCTTAATATCGTGATTTTATAGGAAGTTGAGGTATCTTACCCTGGGGAAGAAGTAAGTAAGTTTTGCTTTAAGAGTCAGTAGACCAAATATCTGACAACTAGAAAGATGGACTGGGATAGATGTGTCATTCAGCAAGTACTTTCAGCTGTCTGTCTCCCTGGCACAGAGGTACCATGCTTCCTAGCCTCCCTGAAGTTATGGGTCTACATGACTAGTAGTGTACATTGGTTTTTGAACTGTTGATGTTAGTCACTTCTGAGCTACTGTATTTAATTGCTAATATATAAAAAAGATTACAACCCTCCCATCAGCCTGCATCACTGCCCAATGATAAAAGCCAGAGCTCCCCAGCTGATGTTGTGAGAGAAAAGAAATCCTTCATTGTTTCAAGCTCTTAGATTGGACCTCATTAACTAGGTCATGCTTGTTACCACAGTATGACCTAGCTAATGTAGTACTCTGTGCACATATATACATAATAACATATTAATTGTCTTAGTCTTGAGTTAGCAGAAAAAATGGAATTAATATGTACAAGGTTAAAAATCAGAAATATAAAGGGTTGAACTCATAGTTTAAAAAAAAAGAAAGAAATGATTCCTCTATTTTTTAGTGTTTTTTTTTAAACATCTTATTTTACCTTCATTTACTTCTCTTTATTTTATTTTTATGTGGTGCTGAGGATCAAACCCAGTGCCTCATGCATGTTAGGCGAGCACTCTACCTCTGAGCCACAACCCCTGCCCCTATTTTTCAGTTTTAAATGGATTTATTTATTTATTTATTTATTTATTTATTTATTTATTTATATGTGGTGCTGAGGATCGAACCCCACGGCCTCACACATGCCAGGCAAGTGCTCTACCACTGAGTCACAACCCCAGCCCCAGGGAATCCTTTCTTAATGAGTGAGATGATAATAGCTGGGTATGGGTACTGTAATCCCAATACAACTGTAATCCCAGTTACTCAGAAAGCTGAGGCAGGAGGACGGCAAGATTGAGGGCAGCCTGAGCAACTTAGTGAGACCCTGTCTCAAAATAAAAAGGGCTGGGGATGTAGTTCGTGGTAGAGCTGGGTTCAATCCCCAGTGCCACCAACAAACAAAAAAACAAAATAAATGAGATGACGATAATAAATAATAAGACTCGTTTCTACTAAAAATTCTAATTGAAGTGCTTTATTCATCATTTTAAGGGATGAGCACACATATACATTCCCACATGAACATGAAAGTAACATCTCAATACTATTAAAACCAGAAAAACTCAAAAGAATCATGACTAAATCACACAGTCACAATACAAGATGTAGTCTAAGGGTTCACATCAAAACACATGGACATTCTGCCCACATTTTACATTCTTCATTTAATTTTTCCCTTATCTGAGCTTTTATGATAATCTTCCTTTATTCTCTTTCCAGAAAACTTAAAATATTTCCTAAGAATACAATGACTTTACAAAACCAAAAACACATTAGGGAAATTAGGACCTTCCATTTTCCAAGATCCTACTTTCTCAATGTATCCTCAATCCCACTTACCACAGATCACCTTAATATAGTTTCTTATAAGACTCTTTAAGTAATACATTGAGCTCTAAGACATGATACTAGAGAAATCTCTATAGTGGCATTACACAAAGCATGTTCACCTGTTCTTACAGATCATCTTCAGTATCATAATATGAATTCCAAAATGAAGTGGTTCATGCCTTAGTGTCTTGCTATAATTAACATAAACAATTTGTGGGGATGTGGGAGAATGTGGTATGTAAAATGTAGGTGTAAAAGTTGATAAGCAACTAATTCTGGCACTCTAAAAGCTTACGAAAAATACAATTTTAAGAAAAATATTCAATAGTATATTGCAGAGAGTAAAATAAAGTTTCTCAGAATGTGCTCTTTTCAATGCCATTTTTTTAAGTAGTCTAAAAAAAACAAGTTTACTGTCTTTAAGAATATTTACTTGAAGCCAGGCACAATGGCACATGCAACCTGGGAGGCTAATGCAGGGGATCTCAAGTTTAAGGCCAGCCTCACCAATTTAGCAAGGCTCTAAGCAACTTAGTGAGACCCTCTCTCAAAACAAAAAATTTAGGGCTGGGGATATGGCTCAAGTAGTAGCGCGCTCATCTGGCATGCATGAGGCACTAGGTTCGATCCTCAGCACCACATAAAATAAGATAAAGATATTGTGTCCACCTAAAAGCTTAAAAAAAAATAAATAGTAAAAAAAAAATTTTAAAAGGCTGGTGGTGGGCTGAGATTGTGACTTAGTGGTAGAGTGCTTGCCTGGCACGTGTGAGGCACTGGATTTGATCCTCAGCACCACATAAAAGTAAATAAATACAATAAAGATATTGTGTCCAACTATAACTAAATAAAATAATTAACAAAAGGGGGGGCAGGGAATGTGGTTCAGTGGTTCAATCCCCAGTACAAAAAAAAAAAAAAAAGAAATTTACTTAAATTTAGTTTTAAAAGGGAATCTGAGACCACCACCATTATACATGCATGCTCCTGGGAAGGGCCTGTCCCAGTTGGCTCTGCCCTATCAGCGTCCTCACCAAGCTGAAATTGACATTTGATGATTCGAAGGAGCTGATTTACAAACTGACCAAGAGCCTGATTCACTCAACAAGTCAATGGGATCCTGAGGGGCTCACATTATGTTGCAACCAGCAATAAAATCTTGAGAATCCTTAACTCCAAAGGACTTGCTCTTCATCTTCCTAAAAATCTCTACCATTTAATTAAGAAAGCAATTGTTGTTCCAAGGCATCTTGAGAGGAACAGAAAGGATAAGGATGCTAAATTTCATCTGATTCTGATAGAGAGCTGTGTTCACTGATTGGCTCAATATCACAAGATCAAGCAGGTTTTCCTCTGCCCTGGTAGGATAAGTTTGTTTATGTATTCAAGCAATAAAATCATTGTTTGACTAAAAAAAATTTAAAGGGAAATAATTTTGTTTCCTGGAAAGCTTTAATAATTAATTTCTTCTAAATTCAACAGTTTTGTTTTTTCCTTATTAAAATATATACCTAAGCATCCTCCTTTTACTTTACAAAGATTCCACTTGGATTAGTGTTTCTAAGTTGGAAGGGCAACCTGGTAAGTCATATTAATCTGCTACCTCCGCTTATTCCATTTCCTTCCAAACCAATTGTACTGATCTGTTTTCAAAGCTTGAACCACCCCTGCCCTTCCCTAACCTGGTCCTGATGAATGAGTTTCTAAAACATAAAACTATCCATGAGGAGCAAGCCAAAACTAAAGCTATAAATAAACTAAAAGGAACAAGGAGGGGAAAATAAATGCATATCAGCAGAGTTCTTCCAAAAAGAATGATCCACTAGGAAGGAGGACAGGGTGACACTTATTTGTTGTGATAGGAATGATCTGATGCTTTATTTTCATATACATATACTTTTTTAATTGTAGACGAACACAATACCTTTATTTTATTTATTTATTTTTATGTGGTACTGAGGATCAAACCCAGTGCCTCACACATGATATACAAACGCTCTACCATTGAGCCAAAACTCCAGTCCAATGGTCTGAAGCTTTATTCAAAAGGTTTGCTACTTTTGCAGAAGACTTCTTACTATGGCAAGTGCTCTACCAGTTAGCTGCATCCTCATCCCCAATAACTGGCCATCTCTTCTTTCTACAAGCCCTGTATTCTTTGCTAACTGCCACATGTTCAGGAATGTCCTGCACCATTATGTCATTCTGATTTTTCTTGCTAGAAATGAACTTGTTTGCTTTCATTTCTGCCCATCTAAAATTTTAATACCTACCCTTCAAAGTGTTTCTGAAATGTACTATTCTTCATAAAGTTTTTCCAGATTGCCCCCCAATACATGTTATTTCTCTCTTCTAAACTTTCACATTGCTTTATGCCATTTGTTTTGCATATGGTAGATGTTAAAAAATAATTTGACCATCCAGAGATGTTGAAAATAGTTATTTGGCAAATGTGTCATTAACAAACTTTTCTAATATGGAGAATGAAGTGAGAAGTCTTCTGCAAAAGTAGCAAACACAGTAAGAAAAATATACAATTGGGCAAGACAGAATATATTTTTTAAAAAGTAAAAAAAAATTAAAGTAGAAGAAAATAAGCATAAACCAGCTACAGTGGTATGCACCTGTAATCCCAGTGACTCAGAGAGTCTGAGAAGGTTCAAGGCCAGCCTGGGCAACTTAGTGAGATCCTTTCTCAAAATTAAAAAGGCAGTAGAAGCCAGGCACATTGGCACATCCCAGTGACTCGGGAGGTGAAGGCAGGAGGATCACAAGATCACAGCCAGCTTCAGCAATTTAGTGAGGTCCTAAGCAAGTCAACAAGACCCTGTCTCAAAATAAAAAGGGCTGGGGATGTGGCTCAATGGTTAATCACCCCTGGGTTCAATCACTGGTACCAAAACAAAACAAAACAAAACAAAAACGTAAGTACAAACATTCTTATACTAAATTCTGTGATATGTCAGTATTGACTAAAAGACAATTTAAAATATATGAATTCTAATTTTTTAACTTTCTAAAAATAAGGATGTGTTCTTATGAGAAAAATATTTAGTTTCCCTGCTAAATACTCAGATCCACAGTAAAATTTTATTTATTTTCTTTTTTTAAATATTTATTTTTTAGTTGTAGTTGAACACAATACCTTTATTTTATTTATTTTTATGTGGTGCTGAGGATCAAACCCAGGGCCCCGCATGTGTTAGGCGAGCGCTCAATTGCTGAGCCACAACCCCAGCCCTATTTATTTTTCTTAATGTAGTACATCCTCTTTGTCTGAAATGAATGAAATCTCACTCTGATCTGTTTTTTTTCCTTAAACATAATCTTTAATAATAAGCAACTTTTCAGTACACCTAATGGTATATATTCGAAGATTACTTACGATGCTAAACTGCTATATAATTTCATTTTATTTTTTATGGCACTGGGGATTGAACCCAGGAGTATT